>NC_142709.1:72703191-73952691 GCF_055471065.1 Atractosteus spatula | reverse complement strand
ACTGGTGATTAATGCACTAGTGACTGAAAATATCAGGTAAATTCTTGAAAAGCAGTAGAAAATGCATCCTAGTTCTGAAAGCGCTCCCAGACTCGCAGCCTGCAGCGAGACAATCCGTCCTGTCCCAGACTTTGACAAAGGTAGACAGTGGCCCGGCCCCTAGTGGACAACCGGAAAACTACAAGCGCCTCATCGGAGCTGCCAGACCGTTGGGTAGGATTCTCAAAAACCGCTTTGGTCTGTGTTTAAAATTATTATGGAGTAAAAGAAAAAAAATCGCGTTTTAAGCTTTTCTAAAACCAAAATGTGTGACATGCTATGTGTGTACATACGTTTGTTATGTACTGAGATACGGGTGCAATGAAATAAAATATGATATAATAGTTGAATTTATTTAAATATTACTAAAATAAGCAAGATTTACAGTGGCCGTCATTCACAGTCTTTAAGTTAAATGCGACCCAGTAATATCCATGTTGTTATCTTTGGTAGCTTTCATAACGAAATCACTTGTCATGAACTGGATGGGGTGAATTGTATTCATGTATTGACATGAGTGAAATATAAGTGCAATGCTACTACTAACTTACTTTTATCATTACAGGGTAAACCCTTTCTAGAGTTAATATAGTTTGGTTTTCTTTTAAGAAAACGAAACGCTTCAAAAATGAAAGAGCCATTTACTAATACACCGCAGTTTCATCAGCGAAATAGACGGCTGTGGATTTATCACAGCAGGACTATCATACTGAGATAAGATGTGTCACCTGTACGAGAGAACGGATTACGTACATATATATATATAGTAATTTAGATTTTTCTCCTAATTACCAAATTCGCCTTAACACTTGGCTGAATGGATCATGGGCAGGGCGTCACTCAAATTCGTAAAAAACATATCCGATAAAATAAAGTATTATTTTTGTGATTAATAATAATAATTATAATAATAATAATAATGATGATGTCAGGCGCATACATGTTGTCAAAAGAGGCAAACATTCTAACATTGGTGCGCTTTCCTGTTTTATCACATAAACTGGAGGATTGTTTTTAAATCTTATATAATATGGTGATCACTGTACTGTTTTGTTATTAATGATATATACAGAACTGATAAAGTGTATCTTCTGTTGAAAATTCCCTTTTCAAATAAAATATGTATTATTGAACTGTTTTCTTAACAGTTTTTGTTTAGTTACAGCTTCGTTTTAGAATACAGCGCAATAGAGTACACAGAGGTATTCAGGTGTGTGTAGATTCATTTACTAAGTGTTTAAGTGTACTCTTTCCTAATATCCTGTGCTTATTCTTTATTGAAAGAGTATCGATCATTCTTCACAACTTGCAGGTGTAAATTCTACAAATAAATGCAGATTCACTTTATTTCTTTTACATTTTAGGCAATATGTTTTACCGTAGAGGTAGGCCACTTAAAAAAGTTA
The DNA here is from genome assembly GCF_055471065.1 of Atractosteus spatula. Lineage (NCBI taxonomy): Eukaryota > Metazoa > Chordata > Actinopteri > Semionotiformes > Lepisosteidae > Atractosteus > Atractosteus spatula. Next base: position 73,951,246 of record NC_142709.1, on the reverse strand, counting down.
TTCGCTTTATTATTTAATAACTTTCATGGCATTATTTCCGAGCATCCGCAGACTCCTCAATATGCTTGATTTCGTTGTCCACTTGTATTAGACGGGTTTAACAGATCGTTTACTCTCGACAGTATTATAAACATTCGCCTGTTCTGTGGTTGTATTACATTAAAACTAGTGGAAGGAAGATCGGAACACCGTCTAAAGCTCTGAGGTAGTTGACATCATAATGAATTGAAACTCTGCCTTTCAGCTCATTCTGAGGGAAAAACTCACTTTTCTCGCATATCGTGTAGAATTGGATTTTTTTAGTTTGGGTCAGTTTTGGATTACAGTCTAAGGTTAAAATTTTAACAAATTGGGACTGTGATTGACATATATAAATTAGGAACAAATAATAGGTTTAATTCCATGCTGAAAAGAGAAGAGAGAAAACACAACGTTTCGGCTGTGAACCCTTCTTCAGGTGTGAGGTGTGAATTTATCATATATAAATTAGGCCCCTTTGGATGTTAATTATTTTAACAAAGACAATCATTAAGACACCCAAGTTAATTTATATTTCTAAGCAAGGGGTTTTAAAAGCTGTGTATTTGAGTCTGGAAATGTAGATACTCTCAGAGTTACTAAGTTTATGTATTTATTTGTTTTATATATACATATAAAAATACTACTACAGACTAAAACGAGTCTGAGCGGTTAACACGGTTTCCTCCAATACCGGTGGTCGTCAAACTCTTTGCTAATTAGCAATGCTGAGAAATTCCAGTTAACAAGAACATTCTCCAAGAGACTGCAGGTTCCCCGCCGCTCTCCTTCATTTCCATAAGAAGATTAGGAGTGGAGAGAATACACTCAAATGCAGATGCAGAAAAGAAGCGTTTTTAACAAGCATCATAATAGTCAGATGCTTGGCTAGTTCTCACCCAATTATCCAGAAGTTAAACCTGTGTTTAAATCTAAATACAAAATTCTTCTTACAAATTTACATTATACAGGGGTATATGCAAAGATAACATTTTAAAATGGAAAAATATGTTGGATTTTTTTTTCCAAAAGGCTATTACTGTGGACTAATTATTAAGTAAAATTCGGTAGTTTTTTAAAAAAAATAAGATAAAGATTTAGTCTGAGTGAGCTAATGGTGTTCCAGATGGCTCCCTTATTAACATCAACACAACATTAGCGCCACAGACAGCTCGCGAGTTTATTCCACTGCAGGCGCGCGGGAGACCAGGCCAGTCCTCCACCGAGAGACGCGCGCGGTAATTCAATTTACTTGCACCTCAACGCTGCCGTCAATTAAAGCATTATTTTTATGAACTGCCCGCGCCTTTCACGAAAAGATAGATTATACACATTATGTGAACAGTGACAAAATACTACTGGATTTATTGCATGGTGTAATTTATATTTATCGTGCGTTTTTTAAGGCAATTTGTAATATTTATGAAAGAGTCTATCCTTGTAACATTCTTAATTTCAGACTACACACTCGCTTAATCGTTAGTGTGCTAAAATCGCGAAAAAAACATTTTGAGACTTAATAAAAATAATAACGATCGGGTTAATATCTCAAGATATTTACCAAGATGAGCAATATGGAGAACTAAAATTATGCAAAATAAAGCGGTGATTATAAAATAATTGTGTGGTAAATAATTCAATCAGCACCACAATGTTTTTTTAACACATTTAACACATTTGTTCAAATGTATGTTACGATGTTAGAGATACATTATGTTGTTGTTAATTTTGTCACAAAATCGTTGTCATTGTTTGGAAACCCAGTCGTGTATATTTCTGCCTACTACTGCTTTTTCCATAAGCGTTAATGCATCTCATACTACTGACAGCAATTAATAACAGTAATTAAATTATCTCGGTGAGCTTTCTGAAGCCTCACTGCTTTCTTCGCATTATATAGGAACGGCATACAAGAAAAGTTCGTACACTTATTCGTTCTAGTAAATTTATTTTTGAATGGTATTCGATTTCGATCTTCAAGAATACCTTAAATAAAATCATTGACAAGTTAATTGAAATTAGATCGGTGTGGTTTTCTGTTCGGCTTTTCGTTTATACTTTCGGTGCTTTACGCGGAACAGCCAGTAGACGGCGCTGGTGCTACGTACGAATGCGGAGGGGAGCCCTCGCCGTTTTTGTTTTGGTTACAAATGCAGAGTATTTACAATGAGACTATTATTACTACTACGTGTACTATAAAAGAAAATATATAATTAACATTACACACCTACACATCTACATGTGTGTGTATATAGAATATATACCGTCTAAAAACATAACATACTTATATATAGTATAAAAAGTTTAGTGTAATTACTACAGATAAAAGTTGTATTAGTATTTGCAATGTTACCCAGCTGCACGACGATTATTTTCACGATAATCTGCAGAGAAAACAACAGTGATAAGATGGAATCGGTTTGTGTGCAGTGAAGGTGAACTCGAGAGATCGCGTTTAATTTTCAAACAGTGCAGCTCCTCCAGCACAAACTGCAGGTTATGTTCAGATCCGACGCTGGCGGTGAAAGCGCTTGGAAAGGAGAAGCAGCATTAGTCTTTTCTTTTTATTTGTGGTCAAGTGCATTTTACCAACAAAGATCTCAACAACGGAGTGGAAGTAAACTTAGACGAGCTTTTGTTTGAGCCGATGTGGTGGCAACAACAGAAACAAAACTATCTATTTGTGATGGACGTGCTGCCATTTCTCTCGGCATTCAGGGGCGCACTTTGAGCTCCTTCAATAGGGAACCATTTAAATTTACCTTTCTTTTAATTTCAGTGCCATCTGGGGAAAACATCTCGCAAAAATATTTTTGTTTAACTGAAAAAAAAACTATTGTTACTGATATTAAGTTTAATCGGCGATAGTATTTTGAGAGGTTAGGAATCCTCACTAAAATGTAACTATACACAAATCTATTGTTTTTTAATGTGCATCGTATTTTACTTTAAAGTGTGTCGTTTTTCGTTGCCTTTTGTTGTTTAAATTCCTGTCGTGATTATTATTTCCGCCTTGACAGAATATTGGCCGGTGTGCTTTCTGTGCGCAGAATGACTTTCTGCATCACAGTTTTCTGAAGTGAACCTGTTTGATGAAACACTTGGGGAGGCAGTCTGAAAGCCTTCTTCCAGAAGTCTGAAGAAGAGCGATACAAAGGAGCAAACATATTATAAAATGCAAAATAATGTGGTATAAAGTATTTTATTTAAGAAACTCCATATTCTGCTTCTCTTTGTTTTTCCTTAGTATTTAGCTGTGAAAAAAACACAAGAATAACCCAGAACCACGCTAGATTAATTCAAAGAGAAACCTCTCTGGCGTGTCCTAAATGCGAGAAAATTCTTAGCCATTTACAGTAGTCAACTCCAGACTTACTGCATTGCATACGCTGCTTAAATTTAAGACAAGGCAGTATTTCCATAAAGTGGAGAATACAGCGCTTTCAGTGTGGATGGCTTGTAAAATTTCTTCACTTGAACACTTGCTGAAATAATGAATGCTGTATACAGCTGCGATTGGCTGACTTAAACCAGCCCCAGCCTCGGCACAGCACCGCTGACCGCTGGAAACCCCGCCCCTTTATGCTAATAAAAGACACAATCCTGGCCGAGGGAACAGTCGCTCTCTGATTGGTCAGGTAAAACCCATTTATTCCCTGACAGCCCCCATCACATGAATGGTTGTCTATTAACTTGTTCAAAAAGTATCAGGAGTTGTCAAGGCTGTGCTGAAGGGGGAAAAGTAGTTTGTTGATTCTTAAAGACCAAGAGAGAAGTTTGTGGACACAGCAGGACCTGCAGGGAGAGAGAGAGGGGGGAAAGTCGTTTCACTTTTTTCAGTAAAGTTACTGAAAGCAGCAAGGTAACAACAGCGAACTTCCTCCGTTTTGGACCTTTTTTTTTCCCTTTGGTGAGGCAGGGTCACACAGAATCAGTTTGAATGTACAACATGATGGAAACCGAACTCAAGCCCCCCGCCCTCCAGGCCAATGCTGGGGGCACGGGGAACTCCAACTCTTCAGGAAACTCCCAGAAAAACAGCCCCGACCGAGTCAAGAGACCCATGAACGCCTTCATGGTGTGGTCGAGGGGGCAGCGGAGGAAAATGGCGCAGGAGAACCCTAAAATGCACAATTCGGAAATTAGCAAGAGACTCGGGGCCGAGTGGAAACTTTTATCGGAGAACGAGAAGCGACCCTTCATCGACGAAGCGAAGCGTCTCCGGGCTCTCCACATGAAGGAACATCCGGATTACAAATACCGACCGAGGCGGAAAACCAAGACTCTGATGAAGAAAGATAAATACACCCTACCGAGCGGGCTGCTTGCGCCCGGCGGCAACACTATGAGCTCCGGGGTGGGTGTAGGGGCTGGTTTGGGAGCCGCCGTCAATCAGAGGATGGACAGCTACGCTCACATGAATGGCTGGACTAACGGCGGCTACGGCATGATGCAGGAACAGCTGGGCTACCCGCAGCACCCTGGGCTAAACGCGCATAACACGGCGCAGATGCAGCCCATGCACCGTTATGACATGAGCGCGCTTCAGTACAATTCCATGACCAGTTCACAGACCTACATGAACGGATCTCCCACGTATAGCATGTCCTACTCCCAGCAAAGCACCCCAGGGATGACGCTGGGCAGCATGGGTTCGGTGGTCAAGTCGGAGTCCAGCTCGAGTCCACCTGTAGTCACTTCGTCTTCTCATTCAAGGGCTCCTCCGTGTCAGACCGGAGACCTCCGGGACATGATCAGTATGTATTTACCAGGTGCTGAAGTACCAGAACCAACTGCCCAAAGCAGACTTCATATGTCTCAACACTACCAGAGCGCACCTGTACCCGGTACAGCTATTAATGGCACACTTCCACTGTCACACATGTAAATTAACTTTTGTTATAGAAACTGGACTTCTGGACTATTTTTGTACAGAACATTTTGGGGAGGGAAAGACGTTGTATAGCGCTCAAGGAAAGAACACAAAACTTTTTTTTTCTTTTTCTTTTTTTAAAGAAAAAAATATAGTGGGACGGTAGGACCTTTGCGAAGTCTTGCAAAAGTGTTTACCAGTTAAATAAGAATAGAACGAGCTAGTCTCAATCGATTAAATGTTTTATTATTCCAAGCAACTTTTGTACAGTATTTATCAAAGAAACATAGCAATCAAAATGTCTAATGTTTGTAAACTATAAGAAGTTGCCAATTTTATAAACAGCGGTTGTGAAAAAGACAACGATGAGTTCCATTGGGTTCTAAGTAAAAGAACAGAAGTTATATTAAACGATAAAGTTTCTCCTTGGAGGTGAAATAGACTGTACTAAACCGTTTTACTTTGGTTAAAAATTCTTTATCTCACAGGTTAAAAAATACTTGTTAATTTATATATTTTGTTTCCCACTTTTCATCTGTTAGAAAACACGAAGTTTGTGTTCATTATTTTCTCATGGTTTGTAATATTTCTGTAAATTTTATTGTGATATTTTAAGTTTTTATTTTAAATTTTCATTTCTGTAGTTGTATTTTGAAATTCGGGTCTGTATTTTGAACCAGTCGCCGATACCCCATGTATATATTTGAACTAATAACATCCTTACAGCAGTTTCCACTTCAGCTTAAGTTTTTTTTCATTATGCAGAGTTTGAATGAATAAATTTTTGAAATTTGGATACTTGAATATTGTTCGAGTTTTGATTTTATTTATCATTTTCAGTTCTAAGGTTATAACGTCCTCTCACTGTTAAAAAAAAATCAGAATGATTATATTTTTTAAAATCCAGAATAAGATAAACATGTTATTGTTATTTGTTCTGTACCGATTTTACAGTCACCTTATTTGACATTGTTACCTAAATATCACGCTGAATGCCTTTTCTGAAGTTGTTGTCACCTGTTGCTCAGATCCTTTATAATGTTTTTTATTACTATCATTACTACAAACATGGGTGCTACAGTTGCCAATATTAACCTGTTTGCTCGGGGAGTCCATACATAACCTTTCTGTTAGATTTAAGGACACTGTAGGGCGAGAAACCGAACAGAATTGCAGTCATTCAAGAGGACGTGTGAATTTCTTAACCGTGTTAACCACTTTGATATGGTTGTTCATAAAGTAATAATTATAATATACACTTTCAACAGATTCAATACAATAGGTTACTAGTGTTGCTGGCACTGTTGTTATGTAAACTGATACTTAAGTTAACAGCGTTTTTATTTTTTAGTGGAAACAAGCTTCACGTCTCAAGATGTGAGGAGAAGCGCCACTCAAAAGTTTGTTCCCTCTAACCCTTTGGTAGAGCTGTCTGTCTCAATGGACAAGATAAAAACGCCCAATAAGTTGAAGATTCGCATAAAGGTAGCTTTTCATTTTACTTTTCTTCATATTATTGTCATCTCGCTGTAAGTGGTGTGGTGTATATTTTAAAAGCAAAATATAATAATCTACGTTCATTATTATTTTTGATTTTAAAGTATTTGCTGCTGTAACCGCTTGTTTTCCGAACAGGTTATCGGAATGTTTTCGGGAAGCTGTAGAATTACATTTTCAAAGCAATGCATTTCTTTAGAGTATACCCTCATCAGTGCTGCATACAGTATGACGTTAGACTGCTTCAGAGACTTTGGCAGAGCTTGAATTTGTCAGTATTTTTTTTGAAGAAGCACATATTGCAGTAGTTACTTCAAAGCTGCTATACCTATATATAATACAGAATAAAACGTATACATATAATATAAATCGTTATATAAATACATGTCATATAAATGATTAAATAGGCCAATGTAAATAATAAATTATCTTGATTTTCCCTAAATGTATTAAGCGAGAATGGCGCTTATTTTCATCTAACATCTTATTATAATGCGTCGTTTCACATTATACGTAATCATTTTAGGAGAAAATACGGAACTGTATTAGTGTACGTATTTTTCAAATTCATTTGCAATATTGTCAAACGTGTATTTGTCGTTTTAAAAAATTTTATTGGCGCAAAATAACGCAATGTTGAAATATTTTCCTGAGGCCCATACATTGACTATAGGCGGGCAGCAGCAAGGAAACGAGTATTTGTAACGTTTCGCAAATTAATTTTAACACTGTTGTTGGGATTCGGAATTTACCAGCGAGCATATAAAATTAAATAATGTAAAATATACGTAGCGAGAACTGCAGAAATGCTTACTGGAAGTAGGCCGTGTTTATTTTTATACTTTGTGGCGTTAGGTCTGGTTATAAAGAAAGTGAAAAACAAAAGTAGCTTGTGTACCTCTCCACAATAATTGTTCGTTTCTCTTAAGGTTAGGCCTATGTGTAACATGATACAAAGCCTAGAAATTGTTTTCTATTTACTATTTAATTAACAGGCGAAAACCTTTATTGCTGAGTTTGTTTAAGTCTAATTCAAAAGCTTTTCTTTCCTGATGATAGAAGAGAAAGTTTAATGTCAGTCCGTCTTGTGCTGTGTTTAAAAATGAGCTCTTGAATAAGATTATGCTATCCCTTGTGAATTTAAGAGCGTTTTAAATCTGAGGGGTGTTAAAATATTTTGCTGAACTGCAGAGGCAGATTAACACAGTTGCTTGCCAAGGCTGGGAAGCTTCTATTACACGTCGTCTCGGGGGAGAAGAGCTCACATTAAGCGCTAAATGAATATTTGACGAGGGCTCATTCCGAAGTATTATTACTACAAACGTGTCCCTACTGGACTTTCAAAGGGTCAGGGAGCAGTGGTTCAATTAATTATTTATACAACCAGTGGAATTGATTGTAATAGGTGAACATGTTTGATAAACTGGGAATTTTAAACGGTGAATCCGGATGAACTATTTTATAACGCACCAAGCCTGAGACTTTGCTTGTACAAGTGGTCTGTATCGGTTCGCTCAATTACACTCACAGGTGAAGAAATTAAACAAAATCGTAGTAGAAATCAAATACGTTTCTGGAGAAAATAAATGTGTCCTTAATTGGGAACACGTTCACTGCCGGTTAAGATTAAGTGACAGTATTTAAATGATTAGTGATAAGCCATAAGGGCATGAACTAATAATTGCATTACTGAATTGATTCGACTTGAAGGACTTTTGTGTTGGGACTCCATTGAGGTTTTGGAACTGACAGTTTCTTCGCATAAAAAAAACGATCAAACGCCTCAGGGGGACAAGGAACACCGCTTAACTGCATAGTGACGGGATTCTCATTTAGAACCATTACAAGAAGAAAATTAAACAAAGCTTTTGTGTTAGCGAGGTGTGCTTTCAGTTGCGGGAGTTTGCACTAAGAGCTCTCTCAAGTGCGCAGATTCAAATTCTGATTGTGAAAAGGAGGTTGGTAACTGTGTTTCAGTTGCAGATGTTATTTGTGTTTTTATTATATAATACATATTATATTATATTTGAATTCCGTATGAGGCGAGGAGAAAGCCTGGATATGCCGCAATTATTCAGAACACGATTCTTCTCTTTTTTTTTCCCAATTTGTCAGGTCAGCCAGTATTATTTTCTTTAAAAGGGTTAAGAATAAGATACGTTTAGTTCAAACCACGTTTGCCCAGAATAGGAATGGGCTAAAATCTACGACGGTTCTGTTACAACAGGTGGTAAGCGTTACTTTCTAAAAGCGGTTTTCATGATAAAAACCAAGATAATTTCCTGTTTAGTAATATTTCTCTATATCATACTCGTTTAGATTTCTGTGCAAGTAATATAGTTTCGCTTTATAACTCTTGTCTGCATCAGCAACGACTTTATCCAAACTTACCTAATTGTGAGAGTTAATGAAGTTATGTCAGTGGCATACATCAGTCCAAAACGAGTGAGATATGTTCTCAATAAATACATTTTGTCGATTTCACTGACGTTTTAAGTCGCTTCAAGTTATGGTTTATTACGTTTATTTTTATTTGAGAATTAACAACAAATATTTACAAGTTGTTCAATGCTTTCCATTATTGGTTCAAACTATGAATGATATTACTGTGTTTAATTGACTTCCAGTCTGAGAGGGAGTGCCAAACACATTAACTTAAAACAAAAACTCGTCTCCCCCTTTTTGTATAAAAACGTTTTCTTTCTATTTCTGCTACTTCATGAACTCGACCAGCATTTAATCTATCTTGCCTCGAATGTATTTTAAGTTAGTCAAATAAATGTTTTGCTACTCCACCACATAATTTTAAAACGTTTTGTTATTTTTGTTTTAGATGGATACTTTATTGATCCCGTGAGGGACATTGCAGTACAAATTACTATAACTTTTAACAAATAACTTGTTTTCCTAAGTATGAGATATCTCAAACTCGACTTCAGTGTTGCTGATATTTGTAGTGTGTGTTGTTTTATAAGTCCCAAGTCTTGGGAATGGGAAATAATTAATATATTAAGCAAGAGACAAACTTCTCAAGAGGACCTCATCACTTCCACGCAGACTTACTGTATTCCTCCATTATGCTAATATAGAGCCGTGACGTCACCGGCAATCGATTTACCGAGAAATTTTATGAGATGGGAATTTCGCCTGTAATACAGAAAAGGCCGATATTTGTTTTCTAATACACAATTATTGAAATCTCAGTGTCCTACAAACACCGTGCTTTGACGAACACAGCAAAGAGAAACAACAGTAAAAGCTAAAATGTGGTTATTGTTCAAGTCTGAGGAGGAAAAAAAGGAACGTAGTGTTATCGTAATTCTTAAAATTAAAATGTTCTATTATTATAATTATCGTAAAAAGATTATGGAATTGTTAACCTAGACGCGAACTGCGAACTGTATTTTTTAATCGCTCCACAATCTTAAACATTTTGCTTTAGCTCTCCTCTAAAAGTATTTTGCGCGACAATAATGTTGATTTTCTTGACATCAGAGAAAATAAATGATCTTTTGCTTATCCACAGTATTTAGTTATCTACTAATCACAGTCACGTACTATCTCACATGTTTGTGTTTTACAATTTGTGTAGGTGTATTGAGATATAATGTAAGCAATAACTTCGTTTTTAAATTACATTTATTTCCAGATGTTGTGTTGTGACTATGAAGTGTCTTCTTAATCGAAACTCAAAGCGCATTCGCTGTAAAATAAAAGCAATGCCATTTACAAAAATAACACATAACATCGCAGGGGGGAAAATAGTTTGAGTCTGTCTTTGCCTCTTTTTTTTTAGTCCGAGCATTGTGAGTTGGGGTGAATCGAGAACTGTCAGAGATGTCGTCTGTTTTAACAGTCTCTCGCGGAGTGAATGGCCGTCCTTCCCTGATCCCGTGCAGGTGCAGTGAGGCGGGGGGATGGGGGTCTAGCAGCTCGGCCAAAATGCACATTCTGTTCAATAGACCACACACTGTCATCCAGCACGACCGCGGCCCGAGCTCCAGCGCGCACAGGGCAGGACTCGCAGAGCGCACGCAACTTCCCGGTTCTGACGGTTTCCCCTTGAAACCTCTTCATATGCGGCTTACACATTTTGGAATCATATACTATCTCAATTGTAGGATATAACGTTTTCTTATATATCAGATATGGCTCTATTGCTGCAAAAATGTAACGTGCATTTAGCACCTTTTTCCGGTAATGATGAGGATGAGGATGTTAACACTGTGTGTTGTTGCGTTGATAAATTTAGGATACATTATGAGAAATCGAGGAAGACACTGAAGAAGACACCAATTTAAATGTCAGGGGGAGGGGGTTTGCTTTAGTCGATGGAGATTTTATATGGGACATCATGAGGGTTTTAAACCCTGTGTTGCTGGACGGTTAACTTGATAAACAGGAGGACAGATCAATCGAGAGATAAATTTCCATTACTAAACGTATTCCCCCATTAAACGTCGATATGGCTTTCCCTCTTCATACACCAGTTTTTTTCTAATACATGAACTTCATCTTAAATTGTATCTTACGTGTCCAAGCACTTTTTTCACATCTTGAACAGTATTTTGAGTCGTAATATTTAATGTAATAGTGCTTTAAACACCATTTATCGTAAACGGTATGCCAAAACCCAGTAGCTTATGGCATATTGATATATAAACTTGTTAGTACTTGACACGGGCTGTCTGATGCCTAGACTGTTGAGTTTGCAGTGGGCACCATTATTCACCGGATTAGCGATGCATATGGTGTTGAACACAATCCACAACAACGAGGTGCGAACTGCAGCCACTCAGGCTGTTGGTGCCCAGCTATAGGTTTCCACTTTACCCGTCGAAGTGCTGCTTGATCGCTTTTGTGTCGTATTGAGATAAACACATCCGCAATTAATCCGTGGTATTATTGCGTGTTTTTCCTTTTTTCTGCTGCGGCTCTACACTTTATTTAAACATATTTAACGTGTTTTCCGTCCCTTTTCTTTAATCTCGTAGATGATGTGAAATTGGGGGCAATTTTAAAAACTTTTAGGAGCCCCATTGTAGTTTCGGATATAACACTAGGCGAGGATTGTGAAGATCTGCTGCTTCTTCATGCATTGCAGTGTCATTTCATTTTGAGAAATGTGTATTCTCAAAGAGACAGATAGAAAAGATTCAGAGGCGTGTTTGGACAGCTACAACAGTATTTAACTGGGTTTATGCCACAGGAAATTAGCTTTTTTGACTGATCAGGAAATATAGTCATTTTGGGGCTTAATATTGATTATATCAATATCTTAATATTGTACATTAATTAACACTTTAATTACACTTAAACTATTCGTATATGTGTTTATTTAGTTAAATATATGTGTGTCTGTGTGTCTAAAACGCTGGTGTGAAGTGCCTGCATTCAGGAAGTGCAATTGAGGTGAAATTTGTGAAACGCGAAACCGAAGGAACAATAAACTCCGGTATTGCCATTTTATACTTTAATACCAACATATTGTTTGATAACTAATTCGAGTTAATACGTTTCTAATGGCAATATAACAGCGGATAATTGGCCCTTTTTCTGGACAACAATGTAAATCACCATCTCTTTATTATTTAATAACGTCAAACGCTTCGTTGGATTGGCTCCGACAGGGAAGACCTTTCTTTCAGCGCTGCGCTGTTCACAAGGAACAATGCAGATCTAATTGTGGAGATTTCAGAAGTTGGCTGCTGGAAGAGAACAGCGAACACACGAAGTTCCAGCATATGTCTGCACTTTTCCCCCTTGACAATCGCAAACCACACACAGACAGTCGTGACTTAGGGAAGAATTTTTGCTCTCACATCCTAGCAACAACCTAAATCTCTCTGAAGCAAACGGACCTTTTTATGGCTGCTACAGGACGTTTTACATCAGGGAATTTACAGGCTCAAAGGTATTGCTTAAAGAAGTTCCCGTAGGGAAATAAGCATTCTTTTCGTGATCTTTTTTAAGAAAAAAAGGTTGATGGGAAGTATTATAAAAAAAAAGAATTCTTAAATTATTTTAGTGATAATTGATGCTTTATATTTAGTCATAATTATGATGATGGTTGTTTGAATGACACACTCTGCATTATTGCTATCAGAACAATGCAGAGCTACATCCCTTCCCCCCTTCGGGAAAAAAAACCCTAGCAACAGGTTATGACTGATGTAAAGTTCACCACGAACTTACTCAGGAGGCATTTAAAAGGTCAACGCGTCGGTAAGTTAAGAAGACGTATTTTATTGGTTTGTAGTTATTTATTAGACGGCAACAAAGTTTATCCGTGAAAAACAATAGCTAAAGAGTTAGTGCGCTTGTGAGCGCTCAGCGCCGGCCCGCTCCCGCTTGGAACAATATCTGCTTTGATGCTGCGGTCGGTCGGCGGGAGGTCCCGAGCCGAGCAGGGCTCACTCAGTCTAACGCGTCCCAGGCACGGCCAGAGAGCTATCCGCGCCGCAGCGAGTCCGGGAGACACAACTCTGTTCTCCTTTGTTTTACACAACTTTTATTCTATATGTGAAATGCAAATTTGAACTTTTGATTATTTTTTTTATTGTTACAATTAAAAAAGCAACGATAGATTTGTGGACGAAAAACACAAGTACAACTTTAAGCATTGCGTATTTATTTTGAACATGTAAACTACCAATTGTTTCTAGAAATTGACAACGTACATAAAGTGAATATTTTTACACAGAAATGTGAATTACGAAAGACAGTGTATTAATTCGAATATGTGAAATGCGGTACATTTCCTGCTATACTTGGATCAGAATACCGTAACGACAACCAGCCCGTTTTTGCTAAAATCAACCGCTGGCAAGATCACATTAATACATTTTAATCAGTCATTGTTTTATCTTATCGAGATCAGTGGTAGCACTAGTATACATATTCTGGTTAATTCATGAAAATAATACTTTAGGGTTCCTTTTTTAAGAATAAATTCGTTTTCCTTTATACATTATATTATCATAATCAAACGTTTTATAGCTTGTAGCCTTACGCATCTTTGATAGATTTGTTCAAAAGATGCAACGGTGCGTTTTCAGCCAGGTGTTGTGTTGAGGCTACCCTGTCTAAATTTCACCAGTATTCGATTGCCTGGGTTTTCCTAATGCTCTGAGAACTGGTGCAAGTTGGCTATGTGATGATACACCTCAAAGAGATTCCTTTACTCGCGGCTTTGTAGCACAGTAAGGGGCAGGAATTGCAGATACCCTGCAGGTGGACGCTGTAACGCTGCCATCCGGATATTAATGTAGATTACTACAAACTCCGTTTGATCGAGCTCCTTAAAACCGTCGAAAACAGCCTGTGACGAACTGTCAGTATTCTATTTTCCGTCAATTGTGCCCCGAGGGGTGTTCTCGAGGGTACTTTAAAGATCCGCTCAACAACAACAACACACACACACACTCCCCCTCTCTCTCTCGCACACACAACGTGTTTAGCGTTTGGACCTCAGGACTTTCTCTATGTGCTCATCAGTTTGTGTGAAAATCGGTCGGCTCATCCACTTAATATAAGTATGAATGACCTGTTATCATGTATTTGTAATTGAAACGGAATTAAAACATGGACAACAAAAAAAGAAGCGTTCCCTCACACGACTGTACCTTTATTTAGTGATACGCAATATGAAATAATTGGGTATAATTTCCCATTGCTGTCTATTGTTTTAGTCTGTTTTTTTATGGTGATGCAATTCAACAGTGGATTGGATTTTTCTTTAAACCTGTGTAATAATGGTGTATCGGGTGCACTGAGGACTACTGAGGATTTGTCTGCGAACTCTCTTCTTTAGTGCCGAAAAGAAAGTTGTTTTTTTCAGTAGCTCTGTAGAATGTATTAGCTGGCCCGCTGCAAGCAGAAACGCATGGTCTCTTCTAAGAGCAGATCCTATTGTTCCCCTGATCCCTCCCAATTTCAGCTTCACTAGTGGGTCCCAACTTTGTTAATGACGCTATTACCATCTGGCTTGCCCTACTTTCTAAGAGATATAAATCTCCATATTTTTATTGTCCGAGTGACTTAAAAAGTGCCAACAAACCAATAGGAAAGCTGTTCGATTTTAATAGCCCCTTCAACAGAAATATACATTTTCTTTGCATATACATTATATTCACAGAATTTTCTTTTCCCCTATAAAAAATATTAGCCAATATTCAAAGTCTATTGTAGGTTATTTCATAACTAGGTATATGTTGCCTTTCGTTTAAAGCTAACAAATAAACGAAATAAGGGATGAGTGAGGTTTGTTTAAGGATTTGGTGATCGGCTGTGGATCCGGACTTCCATTGCTTTACCAAAATGCCTGCGGTTTCATTGTCTCTAATTGTCCATAAAACTCCTTAATCTCATGTGGGGTATGCGTGAATCAATCTATTAGTAAAACGCAAAAATTCGATGTTCCCTTCAGTTAAAAAGATCGTTAATGTGTGTTTTTCGAATAAAGGGGTTCTGAGAAGTTTATCTTGTTTCTGAATGGGCCCCACACTCTTAATTTCGCTCCGCAGCCGTGGCTTTGAATGGGAAAGTCAACTCAGCCCCCGAACGCGTGGGTTTGTTTATAGCCCGCTTCCTGAATAAAACCTGTCAAATCGCGGCGGACTTGAACACATTGTAGAGTTCGATGCTTCACTAATACAAAACGCACGCAAATCACATTAAAAAGCAAATAATGTCGATGCAGAAAAAAAGAAAAGTTCAAGTATCCCCATTGAATTAATGTTTACGTATTTATCGACTGCATGAAAATTTCAACAGGCGGATTAAATTTTAGTCTACGGCCAGGCGCTGCAATCGATTGGTTGTCATAGATAGTGCTGAGGTTTATACAATTAAGTCAATGAACAAAATCTGGGTAAGGGGTGCGATGCTGAATGATATGAAAACAATTAACGAAATAAAAGCCCCCGACTTCACACACCCTTCTCCTCACCAGGAGTCATATAAAAATCACAATTTAAGGCGAGTCATCAGGTGTGCTTGCAGTCCTCCAGAGCTAATGACAATTAACGTTAATTTGGAAGAAATTAGGGAAATATCGGTGTTTTGTCAGTCTTCCAAGACTTCATTCCCCCCAGTCTCGCAGATTCTATTTCATAAGTGCTGAAAAACAATTGCCTGAACTCGCATTTGTCTCGATACATTCACCGTCGCCCGACATATTAATTCTGTGTTCTGTCGCCCTGGGTTTGAGCAGGCCTCTCGTCAGGAGCTCTGAATTTCGATAGCTTGATTTAGACTACGATCCTTGGCAGGCCACTTCCAACATCAAACAGATATAAAAGGGGGAATGAAAAAGTATAAAAATTAAATGGATGCACTCTTAATCATTGATCATTTAAAACGGTTGTGTTAAATATACTCAATTACATGCATGACTTCACTCCAACAGTCATTTCTATTCTCCAGCTGCTTGCCTATTCTTGCGCTCCAGTCAGCACTGGAAACTCGATTATGTTGAATCCATACATTTCCGTGGATTTCATCAGCCTAATTAATGCTCAAGTGTGGTCCATAGGCCTACAACTCTGAATAGTTCTCTCTCTGCCACCCTACCGGAGACAACAGCGGAATGCAAAGAGATTCTTTTCATATGGTCTCAAGGGGTCAGTCTGAACCTTCAGTGTAGAGTAGTAACTAAATGATGGAAATCCAAATAAACTATTTGCAAATCCGTAAATGGTGCCATTTATTTGTTTCTTGAAATGAAACCATCTATCTTACAAGCTGTAATAAAAAAATCTCGTGTTTTTTGTACACTTCTAATTCCCTCTCCTGTCTTTTTGTAACGTATGTATAGACAAAGACGCACCCTCGCCCGTGCGTTATGAAACAACAGCATTATCTGCCCTTAAACTAATACCTGGTTCGGATTATAACTGCTTTACTGGACACTTTCTTTCATACTGAAGAACTTTGTGATGGTTGCAAACTCATAAGATTTCCCATCCGTTTTCCTAGACACCTGTTGTGTCGCAAATTGTGTTTTCATGACGTTCTTAAGATTTTCACGTCTTTAAATGTTTCTTCACGTTTTGTGACACAACAGGCAGCTTCGCCATTAGTACTAGCTGGGGTTAACCTTATCTGGAAGTGGCCATCAATTGTTCAATTGTACCATTGTAACGCTGAATGCGGCGAGTTTTAGGATGACAAAAATCCTACAATATGCTTTTATTAACATTTCGTGTCTTCCGCTATTCAGAATGTATGAATGAAATACAGAAGCTCCAACGAATGATGAGAAGGGTAGGACTAATACAGTTAGTAAGTGTTCTGAAATTAGGAACAATTTAATTAGCCAGGTCTGATTGAGCATGGACGTTTCTCATTATGTTTCGACAATATGGCGAAGCAATCGTGCCAAGAGCCTCGCAGGCCGATGAAGGTTTGATAGAAGAGCCTCTACAAATCCACTTGTTTTGCATTACAAACCTACTTTTGCGTGATGAATCCATCATAAACTGGTGTGTAAACCAAGCGATTACATACACTTACTATCACTGTAGTAGTTGCTGTATCCACACAGAATCACTTTGGTTTGCAACTGTGCTAATCCTGCCGAAAAGTGACGCAGAAGACATAGCAAGGTTGTAAGTGTGGCGAATCAGCGTAGGACCTGGTCACTCCATTTGATAGTAAATAAGAGAAGTTCACACGCCGATCGAATAACTGGGGAGAACAAGCGAGCCATTTTAATCAGCTGGTTATCTCCTCATCCTTGAGATCAGAGCTCTATCACTCCTGAACTCGTCATTGTGTCCCCCTCCGTGAAATGACAGCTCCCTCAGAAACTAGAATCTGGTCGCTGGATGAGATTTCACTGTCTACTACACTAAAACTCCCCCATTAAGTCCTGTGGATTCAACGCATTTACATATATGTACTATTCCCTCTCCCTTAACACTAATTTGAACACTTAGGTTTTAACTAAGACGTCTGCCAACGTTTTAGACATAATGCTTGTGAAATGGACAGCCTGTAAATCCGATTTTATTTTAGTCTCGAAAAGTGATATGTTTTACAGGGATTAGTTCCCAGGTGGTTTCGTGTTTATATTTTTCTAAGTGAAGTAGCCTAATCTGACCTGGTGAAGCGTTAAGGGAAATATCACATTTTAGTTAGACAGAATTCGTGTTTCCTATCATCATAGCCTTTAGATCGGAATTTACAGTGAATCATTTTATTCACCTTCGTTAATGTAGACGTAGCTACGTGCTTGATCGAATTAGCAAATCGCGAGTAAACCAATCGAACTGCACAGTTGACGTGAATTGATAGGCCCCTGATGCCTGAAATCCAATTTTTCTCAACTACCAAAGCCGCTGGTTTGCGAGATGCCAGGTCAGGTTATCTTTGCCCGGGGAGGCCGATGAAGATCAGTGACAGCTGGGCCTTGAATATCGATTTTGTGACAGTGCAGCTCATTCACGGTGCTGTACGTGAAGACCAGGAGGCGCACACATTTAGCCTCTGAACGCAGCAACGCAGCCCTACTCCAGTGCAGTGGAGAGAGTCTTCCACGGGCGCTAAAAGCTGTAATTTTGCCTTATCTTAATAGGATCGCGCAAAAGGTGTTCATTTCAAACTATTATTTGCGTGAGATATCGATTGGCCAGTTCAGACTACACACAAAATCACAGATCTGCTCTTAGGGATCAGTCTACTATATATGCAGCTCTACGCAGGTCATTCAGATGTAAATGACAGAGAATGGGTTTTTATGAAGGAAATAACGGGTGACAAAGTAATACCAAATTCGTGTGATGACTAGATAGGGCGCTGTGAACGAGAACATGTGTGTGATGTCCAGAACAGATGAGCCATTTTTTTCTGGATCCAAAGGTTTCGTGGTTGTCGACAGAACATACAGACAACATATCTGAAATGTGTTGTTATTGATTTTTTGTCGCCCTTTATTTGTCAGATTCGATATTTTTTCCTTAAATTTTACTTACGGCCACTTGAGATTCACAGATGAAGTGGGCTCGCCACATTTCTGAAAAGGAGAATTATTCGCTGCCCCAGTGCACAGAGACCTCTCTTTTAAGAATAGGCTTACCTCTATTTTAAAAATTGTCCTTGAGCGCGTTCCATAATTACCAATCGATACAAATGCTTTGAATAATCTTTTTATTACACGATTTCACTATCCAATGGGCCTGCTATTATTGCAGTACTACTGCGTGAAATCGTGTTCTTGGTATATACAGTATAAGCATAGAATTTTAACTGCTAGATATACAGTTAATTATAAGTAGTTTATTATGAAGACCCTCAGTAAAACCAGAGCTGAGTAGTTCTGAGCTGTCAGTTTGCTTCCCTTAACAAAATTTAGAAACAATACCGTTTTAAAATTAATAATGCCAAACCGAATGCTAAACTGAGAATATCGTTTTTCCTGTGGGATCTTATTTTACTATCTTGTTTTTTGGAAAATTTATTTTATTGGCAATATATTGCGATTTCATATCACGCAGCTACTCTGTTATCTCTGTTATAGAGAGATTGCACTAAATTGTAGCTCGAAAATGTATTTAGATTCGGTGGCGTTTTGTTAGATGACTTCTGATTTAAAATTTGGATTTGGATAGGTTATAGAAAAGTTCTGATTAGTTGCTAGGAGGAAAGAATATACCACACCTTAACCGCCACACCCAGACGCATAAAACTAAATAAATACATTAGCTAACAGTGTTGTCTAAAAAGAGAGAAGGATTAGTTGGAGACGCGAGAGATAGCTATCACTGCTAAAGTATTTCGTTCGTCTTCAGTGTTGTAGCACTTTATAGGCAAACTTGCAGGGTCATTCCGAGAAATGTAATTACAGTTCTTTAAAAACGCTTATCAATTCTAATGTATTTGTTATATATTTGAACTGCCATACAACATATATATTTACGTCTCGCTGTTTCTTATTTAAAATTCTTAGCATTGTTTTTACATGAAGTTTATTCATAATCGATCCCACATCCAATTTGCATTATCCTACAGGAGCGATAAATTAGTCAAATTTGACAGATGTATTTCCCTCATTAATGCTATTTTTTGTTATATCTTAAGGGGTGATTAACACAACTTTTAATAGAATGATAATGAGCAGGTATTCGGTTTTCCTGTCTGAAACAGTGAGAATGTTTAGGAGAGAAGACAGACGTACAGTGCATTGACTAGCACACAGGGAATACACTCATTATTTCTTTATGGTGATTCAATTATCAAAGTCAATATTTGTGCCGCCTTTCTCTTTTCAAAAAGTTGCGCCATTGTTATGACTTTCATTAAAGGCGTGTTCAAGGAAGGCTGTTGAGGACGCTCTGTTCTACAGCTTGAGCAGGAACAATCGTTTAAATCTTAAAACTACAAAAAGGTTAAGAAAGTCAAATAACCTTTTTATGTTAATCTACAGCAATACATTCATTGTGATACGTTACAATCCTTGCAATGTCTCCCATACACAATGGAAGTTGAAAACCTCCATTAAAACAGGAAACAATGATTTTTGAGTAATTTACCAGTGAAAAATATTTTTTTCAGATGTGGTTATGCCGAATTTCTGATTCCCAACAGTAAAGAGTATGCGGCAGTTTTTCAAGCTGTAAAACTTTGGTTTCTCAGCTTTGTTGTGTGACAGCTCGAGTGCATTTTTCAGTACAATGGTGCTCTAGGATTGTCATGATAAAGTTCTTGTCATATTGTTAGGCAAATGTTTGAGGCAAGAGTCTTTAGAAAAGAAGGGAGTGGAAACTACATATGCATTATTACATAGTAGATTATTACAATTTCCTGGCTTTAATTTTTTTCAGTAAGTAGGATAAGCTTGGGGAGCCTAGTCACCGTGGAAACTGCCAGAACAATTCCGTTGAAGTTTGAAGAGGTCAGCTAACAGGGTCAACAGCTCTGGCCTCTCCCTGTGCCAACTTCTGTTGGGTCTGGGGCTGTCGCTAGAGTGTTAGCCCTGGCCTAGCCCTGGGTGGTAGGCCATTCCAACTCTGATATAAATTTTTTGAGTCAGTTTGTGGCCTGGTCTCTCCAGGTGGCCGGTGAAATCGATTTTGACCCACTGACCCTGTCTCGCAGAGGCACGGCTGACGACACAGGCCGGGATTTAGCTGGCTATGACAGATTTGCACTGAGGGCTGTGAGAGGACCCGTGCAAACAGCCCTCAGAGATGGGTGTGTGCTCAGAAGAGGTCATTAAAAGCTTATTAAAAGTTTTCAATAGGGAGGAAAAAGAGTTACTGAATGTGAGAGCAGCAGTGGAGCTGCAGTTTTCAGAATATTAATCACCCCTGAAGCATGTCTTTGGGTTACACAGCATGTAATCTGAGTTGAACGGTGTATTCAAAGATTTATGATCAGAGATGCAAAGTTTTTTTGACAATTTTCCTTTGGGTGTTTTAGATTTTTGTTTTCTTATGTTTGCGATTTTCATTAAGTATCAATCTACTACTACAACATTGTAGTCCATTTAAGTAACTGTAATTATGACAAACAATATTTTGTGTTGTGTGTATGTAGTGTTGTGAGTTCTTATTATGTATTTGATTTTCATTTAGTCTATCAGTCACAAGATTATGCACAGCCTTGATCTTGTGGTGGGGAGGAGTGCAGTCAGTCTAGAATTTTTGTATTCCAGTCTTGAAGAACTAAGTACGGTATTGGTTCTTCAGAACCAAGTATTAAAGAGAACCTCAGCTTTATCAGAATATGTGATCCACACATTGCCCACATGATGGTGGTTTCATCAGCTCTGGGTGTCATACAAAAGCAGGGTCAGACACTGTAAATGGGGTTGCATGAGTGAAGAACTGAAACCAGAGAAAAAAGAAAAGCAACTGACTGTCCCCAACAGAAAAAAACAAGCATATGTGAAATATTTCTGAACGCATATTGTAGCTTTTGTATATATTGTAATTTATAAACCAATCAAGAAAAATGTTTATCATTTTCAAGTGGAAGTTTTTTCTACAGAGACACTATTACTCACAGATTATTGGGTCTGGAAGACAAACCTTTGAGAGCCTGTGGATTCATGTCTGTGTGTTTTACTGTGTTTGGAGGCTGCAGGGGCTGAGCTGAACAAGGGAAGCAGAACAAGCAGATGAGCAGATGAGCAGACGAGCAGAGGAGCACATGAGCTGGGCCTGGCCATGGCTGCAACAGGTACAAGTCCACTTTATGTGTCTGCATGATCTGGGGCTCTGACAGCACTGTGGCTTAATCTGCAATACCGGCGCGGTTTTCTTTGACATATTTACACATATCCATTCAGTAGAGCTGCAATGCCTTCATACACAAATAAACATCAGAGCTCTTCTTGTAGATCACATTTATTTTTAGCAAGCCCCCCGTATCACTGACAAATTTCAAAAATGCAGCAGATGGTCTGACACAGATGCTTACATTAACATGCGTAGATGCACTTAACTCATAGCAAAGTTTAGAAGGGGTTTTTGTGAAGAATTCTCCAAGATATATTTTAGGTGGAAATATACATTGTGTGTATAATGTCCTTCTCAATGGAGCTTTTCAATTTTTAATAAATACTAAGAAGTAAAATAAATATTGAGATAAACTGCTGAACACAAGCCAGAAGTCTGCTGATCAGTGAGGGATGCTGCTGATTGACATGGGGAAGTGATGCTCACAGGTGTAGAGTCTTTTACAGAGCAGGTATATAAAATAAGTGAAACACATGATATGAGCTATTAACACTTTTTGCAGGGTAAATTAAAATTGAGCAGTGATGAGTTTGAATCCCTGTTATCTAGCATGCAATGGGGATTAATGGGACTGTGGCTATTACTCTACCAAAAAATAACTTCAGAAATGACATGCAGGTGTTTTTCTTTTCTGTAGTATAAGGGTTTGGATGAGACCTTAGCACACAAGTGGTGGTGTGAGGACTGTCGATGATGTGAAGCAGCCTATTCATATGAATCTCCTGTAACTTGCTTAAGCAAGCTTAGCTGCACTTAAAGCAAATAATATAATTTTGGTATTACGCTTCTCTGAATAAGCATCATAATTAAATAACATGGCATAAAGGCCATTAGAAGTCTCAGAAAAGAAGTGTTTCTATCTCGGCCCATTAGACAGGATTGGAAGAAGTGAGCACTAACCCCTGCAAAGCACTGAGTATTGATTTAAGTAACCATTAGGTCTCAGAGAGAAGGTTGTTTTGCCAAAGATATGCATTTGGGAAAGCAAGTAGTTATAGTCTAGTTTAGTTGTTATTGAATCAACCTGTATAAAGCTAATACTATTATTTCTTGTTTTTCTCAATGGCTGTGAATATTATTCATCCAGGTTTTCAGTGTTTCACAAAACTATCTAACAATATTGCTTTTATGTTACAAAGAGAT
Source organism: Atractosteus spatula (assembly GCF_055471065.1). Lineage (NCBI taxonomy): Eukaryota > Metazoa > Chordata > Actinopteri > Semionotiformes > Lepisosteidae > Atractosteus > Atractosteus spatula. Next base: position 73,928,473 of record NC_142709.1, on the reverse strand, counting down.
ATTCAGACATTTGGACACAGGGACAAGGCAATGCAAAACATAAAAATGATTTTAACGTTAAAAAATGTCTTTATTAAAACATTAAGTACAATAGCAGCACAGAAACATCAACATTTTCCTTTAGTGAATACAAAAAGTTATGAACCTTACTGAGAAAATGAGCTGTGGAAAAGAGCTCTGGAGACCAGTGACTTCTTGTGACCACTGGTTTCACTGCACCTGGACTCAGGACCCCAGAGCTCTTAGTCTATCAGTGTGAGTCTGAGTGCAGTTATCACATTTTTGTACAGTAAAGCTACAATTGTGAAGTAAACAATGAAGAGTGTGGATAACAAATGCACTTCATTTCTTCTCAAAACATAAAACTTCACGCAGGCATTAAGGTGATTTGCTTTTTACCTGCTTCATTGCATTTGTTTGAAGTGTTACTTTTACTTGAATTTTAAAAAAGAGAAAATTAAATATCCTCATTTAAATAAAAATACTCATTAATATGATTTGTGCTCAATTTTGTTAATTTGTTCTTTTATTTAAGTATGTAAACATTCCTGCCAAATCGAAATGTCAACTTGAAGTTCCTTTTTGGAGTTTTACATGGAAATATTTTCTTAGTAACACAACACTACCTGTTACAAAAGGACAGAGAACTAAAAATATAAAGGTGGACAACTCTTATTTAACCTTTACACATTTCATGAGAGACTACAATTGTAAAGTGCTCCTAGTGTCACCCTAACAGCCCCAGATACACGACCAAACACGCGCTTTCCTTGTCACCTATCTCAAAGGAGGTCAGAAGGCACAGAAGCCTTTAGCAGGTACTGTAACATATAGAGATAGAGTTGCATGTCTGATTGCTATCAAGAGCATAAAAATATAAATCTATTCTGCAAAAATATAAAAATCTATTACGCTAATATTATGCTATTATCTATTATACATAAACATAAATCTGGGCCTTCTGTGACATGGCCCTTGAATAGAAAAGTACCCTTAATTTCTTTCTTACACAAACACATGCAAAATATATGTTAAACTGCCATAAATCATCTAAAAAGTGATACATTCTGTAAAGAGGCCCAATAATCTGGCCACATAAACTATCGTCTGTGATTATTATCTTCAAGTGCAATAACTAGTCCTGTCTTTTTTTCACCACCTGTGGTCTGGATGAAAAAATACACCCAACTGACAGCCCACAACGAGGGTCTCCAAACCAGGTGTTTGGTCTCTATCCAATGAGCTAGATGGGCCGCATGATCTCCTCTCGTTTGTAACCTTTCTGTTTTTCTTACAGGTGTTTATTTGTTTATTTGGTCCTCTTATAGCCTGCTTGTCACAGTCTAAAGTCTAATTGATGTCTGTACTCAGGTGGGAGTCTCTACGAGTGGAATAAATTACTTTCCTTGAGAAGTTTTTGTTTGTCTTTGTAACTTCTCATACACAACAGCGCCAGTTCCTCACAATTTTATGTTCTGCACACATCGCTGATGTGTTTCCAATATGGAAGACTCCAAATAAGAGATTTGCACGGGTTTGCACTTCTGTGTTGCCTAGCACATCCCTCCTCTTGTCCAGAGAGAAACAGAACTACTTCTAGGATCCTGCTGCAGTCCCTGTCTGACCTGACTTAATACAGTGCTTGTATTTTCATTAGTATCTCAGAGAATAGTTTAAAATAACATATTGAAGCTGTTGGAGCTTTTGCTTTAGGGAAAGCTCAATAAAAAGGGTTTGTACTAATTTTATTTATATGAATGTTAAAAATCATAAACCATATAAATGTACCATAATGGCAGCCTATCTTCTTACTTAATGAAAGACTGACATAGAACAATGTCAGGTTTCTTAGAATTTCTCTTTGTCATGTCATTCAGCCTATCATTTTACATCTTGAAATTCAAACAATCTGTATATATATAATTTGTTAAGCAGAAAGTCATTGATGAGCTTTAAAAGCTACATCAGGTTGCTTTGAAAAACCTTGTATGTAGTCATGTGTATTTGTTTCCAACTGAGCTAGGTACTTTATCTTGAATGTGAACAATCAATGCTTTTCAGCAGGCATGTTGCATAGATCACAGAACCTATTTTCCACAGATGATGGTAGATGCAGTGAGAATTTGGTGGCTGAGCACTATTATCCAAGATGATCACAAGAGAGGTCATATCCAACACATACACCATGACTTATGTCACCATTAGAAGAGGAACAGCTGATAAAGCTCATGTGTGGATGGGCACTGATTTTAAACATTCTTCTTTAGCCCCGTGAAGACTCTTCTTTCACGAGTGAATCACCAAATATTTTAAAGGAAGTGGAGTAGAGCAAGTTTCCTAACAGGCAATATTAATGTCATGTAATATTAATGTCAACATACATGGATGTAAAATCTGCAGAACAAACACATATATGTAGAAAGTATCAGATTTTCTTTAAATAATGTTTTGGCCACAGCCGTGGTGTAACTGAAGTGTTTGGAAACATTTCTCTGCGTGTGAAGTAAACCGTTGCTGATGGAGGGAGTGTGAGCTTTTTTCCTCTCAGCCCTTCTGCTCACATGCATTTTGTGGGATGTCAGCCTGAACCGAGCAGAGGCTGCGTCCGAAACAGCTAACAAACAAAGTGCCAGATCCCCTCGTGGAGGCTTAGAACACAAAATGTTTGTGGCAGCTGAGATACGTTTCTGATTACCTTTTGAATTTATCAGTTGAACTCAGTTGTGTGTGATGATTAACGGGGTATTTTTGGCAAGCTGGCATTACTCATCAGTGTCATGGCAGTTTTGTTTCAAAAGTGCTGGTGTTAGAGAAAGGGGGTTTTATCAGATCAGGAGTGTATGATGTCAGCATGCAGCACAACAAAAGAAAGCTCCCAATCCGTGCTGCTTGCAGCATTACTGGGGCCCAGTTTGGGCTGAACAAAGTTCTCTTTTGACTGGAACAAAAAAATACGAAAGCATGCTGGAATTCCAGGCAAAAAAATAACTACAAATATTTCTTTAATTTATTGTTAACACTGTGAACACTCTTGCATGCATTTACACATGACAGAATATGTGCAGAACTTTTAAAAACTCAACATCAAATAATCTGGAGGAGTTTGTTAGCTAGATGTAATGTTTCTTCTTACTCTCCAAACACATATGGATATTAATTATTTCAATACCAGCGTTTTGATTTTACACGGTTGATATCAAATAAAAATTAAAATCAGAGACCTGCTGAATTCCATCTAATCCATAAGTAGATATTTTATTCATTTTTAATTGATATTTTAGTCACAACTCAGAACAGATGCTGTTTATTTTAAATGTTTTGAAACTGTTCACATTAAGTTCATTTTAAAAAGTACAATCATATAAAATAATATTGTTCACCATAAGAGTAAAACTTAATCATGCACTTCCAGCCAGTGTTGCCATGGAGAATGCCCAGGGAATTTGGCTGTTCTACTTTTTAAGTGTTGAGTAATATAACCTCTTTGATTTCCGTGTCACCTGTATATTGAAGCAATTGTCTATGTTTGTATGCCAAAGCACAGCAAGGTTTAATGTGGTTAAGAAAAACATCTCACTTGTCAGGTTTAGAATCAGGACTGGTATTAATTTCCTTCATAATGTGATGCATCTGCAAACCTTGTTGAGGCTGAGGTTCCAATTACAGTAAACTCAAGATTTACAGTGCATTTTAATAAAGTAACTTCCTACTACCTAACAATTCAAGTTTTATTTCAATAAGTCCAGCAATCATAGATGCGCAAAAAAGTTCACTGAAATATAAATTAGTGATTCTTTATAAAACATTCTAATTGGTAGCATGCCTTTATTTATTCAATGCTGTGACTTTATCAGATACATGCTTGTCTTGCATTTCTTTGCAAATTGGAATTAAATAGGAGGGTTTAACGGGTTGTGTAGATGCATTTTACTGTTAATGTTCTTCATACAGAAAACACACTTTTTGAAGCAAGCAAGAACAGGCAAATCCTAAATCCTTGAGGTCATTTTTCTGCTTAAGGGTAACTGTGACATGGCAGAGATTTCAGAGAAAGTGCTAGTACTCAGTGTGCCACAGAAAGTATGTGGAATTTGAGGAACAGGATTAAATTGCATTTCAGGTGTTCCATTTCAAGAGGAGTAATATTGAACGAACTTCCTCCTTTCCAGTCTCAGACTGATTTCCCAGTCTTATGTCATTGAGGTGTAGTCTTCCTGGAATTATAAAATGCTAAACCTAAAAGCTGTTCAAGTCCTTCTCTGTACACCAGCACTTCCTGGAAAAGAAAATAAGGAACATAAGAAAGGTTACAAAGAACTGGAGGCCATTTGGCCTATCTAGTTCGGTTACTCCTCACTAAGTAACCCAGGGATTAGGTGTAGCTGTTTGACTAGCTGTCATGCTGATGACTCTTAATAAGGGTCACACTGTTGTGTTGTGGCTGTTAACATAGACTTCATATACACAGAGTGGAATTAGAAATCTATGTTTAGATAGTTCCGCTTTGTAACATTGTGAAATGGGCAGAGCTACTACAATATAATATGCATACCTACTGTATACTTTTGTAGGGATTGTATGCTTAGAAAAAACACTGGAATTTTGACTTTCCTTTTCTGCTTCTGTGGGACATTCAGTATCATTTGAGATCCTAACTAGTTTTTAAGATATATGTAGATAAATAATATGAATTAGAAGAGAGAAGGTTTCTAATACAGACCCCTGGGGTACTCCACTGTTTCAACCTAGTCTGAACATTCTCAGTTTTCTGTTCATTAACCAGAGCTCAATCCAAATATCTGCACTGTCTTGGATACCTACAGTCTTCAAGATAAGAATTATTCTTTCATTATGTACTCTACCAAAATCTTTCTAAAAATTTAAATATATCAATTGTACACATACCTGTGCATGATCAAAGATCTCCCACAAGTTAGTTGAATTGAGCAAGACCTATATTTTCACAATTCCTTGACCATCTAAAATTTAAATTAATTTTTAATAAATACGTACAATTCACTGCACTAATTTTGTTAAACTGATTGCTGTTGAAATAAATATAATATGGAAAACAACAATTTTTGTTACTATTAGTGCACTAAATCTTTTTGCAAGTTGGAATTTTCTTTCTTATTTAGAAAAATGTTAAATAAAACACTGAGCCACTCTTGAGCACGTACTGTTCACAATCAATAGAACTTATTGTTGTTGTGTCATGATGTTGTGTAAAAAATTGCAGACAAACAAACCTGCTGCACACAACATAGTTGACATTACTGAGACATCTACACAACTACTAGACGGAAACAAGCCCTTTACCTTTTATCTGTCAGAAGAGTGACTGAAAGGGAAAAAAGAAAGTGAAGAGATTTATGACAGAATGATTATTAATTGTAAATTGTTAAAAGCGAACAAAAATGATTCTGGTGTCAATAGAATTTTACTAAATGTTTGTTTTTCTAAATGTTACAGGGGAGCTACATGGAGGGACAAAGTGAGAAGTTCAGACACCATGCCAGTGGAAAATTGAACAAGATCAATTTTAAATAGTGATGACATCACTGGTTTGCTAATTTTGTAATTGTTTAGATCCAAAAAGAAAATAAAATGTAGAAAATTGTAAAGCCTGCAGCAGTACTATCAAGTAGACAACCTATTTGGTATGTCATCTTGCTTTCTTTATCTACATTGCTGTACATAAACTGATTGATTGTATATTGTATGAAAAACCTGTTTCCTTAACTCAACTTAATAAAACTGTTATCCTGTTGTAATATTTCAGATATCTTTATTTTCTTTACTTATGTTTTTTTTTAAGTGAATGTATCACATTAGAACAAGCATTGCAGATGTTTGGCTTCGGTGTTTGGAAATTTTACAGGTTTCTGAAACCTTTTAGAATTCTATGAAAGATAACACATGTTGTGTAGAAATACATTTCTAAAAGGTGCAATGAGGCAAGTAACCTAAAATCAAGCAGTCAAATTATCCTGATCACGAAAAATATTGTTTTATTTTGCAGTGATTCTTGCTCAGATATATGAATGAATCAGCCTCAGTCTAGACAGAGAGTTCCTTCTTACCATGTTAAATAATTTTTAAAAATTCAAATAGCTTCCCAACAGATCAGAAAAGAGCAAAGGGCTGTCATGTCTGCAGAAAACTGCAATAGACAGTGACCAGTTTTAAGAGGGTTGAATACTATTGTTGCCTGTTTCAACAGAGAATAATGCTGGGTAAAGGGTATGTATTTGGAAAGGGGCCTTTTATGTCATGCATTTATAAACCATACAAAAAAGATTTTAAAATGAATATCTAATTAATATTTATAAATATGTATTAAATCTGACAATGAACAACATCATCACGGGTTTGAAATTTCTGAGCAACATAATTAAATGGAATCTTCTGTTTACACTAGTCTTCCTCATTAAAATGCTACCGCTTAATCCTGTGAAGGGACTCTTTATGAAATGATTGATAACCATTTTTATTTTGTTAAAGGGCATGCATATTGTATTTACATATTTTATTCTGTATCCTGTTTGCAAGAGACAATTTTCTTTAAAAAAATATATGTGAGATTTATTGATATAAATAGGAAATTGGGGAATAAGAAAATAAGCTTTTTTTCTGGAAAACAATATATTCCTGGGTGTTTGTGTGAAAACAGTTAAAATGACTTATTGTGAGGTGGATAGAGGATTGAGAGGATGCAGCTGCGTTTCAGGTCTGTGAAGAGTTTCCGCACTGTTGTAGCTCTGCTGCTTGTAGCTGTTACATTAAAGGTCTGCTCCAGAGTTTGGGAAAGATGTCCTAGGGAGGTTTTGGTGCAGATCACAGCAGGACAATTCAAAGATGTACCAAGAAAGAGAGCAAAGCAAAAGAGAAAGGAAAACAACTCCAATCAGGTCTCAATCGTGCACATGGTACAACGAATGCCATCTTCCAAAAATAATAAACTCTCATAATTTGCTTCTCATATGCTTGTTGCAGAACCACTGAGGCTGTTGTGGAAAGAAGACCAGTGACAGCATAGCTCCCTGCTCCCCACCCCCTGCAATGCCAAATCTAATTCTTGAAAGGCCTAACCCTGCTTGAACCTGGGAACTGCCTCCTATAATTTCTGTCATTCCACTGTTTTCTGAACCTCTTGAACAAGTGAACAATCCATGTTTCTGTACCTTACTATGCCAAAGAACACAACTAGGGATGGCATCAGCAGCCCCTCAAGGCAGGGCTTCGTAGGTCTCGCCAATCACCAACAAGCCCTCTTTATACTCCTTTGCCTTGAAAGAATTATGATGGCAGCGCCTTGCAGTGGGCCCGTCAGATCTGTGGTGGGCTTGCAGATACGTCCTGGAATTGGGATGTACTGTAAAACAGCAGCTCCCATTCATTAGATGCCCGTGTGTAATAAACCACTGAAAAAAAGAAAGAGGCAGCTGCAGTGTGCAACCCCAAACAAGGACGTTCTTTCTTTTAAGCCCAAACTTTCTAATTCGCTGCTGGGCAGCCCATCTCTCTGAAATTCTTTGTGATTATACAGTCTTGCCCTCAAATTCCAACAGAGGTTTGTTTTCAAGGCTCTGGGGCCAAGGATAGTTTCCCTATGACTGGATAATATATAAAATGGTCCTGAAAAGGGTAAGGTCAGAATTGACAAACTAAGGATAAGTCATATGTCTGGATACCTGGCAATACTAAAAGGGTACTTTTTCAAACACAAGAAGGGTAAAGGACTATTCTAATTTTTGTAAATTAGTTTTTATAGGCTGCAGTTTTTCAGAATGTCCTTCTATCCTTGCTTTCACTTTTAAAGGTAATCATGATTGGTGGTGTACAGCCTCAAGATCTTTTTTTTCCAGATATCTGGACATGTACTGAAATAAAATTGGTATACATTTATTAATAAAATGTTTTCTGAAGTTATCTGACTAATCAAATGTGATCAGTTAGTACCAGTGTTAATTGGATACCTCTGAACAGAGAAGAGTCCATCATTGTAAGTAAGTTGTTGTTGTTTTTATCCAGCAGCATACATTTAAAAAGTGGCATTCACCTGTTGACAGAAGACCCATTGTTTTGCAGATAAGTCCCAAATATCCCCCTTGTACTGCAGTCATTAACAGACCAGGTGCAAGGCATCATGGTCAGCAATACCAGCCCCTAACCTTCAGCCATTGTCTCTCCTCACGGCTCGGAACACTGTACATTCCACAGCTCCTTTCACCAGACCCAGGAGTCACGAGGTGCTGGGTGCAGTGGAGTGGAAGGTAATCAGACAGTTCTGGAGTTCTTGCAGGTGGTAACGTTTCAGGGAGACCTTTCAGGGCGTCAGGTCTTTCAGCTGTCACGTGGCATTGTTGGGCTCATTGACTCTCCCTCTGTGAGAAGCGCTGACTGCAGTTCTACTCTCACTGTAAGTTCTATTCCCGCTGGAATGCTGCTGGTGCCTGTGGAATGTTTCTTTTTCATTGTTCTTTTTTCCTTTTACTTCTTTTTCTGCCCCTTTTTTTAGTTGTTCTTCTTGTCAAAGCTTCACGTGGAGGACTGTTCTAACCAATGTTGTGTCTTTGTTGAGTTCCATTTGACCTCTGGCTTGTCTTCCATGCAGCAGACACTGGTGCATTAAGCATAAACCTAATATGTTGTTGCAATTCAGCTTCGATTTACACATTTTGAGCTCTGGAAAGAAAAAAAATATTCTTATTTCTTCAAAGCATGTGGAATCTTAAGCTCCCTTTTGTTTTGGACACCAATGATACTGCCATCTGAAGTGAAGTACAGAAGGTTTTATTGCTGTTCTGCATTAACAAGATGTTGATTTGAAAATACATTCATATAATTTTTAAACCTTCATTTTTCTATGATGAAGACTCATTTGAGGCCTAATCTGGACTGGATGGAATCTGAGCTAGGTGCAGGAAGGCCAGACCAGGCTTCCTGGGAGCTGTTCATGAAAAACCTGTTGTCTTGTCTCAAATTCATCATCTGTCAAAATCTAAAAAAAGAGTGTGAAATGTGCTGAATGTCATTCTACTTTTAAGGGTCTTTTTCTTTGCAAATCATACACATGTAACCAGATGAGTAAAATGGGCGATTTGACTTTAACACAACCTCAGTTTTAATTAAGAGATGTTTTCACTGGCTTTCTTAATCCCTAGCTTCACAAATATCTTAGAACTCTTCATCAATCTATTGTTATATGAGGTACTCACTGTGAAAAAAAATATTTTTAAAATATAGAAGTGGTTAATTGTTATTAACCTGTTAATTGTTATATTCCTTTTGTACTTAGGATAATGTTGTTTTAAGCAATGCTTTCTGTCTAGTCAACTATATACATATAAATATATTCAGTTGGGGAAGAAAGGGTACCTAAATACAGAAGAATCTGGATTAATTAAGGTCCTTGTGGGTTTAAAAATTAATAAAATACTTTTTAAATGCATCAGGAAATCAGGCATGAATCCAGTTGGTGAAAGTTTGTTCCAGCTGTGCTCACTGTGGAGCTGTCGAGATTTCGACATGCATAGCAAAAACACTCCCTAATGTGGCGGCCCTGTGCCTTCGCTCACACCCGACTGGGCCTCCTTGAACAGGCCCCAGCATGGGCTGCACCGGGGCTGGGGGCGGAGGGGCAGTCGCAGATACAGGCCTTTGTGACCGGGGGAAGAAATACTGGGACCCTGCAGGGAAGGAAACACAGAGCCCCCACCCCCCAGCAGAACCACACAAAAGCCCATTACATGGTTGCAAACCACCCCACCGCTGTTGTTTTATTTACCACAGCCTGCAGGAAGATTGTTTCCTCTTTGCAAAATATTTTAAGCTTCACAGGTCTTTTTGCTGCACTGAAATGGTCACTTTTCTCCCTCCGCACCTAACGTGAACATTTTTCATCTTCTACTCAGTTCCTGTGAAAAGCTTCCCTGTGCGGCTCTTGATATTTAAGCGCCTCTTTCTCTCTGCCTCAAAAGCATTAATCTGTTCAATAATGCATGCACTAAGCCTTATTTATTTTAGATAATATTTTCTTGGAAACTAAATGGTTGGAAGAGTTGACTTAATTTGGAAGGAAATGGAGACAGACTAAGCTGAACACTCTGTTTACTCTGTTTATCACGAGTGCGTTTGCCATTGTCTAAGTCGATTGACACATCAGGGATCAACAATTTTCTAATTTCCTGTTGAGACATAATAAAGGTCTTTTTTTCATGGTGAGACGCTTTTGAGAAGGTGCCTCAGTCGCATCATGCAAGCATGAAATCTGGCACATTCAAAAAACGGCGAAGTCGAACATAAGAAGGAGACTGTAGTCGCTCATATACAGTAAGTAATCTCATAAGCATAGTTTCGTCCATTAAAACTCCTTAAGCCTCTGTGTAACTCCAAAGAAAGATGATTTGTGAGAAACCTCTACCTTTGTCGACATGGGGGACAGAGAAGAGATTTTGGTTTGAGGGTGACTAATAAGGAAAGGAGATAATGCATGGCATAACATTTGCATTCATACTTTTCGTTCCTTTTTTTGACCACGGTTATGTTAATTGGATTTTCTGGACACCTGTACTAGCACAGTATATCCAGAGGATTAGAACTAGGCATGGGGTGAGTCAACTCTAATTTGTGTCACAGCAACCCCCACATACAACCACCCTCACCCCTCCCTCACTGCCCTAACCTCCTCAAACATCTTCAATTAAACATTGCAGTCTTTAAAGCCCTCTCAGAGTAGCACAATTCGTATGTTTCTGAATTATGAAGTTTGACATTGAGATGCCAGTAAAGAGCTCCGCAGGGACAGAGGTTTCATTGCCATGCACAGCTATGTACTGCTATAGGTTACGATGAATTTCAGAGAACTGTGAATGTACTATGCACAAAGTTTGAGATCGTTAAATACCTTCATGTATTAAAATTTGTAGAGGTATGATTTTAGAATTGAGCAGGAGAAAGGTGAGTAGTGAGTTATTTTAACTCAACTATTTTGTTAATCTTTCTGTAGGTTATAAAAACATAACTGCAGGATATTAAAATTCATAATTTGACATTAACTCCTCATATACACTGAGAAAACATGTTAGGCCTGCATTAAACCAAATTTATTAACATAATTAACGATAGCTTTCCCTCAAAAATGGTTTAAGGCACTCACAAAGTGCAGACATGTGAAACTCACCATGAGTTCACTCCTTACAGTGGGCTCAAGTTTCCTGTATTCAGGCAGACGTGCCTGCAAAGACATGCAGTTTAGGTGTTTGTAAACAGCCCCTTACAGCCCTGTGTTGGACACGCAGGGGGAAGATGGTCTATACAAGAGCTTCACAGAAAATGAAAGTGGACACAGAACTTGCCCTTCAATGCGATGAGAGAGGTAAGAGATGAACATGAAGAGCTGTCTGCAGTGGAGAAGCTGGGCTCAGACAGAAGGAAGTTTAAGGAGGTATTTACAAGGTGCTTGAACAGGTAATTAGCAGCTGGGAACTTCCCATGGTTACCTCAAAGTGAGAATACGTAATGAGCTGCAGGGCCCAATTCGCCATGGCTGATTTGGTCAGAACAATGACTCCAAACGCGACCCGGGGAACGACGGGCAACAGGAAATGCAGAGCCCCAGGGCTGCCTCTCCACACTCTCTCCCTCCACCATCTCGGCAGAAAAGACAGTGCAAGGGTGTCAGTTTTCAAGCCTGACCCTTAACGGAAACACCAACGCACTTAAAATACATAAATAAAACTCATGTTTTCAGTTTGGATTTTATTCCAAAATTATTTTCATGCTTCTTCATTAACCTTTAAAGACTGAGAAAATGTAAGGGATAATTAAAAGGAAGCCAAAGAAAAAAAATGAACCCGTTTGCATCTCATCTTTGCATTGGTTGACTTTATTGCACTTCATGGCTGATGACAGCTCAGTAATCCGTGCAATTATTTTCCATTCTTGTGCTGGTGTCATCAAAGAGATGCCTGGGAAGTAGCCCAGCTATGTCCTTGTGATCTCAAACACACTATCACTCTTATAGACTACCTCTCCTGCTCTACATGATATGCATATTGGAAAAAGGAATCTTCATTAATACATAATTTAAGCAATATAGGGTACCATTTAGATTAACATTTCTTTTGTGTCATTTATGGTATGTAATTCCAACTTCACAATTAGTTCAAATGACAAAAAGATCAACTAATTATTATGTACTTTTGTACAGAAGGAGTGCTTTCCCAGGTTTTCAATTGCGGTTGAACGCATATCTCTTTGGACAAGCTGTCCTAAATTAGTTTCTGTATCAGTTAACGAACCATAATTTCCCTTGTTCATTTTTTTAGCCTTTGGAAAGCCTGAGAAAGACACCACTTACACAGTTTGTTGGTGACATCTAAAAGTGTCCTACTACTATGATATTTTTGTGTTTTACAATTAAAACGTATTCTGTTATTCCTACTAAGCTACTACCAATTTCAATAAATTTAAATACGTTTAAAGGAACTATATAAATTAAGGTTTATTCTCGATTAAGAAAATAACCAAATGAATAATTCGGGGAGAAAAACATCACAGCGATGTATTCAGGAGAAATATTTGTTCATGAAGGCTACTTTTCTAGTTGACAAATTATATTGCTTCCTGCCTTTGCTGGAATTTGTTTTTGTAAATCTACGTTGCGTTTATTAAACATTTTTAAAAAATTTAAGACCATTTAAATTCCTCGTGTGGTACCAGAGATTTCGATATTACGCAGTACTCCGTGTAGATTATATACAATCTCATAAGGACTTTATCAGTTACTTTCTGCTCTTCCCCACAAAAATAATTTAATTGCACTCCCAGTCCAGTCCATTTTAAATATGCTAAATAAATAAAATAAATTTTAAACGAATGCTCGCTGATTTCGCCCACTTCCGGCTCGTGGCGTATATATTCACGTGTTTAGGGGGTGTGTGTTTTTCCGCATTTCCCTTCCTCGTTTTACAGCTGTTGTTAGTGGGGGGTTCAAAATTTTATTTTCTCTCAGTGGGGTTATCATTCTCTACAGCTATCGAGTTACGCCAATAAAGTGTACGAAAACAAATCGCGCATTAAAACAGGGTTTGGCTGAGCTACTGAAGTGTTTGATGTGGCGATTGTCAGGTTCTCAAGTTTAGGGATATTGATGGCTGAAATGCGTGTGGGATAGCGGAAAGAAGACCTTGAATCTGAATTTTCAGCATTAAGTGTGTGCCTCTCTGTGAGGTATCGAACTATATTAGTTTCCGCGGTCTTTAAAGAAGTGGTAGCGATTAAGACATTCCACGTGAATAAAAGGGGATGTGTAACATTTTAACTTTTTGTCTTGTTAGTGACGGGCCTTGCTTTTATGGTTGCAATCCTTTGCGTCAGTTTCTTTAAGTAGTGAGATAAAGGGTCTGTGAGGATAAGATGCAGGCTCCTGACTGCCAGGGATCCCTCAATTCCAAATTAAAATGTCTTTGTAAACATAAATTACAGATACCTGTTGGTCATGTGTCAGAGCTGAACATGAGACGACGGCCTTTTCTGCCTTTTCCTTGCAAGAGTTCTTGAAATGCAAGAGAAGAGCCTTCTGTGATTATGACAAGATGCATTGCAACAGATAGGCAGTGAAAGTACCAACAGCTCCCAAGAGCAAGGCTGAAACAGTGGAGTGATTTCAGTCTGAATCTTGTTCCATATTGATTTGTTTCTTTATCTCAAATTAGAATTGTAAAGGCTGGAAACAAAGTAGGACATTTCAGGAGTCAAAGGCTTATGAGTTCCCAGTTTTTAATTCTTCATTTATGTGTAACAATTATTTCACTTAGACTCTGCTGTTCCAATAGGATTTGTCCATGTTTGCAATCTTCAACTCTCGACTTCAAGTTGTTCAGATTAATTAAAAAATGCAGATGTGAATTATCTTTAAAACCATTTTAAAGTTGATCTCATCAGAACACTGTTGGATGTTTTTTTTTCCAAAAACAATGAAAGCTGTCTCAAACAATTGAATTCCACATACTGCAAACAACAACAATAATATCATTATAATACCACAAGAAGTTTAGTTCCATTTTACACACACTGCAATGCCTCCTGCTACCCCCTTCTGTCATTACTTCTACAGAAGTGTTTTTTTATGAATGATGGACTTGTTGCTTGAGCATACTCCTGTACAGTATATGCATCCTCATAGCAATCTCTTATACAGACATACAGTGTACTGTGAAGTCAGCTATGTGCCAAGTACAAAAAGCTTTTAAACCTGCCACTTTCTTGGAAAAGCATGTTATTTTTCTGTTTTCTGCCCTTTATACTCTAAGTGACATGTAAGTATGTCTCTAAACCAAACTGGTTTTTGTTATATTTGGGCTGTACTTTGGGTATTAAAAAAAGCTGATTCTTCTATCACAGAATAATGTTTAAGTAAGAGGTTTCACCAGGGTATTTGTAAAGAAGAAAAAGATTTAGGATATAATTCCCTTGGTGAGTTTTTATCTGGTGTAAAGCCTCTCTCATCAGAGAATAAACTATACACTTCCAGGTTAACACCTTATGTTATTAAGTGACTCTCCCAAGAGGTCAGGCAAGGCACTGTTTGTGAAAACAAACAATTAATTTGGCATCAGAATGTAATAGGATGAGATCTCTGCTGGGTGAGGTTATTGTTCTTCAAGAATTAACTGTGACAGGTCATATGTCACTGGCCAGTGACCCCAAGCCATTCAAGACACAGATTAACTACAGCGAAGAGGTCATTCATAGTTACAAACTACCCAACATCTGTGTATCTTTTGAAAATGTTGCGCAGATTTATAATTTTTTTATAGCAAACTAATGTTAAAAGGAGCGCTGTACTGTATATAAAGTTTTGGGCTCTTCATGCCTGTCCCCCCTAGAAGAAGAATTGAATCTAAAATAGTGCAGTGCTAGTACCAAACATTTTTCTTTTGAGTAGCTGCCTTCCTTGTTTTCTGAGCTTGGACTATTTTCATTTTGTTCCGCTTTGACAGTGAAAGCAGCTGTACCCTAGGGCTGCTTCCAGAGGAGATGTGTGCTGTCCGTATGTTGTTTTCTTCTGAACAGGTGAAAGTTGCTGGATTACCACGTAACACAAATTATTTAGTGTCAGTCACCCCAGGACAAGGGGCCTGTGACACATTTTAAATAATTTGGAAGCTGTAAATTTTCCACTTGACAGATGTGTAGTGTAACAGTGGCGTGTCGTAAAAACATCTGAGCCAGTAGCTTGAGGCAATAGAGGCTCCCACTAATTGAAAACTGCTACCCTCTTGTGATGAATACCTGCTTAAACATTATTATTATACAGTAGGATCCCAGCCTATAACTTTCTCCCTCGAGACATCTCATTGACCTGAATACTAAATTCCTGTTGTGCCTATTTCAACTCTCTGGCAATGTCACAATGCTCTGTTCCTTAAATAGGATAAAAAAAAAGATCAAATAAGTCAAGCAGGGAATGAAAATTTTGTATGAGAAAGGTATCTTCTTGTTTGCTTGAAGTCAAGCTTCTTACACACTGGAGGTCACAACTGTAGGAATATTTTATTGAATTGAAATACTACTAATAAATAATCTGCACGACCTATAAGTGAATATGAGAAATTATGAACATTGTCAAATTAAAATAGAAGGCATGATTGTCTGTCATTGTAAAAAAAATCATCCGTGTTTTCTTCTTTACCGAAAAATTACAAAGTGCACTCTGGATATTTAGTCTCTCAGCATTAGCAGGGTATTTCATTCTATTTTGTTTTTGCAGTTTTAAGATTTTCCCAGATCTTATGTATTCTGGTTGCAAATGTCTCTTTTTCTGTCCTGTTAAGCATGAAGTATTCCTCATCAAATCTGGTTACTGTATATATTTTCCAGAGTAATATTGCTCAAGGTATTTTTACATGTGTTTTAAGGAAACATATTGCAAAATGTCTCCATTTCTTAATACTTATGTTTTTAATAAATCAATCAACTTGTATAAAAGTTTTCAGATTGTGTGCACAGTCCTTTGACACATCTGAAGGAGAGTGATGGTGAGAGATACAACATCAGTATACAGAAAATACACACAATGTTCCTTGGAGACTGGAAAGGTGGAGCACCATACATAATGCCTTCAGGCTCAGGAATGCCAGACCTAGAGTTTCAGAAACTGTGTTGGTCATGGAATTAAAAATTTGCTATAGACCACCAAATTCAGATATCAGTTTTAATCTTACATAATGAAAATCAATTATGTATATGTAAAGGAAGAAGTGGTTATTGTTGGAAATTTTAATTTTCTATTTAAAACAGAAATGATAGATGTGAAATTCCTATGAGAGAAGTATAGAAGGGATGGCAACATTTTGAAGATATTCCACTTCTACAGAACAGACTCATCCACAGTGTAATAAAATGAAAGCATGGAAAACAGTGCCATCAAAGTTTAATAAACCTTCGATTTTATCCAATACAGGGTCACAGATTCACTGTCTAAAGTATGACTTTGAACTGTGGGAGGAAACCACTGCCAACACAGGGAAAACATACAAAACTCCTTGTAGATAAAACCCTGGGAATTGAACCCAGGGCCCCAACACTGCAAGGCAGAAATGCTAACGACTGTACCACCATACCATCCTGGTTTAGCTAATTAAGGGAAAATACAAGGTGAAAGAAAGCACTTCTTAAAATGAATAAAAAAAATTATCATTTAATTTTAAAAAATGGAGTTCAATACATTGCAAGTGTGGAGAAAAAAGGTTACTAGAAAATGGAAAAGAGAAAAAAATATTGCAACAGAGGAAAAAATAATCTGTGGAATCACACAGTCTTGACAACATTCCAACATGAAAATATACATCCTCGTGTTGCTCATACTACAAATGTTTCCTGCGATTAGAAGGAGATAATTAGGCTGTGGACACGCTACGTAGCAGACTTGGCCTCACTGAACATCTGTGGGATAATCGGGGACAAATTTTGGGATAGTCCTCAGAGATCAATCAACAGGTACTATACATGCTTATGTTTCGTCAGGCTCGTAGTGGAATGGGAAAGAAACCCACAAGACAGTGTCTGTCGTCTAGTGCAAAGCATGTGTCACAGATGTACAGGTTGTATTGTTCTCGATGTTGGTGGATAAAAACATGCCAGTAACTTTCATAGCAGACAACCTGCTGATCAGCACAGTGAATTCACCTGTCACGCCTGTTCAATAAAATGGGCCTTTAATACAACAATTTTGTCCTCTACCTGATAATAAATTGCAAGTTTCTTTTCTTAAGTAATATTTGCAAAGAGGAGGCAGATTAACGAACCTGCAGTGCTTGAAGGTGTCACACCAATTGCACATAAGAAAACAAGAGATGTTATTCATAGACAAGTAAAACTCATCCAACTGTCATTCTAGACAGAGGTATCACCCTTGACTGGAAATGGATATTTTATGAACAGGTGCTACATGTGGTAAAACCAAAAAAGTACTATAATTAAATGCAAATAATTCATATTTCTCTTACTTGTACTTTATGGAAATAATGCTATATAAAGGATTGTATATATGGAAATAGGATTCTATGGGATAGTCAACAGAATTTTAGAAATACCAGGTCTGGTTTACCTTCTTGAAGTTTTTGAATGAGCAGCATCAGTGATGGTTATGGAAAGAACCATGTTTCATGGTCAGTTTTATGGATTTTTTAATTTAGATTTTCAGAAGGTTTTTGAGAAAGTTAATATCATAAAAGCTTAATTATAAAATTTCAGGCATTTGGTATTTAATATTCATTTGGATCAAATGCTGTCAAAGCTGAAAAGGAAATTAAGTATGATGGGCAAAGCCCAGGCAGACGACATTTAATCTAGGCAAGAGGAGAAGACCATATGCATGTAGCAAAAACATCAACTACACGTATGAAATAGAGAACACTGAGCTTTAAGAAACCATGAAGAGGATAAGCAATTATTGATACGATTATTATTAATTATTAATATTGATAATAACCAGTAATTACTGATAATTATTGAATCTTTTGGATTACATTGGAAAGCTATTAAACAAGGAAAGAATGTTACCACATGTATTTAAAAGTGTAGAATTTACATATTTTTACTCTTGAACAGAGAACACGACAATGGAACCACATTCAAATATTCAGAATCCTCAAAGAAAAAAAGTCAACCACAGGACATCTTCAGCACCAACTGTGAAATACAAGCTAGAGGACACAGGTGGAAACTCCTTATGTGAGATTCTGAAAGAACCGACCAACCCAGGCTGTCACAACTACTACCCTGGCTTCCTTCAAGAAATGAATGGATGAAATCCTTGGATCACAGCCAAACAAGTTAGACCAGTCAAATGACTTCCTCTGATTTATATTGATTTTTATCCTTGCTTATATGTTCTTATAGAGAATGAGATTTAAATCTTACACTGAAAAACCCCCAACATCTGTTTCTATCAGTTCAGTGAAATTCCAGTATATGGTAATTTGCTGTTTCAATGGCAAGCGTGTTTTCTAAATCCCTGAGTCCAGACAGCACTGTGAGCTGTGTGTCACACTGTGTGGAAGGATCTTTTACAAATAAGAAAAGGCTTATCTACCATCAGGCTAGTTATAAAAAAATAAAAAAATGCTAACCCAGTTGTATTGATTAACATTATGCCATACATTCTCGGTCTAGACAGAGGTGACAGTTGAAACATTTAAGCTGTCTTACATTTTTATTAATTGACTTAGTCGAGGAAAAGGGAGAAGAAGCTGCCCTCTAGCACAGTCAGAATTAAAACTTCAATTTCAGTGCCGAAGACTCAATTTCATCCATGAAGCAGCATTATACAAATGAGCAGAAAGGGGAACAGAGATGCGTGGAGATGTACATCCTTCTAGATCGCTAACCCTCTGGCTTTCTCTTGTGAAACCTGCCTTTATACACCAGGCTTGATGTGATGTGATTGCTGCTTAAATTAAATCTAAACTCTGGCTTTATTTTTAGCCAACCTTCCAGCAGTGACTGGACCTTCAGACATCTATTCAGGCATTTTAATTTCATAAAAAGTCAGTGAACTCTGCAACACTTTCATAATTTGTAGCTCATAAAGTGCTGAAATGGCCTGGGTTTTTGGACCTGCTGTGTCATTTAATAAAGGTGAGAAAGAGACCTGGCCTTTCACATGATTGACAGCTGCTATTCATGATGGTGAACCTAAAACTCGTGTACATGTTTCCAAAAGATCACACAACATGAAGTAAAAACAAACAAAAAATAAATGAAATATTTTTCGACAATAAACCATATGGTTTAATTAAACAGGTATCAAAAAGAATTGTTTGACTGCATATAAAAAAGATTTAATTCCGATGCAGTTTCAGGCTATACACAATAAGCTTCACTAGTCAGAAACCTTCCTACTTGTGTATAATTCATAATTGTGAGCTACAGATTGTGCAGATACACCAGATTCCTTCAAAAGTTCAAAAGGTCTAATAACCTTTGCCATTGTTAAGCATGGCTTTTATTTTATTCAGATATTGTAATTCTACTTTTGTATCAGTACCACAGCAAACATTCAGGTAACCCAATAATTAAAAAGACAGCAGTATTCTTACTCAAATGGAAAATGTAGCTGAAGTGTTTCTATGAATAACAGTACATGGCGTGTCATGTTTGCAGGTGCAGAAAATATCTTTCATTGCAAAACTGACTGAACACACATTCTTGTAAGTGGGAGGCAAGGATGAAGCAGAGCGTTTCCGCTCTGTTTCCACAAGCGCAGAGCAGGGCAGAGTGTGCCTGTTTGGAGATGTGACTGTCCAGGGCTGTTTGTCTCCAGGTGCAGCTTAACGGTGACCTGCACCAGGCAACATCAGATCTGGCCAGTTGGTCACATATTTGTTTATAAGCTCTAATGTGAAGAACTAAAGAGAAATAAGAGAATTCAAGGGAAAACTGTAAGCTGCAGTCGTCACAAAGCTGTCTGTTGGTGTCTTTGATTTCTCAGTAAAAAACCCTCAACACTCCTCTCACACTTTCATTCAAAAGATAAGAGAGACTAAAATGGTAATTTAGAATGGGAGTACACAATTTTCTTGCTTAAAGACACAGAATTTTAAATCTTATCTAATATTATTTAAAAAATATTGATCATAATTTAACTTTGTTTCTCATTGTTTGAGAAATACACCAGCTGTAGGGAGGCAAAGAAACATTAATTGAAGTTTAGTTTCTTAATATTCTTTAGCTCTTAATAGTTCTCTGTTTACAGGTCTCAATATTTTTTTCTTGTAATTCTGATCACTGATCACTCTCACTCCCTAGTCTAAAAGTATCTTGCTAAAATGGTTGCTCAAAAGATTTTGTCGTGTCCCTAGAATCTCTGAGAACTGGTTGATTATATCTTGAATGCAAAGCACGACTCGACACACAGATGCACTGAATAAGAAAGCTAAGTCCTGTACTCCACAGTGAAATGTAAACCACACTGAAATGAAAGAGCAAAACCAACGACTAACATTAGGAGACAAGTAAGAAACAGCTTACAGTTAAATTTTGCGTTGATAGTGTTGTTTTGATCCTCATATCCTGCTGCCATGTGCAAATACTTTTAAACAAATAAGATTAAAAATGTAAAAAAATGAAATATTTCAAGAACATTAGTTACATGCTAAAGCTGCCTTACAATATACTACTAAACTTTAATGTTTATCACGTTTAGTGGTGCATGTTTCTAACATGGAAACAGAAGAAAACCAGAGGATCCAGAGGAAATGGCAGAGCCAGAATCACTGGAACATTCCATAAGTTGCCAGTTTCTAACTGCTCTTCTGTTGCCTGAATGGAAAACATCCTGTTCTGCATCTTGAACCAGACAGGCATACTGTCACCCATGTGAGCGACAATAGCAGACTCCCACTTTCACAGACACCTTGAGGCTGGGTAGCAACTGGAGGACCACAGTCGGGCACGGTGGAGGCCTGCGGCCCTGGGTAACTGGTGAGCTCCTGCTGGCATCAGAGAGCTCCTCCTCTTCAGGACCCAGGACGGGGGCTCAGTAAGAGATGATTTCCCAGATGGAGGGAGACTGTGGACAATGGCGAGCACGGGGACCGCGGCCAGCCAAGGCTCTTTACAAGCCAAGGCTGTAAAGAAATAAATGAGCCCCACCGATAAAAACTGGCAAAAGGCCACAAAAGCACCTAGCCCTCTCAGGCCGATAAAAAACAAGAGAGGAATGAATTTGCACATATGACACATTGGCACCAAGGTCTTATAATAATAAAAATAATGGTAGTAATAATCATTTTAAAAATTGGCTGAACTGCTGAATTAGTTATTTACAAGCATTTTCATTTTTTTGAAAGCTTCCACACGATCAGTGTTCAGACGGCCATCTGCGCCCAGGAAGGGGGGTTTTGCTCTTTCTGATGAAGCGCCGGCGCCAAACAGGTGCGGGCAAACACGGGGTTAAGTCTTCACGTGCCAAAAGGAGAAGTTTAAAAACTGAGAAAATTAAAGCTGAACTGGCTAATTTTTTTCTTAAAGCATTACATGAGTAGAAAGAAACCCAATCCAACTACTAGTGTTACTGACTTCACTCTGAGTAATGCCTGAAGGAGCTTGTTATCCCGAAAACAGTTGCGCGCTCCCCTCCTGTTTGCCAGCTTTCTTATGTTCTTATGAAAAATTAATATAAAAAGTGCCGAATGTACCATAAATGGAATTAACTGTCATTACAGGTCAGTGCTGTGAATTGCTATGCAGTGACAAGCCTTATCCTTGCATATAATCAGCAAATTAAATAGACAGATATCTGTTCATAAATGTCAACAGTAAATTATTTACTTTTGTTTTTAAATTGGATTTGACTAATTCAGCTAGGAGCCACAACCATATGTTATTGCCTTTGTAAACACAATCTATTATTGGTATAAACGCATGTAAAACCAACATTAAAAAAAATGCTGGTAGGTGTAGTGAGCGATAAAATACCAAGTACATCACGTGAATATCTGTTTCATACGTAGAATAAAGAAAATGACACAAACACACCCAAATGAACATACATGTGAATGTATATGAAAGAGACCATACACACACACAGCTGCTTATCATAAACACATCGAGGGGGTGTGTGTCCCTGCACACATGCAACAGGGAGCAGGAAGTGAACGGTATGTTCCCGGAGAATTGTCACGCACGGACGGGGCTCCTTCTCGAAGAGTTAAAAACGCAAGAGACACACCATCCTCTTTCATTCACCACG
The DNA here is from genome assembly GCF_055471065.1 of Atractosteus spatula. Taxonomy (NCBI): domain Eukaryota; kingdom Metazoa; phylum Chordata; class Actinopteri; order Semionotiformes; family Lepisosteidae; genus Atractosteus; species Atractosteus spatula. The sequence continues at coordinate 73,906,209 of NC_142709.1, read as the reverse complement.
CCAGTCCCAGAGGTCCCATTCACGGACTCTCTCTAATGAGAGGAGAAATGTCAGCTATGATACACTCAGCCAGTGGGAGGGGAGAAGAACGGCACACAAAGCGCTTTTATATGGGCAGCCTTGTATTTCCTCTGCACTTGTCTTCCAATCCCTTTGTCACTTGATTAGTAGGCCCTTTCACACATTCTCGCAGGCAAAAAAGGAGCTATTTGCTTGTGGATTATTTTTAGTAAAGCACAGACTGCCTTCATTGTGCTGCGGGAATATCCAGAGTGCGTGGAACTGAGAATTGAAACTGTGCTCACATGTTGTAAAAATATCGGTCTTGTGCATCCAGACTAGCGTTCACTCAGTCCAAACTGCATTTGATCTATTCTTTGGATAGGACTGGGCTTCATTAACAGGCCGACTAAAGTGAATTAAATTCTAAATTTAAGTTCACAACTTTCTTTATAACATCACTTCCATTAGTGGCCTTAGTTCTGTGCTTTATTATGATGTGGCAGGTCTGATTCCCTCTTGTCCCTCTTTGAACGGGAATTTCGAATGTTCTGAAGCAGGACCTGTGAACAAAGCAGATCATACAGTTAATCATGAAAACTTTTGCCTAAATGCACTAAGATGACTTCCATAAACTGGTAGGGACACTTAATAATATTGCAAATCACGAAGATATAACGCTGTTATTAAATTAATATTAAATTTTAAAGACAAAACACTTTAAAGAGTTTTAATTGCTGTGAAAAAGGTGCTACCTAATCATACATTTTCATAAATCAATATTTTACTATGATCTCTAATTCAAATGACATTTGAATTAGAGCGTTGAATTAGAGCGTTGAACATTGATAATTCTAATTCAAAAGTGCAGAAAAAATAAATTATAATGGCCTGAATTTAAACTCCATATGCAATGTTTGTCTTATCAAGGTCACCAGTCTGCAAAGTGCTTAACATTCGCAGGTGTGAAACGTGTCACTAAATTTCCCTCCAGCTTTTGAGAGTGATAGGAAAAGACATCATCTATCCTTTGTCCCAAAGCTGCACTGTATTTAAACAATGTTGTCTTCATGTCTGTGTCCTAGCATTCTGAAAGATTTCTGTATTTCCCGCAAATAAGGATAAACTAGAAGGAGGAAAGAGCAAATCTCAACACTGTCTTAAGTAAAACAACATTCAGACATTCAATTCTAGTTCAACTAGACTGGAAGAGCAAAACTTGAAAAAGAAAAAGATTTATTGACTGAATATTATATTATGGTTTGGGCACCTGATTTCCCCAAATATTGTACACATTTAGAAAAATTATAGGTTATTTAAAAGAAGATAGTTGTATCCTTTCTATGTCTGAATACATATATTGTATACTGTATTATTTACACTAAATATTAAACATAATTATGATGAACTGACTCCGCAACAATTCAGAAACAAGTATACCATTGTAATTAATACAAGTTTCTAAAGACAAATGACTGTGAATCTTAAATGCATTTAGAATATTGTAAAAGCTCTAAATTGATCCTACACTATATTCTCTGCAGCAGGCAAAGATAACATATTGATTATATAGAGTCTGGTGTAGTTTGTCTTGCTGTAAAGGCATTGTTAATATCTTGATACATACTTTTCCTCCCCACTTATACTTCCCATCTTCAAATTTATAGATGTTTTCTAAGACATGAGGAAAAAAGAAAGTCTTCTGCTTTTATGGAATTGTGTCCAGCCTCAGTGAGCGGCTGATTTTGAGCACACTAAATTCTGCGATACTGTTTCATGCTCACACAGTTCACCTTTGTTGAATGCCAGCCATGGACGTCAGCCAAGCAGTGAGGACAGGAGGGGGAAGGGGCTGGGTGGTGTTTGTCTGCTCCTAACAGTCTCTACCTGCCACAAGGCCCTGCAGGGTAGAAACACTCTCAATGCCTCAGCTGGAGCTGTTTGTGATAGCCTGCTTCTCTCCTTTGTCCCCTAATTTAGTCTGTAGTTATGTTGGATGCAGGAAACCTACAAAGACACCTGAAAAGCTGCACCAACTATTTGGGCCCGGTGCCTGTCTTTACCTGTCAAGGGTAAACACAGCACTCAGGGAGAAGCTAGGGTGAACTGCACACCTTGGTCACACACTAAGCAAACTATCACCAGGTGTGCATGCAGAACAGACTCTCCATCAGCGTCCTGTCATGCATAAGATGTTTATCCAATTTGTCAAGATAATCTTTCCTCAAACAAGTCCTGTGCCCAGGCCTCTGAACAATCTGAGCTCAGGCAGTAATGTAACCCTACTTTTCCATCTCATTTTGCTGTGTCAACTCCATTCCAGCTCTGAGCAAACGAAAAGTAATTATATCATTCTTAACTGAATTATCCAGCCAGCTCATTTGCTAGGAGCTTCAAAAAAATGCTTTAAATCTGCTTCATCCCTTTTCAAACAGATCTATGATGCTGTTTCACAAATTTAGACTCATTAATGGACCTGTTATCTGTTTATTTTTTCAGGATTACAGGTTAGCTAATGATGTTGGATATAGTGAAATAAAAAAGTGGCTTAAGAAGTTGAATAAAATTATTTTATTGTTGCTGTGAAATTAAAATAATAATTTCCTTTAAATGTTGGACACCTTGTAAAGGACCTTTTTGCTCAGCACAGTTAAAACATGATCAGAAAGTGATGAAAATGTTTATACCTATAATACACTACCAGACTATGAAGTATCTTTTGTATCTTAAATAAGTTTGCAGAACAGAAACAACTTCTTTATCCTATGATTATTATATTAAAAGGAACACTTTTGTAAAGCAGTTCTCAGATAATAAAATGAGCATAAAATAATCCACAAATCTCCTATCCCACAAATCCATTGTTATTGCAAATGAATATAATAGATTTTTTAAAAGTCTTGAATAAAAATCAGTGCTGTTTTTTGGCAAGACTGTGGGTCGGTCTGTTGGCTCTGCTGATTCCTCAATCTTGGGTCATGAGCTTGAATCTGAGTTTTCTCCCGCCTTCCAAAAACGTGCTCTGAACACCCACCATGTTCCAAAAAATAGATGATCGTCTCAAATAGTTTAAAAAATATATTATTGATGGAAGCACAATACTCTTGTTAAAAAATGCCTTTTTAAACACGGGACAAAAACAGGTCTGGGAGTGTATTAATTTATAGTACTTTATGTCACTTTGTATTGCTACGTGTATGTGTTCATAGAGTATGACTTCAGAAGCCAGGGAGGGGGGCAGCTTCAGAAGGAGCCCCATCTCTGTGTGAAAATAGCACCATGTTGCGCAATCAGGTGAAAATCACAGGCAAACACAGGCTGAGCACTGATAAGAATCCAAAAGATAAACAGCGAATTCCAACCAATGGCTAAATAACTGAGGTAAGATCAAGCCTAAATACACACCCTGAGTTAAGAATGATTTCATTACACACATTTTTAAGTTTATGTGCAATGAAGAAATGTTATGTTTGCTTTTAACTGGCAAAAGTGACTCTTTTGCAAGTCCCTTTGGCACTTTTCTGTGTGGATGTTTTCTGCCTGTTTGTTTCTTGGTATTCTTTCAGGTTCAACAGAAAAATACAGCTGGCTTTCAACTTGATTTCAGTTTGAGGCTCCTGTTGCTACTGGCACCTATTTCTGTTTTTATGAATGATCGTACCTTTCCCCCTTGTTCTCTGGTCTGCCCTCATTGAGGTCTGCACAGCAATGAAGGTCTAGACAGCATAGTTGCTGCAAGACTGGTTGAGCGGGTTGCCTACCAGATTCAGCAACAGGACCAAACAAGAGATTGTGAGACAGGAACACCCAGACTGAAGGCCATTTATCAGGGGGGCTGAATATTACCTCTGTGTGTTTTTGCATGCATAATCTGTTTATCTTGATACCACCATGCCAGATGCTGGCTCATGAAACGGTTGTATTGACAAGATGCTACATGATACTAAAAAACACACTTCCGAATACTACCCTCAGGCTCAAACCATTGCTTTACCTTTCTTTAATTTTTTAATCTGATCTCTATTTTTGCCTTTGACGGAACAATCAACAATACCATCAAAAACAGGTGGTAAAAACAGCTCCAGGATTTTCATGAGCATGAACTACATGGCAGGCTGCCGTCTCTGCTCAGTTCTGTTGGTTGATACGAGAGGAGCGCTGCTCCATGTGAGTACTGTTTACACACGTTATGGATTACGCCCAGTTCAACATGAAGCCAAGAAAAGTGATCTGGTACAGATGCGGTAAACCAGAACTTTTCATTACTATTCATCTTTTCATTAATACTTCTTATAGGGAGATATTAAACTTCTCTTGCCTGACAAATTATGATTAATCAAACCTCACTGGCTAACTGTTTTTGAGCTTTTTTTTAACTTTTGCTTTTGGTATGAAGGAAGAACATTTGGTTAATACACTGTCAGACTGTTTTTGCAATTTTTCCAGGCTTACCCAGAATCAAAGCACTTACAGACACATAATCAGCATCTAGTAGCAGCACCTCTCAGAACAAGACACTCCTGAGACACTGGAAAAGTTCAAGAAACATTTTTTTTAAATAGTCATACCTTTATCAATCAATATTGAGATACACCATCTAATAACTAGCATAAACACAATTAGATGAGGGGTCATGTGCAGTATATTAGAATGTGACTTAAAGCACAGTAGCTGTTCTTTGATTTGTAGTGTAAGAGTTTAGTTTTGCCACTGACATACATTTTCGAATAATTTACTTCTTTTCTTTTCTTGTATAATGAGTGAGTGAGCAGAAAAATGCAGGCTTTCTAAACATTCTTGTTTGCTGGAAAAAAACCAATATAACTTCCTTTTCTGTGTAAGTTTTTTAGTTTTTTGGGTTATCAAAGACAGTTGATTACTAAATTCTTCAGAGCAGGAAATCGGGTCCTTTCATTAGTTCCTATGACATTTAGAGAGCCACCAGCTCTCTGTTTGCCCAGGTTTCTGATCTTCAAATTAGTGATCCTCTGTTTCCACATGTCCTTATTAATAAGCTCCTTTTCTGGGGAGACCCATCTCAGAAGCATCCTGGAGCCCAAATACCGTCAAAAACATGCATTGATTATGGTATCTTATGTGCAAGTCGATGGCACATGAAACACAGTTTGTAGAGAACAGGGACAATCAATGTGAAACATGAATATTGGCAATTTGGAAGGACACTAAAGACAGTTCCATGCTGGTTGATATGCCTAATTATGACAACTTTAAGATTCCGACTTGTTCAGACTACAACACCAGGATTAGTCACCTGTGCATGTCTCACTGAACATGACCCTCACTGCTCTGGTATCTCTTCTGGTTGTTGGTGAGTTTTTGAAATAATTTTCAACTTCTATGAAAATGCAGTTATCTGTCGCTTAGAGCCTTCCTATTTCTAAAAGCTAATAACCCCAGGCATATCACAAAATTAGGTTAATAGGTTATTGCAATATCAGCAGGGACTAGAGCCTTCACCTTGTCCCTCTCTATCTATTGAACTCCAGCCCAGTTGATATACAGCATACTGTACTGAAATTGATCTTTGAGTGAAAGTGAAAGAATCTGTTTTTGAATGTGCTTTTGTGTAACTGCACATTTTATTCCGTTTTCCACAAGTGACTGAGGGCTCAGCTCGAAGGCGCTACAAGTCCATTAATTTGTACTGTATTTTAATTCCATTTCATCAGCACCACGGATGTGAACGCTTGTGCCTGAAACCAGCCACCAAGTTTGCTCGCGCTCAAGTTGGGTGCTACTAGCCCGATTTTACACATTTGTATAGTTGCCCCTCCAGAGGTAAGCAGTTACAAGCAGACAATCATTCGTAGATGTATGTAGATACTGGAACTGAGCTGAATACAGGAGGAAACCGATGGTCTGCTGGAGGATATAATATCCCCTTCAAGAAAGTAAAACAGTTGTACCGTACAGATTACACGTAATACTGAGCAGTGCTCTGAGTCCCATAATGAGAACAGGCATTCTCACTGTGGGCAATTGGGTAGCTACTGGTATACATCAACAGTTATTGAAATAGCATAAGGATACCAGACTAAAGGCACAGAAACTCATGATGCAGCAGATAAATAGGTGATATTTCTGGGAGCATGCTGTGGTGTAATGCCTGACTTGTATTTGAGAACTTAAGACAATAATTAGGGTGTAATATACTTTTTAAAAAGTATTTCAGATTAGTTTCTGAAACAAAAAAGACAAAAGACTTTTTGTGGCTTTGGATGTGTTAAAGATGACGTGTTTTTAGGTGATGTTGCGCTAACTTTTACTTCACGCCCTGAATTCATTTTCCAGCAGAGTCATTTTAAAGTTGCAGCACAAAATTTAATTTCTGTAAACATCTTTAAACTTCAGGATGATAATGGGCTTCAAATGGGAAGATTGATATTCCGGGTTTGGGAAAGGGATTTGTTTTAGAGCCGCCTCCTCACTTCCCGTTGTTTTGAATCCCTGCACTTCTCTTGTATTGTTGGGAGTAATGGAGCATGACAGTCCCATGGTTTTTCAATGACCTCTCACCCCTCTAATGGTGCCGTAGGAATCACACTGAAGGAATAAGCATGGAGACGTCATTTTTAAATGGTGAATTGTAACATCAGATTAGTGCAAAATGCTGAAAACTCTAACAGACATGAAACTTGTGTGTGCTTAATGTGAAATCAGGATTATCTACCCACTTTAAAAATGAGGCAGTATTCCTAAACTTGTTCCTTCTGTGTTTTCTGTTTTTATACGTGTAAATTTTTCCTGGGTCTGCATCAGATAAACAGAAGAATGTGACTTTGTTCTGGTTGATGCAGAAGAGAATATTAGTGCTTGAGAAGTAAGACTTTGACTTGGGTGATTAAAACTTGTGTGACAAAGAAGCCTGTAGTAATACAATTAAAAATCAACCTTCTGACGATTAAATTCCTGGTAAGATTTCCCCCCTTAGGTACAGCCAATTTCCCACAGCAGTAGAAGTTATAATTATCCAGATTTGAATCGCTGCAAGATGACTACAAGGGATTGGCCTTTCCCCTTCCCTAACAGATCTTATCTCTTTGACAGGTTCTGTCAGACCGGGGTTCCTGAGCTCAGAGGAGGGTGTTTTTCTCATAACTAGTTTGCTGGAAAACAGAATAGAGGCACTGCCTTTTGGCAGGATGTGCAGAGACAGTGAGCTAATCCACAGCGCAAACCCTGAAAACAAGCCACGACACTGCCTCAGACTGCACTCTTCTGTGGCATGGTTTCTGGTGTACAGAAAGATTAATCATTACATTAATCAGTTCATTAATTAATGGCTTGATTGATTAATGAGGTATACTTGCTGTTCTTCAGGGACCATGTCATGATCATGATCAATAAAGGAACACTAGAAGAACGTGTACTGCGTATTCTAAGATTTGGTGTTACAAAATGTGAAAAAAAACATATCCTTGGGCTCTATTGAATGGCAATGCCAGAAAATGAAACCCAGTGTTTGAGGCTTTTGTTGTCACCGTATAGCACTATACTGTATCTACAGGTTATTTTTGTTTTTATAGCTGTTTTAGTTTTGTGTGTGTGAAGCACGCTGTGATTAAGAGATTGCTCATGCCATAATACAGAAGCGCAGTGACCCTTTATGTTTTTGAACATAAAACACAACTTGTTATATTTGAACTGTGATTTTAGATCACAGAACTTCTCTTGAAAAGGTGGACCAAGAACAATAGATGGTCTTGTTCCCATTTGTAGACACTCTCCATTGACACAGACATGTAAACTTCATATTTTACTATGTGCAAAAGAAATAGCCTACTTATCGATGAGAGGAAATCTTACTTTTTAAATAATCACAGCTATAACATAGGTTACCTGTGAATATTTCCATGCGTGATTTAATATTCCTTTTTGCAAAACGCATTATTCATGTAAAGACTAGGAAGAAATATTGCAAGTCCCATTAATATCCACTGGTGCCAACTTTGTTGCATGCTTAGACAGTGTAATTGGGTGTGTAGCTATAAACTATATTACAATTAAGTTAATCATGGTAGCTTTCCTTATTATGCACTTATTACAATTATGAGAGAAGAGAGAGCATGTGTCTCTTATTCTAAATCTGGTATGAAGAGTTTCTGAAGATTCTCCACCTCAGATTGGTATATTTGACATTACTAGAATCAACAGTATCACAGAAAGTGAATTAAATCGCACACTGTGAAGTAGTGTGCCTTGACCCCAGTTTCATGTAAATAAGTCTCAGCCTTTGGCTCTGTCAATTCTTATATTTAGGATCACATTATATAGAAAGACCTGCAGGGGTCTTATAAACATTTAACAAGGTGAGTTATGTATTTTAGCTACATGAAGAGAAAATGTAAGTAGAAACTGCAGAGTTCTTAACAAGAGAAAAATCCCCCAACTATTCTGTTACTAATAAACTTATGTCTTGCACCGGTGAGCCTTCTCCAGATGTTGGCATCACTTGCTGACAGCATGTGGCAACCAAAATGACAACCTGTGACAATCTGCAAGTCAAGCAGAAATGGCATCCTGCGACAGTCCCGCAGAGAGGGCCTGTGACAGCTCTCTACTGAGACACAGCTGTGAGCTGAGAGGGAACTCCCTTTGTTGCAGTTGTATCCAAAAGGAGGAAACAGTTAAGAATAAAGCTGAGAGGATGAGACACAGTGAAAAGAAATGCTGAATAACGTTTTCTTCTCAGATCAGCTTTGTGTCTTTAACCATACTGGAGAATTTGACTCAGTTGTTCTAGGACAGCAATTAGAGCAGAAGGTATGCTGATGTTTGTACTGTGTAAAATGCTAAGTGTTCCCTAAACTAGGAATTGTGTTTCTCCTTCTTAGATATTGCACCTGTTACAGGCAGTGTGCTTGCAAATGTTAGGATATGTACAGACCCATAATCATTTGCATGAATCAAACTTTCTCTTTAATCTTTTTGATTACATTTTACAGCTTGAAAATGTTGGAATATGTTATATTTAAATGTAAGAGAGAATAGGGTTTCACAATAATCAGAGCACGTACATGTTGAAGATGCCAAAATAGCTAATCTGTAGTATGAGAAAAAAATACTGGAGACTACTCAGTCTTAATGTATATTGGTGAATTATTTTATGAATCATGGAATGGTTTTCCTTGAAATACAGAATAGTGAACAGTGTTTTTGGACTAAACAGTGTTAAAAGGGTTGATCTGTAATGATTTAAAAATAAATTTAATTTTCAAAGAAAACCAGCAACCAGAATTTATATATACAACTAACAGCTCATTCAACCAACATCCAAAGATGTTCAACCAATTAATAATACATTTTAATTATCTGCAATTGTCTAGTACACACACACATTTGTGCTTGTATCCAGTTCGAAATGTATATGTATATGTACTGTGATGGCAAAGATCAGTTGGGACAGAAATCCATCTATCATCAATGTTAATTTTCAAACAGGCAGTTCAGTCTAAAATTATGTGAGATGTTCTATTTATTACATTAAAAAACAGAAATCCATCTTAAACTGGATGTATTCAGTGTGCATGATATGCACAAACATGATCCCAGTGTAAACCGATGTTACACCTGTAATACTCCTGTTTTTGTTTTAAATCTTACTTAAAATCCTGTGTACTAGTGTACTGTGTACAGAGGTATTGTTCACCTGCTCTCATAGTTGCTTTTTTAACTTTCGCTGCTATAGATAGATAAGACTCTATTGATCCCGAAGGGAAATTGATGTGTTACAGCAGTCCAGCCCAAGACAAGCAAAAAAAACAGACATCAGAATAGACGAAAAATTAAAATACAAACAGCAAAACAAAATAAATATAAAATAAATAAAAATAAATCTATCACCTACCTATGCTATCACCTCCTGAGCTAAAATAAACACACACAGCATAAAAGGAACTGTGGTACTAACCATGTTTATGTACTAATCAATTCTATTACTAGACAACGCCACTGAATTGTTTACTTTCACAAACTTCTGGTATTGTTTTCACTTGTTTTCATTTAAACAACACAATAGTCTAATGCTAAATTTCATGGGTAAGTACTAATTGTTAGGAAGTGTATTTACGATATTTCAAAATAACCTCATGACCTTTACCCGTATATTTTTGTGTTCTTTATTCAAACTCATATTTTTTAGATGTAATCGGATGAAGATTCATAATAATAATATAGGTCTGAAAATGTGAAGGAAGCACACATGCTTCCTCGAGTCTCTTCTCTGCTCTTACCATATCTCCAATCGACTCTCTTACTGCCCCGCCCACTCCAATCGACTCTCTTACTGCTCCGCCCACTCACTTCCTGCTCTATCCACTGCCCCACTTCCCATCTATGGCTTTTCACCCAACTCTGCTTGGACAGAACTAATATGCTTTTGTAGCACTCATGTTCTCATATACATCTCAATAGTCCTTTCCTTCCTCTGTCTCATCAGACAATCTTGTGAACTTTTCTCTTCCAAAATCTCCAACATCTATAAGCTCAGCAGCACCTAATCTCCTCCCTCATCTGCCTCCCCGTCCTCAGCCTGCGATCTCCACCTTCTCCTGCTTTCCCCTCTGCTGTTCACTCCCCCGCCTTCTCCTCTTCGACTCAGACGTGCTCCTATCACCCTGTCTCCTCTTCCTTTTCTCTCTCGAACCCTCAGGCATGTGGGGTATTGCCAGCTCTGCTCTCTGTTCGCTCTTTTGTCTTGCCAGTGCTGCCTGACCTAGGCCCTGCTGCCCCACATTCTCCTCCTCCCTCACCGATCACAGATATCCAGTCTCCTGGCGGGCTCACTCTCTGTGCTGGTATCCTCTCTTTTAAATCCACCTTTGTGCCGGAATCTCTCATCACTTCTCATGGATTATTATTCTGATGATACTCAAATATTCTTCCCTTTTTCTCCCTCGGATTCTCATCTCTTCTCCACCATCCAATGTTTTTCTCCTCTGGATCATTCCTCTCACTTCTTCTTGAACAGTATTGAACAAGAATTTAGCTCTGCCTTGCCACTTCAGTGTAACTTCTTGACCCAGTCCTGGTACTCACCCACCTGGAGCATTCTAGCAACCTTCTGGTTGGCCAACCTGCCAGAATTCTGTAACTCACCTTGTCTTTTCTCTTCCTCAATACTTAGCTTACTCCATTACTGAACTCCACCCACTTGGTCCCAGTTGCTGAATGCACCCATTTGGAAACCCTGGTTCTATTGTCTCGAGCACTCTGCTCCCGGGAGTCTTCATTTTCTTATCCTCCCATCCTCTCCACTCCTCTGTTCCCACCAGAATCAACTCCCCACAGAGATCAGGGCTGCTTGGCTCCTCACCACCTTTTGGTGCTGCTCAACGCTCCTCTCTTCAGACCGCCGATCTCTCTGCTCTCAAGAACATGAATTAATAAGAATTCAGCCTATCTTGTCTTTGTTTTTTATGAGCTGACTGCTGATCTGAAGTTCTTGTCCAGAACTTGAAAGAAGTGATAAGATCTACACACAGTATGTGATTGTAACTTGCTCCAGACTCTCACATCCCTTTATGTGAAGAATTGGATCCAGTTCTCAGTTTTAGATGCACTTGATCCTGTTTCTCTGTTTCGTTCTGAAGTTGTCCATGGGGTGAACATGATCAATGCTTTTGAGGATTTTCAATACTTGAATATTTTTGCTCTACACTGTATCCCACATGTTTTTTTTTCTCAAATGATGTAGTTTGCTAAATGCATTTCGTTACTGTAAACATGTAACACATAATAGGTTTATTCCATGCTAAAAAGAGAAGAAAGAAAACAACGTTTCGGCCGTGGAGTCTTCTTCAGGTGTGAGAAAGACAGGGCAGTAAGCAAAACTCTGTGTTTTCTTTTTTCTCTTTTCAGCATGGAATAAACCTATTACTTGTTCCTTTGTAGTGTATGCATGCTCACACAGCTACCCACCTGAACATGTAACACATACTGTACTGTATGACAGGGTGTTCTGAATCTAAACTCTGTACTAGTATTAGTTCTTGCTACTTCATTTTATATGGGTGGGACTGGCCTCTCCTTCAGTTTTGTGATAGCCTTATTTTATTAGTTTAATTTACCTTTAAACTACTTTAACCATACAATTGTTCCTTATAGAAATTTTTAGTCTCTATTTTTAATTCTACAGTACCTTGCAAAAGCATTCAAGCCCTACATATGCTGTTCCATTTTGTGATACAGACACTTTTTGGTCATTATGGTTCAATCTTTTGCTTGAAATTCACTACAGTGAACTCAAACCTCCTTAGAGAAATAAGCATATTTTTTCTTAAAGTTAGGTGAACCATTGTTATTGCTCACAGACTGTTATAAGCAGCTAATATACAGTTTTGAAAAGCTGTGCTTCATTTGATTTTTAAAGCCTAACTTTTAGGTTCTCAGGAAGACATACCATTGGTTGAACGATACAGATTAAGGAGGAACAATGTTTTTTTTAAGGAGATAAGATTTGTGTCTTAATGTTCTCAAGTAAACATGCAACACAAAGGAGCTTTGTGCTATAGTTTGCTGTGTGGTCAAAAGGGTAATTACACTATAGCTTCTCTTTCATCTTATTTGCTCAGGTATTCACTCCAAGCACTTTGCCTGTGTTTTTGATCTTATGAATTAGCTGTTAGTTTGTATTATAGCTTTGCATTTCTCTTGTATCGCATGCTACTGCCAAATTTATAAATGTGAAAAAACAATTCACTCTGCCACCTGCGATACTGTCATACCTCCTGAGCCACACAGTGGTCACTGAGACCTCACTCTCAGGCGACACTCCACACTCACCAGCCTCGTCAAATGCATCCAAAGTCACTGCAAACTGAGGTACTGGAGAATGTTACTTTATAATTCACTTTAATGGAATACAATTTGTAACATTTTCAGTAAGACTGTTTTAAGGTCAACACAGAAGGTGGTAGATCTTTATGATTTTTCATGTTCATTTCCTACACAGACACAGATATGACTGCATATCAAAAAGTCTATATAATAAAATACAATATAAGAGATTACAAGGTGTGTATTAGTATAAAAGTATGTATTATTCTTAAACTTAATGCAAATTTAGTCAGACCACTACTCCTATCTGTGAAACAGAAGGGTTTGGAATGTGAATATGAAGACCGCAGAGGAGATAAGATTTCAGAAAGCTTGGACATGTTGTTTTGTTTTACAGGTAACATACAAAAATGTTTGCTTAGGAAATTTGCATTAACTAGATTTAAGTCAAAGGAAGCACTATGGTAAGTTAGGACGCAAGCCTGAATGCACAGCAGTGTCTTAAGGATTAAAGCTTTGACTGTGTTATTTCAGGCAACAGGATCACACGGGAGTTATCTGATACCTTTCAACTGGTTTATTCCTGGTTTCTCTTCATCTTGTAAAAATCTTTCACCTTTATTCCTGCGTTTTGCCTTAGGTGGTATATGTATGAAGGTCTTCACAATATTTCTTGCATTTTTTTCAATATTTTATATTATGGTTACATTCTATGTTTAGTTGTAATGGTTAATGTAAATATATAATATGTATTCATTTAACAATTCTTCTCTAACTTTCTGTAGTTAATCTTATGATCTGATGTCATAATATTGCAGACAGAAAAGGCTGGACAAATGTATAGCTAATTTTTTTCACAATTATATTTTATTAAAAACATGTTTGACAAAAGAGGCAAATTAATTATTGTGAATGCAGGGCTATATCAATATTTAGTTCCTTCCCTTGGTTATTTCAAAGAAAAAATGAGGTCATATTTTTACATGTCACAGTGGATTCCAATATACAATAGGCAGTTTGTCTTATCACACTGTCTAGTGTTTGGGTTTTTACATGCAGCATGTCAGTGGTGCCTGTGATTGCAATTTATACAGCTACAGTCAATTAATCTGATATTTTAAAAGAGCACATACTCAACATCAGTATAATTAAATAAACAGAATAAATTATTTTATTTTGTTTCTACTTCATTATTGTATATTATAGACAGTATACACAAATGAAAATGTCATCACTGTTATCACAGTGTGTAATGTTAATATTGAGGTGAAGCAGTTTGATATAGTCTTATTTCTGAATATTGGAATATAAGCTATTTAAAGTAAGCACATCACAGAGATCAATGAAGCTTGTTGCAATATTCTATTTATAACACGTCCTGAAGGATGATCATTTGAGCAAGCGTATTTATTGGGGTGGAATGTTTTTTTAACCACCATTCTAGCACTGAAACCCTGGGAAGATCCAATGAACAGTGTGCTGTGTTCGTTTTAGTCTAAAAAAATAAAAAGTTGAAATCAATGACATATTGCAGTGCTCAGATGCTTGTGTTTAAGGGTGGACTGCTGAATCCTTGTTCTGGGAATCCTCCCCAGGACGGCATGTTTTAAACAAAAGTCTACCTAATGTGCTAATTAGAATCTGAACTCAGGTGTTAACCTCTCTGACAGAAAGAGCAGGTTGTGTAATTGCTGGAAAGCGGCCCATTTCAGACACAGCAGTAATTATTGAATTAGTATAAAAGTTCAAGCAGAGCTTCAGATTTCCGATTATTACCAGGCTTCCTGATGAACAGTTAATCCTGAACCTTCTTCTTCGACTTAGTCTTGCACACCTGCAAATGTTTGTGACCGGGTTTGGCAGCAGAAATGAAATTCATCTCAGTTAAAAATATAAGCATTTTTTGTGGTTTTGTTTATTCATGTATTTACTGAAATTGTGGTGCCTTGCATCATCTTTTTATTTTGCAGTATAATTTAGGCTGTTTTCCTCTGTCGATTTCTTTTTAATAAAACCTTTTGGATTTGCTTAATTGATTTACTGATTGACGTGTTGGTATATTTGCAAGGAATTCCATTTCAGAGGAGACAATAAAGAGCTTTCTAATTTGAAATGTGCAACTGTATAATGAAACTAGATCTATGAGTATTAATTTATTAATGGCCATTAATGTGTTCATATGTAAGCATGTCCAAAACAGCTAAAGCTCTTCTTAAAAGATTACTACTTGCTTACTACTACTATCACTCCTAAAAATGATCATAAAGATAATAACAATACTCTATATATGTGACATTAGTTCTTAGTTATTATGTTAAAGCATTTTCTTCATTCCTAATCAGCTGGACTGTATGTTTTGTTCTGAAACACAAACACAGAAAAGAAATAAGCAAAATCTGAGTTCTCCAACAAGCATAATAAGACTAATTACCTTTTAATTTAAACTCTGACTGGAGTTGAGTAGATATGACCTTGTAATGTGTGTTTATTGTACATTTTTCTTTTCTGTGCATGTGTAGTTTGGTCAAATGTTTAACAATGCATTTGCAAGACATGACTTCAAAGTATATTACACATCGAGGTGCTTCATTACCGTCTTATTTATTGTTTGTTTTTCAAGAGTATCTCCAATTGGCCTTAAGCGCGTGTGTATTAAAAGCAGCACAATCTCTAACCTTGAACATTGCAGTAAAGAAGCTAAGCACCAACAGGACATTTAATACATGCTATCTGAAAGAAAAACTATTTTTCTTGAACCTCACAAATAAAATAGTATTTTCTGCAACATTAGGAAGAGGTTTCATGCTTATTATTCAATATTTATTTGAGATTGACCTATTTTGACAAATTAGTGTTTTAATTAAATTCCAGTCTCTGATAATGAAGTTCAAATATTCTTCTCACCCATCAGCATGCAATTCACATTTTGCTGAACTCCAAGAGTAAGGCTGAGGTGTAAATTCTCATTTCTGATAAATTTAAAAACAATGTATCCACAAAACTGAATTCATATGAGAGCCCTTTCTTTGCCTTACCTTGAAGTCTAATATGGTTCAGAGATAGACAAGACATTGTTTAAGTAGCTCGGACATTAACTGATTTGTTAATATTAGAACGCTAACAGATGTGATGTCATTCAATTATTAAACGTGTTCCAGAGCCTGAGCATCTGGACATGGAGAGGAGAGCAGACTAGCTGCAATTCCAAGAGACCATTACACACGGAGAACAGAAGCGTTACTTGAAGACCACAGTGTTAAAAGCCATATTGGAGACCTTTTACAAATATTGTCTAATGGAGATTTGAACATCGCTGTGTAAGGAGGCAATGTTATATAAAAGGTGATTTGTACATGACTAGTAAGATGCTAAGAGCTCCAGAACAGCCTTACTTCATGACCCTATGACACCCTGACTCCCACTGGTGTCCTCGAGAAAGGCAGTGCATCTCATCACATCAGGTGGACATTGGTGGTTGGAAGCCATTCCTTTCTGCTAACAGTCTGTTACAAGTACATTGACTGGCAAAGCAGGATAATGTCTTCCTGCAGCGTCATGATGCTCAGCACAGCTGGGGTGCTGGAGGATCTGACTAATGGAACCGGTGAACATGGAAGCACAGACCTCTGTGTCACCCGAGATGGCACCATCGCTGCTGTTAAGGAATGAGAAGAGATAGTGAGAGCTACTGGGCTTTGTTTTGGTTGATGACAACCTCCGCCTGCATCATCAACCAACCAGGAAGATCAGAATTCTGTTGAGCCTGTCTGGGACAATGTACAAACAGTGGTGTCAGCTTGTACAGCACAAACTGAAAGTCCACAAGTGTTCCGGTGAGAGCTTTGCCCTACACAAGAGTGTCCACTTCCTCTCAGAAAAATTAGTCCAACGTCTGATCAGAGGGACGCCACGCATTGTCAAAAGGAGACTCACAATGGTCCTGGTCATGTGCAAACACACAGGAAGGAAATCTTTAAGAAGCACCTGCGTGGCTTTGAATTTTCACAGAACATTGACCCAATGCAAAGTTTTGTAGAGTTATCAAACTCATCTCTAAGAAGTGAAAGAACATCCTGTTTCAAAGTACACAAAAATGGTCACTATTTTTCAAAGCTGAAATGTCTTACAGGCTTGATGCCAATAATCAATCCAAATGCTTGTTTGTTTGTCATGTTGCCGAACAATTTGTTTCAGTATAGATTTCTTGGACATCTAATGCTGTGTTGTGGGGAAACTGAAGCTCCTAACCTGGAAGACTACAAACATCCCCATATTTGTTACCAATAAACGCAGAAATACCACTCAGGGAGAGATCTCTGTCTAAACTCCTCCCAGGGGGTGAAAGACAGAGAAGAATCCAAAGAACTGTCATCACTCACCCTTGATGTAAATGTGCAGATATAACAAGCCCACACCAGAACTAATGTAATGCGGCGGGCTATTTTGTTATTATTCTTTTAAGTCTTTGTCACCTGTAAAAAGGAAAGGAAAAATGTATTTCCTTGAAATTCAATATTACAATTATATTATAATGTAATATTAATATTACATTAATATTTTAAGCAACAGTCATTTTGTTAATTCTTTATGAACAAAGAATGGATGTTTACTAATTTAAGTAGCACTTATTAATGCAGTATTAATTAACATTCAATAATAGATCAATGATTAATATTTTATGTTATTTTTATCAATATAGGTGTTTCCAAAATATTATATAAGATCATAGGCAGCAAAAGTATCACATTTAAATTGCAGGCATTGGTGTTTATGTTAAGTAATTTAATGTTCTCTAAAAGAAAATCATTGGACAAGTCTATAACCAAAACTTCCAGGTAAAGGAAGATACCTTTTAAGTGTTCAGTGTTCAGTCTTACCACCATTCCTGCCTGTTCATGTAGTGCAGGATGACCCAAGCAGCAGTTTAACCACAGGGGTGTGCGAAGGTTGAGTTCATGTCTTCCAAAGCTGTCCTGATCATCTCCTGCTCCACCAGTTTTTAATCCAGCTAGCACCTGATCATGCAGATTAATATCTTCATATCTCCACTGCTGCACAGTGTGTGTACTGTATGTCTATGATCCTGCAAAATGTCCTTGTTTCCTTTCACACTGTGAGATGTGGGCATGTTTTATATGAAATGTCCATGATCGCAGGTTTTAAAATCCATGATCAGGTTCTGTTTGGATCAGAAAACTGGGGCACCACAGCGAATGGACCTGGGAGCAGATTTGGGGTGTGCTGTGCTCTGTGTTATTAAGGTCCCAGAGAGAGCAGGATTGTCCCACTAGCTCAGACCCTCTAAGGCGAATTGATTTCTTTTATGTCTGTTAGTGCTTGTAGCTTCTAAATTTGTGTTGTTATGGAGATGAGTTGTAAATTTATCACATGAAGTATGACAATTCTCAAGTGTAGCACATGGTTAGAAAATGTAAAATGAACTGCTTTTTGTGTATTTTCTCAAATCAAGGACTGTTTTCAAACATTTTAACATTTTTGGGAGATTTAAGAAGATTTCAGACATGCTGTCCTTGTCAAACACTGCTTTTGACCCCTTTTACAGGCCCCCATGACCCACATTAGTTAAGTTCTACAACCAGTATGTGTTTGCTCTCTAGCTGCAACAAGCAGGCATCATATCTTCAGAGGAAGTGACCCGTGTTGCCTCTGTCTCAGACATGATGGATTTACTCAGTGCATCAGCATGAAAGGGGTCATTCTGTGTTCACAAAAAAAATTCTTAAAATGTTTTAAAAACTAGTGTAATTAAAATACAAAGTATAAAGGTATTCAGACCTGAAGAATTATGAAATTTCAAAAATATGAAATTGTTTATGGTATCTAAAATAATGAAAAGTCTTTAGGAAAACTAAGGGTGAAACAATGAAATATGTATAAAAGTTTGAAAACGTGTGGGATAGTTCAAACTGGCTCCAACATTTCACATACTTCCTAGTTAGCATTAAGAACTGTCAGACCCAGAGGAGCTTGGGACTGTCAGGAGTAAAGCCTACTGTCTTGCACAAGCCATGGGACTAAAATTATTATGTGTCAAACATTTTCTGAAGATCTTTGTTCCTATTGTTATTAATTTCAATACATTTCAATATTTGTTTTTTTCCTTCAAATTTACATATCTCCATATTTTTTTCCAGTTCCATATCTCCTTTGTAAAGCATAGACCAAACTACAATATTACTACAATACTCCCTGATGTCAGGAGGTTGAGCTGTTTGGAGAGAACAGAAAAGCAGCCTTTCTGTGCTGTTCTGAAGTCAACAGATGAGAACTTTCTCTAATTCTTTCAAACTCAAGGATGCCCAGCTTCCTGTGCCACTCTTCTGCCAGGCACGGAGCTCCTACTCCTCCACTTGGAAAGACAGTGAAATTAAAGCTCAGGACGGGGCGAGCTCGGTCAGAGGCCTGATCAACACACTTCGCACTCTAAATCCTGACACGCCGAAAGTTTCAGATGGCATCAGCTGCCACGGATCGGATGAAGATGAAGTCGATGTTGTGTTAACAAGAGTCCTTTTCTCACCTGGATCTTTCCTGGACAGGAAACTCTTGTTTACTTGTGTGTGGGGCTGAGGGCATCTCCACCTGCACACTGTACAATGTAGAGGGAACTCTGAAATGAGGAGAGTTCCTGTAGCCTGTGCCATATACACATACTGCACACTATACTATATATCACAACATGAGGAGCACAGCAGCTTCTGAATGGTGTGCTGAGAAAATGTGGGCTTCTAAGACCACAGCTATTTTTTACATTTCCTGTAAAGCATTTTGAGAAGCTACTTTTAAAGTTTCTGTATAAAATAAAGTTTATCATTAACTACAAAACAAGCAAACTAAATTGTATAATAACTCTTGATACTCTTGTTACTTGATACAGTATGTTACAATAGCTATATGCTTATTTAAAAAATATTATTATTTGCTTCTATGACTGAAGTGTGTTACACTATAAATAGTTTAATTAAATCTCACAGTTTGCTTGAATACAAAGCTGGTGTGTAAATTGCTTTCTCCTTCTTTAATCCTTGCCTTAGACGCAAGACAGGAATGCACCTGTTAGGTCATTCCCCTGAAACCCTAGACCTGCCTAAGGCTTAAATCTCCAGGCCTAGAGTAATGATGACAAAACAAGTCTGCACGGAGGAAAATTAGTTGGAATGAGTTAAGTTAGCACAACATTTTGTTGCTTTCTGTGATTTGGATTTACTGATAATAAATCCTTCTCATCAAAAGTATGCAAAATCACCACCATTACAAAGAACCAATTAAGTTCTCTTAATCAAGGATTCTTTACCTTATTGTAATGTAAATAAAAAGTATTTCCCGATATTACTATAATCATTGTTCAACACTAACAAAACAAATGTATATGTACTGTATATAGCTTTAAATAATAATAATGTTATCAGATTTGGCTTTCTGTGTTTCCTGTTAAAGAATGCACCTCAAGGAGATTAATTCACTGTGGGCAAAACATGCATTAATATGTGAAGACTTCAGTATTTCTGGTCACAAGTAGAAATTACACCTAATTAAAAGATTAGGCTGCAATTTGAAGGTATTATAATCTAGTTGTGACAGTGTCATGACTCACTGTGTCCTGGAGATATTTGTTACCTATGTCAAAGTTCACCGGAGAGTTTCCTGCTTTTAAAAACATAATCGGATGTAAGAATGTTCTGCACAATATTACAGTTAATCCCAAACTGCACGCCTTTACTTTACACACCCCTCACAACTGAAACACGTCTGAACTGAGCATCCCCCCGTGAAGTCTGTGTGCTGAACAGGATGCAATCGCGTGATAATAAAGTTTGCCAAGGAGAGGAACAACTGGGACAACCTGAAAACATTCACATATCCCCCTGCAAGAAAAAGTGTTCTAGCTGATCTTTCTCTGTTAAAGGGCTCCTTGGAAAACCAACAGTGATAATGAGATGTTTAATGATCAGAAAACATTTTTCAGTTTGAAAGGAAGGTTAGATCCTAATCTTGGACACTTCCACTCGTCTACATATAAGTCTCGCACCTGGGACTTCCCTTCACGTATGTCTTTCGCAGCCCCTGCCAGCCCATCTACACCCCTGCAGCAGCTCCCTGGCTGAGGGGCTGGGGTGGGGGGTGCTGGACAGCCTCATCCTCACAGCTGGGCTGCCATTCCCTCAGGTGGCTCTCTACATGTTCCATCCCTCTATCGCATCAATCATACTGCTCATCCTCACCCAAATGCAAGGGAAGCAGTTATTTCTCAACATCACATTCACAAAACATGCGCTGTGCAGTGGATTCTTACATAATCAGTAGCGTTCTTTTTTTCTGTTTCTTAATCATATTTTACCTGAGGTTTAATATTATAGTAATATAATCAGTCTTTCACTGAAGAGCTAATTCTAGGCTGTTTAGTGCCTTTAACCAGGTCTGGGTAGTAGACACAGGAGAAAAGTTGATTATCCTAGTCAGACCCTTTGAAACTGATTTTTTACAATCGGCCAAAAAAGCTTGTGTCATCCACTGCGGTGCCATCTCTGCCTTGCTAAGCAGAGACTGACCCAGAGCCTCCGAAGGCTGTTATAGAGCCACACTCTGTGCTCCTTCTTCAATCCAGCCAGGCGCGTGTCAGATTAGACCTCTCTATCTATCACTATGGTCTAGTGCCCTCATATTGGATTTGCAGTCTAAATTATTTATACTGAATGTATTTTGAAAACTTGAACTGGCCGAAACGGTGTCAAATTTAAAATTTGTTCCTCTTAAATTATTAATTGTTCAGAACAGCGCTCAGAGCCCGCACGCTTCCTGGGGACAGCAATGAGGATTATTTTATGTCAGTCAGTAAAGAAACAATTTGGCCTGTCTATATATACCTGTAGGTGATAGACAGAATCATCCCTTGCCCATACTCATTAGAAACTGTTATGTGATGACACTTGGATATTATATGTAGAACGTATTTTTTAAGTGCACTGTCCTCATTTATGAAACTGTACTTGGTTTATTTAAATCAAATCTCGAAGAAGCATGAACACCATGAGTTGCATGCAATAGACATTTAATATTTTTTCCACTAACTTTTGTTTAATAAATGAGTCTACACACATGCATGACATTTTAGTTCCATTAATAATATTTAAAGCAGTGTCTTTCCTGTAATTTATGCTTTAATGAAATATTCCCAGATTTTAAAGGGAAATTTAATATCTTGCAGAGCCATTTAAAAATTTCAGCTCCACTCAGTACTGAGTGAACACGTCGCTCCATAGAAGGAATCAGCGGAGGGATAAAATCCTTACATTTTCTCTGATTCTCCATAAAAATGACTCCTCCAATGAAATGAATCCTAATATTCAGATAGATATGTACAGTTATATACTCTGTTCTGGGCCTTCAATGCAATGGTGTGATCGTAAAACGTTTAATAATTTCTCAGCCAACCCTTTTTTTTTGCTTCACCTTCTTATTCCCTCCCTTTCGTCTTGTGTGCTTTCTTCCATAAATAAGGTTGATTGAATGTTTATATACAGTATATATTGTGGTACATGTGAATCTGTTTCAACAGATTTGTTGGCGGGGCGGGGAGCGCAGCATTTCAGATCGAGATTTGTGCATCCTTCCCAACTTTCTAACCTGTTGCAGATGCGGGCAAATTTCATTTCTTCTGGCGGCTTTCATCTACCATATGGTCTGCCATTCATGAACCTAGCTCTAATGAGAATTGCTTTTGCGAGTAATTTTCTAATGATTGTCCTGGGATAAACAAATTTATCATACTTGTTTTGCTAATGTATTCAAGCAGTTTCACAGGGGAAAAGATTAATCATCTAAAAAGCAACCTAGTGGCTTTCATTATGTCAGAAGATCCGAATTTGTACAGAGAACAGCCAACTGTTGCCATGGATGCAGTTACCTTCTCTCCCTTTGTGAGGTAAATGCCAGCTCCCAAGCTGATTGGCTAAAATGAGATAATCCTGCTGGCCAACCATAGGGAGTTAATTTCATCAGAGAGAAAAATGGTGGGAAATCCTGTGGAGATCCAACAAAGGAATTTTCATTAGAAAACCCACTGTGCAAAAGTTTATATGTGCCATAATTAAAGCGTATCCCTTTTTACATAAAACAGATAAGGCTCATTATAAAATCTCCTATTATATATTCTATCCTTATCAATTTTAGTCCATTTGCTTATGAAGGCTAGATTTGCCCATCATAAAGTAGTGTAAACAATTCTACTTAAGCTCCCACATAAATACCTGTCGACGTGTAATATTTTATATGACTGAGACAGGGTCATTTCCCCTTGACTCTTTTTCAAAAAATGGTAATATTACATACATTGACCTGAGTTTTTCACAAAACTAAACAAAAGTAGACTAATATGTACTTTTCAGTCACATAATGCAAAGTCTAGTCTTTTCAAAAATGGTTCTTTAGAGATTAATTATATTTGGGAATTTAGACCTGTGAATTTTTTCACGCTATTATGGTGTATCGTGCTGAAGTATAACTGGGAATTTTTATTGAGTGTAAAATTTAATGATAACATAAAGCATATTGCAGACGTATTCTGCAGACCCTACCCAGGTGTCCCATTTTGTGAAATTACAAAGTGATGCCTCCACAAAGCCTGCTTTCTCAAACTGAAGACTTCTAGCGGTAAGAACGTTACAGTAAATGTCAGCAAAAACTACAGGGAAACAACTGAAATGTGTTGGTGGTGGACGTATTCGGGCCCATGAGCTCATGTCGGGTGAAAGCAGCTTTGGCAGCCATTACGCTTGTGAGCCTTTTGGGGTTCGTTGCCACCAGACTGGCAGACCAGCCTGGAGCGATTTCTGCCCATTCGGCTTGGAGGAACAGCTCAACCCCCCTCAAGCAGCTGCCATTCATACAGCTGGGTGGACTGGAGCAAGTGAGGTAAAGTACCTTAATTTAGAACATTTAATAAATGATTTCAGATATCGCACATTTGTATCCCAGGAGTTCTGGCAGTTCAGATACTGCGGGTGGAACTGAACCGTCCATGCATCGTCCACATGTGTCCAGTTCAGAACACCTCACACAGCACTGCCTGACTCCTCCCGCTCAGATGATACTCCTTCTGCATTACAGATACACCTGAAGAAGGCTCCACGGCTGAAACGTTGAGTTTTCTTTCTTCTCTTTTCAGCATGGAATAAACCTATTACTTGTTCCTTTGCATATCTACATTCCTTCACACACCAGAAATGATGACCCTGATTGATTCCCTTGCAGACCATAACATCAATGATTTAGTATGTTTTTCTGTTTTTTTTCTGACTGCTGTGGTAAGTGAAGTCTGAGGCGGTTGATGTTTTTTTTCTAAACAAGGATAGAACAAGAGCAGTTTCATATCTGTGTTTTTTTTCCTCTTAAAATACAGCATTTCTCAGTGCTCAAAACTATAGTTAAAAAGTCTTAAAGTAATTAACCTTTTCAACGGGTTTTCGTGTGAGTGATTTCAAATGCTCTGATTGAGAAGAGAAGAGAGATTGACCTATGATATATAACCGAGTGCTGCTGTGGATTAAACTTACATTAATAACTGTACAAATGAGCTCCTTTATTCTGATACAAAGTCAAGGTAAATAATTATAAAGAGGTGCCTTAAGGGCTCATTTAAAATTAAAAGAAAAAAAGAATTCAACAATAAACATACATTTTACATCTAATAATGTAATTTGAATGTGTTTGGAAATGGTGTACAAAAGTTGGTATCTTTTTTTAAATGTCCTGATTCATAAGTCCTGGACAGGTTGCTGTGCAGTTAAGTGCCATAGAGAAAGACAGAGACAGGTAAATCAGTCGGTGTTCATGATATAACCCGACAGTTTTCAGTAGGTTTTATTACAGTCACATTTGTGGAGTGCCAGCAGCTGTCAAACACAATTGAGACAGCGAGCATTCTGGGGCTTTTATCTTCCAAACTGAACTGAACAACGACACAACATCAGATAGCCAATGGTGAGTAAAACTAGGTGGGATTTTTAACAGCTGTCTTTGAGGTGAAAGTTGCCCTCTGGCAGGAAAGGGTCAGTTACCCATAAGCAAGGAGGTTGTGTCGTTTGCTGTATCGTTCGACAGCACCATCGTTATTGTTACTTTTCTTCTTTAAACATGACTAAAATTTCTAGCCTTAAGCCCAGAGCAACAGCTGGCGTGTACAGGGAAGCTGCAGAGCCCAGCACTCCCTCTGCCTCCAGTCCAGCGCAGTGCTCACAGCACCCTCTGTACTGTAAGTCTCAGTTGCTGTGGGACAAAAGCTGCTGACTGATACATGTAATTACCTCTTCTAATATTGCCTGCAACTGTCTCCCCTGACTGACAGTAGTGGATGAGGTTTTAGCAACTGTCTGGAGGAGAAAGGAAAAGAAATCTCTTCTCATGAAACTTTCTCATCACTGTCCTCGACCCTGTGCAAGACCTGAGCTAACATAGAAGCAGTTTATTTTGAAGCAGGGTGTTTTGTTTAATCTCTCCCAGTAATTGATGACATTCTGTGTGTTTACTGTTCTGCTGTCTTTCATACTTAAAAAACCGTTGGATCTATTTTTGTTGAACGTGTTAGAAAGATATAAGTAAACTTTTAGAGAAAAAGGTGGGAATTAAGCTTTCTTCATCATTTTATTTACCTAATAACACTTGAAAATGTTTTGTTTCTGAGATATTTTCAAACAAATCTTTATTTACTATAATGAAATCATAGTTTTGGTGATTTGTCTTAACTGGTTGCGTGTACCCCTTTCATTGATAAAAATGCATTCCCTTTTTGAAACAAATTATATTTCTATGGCTCAGGACAGATTTTTGTAATGAATTCTGCATTTTGGATTTAAATTAGCAATTTTGTAGGACTGTTCCCTTGTCAACAAAATTACCCTTCAATATATAAGCACAATACTGTCCTTTCTCAAGAGGCATCAGTCTAACAATGTGTGCCTTTAACCACATGAGCTGTCGATGACCCCACTTACATTGTGTCTAATTATGTTCTGAGCAATCCCAAAGTGCCTCTGTGCCAGACTGCAGTGACTTACTCCAATCCTAGCCTACAACATGAACCATCATGTTGTTTAATTCACATATTTATGTAATAATCAGGTAACTGAACAGTATTGCGAGCTCAATTATGCCAGTTATTTGAGTCAAAAGGCATTTATCTACTGATAAAAAGTCAAATTTACCTAGGAAATACAGATACAGTCGACGCTTGCTGTTGTCACTCATGAATTTAGTTCAATTTAACAGGCTTATGATTGCCACTATCTTGTAGTTGTAATTCTTATGGAAGTGCCTCAAATATTGAAGCACCACAACAACAAGAAAACACAAAGAACAGAAATCACATGCCAATGAAGGTATAAATAACAATCCAGTGACAGATAACAGTTTATTTAGACTTTCATTATTTAGCATTGACATAACTTTTCTTTTTAGTGGAACAGTAAATAAAGTACTGTCCTAAATTCTAGGAAGCACAAGAGAGAAAGATGTGCAAAAATTAACAGTGATATCTCTGAGTTCTGCCTACCTTTGTGCAGTGTTGAACAGGTCAGCTTCCAGCAGCAATTAGTCATATCAAGCTATCAGACCATTCAGAGCTAATATATCAATTACAAAGCCCTTTATATTAAAAGCATTTAGCACGGTAGAATTTCCGCTCTTTAATTTCAACTTCTAGCCGGGGAAAAGCAGCTCATATGACCTGGTCTGATTGCCTTTACGTGGGGACTTCACAGAAGAAAGTCAAGGCTGAGTTTTCCGTAAGAAACAGGAAAGTGTGTGGTTTTAATTTTTTGTCACTGCTTCATATCTCTGGAAGGAAGTGAAGAAAAGTGAAACTGAAATGCACATGTAAAAGTGTAGGATCGTGTTAGAAATATTACATTTATTTGGGGAAAAAAAGAAGAATACATATATTTTCAAGTTAAAACAGTAATAGCATTTGTGAGAGAGGGCACAATGTACTGTTCTGTGCTTCAGAACGGCATGCCTTATCTTTTGCAAGTGCTCTCCAGGGCATTACCAGTTACTTGTGCAGTCACAGGGCAGGACTCTGTTAGTGCACTAGAGGGGTCTTGCCTGCGTGGATGAAGAGGACATCTCTGAGTGACCACAGGGCGATGACTCTGGCCAACTAGCGCAAGTCAGGGGTGGCCAACGACGCGGTGACAACTGGCATCAATCATTAATGCACAGACGCAGAGGCTGCGTCCCTGCAGAAAGAAAGGGGAGCCTTGAATGACTCTGACTCCTTCAGCTGGATATTTTCGAATGGCTTTTATTTGTTTTCACTGCATCCAACTTTCCCCACTCAACACTTCTGCTCTGCCAGGCCGAGATCCAACACCCCATCATTAAAGTTTCCAAACAGGTCAACTGTATGCTAATGCTCCACGCATACAGCTGACTCATTTGGTATTCCGGGTCGGTAAGGCGCTGGCATGAAACACTGGCAGTGGTGGCAGCACCATCTGCCCGACTGGAGGGCCAGGGATGAGATAGGCGGGTGATTAAGTGCAGGGCTGTGCAGCTACAATGGGTGACTGGCACTAGGATGGGCTCACAGGTCACTTAGACAAATTGGAATAACTGCATTTCTCCTCCCACCCCTCTCACAATTCTGTGGCTCGTCCCGTATTTCTCATTCAGAGATAAGGATTATTAGGAGGCCGTGATTGGTAAAGGCCAGGGGGAACATTTTCCAGGACACAGGGGGTAACACCCCTACTCTTTTTGATAGTAGGCCCTGGGATTTTTAGTGCCATTTTAATGACGGAGAGTCAGGACCTCAGTTTTATGTCCAATGGAAGGCACCTTTTTTTTTACAGTATTGTGTCCCCATCACTGTGTGGGCATTATGACACACACAGACTGCAGGATAAGTGCCCCGAACTGGTCCCACTGACACCTCTTTCAGCAGCAACATTAGCTTTCCCAGGAGTCTCCCATCCAGGCTCACACCTGCTGAGCTTCAGTAGGCTGCCAGCGAAGGGTTGCAAGGTGATGTAGCTGCTGGATAATCTTTAGTATTAGTGCAGAGACAGCACAGGACTCCTGGGTGGACTGGAGCAACTGGGGTAAAGTACCCCTCTCATCCCACAACAGCAGTGTCTGCAGCATGGACTCAAACCTACAACTTATCTTTACAGAGACTCACCCACCTTGCTACCTGGCCCTAGTGTATGTGAGTATATTGTAGTATATTGGGTATTATTGGCTAACAACACTGTAAATGTGTAGGTGAGCAATGAGCACTCAGTTATGTATTTTAATATCTGAGAACAATTAGATGTTTTTGGTAGTTTTAGGTAGCAAATATGAAAAGGTAATACAAATAATTTGTGTTCACAAAAAAGAAAAAAGAACAATTTAACTTTCATTATAAGCATACAATGAATTATTTGTAGGGGTAAGTTCGTACTTACCCTAGGTAATTAACACTTTATTAATGCCCTATTTATATTTTACAAGTCAAAGGGTGTCTATCAATGAAAAGTATATTAGCCTGATCTGAAGTAATTTAGTTTTCCTTCATTTTGCTCTGGCAAACTTTGACTGAAATCATATGCAGAACGTGGTGGTAAAAGCAGACTGATGGCTTACATGCGCACCATCATTGGGCTGATGAAACATCTCAAAATAGCTCGGCTGTCAGTGCGTTGAAGACAGGCGTGAGTCATGCGAGCAGCCACAACACTTGATCGAGTACTACGCTGAATGCACACAAACCAGTTCACTGACACGCTGTTCCTCTGTTCCTTCACTTGAATACAGCAAAGTGTTTCTGAAAACCAGGTTTAGACAGAGCAATCCTGCGTGCACATAAAATGACAAATATCTTAGCCCAGGTATTAAAAGTATTGGACTTATTCTTTTTTGCTGTACCACAGGCAACTCGTAATATGTGCATAAGACCTGGGCAGGGCCCTGTCCTAATGTAGTTAACTAGCCTCCTGTGGTAGCTGTGGTTTGGAGGAATGACTTGCTAGAACAGATGGAGCTGCTTTTTGTCTGTGCTCAAAGTGCAGGCTAAGCTGATAGACAAAAGACAGCGTTGGTGTGGTCTGGCCTTAACTTCCAGGTGGGCAGAGCTAATGCAGACGGATCCTTCAGCATCTCCTCTTAACCAGGAGAGGAATCCTCTTTGCTCTCAGTCCTTAAGAGCCTTGCAGAGTTGAGGTGGCTTGCAGGGGATTGTCTTAATCTTTCCTTTCTGTGAGGAAAAAGGGTAAGCCAGGCAGAATGTCAGTCTGTATCAGTCAAAAACCAATTGGTTACAAGGATTTTTTGCAGGAAGCAGATGCTCCCAACTTTGTAAAAACCTTGATGTGCTGACACCAAAGCACAGTGCAAATGCTTACATCCCAGGTAATTTAATGTGTAATCAGACGTGTGATTAATTCCCATGTTATGAAGGGGCAATGCAATTTTTTATGCCCCATCCAGAGGTCAGATATCTTTTCTGCTGCTCTCAGGGTTTTCAGGGAAAGGCTTAGCAATATGCAAATTACGACGCTGTAGCCTCTCTTAAGTATATGGGGTTGCTTTAGATTAAACATTAAAAATTGTTCCTCATATCTGAGTGGCTTATGAAGAAAGTCCAAAACTCATTACGAAGATTCAACCGAAGACAAGGAAGCAAGTCTTTTCTGAAGATGTTCAGCCACTTAAAATCTCATGACATGCGATTTTAGCCACACTCTTGACTTCCTTTTATACTGTACAGTACAAATGATGAGCAGATCATGGCTTTGCAGTTTGGGCTTCTAAACAAAATGTAAAGGCCAATTTTCAAGGCTTAAAATTGTAAGGCAGGCTTAAGCCTCACTACACCTCTTATTTCATCCAATTATTTTTATTGCTCCTGTCACACTGGATAGGCAAGTGGCACAACAGAAATGAAGCAAACTTGTGGTTGGTTATTAGAAATGATTCTTTGTATTTATATGGTGCTTTTCAACCCAATGGATTCCAAAACACTTTACGTGTAGAGGAACATGAGGAACCCACCTCATGTTTGTCGCTTGGTGCTTGTTTTCATCTACAAGTGAAATGCAGCCCCTTCTGGGTGACATTTAGCAGCTCCAGCAGATCAGGTGGAGAAATGAGAAAATACTTCACTGAGGGAATGAAGAGGGAACTTTAGGGATGTCAAGTTGTTCAAGTCCAGTGAGGAATTTGGTCAGGACACTGGGGATAAAACATCAACTCTTTTTTACACATAATAGGAGTTTATTATTATGTACTGTATATAATTTATTTCAGAGTCTTCTATATATTAAAGATTAGTGGGATGCACAGCACTCTGAATTAGAATGAACAAATAATCTAAATTAAAGTTTGATTTAAAAAATTATGCTTGTTTTCCATAAGAAGCTGCAATGGAGGTCATGGGTTTGTGCCATTTTATTACAAAATCTTATAAGCTGCTCTGTCATACCGCTGTGCTCCTGCAATGTATCTGCTTTTCACCATCCAGTACTCCCACTCTCCCAGAGCACAGCTCGTGCAATTGTGTGCCTTTCTCTCCTGTCAACCTCATCCCATAACATTACGTAAGATGTAAATACACACATATTTAGAAGTCTTTTGGTTATAATGAAAATACAAGTTTGCAACGCAGAAAAAAGAAATAAAACAGTTTGTAGGGCTCTACAGTCATTTTGCAGGGTGGCAGGAAAGGTGAAGGTAGGATCAGCTCCCTCCCGCCTGCTCCCCTGAGGCCAGTGGAGTAGAGCAGACGAGTGGAGCTGCACTGAGCTGAGCAGAGGTGCTGCTCTGAGCAGCCGTGCTGGGAGACACTGCAGACCACACAGCTAGACGCCTGTCACATCCCCACCAGCTCCGGGCTGGACTGGAAACACCCTCCTCCACCACCGTCTCCAAGCTGCTGATTCAATAATTCCAACTTCCCACTTATAACTGTGAGTAAAAAATGAAATACTGTACCATTGATGAAATATAATTTCACCATTTCCATTCTATCAGCGTTTATAAGTCTGAAACGCAAATACGGGTTTATTAATAACAGTTGTGGTGCTGTTATTAAACATTTTAATTATCCTGAGTGCAAAGGTGTAGCAAATTCTCTCAGTTCTGATGTACGGTAAAATAAACCCTGGCAAATTTAAACTGAGATAGAAAAGACACTCCTCAGGGTCTGCAGGAAGCCCAGAGCCTACAGCGGAGTAAGTCTGGAGTTTAGCAGAAATAAATCTTTGCTACGTGGCTACTCAAATTTAGCTTTTCGATTTAACGAAGAGGATTTGCAAGTGGTTTTCTGCCTATCGCCCAGCTAAAGATTTATTTAATTCCATTAGCAGATCTGTGGCCCAAGGTAGGGCGATTCCATTTGGAAGCTTTAAGGCTGTGTTTGCTTTCTTTGGCAGTCTGAGTGCTCGGCGGGGCGGGGAGGACGAATCTCCCACGCAGGTGTGTTCATGTGTGTGGCTCGGCCTGCTGGGTGGGACTGTTTGCCTGTCACTCCCGGAGCTGAGGGTCTTACCTGCCATGGCTGATTGCACACACCGGAGCAGGGGTTAACTCCGAGTGCAGGTGCGAGCAATCAGTGCGTATCAGCACTAATCCGTCAGGGCTGGAGACAGACCGAGACCTGCGGAGAGGGAAACAGGCGAGTGAATGGAAGCTCGGCCTTGATCTGGGCAGCGCTTCATGGAACCTCGCCATAGGCTAACCTCTTTCATGATCGTCAGTTGTTTTTTATAACCAAATATTTATGTAAGTTATATGTAAGGAAAGAAATTTTAAAAATCAAAAAAAGTATATTTTAGATGGATTAAAAGTGGAAAAACTTTGAAAACGTCCATATGATAACCTTTTGAAAATTCTGTATAATTGCAGTTAATAATCAATATTTGCTCATTGAAATGATTGAGTTATGTATAATCTATCGTTATAATAATTTATCATTGATCATATTTGTCTTTATAGTCATTTTTCCTGTGGGTATTTAATATCTAATATATACAGTACATGTAATCACAACACGAAATCCGCACTGACAGAGTAACTGTAGTATATGAGACAGCTGATATGGATCACAAACTGTTGCATATGAATAAAGCTGATCCTTGCAAACTTTGACCTCTGACATGGAAGATGCTACCAGCTGATTGTGTTGTTTCTCCAGGTGCCGTGCAGTTCTGAAGAGTCGCACCACGCATGTTTGCCCTGTCGTTTCCTCACTGCCTCACAAATCTCAAGCCTTTGATCTCCCTGCATCTGAATGTCACGCATGATGGTTCACGGTATCCTGGGTACATGTTCCAAATAAACATTTTCCTGCTCATCTACAGGTTGACCAAGTTACCAAGCAACAGATTTCCTGGATGCAAGGATTTTTATTGAAACCCTACAAACCCCTGTTGAAGCTGATACTCTGGTTTCCTCCAAGAAACAGCTACTAAAGCCTAAAACC
Source organism: Atractosteus spatula (assembly GCF_055471065.1). Classification (NCBI taxonomy): domain Eukaryota; kingdom Metazoa; phylum Chordata; class Actinopteri; order Semionotiformes; family Lepisosteidae; genus Atractosteus; species Atractosteus spatula. Next base: position 73,873,934 of record NC_142709.1, on the reverse strand, counting down.
AAATAAACTAGTTGGGCAAATGACTTCCACTTCTATGTAATCTTTTTTATTGTCTTATTGTACCTTGTTAAACTATTTTATTTACTTCTATTTTAAATCCTCACACTGCTGTAGCTATGCACTTTCTCGGAATCGATGTGCCAGACTAGACCCTGCATCTTCCAGTCCTTTCTTTTATTTATATACATATGAGTGTTGCTTTGTTGGAAACTGAAGGTTATTGGGAATTACCAGTTACTGCACTGAATAAAATGCTTTTAAAGTCATAGTGACTTGTTCGCATTTCCTTGAAGTAAAAAAACAAAAAAAGAAAGAAAAATGGCCACAGCACGCAGTATGAGTTGTCTCCCACCCCTGCCGGCGTGGAGCTAAAATATAATCAAAAAGCAGAAACTTTCTTACTAATTCACACAAGACAGCTATGTGGTGCTAAGTGTGAACACAGCAGAAGATCATGGGAAAAGGTCGCCTGAACTAGGGATTTTGAAAGAGGGCAGAATTAGACACAGGGGTTTGTAATCACAAGCACATACACTGGAGAGCTGGCTTTTTAAGTACTACCTCTTACTGTATAAAGCAAACTGATTGCAATACAATAACAGAGTAAAAGCCAAGAGAAGCAAAACTGGTCAACCAGTGCATTAGAGTGTGAGACTGGGCTAATTGTCACGAAACACTTACTGCTAGAAAACTGCTGTTTTGACTCACATTTGGGCATTACCTGCAGAAATCCTAGTGACCAGATTCAAAATGTGACTCCAAATACGAATGTATTACCAAATGGTCGCACATGAACTTATGCTGTAATGATGGCCTAGCTCAGCCCCTACAGAGGGCTCACAATCAAATGGGGCTCCAGGGTCCAATAGCACAGGAAGGGCTACAGGCAAGGAAACCCACTGAGGCAATCTAATCAATTTTGATTCTTGTAGTTTATTGGTCTGCCCTTGTCATCGATTTCTACCCTTTCATAATTCTTAGAAATTAATTTGACACAGCTTTGCATGTAGTTGTATCTCACTAATGCTTTGTACAATTTTAACATCATCATTTAATTTGTCTTCTTTTATTTTAACTGTATATCCTAACACTTTGTTTGAGCTTATCGTTGCTTCCACACATAGTCTAGAAGATGTAAATAATGTACCAACACATTTGCCTTTTATCTCTTTTCATAAGCATTTTTTTAAGTTCAATGTTTCCCATTTTGTATCTATAGTTTGTTTTTGCTACCTGCATGTGAGACTCTGCTGTCCACATTAAACGTCATCTGCCAGGAGTTTGTCCAGTCTTGACTTTTATCTAGATCTTTTTAAATGTAAGTTACTGCCTCTACAGTGTTTGCTAATTCTCCTGTTTGTATATCATATGTGCAAATATGACTAGCTTATTAACTGTACCAGAATCTAGATCATTTGATTTAAATTAGGAACAGCAGTGGTCCCAGTTCTCAACTGGCTACCCACTAAAGCTAAGCAGCATTGAGCCTGGTCAGTACCTGGATGTGAGACCTCCTGGGAAGCTATGGTTGCTGCTGGAAGTGGTGTTAGTGGGACCAGCACCCACCCTGCGGTCTGTGTGGGTCCTAATACGGTATAGTGGTGGGGACACTATACTGTAGCGTGTGCTGTCTTTCGGATGAGACGTTAAACCGAGGTTTAAAGATTAAAGATCCCCGGGCATGTCTCGATAAGAGTAGGGTGTTATTTCCCCAGACTTCCCCTCTCGGCCTGTACCATAGCCTCCAAATTGTCCCCATGTATGATTGGCTTGCACTTGCCTTGTGATGGACTGGTGCCCCATCCAGGGTGTACCCTGCCTTGCCAGGTAGGCTCCGGCCTTCCGCCACACTGTATGGTATAAAGCAGTTTGGTAAAAGACATGGCATGACATGACAGCAGTGGTCCTAGCACAGACCTCTGTGGAACTCCACTGTCCACACCAACCCTAAAGGAACATTCACATCTTATCAATACTTGTGGTTTTGTATTCATTAACCATTTCTCAATTAATTCCCTTGAATTCCTATCATGTGTTATGTGGGAATTAGTCTCAAAAGAGGAACCTCATCAAATATTCTCCTAGAGGGTGCTGTCATGGCATGGCATCAGACATTACACTAGGGTCCTGAACAACAGTCCAAAAGCACTTTTCAAAAGAGTGCCCAAACACATACTGATGCAAACTGGCTGAATTCCCCGCTTAGCCTGTACAATAATATTTAGGTTCCTCACTGATTCAGCTGGTGTAGAAATTTCTCACCTGTCCACCTGCTCTTCTGTGTGAAAAGGTGCTGAAGCAGAACAGAACAAGTCAGCCGGGAGGGAGCTGCTACGCAGTGGCAGATGAAGCAGGTCTCCCATTCGTGTGAGGCTTCTCTCCTCTCTACCAGAGCTGCTCTGCAGTGGGGCTGCTGGCACTTCAGTGGGGACTGAAGGGGGTCTCCTCCTGTATGTGAGGTGCTGTAGAATACTTTGGGATGAAAACTGAATTATTATTATTATTAAGTTAAGAGAAGTTTCACTGCAAGACAACCTACAGTCATTCTGCTAAGCAGGTGAATCCGGTGGCTCGACAGTTCTGGGCGGGTCTGGTGACCATCTACCTGTCAGGACCAGCTTGTGGCTCACAGAGCCGGTTTCCAGGTCTCTCTGCGCTAGTGTGCAGGTTGTGGGAGCAGAACATCTCACTCTCAGGGCACCATCCCTCACAGACAGGCCACCGTCATCTATGCCCACAGCAAACAGGTGATCTTCATGACTGAAGCAGGGTGTGGTGACATCTTTCACTGATCTTGTGTTCAATACAGTTATGTTTTATGGAATGTGTATTTAAAAAAATCAACACATTCTGGCAATTTTAATTCAATTCAAATATCAGATGATTTATTATCCCAAGGAACCACTTTACAAACCTATCGAATCACTAATTAAAATGGAATGTGCTCAGTTAGCCACTGATGTACTGTAGCCTATAGATGAACAGTTTTCATGGTACATCAGCATATTGTTATTGTTAAAATCCAGGATTAACCTGTGGATACCTTTTTATTCACAGCTGTCTTGCTGCACTCACTCAATTCACTAGTATAATGGAAGTATAATAGAAAGTTTGGCGATTGCAGGCAACAGAGAAGCTCCTATCCTGATAAATACTGTACATTAGAACAGACTATACAGGCCTTATGACTGAAGGTTTTAAAGAACAAGCTCTAAAGAACATGTCATGTTTTCTGAAACCACTCTGCACTACAAAGGCAAGTAAATAATTTCATCTGGAAGAATGGAGACCCTGGGTGGCTGTAGATCTTTCATGACCATTTCTGTTAAACATTGTATTGTACCAAAGGGGTACCCACACCCCAACTGGACTATTCTCTAGGAGCTAGGAGCTACACTATCACACACCTCAACAGCAACAGTGGAAACAGAAAAAAGTGGGGGGTAGGATAGCTTCCTGTTTAATTGTGTTCCAATATTTTGCTTCTAATTTTATGAAAAATTGAAATAGCGCACAGTACATTCAACAGATTTCACACTCTTGGCAAATGCTTGTGTTTAAACTTCATCAGTTAAGGAACATAGATTATTTTTCTGCAGACTGCTATTTCTTTTCTAACACTAAGAAACCATTCTGTATGAAAAAGTTTATGAAAGAGGCTTCCAGTATCAGGCTATAAAAGGTCAGTGTACAGCAATCTCTGGAAACCTATTTGTTCAGGTACACATGTTTATTGTGCTACCTGGTTCATGTAGCAAAAGCAAACAGCTGCATCTTTTGCCCTTTATAACTTTCACCTTTGTTACCTGGGTGGGCCTGTCTGGGACTTGCTTTTTGAATGAGGAGAACGATTAACGAGACAAAACACATTAAATCGGAATCAACTGTCAATTGTTAGGCGCTTATGAATCTCGGATAAAATGCGAGAGTACTTCCTTTTCATGTTCTTTCGGTGAACTTTGAAAAACAAACAGGTGTACAGCACAAAGGGAATACAATGTCAGGCCTTAAGCCCTATCTCTCACTATAGTTATTATGTCTTCTGCAGTTGACCGGGCTTTTACCTGTCTAATTATGAGGTCACATTTCCGTAAAAGTTCAACTGGATTCACTCTCCAATTTGTTTAGTACATTCTCAATAGGATGTACCTCTTTCTGGCAAGCACACATTCCAGTCCAGTTGTTTCAGGCTATTTTGGGCATTGTCAGTTGCTTTGATAGAAGTGGTTTTGTAAGTATAGATCTTCCTGAAGGGCACTTTTTCAAAAGGGGTGTAAACAGGTGAAAACACTTCCATCCCACCACAGCAAAAGTTATGCAAGAGTAGTTTAATTTGGCATGCAAGGTACGAGTTTAGAGCTTTCTAGTTTGCATGCTAATATGAAATTTATTATACTAATTCAAAGACACTAATATATTGCTCTGGTATTTATCAATATTGTATATGATTATATATACATATAAAGTTGCATGCGAGTTTGTTAATTATTTTTAAAGAGTTGTTTACAATATATGAGTGTGCATACATAGTTGCTTTTTCAAAATGTTACTATGTTTTTATGCATGGGATGCAAACACGTTTTAGGGATAGGTACAGCAACATTTACACTTTAATAATCCTCACAGATTCATACTTGATCCTCTTCGTCTGCTAAACCATTCCTGCCTGGATTTTGGTGTCATTTACTCAAAACACGGGTAACTGTGTGGTGCTGCAGCTCTACAGAAATGTGAGTGTGTGTGTGGTAGGGGGCAGAGCTACCATTTACAAAGCTTATGAGCTCATTCAAAGATTTCAAGAAAAGTACAATGTTCACTGAAGAAAAAATACTTCTAATCACTAGCAAGCAAAATGAGCCAGAAGGACCAAATGGCCTCCTCTCATTTGCAAACTTTCTTACTGAACCTGATCCATGAAAGCCACATCTCTAAATATTAGAAAAACAAGTGATGTCAATGAGCTCAACTGCATTCGAGAAACTAACACATGCCATGTGGAATGTAATGCTTTTGTCTCTTCATTGACCTGCTCCATCTGGGTGAGCAAAGTCACTCTTAGGGCCTGACCTGGCCCAGGTTTATGTTTTCTCATGTGGCCAACTGATGAAGAATGAAGAACCCACACATTCAGATTTGTTAGCTTGGCCAAGAGCAAACTAGCCAGAGCAAAACCAAGTGAAGACCAGAACAGAAATGGATGAGCAAGGCAAGCCACAGCTTGCTGGAGGGAAAATGTTTGTAGAAGACTGAAGCATTAGAGGTTTATCTAAGGTGTGGCCCACCTTAAGTCATGGTAATTATCCAGGATACCATGGCTAGGAACTGCAAGCCATGCCCTGACTGCATTTAACCCCTAAAATACTTGCTGGAACCCATTACCTGAAATATTTCTGATGTTTTCTTTTAGCCTTTAATTCTGCCTCCCAGTCATTTTGCTTGGAAACCCAGTGATTTCCATTACATTTGAAGCAGGAGTTCTTCTTGTATTACTTTTTAATTTTGTTTTTGAATTAGAATTCCTCATTTGTTGTGTTATGGGCACCCAGTTTTTGAATTTGTGGTTCTGTGGGTTTTTTTGGCTCATATTTGTGAGCCCTGTGGTCACGTGCTTGGGGAAATGAGGAAGCACAGGCAGAGTTCTCTGACCTGCCCACGATTGAGCCACCTGCCTTTTAACACGACACAGGGAGCACAGCCCCACACTGCCTCACACAGCCCCAAACAGCCCCACACAGCTCTACACTGACCCACACAGCCCCTCACAGCCCCATACTGCCCCACACACCCCACACTGCCTTGCACAGCTCTGCACCAGACAGAGACATCCCCAGCCCTGTCAGCAGCACACAAGCAAAGAGAGCCTGGCCAACTAGTCCCATCCTACGCTTGGCTACACCACCATATAACCCATAACCCAAATCCGAACCTGTGACCACAGCTCAACTTGCATTGAAGTGAGAGCTTTTACCTGTTGAGGTCACTCAGAAGGCCTGTGTGGTTTTGGTTACACTAAAAACATTATTGCTGTAGTGCAGCACTTCCCTTATTACAACGTAATAACCGAGACCTTTAAGTACCCATATTCAAATAAATACCCAACTTAATTTTGTAAGTTCTGTGTTTGTTGATATGCTTAAAGCCCTTAAAGTCACATAAAACCCTTTTAACATTTTGTGCCATTCAATCATAAAAGTAACAGAAAGTCATTTATAATTAGTAATAAATTAAATAAATAATTAATTAAGGGTGATCTGAACTAAGTATCCAATGCAATGACAAAGTTATTGTTGGTCTTCTTTAGAATAAACATGGAAACACAGATGAGAGGCACAAGTGGAAATTCTGTGCACAAAACCAGGAACAGGAGGCACTTCTTTTCACAGATGTTTTATTGGGTCTGGAACAAGATGAGTGGCCATCTCTCAATATGCACAAATTTTAGAGAAACAGTAACTTTTCCTTTTTACTAATCTACCCAGCTGCAATACAAAAATAATAACTATTGTATGTTTTGTAAGGCTTTCCCAATGAAAGATTCTGACAAAAACCTGAAATCTTAAAGAAACATAATAATATAAAATATTATGTAAAAGTTTCTAGTGTAGTGTAGTGTAGGAAGTTTCTTCCTACCTCACAAGTTCAAAAATATCTGCACATGAGATAAATGTGTGTGTCAAATGAACAATAATGACACTTAAAATCTTTTAGATTCATTCTTATAATCCCAAATACTCTGTAATGTAGGCATTAGGAGACAGACTCCATCTTGATTTCCCAATGTAATATTCAATACTCTACTGTATTTTTGTGTTCAAATAACTTTCACACATTGCAATATGTTCATGATTGCTACAACTGTTTTATGGGTTGAGGTTGTCTTTTCTTCTAGCATCGCCATCATGCATGTATTCCCTAGTAGAACCTGCTTTCTTCCAGCTGTGTTTTGTCTCCTGCTGCACTGAAAACCTGGAGATTTGCATATGCAGATGTAGGTATCTTATAAGGGATGGGCTGATTTTTTCCCCTGCCTATTTGTCAGATTTAAGGCTCTTTAAGACCGTGTCAGACAGCTAAACGAAGATAAATGACATTCTGTTAATCTAAAACACATATTTAATACCTGTACCCTCTGTGAAAACATCCTGAAAAATGTATTTAAGGTAACGTGTCTGTCACAAAGCTGAGCAAATCTTGCACTCTTCAATGCATTACGGTGTTGGACTTGTTTTTTCTTTGTGTTTTGATGAATGTGATCATGTCCAATCATTTAAATGTGCCTGAAATTTAGCAAAGGCTAAGATAAATTAATTCAAAACTAAAAGCCATGTACAATTTGTACCTTAAGTCACAATTTCCTTTGTGATTTTTCTGGTTTTCTTTTAAACCATTTCCACATGCTATGGAGAATATATCGCATTCTAATTCTCAGTCTTCTGAGAAAATGTAAGAATGTCTTAGTAAAAACATTGCAGAAGAATATTAAATTAGTGGTTTTTACCAGTGGTGATACAAAGATAATTTGTCCAGTATACCTGCTTATGTTATTTTTCACAAAGAGAAAGGCACTTGTTTCACTCTGCACTTGTTTCAGTCAGTAAAGGTCAAGTCAGTTTAAATAAAATTCTATTTCTTAGAATGCAATGTACTTCAATATTCATAAAGCATATATTTCAAACAATCCCTCCGATTTAGGATTACGCATCACCTCACTAAACAAATCTTTTGAAAATCTGCACAGTCTTTAAAATCTATAACTATAAAATAACTATATTTACTAATATTGAATAAAGACAATGTTAAATGGCTGTTCCAATATATTATGAACACAGACATGCTGAACTTGTCAGCTCACAGCGCTGTTTACTCTGCAAGAGCCACAGGGCTCTGTTAATGTTTAGCTCGCTGGCAGGTTTGGGAGTGGCTGTTACCTGTGTGTTCCCGCAGGTAACAGGACACCAGCAGGCAGGCCCAGAGCCAGCTGTGTGCTCACCTGTCCATTAACCTGGCCCTGGTCCCACTGCAGCCTACTGGGGGCCCGGTCCAGAAGGACCCTTACTGCAGGTTCAGGCCGGCCTGGGCCTCCTGGTCACCCTGGAGGAAAGCCAGCCCAGGAGAGGTCTGAAGTAGGACAAAGCTGTTTTCTAAAATGCATGGTTTGGGTCTCTTGACTCATGCGCTGCTGCCATTTAGATGGGGTATTAATAAAAATAAATAAATATTTAAACAATTAATGAGTGTTTTCTCTACGGAGGCTCTAGCAGCGAGGTGATCACAGTAAGTGTTTGGCAGTGTAATTAGATTATTTATATCACCAGCTTGCACTAACCTGATTACTGCAAATGCCGCATAGTTCCCCTGCTCATCTGTCATTGCCCTGGTGACTAGTTAACTTCACACAAACACTTAATAAGCTTTCTAGACGTTATTAAACCTAAAGCAGGGTATTAGAGAGCTATGATCTGTTTGTCCATCAGAATAAAACCTCACAGGCATTCGTCAACATTAAACAGGTCTATATGTCAGAAAAACAGTAAGAGTAAACATAAAACCTTCATTAATACACTTCTAATCTTGCTGAAACATGGGCACAGTCATAAATAAAGAAGAAAATAATTTCATAATCAGAAATCACTGCCTGCTAAGGTAATTTATTTTACATTTTCTATAATCCATTACAGCGTCTGCAATTTAAAGCACAGTAAAACTGCTAAAAACATATTTTCTGCACTGAGTGAAATTAATCTCTTATTGATTCTGTCATCCCTAAAGTATTGATGAAAGAAGTCACCTTGGATGTCTGTTTCCATGATTTCTGTAGATCAGTTTGCTCATTCCTGGTGACAGGTGATGCTTAGAAAGCTTAAGAATCTAGCTATTGTAGTGAAAGTGTGTGCTAAACATTGGAATATGCTCTGGAAGATGGCATTGCTGAAACACAGCAACTGGTGCAGAGATTTTTTTAACTTTGTGTTGGTGTTAACTCTCTTTCCAAATCTTGTTATGTAATCTCAGTGTTGCAAGAGAAAGCACACAAGACAAAGGCCATCCTAAGGGATGAAGGGCAAACATCCTGCTCTAGGGAGTTTGTTTTTTATGTCCATACTTCTGGGGCTAGGAAAGGCTGAGTTTAAGGTGGTCTTCGCTGAGAGGATGAGAGGGCTTCAGTGAGAGATCAAAGGGACTTCCTTTCATGAAGATATGGCAGTCATAATATGAAAATGTCTCTAGTGATAATCGAATACAAGCAAAGCAGATCTTGAAGAGACAAACACAAGATTTGGTAACCAAAAAATATAGTGAATTTAGATTCTGTTGAGCAAATAATTTAACTTTTTGTAGCATGTTTGGTTGCTTCAATAATGTGCCATTATTGCCATTAGTATTTGCTATTGATTTATAGGCAACAGTTTTTCCAATTTACATTTGACAACTTATTGTTGAAAATCTTGCTTTTTTAACCCGGAAAAACACATTTTTGCATATTTGTGTTGGTTGTTGGACTTCAATGACTGAACTGAAAGAAAAGACAAGGACTTGGTGACAGAGTGACATTATTAAGTATCAACAGCCTCTCCAACTTTTGTTACTGGTATAAGCATTCTTACTTACTGCCACTGGGATTTGTGTACTAATGGTCAGCACTAAACCATTCTTCATTTCTTGCTTTGTTCTAAGAAATGTAAATTTCTGGACAACTTTGGTTATTAAAACATCTTGTTCTGATAAAATGTGATGTTCATAACCTAAAACATGGCAATACTCAATTTTGTGTTTAATTAAAAAAACATTCTGAGGTTTACATAATAATCAAAAGATAGGTATTTCCCTGAAATCGATTGCTGTTACCTGACAAAACATTTGCTTATATACAGTATGTGTAGGACCAAGTAATACAACTGAACTTTAATTTGGATGTTGCCCCTCTGACACAACACTTGAGTATCATTCATGGGCTGCCCCTTGCAGAACAGAGATGATGGCTACTTATCCCATAATATTTGAATAGACCACATTTTAAGCGCATGTTGAAAGAAACAGGGAGGAAATTGTAAAAAAAAAGCATAAGCAATTTACTTGAACATATCCTTAAGTGCTGCTCTATTGAATAATGCATCTCTGCTGAAGCTGTTTCGCTTCTGTGCGTTTATGATGACAGAAAAACGCATTGGGACTATTCTGCAAAGCTGCAGCCACGTTCCATAAGTGGCTCAAGGGACACAATTGCAGAAGCAACACTCGTTTAGCCATCTCCTCATTACCCTGCAAGTCCGAGTCAGTGTAAGAGTGCTGTCTGTGTCTCTGGGGACCCAGGGAGCTGAGAGGATTAAGTGGATGGTATTATCAGTACAAAATTCAGATCAAAAGGCTAAGTTGGGGCAGTTAAAAGGTTGTAGCCCTCTGGACTGACAGGATTTCAAAGTCTAGCAGTTCAACAGAAACCCTTTTCTATCTTCAGCCACCCATCCTGTTTAATGTTAGACCATGAAAATTGGCCTAATATAGACAGAGTATTGTCTTAGGTTTTATGACATGCATGTGGGCTGACTGGAGATTTATTTTGGAATCTTGAATCTTAAAATTTCATGGCATCAAAACCAGACACTATGATTTCTTTCTCAACTAGATTTTACATTTTGGACTTTCACTCTTGTAAGAGCATCAGTTTTGCAATACTGTAGTTGTGTGTAAGAGTTTAGGTTCATGATTGTAACAGAAGATAAATCTGTTCTTTTTTATTTGAAAAAGCAAGTCAGAAAGGTTTTTCTATCTAGCTGTAAATAATCAGTTTTGAAATAAAGCTTTTTAAAAAACGGTCAAACTTCCTTTGCTATGACTACTAAAAAGATAAAAATTCTAAATCATATTTGTTAAAAAAATATGTGCACATGGCTCATATGTTACATGTACACAGTATGTACACTCACACTTTTCTTGGATATTTGTATACATGTATATCCACCGTATTGCAGCATACAATACTCTCTAAATAGTGGTAAATTTCTATTATCTATAAAACTATTTTAGAAATTGTTTTTTTTTTCGAATTTTATGTTAGAAATTTAAAGGGTAGGGGGTGCATATGCAAAGTTTGAAATAAAATCCATGCATTTTTATTGTCTGATTTAAAACCTCACCTTATTAAAGTGTGATGAAGGCAGGCACACTGCACCCTGTTGACCCATAGACCCCACTAACAGAAAGACAAAGTGGGATTCCTTGTGCCCCTTCTGATGTGCTTGTGTCTTTTAATGTCTCAAACCACTTGCTCTCAGAGACACCGTGACAGATCCAAACTGTTTGTCCTCGTTTCCCCTGGTGTGTAGACAGCCTGCTGAGGCTTCTGTAGTCTGTCATTATGACTTGTTTTTAAATAAACTACTCCTTAGCAATTTGTTCTCTCTTATGGGCCATTATTTTAGAAAAAACAATATCACTTTGTCTGCCTCTTAACGTTTTATACAGAAAGATTATTGGGGATTTGTACACCAGAAATAAAAATACAAGCATTGAAAAGAAGCTGTGTACCATTACCTGATATTTTTTTCTTTTTCCATTCCTCTCGCCCTTTGTTTCTGTTTAACCAGTTTTCTGTGTGATCAGCATCCCTATAAACATTCCCACCTGGAAAAAAATCATTTAATTTTTTTCATAAATAGAACCTTTTAACAAAACTAATTAAGGAGGTTTTCTATTTAAAAAAAAAATAGCACAGCCCACGCCTATGACATTAATCAGTTTTAATCCTCATAAACATTTGGTGAATCTGACTCCTTTTCTCATTTTCATTTCCAGAGAATTCATTCATTCATTCTCAAAAACTAATATTCATTAACCCTCAAATGTTGTAGAAGCTCTGTAACAGTTCCTCCATTCCAGTCCTCTGGGACCTCAGCCAATCAAGGTTTATAAACCATCTCCTGCTGTAGACCTGCAGAAAGAGTTCAGCTACTTCAGTTAAGAGAAGAATTAGTACAGGAGTCATCATGAGAGGAAAAAAACACAGAAGACCCTCAAGGACTGGAATTGAGCAACACTGTGCTTTATCGTAGACCTTGGCACTATCTGAAAAAAATATAGATTCAAACACTGATCAATTATCTACCCCATCGGGAAGAGCACTTTGCTTCTAATCTGCTAATTAAATCATTAAATAATTTTTGTTTCCTTGGGAGATGGAATAGCGCAGTTTGCAAACAGTGTCATACCAGACCCTGGAGCTGCCATAACATTGCCAGATATGTTTATTAATTTAAAACCCCTGGTGTTTGGAGAGAACACAGAAAACTGTCATCTGCGGCTCGAGAAATGTGCCTTCCTCAGCTGGAGAGCTATCGATGATAGATAAAAGAGGTGTCTGCAGTTTACTCTAAGATGGAAAAGAAAGAATAAAAGAGCTTCCCCATTGTGCAAATGTGTTGTAGACCCTTGGCAGAAAAAAAAAAAACATTATTATTGAACTGTCACTGCCAGAACAGTGTTATTATGAATAGGTGTGGGAACTTTCCTTCCACAATCAAGCAGTTTGTCAGCGGAATTTCTGTAACTCTTCAACTTTTAAAAGATTTAGTTGTTTTTTTGATGAAAACGATCTGAAGCCCCTTCCTACATTTCAACATTCCAAACAAAATGATAATAGGCAGAAAAAGGTTTTTCTTCTTCTGTGAGGATCAAGTTCTATCATTAAAGCAAATACAGTTTAAGAAGAAATTGCCACAGCCTTAAAACCAATCATAGTCTAGCTTAAATGTAACCTTAGTAATTTTCTAATTTAAAAATTGGCCTCAGGCACCTTGTTTTTGGCAGCCATTACCCTCCCACATGCAATGTAGAATATGTTGGTCATAAATGTTTAATAAGGTAGAAGCATGGAAAAACATTTCTTTAAATAAATCAGTATCTGTATACCAGGAAATTAAATACAAGGAGCCGTCCGCACCAGAAATGCACCACTCTATAGATCGGCCACAAGACAAGCAGGCCAGCGAGACACAAGGGCTCGGTGCTGCCAGCCCCTCACACGTGCCTCCCACACCTCTGTTTGGGAGAATCCTCTGGGGAAATGTCTGTTGTTTTTGGGAACAGAGAGTCTGGGAAAATAAGATTAATAGAAGTGAGATTTTGACATCAATGTCAACCCCTGCAAAGAAACTATTTAGCACAGCTCACCATGCATCTTTACAGAATTTTTAATTGCAAGCCAAGTGTGCACCCAGTTTCATAGGTGTAAAAATACAAAATGCAAATATGCATCAAGACTGTCATGAAATACAAGGCAATAAGAACCTTAATAAATGGTTCGTTTAACTGGCACAACATTCCTGTCCTGCAATAGGAACCAGCATGTTTTTCTCGACAGGCCTGGGCCGCTCGTGTTTGGTTTCCTGTCAGCACACCACCCAGCCCAGCTGCGGGGAACCTGAAGGCTGGCCAAGGTGCCCGCCGTTGTTCTGCTCCGGTGTGCCAGGTGAGGCCGGCCCGCTGAGAGTCTCGTCACTCTTATCTGAATTTCCGCTTTTAATGGAGACTCCAAAAAGGCTATTGCCACGAACGGCACACTGTCCGCAGTGAGTTGCAAGGAACGCGCAGGCTCACGGTGAGATGGTCAGCTTCCTGAAATCTGGAGAGCGGGCAGGCAGGAGGGGCTGCCAGGAGAAGACTGTCTAACTGGCCGTGCTGCAGCGTGGTGCTACTCACTGCACACAGAAGCACAGCCTGTATCCTCAACCTCTCTGTGCCATATTCAAATGGGTTGACACAGAAGTATACAACAACATCAACACAAGCTCAGCAGTGTGTGCGAACTGGGCTAAAGTCTACCCAGTAGACCAGAAGGATGATATTTACACCAGAGGAAAAGGACGAAAGGTGAGGCAATTTCTGGGATCAGTTCCACTCCTATGGGGAACAAAATTTGACTGGGGAACACTTTTAATACAAAACCACCATGAATGTAAATTCAAAGTTCACAAAAGAGCATGATGGTAATGACCATGGAGAATTTCGAATTCAGAAAGGCTAGATTGCAGTTCTGTGAAATTTCTAGTATTTCTCGGCTCCTTCCTCTCCACCTAGTGTTCTGGGGTATCTTGTAGTTATGTTAGTCAATTAATTGTCATCTTTACAGCACTGGCAGGACATCAATATTTAGTTAACTGATGTAATTGCTTTTCTGAAAATATACCAGCAACTCCTCAAGAATCAAAGAGAAAACACAGAACCCTTAGGGCATGTTTCATATCTTGTCAGACTTCCTCTGCAATTTAAGACACAGCATTTTGGGCTGCTGAAATACACTTTAGGGTTTAAATATATACAGTAGAAGGATTCTTGCCAGTACAGTATAAATGTACAGTATATAAATAAACTAGGTTATATAACTCATTGTTTGACAGTGGTCACTTGAAAAATGAATGGATACAATCTCTGGATGGTTCATTTATATGTGCAAAATATTATCCCAAATGTGAAACGTTATTGCTGAAAATTATTAATCCATACTGTCACCTGTTGCAACAAGAATCTCTGGTATTTTCTGTATTGGTGAATTAGGCTTTTTAAATGAAAAGAATTTCTAAAACACAGAGATTGTTTTAATTTGCATTCTTCTATGAAAACATAAGGAATCATGAAACTAATGATTAAACATCACACTGTAAAAATAGTACATGTACCAAGTGGCAGTCAAACTTTATACAAGTTTAAATATACAAGCATGAGCAGCCGTGAAGGAAATTAACTCAGTATATTCATATTCAATTTAACACCTGGACTCTGAAAGCTCTGAAACCTTTAACTTCAAATCATAAAATTGTTCCTGATATCTTGAAAGGAGATAAACATCAGCAACTGCTCCAAAAAAATGTATATATCATCCTACATTCCTGATCCTGTATGTAGATCTTAAAGGTCAATGTGCAGAATGAATGTCAGGCATAAAACTTTTGTTTTTTATAAAAAGTAGAAAATGTTTATATGAAAAAAAACCTATAGAAGCATCTCTTAATGGAATGGGCTTTGAATAATCTTAAAGGTTATGTTGCTGACCACACAGCCAAAGAATGTGGGGAATGAAAACATAAGGACTTTAAACAGAAAGAACGAGTTGTGCTTCACTGCTTTCAGAAAGGACTGGAGGAAACATTGCCGACAGAGTCTCTGTAATGTGTCCTGTATATCAGATCATATTAATTAATTTATACAGATATTCCATCTTTCTTTTATCCCAGGAGACAACTGATAATTTAAAGCTCAGGGATAAATCCTGGGGGAAAGGAAGGTTTAGTTAAGGTGACTTGTTTTGCAAAGGGAGGCTCAGCTGTAGAGACTCTCAGTAAAGAAAGGATTCTTGTCTCACAGAGAGCTCAGGTAATTTTACCATGTTGAACCAGCAGTTCAGTGCCAAGAAACCTAATCCTATTAATAAAACAAAAATCAAAGCAAACATGACAGTCCTAACCTCCACGTACTCTCCTTCCTTTCCCCAAGCCAACACTGGAATCTTAAAAGCCAGCCGCAGACAAGCTCCAACTGGGTGTTTTCAAAACTTCGCGTGCAGCCGGGGGGCCACGCAGTCCAGGTGGGAATCAGTCCTACCTGGCATCTGCTGGCAGCCCAGGGAGAGCGTCTGCATGTCGACACCTCCAGCTCCCCCGCAGTCTGACGCACGCCCTCCTCCCAGCACGCCTTCTGCCAAACTAGCAGAAATGTCACCAGGTCGTTGCTGGCTGCTTTGTCATTAAGTAATGAAAAATGAAAGGGCTGTACAGTAAACAAACCCAGAAACATGTAAAGCGTGATACAGCTGGTTCTGCTGTTTTTCTTCACTTTCATTGCTTCCTTTTCGGTGGACAGTGCTGTCACTGCCCGTGTACAACCCTTGTCCTTGTGGGGTTCGTAAAGGCATTAAAAACCTAGGACCAGGCTCCTGAAAGACATGCATGTATGTTACGTCAACAGAAGTTCAAGTAGGTAGACTGCAAAGGAACAGGTAAAGGTTTATTCCGTGCTTAAAAGAAATACAGTGTTTTAGCTGTGGAGCCTTCTTCAAGTGTGACCTGAAGAATGTCAACATGCCATTAAGGCTGTTTTAAACAGTGTATTTGCGTTGGTTTCTAACATTTTTAAACATCTGCAAACCCCCCCACTAATACTTCTAACACTTTCATTTATGGCTCTGACAGAACACTCCTCATTTAAAGTGAACACACTCCGTCATCAGGAGTGCAGCTTGCAGATACATTCTGAATGGGTTTGAACTCAGGCCAGAGGTAAAAGCCTGCAAAAGATTACAACATCTGGTCCTAATGCCAGGTTAGCACAATAAATCTCATCATGGTAAAACCAGACACAAACCATAAAAGCGAATGCATCCAAATCCTATTTCTGGCTGAGCTACATGGAATTCAGAATCATTATTATTATAATGGTGTTTTTCATATTAGGTTTCTAACACCTTTCCATTTACTTCACAAATTGTCAAATATCATAAAACCACTCTTGCACTTGAGCTGAGCCTTTTGCCAAATCATGGCCAGATAACAAAGACAAACTGGGTACCTTAGGAAAGCAAACACGCAGGGGGTCATGTGGTTTACTTTATCTACAGGAAAAAAGCCCAAGGAACATTATCACCTGCTTGGGCAGGAAGAAATGAGTCTACACTTAAATTAGGAATTCAATCCCTAAATTGTGCATAACAATTTGTTATGAGTGCCCTTACAATACAGCATCTGAAACAGAAGTACTTGGAGTGTCAGGTATATGTACTATTAGGGAATGGTGGCAGTGTTTGATATTGATGATAAGCTCTTTAAAATGTGAGCACCAGTAGTGTAAATTTTTTAACAATAAGAATTCTAAATCTTTTCAACCACATCTTTCTTTGTGCAATATTCATATAAATCCTTATCTTTTTTTGTAATTTGCTTACATTTAACAGAGAGGCAGCAGTCATTTTCCTGTCATAAAAACTGAAGCTGAAAGCTTTAAACTTCAAAGTATCAATGAGCAAATTACATCAGAATCAACACATGTGATGGTCATTGTAAAGTAAAACTAAACAGTCACTTGATAAGCCTCATCAAAACCTTATAGCAAAGCAAGCAAGTACTGTATATTGTTTAAAACTGAAAGACCACTGTGCAATATTTGATGTGACTTTATTGTTACTTATTTTTAAAGCATTGTTTGAAATAATGTTTTGTGGACAACAGGTGGGGAAGCAGAAAGTTGGAATATCTAAACATTTGCTGTTTTCTGTTGTACGTGGTCTTCGCCAAAAAATGAAAAAGGTCTGGCTCGTTTGAGCGCTACAGATTTTGACCAGCAAGTTAAGGTTGCAGATTAATTGAACCAGTGTGTTTTAATTCTCAATTAGTATTTAAATCACTTTTTAGACCACTTTATTTGTTAGGTAGAGAGCAACAAATTTTTCAGCTTTTAATTCTTATTTTTTTGGTGTGGGGTTGGGGGGGCGTTCTTTTACAAACTCTGCCACGGTGGGACTGCAGCTGTCTGGCAGTGCGGGGGACACCTGCTAGAAACACAGACACAGTAGGACTGCAGTGAAAGGCATGCAAAACACGTCACCGCAGGCATGAAGACTGCCTTTTGTTTTATCTAATGAATATATCCCTTATGCACTGAAGTAGCCATGGAGGAATTTGACCTGTCCTGCATGTGAAAGCAGAGGCAGGGACGTGTGCCTTTGAAAACCAGAACAGGGGTGGGAGCCTCCCAGAACATTGTGGGAAGTGCTAATTAATGGATACTGAGTGACTCTGAAAGAGCAATGAATAGCAGCTGCACAATAGGAAGTTTTAAAGCTGAGGCAGCAGAGAGAATAAAGAGAAAAGCTGTTAAAAGATGGCCACTGTGAAGTTATTACTTCAGGCCCAATCCTTTCTGACCTTCTCTTTATGATCCGCAGCAAAGTTTATGTTGTATCCATCACCGAGATACAATAGGGTCTCTTTGCAACAATCTCATTCGTGTTTGCTTCGAGTGGCCCTAGCATACAACAGGCGATAAATGGATAAACTTTACCCCTCCCAGTATAATAAAAAAAATTGTTTTCGTTTTTTTTATTTTCACTTAACTCTAAATGGAGTTATAATAAAAGTCCAGGGGGGGGTCAGACCCTGATCTCACCCACTTCCGCTGAGAGAGCCTTTACTTGCACAATTCATCCCTGCATCCCTCCTTCCTCCCCATATCCACCCTTGCAGCAGCTCTTTGGGTCTTTCATTAATGGGGGGTCCTGTTGACTACTTTGGGACAGTTTGTTGAGTCGCCCCAATAAAGCTCACTAAAACCTTAATTGGGGTTTGATGCACATATACTGTATACATACTTTCTCATTCGTGTGAGACCTTACATTTAGGTACTGGCTACTTGTTTATTGACGACCTTGATGATACTCTTTGCAAGAGTACGGTGCTGGCACTGGTGTTCTGATTTAATTCCTTAGCCCCTTGGTTTACTAGACATTTATCTCTCTGTTGACAAACAAACATATTAATTTATTAATGATAAAATTATTATTAATATAACAATATATAAGTTCAGGTGGATAGCTGCATCAGAATGCATAGGCTGCAAAGGAACAAGTAATAGGTTTATTCCATGCTGAAATAAAGAAGAAAGAAAATACAATGTTTCGGCCGTGGAGCCTTCATCAGGTGTGGACAATATATAATATTATTATACAACAATATATAATACTTCTGGAGTAGAAATCATGAATACATTCGTGAACTGCACTCCATCGCTACCAGGAAGGGACGGCCACAGACACATGCCATAGAGGAACAGCTTAGTGCCAGCGCCTGGCTCACAGATTAGAGAAGTGATTCATCCAGGTAATTCTGATGAAAGGGCGGTTATGTATCACTTAAGATAATGCTTGAATAAAGACGGTATCACTCTTACAGCAACTGCACAGCAGCAGTTAACCAACTGCTGGTTAACTTACATGAGATTTGAACCTGATCAAATAACATGATACTTACAGTATGGAAAATAGCAAGGCTTTAAAAGCCACGATGCCACAGTGTTTGTAGAAAAGAATATGGGAAGGGTAACAAACGTATGGTGGCCATTTGGCCATTCTAGTCTGGTAATTTGTATCTGACCTAAGAATCTTGTACAGCCACTTCCTGCTAGAGAAGTCAGGGTATCATCTTCAAACAACATCGCTGGGTAGCTGGTTCCATACTCCCACAGATGAGTACAGAAGTGGCTCCTCTGGGTTAAATTGACTTCTTTGTAGTTTCCATTGTGTTCTATAATTCACGTTTCACTGTAGACTCTGAGAAGATGTTAGTAAGATATTCAAATGCAGTGAAGGAAGATCAGACACTCACTCTGCTCTTGTGCTGGCTCATTCCTCCACATATCCTTTGCTTTGGCCAATATTACAATAACACATACTGATGTATTCATGTGCCCATGGCATAAAGACAGCATCCCCAGAGGTACGAAGAACATATTGAGACAACAAAAATAAGAAATGTACTTTTTCTCACTGGAAAAATATTTTACAATCAACACAGCAAATCTCCCTGGTGGCCATTTTAAGGTTTGGATTTAGTGATCAATGGTAGTACAGCAGTCCTCAATCAGGAAGATACTGTATGAAGCCAGCTGCACCAGAACCATTAGCTGTCAAAGCCTGGTGTTGTCCATTTGTGCAAAAGCAGAGTTTACGTGCAGTGCGTGGATGGTGGTCTTGCTATATGCAGTTCAGCTTGTGTCAGGATGTCCGGAAGTGAGTGATGAAAGTCAGGACAGAGGCATGGTGACACCTCTGTGTGTGTGCCCTGTGTGCTCTGGTGACTTTCCCAATAGTCAGATCTGGTGTTCCAGTCACAAGACTGGAGAGCACTGCGTAGCCTAGCAGTGCCATCTCCTGTATTTGGACCTTTTCTGAAATGTTAGTTCAATGTAATTCATGTGAATTAATTCTGGAGTCGCCAATTCTTTCACATCTTACATCTTGTTTTAAAGGAGAAAGCAAACAATTTCAACAGAGGTTCCAGCAGGTAGTTGCGTCAGCATTCTTAAAATGCAGTAGTGCGTCTCTTCGCTTGCTCCCAGCTTTGTCCTGCAGAGCTTTCTGATTAATTTCACTAATATTTAAAAATGTATTTAATAAATACCCTGCATTTTGTGGTTTTATTTTGGGGTTGATTGGCAAAAACAAATAAACACATTGACCTATTAACATTTAACATTTCCATAGTATTTTTTCTCAGGACATTGCTATGAATATGGTAAGAGCTGAACCAGCATAGCTAGAGCCCTTGTCTTTGTTCTGCTGTTGTTAGTAAACATGACCTCTCACAAGTGAATCTGCATTCAGCACAGGCCAGGGGCTGCAGGGGCGAGCTGGCCCGCACGGACAGTAATCAAAGGGGCAGATATTTCATGTGCATCACACCTTCAGGCAATGCGTGTATCTGGGGTGTAGACAAGTACTTGACTCTTGAATTCTTTGTCAATTACAACCCTTTTAAGAGTGTTACCAAAACAGGAATATTTCAGAAAGGCCAGCTGTTTGATATGTAAAGTAGGACATAAAATACGCCCAACATTAAGGACCTGAAAATGTTTTAATTGTAAATGGTTTTGTAATTTTGTGAATGGTTCTGACTACATTTACAACGTACAAGAAAGGCTGACAAATTGAACACAAATAAGATGCTCTCTGTTGTCATCACTAAATGTCTTCTGTGTGTCTTTGTTTGGTCTTTTCAAAAAGGTTTGAGAGTAAATGCAAGTGAGCAAACGAAGACAGGCACTGGTTTACCAAGACAAAAAAGTAGTTTAAAAACAAGAAATCGAGGGAGCAAAATCAAGAATGAATGCTATAACTGAGTCTGTAACAAAGAGGTTGTTTGGGAGACTTTCAGATATTCCAGAGCTCTTGTAAACACTCGTTTCTTTCAGCAGACGTGCTGAGTGCCGCAGGCTCTCTCAGACAGAGGTTTTTAGCTAGCTGCCATTGCTAATGAGACTGACCTTGCACCATCCGCTGCTGCAGAAATACTCCCTCAGCTGACAGGAATCTTTTTGTCATGTTCAGTATAGGTGCTTCTCAAATGCTAGCTGTTCTTCAATCACTGAGCGTAAGCTGTTTGAGCTTTGAGCTGACAAGAGCTCGCTGTCCTTGCTTCTTTGGGTATTTCTTTATGATAAATCCATCTCATACAAGACGTTCACGGCCGCAGTGGGGTTGTCGAGTGCTGGTTCTGGTCGCAGGAAGATGCATGTGTGAGAACGTGTGTGTGTGTGTCCCAGCCTGCAGGAGCTCCGCGTCTTCCCATGATGTCAGACACAGCACCTGACGCACGTCCTATTTCCCAGCATTCACAAGTGCTGGCTTTTCTGTGAAGCCGGTGGTCATTTTAAGCTTTCAGTAACTCCTGTATTAACTCGTGCCAAAGCCCTTTCCCTTTGCACTACTCCTCATTTGTCTGTCATACACAGCCTATCCATTAACACTTAGTCTAGTCTCTAGATACTTATGTGATTCTCATCCCCTTCAGATATTTATAAACCTTCTTACACCCTTCTCGCTTGAACCACTTTCCACTTTGCTTTAAGCACATTAATATTGCCTTCACTGATCTCCAATCTCGACTTATCCCTTCGGATTCCCACCATCTCCAAAAGGCTTAGTAGCCCTCCCTTTGAAACAGCCAAGACAACCTTGTCATCATGAAGTTAAGAAATAATCGCTGTCCTCTGCTGCTCACCACACTGTAAAGGAAGTGGCTGTTACTGTACAAATGAGCAGAAATGCACCACAATTCCAAATGATCACATAATTAAGTGCATATGTCCATGTGCCCCGAAGCCTTCTGAAGACCCAAATACAGGAGTTACCTGCCATCTTGATATTTATTTGAAATTAATGTTATATTATTAATTGCTTTCCATTGACAATAATGTTGTTTTTTTCTTTACATGTGATGGTTTTCCCTCGTGACTCAAGTTAATATTGTAGCATTTTTGGGTTCACATGGGTATGTGCCCTCACCGCTGGGGGCTCAAACCCAGGCCTCCGGTGTCACTCAACAGGGACCCAGCCAGTTGAGCTAAAGGGAAATCTCCCTGGACAGGAAGAAGAAGATACAAGAAGAAGCCGGCCCATACTGAGAGCTGGTAAAATAACTATTAACTAGTTTTTAGGAAGAGTTCTGTTAAAAATCAAGACTAATGGGTAAGAATGTATAAAGTGGCTTAAATACTAGTTAATAAGAGAAAATACAGCCTACTGTAGATTAATATCTTATGGTTTATGAGATTGTTTTATAATTTAAAGATGTTGTTTCAGTAAATCTTGTTTAAGAATAGCACTGCTGGTAGATTGCAGATTATGCTGGGATGCAGCTAGTCTGTTTATGGATTTATGGTAACCACAGGTTTGTTGAGAAATGTCAGTTATCATTTAGCATGGAGGTAGTGAAAGGTGTCTTTGTGAGAACGCCACCTATTAATTGGAAAAACCTGTAGAATGAGGCACACCTGGTCTGATTGAGTAACTAGAATTCATGGGGGTGAAATTCCAAGTGAGGAAAAGGAGCTGTCAGGATAGGCTCTGTGTGGAATTAGCCACTCCTGTGGGCTAATTAAGGGACTTATAGGAGCAGCTGGAGGAAAAGGGCCTTCCCATCACCGGACGGACATATATATTCTCATAGAGTCTGAGTGCAAATGATAAAACCACAGACTGTTTGCTGCTGTGTCAAGGAAACAGGTGTTTAAGACACAGTGCTGTCCCAGGATGAGCCTGGGGATTATGATCACTTTAAATTGAGTCTTTGTTCTTACTCGTCAGTAAGCACCACTTTTTAATTACTGACCAGTAACTCTCCCATTACCAATCATCCTTGGGACTGGGTAGGCACTTTCATATGCAAAGTTATTCACCTTTACAATGATTTAACAATTTTACAACAACAACAATTATAGTAATTAGGCTAGGTCAGATGCTTGAAATGCTCTGATACATATATAAGATGTGGACCTGACCATTAAATCTTGTTGTGACACCACTTTACTTCAGAAAAACCATGGTGTGCTTACTCTCTCTCTTCAGTCTTTCCAGTTAAAAAGAGGACAAAAAATACAAAAAACAAACAAACAGAGAAAATGGAAGCTGCACCCTTCTTTACATTGGCCAGGAATGGTGATTGAACTGTTGTCATCTTATCAGGCTAAGAATTCAGCTTTTTTTTCTTCTGACCCCTAGCCCTTAAAAACCCAAACCCAGCATCCATGTCACCCTGCAGCTCAACAGGTGTGAGCCGGGTCAGTACCTTGCTGGGAGACCCCTATGAAAAACTAAGGGTGCTGCTGGAAGAGGTGTTAGTGGGGCCAGTAGGGGGTGCTCACCCTGTCATCTGTGTGGGTCCTAATACCCCAGTATAGTGACGGGGACACTATACTATAAAAAGACACCATCCTTCTGATCAGTAGGAGGTTCTCACTGTCTATGGTCATTAAAAATATTAGGGAGTTTATTGAAAGGAATAGAGGTGTTACCCCAGTGACCTAGCCAAATTTTCACCAGTCACCAGTCATGGTCTCCTAATAACCCTCATCTCTGAACTGGCTTCATCACTCTGCTCTCTTCCCCACTGAGAGCTGGTGTGTCGGGGGTGGACTGGTGCATCATCCAGGTGGGGCTGCACACTGCTGGTGGTGGAGGGGATCCCCATGACCTTTAAAGCCATTTGAGTGGAGTGTCCAGAAAAGGGCTATATAGGTGTGAGGAATTATTATTATTAAATGATTGGGCCACATTGCAAATTAGTCCTGCAGTTTTGGTGACTTTTTTAAGTGTCAAATGTTCACACAAGAAGTGAATAAATAGGTACAGGTGCTCTTCACATTCAGACATACTACAAAATGAAAATGTATTTTTTATTGTGAAAACCCAAATAAAGATTTATTCAATGTCACAGGGAGAAAAAAAAGGATTATAACAGGCTGGAAACATTTGGAGGGTACAGAGATAATAGAACGTTCATTAATACCAGTTACAGTTGCATTTTGAGATCCCGTGCATAAAATTGAAACATGGATCTTCATTAACATTTGAAAACAAGTTAAATATCACTGTGAAATGCACCCCCTACTGCAGGTGAGGAGGGACCCCCCTCCACCACCACCCTTTACCAGCCCCTTCCCTAATACCAGCCACACTAAAGCTGTTTAATTTGATTTCACAGAAGACTCACCTCCCGCCTGTTTTAAAGTAGTTATTTTTACAAAGCAGTGCTAAACACAAAAAAATGTTAAAAATGCATTTCTTCTCCAGACATAAAAGCTAACATTCCTTTTTCTTCACCCAGCTCGACTAATCCAAATAGATGAGAGATGAGCTTTGCTGAGAAGAGGAGGATTAGTTGTTTATTCGGGTGAGAGTACTGCATTTTAAGATTTGTAACCTTGCACAGCAAACAATAGAATCTTATATTCTGAACCACAACACATTTTGATTACAGTTCACGGAAGAGACATGTTAGGAGTATTTTATATGTATATGTTATTCTTAATGATCTCACACATTTTACAGAAAGGTGCTGAACTGAAAGATGAGCAAATAATTTTGACAAAACTTACCACGCAGTTTAGAAAAGTATGAGCTGTGCCATATTAACACATGCTTTCCCTCATCTCAATAGTTTTTATAAACAGAAACTTACTATAATACACTGATAATCCTGACAGGCCTTGGTTTGTTCCAGCAAGAGGAAAATCCACTCATCACCAATGTTCATTTATCCACTAAAGACTATATTGTTTGGTACTTGTTAAGAAGACTATGTTCAGATATGTTAAGCACAATCATGTCATGTAGTTTTTATTCTATTAATGAATGATTCTATCCAGTGCAAAACATAGTCAAAATTAATAACAACCCACAATCAAAGTCTTTGATACATTTTAAAGTCACTCATAAGCTACAAGTTTTTTGGAATAGAAATGGAACAGTTCCTGATTTGTTAAAAACATACAGTATTAGCATTAAGTGTTTCCACCTAAACTGAACAGGTAAAATGTATACAAAACCTTAGATCTATTTTACAAAAACAATAAATAAATAGTATAAAACTTTGAATCTGAATCATTCTATGATGAAAGGTAAAGAAAAGAAACGCTACATTTCACTTATCCACTGTGGAGCGAAACGTATTTCCTGTTCTTCCTCTCTCCCCCACACCTGAAGAAGGCTCACTATCTGAACTTCCAGGACAGCTACAAGTGTTCAGAAGTATAGTCAAGTTATTAACCCCTCCCAGCCAAATGACCACAGTTATATTTACAGAACCCTCCTTCAACACCAACCCCTAATCTACTGTAACTCTCTCCCCTTAGCCCTGCTCTGAAACACAGCAGTTGCAGCTGTCTGGAAGCTCGAAGGGAGAGCCTTCCTGAAGGCCTTTTAATCAGGCTGAAGGGGAAACCTGCACAATCCACAATCCACTACTCCTCCTTTTCCAACACGCAAAGCTTTCAAAATAATCTTTGGAAGCAGTAACACAAGGCCATTTTTATGTATATTCAGAAGCAATTGATGCACATAGGAACCAATTCTCTGATTATGTGCTGTGTTTTTTATAAAGCCATTTTCTTTCAACAGCAAAGAAAATTATAGCTGGCTACAAAATAAATAAAAATAAAGCAGTGCTTTTGAGACAGCTGACAGAAATATCCTGGCACCCTTCCATCCTGGTCCCTACATCTTCAAACAAAAGTGTGATAACATCCCTCTAACTGCACCTGCACCAATTATTATCCAATTAGTAACATATACAGTGCAATTATGGGTGCACTCTAACACACAGCTCTCCGGGGATACATGTGTAGAGTCATAAATTAAAAGAGATTTAGTTATCAAAGTGAAGTTGACTTTAGACCAGTAGCAATTTCCATTCAGATGTTCTTCCTATAGATTTGAAAATTCATTTCTTCGGAAATCATCTAAGCCGCTCTCATTGAAATCTAATGTCTACATTTTTTAGATTGCATCAGTAAAAAATATACATATACAGTATATACAAGTTTGTTACATTGTCATTGTGTATCTGGTGTTGGGAATTTAGGATTCTTGCACATGGAGACACACACACATATATCTGACATTAAAAAACAACTAAGCTATGTTGAAAACCACCTATAATTACACTAATTACAGAAGTGTCCATGATAATTTTATAGGCTTTAGTCATGCTGGACTAGAGGATAGCTCTAACAGGAAGGTAGCTGTTTAATCTTAATGAAATAAATGTTATTTGTTTCAGTGAATGGGAAGTGGTTAATTGTGCCTAAACAGCATTTTACAGATAAGAGATGAGGTAATTATATCTTTTTATGCGGTTTAGTGTTTTATGTTATTTCTGGACTAAATGTTATCAGTAAATTAAAAAAAAAACATGCAAGATAACTGACTGAATATAGTGACCCTACTCCTAATTTAATTCATAAAAATTAAATGTGTTTATTTTCATTACAAGCACAATGAAGTTCATTAAGACATTCTCCCAATTAAAGAACAAATGGCAAATATATAGACGTGAGAGTTACATTTTCATTTATTATCTCTCCTTTGACTTGATGGCCTTTCACAAGTTTTCCTGTCTTTCAGTTATAAGTGGTCTGCCTTGTCGAATTGTAATGAGTTTTAAGGCAGAAGAGTCATCCTTTGTTTTAATGCTGAGATTTCATTTCTTCCCAATGAGGGGTTTTCATCTGGTTGAAAACTCCTATAAAGCTAAAACAGGGCTCCATTTTATTAGCAACATAATTGTCAAATATTTTCACTGGTCTTGAATGATTACAGATAGAATTGTATGCAAAACTAAGCAGTGTTGAGTTTAGGATTGACAACTCTTCTAAATCTAAATCAACATAATCTGTTTGATTTTTTAAAAGACATATTTATATGAAAACAACCTTAAGATATTATTTTTATATACAAAATATGCAGTCACTTCATTTTATATGGTTGAGTTAAAAGTCTTGGTTCGATGAGGTACAATAGCAAAAGCAAAGAAAAAAACGTAAAAAATCCAGACAGTTGGACAAAAAAAAATGAGGCACTTTAACAAGCACATTTTTTTGAATATTTAGAAATATTAATGTGAAATTGCTGTCAGAGGAGATGCCAGAATTAAAAGTAGCAAGAATAGTAATATATGTCAAAACATCGGTTAACAAGACCTGCAGAAAAACGCATCACATAAAGAAGGTGTCATTCGGCACTCTCCTCTGTTAAACTCCTCAGATGAAATGCCAGTTTGCTTTAGGAGACAGTTTAATCTGACGGAAGTAGTTTCGTGTTTTGGCAGAGATCTCTGGCTAGATAACTGTGGAAAGAAGCCAAAACCTGATATTGGGGTGAGGGGGGACAGTGATGTGACCTTCCTGACTTAAATGTCAAGCTCACCTACAAATGCTCGAACCCATCTAGTTCCAGTTCCACCAGACAGACTAAATCCCAGGCTTCGGCTGGCCTGGGGCAGTGGGAGCTCCTGAAAGGCCTGATTCAGAAATCTGAAAATGATTTTCATTCGCAATGTCCCAACACTTCCTTTCTGCCTTTAAATGTGGATCTCTACATCATGAACAAATGTACACAGATCACAATCCAAAACACTATTTGAAACTGCAGCAGAGAAATCTCGGCGTGCACTGACTCCCCGTTCATTTCCAAAGACTTCCCTTTGCTAAATCATCACATTTATTGACCATTACTCCAATGCTAGCAAAGTGTTTCCTTTCTTTTAGATTGCAGGATTTCACTGTAATATACTTCCCATTTGTACATTACAGAATGTTTTTTTATATACTTGTTTTTTTGTTAGCCCTCCTCATGTTATTCATAGAAAAATGAATGTTTATAAACATTTTATCCCAGACTTGATCAGTTTCATACTGTATTTTATTTTTTGTGCATGTTGGTCAAACAATATTGCAAAGACCATAATGAACCTTTATGAGTGAAAAACATCATTGGTGAGACAAAAGCATGCAATGATCATTTTTAACTTAATAGATGACATTCTGTAGGTTTATTGACTAGCTCATGAAGAAATAAAGGACAAAGTAAAATTATAAATGTATATATTTTGCTATTCTTAAAATATAAGTAAAACAGAATTCGGATTTTTCTAAAAAAAACTGGCACATCATTGGCACTTAAACTGGTGTGACCACAGGTCATCTCAAATATTCACTGGGTGTTTTGGGGTGTCAGAGGCACGCGACCCTCATCTGAACCCTCAACATGTGTTCTTCTCCCCTACCCCTTCCTACCCCTCTCATGCTTTAATACCCCAATCAGGTGGCGTTCAGCGTGTGTGTAGCTCTGAGAGTCTTCTGTGCTGCAATACAGAGGCTAAAGGGGCTCATAGCCACCTGTCCTCTATAGGAGCCCAGGTAATCCAAAGATGGACTCAGTTCTCACACCAGTATACTGTTTACTGTGACAGATCAATGGGATGTGTAGTTTTGTGCCTTAGAACACATGTTATAATGATTTTGCATGGACACTGTGATTTAATTTTTATTGCAGACAAGACCGTGTAGGTATTTTCCAGCTTATCTCATTGTTATTAAGCCACCAAGTAGCAAATTAGCTTGTATTAATGTTGACATTACTGGTAATTGCTGTCTTTTTCTAACAAGATGAGTGAAACGTAGTGTAAATCAATTGCACGTACAACAGTTGTGAGCAAAGGTACAGGACTTGGAACAGACTTGATATGCATCCAAAATAAACAAAGGTTAATCTTAAATTGCCCCCCTGGGGATGTATAAAGTACTTTAAATTGAATTGAATAAACTACAAATGTGAATAAAAGATACAGTAGATCTGATTCCATCTATGTCTGTAAGGATGACATATGTATGAGTTCTCCTATTTTAAAATGTTTTTACAGTTCTCCTCCTCCTGAAACTGAGTTGATGAGTAAAGGAAATTAAAGGCTTTTGTTATGCCTAGTTTGTGGTTTCAGATCACCCGGCAGTGACCTCCTGCCCCAGCCAGCAAAGCAGTGATGGCAGCTTGAGGTTCTCTTCAGTTCACAACAGCCGCCTGCAGTCAGGAGGGCTACACATGCCGCGCTTCGAGATTTATTTACCTCTTAGTGCCATTCCTAAACTCCTTTTAGGCACATGGTTGCTGGTTTCTCTAATCAATGAATTCAACAACAAACAACTGCAAGGATCTACAGACACTGAAAGGATAAAAGAACAGTTATTCTATTTTAAACCATGAAAGAGTGAAGTAAAATATTTTTTTAAATAAAAACACATTTCAGCATTCATGGATCTTTTCCAGATCTCTTATGTGTACACCTGCAGAAGCAAGTGAATCACCACTAAGTGACTCAGACGAGGTTAGCACGAAACACCCTGGGGCGATCTGCTACCAGTTCTTTCTTGCTGCTGAGTAATGACAGTAATGACACTTACAAAATGAAATTAGAATTAAAGCAACAAAATTAAACCAAACACACATACACACACAAACTCTGCATTCAAGGCTCTTCACACCAAAAATGCTAGATTTAACTGTAAGAAATAAAAAACAATCAGATCAGCTTCATTAGATGGAATATTATCAGTTTCGAGTTTCTGATAGATTTTTGAAAAATAATGCTTTCAACCTTGTCTAGCTGTGGGCAAAGCTAGAGAGAGACGCTGGCACCTCTGATCAAAGTCTTTTAGGTGGTGTCCATGCAGATAAAGCGGGCTTAGTGATTCAAAGTTCCCACTGAGCAAATAATTGCCCTTGCTTTTAATTCCCCATTCAGAGGGAATGACAGGAAAGGCTTGCCATGGAGACCACACTTCTGGATGGGCACTAATACCTCCTAGCCCTCTTTGTACTCGGTTTTCTGTTTTAAACACATTGTTGACAAAATTGGTTTAATAAGAATTCTCGCAAATGTGTTATTCTGAAGTATTGTGGTGTGTATTAAACTAATCGGTTATTGATTATTTTCTTCCTCCCTTTGGCCTGTCTTTAAAAAACTGTGAATGGCAGCCCCCAGAGCTGTCACCTGCAGCTTTTCAAACCCCCTTAAACTGCGGATTTGTGCTGTAAGTCCTTGACTGTTGATTTGCTGTCTAGGTCCATGATCATATTGTATCCTTGCCAGGTCCCACAAGGTTAGTTTTAGGTACAGTATAAGCTTTAGATAATGATAACACGACGATTGGATCATTTTACGCTTAACTTGTCATTTTCATTTTTTATGAAGGATCTTTATGTAGGATCTTTTTTCACAAAACATTGGGAAGAACCCCCTGGGAAGATCCACCTCATCAAATGTGGCACCCAGGGATTTATCCACAGAAATGATTGAATTATTTCAAATCTATGTTTTTTCGTGCACCTTCAGGCACAGTCACACATACAGAAGGACAAAAAGAGGAGAGCTGAATATTTCCTTTCTTGTTTTCCACAGAGGGCACCAGTCCTGAGATATAGAGGGGCATATTTATCCTTGCCTTTCTCTTATTTTAGGTTGCCCTTTCACTTTTGAAGTGACTTTGTGCATGCATTCAAATTACATCACACAGGGAGCTGATTTCCAGGAGTTAATTAGCTATTTGTCTGATAGACAGTCCAGAAGTAACCCCCTAATCCTGCTATTTTGTGGCTTCAGTCTTTACTGGGGCTTAGGGCTCTGAGGACGTCAGCAGTGCTGCCAGATTTCTGTGAAATGTACACAAAGCTGCATTTGCTCAGGATTCCTTCATGAGAACGTTCCACAAAGCCAGGCAGGGCTGTGTGTATTCTACACATCTGCAGTGCCCACTTCTTTAGGGCTATGGATCTTTCTCTTTGCTTTGATCTTTCCCATTATCTATGGAGTTTCAAAAAGCATGATCCCGTTCAAACATAACACACACACCTCAACACGTTTATTAATGGCACACAGAACAAAGACAACAAGACCAAGATCTTTTTTTTAGATTAATTCTGTGTAGGTTGTACATAATAAATCATGAAACATGTTGTCACTGTGCAGCACATGTCAACATAAGGAGAAGCTAGCCTCTCACTACAGACTTTTCAATGGAGAAATCTGAATCAGGGTTCTCTGATAGGTCTTCATCTCGTTGCTGCATTTTACACACTTTTAGTTAGCTCTCAGAAGCATGACAGGTAGAAGCAAAAGGCAGCTAAACACTTAGGCAACTTTTGCTGCCAGCCTTATCTGCTTGCTGGCTCATTTTGTGAGGTTTAACGAATTTCTATAAGAGTAGCACACATGGGCTTATCCATAATCTGATCCAAGGTACAGCTATCTCTCACGCAGAAAATTGTGCAAAAAAAACAGTCTGAAGTAATCTTTCAAATTCTCTCCCAACACGTCTTTGCCTTTCTGATTCTGAGCAGATGATACAAGTCAGCCATGTTAAAGATGAATAGATATTGAATTGTGCCTCTAACATCCTGAGCATGTTAAATTAAAAAATAAATTGTATGTTTTTTCTTTTGATGTTTTGAATTTTAAAAATCATGGACACACCCATCTGGAGTCTTCAGTTGTTTTGTTTTCAGTCATCAGTTTGTTTTGACTGAACTCTCAGGCCATCCTAGAGCAGGTAAAGACTGTTCATGCCTTTCCTCTGACTTCTGCCCTGGCAGATCCAGCCTGGTGCTCACATTGCAAGTCAGCTCCCAACTGCTGCCACTTCTCCCCAAACTCCCAGAATTCCAATCTACTCCCATAGCTCCCAGAACGTTCACCTGCTCCCACTCTTTCCACAGCAGCTTGTGAGACGATTTCACCCCACCACTCAGGGAATCCTGGGAACAGCTGGTAGCCACCATAGGATCCCAACTGTGGTTCACTAACATTTTTAATAGTAATAATAATAATAATAATAATAATAATAATATCCTTACACTTATATAGCGCTTTTCTGGACACTCCACTCAAAGTGCTTTACAGGTAATGGGGATCCCCTCCACCACCAGTGTGCAGCCCCACATGGATGATGTGACGGCAGCCATAGTTCGCCAGAACACTCACACACACCAGCTCTCAGTGGGGAGGAGAGCAGAGTGATGAAGCCAGTTCAGAGATGGGGATTATTAGGAGGCCATGATTGGTAAAGGCCAATGGGAAATGTGGATCGGGACATCAGAGTAACACCCCTACTCTTTTTGAGAAACACCCTGGGATTTTTAATGACCACAAAGAGTCAGGACTTTGGTTTTAAGTCTCATCTGAAGGACAGAGCCTTTTTACAGTATAGTGTCCACGTCACTGTACTGGGGCATTAGGACCCACACAGACCACAGGGTGAGCGCCCCCTACTGGCATCACTAACACCACTTCCAGCAGCAGCCTTAGCTTTTCCAGGGGTCCCCATCCAGGTACTGACCTGCAGGGTGGTATGGCTGCTGGCTAGAATTTTTAGAATTTAACATGAATCCATATTTTTTCTCTTCCAGTTACAGTAGGTTGGGGAACAAAGAGTCCTAACATTTCTACAAACCACACACAGCTCTACCATGACACTAGAGTTTGAACAGGAGCACCAGATGTATTCTGGATGTTTGCTTGATTCAAGTTCCCCACAATCAGGACTGAATAAGTACTACATTTCAGTGCCCAGCCAGTGTTCCTGTGTTCAGCCTTTGGGTAATACAAGTGAAAACATCCACCATATACCTACTTTATAAATCTCTGATTGAGCTGTGAACATTCCCCCACATTTCCAGCAGCCATATCACCCTGCATCTCACAGCTGGCAGCCCACTGGAGCTCAGCAGGTGTGAGCCTGGTCAGTACCTGGATGGGAGACTCCTGGGAAAGCTAAGGCGGCTGCTGGAAGAGGTGTTAGTTTGACCAGAAGGGGGTGTTCACCCTGCAGTCTATTTGGGTCCTAATGCCCCAGCATGGTGACAGGGACACTATACTGTAAAATGGTGCCGTCCTTCGGATGAGACGTAAAACCGAGGTCCTGACTCTCTGTGGTCATTAAAAATCCCAGGGCATTTCTCAAAAAGAGTAGGGGTGTAACCCTGGTGCCCAAATTTCCCATTGGCCCTTACCAACCATGGCCTCCTAATAATCCCTATCTATGAATTGGCTTCATTACTCTGCTCTCCTCCCCACTGAGAGCTGATGTGTGGGGAGTATTCTGGTGCACTATGGCTGCCGTCACATCCAGGTGGGGCTGCACATTGGTGGTGGTGCAGGGGATCCCCATTACCTGTGAAGCCCTTTGAGTGGAGTGTCCAGAAAAACGCTATATAAGTGTAACCAATTAATTAATTTCCACAGTTATAAACATACTCTGAACAATGCTTTTTATTTACTTTGATATATTTCATTTTCTTTTCTTGAAAAAACAGATATATATTATATTTATTTTATGTTAACAAGTCACATGCTTCCAAGTAAATACTGACTGACATCAGTTCTATGAAAAAGCAATAATAATATACACAATGAAGATGACAATGCAGTATATTCTTTATCAAAGCTTTAATTAATAATTTTTAATGAATTTAATTCTCTATATGAAAAGTGCCTAATTGTATGGAACACATTTTAAGACCTTTGTCCCTTAGCTGACAAAAAAGTAATTTCTCTTTCACTTCATGATGTGTGTTTGTCCATGTGTGACTGGTTACTGTCTTTCAGAGGCTTTCTCTTTTAAACGATGGACCTGAAGAGAAAGAAAACCCATGTTTTGTGCAAAAAGTCAGGTGGTGAAAATCTCCAAATTATTTGCAGGTGAATATTGTGTGGCTAGTGTAAGCAAAAACAATCATAGCACTGAGGCTGGTGCTACAGTGAACTCCTGCAGGACATCCAGAGTCTGTTTGCTTTACTGGAATAATTTCACCTGCCATGTGACAGGGCTCAGCAGTGCGTCATGCTCGGGATTTACGTTTGTTTCTGTGATTCTCTTGGAGGTTTTGCTGGCAAATGAGACTGTGTGATGCACAAGGGTTTAATTAATGAGCTCATCTGGTGGAAGAACTCTGCAGACCTGTGGGTTTAAACAAGCTGAGAAACAGATCTTTTAATGGTTGTCATTTACTCTCATACCTTGTGTAGGTAGAAACCTTCATCTACTTGCATGCATACGTAATCAGTTGAAAAACATATCCTTGATATAAAATAATGAGTGGAATTAGACATTTCTGTTATCAATTTGGAAGAATGACATAGTTCCAGGTCTAGGTTTGAAAATTGGGAATTTCAGCCTTTTTCCTGCTTGTGAAGGCATGAAGTACAAAATTAGTCCCGTGATGAGAAAGAGCTCTTCTTGTTAGTTCCACGTTCTTTCATTCTCTTGCACAGTACAAGCTGGATTTCTCTCACTTCTCTCTCTCTTTGCTTGATAGAAACTTTTCTGCAATACACAATATCCAATTATACTTTGTAATAAACACATCAAATGCCCATTTCCATTGTTTCAAACTCAGATTAGAATGAAATTAGAATAAAATTGGTCTTTTATGTGACTTTCAGTCTTTAAAACTGACTCACTCCACAAACAATGAAGCAGCACAGTTTAATTTGTAAATACACAAAAAGCTCTTTGTTTCTTTTGTTGCTTCTGACTTTCGGAAGCTGGAGTAAATCTTAACAAAAATGCATAATTCATCATTAAAGGCTTACGTTTATATCATATAAAATAACAGAGTGTCATATAGTGCAATTTTAATCATTACGAATATGACTGAATAAGTACTACATGTCAGTGTCATGTTTAAAGAAGCGCTATATGATATCTTTGTCATTAAATGAGAAAAAAATCATGCTTAAAGACAACCTGCATGCTGCACTGTCATAACAGTGCTCATTCACATTAAAGCTGTGACAGAAAGCTGTAATTTACATTAAACTTAATTACCTTGAACAATTAAACTTTTCCAGTCTGTGCAGAGTGACAAGGAAGGCACCACAGGAATTTGTGAATAATTTGGAAGATAGATATGACTTTTTTTGTGTGTGAATGCATTATCTTATTGAAGAAATATCCAATAAGAAGGGTAAAAAATATTTGCTTTCAGAATAATAATAAAAATCTATTATTTTGCTGCATGCACTTTCTCTGAAAAATGCACTGTTTTACATCTAGGATTTGAACATTTAAACCTCTCTATAGATGTGATCTTTGGCCTTCTCTCTGTGACGTTCACTCTACAGAAGCTCTTTTTTTACAAAAGCTGCTATCAGCTGATGCATAACACTAATATGAAATACATTTAGGTGGTTCCCTATATTTCAAACTCTACAGAAAGACTGCCAGAGAGCATTAAACAATTCACAATCTTTAAAAAGTATTGAAACAACAATATGCAAGGACAGTCTTACTTTCAGATAATTTTACAGTGTTGACTCTCATCATATAGATAATACTGCTCTGTGTTTGACATCATTTTCATTCATAAAACTGTTACCAAGAAAGCTTTGTCCTGCATGTTGTAGTCATATGGTATGTGTGTACATGGTACTGTAGCTGCATCATTTCTTTAAAGAGCACAAAATAATGCCATGCATCCACGTTGACTGAAA
Organism: Atractosteus spatula; assembly: GCF_055471065.1. Lineage (NCBI taxonomy): Eukaryota > Metazoa > Chordata > Actinopteri > Semionotiformes > Lepisosteidae > Atractosteus > Atractosteus spatula. The sequence continues at coordinate 73,838,358 of NC_142709.1, read as the reverse complement.
AACATGCATTATGCTCTCAAACATACAAAACAAGCTAAATCATGAATTTAGTAGTGAGGGCTGACTGGCCTCTTTCTTTATAAAGGACGAACTGCATGAAAACTAATTCCAGCAGATAAGAGTTATCTTTTCAATGTCATCACATTCTGAAATGAGCAGACTTGCCCAGAGCAGAATTTCCATCTCACAATTACAAACTTTTTTTTGTTATTGATTATAAAAAGAAATAGATAATGATTCGTAATATGTGGCTGTAATTCCAGCTCATTTGTAGATTACATAAAAATGATTTCCCATTAATCTCATATGGAATACATCTGATAATAATCTATGCTTAACAACATTATTTCCCAAATTCACCAAGCATTAGACTTGAGCAGTTACCTGCAATGAAGTCCTACTACTAATAATATTTAAGAAAAAATAAACCATGCCCTTTTACCGTTGTATTTATCTTTCTCTGAATGAGAAAAGCTGTGTTGAAAAGATCACATTAAAGTGTGAGTTTTCCTGTTTCCTACAAGTGTACAGATTACTGGGCCAATATTTTCAGTGCCCAAAGACAGGAAACAATGGCCAAGTGCCCAGGCTGTGCTGTGAATGTGCCTGTACTTCATTGAAACGATAGGATCAGTAAACTTCCTAAAAGCAACAGGGTGAATACTGTTTTTCACTGACATGTTGAGGAAAACAAGAGCACAATTGGTCATACTCCATGGAAAAAAGACACAACAAGGGCTTACTTGCATGTTTGCCCTGGTGTGATGTTGAGGAGAGAGAAAATCCTTTTCATTAAAGTCTCTTTTTGCCAGTGCTCTGTTCCACACACTGCAATATCAGCTTGCTGTTCCACCTAATTTAGAGAAAAAGATTTCTTAAAATACAAGATTGCTACACATTGCACAGTGCATTGATTTAGGACATGTGCTTCATCACAATAAGTTCAATTTCTCTCTCAGTATTTGTTAAATCAAAAACTAAATGTCCACAACAAAACAACAAAAGTGTCCTCCTTAGGAAAAAAGAAATCGGTCATTATCTGAAAAACGGTTCTTTTTATAAAAAGTAACATGTTTGTTCCATGTACAATGTTTAATTCTGTCTAATTAAGAATTAAAAATATAACTGTTAAATTCTCAGTTGTATTAGCCTATTTTAAATTAAAGACGTTTTAATTTACTTTTTTCAGTATCTTATTGAGTAATCTTTTAATCCTTACATAAAGTGATGGAGTAATTGTCTGAAAACAAAAAAAAAAATCAGGATTTCTTAAATTAATCAGCGGTTAGTTCTGTTACCAGAAACCAAATTTCTGTGATACTAACATGTCTGGATAAGTGTAGTATTACAGATTTGACCAAATCATAGGTTGTGAACATTGTTTTTTGAAAACTCTGGTGAAACTTACAACACTGTCTGTGGAAACAGACCTCAGAGTTCAAGAGGTATTTAACCTGCCATGAGTTGTCCTAGTTTTGCACAGCAATCCTACATGGTAAATTTAAATACTTTACTGTTTACAGTAATTATAGAACATATATAGAAAGAGACATTAAATCTTCAACTTCAGAAGTTAAGATGATTATCAAAATAAGCTAAGCTTTTCTAAAATTATTTTATTTAGTTTTTTTTTAAAGTTTGTTCCAGATTTTCTATGTCTAATTAGAAAAGTCCTCACACACAGAACTTTAACAAAGACAATTTTAGCAGTTTTTGAATTGTGCTGTCCTGGGATCAAATGCCTGACCGGTCTTTTTGGTTAGAAGTCGTTAGGACTGGTTTCTTTAGAGTTTACAGAGCTTGTTTTCAATTTGCAGCAGTTCATAGCAGAGAATGCAGAATTCATTCAGCACCTAATTTTCTTATTTTTTTTAAAAAGTAACCAAACTTTTTTTGTAAGCTCCTTAACATTACACGACAAACGATTCTTACGCCACTGTCGTTTTACGGGAGGGTGTCTCTCGCACACCACACCACTGTTGCACAAGTCATAAAACTTTTCATCACCTTGCGGAAGACTGTGGAGCAGAATGAAAATTCAGTCTGCCGAAGGGGGATTCGGTGGCGAATCCGAAAAGCTTTAATTAATTTTAAATGGCGCTTTTCAGAGTGCGAGGGGCTCAGGGCAGCGGGGCGGAAAGGAGTTGCAGTAGCAAAGCGCCTGGCAACGCAGCTAATCGAGGCGCTGCAAACTCATTCCGCAGGCTGACATCAGCACGCCGGCATCCCGAGGAGCAGCACGGAGAAAGTTTGCAAATGCAAATGGCTGTCAAAGTCCTGCGCGCAAGGCGTCCTGCACACTCGCCGCCGTTCAATCGGCTGGCGCATTCCGGGTGAATACCGTGGTTGTATCCGAGTATAAAAAAAATTCAACTTTTTTTTTACATCAAAGATGAAATGATTTTTTTTTGTTAATACCATAACATGCTTCGTTACTTTTCTACCATGGGAGTTTTTCTATGCACCGTTTAATAAGTTTTTTGTATTTGTTTTTTTTCTCTTGTTTTTCAATAAAACGTTTAAGTACCGATCCCTGTAACTCATGCATTAGGAATTTTTATTCGACAAATGCATAAAAAAAGTCACCAAAAATTTAAATCCTTGTGAAATCAGCAGGGCCACTTATAAAATATTCATAAGTTGGAATGACATTAAAATCACATTTTTCAAAGTGTTGTGTTGCTGTTTCAACACTGATACACTCAGGGCAATGGATTTGCAGACTCTGTGGCAAATCTTTACTAAAGGAGTGAAAATTATAAGTAAACCAGAACATTTTGAGAAAAATGTTCCATTGACGTCTCTGTATCTCATGTAAAACTACTGTGCTAAATCAAAATATTATTTATAAAGAAATCCTTTGGCAAACAAATTCTAGAAGTGTGTAAAATTCCTGAATTTGTCTGTTTTCCAAACAACATAATTAATTACGCACTGAGTACTTTATCCTAACTACCAAGAACAATGTGATCGACTGAAGTCAATTCGCCTTAGTATGTCCTCTGGTTCAAGAAGTCTCTTGGTGAGCTCTGTGTAAAGGGAATGAACTACAAGTAAATACTGTCTCTAGTAGAAAAGCTCCAGCATTTCTGTCAAATAGGTGAAAAGAGTATTTTACTTGTTTCTGATTCTTATCGCTGACATGGCCTACATGAAGTGCAGGCCACGATACGAGCTGCACAAACGCAGTCCTTATTGCTGAGTGCAATATGAAACTCACACACGTTCATATGAGCGGCAGGCACATTCTCAGCCACTTATGCATTATTCACCAATCCTTCCCCGTTCACTAAATTTATTTATTTTTTTCAGAGTGTAATCCGCCAGTGTAAGCACGCTTTGAAATGTTTTGACATCATTCAATACATTTGGATTTGGTAACTTTAACAATACCTTTAAAAGGAATTCTTTTCAAGTGTCCCATGAAAAAATTAACTTGATTTTTCCATTGATGCATTAAATACTTTCATTCAGAGACAAAAAAAAAATAAATCTTTAACACCAAATCATAATATTTTGCTTCTTGTTCTTGGAGTGAAATAAATGAACTGTATGCCCTAAAGTTTTTTCTTCTTTACTCTAGAGGGAAAGTAGGGGAAGTTAACTGCACAGTGGCTGAGCTGAGACTGTTCTGCCTTCAGTACAGGGTCAGCTATTGTTGGTGCGTTTACACTTCTGACTTTTTAACCATGTCTTCACGATTATTCTGCATAAAATTGTGTTGTAAATGCCCAAACTGTACTCCGGTGTTTTTAGCAGTGTTGAGATCAATACAGACAATGGTTCCATAAAGCCTTTATAGCTCAGCATTGCTTGTCCAGTGAATGCACAAATCACCAGCGGCCAAAACTGAGTCTTCCTATTCAGATTTCGAATTAAGCAACCCTCTCTCGTTCTCAGAATGGGTGTTAAAACATGTATAATAAAGTTTCAGAAACTTCTAAACTGACACCCAAGTTATGGAGTGAGAGAAATAAAACACATTTGCTTTCTGTGAAGAGAATTTGTGTTTGTAAGGAAGGTTCCTGGGGGCTTTGTGTTCAGGCCTTGATGTGTGACCAGTAGCCCACAGGCCTCCCCTCACGCCCGGCCTATTCTGCCCAGGCTCTGCCCACCCATACTGTCACAGCAGGAGGAAGGGTTTCAGAGGAGAGAGAATCAAAAGCTCAAGGAGAAAAAATTGCTTTTCAGAGTCTGATGTGTGGGAATCGAATGAGAGGCCTAGCTCAAATCCGGTCTCCAAGCAACCATAGCGATATGCTGGGGGAATATCATTAAAGTTGGAAAACTAAGCAGTCTTTCTGAATTAGTAAACCTCATGGCTCAGGATGACACATCACAACTCTTGCAGCAACCCAACCCCCCCCCCCCCCCCCCAACTTAGTTTTTTTCATTTAGGTGACCAAAAATCAACATTAATTTTTGATTCATCATTTAGTTTTATTACTTTTCGGTCGGTATTCAGGGGGGGTTTGTTTGTTTTTATGATTTTTTAAGACAATGGCTGTCCAGACACAGGTTGGTGGTGAAATATGGTAACTGCCACTGATGCAGCTGGCCCTCTGTCACAAGATTAATAAGTTGCTGTTTCCAGGCCGACCAGAACCTAGTGGGAACTATCCAGCTCTTCCCTGAATTGTGGGTAACGGCCTCACCACAAGCTGGCCTGGTTTACTGCTCTGTTTTGTCCTGTGCGCTTAAAGGGGAGAAAACATCTGTGACTAGAATGATGTCACCACCGAGGGTATCCAGCAAAGCGGAGGATGAAAAACTGATTCAGGCTCCATCAGGTTGCACTGGCACAAACAGAAGAGGGCTTTTGCCAACTTTTCTTTTTCTGTTCTGTTCCTGTTTTTGGGGAGCACGGGATTGTTGCAGAGTTTTTTAGATGCAGGTATCCAGTATCTCTGTCCTTTGCATAACTGGCAGAAGTCAACCCAAATTAGATACAAATTATTTACACAGTTTACTTCAAAATAGTTGGTCTTCTGTTTGGTTTTTCCTGTGCTCAATGCACTGTTCTGGTTTTGAATTATTGAGTTGGACATTTTTTTAAATTGAATTTGTTCTACAGTCCCAATTCAGTGCCTCTGGTTTGCAGAATTAATCTCCAAAGCAAAAAATGACTGTTGCTCTTGAACCTATTTTTTCATCTTGTTTTCATAAATTAGATTTATCCTTTTTTCTCATCCATCCACAATGTCAAGAAACCTACACAAAAAAATATATTTCAGATGTAAATCTGTAACAACAAAAAACTATTGAAAGTATATTCTCAACATAAAACTAAACTGTAAAAATGCATGTCTCTGGAACTGGACTATAAATACTTCACCTAAATAACTAAATTTAAAAAATACAAAATGTTTACAAGCAATGCATCATGAAAAGTAAGATATGTGCATACAGTATGTACATTTCAGCAGGTATTTAATATTGTTCTTAGATGTACACAAACTTTTGCTGGTTAGAAACTTCCCTTAAAGACCTTCCCACTTACATTTGCTGAAGTGTCTGGAACAGTATTTTGTAGAACACCCTCAAAATATGATTAAATGAATGCTGTGACCTAATAACTATGCCATATTTATTTATCTGACATTAGTAAATGTTCACATGTTCATACAATGAACAATAAGGTCTATTACTATAAAGTTTCTAAAAACGGCCCATCATTACAAATTAATTTGACTTGCCTTTATCAAGATAACTAATGTTAGTGTCCTGTTTCTACGAGGCTGTTAATAGTAGGGGAAATTTTGCCTCCCACTCTATTAGGATAATAAGATAATTTTTCCCTCTTTTTTTTGTTCCCATCTTTACCATTGAATTCCCAGAGCTTCGGAGTGTTTCCTCCTTCTCAGAGGGAATGCAGTGGGACTGCCCCCTAGTGACACAAGTGCGAAATTGAGACACGTCTTTTAAAAATCAGGTTTTGAACACATGCAGTCAGTACTTAACAGCTAGTGTAACTACTCACATCAACATAGTTTACAAGCATCATTGTAGGTTTTTTATTGAGTATATGGGAACTTTAATAAATGTAATGTTTCTCAGAGGACACCCAGCAAAGCTTAGAATTAAAAACCTTTGTAGTTTTTACAATTATTTAGATTTTGTATTTATCAAAAAAACTAAAACATAATGTAGATGTACTTTCTCCCTGTGTTTTTTATATGGGGTTATTCCTAAAGGTGTTTGCATATAGAAATATTCCTTGTGATAAGAATACAGAGACAAGAGGAGCTCATCGGACTTTATTAGCATTGGATAAGTGAAGAGCCACCTACATCTCAGTGAACTGGACAATAAATTATTAGCATATGAAGCCGCTGCAGAGATGACTGATTTTCACAAACAAGAAACTGCTTTTAAACTAAGTGACTTCACCTGCGCTACCTTCTGACTGGATTCCAGATCTCCAGTTCTTCCAAAATCCAGTCAGGGGATAGGGGGCAATTTTAGAACTAACTAAAGAAGTCAGTAATGTATATAATTATTATTCATCAGGATTTCAAAGCCACAATTATAACATGTATCCAAAATAGTAAAACCTGAATTTAGTTGTTAATACAGAATAAATTGTAAATATGGTACAAACACATAAAAAAGCAGTTATTTTGAATCACTTGTCTTGGCCCCATTATTGATTAAACCATTCTAAAACTACAATCTAGACTTCCAGTCAGCAGATTACATCATATTCATGTGTTTTCAGGAAACTGGCCATGTTTTTCCTAAAGAATAAGTTGTGACTGTGGTATTTTTCTTGCAACATGCTCCCCCTGTCTCTCTTGCAATTCTACACTGGCAAGAGAGCCCCATGAAAGTGCTTTAAGGTTTTAACTCTGGCCTCCTCAATCATCTTCATTGATTACAAAGATGATGACACAGACACCTCGCACATACACAGCGATGTAATGTGTGTCTCAGTGTCTCCATACAGGTCACTGTTGACAGCCAGTCACCTACAGGTATAGACCCCTGCTCTTGCAGTGCTTGACATCATTTTTTGGACATGATACAAGGCCTCTAAGGTATCTGTATGAAGCCCACTGCCCCTGTGAGACAAACCCAGCTCCCAGAAGAAAATTAGCGTATTTAGCTGTCAGCAACAGGCTCGCTTTTCAGTCCAGCCCAGCAGTCAGAAAGATGCTCTTTTTCTTCCTTTCATTAGAAACGTGACCCTGATATATACCTCAAAAGAAAAAAAGGTGTAAAGCACACATTAATGCGATCAAGTGTCGAACTTCCAGATTGCTAAGATCCTACTGAAATCACCCAAAGATCACTTTTTTTCTATGTAAAGTCTGTCTTTCATTATTGTTGTTAAAAAAAGGTAGAGGGAGAGCAAGGTTTCCTCAATTTGATATTAGTTGATTAGGGGAACCATTGTCCCAGTATAACTAACTTTATCGATAGTGTATACTGACATACTGTCATGTGTGATTCTCCAGATGTTACCTGTTGTTTCTGTAAACAAGGCTCTGTTGCGTGCTTTCCTGAAGCAGCTTCTGACATCTCTTTCGCTAGATTGTCCTGGGAAATGGATTGCACTTTAAACAGGTTCGGTTTCACGGCCAGAAGCTGAAGGTGTAAATGCTCTTAAAAAGCTGCAGCTTTCTCCTGATTACTATTTTTTTACAGCGTTTTACCACCCATTGCCCAGACCGGGGATTACAGTGGCTGTGAAGGCTGAGCCCCACTCTACCTGCCAACAGCACTTGAGTGGCTCGAGTTGAATCAGTGCTGCGTGCGTTAATGTATCCTTCTATTTGGGCAACAATCATCTGGTGGAGCCGAAATAGAGGGAAAGGAGGTGTTGTGAAAACAGGGTGGCACGCTGAGTTTGTTTCTCACAGGACGAGTGGTCCCCAGCCTGCCACAGCCATGACCCAGATCGCATTCGAGTCCCAGTGCGAGAGCAGCACTTCTCGTCTGTCGGTCGCCAAGGAGGCAGACAGGACAGGGGAACAACAAGGCGTTTGTACCTGTTGAGGAGGACACTCCTGGGAAACAAACAGATGAGGCACCCCCTGAATAAAACCCTTTCTCTGAGGTAAAGAGAACTGCATGAGAAACACAGAAACTATCGGGAGCATCGCACTTAACTCCTTCACGGCCGCCAGGGAGAACATGCTGCTGTCTCACACTTAGCTGACAACTCTCCAGGCCTGCTCACGGCCGGGGAGGGAGGATGGAGAACTGCCTGGGGGAATCACAGTCCCGCAGCTTCTACTGGGGCTCCCGAAATTTTCATGTGCCTCTAGCGTCATACACAACCAAACCTCACCTTTCCTACACAGGTAAAGCTTAGCTGATGCTGTCACGGGGTTTAATAGGCTTTAAAAAATGTGCAAGTGCTTGTGTTATTTGTGTAAGTGGGGCTGTATCAGATGTTTGTTTCTGTGGGCTGCGACATTCATATTGTTAAGTTGTTCTGAAAATAATTACCGTCAGACCTAAAATATTTAGTGATTAAAACGTCAATATGCCATAACTTTCCTGTTACTTTTAATCTGCTGGATTTTTGCTAATATATGTTTTTCTAATAATATGTTTTATAGTTTAACATATGACATTATAATTTGATGTCTTTGAGGCATGTAGTGGCTTTCTGCTTTGTAAAGTATGACAAATTTTACAAATGACAATCTCCCTAAGGCTTAAAGAGAATAATAGTAAGTTCTCCCTTTCCTAATCAAAAATAAAGTATATTTATGGATGTTACTTTCTTCTGAGGAAAAATAAACAGAAGAAAAACTTGATTTGTGAAGCACATTTTGCATTAATACATCATCTAAGTGTGATTTTGTGAAATGCTACAAAGGATAAATGCAGAACACACTACTTATAAAAAGTATATTGCATGGCAGAGATGTAAATATTATATATTAAAATAAATATTGTATAATTATTAAAAATGTGTAATAACTGTACATTAGACATTACTAATAAACGTTTCTTGTTCTAGGGTATATAAGGGAATGATAATCAGCCTTTCCAGATATTTTTTATATTTTTAGTTCACATAGATGCAGTAAAAAATAAACAGGTGTTTTGAACTCTTCCGTGCCATGAGTGACACCAAGTTAGATACATTGTATATTTCCAGTCATGCAAAGGTACATTTTAAGCCTAAAGAAGTCAGTACCCATCTTCAGCTCTGCAAATATTAAGATAAGCCATTTGATTTTTTGGAGAAAAAAAAATCTTAGTCATCTTGTCATCTTAGTGTTCAGTATCACCCTGCTGTTGCACCCTTAGACAAGATACTTCATGTGCGTCAATTTAGTAAAACACCCCACTGCAGAAATGGGCACAAACATAAGCCTCTGTGAATGCAGGCATCATCTCAGGGATGAAGCTACAGCTACAAGTAATAACATTGAAGTGAAATACCCGGCACCTGTTTAAGCTTGGTCGAAAGTCAATAAACAGCTCCAGCACCAGATTCGAGTTCAAGTTCTTTCACACGGTCCTGCGGAAAGACCAGCACCGATTCAAAGATTTTTGAAGAACTTTCTCCTACTTTAATTTTTAAGCCCTATTATCTTAAGAAAAGTTAATTAAAGTGGAAGTGTGGGACTCAATGGGGATTTTTTTCCTCCGGATTCATGCTATGCCAGCAGCCCAGTGGCCAGAAGTGACGGATGGGCGTGACAGAGACTTCACAGGATTATAGATGGAGACAAAGCCCCGAGGGCCAGAGAACATTATACAGTAGATTAAAGAGGGAGTTTTATTGCCCCGCTTTCACTTGATAAAAATTGTTCAGTGTTGCAAATGTAACCCTTTTCCTAATAAAATGGCCACATCTTGTAATTCCTCAGATCATTACCAACTTCCAAAAAGTTAATTTCACAATTACACAAGCAATTAATTAATAACTGTGCTGTCATTACACCCCCGATGTATTTCGGTTAAATTAATGCTGCTTGAAATAAAGTGGTCAAAATGAACAGAGAAGGAGATTGTTATTAAGGGATTCTGAAGTTAATCTGGTAAGAAGCTATGGATATGGACACTATTTCAAGCAGTTCTCAGTCCTCGCATATGTCTAGAGGGAACCTCAGACATTTATTGGGAGAGATGGAGTGCTCCCAAAGGATAGATTAATTAGATCTCACAACGGTGAGACTGTCATGGATTTCTGTAAAGCACTGTTAATGATGTACGTCGTTTTCTGGATCTTCAGAACTGTTAGATGTGTTTCCAGCCTCGATATGTAATAAAAAGTTTTTTTTTTCAAAAAAGCGAAATAATTCAAAATCAAATAGTGATACCATATATAGAAGAAGAAAAAAACATTTTAATACTGCATATTGCAAATATATAAAAATAGTTAATAATTGAGAATTGAGAATAGGGGATATTTATATTGTATTAACACTGCACTGCTAAGAGACACATATCATAGCAACAATTTGTTTCTGTGTGAAAGTTGGAGAGGGAGGCTAACTGAGGCAAGTTCTCTGTGCAAGTGAAGGGAAAGCTGTAGAAAATGCAAAACTGGTTTTGCTCTCAGCATATTTAGCCCAAATTTCATGTTGCTTTTTTCAGTTTCCTATTGTTTGTTGTTTTGGACCAAAAAATTACTGCCTTTGAATGAGTGAGTAAGCAGCTAAAAAGCTTTTAAGTTATGGCACACTTTTGAAGGTGTAAATAATAAACTGGTTGCGATGCTGAATGCTGGAAATGTGTAGATCTTTCCTCGCTGCCTTGCAGTGTTGTAGAAATATGACTTGTTACATTATTGGCTTTGTGTTTGTAAGCACAGACTTCTACTTGAATTCTGGCCAGATCATCCTTCATTCTTCCTGAAATATCTTCTGTTACTCTTTCATTTTCATTGAAATTGCAGTCTTCCACTAATTAATATTTTTATTTGCAATACATTAGAGATCAACAGAGTCCTCCTAAGAGCAGAGTATAAGGAGGACATTAATGACGTGCCCTTGGGTTTTCTCAGTGACCTGTTGCCCGAACAGCAAAGCCCCAGCAGGCAAAAGCAAACACTCCAAGCATGAAACAAGTGACATCCCAATTCGCTTCCTTTTAATCCACCCAGAAACAAAACAACGATTCCCTTTACTATTTGTGACATGCCAGGTTTTATTTTATGGAAGCCCAATGTGTTTTTCATTCCAGTTTTCTAATTTTTGCTCAAAAAAAGGAGTCTCAGGGGGAAAACCTACACTATTAAAATTGAATTTAATCCCCCAACCTGGCAAGAAACAGCTGCTTACTAGAAGGAACACACAGATTGTGTTGCAGGGTTATATTCTGAGCAGGAAGCGGGGTGATGTTTCTCCTCAGTGCTCTGTGAACTCTGGCTCACCTGTCCGCCCACACCCACCAGCAAAGACAAGATGTAAAAATTCCTTTTTATTCCAAATTCCTTTTCACCTTCTAAGGGGCAAAACAGCATTTTTTTAACAGCTAATTAAACGGGGCAGGAACATTATGACATATTCTTAATTCGTTGTTTTTTTAATATTAAAATCATGCTTAATTGTTCTTTGTTTTCCCAGGTCAAAATTCAGCTTGACAGTATTCAGTTGCTTAAAAATACTTTTTGTTTTATAAAACCTACGGTCAGCTCTACAGTTCTGAACTTGGTACAGAGGTATATGCAGAATTTGTATTTTAAACAAAACCCTAAATCATCATTGACCCTGGTTGTTCAGCCTCTTCACAATTTGTCCACCTGTGTCTTGAAGGAGCAGTTGCATGCGAGAGGAGGCCATTTGGCCCATGAAGTCTGTCTTCAGGTCTGTAGTTAGTAGTTATAGGGTCACAGGATCTCGTCTGACTGTTCCCTGAGAGCCAGGATATCAACTTCAACAGCATGGCTGGGCAGCTCGTCGTATTCCAGATCCCCACACCCTTTTGGGTAAGACATGCCTCCTGTTTTCAGCTTGAAACTCAATCTTATGTAGTTTCCACTTGCAACCTCTTGTTCGTTTTTCCCTGTTGATTCTGAAGAAACCCTCTGGGTTGACTTTGTCAGTGCTGTTGAGGATTGTGAGGACTTGGACCGAAGTGTTTAGCACCAAGAATAAGATGTTATCAGTTGGAGTGGTTTCATAACCTCTCTGTTACAAGTGGAGATCTAACAACTTCCTGTTACAGCATCAACAGTCAGAGAGCGCAGCTGAAACAAGCTGTTTACTGGTCATGAAAAACACAAGACAAAAAAGAAAATCACTCTGAAGATTGTGAAAGTAGATAGATAGATACTTTATTGATCCTGTGAGGGAAATTGCAGAAAGTGTGCATGAGAAGTGAAAGTGTGCATGATAATTTAAATCACAGGGGATCATGGTCAATCATGCATTGTCAGCACTATTATTTACCATGAAAAAGATATATTCATTACATATGCATGCAACACAAGTGTTCATTTAAACTTTGTTTTTGATTTTTTTTGGTTTGGGCAATAACATACTGGTTGTTCAATATGTTATTGGAGTCAAAGAAAACCTTTTGTATTTTTTCCTACACATTCCATTTTTCACGTGGAGTTCAAACTGGCTCGCAATGACGCTGAAGGATCCGATTCAGATGGCGACAGCACTCTTCAGTCCCTCGTGTGAACAGCAGCAGTGGTGTTTGATTGCCACTGACAGAGATCAGTTTGCCTAGAATGGCGTGAAGAGCACACAGTTACAGTACCTGCAAGGTTTGCTTCCAGCAGCAAGTTCATAGATAGTTAAACCCCCTTTTCACAACAAACCTGAGCTTACCTCCCATTAACCCCTCTTCAGTTACTCCTGGATGATGCGTTTGGAGCGAATGAATTAATAATATGGGTTAAGCACTTCGGCTTCTATCTTTAACCCTTTTGTAGTGGGAAAGTGCAGGCCAGATTGTCGAAGTGAGTCACACCAAAAAGAACTACCCTTTTCCCTGCTTGACTGGAAGTGCACCATGTCCAGGAGCAACACAGGAGATGCAATTTGACAGACAGCTGATGATATTGCTTGATAAATAAGTTGTTGGGGGGGGAGAAGACAGACCACTCAGCACATTAAAGAAAACAAAACAGCCAAATGAATGCAGTTTCTGATTTGGATCTCAGTGGCCTCAGTGACACTTAAGACTTCAGATTCTTGCAGTCAATCATACTGGAGTTCTGCAGCTTTCTGGGAATTGGCTATGTCCAATATGTGCCCTATTTAAACTATTTTAACGCTTTTAATAAAACAGAAATTTTAAAAATTCATAGGTGTTGGGCGTTTTGCACATTTTCACCAGTAACCAAAAAAACAACTTGTGTATGACAGCATGACCGAGAAGCAGTGAGCACTGTTGACACACTCTGGCCCTGGATTCAGTTCCTGAGGTGTTGTGTGTGTGGAGTGTGCATGTTCTCCCCATGTTCACGAGGGTTTGCTTTTTGTATTCTGGTTTTCTCCCACAGTCAAAATACATAGAGGTAGATGAACTGGCTACTGTGAATTTGCCCCTGGTGTGAGTGTGTGTGTGTTTGTGTCTGCCCTGCAGTGGACTGGCATCCCAGTCAGTGTCCAGCTCGTATGCTGACTGATGCCCCCTTGCTTGACAGGTTAGGCTCAGACTCCCCCACAACTGGGTGCTGGATAAAGCAGTTTAGAAAACGGATAGATGGATGCCCATTGTGTCAAGTTTGCTTTTTCAAAGTATTTTGCACAAATCAATTAAAAATCAAATCAAATCAAAGTTTATTTATCCAATGCACAACAATACAGTGTGCAGCGGTAGTTGCTGGCAATGAAATGTCTTTTCTACGAGGTCACTGGGGGGGTGACATAATAAGGTGACATAATAATAGATAGTAATGTAATAGAAATTGAATCAAATAAACTCAGACAAAACTCAATATAAATAGAGCTGCTATGTGTCCTTGGTGTATGCATTATGCATATTATGTACAAGTAGTGCAGTATGATGAATACAATGAAAACTGTGTATCCATGTAGCCATTACAGGTGATTTGCTAAAGGAGCTGCAGGTTGGCTATTTAGCAGTCTTATTGCCTGGAGGTAGAAGCTGTTCCGTAATCTGTTGGACTTTGACCGAATGCTTCTGCAGCATTTACCGGATGGTAGGAGGAAAAACAGTCTGTGACTGGGATGACTGGGCTCCTTCAGAATGGAGCTGGACTTCTTAAGATATCAATTTCAGGCAAGCATGAACGATTAACTTAATAAACACAGCCTTCCCTGTCCTTTCACTATAAAGACATTATCTTTCCTTAAGCAAGTCTTGGTCAATACAGAAAGTCTGTTCCTGGTCATTCATCTAATATCACAGTCATGATTATTTCATCATTTCCATATCGGTGAGAAAAAAAGACTTGATAAATTGGGCAAGAGGCTAAATTTATGGATGTGTACAGCTGTCTGCGTGTCTATGTGAGAGGTGTTTTAGGACTGCGAAGGTGATGTGCTCTACATTCCTTCAGAAAACACAATCCAAAAAGACATTCAGCCCAACTCAGCTTACTGTATGCACACTGCCTACTGATGAATTTTTGGACAAGATATGTTTACACTTCATTAATATAATTCCTAGTATGTATATTCCTGGATTGTTATGTAGTGGTGGCTAAAAATAACAATTCTCAGAATTATAATGCGTAAATGACAGTCAATCATCCTTGTAATACTCGCAGGTAATTAGTGATTGGGCGGCCTAATTACTCCCACGAAACCTAAGTCGTCATTCTCAGATTACAAAAACATGGTCCGAGGGGCTGCTCAGATGACAACTATAAACCTAGTCTGGCCATTCAGTCACAATAAACTGCATATATTAGAGCAATACAGGTGTCTGGAGATTAGGAAAGCCATGCATTTTTAAAACGTTCAAGTGGAGATTTATTCCTGAATAAGCCACAAAGGCTACAAGCATAACGATCTGTGAAACTATGATATTAAGCTTCATTTAGATAGCATGAGAGAATTTACAGCTGAACTATTGACCTAATGGAAATCTGATTTTTTCCACTTATCAGTCCTGAATTCCACTCTGGCTCGCACCACGATGCCTCCCTATAAAGCACCCCCTTGAGTCAGCTGGCTAGATACATGCTTCCCCTCCGGATGTGCTCCGCTCTGGGGCTGTTGATACAGAATGGGGAAACACTTCAATGGGGAATGAGGTGGGTCTCCTCCTGAATTTAAAATGCTTCAGGATCTTGTGGGATGAAAAGCACTAGATAAATGCATTGAATTATTATTAATTATCACTATTTTAAAATATTATTGGGAATTATATGGTGTGTTTACTGTGTTATATGTACTATATACAGTACATACTTAGAGGCACACCAATCAGCGTCTGAGCCAATAGCTCTTGCCTTGTTTGTAAACTTTCAGAGCACCAGATGTGTAGCAGAAAGGTGGGGGAGTAACTGATGCATTTGCTGTCTTACAACTCAGATCATGTTTTCTAACACTTTCCATTACGGTAGCTAATTAGCTTAATATAACAAAACAATCACTTCCAGAGCAGTTCTCATACTCAGTCTGACTCTTTTCATTTTATTAGTGTATATATATATAGCATTTATATCTCCAGAGTTACTGCAGGAAACATGAAGCTAAGAGCCTGCTACAGGTACATGTTAACATACTTGTTGTTAGACGCTAATTTACCTTTCCCCCCTCATTTCTGTTTGAAGTATTAAATATATCACATTGAAAAAAATCAGTCCTATAACAAAATCCTTTATTGTGATTTATTTATGCACCAAATGTGCTTTCCCTTGTTTCAGAGAACAAATGTCTCTTGAGCGGCTCCATTCTGTCAGAAACATATGTCACCACTGAACCGTCTGTGAGAGTTTGAGACAACTCAGGAACTCTGCGTGGACTTTGCCGAAACCCCCGACTCTAGGAGACACGCCGTCAGCACAGCTGCTCGTCACTCTCTGCCTGCTCATTTCCCAGAGTGCCACCAGGCGCCCAGCTCGCTGTCACCACTGTCGCCACAGCGCTGGCCACCTACCCCCCCTCTCCCCCCAGTCTCACTGGCTCCACTTTTCTGTACGCTTCACTTTCCTTGGCTGCTCCAAGCTGGCGTCATCCCTGCAGCCGAGCTCCTTCGGTTTGCCATGTGCGCTGACCCGCTGCCGACCCCGAGCCATGATACAAACTACAGGATTGTAATGAATCTCTAATTACCCACAATACCCCACTCTGCTTGGCCTGCCGGTTCAGAAATGTTTCCCTAATCGATTTAGACGCCATCAAGATATTCCGGCGTTCACAGCAGAGAGAGCAAATTAGGAGGCACTCATCAGGAGTGGGTGCCCCATTTCTAAAGTGCTTGAAGGGAGATAAAATAACCACATGGACTAGACAAAGTCCAAAAAAGTACGCATGCATTTTCTGTGTCTTCTGAGCAGAAAGAAAATCAGGTAACCGTGTGTACCAGGATGGACAGCTAGAATAAGGTACACAAACATCTTCAGGATTAAATTATCTACCACCAGTAAAAGCAAAGCAATTGAGCTTCACCAGAAAACAAAGCTAGGGTCATGCTTTGTGTAGAAGCAGGGCTCCAGTTTGTATGATAATCATGGAAGAGATCCAAGGGTAGGATATCCAAATAACTTATTTGAACTGGTGCTATTAGGAAGTATTTTTTACTTCATTCTTGATCAAGATTGGTGACCTCTGGGGTCGAGAGGGGAAGGTCATGTGAGGTCAAGAGGGGGCAGCTTGCAGATAGCAGTGAGGAGCCCTGCTGTCAGAAGCCCAGGACAGGACTGAAGGGGTGACATTATGTATTGTCTCCAGACCCAACTCTGCTGCAGAGATCAGAACCTGTGCCACATAGTGACACAGCGGATCCAGTATCAGTTCTAAGGTTCATCTGGCCTCAGTACCACATGGCTCGAGAGTCCAGACGGTCCTCCTCCCCGTTTGCAGAAAGTGATCAAGAGAGAGATTCAAATGAAAAGAGTGAAGGTCATTAATAACGTGAGAGGGAGAATGTGCCTTGCCATGCAGAGGCCAGTGGGATAGCACTCCACTGTCATGATGAGTTCGGCAGACTAGTAAGACCAGTGGCTCAGTGCCCTTTTTATATTTTTTTACAGCATTTCTCAATTTTTACATCAATTGTTGAACCATAGCAAGAATGTGTCAGGTATGTTCATATAACACACCGTTGCGTGCCTGTTAACTTCACCAGTTGTGAATTCCAGTTTTAGAAAATCCATATCTCCTGCACATCAGTGTTGACCTTGCCAGCTTCACGAGACAAAGGCCCATGGGTATCACTTTCTCTTTATCATAGTCGATATGTCTCTTGTGTTTCAATGTACAGATAGAAAAGCCAGATTTGGATGGCTTACAAAAAGGCTGAACCACTAGCCTCTGCATCAACTGGTTTAGGAAGGCTGAAACTGAAGCTCTTCCTCATAATATTTTGCCAGGTTGTATTTCAACATTTATGTGAGTCACCTTTCATTAAGCACACAGCGGAAATAGCATTGTTCTGTAAAACACAATACCAAAGCTTGAAGCTGGAGTTTAGTTAGAGGCTAAGCTGGGAGCAGCAAAATTAGATTGGAGAGCAGGATCACGCTCTGCAGGGCAGACAATCTGGGAAACAGTATCTCCCAAAACTGCATCTTGAAAGATGAATCCCAACAGGGTGAGAAGATACCTTTCCTATCTGATTTAGTGTTTGTAAAATGTTGTAGCATTATGTCATTGGCAATAGGGTTAGTACAGTATTCTGTGTCAACCATCTTAGCATGAAAACTGCAGGATGCCAAAATGGGACAGGGTCTCCCTTGCAATGTACTGCCCTGTCTTTATCAGCTTTAACTCTTCTTTGCAGAATCACGGAAGCATTTTTATTTTCATTTTGTTTTTTAAATATTTAACTAATAATAATATAGATTATTCTTTGACAACATAGGGATACGCAGACATGATACGTTTCTTATTAAATCTCAGACTGCTTTTTTCAAATTGTCTGTGGTAAAAGTCATACCTTCCCTGTAGCAAAATGTCACCTCATGCTGTTCTACTGACTCGAAAATAAGAGGTGGGTAGTTGTCACCAGGACAACAGAGTCTCATTTTACCCCACAGCCCATTTCCAACCTGTTACCAAATTACTAAGTGCAGGGGCACAGCTTCAAAGAGCACAGACTGACGCTGTTAATGTAATGAAACTGTACACTCATCTAGTTAAAGCATGGTGTGTCAGCTTGAGAGTAAGAAGACCACTTCTCTTTTTTACCCCTACTGGCAAAATATCAACATCTTGGAGCTTCAAAGTTACACCCTCGCCATGTGCCTCTAGCTAAAGGTCATTAATGAGGACACTTTT
The DNA here is from genome assembly GCF_055471065.1 of Atractosteus spatula. Taxonomy (NCBI): domain Eukaryota; kingdom Metazoa; phylum Chordata; class Actinopteri; order Semionotiformes; family Lepisosteidae; genus Atractosteus; species Atractosteus spatula. Next base: position 73,820,020 of record NC_142709.1, on the reverse strand, counting down.
TAAGGTACCAATAAACGAGAACAGTACGCCCTGCTGCGATTTTATTTTCATTGTGCATATAACAGTGAGCTTTGAGAAAGAAAAAAATCAGTCAAGAGAAGCATTTTTTACAAACAGGCCTATTTTTCACCAAAATACCATCCAAATGTATCCAAAAATACAAGTTTCGTTAAGCTCTCCATAGCTGCCGTACTAAAATAGTATTTTAATTAATGTTTTCTAATAAGGTAAACAACCGGGAACGTAATTATTAGAAGTGCTATCGTATTTAGTTTTTTTCCACACCAGAGTTACGCAACAGAAAAGCACAATGAGGTGGAGGAGAAGGCAGTCTGGATGCTGGCACCTGGCCGCAGAATCAGGCCACATGACTGAGTGACAGGTACCAGACAGGAAATCAGCTGAACAGATTGACACGAAACACTGCATGTGCCAGGAATCTATAAGGCCAATTACAAACATTTTAAAGTCCTTCAATCAGAGAATAATTTTTTTATTATTTAATTGTAATTGAATTAATTGTAATTGAATTCGGTGTTTACTTCAGTCCACCAGAGCTCACACATAACAGAACTTTTATGGAACATGGTTTGTAATCGGAAAACCAGAAAGGCCACAGATGAGAGGCCACTCAGCCCGTCATGGTCATCTTGTTTTATACCTCTATAGAAACAACCCACCCCATGTCAACAACAACCCCTGGGAGGGCAATTTGGGGTAGCCATAGTCACACCACCATAGTAATTAAAACGGTTTAAGTCTGTCAGGTTCATTTTAATATTAGTGTTATTATCATAACAACCTGTGTCACCGATTCTTTTCATAAGAGGGAGGTTCTGGAGAGCTTAGGGTCTCTAAAGCCCCCATTAGCTGAGCAGAGTCCCCCTTGCCAGCAGATGGGCTCCCATTCTGCTTTCTTGCCAGGACCCAGGCCTGCTCTGGCAGCTTCAGTCCAAAAAAAGAAGTGACCTTCCATGTGAGACCCACTTTCAGTGGAGAAAATAGTCTAATTTAATTTCTTTCCACAAATGAGACATTTCACATAGCCAAAGGAAAGCAGAGCAAGCCTGAGAAGATAACTACAGGTGGACAAGAAGCCAAGGGCTGTCCTGATAGTGGAACACAGTAAAGATGACCATGATTTGAAGAAACAGGCCCTTTCCAGAACAGTGCCCTAGCTTCAAAAGAGCTGCAGTCATATTACTATACTTGTCACCAGCAGACTACCACAAACTGACATACGTTGCTACAGCCGTTTAAGGAGAGTTTCATTAACTATTATTTCAGTGTTGAAGAAGTTTTTAAACTTATAAATTCAAACTTCACTGTACTTACTGTATTTTAGGATGTTGACTCAATGAACCTGCAGTGTGATCTGGAAGATTCTGGGTGCCGTGCTGAGATCACCCAGAGACGTCTTCCTCCAGCATACTGGAGATCCACAGTGGCGTCATCAAAACTGAGGATCAAGGACTGCAAACGTGAGTTTCAAACATTGCCAGCTGTGCAAAAAATGTCTGTGAACATCACAGGGGCCTCTCTTACAGAGTCCTAAGAGGGCCTGCGTTTGTATAACCAAACAACATAAAACTGTGAAGCATCACAACTTCACAAAACAAGTGTCAATCCTGATTAAAATTACCAACAGTCACCGTAACTGTTTATATTCTAAAATTATGAATCATTATGAAACCTTGGATATTTTACTTATAATCTTACTGTGATGGTAAATAAAAAACATTATGAATATAGTTCCATATTCTTACAGATCGCTTTGAAAAGCTCTGTCATATTTGTGGTAAATGTACAAGAGGCTCTTAAAATAATCTCAGTTTTTATATTAATGTTTCTCACCATAAAGCTTATGACACAAAATGCAAAATGCAAGAGTGGGTCTGGACTGTATTTTTCTGCACAGTGCATAACTATTAATCTCCCAGCTATTCTGACCAGGATAAATCCACTTGCATGTTTTGTACTGCGGGAAAAAGAATCTGTCTTTAAAAGATTACTGTTCTGGCAGTCTTCTGAGAATTACAATCGCAACGGCCAAGGGGAAAAGTTCAGTTTAAAGGTGCAGCCTGAAAGCAACAAGGACACTGATTAGGTGCACCAAGAGGTCACACAAGGTCCCGCCAAGGTCCTCAAGGCTCCAGCGCTGAGAACGAGCTCCCGTTTCTCATCACCAGATAGTGACTCATGCCAGTGTCATGCCCACTTTGTGCTCAAGTCTATGAGCTGCATGTCCAGGGAAACACAACCACAGTTGTCTCGCTGCCCTGGGGTCGGGCACCTCAGGAGATCTGGGCTTTAAGGCACAGGGTCCATCACTCTTGTGCACTTTAAACACAAACGCATTGCATTCACATTAAAGACCTTGAAATACCCATGACAACTATCAAAAGCGTTAGAAATGATTAAATAAGGATGTTTCAGTTTACATGGTGTGAGTGTCCTTACGTGGAGTTGCCATACTCCTGTCTTGGAACAAAACAACAACGGCAGGGAGTGGAATTATTAATTCTGTGCCGCGGTGGTGAAAGAGTAACAGATCCATGCTGACATTCAGCAGCTGGCCTGGAGCCCCTGCAGCTCTGAGCGAAGGGTGGGGTGCCCATGTTCCAGGGCCCCCCGCTCCCGCTGTCACCGAGCCCCGTTCACTTGGCAAGGGCTTGCTATCTGGTGGCTGGGCCAGAATCTGGTTCTCACAGCGATATGTTTAAGGGCACAGCGGACTCCACCCAGTAATGCAAACCCTGAGGTTCACTTTTCCCACTCGCACATTGTCAGCGAATCCCCCTGGTAACTGACACATTTTATAGGCACAAGACGCTCAGAAGCACCTCTTGCGCACCTCACTGTCTCCAACCTGTCAGCTCGCTAATTTAATACTTCCCATTAGACGGATGCAACTTTTCCTGCCCATCCAGTGGCCCTGGATTTGATTTCGGATAAATTAAATACTGTAAAATGAGTAATCAGTGCTCAAGGGGGGGATTTTTTTTGCAAGAAAAATTAATGGACATCCTTGTAAAATATATTCCCAGTGGTAGAAATTTGTTACGTTATATGTGTCATGCTGGCATTCCCTTGAGGCATCTGCACTACAGAGCAATGTTCACATTTTCTGAAAGAACTGATAAGAGCTCTAGCTTTTGTCTAGCCTTAGTTAACCCTTCTGTAGCTGATCATAGTGCAATGTACTGTACCTGAGCACCTGGGATGCTGTTTGAATTGTAGTTCATTTAAAGACTAATCCTGTTCTCCAATCTCAGCACTTACCCAAACCAAAAGTCATTTATTTTTCTCTGCAGCTATTTCTCTTTGTGTATGGTGAGTCTTTCCTGGCTCATTGTTGTCATTCTTTTATTTTCTTACACCTGAATGTGTAATTGCTACATATAACTTCCACTGCCTCTCCAGAACTGAGCTGACTGATGAGTATTTAAGGTAATGTGGATGTTTTTTTCCTTTTCACTTGGTAAATCCTTCCTTCACAAGAGCTGCAAGTTAGGTGTGGTTTTCTTATCTGTCATAAAAAAGAACAATGTTTCAAAAGACTTAATGTTAAATCCCAACACCTGTGCAATTTTAGCTTATTTCATATACTCCCTTGTACAGCAGACAAAAGAATGACTGAAGATTATCAAGATTGTAACACAGCTTTAGAAACTATTATCCTACATTTAAACAGGAATTATATTTTATACCAAGGGCGCTTAAATGGCAATAAGTTATTAACTTAAGGAATGCCACCTTCCAGTGTTAAAATCAGCCAAAATAAATAACCTAAGAATCCTAATCCTCAAAAACCTTCTTATGATGAAATCATGAAATTTTAATTGAATTTAATAAAATGTACATAAATGTAATCAGTTTAATGCTAGAAGTAGTTTCAGTATAATGGTTATGTATTAGAGAAATAGAGTAGTGATGAAATGGTGTTCTGAGCAGAACCATCCCCTGTAAAGTTTCTGTCTTCTCTAACAGGACACGCCAGGCTTCTTTTAAAAATGAAGTTCTAGATTAAAATATTGAAAACAAAACATTTCAGGAAACAAGGAAAATTCTACTGTGCACATACGCACATTGTTAAGACAGATATAGTTTCTACACACGAGTGTTTGGAATTGACAGGTTTACTTCATGTCTGTATAGGTCAGGCCGTCATCTCAGTTCAGTTTTCTGCAGGCTTCTTTACACACTCATAAGAAACTTTGCAAGAACTTAAAGCTGTCTTGTCACTTCCCAGAGGTCGCCGGGCAGACCGGGGCGATGGGCTCGAGCCTGTCTGCCGGACACGGCAGCACCAGTCCGACAGCAGGACGCGGAGATGATGGCAGAAACTTCACAGGGACGGCCGCAGGAGGCTCTTTCATTTGCGCTGCAAATACACTGCCCCGTGAAAAACAACACATTAAATGTTCTGATTGGTCATTTTCAGACACTGTTGCCAGGGGTAACCAGAACAATTGCTTTTAATCCTTCTTAAATTGCTACTGTAGTTCTCCATACTTGGATTAGCTTTTTAGCTAAATTGGAAGTTCCTTTTAAGTACATACCAGTATTACTACAGCTAATTCTCTTCCTGAATTTCAGATTAGACTGTACAGTTTAATCAGTGACATAAACGGTATTCTTCTACAGGCATACTGCTCATATGGGGTTTGTAATGCTACTTGCTCCAGTTTAATAGAATATAAACTTATTTCTGTTGTTATGCTCTAGGATTTAAAAACTGTGCTAACTCAAAAACATTTTTTTAATCTTTATAAAAGGAGCAAGGTTGTGAGGTCTCAGTCTCCCTCTTAGTGGTGTCCAAGTGTAATAATTCAGTCCATTTCTGTATGGAGCTCCTACTGTAGTTTGTCTGAATTGCAATGCAAGCCTACAATCAAACTGTCCATTTTCAGTTATTGTGCCTGTTTCAGTAATGAGCTCTGGAGTATCAGGAACTGGGGCAGCTCGGCTTTCCCTCGGTGTGAGACAGTTCACTCCCAGGCAGCCATGAGAAATGACTGGCCTGTACTGATGTCACCCCTGTGACCTTGAGGCATTTTTTAAATTGCTGCAATTATTTCCAATATGAAGTTCAACAATTTAACAGCATCATTTTTCTCAAATCCATGTGACTGAATTTCAAAGCATTTTAATTAGACTGAACAGCACATTCTTGTGCTGCTGCATTGAGATAGACTCACTAATTCATTTTTGTGTGCATCGGAAAACTCTGAGGATCTATAAAAAAAGGCTTTTTTGGTCAAGGCTTATGTGTGTTTCAGTTTCTCCTTTGTGTCTCAAGGCGTTTAGAGATTCTGAGTGTGAGCTGAGACTTCTACCCATCAGGTAGAGTCACTCCAGAAGTATAAACCTTGTTGCTTTCATGCAGAATCCAAAAGTCCAACACAAAAATATGAAAAAAACCTGGGTTAGCTTAATTTACTTCATATTGTTATTGTTTGCCTTTACTGAAACAGTCATGTGTTGCATTCTTATTTCTGTATCGTGCTTAAATTAAGTATTTATTCTAGATACTAATGTGAAATAGTCACAGCAAATCTCATTATTTTCTCCATAAAGCAGAACAATGCACTTGAAGAAGAGCACAAACCTAGTGACAGAAATATCTTCACACTGTACTTTATCGTGTAAATACATAAAAATCAATCTGTAATTTGAAGATAATGTCCATCTGATGAAAATGTTTCTTTGCAGAACATTGTGTGTGTCCCATTTTCTTTTGCATTGATCACTTTTGACATCACTCAGACTGGACCACAAATGACAGCATCTGACAGGCTATGAATCACCCTTCAATTACTGTCCCTGGAAACCTTGAGGACCCACAGAAGTAAATAAGTACTGACAGGCTTTTCATTAACTCCAAGAGGGGTCTCTTCTGTACACTTCATGAGTGGATCTCCAGAGAGTGGATTAAAGAGTTAATTTAAAGAATGGTACTGAGTATCAGTATAAGAGTTATTCAGAACCATAGCATAAAATAAAGACAAGAAAGACCATATAAATATAAGAATATAAATTTTCTGACATATGCTGACAACACTTGTGTGGAGGAACAGATCTATAAATTTTAAATTTTAAATGTTCTCTTCAAATTCATTTATCACCATTTCAATAAAATCTGAAGGTCATGCTAAAGTGTATTAATTTTTCAGCACATTTTCATGTTGGTGCTTGAATGCAGACTGCATTTAAAGAATCCGTGAAACCATTTTTTCAACAATTTTCATTCACATTTCCATCAAAGGATTTTTTTAATAAGCCATGATATTTTTTTTACTATGATTCAATAACCAGAGTTCATTTCCTGGCAATGAAAAGAAACTTCATGACAAAGGTGTCTTAACAACAGATTTTTTTTTATTTCATGGTGAAATTTTTTCCTGTCTCAGGGTTAGAGCTAAAGTGAGAATTCTAGGGGTTTTCGAGATCCAGCACTTGTCCCCTCTAAGTCTGCAGTCCTGTGGGCTTTATTCTCTGTCTGAAGCCGGGAGAAGCCATACTGACTTCAGGAGCAGAGTGTGTGTGTGTGCGTGTTTTCTTACTGCACTGAAAAAGCAGCACTTTGATCCTGGCTCAGGTGACATTGGCTCCACCAAAGAGGATCCCAAGTTGACTTTGCCTTCAGCCCAGGAGGGTCTCAGGGGAGGTGTCTGGTTGACCAGAGAGCCCAATTTAGGCACCTGATACCTGAAGGATGGTCTTTCAGTAGGCAGGTAGGATTGGCATTGCGCTTTATCATCCTGTCAGCTTCCCCCACGCCTGAGGCCTGCCAGCTCCAGGATGCTTCAAGAAGCTGATGCCTCACCGCTTTCATTATTATTAAATCATAAAAAACAAACCTTCTACCACTTTCGTCTCTGGGCTAACATCACTGTAAAAAGTTGTTTCTGGGCAGTGGTGTGTAAAGACACAGCATCAAAACATATCGTCTTTGGTTTGTTGAAGACTGCAGCAATGTCTCCACCAATGTCTCTTTTGGCTAAATGAAAAAATCAGCCTCCTTAGTGTGTGTTTTGTTAAAGTTTATGAATTGGTCTTTCTAACAACACCCACACCTCCCCTGCTGAAAATGACACCCTTTCCAGTTAATTCCCTGTTTTCAAAAACAGGAAAAGCATGCGCTGAAATAACACGACAAACAAGGAAGATGTCAACACTGGTAAGACATGTACGTTACCTGTTGACTTTTGTCATCTCACACCACCCCATTGTTTGATTATGAGCCACAGACTTTTTACGTTAAATAATTAAGGTGCACAGCTCTTCCCTGAGGCAGGTGCTCCTTGCATGCAGATGGCGACTTTAATTATTCATGATCTAATATGCAGGTAAAACAGACGGGAAGGAGGAAAGGAGTTAAACTGCCCTGGAGCAGCTGTTTTAAAGAAACCACTCAGCCCTGCTGCCCCATACAGCTGGGCAGTGTGCACATACACACACACATAATTTCCCTGAAGAACGGGAACAGGGCACACCTCAGACATACCCAGCACGAGCTTATTAACCCATGTCCTCCTTGCGAGCATTAAGTGGTCCATGTACCACTCAGAAACTAAGCTCTGCTGGAATTAAAAGCCATGTCGCTTGACAGGGTTCAGAAATGTAAAACAGAGGACAGTAAATCAAGAAAAAATCATTACATTTAAGAGAAAAAGGCAATTGTGTGGACCGATGTTTTTTCAATAAGAATAAATCTTTGCACGGGCAGTTTAGGACATAGGTGAAATGATGTTCTGCATGTGTTCGACAAACACCCAGACGGTGTGGGATTTCACAGCGTCCGAGCTGTAGACCCTCCAGTGCAAATGCAGCTGACAACAACCTGTCGATTGCCTGGCTAGCATCTCAAAGAGCAGCAGTAACACTGCCCGCAGTTAAGAGTTTTTCCTGTCACTTTATCAGGCTTTGTAATCAGGTAAATGAGACAGGTAACAAGTTATCATCTCCTAGGCCCTGAGGAGACATTAGACAGAACAAGAAAGGACTGTTTTCCACAGGCCTGCCATATGGAAGGCTGATCGTTAAGGTCAGAATTACTCAAATTTACATAATCCTCCTGGCCCCCTCCTTTCAGGATGGCTTAATGTTGACATTTCCAGCGCTAGAAACCTTCAAAAGTGCAGCTTATGTCAAGTTAGACTTCAGCCTGCTAACTTATTTTTTGACTTTTAATGTTTGCCGTGTTTGTTTTGATGAATTGGATTTAGCATGTCAGTGATGAGCCTTAATTTATAAATGTTTGTAAAGTTTGTTTTATTTCTGTTCAGTTTTTCTCAGGGGTATAATTTAGATTTTGTGCCCAACTTGTCTGCAGCACTTTGTTACACCTTGTCGTGCTTTGCTGTCATGTTTAATTCCTAGATACAGCAATCTCTGTATTAATGTATGAAATAACACAATTAGATAATCTTAATTCATAGTGCATGCCTGTCGGAGATTTTCAGGCATGAATACAAGCTTGTTTTGTCAGGTTCATGTTAACATGGATTCATTTTCTTCACCTCTGCCAGATTTGATGTTGTTTTCAGGTATTTTCTTTTCTTATCCAGGTGTGATTTGCTCTAACATTATTGAATACATGTCTTTATGTGTTATTTGTGAAAATGGAAATGGGAATATGCTTATTGCTTTAAGAATTCCAATTAAATAAGTTTTGATTTTCACTGATAGATTGATCCACTGATATTTTTCAGTGCTTGGAATTGGTCTTATGCGAGAGCAATGTTTTGTTTGTCAAGTGAAATCTAGAAACTAGTTTAGAAATCTCTGCATTGATCAGTCAGAACTTCCAGATAAAGTCAAAGTACTGCACGTGTCTCTGGTTCGAATTTAAGGGGTTCACCAGCTATCCAATTCACTGCTCGGATTGCAGCTTCTTCCATCTCCTGCTAGTGCTGCGGCTGACAGTCCTGCAGGGTTTTAGACAATGATGGTCACGCCTGTAACAGTGGCATAGCCACAGAATTTGAAAGAGGTTTATCTCCCCTCGTGTAGCATTTAGGTCAAATCCGTAATTAACCTTCCAGCGTGTGTCTAGGCTCGTATCCTTGACGGCATCAAGTTTCTTTACAAAATTCAACTGCCTTTAAAGAGGCTTCTAACTTAAAAAAAATCTAAATAGTCATCTACAGAAAATATGGTGGTTGTGAGCAATTTGTAATTCTTTTTCATTTAACCCCATAAAACTGTGCCTGACAGAAGAGGGGCTTTGTTTTTCTTTGGGCCGCTCTCCTTGCCCCGAAGATAAACCCATGCGGTTGAGAAGAGAGGGGGCTGCACCTATTGATATCCGATCAGCAGGACAGCAAGGGCCATGGCACTGTCAGGAAGGAGTGCTCATCCGGCGTCCCAGCCTGAGAGAGGAGCAGCCAGGGTTCTTTCCCAGAGCTGGAGATGGGAGCAGACGCGGCCGTCGGCTACTGGCTTACGGCTTCGATGTGCAGTGTGGGGGGGCCCACAGACATGGAGATCCAGCGCAGAAGCCCGAGGCCTGGAGAAGAGTGCGACCGAATACCCCGCTCAGCACAGAGCTCCCCACCCGTCTGGAAAGCTCTGTCGCGTGATGGGAACGCGAAGAGCTGTGGTGTGGCCCCTATTCAGAAAAACAGTGTCCTGATTTTGTTTATGTGTTTGGAGCACCAACCCAGCTGGAATGTGATGTAGAAAAGAATCTTTCTCTATGTTAACAATAAGTACGTTCCTTAATACAGCTGTTTCACTTAAATGAAAAACTATACAATGAAAGATACATTTTATTCAAAACATTTTGCATACTTTCTGCAACTGAATTTAAATTTGCATTTGTTTTACCACTCTGAAGCTGAGTTTCACCCAACTGTTTCCCCATAACTGTCTCTTCCAAAGTGATCCTTCAAACAGGTGGCTCACTTATCCTCTGACAGGGGCAAAAGAACGTTTGTAATGGAGCAAAAGTAAGCTACAGAAATCAACAGCAGCAACAACAAAGACTCTTTTATTTAAAAATAAGATTTGGTTTGGAGGCATGACTCTAAGCTTTTTACTCTCTTAAGACTAAAGAGAGTTGAGAAATATTTTCAAAGAGATTAGAGAGCAGCTGTAAAATTGAGTGTTCTCCAGCAGTCACTGATAAGCTAACCTTTGGGCTACTGTCATTATTTCAGCTATAGAAGCAGGGAAATCTGTTACCAGGGGCAAAACAGTATTACTTGCCGATGAAAGTAGAAAAAATACAGCAGCCAATAATAAAATTCTAAATTATGAATATGACATTAAGAAACAAGCTAAAATATGAGGGGAAGGAACAAGCTAAAATATAAGGGACTTCTATGAAGAAATAGATAATCCAATGAGACAATTGAGTTACAAAACTAATGATTTTACATTGTTGTTTTACACAGTTGTTGGGTTCTAGTCCACTCCACTCTTTTATCCACCTGTAACTCTGTACCTGGGAAGCTTATAATGCTGGGTTCTGTACATAACACCTGTAAGGAGTAAAAATCAAAATGCTGAAGCCATTGTAAAAAGTAAAGAAAGAACCTATAACTGAAACCTAACAATGTGTGTATTGCAAATTAGACTTTTTTTTGTGATTTTAAGTGGCATAGTAAATCTATAAAACATTACAACATTAAATATCCACCCTCTTCTGCTATATGATACAGTGTGATGTGGTGATCCTCCTTAGCAATGTTTTGTTTTCTTCTTTGTCATTGTGTCACATTAACTCCTCAAAAATGACTCAACAGCCTTCAAAACCAAAAATGTGCAAAGGGTCCAGAGAAGTACATTTTCTTTTCTTCTCCAGCAATTATTGACCTATCGTTTCATAAAAAGCAATGAACTCGAGCTGATCATACAACTGAGTCCTCACTCTGTGTCAGGACTTGTGTTTATCAGACACTACCCGGCACACTGTGGGGAGATCCAGCTGAGCTGACGAAAGGAGTGGAAGAAATCTTAAAGGATCATACGTGATCAAAGCCATTCAACATGCTTGCTTGTGGCGCCTTTCTCCACAAACGGCAATGGAATGGATGTGAACCCAGATTCTAATAAAGTCACAGTGCCAAGCTTTGGGTTTAGACACGCACATTGCTGTATCCTATTTCTTTGAGGGTCAGAGTGCCATGAAAATTAACAATCAAGGTTAGGTGAACTCCAGCCTGAGGTTATAGCAGATGACTATGATCAAATTTCAAGTTCTTTTTGCTGGAAGAGCTGTCACTCCCTTGTTAACATGTCAGTGACTGAGCAAAAATAAAGACAGTTAATTATTGCTCTGACTGCCATGCTAAGTTTAGTAGATATGACAATTGCCAATTAATAGTTCATTGACACAGATCACAAGCCCTACCTCCTTACCTCTACCTCATTAACTTTTATATGGCTTCAGGAGCAGAAGCTGTTATCACAAGTACAGGATTAAATCCCTTGTCTTGCTGAAAAGCAGTGAACTCCTGGGAGGTCTTAAGGTTAAGATGCAATAATGCACTCGATGGTTTGGTTATGATATCTACAGTCACTGTCAGGTGAAGTTTTGAGGTACTCCTTCACCAAATACATCAGGATGAGCACTATATGCAAGTACGTCAGGAGGCCCTGTTGTTGAGATGTTAGGTATGAGACCATATGTTTGCCCAGGGATTTCTCCAGACTCGTCAGTATGACTCATCAGAGAGCTGTACTGTAGGTGTTAACTCTGTGTTCAGAGGGTGTTTCACAGAGCAGTGGGATGAGAAGAGAGATCTTAAATGTCTCTGTGATTGAGAGGCTTTGTGTTGTGTTTTAAACAGGTTATATCTCTGTTTGTTGGTGTATCTTGGTAAACATAGGGTGTAGTAATAGTTGAAAGGACCAACACACATCCACTGAGATGGCAACAATCTTGGACAATATATGAACCTTAAGCTGAAATCTAAGGACTTTACACACTCATAGAGTGAGGGTCTGGAACCCATTAGAAAATCTGGAGCATTACATTCATCAGATGCTAGGCCACAAGTAAGCACAAATGTTAATGCTGCAAAGATACTGGCCGTATGAAGGGATGCTTTGATAAAGAGCACAAACAAGACGTGACAAAACTGTTAACAGTAGAAGTAATTAATTCTGTCTTCCCCATTGTCAGAGCACTTTACACTCTACACACTGGATGGATGCATAACAACTAAAGATCGAGAAAAGCTGCTGATAAAGACTGTGTTGCTCCAGCATTCCTGCATCCTCTGTAATAAACCAGCAGGTTTCCTCTCTGCAGGCCTGCAATCTGATGTGAGGTGATGGTGATGCGGCCCTGCAGAAACAGGCACCATGAAGACGTTGTCAGGTGTGTGCTCATGGGAACCCATGATAGCCCAGCCCATTGGAGTCTTCCCCAGAGGGTGGAAACCCTTCGCAGCAGCTGGAAGACCTTGCTTAAATAGAACCAGCTGGGTTTTATACGTGGACAGGATACGACAATTTATGAACTTCTGAATTTTATTCAGAGACTGCAGATTTTAGCAGAAATTTAATGAAGCAAAGGTTCAGGTCAAAAACATATTTTCCATCTTAAAACACAAAGCACTTCAAACTCAGGTTAATGGCACTTGCTTACTATTTAACAATGACATAAGTTATGAATGAAAGTGAAAGGTGTTTCAGGACACTTCTGGTAATCAATATTGTCAATTGTTTTGCATTTTCCCCCTCCAGTGGGGTGGCAACAGACTGCCACTCTGCCCAGACATCGGCAGGCACACAGATCTCAAGGGTCAAGGGCTGCTCGGATGAAGGGGTATTTTGAGGGCTCTGGTCTGAAGACCAGTCTTGCACTCTAACCAGACAAACACAGACTCGTGTTTGAAAGAAATTAATTCTCCTGACTGAAGCAACATTTTCACTTTTGTTTTGTTTTTTTTACCATTTCTTTTTTTGGAGCAGCAGAAGGCAAACAGAGGGCCTTTACAATAGAAATCGTAAGGGCAGGTCATTAGTAGTCTGAGTGCTAATAACATTAGTGAATAACATTCGTGCCGGACTTTTTGTCTAATATCTGCTGCAGAAACATGCTGTGTAATCCTTCACTGCCCTTTGATAAAGACTGTTTTGATTATGCAGTATGTCAAGTCTCTGGAGCACAGAGTTATTACTAGAAGATTATGCTCAGCTAATATTAGTTTCATTTGCGAGTGTCCAGGCTATGTGGTATAAATAAGACATGACTTGTTTGTGGGTATATTAGCTATTAGAGGTGAGAAGCACCACTATCAACACTTACCTTTCTTCTAGTTCGAATGCAGCACTAGGGAACCTCTGTAAGAAGCACTCTGTCCTGCCTGTAATTAATAGTGATTCTAAGCCACTGTTTCCAGAGACTGTATCATGAGGCTTTCTACCATAAGGTTTTCTGTCAAACAGAAAATACAAGCCCTCCCCAGAAACAGAGACTGCATGCTCTTTCTGCACTTAGTGGAAGCAGTGTGGGTAACCTTGGTTCACTTCATGAGCTCTGTGAGGTGCTCTCCGGTGCCATATTATTGATACTTTGAAACATCCGTTTTTGTACCGTTAGAAATGCTTCAAATATATTATAATAACAAGTGAAGGAAACATTTTATAGAAACTTCTTCCAGCACAAAGGAAATTAGCAAAAAATAAGCAGTACTATGAGCAATAATAAAAAACTGCCTCTACATTTCTTCTGGTATATTGTAATCAACAATAAATGTGCTTGGATAAAAGGAATGAGGAACTCTGTGCATATTGACATGTAGTGTTTAGCTTGAAGATCCTTAATTCAATTCTTAACTATGATAAAAGAAAGGAAGGGATCTAGTAAACACAGTAACGCTAAAGCAGTTTCTCTGGTCTGGAGTTGAATCCTTGAGAGCAATGATGGCAATGTTTTTTTTTGTTTGTTTGCAGGTTATACAGGGATCAGTGCGGGTGAGGCGGCCAGCTGCATCTCCACTCCAGCACTGCACCCCCCCCCCCGCATTCATCTTCAACAAGTGCTCGAAATAAAGCAGTCACTTTTGTTCAGGACAAATTGAAACAGTTTCTTTATTTTATTTTGAAATGAATCAGACAGATCACAACGGTAATAACAGGATGGGTCACGTTTCAGCCCCCAAGTGTCCAGTCCGCTATTCTTCTCTTCCTGGACTGATAGCTAAAGAGATTTGTCCTTGATGTTTTTTATTGCTTTTTTATGTTTCCTGACCTGCAGTGTCTTGTCAATAACAAGATGGTGTTATTCTCAATTAACAGGGTAATTAACTGATCGGCCTGTGTTTTGGTTCCCCCCTGTGTCCACAATGCTCCACTGTTCTTCCTAACTTAAAGGCAAAAAAAATCAAATGAGTGTGATTTTATCTTTATTTTTGTTTCATCTGTCACACCGTGGAGTGAATAGCATCAAGGTTCCGTGTGCTCATCATCCTTCCGCAGATGCATACGGACAAGTGATTTGTGTGATGTAGCGTTTGCACAGTCTGTGTTCTTCAATTCTTACGAACGTGAGCCCACGATATCGCCGTTGTGGCAGTCCCTCACAAGCCTGGCACGCCGGTCTGCCGTGGACAGAGTGGCACTGCGAGAGTGCGTGCACTGTACGTTCTTGGATATGCCATTGAGAAAGTCAGAGGTAATTAATTCTTTCATGTATATGATCTCTCCCTGAAGCCACTTTGCATAATTATTGCTTATAGAATACTCCTGAAAGAGCAGTATTAAAAACTAAAATTGAAATGCTTATATTATTATCACAGTCCCACGTAATGTCTTTGGATTTATAGCACACAGTGATCATTTTGCTTAATAACCACCTTTGGGGCTGCTAATAACGGCAAACTTTCCTGCATGGCTTGATGAATTTATCAAGATCCCCGCAGCAGCTGCAACTGAAAAAGAGTTTCCAAACGAGAGCCCCAGTCCTCTCTCGCAATCTCGGCGTGGCAGCATGCAGATGCTGTGGGATCACACAGCCCAAGTCTGAGCATCACGCTAATAAATCCGGCCGAGGATCAGCAAGTTCTAGAAGACACTCAATCCGAAGAGGAAGTGCTGGAGAGGCAGTTGTCATGCCAGAGAGGTGGGGTCGGCTGCAGCTGTGCACAAAGGCGACTGTGACCCGCTCTCACACTCGGCAGCCTGTGGGATCTGACAGCTTAGCATGAAAGCAAAGGTGAAACTGAATCCGAAAATTGCAGTGCAGCAAGAGAGGAGGCAGCTATCCAAGGGCTCCAGCTGAAACCCCATCGCCAGGATAGAGTTTCCAGCATGGTTTCATGCCCCGGTCAGCTGACCACAGCCTCGGGGCTTGATTGGCTGCCTGGCTTCCAAACACCGTAATGATGTAACCAGAGTGTATGGGAACCAGGGGCTTGTTCCACACAGGGTGATAAATGCTACTTTCCCACTCCCTACCCTAGATTGGACGTCAATTTTCCCTGCCGGCTCACTCCTGCCACTCCTTATCAAGAAATCCAACCTGCGTGGTTGTTGGGCGCTGTGGGCTGACACGAACTCCCCCTTTCCTGTGGCTCAGTATAGAGGGAACAGGTGATCTTGGCCTTGATCGGCCTCTAAAAACCTGAAGGGACAGGTTGGTATATCCAGCATGAACAAGCACTGATAATGTTTGACAGTAATTTGATGCAGACGAGTGAGAAACTAGTGACTGGCTTCGGACAGCCAAGTTTTTTTCTGCAATTATGGTCAAGGTGAAATTGTGCAGGTTGATATATTTGCTTGTCTGCTTACAGCTATACCTTCACCTAGGTGTGGAATAATTTAGCCCTGTGCAATGGTGTTTTTCCTTTTTTCCCCCCAACATAAAATGCCCGAAAAGCAGCTCTGTATGGATGTTTTTGTCACTCATTGCATCCACTGAACAGTGGGCATTAATGTTTCTGCAGATTTACTCCTACAAAAATTTCCCATGTATGAATATTCTTCCCGTTCTCTGCAGACGCTGCAGACATATCGCATTGCTAATTGTAACAAGGCTTCCTTCCTATCATCCATTGAGGTTGCAGCACAAAGGGCAGTGAAGTAGAACATAGCCAGGATGCTAGAGCTGAGCAGAAAAATGCTTCCTTAATTACTCAGTAGCCTTGAGTGGCTCTTGTAGTCTTCCAGTCAATTATGCAGGGCTGATTAACAAGGACTGAAGGTAAAGACATTGTCTCACTGTGGCTGCATCCAGATGTTACTGGACAATAGCTGTGCTCCATCAGCTTCTTCATTTTCCATATCAGTGTTAGAATATTTAATTGCCTTCTTTTTAGTCGTTCAAGTTCATTTTATTTATTTGGAGGGGACCTTTCCTGGAATAAGTCTGTTAGTGTAAAAATGCTTGTTCTCCCAACAGTAATAATAAGGTTCCTTAAGAGTCAGGGCTTCTGACGAGAGGCTGACCTTCTGAATATTATTATTTTATATTATTATTTTTCCCAACTTTTCTCATTTATTTTTAAACTATTTTTATTTTGTTATCATTATGTGAATGCCATTCTTCTGATGGTAGAAATATCTTGGATTGTGTATTAAAATGCATGATAAGCTTTAAATGTTAGCAGAATGTTACAAATTTAATCCACTATTTTAGCTATCTCTAGTCTGCTTTAACCATCTAACAAGCATATGATAGTTTCAGGATAAATACAAATGCCTTCATGACTCTGTGACACATGATGCTTTTAATAATTAAAACACCAAGAATATTTAATTACAAATATTAATTTTGTATTGCTGCATTCAATGTAACATGTGGCTTTGTTATTTTTAAGCCTCCTTTAATAGCGTTTGAAGTGGTACTTTGTATCTGTATCTGCTTAACAAGCTTGACTTTGGCTTTCTTTTGCTTTGCAAAACAGACGGTTATATAAATGTATCTAACATGATCTCCTAAACCCGGTGAGATTAAGAGGTGAGTGATATTTAGTCACTAGAACTCAAGCTTCTTGGCCGGAGTTTCTGCAAATACATCATTTAATGGTTTTACGTCTTTGCAATTCTGCTTCCCTTGTGCCATTAATTGCGGCCTCACAGCAAGAGCTCTGGGACTTAATCTTCTTCACTTTCCTTGTGTTTCAGGCCTCTTTCTCTGAGAGGTCTCACACACTGGTGGAGCCTTCAGATAATCAGCTGCTTGTGTGCTGCAGTCTTGCTTCCGTTCCCTGTCCCCACACGTCTCAGTGAGGAGGCGACGTGGTGCCGTGACACATGAAGGGTTAAGCACCCCTCACCCATCCCCGAACGTACCCCACAGACTTCGCCAAACCTTCCCTTAATTAATACAACACTCGCTGGAAACGGGAACGCGGCCGGCTCTCAGGACTGGCCTCCCCCTGAGCCTCTCCCCAGAGTAATGAGAGAGCAGCGCATCAGGGCTGCCAGCTGAGGGGAAGGGTCACTGGGAATGGATTTGCGGGGCCCTCATTGAGAAGCCCTCCATGCTGAGAGGAGCTGGCCTGCTCTCGGACACCTGGTCATTAACATTGCTAATTAGCGGCCATTAATCAGGGCCCTGGATTTTTTGTGTGTCATGGGCTCAGAGGAACTGGCTGAATAAGAAGATTGTTCCCCCTGTACCTCCAGAAGAGGTAGGATAAAAGAGGTTCCCATCAGCTCAAGATGAGACGGATTAAGAGAAAGGTTAGACAACAGTCTAAGATGAGTCCAAACAGGCAGGGGGGACCTGAGACGTCCTCCAAGGCAAAATCAATTACCTATAATTAATGAAACAGCATTATAACCACCACTCGAGAGACTGAGAAATAAACCTGCTGCTTTAAAGACTAAATTGTCTACCTTGACATCATTTTTCATGCGTATTTATTCTATTCATTTTAAGCCATTATCTATACTAGTATATACAACACATACACAAGGTGTGCGATACGTCATGCATAGCATTTCATTTTATTCCCAAACTGCAATTTCTTGATGATTTTGAGCACTTGACTGTTTTATGAGCTTTATGAGTCATGGTACAAAGAATATTTTTATAATATTTTTTTTGTGTTTCCTTTCAGTGCTTTGCCTTATTTATGAATTTCACACAAAGCACCACAGAGGGATGGGAAAAGAGATTAAATACACAGGCAGACATGTAAATGACACAGAGCGTCAAGCAGTGTGATAAGCACCTGATAATATTAGACAGACAGAATCCTTCCATATTAAAATGAGCACCTTCAGGAGCAGTACTTCCCCTTTGCTGTGATACACTGTAGATACAATTCTGACTGCCTCTGTCCCTGAACTCAAGGCTGAGCCTCAGCTACAGTACACAGACTCTACGGGCTCCTGTGTTGCAGTCCTATAGTCCAAAAGCCAGACCTTATCTTTATTACCTTTAGTTACCTTAATTATCTTTGGTTACCTGGAAACCTAGATGGACACACAAACAGATACAACATCAAGCAGTAAACCTCTGCTTTTGTTTTGTTCCAGCTTTTGTGCCAAATGGTAATTGAAATAACTTGACATTTTGTTAAGAAATGAAAAGTGTTAGGTTCTTAATTACGATCCTTTCACCAGATTACATATTAGAATCAATTAAAAATGTGTACCATGTGGTTGTAGATGGTGTGTGGTGTCTTAATCTGCTAATCTTTTCATTCACCATCCTTGTAAAGCAAAGCAAGATCAGGAGAGCGGCTTTCTCTTCTTGCGCAAATGACACATGAAGGGACACAAGCATTATGGGAAACAAAGACTCAGTTTTGAGAAGCCTTGTGTACAATTTATTTCAAAAGCAGCACATTATTACATGTGAAGCATAAAAGGTTATTTATTAGCAAACAGACATTAAGATTTTTTATTTTTAATACAGTCTGTTTACATGACTGCTTTTGGTTGTGCTTGTCTAAAACTTTTGTGTCAGAGGACTGTTTTTAAATATCAAAATTGTAACAGATAGCTTAATTGTACCAAATTTTACACATTGGCTTCATGTTTAATGAATAAGACTGCAGAATAGTTTCCCATTTACAAAATGTATGGGATCATTTTTAACCACAATAAAAAAATATAAAGAAATACAGATTTAGAATTAAATCAAACCAGCCTTTTTTTTGTTGTCCATTGAATAACGGGATTTACACTTTGGAAAATTTTAATTTCTGAATCAATTTTGTACTCTCCTTCTGTATTTTATTTTTACTTCTGCTCATAAGCCAGTCTCTTAAGCTTTAATTTGATTTCTGTGACTGTCCTGGGAAAGCTGCGTACTCAAGAGAAGATTACAAGGGCCAAACGAGAAAAAAAGTTGCATTCTGGCACAGAATCATGCAAATGGAGCACATTCTTCGGCTTTCTCATGGCGGACTGCTTCTGAAACTAGTGAGGCGAGTTGCTAAAATGCTAATGAGAGAGATGCATCAATGAGCTGTGTCATCCTGGGGCTTTCAGAAGGGGTGGCAGGGAATTTGGAGGAGGAAAAGGAATTTTTGTTCAGTGGGAGACTAAACCCACTGTTGCTCTCTTCCCAACACACTCCTTCACCGTGTAGGGGAGATCTGAGTCTGAGCAGAAGTGGAGGCGGTGGCAGTACAAATGCCGGCTTTGGTATTTGTGGTGAAACCGCAAAACTTTGGCTCTTACTAATTCATAAATCGCATCTTCCTCTTCTTACTCCTCTTCTGTGTGTGAAGAACTAAATGACAGAGATACTGAATTGCTACTGCATGTTCGACTCAGTAAATTCTTACCTTCAAGCCTAGTCCATCTTCATACAAACAAAGTTGGATACACAGATCTCCCTTTCCAACAGTAACACTTTCCAGCTCCGCACAGAAAAGGTTAAAATAGCCACTAAGAAAAGAAAAAAACTGCGCTATCTTTTGTGCTTTCTTTTGCGACAGTATAACCAAAATCTTCATTCTGATGCTCTGAAGGAATACATGCTTCAAACATTGCTAACATTTATTTTAATTCATTTGAATTGATTTTGCAAGATCCAACAGTTGTTGAACTTTGTTTTCAGATGCAGTACACTTTCTTTCAGGAAGACAAACATATTTTGAAGCTAATGGGGTTTTCTCAGTGGGAAACAGACTAATTTAAAATGCTTCTGGAAATCATCGAGAAACTTTTCTTTCTCAGCTCAAGCTTCAAGGTTCAACTGGGCCCACTTCTGCACTATTTCCCGATAAACACTTGAGATTAAATATTAAAAAATCTCAAAAAATAAAAGCTTGTTAAAAACTTGGGAAGGAGACGGTAACTAGATATTTTGAGAGGAGGGTATTTAAGAAAGGAAAATCTATAACTACTTGTCTGCATACGGAGAAGTAGCTGCATTGATGCAGAAGATGGACACTTACACCTCAGCCCCCAGATTTAATTATCACTTTATCATGCAAGGCCTTGAAAAAAAAAGCCTTAGAGGAGACAATAACCCACACAAGCTGGCAGCCCACGCAGCAGACTCTATCTCAAGTAGCTGGCCATGCTTGTTCAGTAATAAGGAACTCAGAGATATGGTGCAAAATTCCACTTGCACTACTTACAGAGAGTCCTTGGACAAGAAAGAAAAAATGTATATACACACAAAAAAGAGACAGGACAAAAGTCTTGCTGATGCAGTGCTGTCTGGCTACATGTAACTAATTAATATTGCTAGTCGCTGTTTGCTGAGGCCCCTGGCAGCCTGAATCTCAGCAATTACAGTGTGAATTGCATGAGAGGATTATATGAAGTGCTCTCGGCTTGGGGGAGCCAGGACGCTTCAGCTCGAGTGCAGAAAACAGCTGCTTAGGGGCTTTGCACCTGCTTGCTACCAGGCAGTTTTCACCTCAAGATCTGAGATGAGCCGTCTTCTTCTTCATCTGCTTCATCTGATCCTTCCAATTTCCTTCAAAAGAGGAAAGAAAGAGAGACATATCAAAGCAACTTGGAAAGTGAACTTTTGTAAGGCACGGACTTTGGGAAAGACTGGGGGTGGGTGCGGGGAATTCGCAGTGCAGTGGCGCCCGGGAGCAGACCCAGGGAGGGGGACACACTGGCAGACCTCCAGTGTAAAACAGCGGGAGGAATGAAAGGCAAAGATTTTTATTCTCCTAAATCCAGTAACTCAACAAACGCTCACCAGTGCGTGCAGTACGTAGCGAGGAGGGAGTTGCTACAGTCCAAAAACCTAAAAATCTACCAACAACATACCCCCACCAGCAATACAAACACATCTACAGTATCTCTTCTGCAGCCCGCTAGATCTCAGTCAAGCAAAGAATATGGGTGTGACTGGGTTTTTCACTTTGGGAGGTAAAAAATATGAAAGTATGGATCGAATAGTGATATGTTACATTGGAGAAACTGTCCTGTCACCGACATACATTTTACATACTGTTCATACATTAACTAATATCCCTAGTAACATGTTACTTTCTATAAAGTCCCTATAAAGGCTTAATATTTCTATAAAGGCTTACTGTTTTAGACTCTTTTCATGTCTGGTCCAAATATATCTGCATTAATGTCATTAACATATTAAGTGTTAATAATCACAGCCCATCTAGTACAAGAATACTTAGTCTAGGCTTAGGTTTGCCTGCGTATGGCTTTTATTAATTTCTAGTAGAAAGCAATAGTTTTTATTAAATTATTCTTTGCATGATGTGTTATTTTTATCCTTAAATAATCAAAAGCCCATAAAACATTTAAGAAGCAAGAATACCAGAGAAGACAGTTAAGTGTGTATTGTAAATGAGAATGTTTTCACATTTGTTTTGTGTGATTAAAGGATTATTATAACTTCATTGCTAGTTAGAAATGCTCTGCGTATTAATTAAGCTCCAACCAATTGATATTCTCTGCCTTTAAGGATGACTGAGACATGTGTGTGTTTTAGTTATTATTTATATTAGCTTTGTTGATATCATTTCAATGTATGTTATGTTAATTTAAGTAGACTGTGTAATCTTTAGTAAAAAAAAATAGAAAGGTTTGTTCAGGATGTTATTTCACTTGGGGATTAAGAGAGTCTATTTATACTGAGCCGAAGGGGGAAAGGTCACACACCTTAATCTGATGTCACCAACATTATGTTAACAACTAATAAGCTTATTCACTGCTGATGTTGAACTAATTAAAAAGTTTGAAGACAAATTGTAATGTATTGAGGTTTCTAATAGTGTCCACTGGGGGGAATCGCAGGTGTTTAGATCAGCTTAAAAATAATAACCCTCCACCCCACTGAGTGCTCCCTTTTCACAACTCTCCCAGCTTTTATTCCCGGCTGTTAAGGCTACCTCTGACAGGAAATTCCTCACGTGATTGGTCTTTCCTGGGGGTGGAGGGCTTAGCGGAGACCCAGAGGGGTCATTCTCGGATGAGCCTGTGAATAACCTCTTTGGCCCAGGCTTCTTCTTCACACTGAGCTCAGAACAGCAGTTATTGCTTCACACCTCTCTTCAGAGAGTGCTTTACGGGCCGGTGTTAGAGACATAACCACACAAGATCCTGGGGGCAATCAGGTTCGGCTGTAAACTCTTCTGCTTGTGTGTCTTAAATGTGTGGCATCTTTAATAGTGTATTTATCTTCACAACAGTCTCTAGCGGCTCTGAAAATAAATACTTAGGGATTTTACTTCCTTTGTTTATTAAGTAAATAGCCCATAGTTTACTGGAGAGGCTTGTTACAGCAGAGAAGCATGTACAGTGTGCTTCTTTAGAGCCACAATACTAAACAGCTGTCTAGCATGTATTTAGCTCTACTAAATCCATAGGAAATCTGCTGTATGCAAAGCCTTGATAAGTCTGTATCAGACATTCTATGATCACGTTTATTAAATATTTTTAATTTGACTGCAACAAAAACATTTATTTGGTGCTACTCTGTCATTAACAAGGTCAAATTACTTCGAGTTAATTATTTGTGTCTAATTGTAATCCTGGGGAAATACTAATATTTCAATTAGATTAGTGTAATTTATCTGTGTAATCTTAATGTCTGCCACAGACAATTGTGGGACAGATTTACAGTGTTTCTGCTTTCAAAGAATCAGATGCAGTGCCTTCTACATTACTGCACAAACAATTGGTTCTATGCTTTAGTTGCTTTAAAAATAAATGAGTCTTTATTCCGATACTTTGCTTGTGCTCCTGTGAGGCTCACTCTGCAGAAACCTGTAATATATTGAATGACACAGAACACGGACAGGCCTGAACCCAAGCAACCCAAACAGACACGTGATATTACTAACGAAATCAGGTAGATTTAAAATGGAGCTCCTTGCAGGAAACCGATCAGAGGGGGTTTCTTCCAATATCTTAAAAGAACAGAAAATGTATTATAGAGATTGCGGGTGGATATAAGAAATATTTTTAAAATGTTATTCATTTATATTTAAAAATATTAAGGAGTGTGTGAAATATATTTAAATAACTGAATAGATTTAAAATGTATTTTGCTTTTCCATTTTTAAACACATTTCAGAGTTTCTGGTGTTGATGTTTATTACACTGTACTGGCCCTTTCCAGGCTCGGCTTGTCCTGGGCGCCAGCCCCACAACCAGCGAGGGCTGTGCCCGTCCTCCGGCAGAGCTGCTGCTGTGCTGTGCGTGCTGAGGGCTTGCAGGGGGACAGAACAGCAGGCCTGACTTGGGCCCATCCAGAGAAAAACAAGACAGAAAAACACGAGATCAAGATCTTTGAAGTCCGTAAGACCTATGAAGCTCCGCCGCAAGTGGAAAAAGACTGGAGGGCGCTCATGAGCAGAAGCCCTTATGCCCTCCGATCGACGGTGACCGCAGTCTCACCGCAGCAGGCTCTCGCACTCACACACACTGGCAAAGCTTTTACTTAGGATGTTGGAGAGAGATGTGAGGGTTTCAGAACCGAGCAGATCTCAGCTCCAGGCAGAAGTGCCGCCTGTCTGAGGAACACCCTGGTCTTGGCGTGTCATCGCCAGCCGCAGATGCCTAGTGAATGTTGGTGTCTGCAGAAGTCTGCAGGTCCTGCAGGCTCGGCTCCTGGCTGCTGCTTCTTCTCCCCGCCGGCTCTTACGAGCCTGTCTGGAAGTGTCACGTATTACTGCTCCCCTCCTCCCTCTGCGATAATAGGTCTTAAAAACATGCCCCAGAAATCTGCTTTATCTGTCACTTCTGTATAAATTTACCTTGCCCATTCTTCATATCTCTCAGCACTGTTTGTACAAGCTTGACTGAAAATATATGTCCCTAGCAGCGGAGCAAATTAAGTTTTTTTTTTCCACCTCATCTGGCCTCAGGCATGTTTAAAGATTTTTGAGCCACAGCTTAGAAAACGAGAAGTTGTGTCATGTGTTATTGATCACCCTGTGGCGTAAGAGAGTTTCACCCAAACCACGGTCCGCGGTTAATCTGCCGTGCGCTGCTTTGTGTTCACAACGGACCGGGAGCTTCTGCTGCAAGATGTGGAGGTGAGATGGGACTCAGCCCAGGCCTGGGTGTGTGCGAGGAAAGGGCTTGTAATACAGTGTGATGGATGTGTGTGAAATGACACTCGACCTGCACATTTATGAACGTACGTGTATTAGAAAAAGCACTAGTAATATATTTGGAAACTCTATTCACGTTACTTCCTTTGAACATCTGGCCATAATAACTCAATATCTCTTATTTGCATAATCCATGTGGTTTAGAAGATAGAATCAAGAAGCTTTCTACTTTAAAACAGGGTGAAGTCAGAAAGTAAAATATACTTCTTGTGTGTCTGTTGGACTGGTTGATAAACTGTCTGAAATAACCAGAATTTTTATCTTTCCATTCTGTTGAAAAACGAAAAGTAATGGAAGTGTCCATTTCATAGCACAAAACAGAGAATGGAAAGAATTCAAGAACCTGTGTGTTTATTAGCTACAAAGAAGGCAAAATATTATTTTTTTATGTTGCAAACTGCTTTGTTTTGAGTTAAATTTTAAAATTTGAACCATATGCCCTATGGTTTATATATTTTGTTCTCTTATTTTTCTGGAAAAAAAAGTTGTAGTCGTAGTTGATTGCCTAACCTAGGTAATTTGGAAAGACACAGGCCGTGCTATGAGCCAGGCTCCACTGTACTAGTCTGGACAGTGAACTGACTGAATGTTAATATCAGAAAGGGAGGGAAGAGCTCTGATTCAGGGAGAATTTTCAGGTTTCAGGCTATAGGTAATTAGATCAGCTGTTACTTAATGCCGTGATGAAAAGCACTTATGTATTTTCTTAGCAAAAGCTCCCCAATGTTTACTCAAACCTTTAACGTGGCTACATGGCCAGGTGAGCAAACTTAAAGCGTTTGATATTTCCGAACGCACATAGCTCAGCCTCAGTTTTCCACTTTCATCTCTCCCGCAGGACCTGCCTGAGTGCTGCACTAGAAAGGGAGCGCCTACTTTTTCACAGTTGTTGTGAAAAGAGTGAGCTCCAAACCTCTTGTTTTGAAAAGCCAATAAGAAAATAAGGGCCTTTAAGTTCCTGAATATATCCAGGGAAGCACATGATTTTCACCAATTCACAAATTCACAAATAAATTTGTGAAAACCCTGGAGATTGTCTAATTGTAAATAACCTCAGATTTACCTCATTTGTTGTGATTGCTTCCCGCTTGTTTAAGGAAAAATAGATTGAGCTTAAATACATGTAACTGAATGGCTTTATTCTTTACATAACTTTCTCCAGTTCAGCTGATTCTCTACCCTGCAAAATCTTGGGATTTGTGAAGACTTTCCTTGTTCGCAGCTCCTGTTCATCAAAGTGCTTTATGAGCTGTGAGTTTTAGCAGCTTGGGGTACCACCAGCTTCAAAGAAGATGACCCTGCCATAACCCTTGCTGACATAAAATTCAAACTACTGGGCTTTACAGGTCTTTTCAAGTGTAGAAGAAAAGATGAGGATTGTTTCTTGGCTTGAAGGACAAATTACCAAATTACGGCATATTAATGACAATTTCTGGAGAACATACAAACAGCTGTTGTTATTATTATCCAATGTATTGTACTATTTAATAAATAATAATAATAATTATAATTGCTTACACTTATATAGCGCTTTTCTGGACACTCCACTCAAAGCGCTTTACAGGTAATGGGGACTCCCCTCCACCACCTCCAATGTGCAGCAACACTGGATGTGACGGCAGCCATAGTGCACCAGTCCGCTCCCCACACACCAGCTCTCAGCGGGGAGGAGAGCAAAGTAATTAAGCTAATTCATAGAAGGGGATTATTAGGAAGCCATGATTGGTAAGGACCAATGGGAAATTTGGCCAGGAGGCTGGCGTTACACCCCTACTCTTTTTGAGAAACTCCCTGGGATTTTTAATGACGACAGAGAGTCAGGACCTCGGTTTTACGTCTCATCCGAAGGATGGATTTATTAAGTATTTTTTTAGTAAATCTTTCAATTAAAATTTGCAAGGACCTGTTTGAGCTAATTAAAATAAATTGAGTTGACCCAATTATGTTGACCTGTTTAATGAAAGTCCTCCTAAGTATATTTTCTTGCATTTTAACACAGCCAGGCACTTCAAACAGTAGTCTGATGCAAATGTGTTCCTACTGTATGTGAATGGATGTCATACAACTGCAGTGTGCATTAACATGTGGGAGGGAGCAGCTCCTGTGTACTATGACCAGCTCAAAGCCCTGAGCGCCTCTCATCGCCAGACTCTGACTGGACAGCACCTGGGGTCTCTCAGCTCTCTGTGGTTATTCAGCGTCTCCTTGTCTCTCCAGAGGTCACTGCTCTTAGCCTGTTTCTGCACAAGGTCCCCTCTGTCTATATCCTGAGTTTTGCCTTGCTCAGAGCTGGCACTCTTCTTCACTTTGTTGGCTTGTTCTATACACAGTAAAGGACTGTGATTGTAACTTTCATTAGTGTGCAATGTAGTGTACACTAGCAAGCAAGTTTATCTATGTGTTGGAACAAGTGACACACCTGAAGAAGGCTCCACGGCCAAAACGTTGTGTTTTCTTTCTTCTTTTTTTCAGCATGGAATAAACCTATTACTTGTTCCTTTGAAGCCTACGCATGCTGACACAGCTACCCACCTGAACTACTTATCTATGTGTTGTCAACTGCAAAGAAAATTCATAAGAATAATGTACTTAGGGCACTGCCTGAGGATTTGGAAGTGATACAACTCGCCTCAAGTGTGCCATTTGAACTGGCCATTGCATTTTCCAACAATGTAGAACTTGTGACTAAACGTCTGAAGGATGGGAGCTGGGAGTCTTCAACGAGCCTGGTGCAAGTTCTTCATCCAGACCTGTCCGGCTGCAAGTGTGTTTACCAAACAGAAACAGAATGGGGAAGTATTTGTATTCAATGGTGTAATACTCTACTGACATTACTGACTTTATTAAGCCTCCACATAAAGATGGGATGGTTTCTTCCATCCACAACAGAATGAGGCTTTTCTCTGGCATTGCTGCAGTAAACTGTGCAGCTCTTACATCACATCGATAAAATCATTTTTTTGGGTAAAATCCATGGGCAGGACACGAACACAAACGTAACCACCATTTTAAAATAACTAGCATTCCTCCTTTTTTATGAAGCATTCAAAATTAAACACACAAATCCAGCTCCACCTGCAACAGGTAGTAACCAAGGCGCTGTGGTTTTATGAGGTGGCTGAGTGGGAGATTTGACACTGTCAGAGCTAGCTGAGTAAACAGGTTATTAACCTCCCCTGTTCTCCCCTGTTTTAAAGAGAAGTCATCAATCTTCATTGAAAGCTGAAATAAGGCAATACTTTACACACCATTTAAAACTACCCTATTCTTGCAAAATAAGAAATACAACTTTCCTTATTTTGACAATCACTTTCAAAAAATAGTTTTATTTTACTTGCACCACTCTCCTTTTTGATGAGATAAAAAGTAGGAACTATCTACACTGCAGTCTTTTGTATTTATTGATGTATTTAATATAAATAAAAAAAGTTTTTTCAGGATAAAGTTAGAACATAAATTTAGATACAATATGTACTGGAGAGGATGGCCTATGGTTTCTGTATTGTGTAGTAGCTGCCCTCTATTGTCAATTATTTGCAACTGACAATGAGCTATTCCAAGAAAGTACATTGAATGGAATTCTTTAATTTAAAAGATATTGTGAATTAAGCATAACGATTACAATCACAATATTTGATGGTCTATTAAAACATGAGAAAAATTCAAATATGTGATCATTTCTATTTCAAAGTTGTCAAACATGAATAGAGTAATTTCTCCAGACTAATTTCAGAGTTTTAACCATGTAAATTTCTAATTAGGCAGCGGGATTGTTTGACATGCTGTTATGTCAACTAGATATTAGACAGCTTTTCCAGAGTTCAATTAAAAATGCAGAAAATAAATGGAGGATTTTAAGTCGGAACAGATATAGTTCCTCTGCTATGAAGGAAACCTTTATTCTTATTTGCCTTTTAGCCCTAAAGACCTAGAGAACAGCAGGCAAGAGAGTTATAAGAAAGAGCTCAGTGCCATTCTGGAGTCATTAGTCGACAGTGCTCCAAGATAAGCAGTGTCCCCAGGCCCTTCCCAGACCCAGGGACAGTGTGGAGCATATTGAGGGCTCCAGACTCCTTACTCTTGGGCTCTGTGTTGGATTCCCCAGCCTGGAGCCAGGGGCTTCACCCTGAGTGCCACAGTTCACACAGTCATATTAGTGGGTAACCCTGTGATACACCAGCAAGCTATTTCGATCCACATAAAGCATTCGAACCTGCATACATCGAGCTGCTGGGCTGACGTACGTGCCTGCAGGTAGGGAAGGAGACGTTGGTAGGGTATAGATCCAGCAAGCGGGACCACAAGGGGGCTGATGTTGGCCAACGCAGATCTCCGAGAGGACGTCTCGAAGGGGAGAAGAGTGCTGCCCCTCAGTAATGACATCTAGCACCATCAACGCAGCACAAGGTAGCTCATGGGTCAGAGGGCAAATTCAGGGAATCAGGAGACATTGCATTGTACCTGGGAGAATCATGGATGAAAGTTAGAGAAGAGCCTTTCAGGCTCAGGAGGAAATATCCTACGTAGGTCATAGTTTCTAGACAAAGGTGCTGAGCTTTCCTGGAGCAAAGTGTGGAAAGAAAACCAGAACTCTGAACTCCTGAAACAAGGGGCAGTTAAATGATGTTGTGTATCATGGGATTGCACTATTGCTATATTTTATTATTGTCATGTACTGTATGTTATACAGTATGTTTTTGTTTCTCCAATATCAGGTATTCTGCACTGTTCCGTACTGAGTGTTTTTTTGTGCTAGTATTATAAGTGGTCTATGTCCATGTCAATGAAAATGTTTATTTAGTGTTTATTTAGCTATAAATGTATTTAAAGCTTGGCTTTTAATCCCAGGTCATCCTGTAGGTCATCCTAAAGGCAATAGCTTTTCACTGTATTGTTTTATTGTACCCTTATCCTGTCATTTAGCACATTTTTGGTTTTAATTGGTAAAATAAGAATTGTAATAAGAATGAACTCTTCTTCAAAACAACATGCAGATACAGTATGTCTCCTTATAAGTGTCCCTTTTACTTTAAGACCCATCTGCCACCTGAGCCACAGAACACAGTCACACATCAGCCAGGACCTCCTAATCTTCTAAAGGAGTGGGCCCCGGTGTTTGAACTGCTGTTTGGGAAGGAAAAGTAGTAAAATAATTAGTTCAATGCAGTAGTGACACAAAATACACTGTAGGGCCCCACAAGTGGCACTTTCATCATCAGACACTGAAAAGAAAGTACTTCTCCATCGACACTTTGAAATAAAAATAATTTGGGGTCGTCATAAATGCTTTATGATCCCACATGGTCAGAGGCACGGAATAGTATTTTATGTTCTTAATTGTACAAATTCAGATTGTAGCAGAACAACACTGCCACCTACCTGTGGAACAGCTCTGCAGTGCTGAATGTGCAATACAGGTTCACTCATGGGACACTGGCACCACAAGCCAGGATACTGTCAGAAACCTGGGATCTGATTGCCTGCCACCTTACTGTCAGTGAAAAAGCAAAATCTCTCTGTCCCAGCAGCCCGACCTCAAGGTCAGAGAGATGCACCTGTCACCTATCTGAAAACATGTTAAAGGCTAAAAGCCTGTAGCCTTGGTGTGTCTATGTTAGAAAGAGGCAGCAGTGATGGACTTCCTGTGTCGTCCTGCCATGGAAACTTTATAGCATCTGCACTCAAGAACCGAAATATTCAGAAGATTCAACTTTTTCAAAGGAAACAAAATTCATGCACAAAAAGTAAAGTAATACAGCCAAATTGTGTCTGATCTGGCTAAAGGAGTTAGGCAGGCTCCAATGCAGAAACTTCTTCTTATTATTATTATCATTATTATTATTATTATTATTATTATAGACTCCCCTTGGTTCTCAGCTTTAACATGTTTCCCTTTGCAATGGTGTGAGCTGGTTTAGTGTTCTGAGGAACTCCACTGGGTTGACTTTCACACTTGTCTTATGTAAATATTAATGTCTTCTTTTAGCCTGTCATTAATTTAGGGCATAAAAATGTGTGAAGAATTGTAATGTTCACAAATTAAGTGTAAGTTATAGTACAAACATGAAGATGCAGAACCTTGCAAACATACTCACCCCCTTCTATTAATGTCCCCTTGTGTTGAATCAGAGAAGAATGAGTACTAATCACATTGTTCAAGTGAATATTTTTTAATCACCTTCCGAACTCTCTAAACACTTTCATTGGTTAAAGATGCTAAATGTCAGCAAAACAGCAAAGAACATTCACAAATTTAATAAAGTTGATTGCACAAGTATTCACACACTTTTCCATGGCAAAACTAAATTAGTTCAGATGCACAGAGCTGTTTTGAGAAGTCACAACACATTTCACTTTCATGGTTTTTGTTTCATGATTAATTAATATTAAGTGTAAACTGCTCAATAACACAAATAAATTCAATATATTGATCGATGTTCTTACCAGTCATGCTGATGCAACACAACGAATTAGTTGGTTCTGTCTGTCTGAAGTATCGGTTGTCTTGATTTCAGAATAAATTTCCTGAGTCACACAGTAACTTTCAAACAAAGACCATGTGGCTTTCAAGACAACTCAGGTTGTGGAAAGACATATCAGGAAATGGGTATAAAAAAATTTAAAGACACCGAATATCCCTTTGACCACAGTGAAGTCGATCATTCAGAGCAAGGTGTATCATACCACAGACACTTCCCAGATCAAGTTATCCCTCCAGTCTGAGCTACTGGGTAAGGTGGAAACTGGTCAGGGAAGCCACCATGAGGCCAATGATGACTTTGAAAGAGTAACTCAGTTCAATGATAATAATAATAATTGCTTACACTTATATAGCTTTACTATATACCACTCAAAGCGCTTTACAGGTAATGGGGATCCCCTCCACCACCACCTGTGTGCAGTCCCACCTGGATGATGCAACGGCAGCCATAGTGCGCCAGAACACTCACCACACATCAGCTATCAGTGGGGAGGAGAGCAGAGTAATGAAGCCAATTCATAGATGTGGATTATTAGGAGGCCATGATTGGTAAGAGCCAATGGGAAATTTGGCCAGGACACCAGGGTTACACCCCTACTTTTTTCGAGAAACGCCCTGGGATTCTTAATAACCACAGAGAGTCAGGACCTTGGTTTTATGTCTCATCCGAAAGACGGCACCTGTTTACAGTATAGTGTCCCCGTCACTATACTGGGGCATTAGGACCCACATGGACCGCAGGGTGAGCGCCCCCTGCTGGTCCCACTAACACCTCTTCCAGCAGCAACCTTAGTTTTTTCCAGGAGGTCTCCCATCCAGGTACTGACCAGGCTTCAGTGGGTTGCCAGTTGTTAGTTGCAGAATGATATGGTTGCTGGCTTCAATGGCTGCGATGGGATAAAATGTCCATTAGTTAACAATGTAACAATGTGTTAGCAATCTTGGTCTGTTCACTCCACAAAGCTAACCTGTATGTACTGAAAGAGCCTAAAAAAATCTCAAATCCAGCATAGAGTTTGTAACAAAGCATTAAAATGGACCAGCAAACTTGAGGCAAAAGGTTACCTGATCACACGAGACAAAATTAGAACTTTTGGTCAAAATGCAAGGTATTGCATTCTGCACAGACTTCACATAATGCCTTGCCCAGTCAACACCAGCCTCACTGTCAAGCCTGGTGCTGGCAGTATCAAATCAGCAGGGACTGGGCAGCTTGTCAATACCGAGGAGACAATGGAGGGAGCAAAGTGCTGGTAAATCTTAGAGGAGAACCTACTACACTTCAGTCAATTCACCTTTCAGCAGTACAATAACCAAGAGCACATGGCAAAAACTACACTGGAGTGACACAGAAGGAAGAAAGTCAACGTCCTTGAATGGCCCAGTCAAAGTCCCGACTTGTATCCTACAGAAAAACTTTGCCGAGACTTGAAACATATTGTCTGTTAACAAATCCCCCACCAACATGACAGAACTTGAGCAAGCCTGTAAAGAAGAATTGCACCATACAAGTGTGCAGAGCTGACAGAGACATTAAATTTAAACGTTAAATAATGTTTAGTTTTAACATTAAAGTTTTGATTAAGAACAATCATTTAAAAAACAGTGTACAGTAAATGTCATTTATAGCTCATCAAAATAAGTCATGATTGGAAAAGTGTAAACACGTTTGCAAGACTCTGTACAGTAAATGGTGCCTTGGTCTATTAAAGGTATATTAAACGTTTTAAATAAGGTTTGTTACAGAAGGGATATAAATCATCTCACAGAAATCTTACTCATTAAGATATTTGGTGAAGGTGTTCTTAATTCTGTCTTCTCAAAGTTAATCTCAAAGTTATTTGATTATCCTAAAATTATTCAGTGAGGTAATTTTCTCAAGCTCAGTTGGACTGTAGCAGGGATTTTCGAAAACAAACATGTAACAAAGCAAGCGCCATATGTTCTTGCTCGGTCCCCATCTCTCTCCTTTCTCTCTCTCTTCCTTTCTCTGCAGAGTGGCAGAAGGATCTGTGACAAATCTTGTTGCTAGGCTTTATGGGTGGAAACTATCCTGCGCTCTGGAAACAGTGAACCGTTCATTAGGGTCTGCACACAGAGTCCTGCACATAAATAAACAGACTCATATTTACAATGCAAACTTGAGCAAAAAAAACCTTGTGGTGAACAAGCAAATGGTTATGCCATCTTCACAGGAACTTCAGAAAGACAGACCTGTAGTAAGTGGGCTTTGAGAAACCCAAATCGATTAAACTCCATTAATCTTTGATTATACTGTCTAATTACTCATCCCGTTTATGTGTCAGGGGTTCTGTGGCTGAACTCGCTGCGGGGAACAGCCCCTTGGCAACTCCTCAGCCTCCACCTTGCCACAAGAGTGCTGTCTCCACGCCTGACTCCTTCACCTGCTCAGCAGCAGGCTGTCCTGGGAATGTCCCCAGCCTGTCTCAGGCCTGGCCTCAGTGCAGTGATTAATGAAGCAGCCTCCCAGAGGTTACTGTCTGTGGGGATGAAGCTGCACTAGAAACTGGTAAACCTTGGGTGGTATCCAAGAAGGAGTGAGGGCGCATTTGAATGTTTGTGGAATTTCTTTCTTTACTCTCAAGAACTGCAGAAAGGCAGGGGAACATTTTGCTAAGTGAGAAAGTCACAGGCCACATTGTTCCTGCAGTTGGTATTTGTTCTTGAAACAAAGATTTTAATTTAGCAGTCTGCTCCATATGTATTGAAAGCACCTTTTTTCTACTGAGAAATAAAAAGCTGGATGCCACGTTTTTGCAGAATTAGTATTTTAATGTACTACATTCTGTGGTGAAATACGTAGCAGTTTTGGGAATTTTGCAGTTTTAGAACATAAGCACGATACGTAATCTGCTCTGTGCAGATCTATTCAGTCAATTAAGTCTGTGGTAGCATGCAGACATGTGTTCTTAATATTTGTCAATAGTGGCCTACAGATAAAATCTCTGCAGTACTTGTTTTAGCGGCATGAACATTGTGTTCCCAATGAGAACAGTTAGCTCTGACTAAAAGAACGCTATGTCTTTGGTATCTAAGACAACATCCAGGCTTTAGTGGCTGTTACACAGTTAGTATTGAATTAAATTTAAATGAAATTCTTAAAGTTAAAACTGTGCTTGAAAGATTGAATACAGTTAAGTTGTAGGAAATTGGATGAAATATTGAAAAGTTATTTTTTAATGTTAGTAAAATAAAAAATAAGTTACAAAAAATCCTTTACCCCCTCTGAAATAAATTATCTGTTTATACTGACATTTTCCCATTGTGGGTAAACAAGGATCTGTTAACTAGAATAAAATTAATCATTTATTATCACATTTTCACTGATCCCGAGAAGTGTTTCAGAGCAGTAGCACAACTTACCCAGTCAATCCAATCAATTCGCAAGAAACTACGGTTTACTGCAACTGTGAACTGTCACTTTCTTACAGAACAACTTCAAGTAGATTTCTGTGCACTCAAGTATGCTGTAGCTAATCAACACTTAATCGATATTCCCATCAATACCGGATTTTTTCGAAGTGCCGAATAATAACATGCATACAGTACATATATAGTGGATTCATCTAGTAAGCTGTCAGGTCAACATTGTATTATCTAACCTTGCCACTTCCTGCAGCTGAATTACTTCATGGTCTTCCAATTAATGATTAATTATGCATACCAGTTCTTGTCAGTCCGAAGTCTGTAAAGAATTTATGATGTGTAAAATGATCAGTTTTCGGCTTTATTGGAAAGATATCGATCAGAGTTCAAACACGTGTGGTATAGAAACACACAGTCAAGGAAAGAGAATATCTCTCAGATGGTTTGCTAGCACCAAGAGCGGAGGGGATCACAAGCAGAGCTGTTACTCGGGAATTGGCAACACCCTTGAGGTCAAATGAAAGTGTGGCTGAATCCTTGCACACAGCGGTTTGTCTTTTCAAAAGGTCTGCAACTTGTCCCAAGATAACTTGTCTGCTTCAAGCTTGTTCAGCGTGCTGTATGGCCTGCACACTGAATGTACACTGGACTCTCATGGCAAATCTCTATGATGTAATAATAATAAGAAGAAGAATCATGATGATGATGATGATGATGATGATGATAAACTTTATTTTATATAGCGACTTTTAAGGTGGTTTCTCAAAGCACTTTACAGAATGACAACAAGAAAAAATACACAATATATATACAATGAAAATACACAATGAGAGGAGAGAGTAGATTTGGTTACGTGATAGGGAAGGTGCAGAGGGGGAAATAACAGAACCAGTGAAGTAGAGGCTCTTCTAAAGAAGAAAATTTAAGTCTGGATTTGAAAGAGTTTAGGGAAGGTGACTCTCTGATATCTTTAAGGACAGAGTTCCAGAGTTTTGGGGAGCAGCAGGAAAAGTCCTGTCACCCCTAGAGTGTACATGGGCTTGGGGGACAGACAGGAGACCAGAGTTTGAAGAGCGAAGGTTGCAAGATGGGGAGCAGGATGATAGCAGCTCAGCCAGGTACTCAGGTGCAAGCCATACATATGGCCATACAGCCATACAGAGCCTTACAGGTGAGCATGAGGATTTTGAAGTCGACATGACACCCAACAGGGAGCCAGTGCAGGGACTCCAGGATAGGAGTAATGTGATCACTTGCACTAGACCTGGTCAGGATTCTGGCTGCCGAATTTTGGACATTCTGGAGTTTGTTCAATGTAGATTTAGAAACCCCAGTGATTGGAGTGTTACAGTGGTCAATTTAGGCGAAGATGTGACTTCAAATAGCCGGTCAGATCCCAGCCTTAATCATGAACTGTTACCCCCTTGTCCAACACCAGGCCTGAGGCCCCATCTTTCCACAGCCAGTTCACCCCCCATCTTCTTTTCCAGAAATTGCAAAATGTAACGAGACAAAAAAAACAGTCTTTCCCGCTTTTGATCACCCAAGCTTTACAATATTTTGTACTTGTTTTTCTTGACATTTTGAATTTCCCTGCCCATGCCTTTTGTTTCAGTCACGTGGAGCTGTTACAGCAGGCTGGACAGCTATTCAACTGTCTGTCTGTGCTGGCTGTCAGCCCCATGTGCAGCACACAGGATAATAGTACTGGAAGGGCGCTCTGTCTTCAGAAAGACTTTTACAGGATGAAACTTACAAACAGAAGCCTCTGGACAACCTCAAAATGTTAGAGGATTGAGAAACTGTTAAACCATAAAACTAACATGTTTTGACAAAATGTTTTTCAGGTACTCTTTACCTTTAGTGAGAACTGAGATGCTTTAAGGCCGGTGTTGACATAAAGGATCCCCGTTCTCCACATAAAAGCTTTTTCAGGTCTTACAAACTGATATTTGCACACACAGAAAGGTAACAAGTTCACCAATCTTTGATGTCAGGTGTCCTTCCTCAGGCCTAAACAAATTGAAAAAAAATGCTAAAAAGAAAATGATGAACCTTTTCTTCTGTCATCCTGGAATTAATCTGCAAAAAGTGAGGTTTTAGCCAGACTTTGTTGAGCGTTCTGTTGAAACTATCAGAATTTCCGCTTAGCGCTAGTGGGGGATTAGTGTCTTTTGGAGCACGGTAGTTCACTCGCAGTTGAAAAGCAAACAAACAATGAAAGAATTTCTAGACGTGGAGCAGCTGGGCCATCGTGCCTCTCCTGGTGCAGTCACGCAGGTTCTCAGCCACTGGCTGTTAGCAACAGACATCAATCCTCACTCCCGATTGTTACTGTACACCTGTACGATCTGGCCTCTGTCCGCTGCCAGAGTGCTAGTGTGTTGCATGATAGTCAGAAGGACCGATGGCTGGAAAGCAGAATCAAAAGTTGGTTTAACCAGTTCTACTTTATAGAGCTGTGAAATGGCCTAATATCCACATAACCATAACTCATAGCGACTGCTTGCTCTTAAATGTCACAGTCTTAAATTAACCAAGAAAAGTCAATTAGGTCCATTGGTTATCTTCATCTGTGCTTCTTCTGTGTTGGTTTGCAAAGCCTGACTCTAAAGTATTAACATTTAATTTAGCTCTTGGATTATTGTAAAGTGCTTTGAGGTCAGTTTTGGAAGAAAGACCACAAGAATAGTTACAAACAAGGGAAGGTGATTCATCCAGTCAGGCACGTTTGGTTAGCTGTAGCTTGAAGATCTGAGCTACAAAGATGCCATCTTATCAGCTTCAACAACAAGACTGAGTAGTTTGACCCAGAATCCCCCTACACATCTGTGTAAAAACAAAGACACCACATACAGTCAGTGTACAGTACATATACATACACAAGTGGAATGCATGCAAAGGGATTTCCTGACTATCCAATACAAAATGTTCAGTAGAGCGCTACAACAGTAAACATCTAACACAGGCAGCTGAGAAATCAATTTAGCTGAACAAACAGTCTTGCATGTAATGACAGCTAGTTATCCATTTATGTCATACCAGCCTTCCAGAGCCTGGAGCCTGAGCCCGTGCGTGACATTCCGAAATTGATTTTCTCCATTATTTTCTTTCCTTTAAAAAAAATAATTAAATATCCTCAGGTTCCGCAACAGCTTCTCTGACGTGCAGTTCTCTAACCCAGAGTGAACACAGGTGTAATTGTGAAGCGAGGATTTTTATTCTTTTATGTTTGTACTTTTCTTGTCTGATTACAGTAATGCGGTAACCCAGACCTGAGATTCTAAGTGCACGTGGATTGGGCTCATCTCCTCCCTGGGGTGGAGGGCCCTGAGCTCAGGAGGGCAGAGCTCTGGTTGCAGTCCTGGACATGTGCTTAGCATGCGTTAGCCTCAGTCTTGCACACTGGCCAGCGCACCACAGACCTGACCTCACCGGTGCTGCCAGGACTGCTCGCTCCTGCCGCCGTCTGCGAAGAGACCGGCTGAAGGAGTCTTGGGGAAAACCTGCTGGTGTGGACGAAACCTCTGTCCTGCGCAATCCCATCACCTGGGCTTGGGGCGGGCTTGGGGCGGGCTTGGGGGTCAAGAGAAGGACAACTCTACAGAATTTATGGCCACATTAACATTTTTCTATGGCTGTTTGTAACTAATTTTATCTGCACTAGTGTCCATTTAATAAAACAGAAACTCTTCACCAGCATCTGCCATTGTGTTAAATTAAGAAGTAATGGTGCCTCAAGTTTTAAATCTATTACATTTATATTGTAAAATGTTAATATGATACTCACGTTTTGTGTAGCACAGTTAATAAGTATTGGTGTTTGATAAGGTAAGGTATGGATTACTGGGACTCAGGAGCACCT
This sequence comes from Atractosteus spatula, assembly GCF_055471065.1. NCBI lineage: Eukaryota > Metazoa > Chordata > Actinopteri > Semionotiformes > Lepisosteidae > Atractosteus > Atractosteus spatula. Next base: position 73,781,811 of record NC_142709.1, on the reverse strand, counting down.
GGTAACAGCAAAGTAATGGAGGTGTGTAAAAAAAAGCAGCCTCCTGGAACAATTGTCACTTCACTGCTAGTGGAAGCTGCTACAGAGCTGAACAGTTTTCATGTGACATACGACTCCATCGCTCGTTCTTTTTAAACCAGGGGCAAATGGAAGACAGGGTATACTGCACAGAACTTAATTTCCAGCCACAAGCGTATACTGTAATACTTCAGTTGTATTTATGACCATTTTGCAAGATTCCCAAAGCATTGCACAGAAGGCAAGGTACTGTATACATAATAAAAGTGAAAAAAAGAGAAAAAAGGTCCATCAAATTGACCCACAAACAAAAATAAGGACAAAGGAAAGGTTACAAATGAGATGGACATTGGCCCATCTAGCCTGTTTGGGAGTTAGAAGCTTTGGTAGCTCTTTCTTGAAGAAAGTCAGCTTTATCCTCATGTCTGGGTAACTGAGTTCACTCCCACAAGCCTTTGTGTAAAAGTACCCCCTGTTCTCAGCTTTAAATGCACTTTCATGTAGTTTCCACATGTGCTCTCTGGTTTGTGGTTGTGGAGTCTGGTCTTCAGCAGGATGAGGAGGTCAGTATCGCCCACTGCGTGTAGCCTATTTTCCTAGTTTTCATAAAAATTCTAAATTCTTTGCATAAAATCTGAGTTTATATGCTGCACAATCTACACATCTAGACTACAGCAAAAACAGCTGTGATTTCCTAGACATGAGTTCTCCTAGTCTGCTGGGTTGCACTCTCCAGGCCTTTATTGATTAGTAAACAGTGCCCTCCACTGGCCTCTGTGCAGCACTGCCTGACTACTGCAGAAGAATGGAATGCAAATCTCTTTTGCCAAGTTTGCCTTCAACAATGTTTCCCTGTGTGTGGACTCCTGTGTCTGTTTACCGTAAACAAAACAATTTCAGCTCAAAATTATGAAAACTGAAGTGAAGGCTATTCAGTTCAAGGCTATTGGGTGAGAGAAAGAATTATAAAAAACTCAAATGCAGACAATGTCCACAGTTATCTTAACAGTGTTGAAAGAATTCACAAAGCAGTCCGTCTTGTGCAGAAACAAACAACATCTCATGCCAGAGCTATGTGGTGATGCCAGTCACAGACCACACCAGCCTGGTGTTAGTGCTCACAGACAGCGTGATCTGGGGAGAAACGTTCTTGCTGTTCAGAAGGGGCATTTCTTTCTAATAAACATATGAGTGTTAGATGTTCTTACAGTGCTCTGTACTATGTTATGAACAATAAAAATTGTTTACAAAACCTTAATGCATGAGTGATGAAAGCCTTTTTATTACAGAGGCAGTTGGTTGCGAAGATGATCAGAGAAGCAGAAGAGGGGGAGTAGGCAGAGTTTTTCCAAAAATAAAGGCTCTGCTATTGTTCTGCCTTACATGTGACTACTGAAGAAAAAATATTTACCTTGTAAGAGACTATCTTGAAAGGACTGTCTGTGAGGAGGGCTGTGGATCTGGGTGCCCTGCAACGACTCTTTCAAAGCAGGTTTCCACCTCTTTGATTCGGGCGCTGCGGAGGACGGCAGTCTGTTCTGAAGAAAGCCGGAGGAGGTGAGGTCACAGTTGTGTTTGGCATGACGGTGGAGAGGTATGTGATTATGATCTGGATAATCAGGCTCGTACAGCTTGTCTTAGATTTCCTCGGTCGAGATAGCGGTTACTTCAAAACAGCCACTAATGAGGGCCTCACAGCACTGCCCCTCACCTGGGCCAGACAGGTCTGCGTAGCCCGGACTCAGCGCAGATCAGACACAGGCACAGAACCTCACTGCATAACGCTGCATATCTTGACTGCGTATTGCTTGTGTCTCCCAGCTTCCTTGAGTCTAACAGGACTGCAAAACACACTCCTGGAGCAGCTGTCAGAGAGTGTGCACTGAAGAGAAACTCCTGCATTTACATGTGCAGAGGATGACATAAAATACAGCAAAATCTGTATTTCATAAGAGAATGGATCGCGATTGCAACTATAGAACAATCAGTAACTTTTCAGAACCTTGTCAATATAAACAACCTTTCAATATAAAATTTAATCTGGGCCTTACAGACTGCAATAAGCAGATATGTCTCATATTTCTTTTCATTTTTTACGGAGTTTAAAAGTGCTTTTCATTTCATATATTGTTTTAATTATTCAGCTCAGACATTTTTTATGTTTTTGTGAAAACAAGAGCAGAATTGGAGCTCTGTGATATTTTTTAATTTGATTGTTTTTGTTGATCTGAACTCATCAGTTGATTGCTTGGCTTGTGAATGTCCCTGTGTACGTTAAGTCACTGTGAAAATGCTCTGAGACAACTTGTTGTGAAAGGCCCTATATAGAAACATAATAAATGGCATTAGTTCAGCAAGCGAAATGCTGGCTAACGAGAGCTCAGTCATGAAATGTGGTGTTTGGGCCCCAACCACAGCTTAAAGAGGTGTAACTTTCCTGTCCTTCTCTTCTGCTCTGCTTCCTGATCAACCACCGAAAACATTGTCGACTCTTTGAATTCAGAGAAAACCATTTCTCATTTGACTTTAAAATGTTGTTTTCTCCAGGTGAGAGTCATTATAAGTGATGAAGATGTATTCTTCTGTTATGATTCTGGTGTTCTAGTTATGATCATCATCATGTTTAGCAGCTCCTATGTGACATTCTATTTTCCCTCCATATGTGGTAGATTGACTCTTACTGAAAATATAAATTAAATATAATTAAATATAACAGGTATGACAATACACCATCCTATTCACAGCTGACTTAAGCAACTGTGATAACTTCATGCAACTTTAAGTAGAGTCAAAGATAAGTAATGCCATTCATCAGTTATCTGAACACATGGAAAATTATTGCCGTAATATATTAGATTGCTGTTATCTTTATGAACACAAAATAATTTAGTGCTAAATCTGAATAATGAGAATCGGGAACTTCTGATAATAATGAAGCTGTTGGGACAAAAGAGTTAAAAAGTTGATACCAAGCCTAAACGTTTAAATGCGGTAACAGGAAAAACAGTTCAAGAAGGAAAAAAAATAAAAAACATGGAAAAAATGTGCAAATATTTTTATTAAGCTCAGCACGCAAACCTGGTGGTCTGAAAAGCTTGCCACAGGTGCTGCTCAGGAAATGACTAATCACCGCTGTGAGATATAGACTTTTGGATTAGTAGCTGATTGACAGCTAGGTCTGCACGCCGCTTAAAGCATTTTCTCCCTAAACCTTTTACAGGTGTATTAATAAAACCAATAGAATCAGTTCCTTACCTAACTAATAGTATAAGCCATTATTCCATACCCTTAATTCAGAGCTAACTATTGTTTTAGAGCGTTATACAGGACATGTGTCTAGAGGACTGATTTGAAATCTCTGCTTTATCCCTGCTTACACTGTGAAAACACTGTCTCCGTGACGCTGTTGTGCTCTGCTGATATTTTGCTGCCCCGGCTTGTTACTCCTCTGGCGTGGCTCCAGCAAAGCGCTCGTGTGTGTTCAGAGCGCAGTGTGTTACTATATATACAGGCCTGTTTGTTAGGTCTTTTAGGCGGCTAATTTCTTTCTCAAGTTCCACCTGCGACGTTGGGGGCCCTGGCCTCACTGGAGCTGCGCTGCTGTGCAGCAGAGGGCTGCCAATCCGCAGGTGTGCTCTGACAATCTCTTGGCATTCTTCTCTTGCGCTTAAGCAGAAAGACAACAAAAACTGAGTGGATTAAGGCACATGCAGGTACTAACAGACACAAGAAGGTATTTGACATTACACTCCAGCCCTCTCAGAGAGAGCAGGCTGATGATGTAAAAAGCCAAGTTACTATGCAAGCAGCTCCTCGGCATCTAGCCGATTACCATCAGTGCTCTGCCTTCAGCATGAAGAAAACAAAGAAAGGTTTCTAGTTCACAAAACAGATAATTACAGGACACTCAACAATATGTGACAGTTTACTCTGAATTCCGTACTAGCAGAGCTCACACACTCAAAGCAGGGAGACGCAGAAGACATAAGCCAGAAAAAAAGCACAGAGACCACAGACCCCTGTTACCACACATGGTCCTTTTATCTCAGAAGTGTTTTATACCACGGTGCAGTGAAATGTTTTTACCCAGTACATCATTTTGTTAAGAAAATTAATTTTAAAACGTTAAGAAAAACTTCATAGAGACATATATAAGTAATCATTGTATATATTACAGTAAAAAGAACCAATTAAAAATCTTTCAATTTAAATTCATCAACCTGCTCAGTCATCTTCTCATACAATTTGTACTTCTCTCAATAAACAAACACGAAGTCCAAGCTGAAAGTCAGGACAAAAAATGAAAACACACAACACTCTGGCTGTGTAGCCTGTCCGAGTGTTTTCCCTGAAAAAGAGTCCTCCCCTGAACAGGCTCCAGACCTGCTGCTCGAGGAACTGACCTTCAAGTTCACATCCCCACACTGACCTCTAGATCCCTTGTACTGGCGTTTGTGTAAAACTTTCCTTGCATCCCAGTAGGCTTGTTCAGACTTCCTCCCACCTCACAAAGACATACTGACAACTGTGACAACTGTGTGCACGTGAGTGTGTGCAGTGTCTGTGCAGTGTGTGTGAGTGTGTGTGGATTCCATGTGTGAGTGTGTGTGCAGCGTGTGCAATGTGTGTGTGAGAGTGTGCAGCATGTATGTGGAGTGTGTGCGGTGTGTGTGTGAGTGTTTGTGAAATGTGTGCGAGAGTGTGTACAGTCTGTGTCTGAGTGTGTGTGCAATGTGTGAGTGTATGTGTAATGTGTGCGGTGTGTGAGCATACGTGTGTGTGTGAGTGCAGTGTGTATGAGTGTGTATGTGTGTGGCATGTCAGCCAGGTGTATTCCACCTTGTGCCCAGTGTTTCCTTGACCCTTCCAAGGAACGAGGGATTTTCTGATAATGGCTGACTGAACAGAAGTTAATAACGGAGAGACTTCAAACCAGATTCCTGGTGGGACTTTTTCACCAAAACCACCCACTCACAAAATTGGTCTTAATTATTTAACTAACTTAAAAACAATAACACCACAAGGCTTATAAGCGTTTTTATCTTGATCCTTTGTGATGTCTCTGCTGCCAGATGCTCCTCCTGCCTCACAGATTGCACATATCCTGTCTCCTGGCTGTCTGTGCTGGTGTCCCCCAGGGTCCATTCTTGGGTCCCCTGCTCTTAGCTTCCCTAGCTATTCCAGTACTGCTGTCTCTCCACTGGCTCCCTGTTACTACAATGAACCATTTCAACCATTTCATGGTTGAACTGGTTCTTGCCTGCTGTTGCCTCAAGTACTCTGCTTCAGTCTCTTGTCTCTCCCTGCATCCCCAATCAGGCAGGCAGGAGGCAATCGGTGGGACCTGGGACTGGAGTCAGTGTTGTGCTTGCTTTTGCAATTCCATTGAATCCAGCACCTTCCATGAAATAATGTCAGATTTGAGAATGTCCACTTGAGTCTATAATTAGATTAATTATGTTAATTGAGCATTGAATTGGGAATTTAAAACCTGATGCCTCTGGGGTTTTTGAGCAGTGCAGTTTGATAGAGTAGCTCCACGAAAAGAGAAAGAGGCTCTGAACTGACATGTTTAATCATTCATATAAACACATTCAGCATCGTGCTGCCTTACAGCCAACAGTCGGGTTCGACATGGAAACTGGGCTGGCCAAAATATCTCATCAGAATTAAGATAGATACACAGTAAGTATGTGGGTAGAAAACCTCTTAACCTAAAAGGGATTTAAGTTTGAGATGAGAGAACTGCATATTCAGAGGTTCCCATTTCTTGTAAAACATTGTTTTGCCAAGCCATCGGGGACTCATCCAGGAAAACTGCAATGATTTCATTTGTAACAGGAACTCAAACTCAAACCATAGCCCATGAAATAATTGTCACTGTGTAATCGTTAGATAATTACCATGTATACTATAATTAGAACCTAATAATTGCATAATGATGTAGACTCCTGAGGAGAAGTGCAAAAACAACGTGTTTGCAAATGGATTTCATGTGTCTAACAGTTAATTTGAGTCATTTTCAGAGAAACTCTGTCTCTAATCAACAGCGACCTGAATTTTCTATGAACCACAACCTTATTGATTATTACCTTATTGATGTTGCTGCTTGTTGTTCTATGACCAGAGTTAAAAGGATTGAGAATAATAACAAAGTCCATCCAGCCATTCAGCTTTGGCATGATTGAAGCTCTGTCCTTTATCGAAGTTCTTACATTCCTAATTGATTTACAGCCTTGACCTTAGCAGAGAGTTTTCAGTGATACAGTAGCCACAACAGAGGACTTCTCTGTGCCTTATCTGCTCTCCCCATCACTACAGGTTCAGCACTAGAAAGCCTGATTCAGTTCACTGGAGCATCCACACCCCCTCAGACCGATCCCCAGCTCACATTAGACATGTATACAGTGGTTTTAATTCAGCTAGGAGGCTGAAGCAGGTTTGGAGTGCTGTCTTTTGTAAATGGTAATCAGAGGGTTCTTTTCCAACTGTTTAACTTGAAAGTGCTTACAGTAGCTTTTTTAACAGAAGGAGAGCAGAGTGTGCTAAAACACTATACTAAACAAGAAACTGCTGGCTCTGAATGGGGGGGGGGTTTCGAATATGCGGCTCTTCATCTCTTTATCATCAGAGCTGACCTGAGGGCTGAGCTGCCTTTCCAGCTGCACACAGCTCTCACTGAGCCTCTGCACTCCCCGCTGAGAGCAGTCACGCCCGTGCAGACAGCAAGAACACAGGACACGTTAGAAAGGAGCTGCAGTATCTTCGTGATGCATCCTAAATAGGAACATTTCTGCAGCATATTTGTGAAATCACAAAGTCACAAAACATTTTTAAGGAAGTGTTAAATAATGGCATGGATATCTTTATTTAAGTGAAGTCACAGTTGGTTTGTGAAAATGTCATTTTTTTCTTGTTCTCACTAGAAAAGTTGACTAAAGCTTAAGCAGCAAACTTTGCTGAACATCTTTCTCTAGTTAAGAAAGTGCATGATCTTATAATCCATTAAAAACCAGACACACAGGCAACGCATCAAAAGTGCAAACAAAGGGCCCAGCCTAACATGGCATGAATGTTAATAGGAGTTCTGAGTCCAGACATCTTACTGTTTAAACTTTGGATGTTATTCATTCTGTCCTTGCGTAGGTGTGCAGAGCACAATGCTTAATGCTACATTACTATACTGTACATAGATCTACAGCAGATTTTTTAATTCAGCAAAAACACAGATAATTTGTGCTGCTACTTTTGATAGCTCTAGGGATAGCTCTCTAGAACATCAAGACGTTCAACACCAAGATCAGTACAGATCTGAGTCTGTGTAATAATCAGCCATCATCTTGATGAGCAGCCTAGAGATGTTTAAAGATTGAAGAGTTTTTACCGTGATGCTCAGACTTCCCTTGGGTTCAAGCCCGCTATTTTAAAGTTAGACCATTTTCATATTACAGTTCCCACCTAATTCAATTGATGTGGCTATCTGGAATAACCCCTTAGCTTACACAGCTACGTCTCACCTCTGAAAATACACCCCTGTCTTCACAGGACTGTCCTGCTTCACACAGTCACCCGCTGCTCACCTAAGAGACTCAGGTTCAGCACCCGGCAGGAGGTCACTTCATAGATACAGCCCTTGCCAACACGGTTTCCATTGAGCAACATCAAAAAACACTTCAGAAACTAAAGAAAAGCACATCACCCAAGCTTTCGGTGCTGTTTCATTCATAGCTCTTTGATGTGATGTAATTTGTTGGGGAGGAGTGGGGACAACAAACTCTTTTTCACAGACACAGTTTATTCTGGACTTCGCTGTTTCAGAGCACATCGGTACTCATATTGTCCGAGATCACTCTCACAGCAGCACAACAGATGGAAGCCACTCAGCCACCACACAGAGCCCATCTCTGCATCTCTGTCTAACACGTGACAAGGAATGAATGATTGGTCCACTGCCCGTCTAACCCCAACACCTCCTGGGCCCCTCCCATGAGGCTGTCTGCATCTGGGCTGCACTCGGCTGCTGTCAGCAGAGCTCCTGTCTTCATGTCACTACAGGACTTGGAGGTGAGGCAGATCGGAAGCTGAGAGAAACTGTGCAAATTCCTTTACACTCTCTCCATCAATGTCTGACCCTGGCCCTTCTCTTCGGGGGTGTGGAGGGCTGTTTGCATGCCTGACAACACCCTGTCCTGTGTGGCAGACCCCACAGCCACACGCCCTGGAGAGATCAGGAGGAAGATCAGGAGGAAGTCTCACTTGTTGTTGTTTGTTTTTCTACTCTTTTTTTCCCAGCAAGCCTTTACTTCTGCACCAGTTAGAACATGACAACCGCCTAGCTTGTGGACTTCTGGTCATTTTTGTTGTTTCCTCTCTCGGAAGCAGTGTTCCTTCAGGTTGGTCGCACACTCCTTTGTCCCAAGACTAATGTGCTGAGAAGATAATTCCTAATTGAAAAAATGATACCTCTGCCCCCTGTGTCACAGGACACGGGTATCTGCAAGCCCTTGTCCTTACTTGCTCTCTGGGTCAGTGGAAGTGATAGGCGTTCAATTGAGGTAGATTAGTTCCTCCTGAAACTCTATCTATCGGCTCTGCGGTCAGGCAGGACACACCCCAGTGGCTAGCCAGGAGCAGCCAACCAAGACCAACAGAATCATTCTCTTGACAAACTAAGTGGCAAGTTTGTCACAGGATTCTCCCAGCTGGATTATAGGCACAACTGCATTATAGTTCAAGTAGGGAGCTGCGTCAGCACGCATAGGCTGCAAAGGAACTAGTAAAAGTTTATTTCCTGAAGAAATTTACAGGGAATAAACCTTTACAACTGCATTATACTCAGTGCAGCTATTGCCACACCCTAAGAGATCTAGTTATGTACTGGGAATAAAGCTCACTCTTGTACTTCAAGGTTACAAGGTCTACCAGTTTACATTCTTCTTAAGGTGTCTGTATCTTGATTGATCCATTATTTCACTTAAATGATTCCTCCCTGATTCCTGATGTAACAACGCATGTGAGCTCTGCAGTGTTCTAGCGCTTCAGCAGGATACTGAACAGTCCTGGTATAAAACTTCCCTAAGACACAGTGGGCTTGTCTGTCAGTGCCATGCAGTTGCCTACTGGTTATGCTGCAGGAATGAGATTCTTTCTTTAGGATGCATGGGTAGAAGCAGAATGAATTTACTGCATTGCTCAGCTTGATGTAAAATTTGCACATTGCTGAAAGACTTAATTCTACAGAACCAAGCAGCTTTTAAACAGAGTGTTTAACAAAATAAAGAGATTATTATCGCTGAGAAGCCAGAAGGTCCATTGATCAGGTAAAACTGTGCTTTTTATAAAGCACACCTGTGAGAACAGACTGTGAAATGTAAATATGTAAGACTGAAAAGTAAGTGACATTAAAGACAACTATTGTATTAATGTACATTAGTCTTTACCATTCTGCTTAACAATCAAAACAGCAGAAATTAACCAAGAATCTATCCTTCAGTTTGTCCGAAGAGGATAAAACCCAAAATACTGAGATTTAGTAACAGTTTTGTTTTTATGATTTTTACTATTTTACATTTACAATATTAGTGTGGTAATTTCTTTCTTTATTTCTTATTAAGAAAAATGTAATTCAATAAAAACCTTGTAATGTATGACCAGCGTTGCAATGAAGATATTGCACTGATATAAAGTGCCGTAAACTTCTTGGGTGAAGACCCTGGAAAGTTTTTTCCTGTGGGCATGAGTTTTCCTTACTGCCAGTGCAACATTCTCATACACACACACCTCAACTCACACACACACCTCAACTCACACACACCTCAGCTCACACACACACACTCACACACACACACACACACACACACACACACACTGCCCACCTCAGCTCTCACACACCTCAGCTCACACACACACTCACACTCACACACACACACACACACACACTGCCCACCTCAGCTCACACACACCTCAGCTCACACACACACACTTCAGCTCACACACACACACTCACATACACACACACTGCCCACCTCAGCTCACACACACACCTCAGCTCACACACACACCTCAACACACTCTGCCCACCTCAGCTCACACACACCTCAGCTCACACACACACCTCAACACACTCTGCCCACCTCAGCTCACACACACATCTCAGCTCACACACACACCTCAGCTCACACACACATCTCAGCTCACACACACACCTCAGCTCACACACACTCACACACACACCTCAGCTCACACACACACCTTTGCTCACACACACCTCAGCTCACACACACACACTCTCACACACACACCTCAGCTCACACACACACACTCACACACACACCTCAGCTCACACACACACCTCAGCTCACACACACACCTCAGCTCACACACACCACAGCTCACACACACCTCAGCTCACACACACTCACACACACACCTCAGCTCACACACACACACACCTCAGCTCACACACACACCTCAGCTCACACACACCTCAGCTCACACACACACACTCACACACACACCTCAGCTCACACACACACCTTTGCTCACACACACCTCAGCTCATGCACACCTCAGCTCACGCACACTCACACACACACCTCAGCTCACATACACACCTCAACACACTCTGCCCACCTCAGCTCACACACACTGCCCACCTCAGCTCTCACACACACACCTCAGCTCACACACACACCTCAACTTACACACACACCTCAACTTACACACACACCTCAACACACTCTGCCCACCTCAGCTCACATACACTGCCCACCTCAGCTCACACACACCTCAGCTCACACACACCTCTGCTCACACACACACACTCCCTGCCCACCTGCGGCACGTCTTGCTCTGCTCTGGGACCAGCAGTGTGCTGGAGCAGAGCCTCCCTGCCTCGAGACCTCCTCTCAGACCAGGGAGAACCTGCGCAGCCCGCGAGGAGCCCAGGCGGCACATTATGAAATATTGATTGTTGTGCATTTGAAAACCCCAAGAAGGTGAAGTGCTTCCCACGGGACACCTGGTGGCAGGGCACTTCCTCCCTCATTAGGTTAGCATTTGGATGAAAGGACAGGAAAGACTCTTGCCATCGGTCAGGAGGTCCTATTACAAGTAATTAGGAAGCCACTTCTTTTATCTGCGCTACCTTGTTAAACTGCTTCAGTGTCAGTCAGGTTGATGAAATGTTAATTGGAGCTTTTATGCATTATTGATGGGAATTTGTGACCTTTTGTTGTTGCAGGATGTCCGCGGGGGTTGTATCTCAAGGTGAATTTTACTCTTTTGTTTGTTTTTTTTAAACAAAAGTAGGAACAAATGAAAAAAGAAGTTCAGATTGAACAACGCTAGCCAAAGCCTCATGCCTGCCTCAGCAACCTCTGCTCCCTCAACCCCAGGCAGGCCTGAGCCCCCAGACTGACTTCATCTTCTTCACATTAAACTTGATTGACATCTGTTTACAGTCTGTGTTTTTCTTGTTCTGAACTTTTGCTGAGCCAGTCAGGAAATAAGGTGTATATATATTTTTTATGATATAAAGACATTTGTAAAGGCATACAGATAAGAAAAAAGATAGAAAGATATTAAAGTTTAGCATACAATTAAAGCTGTTAAACAAAAAAAACTACTTTCTCTACCTGAAATCATAGGTATTTTCCCAAATCTTCTTGGATTTATTTATCGGTCCTGCAGCGTCGCCTAGCGGTGCCAAGCGTGTACTACAGTTTCGATACGTTCGTGATAGAAGTGACCCGCGGCGCATTGCTACTCTGACTGAATGGGTTGCAGTGTTATTTTAAAAGGCTTAAAGACCGAACAATTAAAAATCGCTCCTTACTGCAACAGACCTGAACCAACCGCGCATCTTGACCACCTCGACCATGACTTTTCAGAGTAATACTGTAGCAGGAGGAACTGAGGCTTCCCTGATTGCACAGGCATTGGTTTATAATCGAGCATGTCCGACGTTTACTACGTAGAACAGTTGAGAGTATTTACTACATGGTTACGTGTACTGCGACAAAATACTGCACATTTCCACTGTGGTAGTGAGTTTAATCAGACGTACAGGCACTTCTTCACGTGAGGGGTTGTGGAACAAGCAGAAAAGGCTGCCCAGTCGTGTGTAAGACGGTACCTTGGCTTCTTTCTAGAAACTGCTGAAGGAAACGCGGGGATCGATATGCTACCAAATACCAAACAAGCTAGATGGTTCCTCTCAAAAGTTTTTATTCTCTTATAGCAGTATAGCTGCACAGAGCACAGACTGTAAATGCGGAAATGTCTGTCACTGCATTTTTCTGTCTTGTTAGAAAAAAAGCTATTGTCTAAAAAAAACTGAAAACTGTCAAACATTGCTCCTTACCTATTTACAAATACGCAACTAGTACAAAAGAGAGAACGACTGTGCTGTTCTTTCAAGTGGACCCAGTTTCTAGTTTCTATTGGATTCTTAAAAGACACATGCAAGGTGAACACTGCAAATGCTGCAACAATTCACAAAAGGGAGGTGTAGCCTTATTTCAAGAGACGTAAGTAAGATGTTACTGTTTTTTATCACTAGAAATAAAACAAACAGCAGCATCACTTCCCTGTAGCCGGATAGCAGAACCTCAGCAAGGCTGCTTCTCCAGGGAAGACCAGACTGCTACCCTGGTGCTGGTGGACCAGTTACTGGCCACTGCTGGTCACTCTAGACCACAGTTCCCACTCCAGCACACTGGTATGGTGACACCGAGGAATAAACCAAGTTCCTGAATACTTGGTCAGGAAGGATCCCTGGCCATCCCAAGTTTTCATAGGAGTAAGGTGTTCACCACAGAGTCCTGGCTGAAGCCTCTCTGGGCCTCTTGTACTTCAAAACTACAGCAGGTCACAGACGGGAGGAGCCATTCAGACATTCCAGCTCGTGACAGGGATCCCATCCAGCTGCGTCTTGAAACAACACCAGGCATCAGCTTCAAGAGCAGGGCTGGGTAGCTGTGTTGGGCACTCCTGCAAGCTGCCTTCCTCTAATTCAGCTAGAGAAACAATTTCTCACTCCTCGCCCCTGGCTTTGTAGTGGGGCTTCTGAAGCTTTGTGGCTGCCACACCTCTGCAGGTGGACGCTGTAGGTATTTTGAGATGAAAAGTGCTACAGAAACGTAACAAATTGTTCTAAAAGTGTAGATTTTATTATAAAGCATTTGTTGAGTTAAATGTGTTAAAGAATCAGATTCTGAGAGTAACTGTGGTTAATGGCAGCAGCACAGGGTTTTAACATTGACGTGTCACAACACTGGAGCTCCGGGTTCAATAGCAGACCTGGGGTGCTGTCTGTGTGGAGTTTGTGTGTTCTCCCTGTGTTTGTGTGGATTCCCCCCAGTCCAAAAACATACTGGTAGATTAATTGACTTCTGGGAAAACTGGCCCTGGTCTGTTTGTCTGCCCTGCAAAGGACTGGTGTCCTATCCAGGGTATATCCTCACGCCCACTGTTTGCAAGGGTAAGCTCCAGCCCACCTGTGACCCTGAATTCAAAGAATCAGTCAGAAAATGGATGGAAACACACTACACAGTAATTCATCAACCCTTCCCGCAATAGAAGATTGCCGCAGTTAAACTGCAGTTCTACAAACTTCCAGCAGAGGGCTGTCGCAGACTAGACCGGAACGGGTGATGTCACTGGAGCTCTTCTATTTGCCAGGTGTGCTCGTATATCGCAAAATTTGGCATATTTAGAAATTTGCTTGCTTTTTTATTTTTATCGTTATGCATACATGTATTACTTGCAAAGGAACAAGTAATAGGTTTATTCCCTGCTGAAAAGAGAAGAAAGAAAACACAACGTTTTGGCTGTGGAGCCTTCTTCAGGTGTGAGCATGTGTAACTAGTACTTAGAATACATATAATGTTTTTACAACGTTCACGTTTCTGCTCAGCCAACAGTAAACTGCAATTTCATTTGAAGGAACCAAATATTTTTTTAAAATTCAGAGAAATATCAGTTTTTATTGGTGTAGGGCTGCAAAACCACACTGGTCCTGTGCGGCAGCACAGATGCAGAGTTTCTAAATGGCTGTTTAAACACCAGAGGTGTGTTCCTGTTTCTAGAGGAACAGGAAGTTTCTAGAGTTTCTAAAGTTCTAGTCCTGTTTCAAAAGTGGGAAAGAGGGGGGGTTTCTAGAGTTCTAGTCCTGTTTCAAAAGTGGGAAAGGGGGGGGGTTTCTAGAGTTCTAGTCCTGTTTCTAGAGTGGGGAAGTGGCTTCTCACTTCCGCTGCAGGTGATGCACTTCGGTACTGAAAAAAGCTGGTCCTTGCCTATGTGGGGTGTGTTTCGAGATAGAAAGTGATACACCAATGTACTGTAAGTGATGATAATTTATAGATAACTTGCTATTTATAGATTCATTTCAGGGTTTTGATGCTGTGTATCGCTCGGTTCTGGAAAACTGGCTGAAATATAAACTACCTCTTGGTTTCAGCACTACTTACAATTCTGTGTGTCTGTTCTAAAATCTTGCACATTTGCTACACAGCCTTTCATAGTTACTAGGTATCTAGCTGCTTTCACTGTCAAGTCTTTATTCTCAAATGTACACTGTTACTCACCTACTTTACCCGAATCAAGCAACTAAAATTGTTCAATAAGAACAAATTAAATTAGATGCGATGAAGACGCAGGAAGATGCGATGGAATTAAATTTAAAAATAAGCAAAAGGCAGAAAAACAATACAAACCATAAAATTTAATAAGCTTGATTCAGTTTTACTACAATGTAACATTATAATGAGTAATTGAGAACAGTTAATGGCAAAGTGACAACTCCTGGCAATGATCTGGAGTTCTCTACTGTAGCAGACAAACAAGACCCTTTTGTTTGCATTTGTTAAGAACAGCCATCACACAAATTTACAACCCCTGCAAGAGCTATACAAAGTGAATAGGTTCCCAAATCCATTTTGTAACTGTCTCTTCCTGTTCCAACTTCTCTTTTATGCCAAGTTTAAGCACCAGGTCTGGTTTATTTTCACCTGGTGCTGCTGCTTACGATTCTTTTCAAACAGACTGATCCATTCAAGCCACAACATTGACAATTGTGCCCTGTGAAGAGTTTAACAGACTCTCTCTCGGCCATGATGTAAATCAGAGAATAACATACAATGTATTATAAACATAAAATGCTTGTGCCATGGCTTATTGGAGTAAAAATCACTCAAATCCTAAGTCACAGATATAGTTATGTGACCAGCTGGATATGAAAACTGCTGTAGGCTTACATCCAAGTCTTTGTTTAAATTAACTGTGAGATTGAGAGACAAATCTCTTCATATTACGTTCCAACCTATGCTGGCCACCACAAAAGCCTTAAAAACATAAAAACACACAATGTTAGTTTATTTAATTAGTTATTGGGGGACACTTATCAGGGAAAACCTGTATCCTGTAGTAATGTCACCACTGCCTTTGCAGGTCTTAGTCCTGTAATTCCATTTTCACCTGATTAGGCTGCCGAAGGCCAGGAGGCCTGTTTCACCCTCCCAGTTCCTTCATGCAGCACAAGCGAAGACTCAAGGAGCTGTGAGTAATACTTGTGCTCCCAGACCGACACCCATACTGACAGCAGTAGTGTCACCAGTACATACTGCCAGTGAGGTTTACCTTGAAGAGACACCTTTGCCAAGACATTATGTGACCCTACAGTTTCGAACCGAGGGGACAAAAAGAAGGGTTCATCGCCGTTTCTGTAGCACTTCTTGGTGGTGTCAGTTCAATTGATGCTGATTGATTCCTTTGATTTTGAAAACGAAAAGCAGATTTGTTCCGGAGGCTCAGGAAACAGGCACTCAACGCGCCAGAGAGAGGATGCTAATCAATATGAATGCAGCCTGGCACACTCCCGGCAGCAGAACTCACTGCAGGGGACTCAGATTAAATCTCAGCTTCCATCAGGTCACTATAAATCAATTGACTTCTGGCTTACAATTCAAATACCCCCTTGAGTGTTGTAAATCAGTTCCGACAGCACTGTGCTTGATCATCAATTACACCCACCTGAACCTCCTTCAAGCAGGGGATCAGCACAGAAACTCAGTTCTTCACTCCCCAACACATACAGATAAATGCAACTAAGTGAGGTGACCAGCTGGACCACAGCACAGGCGTATTTTGAAAACCTTCTTCCCGTGCTGTATAGTTTTAATAGTGTTTATTTTGTTTTGTTCTGTTTTTTTATGTGGGAAGTGGCTACATTCATTTATCTAAATTTCATGATGTGCCATTTCATAGATAACCTGACTTATAGGCTGCTGTTGCGCAGTAGGGAACCCAGGGTCATATTCAGAGCTGGAAGTTGGGAAGGGCTGAAATTTGCATTACCCAAATTAATATGAAAAATGGAGAACCTACACGTCCCTAGTGTAAACACTACGTTGAGTTTTCACCTGTAACTTTCAAAGAAAAACAGGTTTAGAGTGACAACCGTTTAGAGAACGAAGTGCAGTCCTTAAAACAAAGAGCCGTTGTCGCTGCGTGCGTAACGGAGCACTGAAGGTGTAACAGGAGTGACGTCACCCCGTGGACACCTGACAGTGTGGAATTCTCCTTGTCTTTGCCTCTGCCTAGGGACTGGTACTGAGCCACTGTAATCAGAGGGGCAGAGCAATGCCACTCTCGTGACTCGTGACACGTGCACAGGGCTGTCAGCATCAGAGCACACCACTGAACAGGAAGCGTGTCCTCCAGGAGCCTCCACAGCTGCAGAATGGCTTTTTTGCAGCTGCTGAAATGTTTTATCTACAAAACCCTTTTCTGTCTAAGCTCTGCAGTGCCGTTTACTGGCCTCCTGACAATCTAATTAGGTCTATTCAAAGGGTTTGGGAGCAGAATCCGTACAACAAACATGATTATGTCCGATGGTTGCAATCCTGGGGAAATAACCTGTGGTAAACTCTGTGCCTAATGCAGATCCCAGCGGATGAATCCCTCTGCCCTGTGTCTGTGATGCCTGCAGACAGCTTGCTGTGGTGTTAACGCACAGGTTATCTCCCACCAAGATACTTGCTTTTTTGACAGCAACCTGCTGTTGCTGAAACAGTCAAGAACGACTTGTCTCCTAGTAAAACTGTGTCTATTTAGAAAACCTACCCACTGCTGAGATGATCCCTTTTAATATTATTATGTAATCTTCCTAGATGGGATTTTAGCATTGGACGTCTCGTACACATGATCACGTGGATAGGATTGCATAACAGGCTACACAATGTCTGCAATTCATTTTTGTAGCTCAGCCTTTGCTCTCCCACTATCAGATCCACATTTAGGCACGATTCTGGCACTTGAAAAATCTCTATAGCAAATATTCATTGAGGTTCAAGAAACAGCTTCAGTAAGCTGTTTCTACTTCAGTCCGTAATTGAAAGTCTCCATGTTTTATTTCAACCAGCATCCTATGGAGCATTTTTTCCTCTTTGCAGTCTGTTTTTAGGCTCCTGGGAGAGATGCAGGATGGCCTCCCTCTCCGACTGTGAGCAGCCTGGTAACGACACGCAGGAGGAGCTCAGTGTGGAATGGGAATGGGACGGCATGTCTCCTTAAACTCAGATTTTCAGCACCTTTAGACAGGACTATTTTGGCCCAGACTAGAATTTACCCCGTGGTACAGCTGCTCTTCTTCACGTTGTGCTCTGTTCATTAGAAACACTTTTCCCTCTCCATAAACCACGCTTTAAATCCTGAAATGTAGTATTACAACAATCCTGCAGAGAAGTAACCTCTTCCTGCAGCACAACTGAGCTGGTGCCCATGATCTGTACCTCACACTCAGCACCACCTAAAAACTAAAGAGTCGCTAAATCCGTCTCCACCATGACAGCAGGGAGCAAGGAATTACTCCTGGATCACATGGCTGTGTGAAACCCGCTATAACTTGTTAAAATCAGCAGGGAAACACCAATCAGAGCACACCGAAATTACAGAGAAACAGAGAGCTTTTAAAACTGAGAACAGGAGGCACTTTTACACAAAGGGTTGTGGGGTACTGCAACAAGGTTTTTATTCTTAGTGCGCTCTGTTCGTGAAGACAAACCTAATCTGCACAGTGTGTCTGATAAACAAATACAGGTATTTTGAATTTTAAAAAAGCAGTCAGATGGGCTCTCTCTTTCCTTGAACAGCAGGGTTCACAGTTGTGAAATCTCTGAGATCTCTTGTAGCTGGTAAAGAGCCCTGGCACTGTGCAGAAACTACATCAAATTGCTGCAAAAACATTATTGGTAACTTGTTTCACACAGAAAACACTTCACAGCACAGAAACAGTCAATCCCTCTCTACTTCCAAAAAGCTAAAAAAGGCTTAAAATGAGAGAATACAAAACTGTCATGATCTTTACTACACTTCAGTACAGCTCACGGAGGACTGGTCTGCCTTACAGCATATATTAAAACCTCACTTGCAACAGAAATAATGCAAATTTCTCTTTAGAGTCTGAACAGCAAAGGAAATTCAGCAAAGCTTCTCTGCTGATTCTATAGGAGCCACACAGATTTATAGCATTGATTTGTCTCCGTCCTCTGTGTCTCTCTGCTGGGGAAGATGAAGAGCACTGAGGCTAGCAAGTGTCAGGCCATCTATACCTCTGGGTCTTCCTGCAGGCGCAAGTGCAACACACTGGAACAATCAATTCACAATTCACTGTAAGAGCCCTGGCCGTGGTGGGGATTCCATGGATCAGACACAGAGCCAGTCCATTAATAGATAAGCTACACTCAGTAGACAGCTGCTTTAAAAATACAATACATACAGTAATGTTAATGTTTCTTTATTAGCCCTATACAATTTCTTGCATTAGGAATTCGTCTTTTCACGTACCCCAGCTTTTCTCCATGAGACACAGACACACAGACAGGGAGAGAAGCTTGGGATCAGAGCGCAGGGTCAGCCATTGTATAGCGCCCCTGGAGCAGTTTGGGGTTAAGGGCCATGCTCAGGGGCCCAACAGAGTAGGATTCCCCTGCCGGCCGCGGGATTTGAACAGGCAACCTTGCAGTCACAGGCGCAGATCCTGAGCCACAGAGCCACCGCTCCGTGATTTTTTTAAAAAAATGTTTCTTTAGTGTTTCTTTAGTATAAAAGGTAAGACAACAGAAGGTAAGACAAAGACACAAATGCAAAAGTTATGACTTTTGTTGTTTTTACTTTACTTTCAATATATTACACTAAATGTGATGAATCAGAATGCAAGCGCTATTGTTCTCCAGCTGGAGCAGGCAGAGCGCTGGGGTCCTGCGTCCTTCTGGACTGGAAAGATTCTGCGTTGTGATGAAGTGCGCTGGGCTGGAGCAGATGGCTGAGTGCCCAGAAGAGAGTCCTGCACACAAAACCGTTACCACTACAGTAGTTAGCCTTCCCTGCACAGGAATTAAACACCACGCTTATCAGAGTCACGACTATCAGTTTTGGACACAATATCGAAAAACCCCGGCTAAAACAGAAACAGCTAACCGAACAGTCTCCATTCATCAGTGTTGGAACGTCTGTTGTTCTTGCAGTTTAACACAACATGCCATTATATTAACAATGTCGAACTTTTAAAAAAATGTGACTCTTGTACACAAAGGCAGCTCTTGAGTGATTGCCTAGAGTCGTTGTGAAATTCTCTCCTCGATCTTGTGATCGTGCATCTGATCATGTTTAAGCCTGTTGGGACAGGACTGGTGTGGCTGTGCTGAGGCCTTTCTTAGAGATGCCCTTTAAGTCACACAGCTTAACTGAGTCGCATTAACGGGTATTAACTTTAATTATGAAGGTGTGGGTGAGAGCAGTGGAGGAGGATATTTTTGTCTGTTATCAGCAGATAATTGCGTCACCTGAAGACAGAACCAAACCTAATTGTGTTGCTACTGCACACAAGCACCGGAGATATCGGGTCCTGGCGGGGCGGTGCCAGTGACAGCTGTCAGAGGAGAAAGTGATCAGCTATCAAGGGTATCTCACAGGCACCGAGCGTGACGAGTTCAAGGAAGTGCGTGTGGGCTTGAAGTGAAAGCAGTTTTTATTTTTAAAACAAGAAAGGGTCACAGCCACTGTGAGAAGTTATTTCCCAGAGGGCTGGTATTTAGAGGTACAGTAGCAGTGCATAAAAACGGTTGATCCTGTTCAATAAAACAACAACGTGCTTGTCCCATTTTATTATGTTGCAGCACAATTCCCAAATATTTCAAGTACACTGAAGTAGAGACCCCCTCCCGACGCTGACCCGGTACCAGCCCCGACCCACTCCCTGCAACACACGGTCACCCCGCCGACGGACAGCGCTCCCCGCTCTCCGCTGTGCGCCCGGCCGGGGACGGGGAGAGAGGCTGGGAGGACGGGCTCTCGTATCCATCCCCGCTCGCTCGCCCCTCAGTCCTCCCGGGAACCCCAGTCCGCCGGCCTGACCCCCGGCGGGCGGGTCGGGCGGACGAGGCCCCGGCGTCACTTCCTGGCTGCTGTCAGCCGGAGGGGAGCAGGCGATGCAGGCAGCCAGGCGGAGGGCAGAGCAGAGCGGGGGAGGCGGCGGAGGGAGGAGGCGGTAGAGAGACACGCACCGGGCGAGCTGGCGCACACGACCAGCCACAGACATCGGGTTGGCGGTTCGCAGCCGGACATGGGGAGCCCGGACGGCTTTTAAACGCATGAACGGGCGCCCCGGACGCTTTTGCGTAAACGCGCTCCTGGCCCAGAGCCCTCGCCGGCGGTGACGGGGGGGGGGAGAGGAGATATTTCCGTATGTGTTTGTGAGGGTGTCGCTGGGGGAGCTCACGGATTTCACCAGGATGCTGCGCTGGATCCGACAGCAGCTGGTAAGGAGGTCTCCGCTCTTCTCCCGGGGGTGGCCGAGCCGGCCGAGCGCTTCATCCGAGCCTGCGTGCGGGGCGGGAGGCGCTGAGCCGCGGTTCCCGGCGGAGGCTGCAGCCGGCCGACCGGGCGGGCCGTGGCGAGAGGCGTAGGCCCAGCGCCGTGCCGAGGCCCCGGGCTGTCGCGTCTCCCTGCCCCGCCGCGACCCGCCGGAGCTCCGGGCTGCTGACAGTCCCCGGCGAGGCGCTCAAGCCGGGCATCACCGCGGTCGACGTGTTGCCGGGGGTGGCGCTCAGGCAGCTGGGTTTTATTTCGCATCGGCTCGGGCTTGTCTGTGGTGGCAGCCCCTGTCGGAGCCGGGGACCCGTCTTCAGCACCTCTCTAGTGTGGTTGTTGGTTTGGGGGTGTCATTACCTGCCACAGGAGCGGCAACACGATCAGGAGTAGCCAGGTGTCTCACGACAGACACACCCAGATCATCCTCATCGTGTCTCCCGGTTTGTCAAGAGCAGTGAACCCGTCTGCGGTAGTGGTTTGCACAACCCGGAGCGCAGCTGTCCTGTAACGCGTGTATCGAGTACGGGGTGAAACAAGTGCGTAATTAACTCTGAATGCATAGAAAAATATCCCATTATTTCCTCGATAGGTGACAGAAAGTGAAGTTCAAGTTTATTGTCATTATACTCATACACAGGTATGTGGTCTAACGAAATGCTATTTAGCTAGCTCTCAGACGGTGAGCAGTACAAAAAACAACAATACAATTGTATAAGAAAAGAAAGACGGAGACAACAGGTAATGTGCAAAACAACAACAGTTGTGCAAAAGCATACATCAACAGAAAGAAATCAAGGATGGAAAATTATGGGGAGTGAACTTCTTGACATGCGAGTTAGAGGTAGATTTCAAGGTGCGTTTGAGTTTTGATGAAGAGAGAAGGCACTGTGAGGGTTCACATCGTTGGTGAGAGAGGCTGGGAGTTTAATAGTTTGATAGTACGGGGGTAAAAACTGTCTCTGAGTCTGGTAGTCCGGGCCCGAATGCTCCGGTACCGTTTTCCAGATGATAGAAGGTCAAACAGTCTGTAGCTGTAGAAAGTCCGAGGTGTGTGAGCATTATAACTCGTAACATTTCCTCACTAGGCGGCTGACGCTCACACGCTTGTGTTTGCAGATTGCATGACGTTCCTGAAGACCCTTAGGAGTTTTAAGAACCGCCCGGGGTTAGCCCTGCAGAGGCGGCGTGGGGTCGCGTTTTCATGAACCTGTTGAGCAGTTCAGCTGCGAGAGCTGGGTCCCGGCCGAGGCAGAGCCCGTTCGGCTCACTAACCCGTTTGACAGCTATTAAACTAGCATAGAAAAGAATATCAGCAGCCGTGTGAAGGCGCAGATGGGCGTCTTTATTTTTTTAATAGAGGTCTGTTCCTGCGCGTCCTGGTAGGGCAGAGGGGCGGGTGAGTTAGGGTAAGGTGAAGTATTTTGCCCCTGCCCCTGCCCATGGGGGTGTCAGGATGTGTTAGTGGCGCAAGTCTGCTTCTTGCATGCAGGGATATTTGCAATCGGAAACTTTTTTTTTAATTTCGTGCTTCTCGCTCTGACGTTAGACTTGAGGTTTTGTTTTCCTTCGTTTCTTTTCTCTTAATGTGCATGTCCCCCTCCAACACTGAGGGCTGACCGCCTGTCCTGCCCTAAAGTGCGCAGGGCCCGCAGCTGAGCTTCTCGCAGGCGTGTGGTCTCGGGTCCGAGCCCACGTGGTAGAGAGCAGCTGTTTCCGCGCTTGCGAGACGCCCACTGTACGAACTTGCCCGGGTTTCGACATTGCTGGCAGGTCCCGGGGACTGTGAAGCCGTTTCCGCGTTGCGCACAATGTTGCCTCTATGTAACGGTTCCAGGACACTGTGTCACTCAGATTGGGTAATGATTAGCAACATTTCATGAATTCTCTTCGGATTGTCTGATATGTGAGCACAAAGTGCCCGAACAGAAGGGGACATGCGGACGCATGACTCGAGTTATGTCCGACTTTGTGTTGAGAACGCATCCATGGAGAGCTGTACTCAAAGGTACAGGAACATGTCAAAGAGGCGTTCAGCAGATGCAAAGAGGGTATATTTGCATTTTGAAGGAGTATTTAATACAGGGCCGTGGGCTGGGAACTGACTGCCACCCTAATTCAAAACCTTCAGTCACTTTTGCGGAGCGGTGTTTTAACATGCCACACGCAGGCAGGGAGACCTGCTGTGCTCCAGCCTGCTCAGTTGGAGTCCCGCATGCTCATGAAGACATGACTGCATCTGTGCTTACGTGTGCATGAGCATGTCTCTGAGCGGGCTCTAGTTTGGAGGAAGGGCACTACAGGCTTCAAGCAGGGGATCTCAGGTGCTGGGGTCCCTGTGGGACCGCGGTGTGACAGAGCGTCGTCAGTGTGCTGTTTATGAACACGGACAGCTTGGAAAAGAAGGTTTCAGCACGTTGCATAACTGGCTGATGAAAACAGATAGTGACACCTTTTTAATTAACGCTGTGGTGCCAGATTCCAGTATTCAGTGTTACTGCATTTTCACATTGCTTCAGCTTGCACATCTTCACGTGCAGCACAGAATTTAGAGATGATGGTGGTTTGCTAATGACAGCTTCGGCGCTCTGACAAGATCACGTGGAGAATGGGGCTTCAAGATGTCATGTCGCAGATACAGTAGCTTGAGAATTATTATAGTATTTTTTTAATGTTCTCACTTTTTAAAAATGAGTAATGTTCGAAAGCATAAAAAATCTTCAACAGCTTCAGTAGCAAAAGTCGTTCAAATATGCTCCCAAAAATGTTGACCTTTTTTATTTTCTTATTGTTGATTATGATGATGGCTTATGGAGATTTAGTTTCTGGGGACCTGTGCACTGAACCCGGAGCAGAAGCTGTGGTGCTGGGTGTGATTCCGGACCCCCCTGCGCGGGCCGGTACTTCAGTGCCGACGGCTGTATCTGCTCTCTCCGCTGCACACTGGGCCTGTGGGCCACTTCGCCGTCGGGAAAGAGCAGTTGTTCCCTTTGGAAAGATAAGGGGATCGATTGATCCGTTCAGCAGATGTCGGGAGCCCTGAAAATGACTACATGGCTAGAAAGGCAATGCAGTTGAGGCTCAGATGAAGGCAACCTGAGGCCCACCCATCAATCACAAATCTGCTTCTGCCTCATAGAAGGCTGCCTTCAGGCGCTGGGCTCTTAATTGGGTCTAAAAGACATGGGAATAAAAGTCCAGTTTTGTTTAGGAATAGGTCTGCAAATGTCTTTTTCCTTTTGAGGGAACACAGGCAAAAGCAGTTGTTTTTTATAGATGTGAAATAATTACTGTATTTGTTTGGATTTGCCATATTCATAAATTTAACAGTGCTGGAAACTTTTCTGAGAAATAATTTTAAAGATGATAGGTGGGGACATTAACCCTGTTTATGTTGACACTATTAAGGCGTTATATGTAACCATTGTTTTGAAAACATTTTCTTAACTTGTGGTCCCATTTCGACAGGATGCTCAGTGACCTTTCTAGCTGTGGTGTAGATAGTGCCACAGGAAAATACTGAATCTTTAACTTCATTGACATGTTTGCAAGGGGATTTCATTGTCAGTTATCAACAGAACTGTCTGAATTGGAAACAACACCCTGCTAACGTACAGGTTTGGAAGACAAGGTTGTTGGAGTGTACTCTGCGTGGAGCTCAGTGAAACATTAACAGTCAGGACACGGTCAAGTTATGTCACATGTCTCTAACTCTGATATTCAGGGTCCCTAATGAAAAAGGTTTTACTGCTGTACATCTTGCTATATCACACACCAGTGAAGCCCGTCGTGGTGAGATGGCGGTATACAGGCTTCCTTCGCCGAATTGTTTCATGATGGCTGCAGGTCAAAAGAAGACCGATGAAGGTCTGGCCTACCTGCTCTGTCTGCACCAGTAGACAGGCTGTGTGTGGCAGGCGAAGACTTCAGGCCTGAGCGGAGCTGCCTCAGTGATGCACGAGTTTGAAAGCTGATGGTGACCTGCGGTGACCGACTGATGAGTGATGGTCTTGGTGGCTTGAAGGATTAGATGGTTTCTTTTTGCGGCACCACACACTACAGCACAGCATTGTCTGTGCTCTGATTTCTTTTGTGTTTCCTCGAGGTGGATGTTAACTGAAAAGCATGTAAATTTATGTAAAAGCATGTTAAAATTAGTAGTAGAACGTATGGCAAGTTAAACTTATCGTTTAAGATAAAATTGTGGTGTTTAATGGCAAGGAGGTCAGACTGTATTTGGAATGGCAGAGTTGACGCAGAGCTATGAATACACACGGGTGAAACTCGAGTTGACTGAATTGGATGAAAGAATTCGACCTGAATGAGCTGGATTGGTCCGATAAGTAGAGGGATGATAATTGGAGCTGAATTAGGGGCACTGACCACCATCGATGGAAGGGACTGTAAGGTTTATATTGGGAAATATCATTACAGTCTCAGTTGTGTTAGTCTGTTCTGGAGTAGACGTAGAACATCGGGCTTTGAATTGAATGATGTCGTTTGTGAGGCAGTGCTGCCTATTCTCTCTGCGAAGTCAGTGGGCTACAACGATCCGTCTTATAATTAGCCCACAGAACACAAGGCAAACAAAAATGAATGGAGTGAACACGTCGCCCCAGTGTGGGCCGATGTCTTCTGATGTTGCTAATTTGAGTTCAGTCTTAGTTGTATGCGTGACAACCGAGTAGCATGCTCTTGTTCTCTACCGAGAGAGTTCATGGCACCCTCGGAGGACTCGTGTTGGCGGGGAATCTGTTGTTTACTGATGTCAGCTCAGTCATGCGCTTGCCAGCTCCTCTCTGGTAGCGACGTGCGTGTGACCACAGCAGAAGGACAGGCCTGTGACGGTTAGCACAGCTTCACACACAATATTTAGCAGTGATTAGTAAGCGATTAGAGTCTCACTGGCCTGTGCAGTAATCCTGTTTATCACCCAGCTCTGATGCCATCTGACCGTAGGCTTTGGCGGAGCCGAGCCGCAGGGGACAGTTCTACCTGCAGTGTCCTGTCCTGCTGCCCATGCCAGTGCCCAGCCAGCCTGTTCGGCATCAGGCACACTGATAATTAACAAGAGAGGAGATCGGGAGGGTCAGTGATCCAGTTATCCCTGGGGAGAGACTGGTATTTATCTTTTCAGAATACGTTGTTCCACGATGAGGAACCCAGTCCCTGTTTTAGGAAGACTGGAGAGCCAGGAGTACTGACTGACAGTTCGAATTGCACTTCGATGAGGAGAAATGTCAGTTCCGGTGTTCAGTGCTGTATGGGTGGAGATTCCTAGAGATTCCATTCCTAGAGATTCAGTGTCTGGATTCAAGTTCTGTTCGTCCTCTCATGAGTTGTTTAAGATTGGGTGAGAGAAACCACAGTGTTGGTAAAGTTAGTAAATTGAGAGCAGGCTGCTGAAATGAAACCAAGAGATTGCCGGGGCTGCCCAGGGTGATCATATGAGGATACTGTCAATGTGGTAAGCTATTGAAATATTGAAGTCCTGTCCCAATACATCTGCTGGGTTCATCCCAGTGTGACATCTCCTCCGCCAGCCTTGTGACATCAGCGGTGATCTAATAGGTCAGTCAGATGATGATGTAATGTTGCAGGTTTCAAACTGTTGGTGACTGCTGGCCAGCAGTAGAGCTCACAGGGAATGATGTAGTGCCCTGACTGGCATTATAAAGATTTATTACTCCTGCTAAAAGCTTTGGCACATCCTGAACAGAGTAACTGCCTGTCCTTTTCCAGAAATATCAGTAATACAGGTGACAGATGTACGTGGTCAAAACCTTTCTTGAGAATGTTGCATGTTGTTTTAAGGCAAACGTGTATTTTGTCTGGGGTTTTAATGGGAATTTGCACAGTTTACTGTTGGCTGTGCCTTTTTTATAACGGGTTGAAGCCCGGCTTCACTGCTCTCCTCCAGGCAATCTTAAATTGGTCTTGAATCACCACTCCAACACCTTAAAGGATTTGAAATTGAAAGTGTCATGTACTGGGTTTTTTTTAGTTTCTGGGTTTAGTGCTTTCTGATTTTCCATTTAGAACACAGCGGTTTATTGAAAAGGACCCCATGAAAATGCATGAGTCAATTTTTGTAGCTGTCACATCTTAAATTAAAAAATTTATGCATTTGCTTAGAAACAAAACATTGATTTTATGCACTATGGTAAAATGAATTCCTTTGCCAACATTTTCTATAATGCAATTAGTTCAAAATGAAGTAATGCAGTAATGCTGCATTGCCAAGATGTATTTCAACTAATTCTGTGTGGTACAGCAGCGCCTCTTCTCGAGAGAGAAAGGCACTGCAGAGAACGGTGAATGTGGCCCAGAAGATCACCGGCTGTGGTCTCACCGAGATTAAACAGCTCTATGAGGACCGCTGCCGTGGTAGAATTCTGTCCATCACAGAGGACAGTCACCACCCCGGGCATGAGCTCTTCACCCCACTGCCCTCAGGCCAGAGATACAAGAGCATACAGACACTTACCACCAGATTCTTCAATAGCTTCTGCCCACAAGCAGTGTGATTGGCGAACACATTTGGCCATGCCCCTCGGACCACACCTACACCATCTACCTCATTATAATCTACCTCATTGTTGCACATCTGCAGTCATTGTTTACATTCGAACTGTTTACTTGTTTACTTGAACATTGTCTACTGTTTGTATATTGTCTTGATGCACTGTCTGCACTTTCTTTCTGTAAGTAAGAATTCCATTGTACCAGTACATGTACTGGTTACATATGGCAATAAAGTTTAAGTTCAAGCTCAAGAGAGATTTAGCATAGCAGTCCAGGGCATGAAAAAGCAGACTGCTGTTGTTGAGTCCTTCCCCAACCAATGTTGGTCACACAAGAAAAGTCTCAGGAAGTGTCTTGCTGTAACCAAAGAAGGTTCCTCTTTTTACCCCTCATTAGAAGTTGTTATTGTGTTTAATACTGTTAGGGGAAAAAATGTTCAAAGTCATTGGCGTATTCATGGAAAGTGTTCTGTGAGGAGAAGAGCCTCTGGGTGTGGTGTTGGCTGTGGCCGAGCTGTCCAGTGCCCTGAAGCCTTGTGGGGAAGAGATGGGGAAGCCCGATTAAAAGCATGTGTGGCTCCCTTCCTTTCAATGCAACTCTGCTGCATGCAGTTTCCGTTTGTTGAAAGAATGTTTTAGGTTTGGCTTGGTTCAGCTGTTACAGACAGACACTGGTGTTACAGTAGTGCAGTAGAATTACAACTACTTGATGTATAAGATTCTTTACTTTTTAATTCCTTTTCATTTGTATTTAACAGATCTTTATAGTAATAATGAGAGCTAGAACATTTTTTTCTAATGCAGCCTTAGTGTTTTAGTGATCTTTTATGTTTCTTTTCAAGTTTTAGTTTTTTGTTGGATACGGTATGTCGCCTATTCCACCATTTGAAATGTCTCATTCCCTGGTTTTGTGTCATCTGGGATGAACAGTATAAGAAATGAAAGGAGACACTGTTTCAAGTTATTTACAGTGTATTCTCTTCACGATGCAATCCTATTAGATTCAGGAAAAATGACATATTAGGACTTTGTTGTCTTGTAGAATATGTTGTACAGTCAGTGTCTTTCTCTCTGAATAAGAACATTTAACAAATGAGAGGAGGCCATGTGGCCAGTCTACCTCATTTGACTGCTAGTACATTGTTAATCTGTAGATCTCATCCAGCCGTTTATTGAAAGAACCCAGGGCATCGGTTTTTACCACATGATTGGGCAGCTTGTTCCAGACGCCCACATTCCTTTGTGAAAAGACAGCAGCCATATCACCCTGCAGCTCACAAGTGGCACCCTACTGAAGCTCAGCAGGTGTGAGCCTGGCCAGTACCTGGATGGGAGACCCCTGGCAAAGCTAAGGCTGCTGCTGGAAAAGGTGTTAGTGGGGCCAGTGGGGGGGGGCGCTCACCCTGCGGTCATTGTGGATCCTAATGCCCAAGTATAGTGACGGGGACATTATACTGTAAAAAGGTGCCGTCCTTCGGATGAGTCATAAAACAGAGGTCCTGACTCCCTGTGGTCATTAAAAATTTCTCAAAAAGAGTAGGGGTGTTACCCCTGTTGTCTTGGCCAGATTTCCCCCCTGGCCTTTACCAGTCATGGCCTCCTAATGATCCCCCTCTCTGACCTGATTTCATCACTCTGCTCTCATCCCCACTGAGAGCTGGTGTGTGGAGAGCGTACTGGCCCACTATGGCTGCTGTCGCATCATCCAGGTGGGGGTACACATTGGTGGTGGTGGAGGGGAGTCCCCATTACCTGTAAAGCACTTTGAGTGGAGTGTCCAGAAAAGTGCTATATAAGTGTAAGGAGTTTTTATAAAAAATGTGCCATCTGCTCTCGGTTCGAGTGCTTTAACTGGTCGGTTCCATTTGGGTTCTCTGGTTCACGTCTCCTTGCCGGTTCCGAAGAAGAGAACAGGTAACGAGTCCCCGCACTAATCCAAGAGCAACAATGTTTGGTGACCACATTTGTACACAATATTCCGCAAGCCAAGCGCCGAGCTAAACCAGCAGTATCTGTACGTCCCAGTGAGGCCCTTACCCAGCCAGCACTTCCTTCTTTGCGGTGTGCAGTAGATAGATCAGCCAGTATTGAGTTGGAGCAATAACACTGAAGGATGTGACGTTTATCGGTACATCACGAGCAGAGCCAAGCCGGCTGCCTCAGAGAAGTCTTGCCGACTGACTTGTTTTCCGCCCACCTCTCTCCAGGGTTTCGACCCCCCGCACCAAAGCGACACCAGGACGGTCTACATAGCCAACAGATTCCCTCAACATGGACACTACGTCCCGCAAAAGTTTGCTGACAACAGGATCATATCCTCTAAGGTGAGGCAGAAACGTGTTTCCCTGCAGCATCCCCAGAAATTTAACGTCTTTGTACCTTTTTTTTTTTTGCACCAATCTCAGTGTCACTGTATCCTGTGAACAGTGCTGGGCCTCACTAGTATTTGAATTCATATCTCGTGGGGATCCTCAAATTTCAGAGCAGGTTTGGATAAAAAGAATTAAATGCATTATCAGAGATTTTTATTCTCTTGCTCTGTTTGTTTTTAATCAATGTATTGTCATTTATTTCTCTTTTCTTTGCAGTATACCATTTGGAATTTTGTTCCCAAGAATATGTTTGAACAGTTCAGGAGAATAGCCAATTTTTATTTTCTCATTATCTTCCTTGTCCAGGTATGTGTCTCTGTTCTCTCTGTCTGCCCCTGAGCTCTCGCGGTGCTAACTGTTGCTGGCTGCAGTCCGTGAGTCATTGCTTATCAGTGGGCGAGATGTCGCAGATTATTCTTTATTTTTTAATGCAAGCAGTGACCAAGAAGGCCAACAGCAATATTTTGACGTGCATCAGAAAGGGCTCGCTAGGCAGCAGACCTTACTGTCATTTGTTCAGTCGTTGGTTTAGTTTGCTTGACGGAGATTATAATTAAGTGTGGCCTGCAGGGCGTTTCCCAGACGTTTCTGTCAGGGTAATGGTGCCATAGTCAGACAAGAGATTTTTTCCAGTTACTCTCCTGTTACAGCATGGCCGAATGCTCTCCATTTCCATTGAACGTTCGAGCTGAGGTCATACCTCTGTTGGAGATATTTTTCCCGCTTCCCCTTAAAAGACAATCAGGAGTCCATCTCAGAAGTTAAAAGAAGTTTTTATTTCAAGCGCATGGGAGCAAAACACGCAGAGATGCTCGGTGTCTTTTTCTCAAAGTAATTAAACTAGAACAGTCCTTAATTATCTATCACGCTTCCCTGTGCTTACAAGATTGGCAGTGTTCCAAAATCATGCACATCTTCCTCCTTCCCTGTTGGCTAAAGATCTTTTAACACAATTGGTTACTTAGGTTCGTAGCACAGCCTCCCTATATAACTGTATAGAGGTACATAGTATCCCCTGTGTCCAGCATTCTTCCAATTCAGTTCAAACCAGTTCTAAATGTCCACCTTAGAAAATAATTGCATCTTTTGCAGGAAAAGTGTGTACGAAGTTCACAGAGACCCTCTGAGCACCTCGGGAATGGGATTAAAAACGTGGTGCTGCTCTTCCATTGCTTATGGGAGAACTGTGCATGGCTCTGTTACCGGTGTTCTGCCTGTGTGTTCTCCGTTTTTGTTAGAAAAATATGGGTTTATGGTTGATTTATGTCTTACAAAATGTTGTTATTCATACTCAGGTACTGGTTATCGTTGTTGTTTTTATTGTTTTGTGTATATGATATGTTAGTTCAACCCCACAGCCAAACCATAGATAAGATTGAAATTGCCGATTAACGTCTTCATGTCTGCTGTTCAGCTCATGATCGATACCCCCACTTCTCCGGTGACCAGCGGGCTTCCCCTGTTCTTCGTCATCACCGTGACGGCGATAAAGCAGGTGAGGCCTTAGCTGTTACTCCACTGGTCAACAGGCTGGTCCTGAATCCACACACGCGTACATCCACATCATTGTTTCGTTTCTTACTGTTTAAATCACTGTTAGGATGTCTTTTTAACAGGGTCTTCCCATCGCTGATTTTTCCCAATTGTGTTAGTTCTTAAGCTGTGGTTGAAACCAGTGTTTGACGTTTTAGGTGTCCTTTCGAAGGTGTGGTGCAGCAGCTTTCTTCACATGCCTTGTCAGTGTTGTTTCTTCACTTATTTGCACATTAAAATCCCTGCCTAACGTCCTGCCGCAGCGCTGACCTGTGGTGCAAGTAACAGGCCGTAGCAGGACATGCGTCTGTGCATGCCTGCTGTCCTACAGCTGTGCTGTCGCTGCTCCCCGCAGGGTTACGAGGACTGGCTGCGGCACAAAGCGGACAATGAGGTCAATGGAGCCCCGGTGTACGTGGTCCGCAGCGGAGGCCTGGTGCAGACGAGGTCCAAGAACATCCGGGTGAGCCCAGGGTTCGAGGGAGGTTCCTGTCAGTGTGCGCCCCTGACCTCAGGCTAGAACAGATGTGTGGAGAGAAACCCCCGACTCTTCTCTTTACCCGACATATTGCAATGCTGCAAAACACGCCAGTTTTTTTTTTTTTACCAGTGTTGATTTTGTGTCAGAATATAGTGTTGATTCCTTTTAAAATTTAAAACGGAGCCTGAATGTCAATTCATAGTTTTCATTTTTTTAAAAAAAAAAAACAACATGCCATGTCAAAATTGCCTGTCTCTTCTCTTGTAGGTTGGAGATATTGTTCAAGTAGCCAAAGATGAAACCTTCCCTGCCGATTTAGTGCTGCTGTCATCTGACAGACTGGAGGGGACGTGCCACATAACCACGGCCAGCTTGGACGGAGAGACGAACTTGAAGGTCAGTGTCCTTCTTATCTGAAAAGGAATAGCTAGAGAAAGACTTTGGGGGGGAGAAAAACAAGACCATGGTAAATGATATCCTTTGAGGGACTACTTTGCATTCATTTTTGATAACTGTTTTTCACATTTAAATATTTTATCTATGGAGTCGTTTGTACGCAGATGGTTTTAAGTAATATCTGACCCTTTTCCTGATTGACATCTGTTGCTTTTTTCAATTGGAATCGCCGGCTGGTCTGTATCCACCCTGTTAGTTTTTATAAATAAAAATAAGTTTTTATATATTGCCAGTTGTGTGTTTTTCATGCCTCGCGCTGCGCACATGCGTCATGTAGGCCGATGTCTCCGGCCTGCCCACTTCAAGCCACTGCTCTTCTGACACGTCTCGGCCGGCACAGCCCTGCTGCTCGCACTGGACTAGACTGTGGAGTTCAGTGCTCTCCCCCACAGCATCGCACTTGTGCCTGAGAGCCCTGGCCCGCTGAACCCCAGCATCGCTGCTCGGGGAGTCCCTGTCAGACTCGGCTATTGACGTGACCAAGGCTCGAGCCCGTGACTGTGTGACCCTGACCTGCACTCGGCCATGTGCCTTTCCTGGCTTTCTCGGGAGGCCCCAGTGTTAAAACCACAAAGGCGTTAAGGGTTAAGACAAACGTAGCTTTATTCTTTCCTTGCGATAGCTGTTGGACTCTCACTTGTAATTTTTGTTAGTGCTGTTAACCTGGGAGATGCCAGCTTGAATTCAGCGTAAGGGTCCGTCCTCCAGGCTGCTTGTTCGTGTGACTTCTCTCATGGCTGCTAACGAAACCCCTTTCTCAGGTGCTTCCATTGCATTGGGCTTTGAGTGACTTCAGACAGACAGAAGCCTCAAGGGCACAAGTTTGCATTAAAAAATGTGATAATCCATGTGGCAAATGCGAAACACTTTCCGTTTTTAACAGCTTGTAAGGATGCGTGCGATAAAAGGTTGGTGCCATACTTCTCACTGAAGCAGCGTCTGGTGATTCCAATGTTTTATTTTTCGGAAACCCCTGTTTAACAAGGGCGAACGTCTTGTCCCTGCAGACGCATTATTCCGTCCCCGAGACGGCGGTGTCGCAGTCCATCTCCCAGCTGGAGGCGCTGGTGGCTGTCGTGGAATGCCAGCAGCCAGAGGCAGACCTGTACAGGTACGTGGAAGTATAATGTGCCCTTCATAGCTGTGCTATCAATAATCATATCAATGCTATCAACGCTGAACTGCTGTTCTTGATCGATAAAGATAACTTGGAGATGGATTGCATTGAAAAAATTCTCCCTTTCCTGTATAATCTCTTGCCGATGTGGCTCAGTTTTTAAATGTGGATTTACCGAGACTCTGAGTTATGGGGAGCGGGAACATGCTACGATGTTGAATCAGAGGATTGTGTTGCAGGTGACACGACGTTCTTAATCACTTGCACTGGCTAAAAAAAAACTTTTCTGTTCAGGTTTGTTGGAAGGATAACCATAACCCAGCAGGGTGAAGAAATTGTGAGGTAAGCTTTGTTTGTTCAAGAGCTCGATGTTCTCACGGTTATAAATGCAGAACAGGACTTCTGTTATTGTGCTGCCGTCGGCTACTGACACAGCAGAGATGGTTGTGGGATTCCTCCAAAGCAGATGTTAAAAACTCTGCCTGCCTGTCAACCCATATTGAAATACTCATTAATCTGAATGGATGCTTGGTCTGACGTGTTTGTAATCTTCATTTTCGTTGCCGGTGTCGTTGCCTCAGACCCTTAGGACCAGAAAACCTGCTGCTGAGGGGGGCCAGACTGAAAAACACCAAAGAAATATTTGGTATGTTTCTCTAAACGCACTTCGCTCGGCTTGGGGCCTGTAATTGGTTTCAAGGGAAAATTAATTTAAACTGCATCAAGGTGAAAGAGGGCCTTCTGTAATAGTTGAATAATTGATGCAGCGATCTCATTAAATGTTGACATTGACATTGCTCCTGAGAGCGAACGTCTAATCGGATTTTGTTTGCTTTGCGCATTGTGCTGGAAGGTAGCAGCTCCTGCCTCAGTAGTTGCCTGTGGGCCTCGACAGCTCAGTGGTGCCACGTGGACAGTAACTCTCCGGGCTCGTTTCAGGTGTGGCTGTGTACACGGGGATGGAGACCAAGATGGCCTTGAACTACAAGTGCAAATCGCAGAAACGCTCCGCTGTGGAGAAGTAAGTTTGGGAAGTAGTTTATTTCCTTTGCAGGGAAAGAGTGTAAGAAAGTTCAAAGTCACGCAGAGGTTCTCTGGCCTGTTGGATTGTAAGATCAGAGCATCCTGTCCAGCCATTCCTTGAAAAAGTTTGTCTCCTGAAATGTGGCAGGGCTGCCTGGTCTACACACCCACCTTCCTTTGCAGCTTGCCAGGATGGTACTAGAGCTGCATCAACAGATTGTTTGGATGATGTTTTCTGGGAGGTCAGAGGGGCACAGGTTAGCATTAATACTTTCACCTGTTCTCATAATTGGAGTAAACTGACAAGTCACACACAGCAACACTGGTGCGTAAACTACAGCTGCAACTCTGCCTGGTACAGCAAAACCTAAGAATCAAATGATTTCCTCCAGCTCCCGCTATTCCTAACTGAAGTGTGTTTTCAGATAAACAATAGCCTCTTCTCCCCCACTTAAGGTCCATGAACACGTTTCTCATCATTTACCTGGGCATCCTGCTGTTTGAGGCCGTGCTCAGCACCATCCTGAAGTACGCCTGGCAAGCGGAGCCCAAGTGGAACGAGCCCTGGTACAACGAGAAGACCGAGCAGGAGAGGAACAGCAGCCAAGTAAGTGTGACGCCGGCTGGCAAGCCTGCCGTCCGAGGGCGTGCAGCCGGGGTGATGCCAACCTAATCGCCCCCACAGCAGGCGTGGCGCCCCCCGTGAGCGAGTGGCAGCTGCTCATCACGCAGGTGCTGTTCCCAATTCAGTTTTTGCGGAATCAGAAGAGGGCAGCTAAAGATGATACAAAATTCGGCTTTCTCATGCTGCGTCTCGCTCCTAGTTGCTGAAGAAGATGTGTGCTTTTTGTTTCTGTATCACAGTTTGCTTTATCGCAGATTTGTGCGCCGTATCACAGTTAAAAGCACTGCTTGTGAACTTTCCCCGACATACCTTCTTGCATTCTTAATTGATGGACGGGATCTGTCTTGCCAGCACGTGCAGCCTTAGTACATCTCGTTTTGATGCAGGCGTCCCTGATGAAAGTCGCCCCCTGCTACACGACATTCCGCACTTCGCACGCGACAGTAAAAAAATTCCCAGCACGTGTGTCATTTTTTAAGGCACCAAAAGCCAGCAGTCCAGTGCTTTGTGGATTATTCTGTTCTGGAAATGAAAAAATATTGTGAAGATAAAAATCTAACATTGCAGATTCTTGTGGAGACTGCTGTTGTGTGCATCTTGGACTCCAAATCATTAAGACCCAGCGTTAAAAGTTGAGTTAGTGTCGGCACACGTTGCATCACTGGTCCAACCAGTGGATCAAGGTCTGATCATTAACTTCAAATGCTAAAACAGTGTTTGGAAAACATCTGCCCTGAAGCAGCGGAATTACTTTGTTGGTTTAGGCAAGACCGCAATTCAGAAGGAGTTGGTGACGCTGTCTTTGTTTTAGGTACATTACTTGTGTGCACCCCTGTGCTCAAGCTACTGTAATTGCATTGTTCTTTACAGATATTAATTCCCGCTTTAGAGTCATTTCACCATATGTTGCATTATTTAAGAATGTAACCTGGATTAATGCCGCCCTCTGTGCTGTATTCGTTTAGCTACAAGTGAAACACGCACTCAGTCTAACTCATGGTCCCTCACAGGACCTTCTTCTAGACTGAAAGCCTCCCAGCCGCCTGGGCGAGGGTCATGCTCTTCCAGTTTTTAGCCCTCCACATTGACATTGTTCCTATGGGGGACATGCTTTTATTTTGCAACAGTATGTGTCGTGACTTTCTGATCCCTCACCCCACTGTAGATCAGGGGCTGCCTGATGTGTTTGAGAGATCTCTTTTTCACTGGCTGCTCTCCAGTTTTGCGGTGTTTTTTTTTACGGGCACAACGAGGATTGTTTAGTGATTAATTATTCATCCGGCTTGGCTGCAAAGGCACATTACCTCCACAAAAGGTTTCTGTTCAGTATCATACCCAACACCGGCTACTTGTTGTATGTGGTGAACCACCTATCATTGCAATAAATGAGTCAATGAATTAGAAAACGGAACAAAGCAAAGGAAATTCAACAAATAAGCTCAAAATGTATCCGCATGAAAGTACCAGTTTAGAGTTTAGACAGAGGGATGCTGACATGTGCTGATAGTGTGCAGACAGTGTGGGGTGGAAACACACTCAGTTAGAGCAGCACACAAGAGGCTGCAGACCGTGGATGTGGGGCAGCATGAGTGCAGTTACTCATGAACGATGACTGAAACATGGGGCCCTGCCTGCAGCTGCCCTGAATGCTTGCAAGTTGACAGCTTGACATATGGAGACCTATTAAGCATGTAAAGTCTAATTAGGTGTTCATAATGATTATCATGTGCTGAGGGGAAAGGCCTCAGGTGTGAGTGATGTATTTTTCTGTTATGTCAGGATAGCTCCAAGAGGGAGAATAACAGTTGT
This sequence comes from Atractosteus spatula, assembly GCF_055471065.1. NCBI lineage: Eukaryota > Metazoa > Chordata > Actinopteri > Semionotiformes > Lepisosteidae > Atractosteus > Atractosteus spatula. The sequence goes on along the minus strand of NC_142709.1, from coordinate 73,744,985 downwards.
GGCAGCATCACAGCTGGTTACAACAGAAGGCCTACAAAATACACCCACGCAGAGGCTACAGCAGAATAGTCAAAATATTGTGACAAGGAATAAGAAAAAGTGTCTTTCAAAGCATTTGCTTGGCTTGGGTCTCTGACATTTGATATAATTCAATAACAGACCAGAGGCTGTATGCTGAAGATGGTTAAAAATGTGAGACATTTTTCCACAGCTCAGAAAGTAAAGTCTGAACTCTGTCCTTTTTATTGCATTACAGATTTTGAAGTTCATTTCGGATTTTCTTGCTTTCCTGGTGCTCTACAATTTCATTATCCCTATCTCGCTCTACGTGACTGTGGAGATGCAGAAGTTCCTGGGCTCCTTTTTCATCGGCTGGGACCTGGATCTCTACCACGAGGAGACGGACCAGAGGGCTCAGGTGAACACCTCTGACCTCAACGAGGAGCTGGGCCAGGTACATGAGCGAACGTTCATGTTGAGCACGGGCTGCAGGGTTAGTCTCGTGCTGCGCGTTTCCCTGCACTGCTGCGACGCCGTGCACACGCTGGGTCTCAGTCTGTTCTATTGCATGTTCCAGGTCGAGTACGTGTTCACCGACAAGACCGGGACTCTGACGGAGAATGAAATGGAGTTCCGCGAATGCTCCATAAACGGCATTAAGTACCAAGAGATTAACGGCAGGCTGGTCCCGGAAGGAATGATGGAAGACTCTCCAGACGGACCCTTGTCCAATCTGGTAACTGGCTTTTCACCCGACGTCATCCCAGATTGTAAACGCTGTCATATTTCAACAGGCCCATCTGAAAACGTTGCTTAAGTTGAGCTAGTTATTGTTTTTTAGTCTTAATTCCTAACTGAAAAATACCAGTAAAGCCTAATTTCAACAGCAGCACAGGATGGTGCAAAAGTGTCTTGATAAAAGCAAGAAGTTTTGCAACGAGAGTCCTGGCGAGGTGGTAACTTTCCGAGAAACGCGCGACTCCGCCTTGGGTGCCTGTGTCCATGTGCAGTCTGTGATGTCGTTTCTGCCCGCCTGGCTTGCCGTGCAGAGCAGGGAGGAGGAGCTGTTCCTGAAGGCCGTGTCCCTGTGCCACACGGTGCAGATCAGCTACGACGAGATGGATGGCCCGGCCGACGCGCTCCGGCAGGCCAACGGGATCACGCCCCAGATGGAGTACTACGCCTCCTCGCCAGACGAGAAAGCTTTAGTGGAGGCGACTAAAAGGTGAGGAAATTAATCGTACCTACAGTAAGGATTTCCTGAGGTGACAAGGTGAATAATTCCCCGTCTGTTTTCCCGGCTGTGAGTCAGTCAGGTGGTGCATCATTATCTGTACTGGAAGTCGCCATTCTGCAAACCCACCCCGTTGTCTGGACGTCTCGCTCCTCGCAACCCCCTGTACACGGGTGTCCAAGTGTCTGGTATCGATCACGGTGGCTCAACCCAGCCTCAAACCATTAGAGCTCCAGAGTGAAGACTCGAAAGAGCCTTGCCCTTTCACATTCATCTTTCTAATTGGGAAGGTTTCATTGGTAGGACGGTTTTAAACTCAGAAATACTGCTGCATTTACTTCAACAAAATACTGTTAAAGATGTGTGTCTATATCTATTTTGGAAAAAAATGTTTGGATGTTTAGAGGGAGAGTCCTTTGAGATTTTTGGGCTTATAAAAGAAAATGTGAGTTACCTGTTACATCTTTAATACAATCTGTAATTTTTCTTACTAGTTTTACAGTATGCATTTTGATTTTTAAAGCAGTACATTTTGAAATTGTAAATAAGTAGTTTACCTTATCACTTACAAAGATTTCACAGGATTCTTGTTGGAAAGGTGTGAAGATGTATTTTATAGCAGAAATTGTGAATATCATTGCGCAAATACCATTTCGAGTGTGTGACTTTGTGCATTTGGCTTCATTACAGGATGGGAGTGTCCTTCGCAGGAAGCAATGGAGAAACTATGGAAATTAAAACATTTGGAAAATCCGAGAAGTAACCATTTTTGTTGTATTAATTGAATTATTACTGCAGATGAACCAGTTTTCAAAAGATAAATATTTTTTTCCAAATGCCACTCAGAGATTTATCGAAGCTTACCTTATGATCTTACTACTCAAAGCTTTTAATTTACTTTTTTCAGTTAAATTGCACAGTGTTTTCCTTCCAAGAAACAAAGCTTGGCAGAGAGTGACAGCTCCTGAGAAACAAGCCTCTGTTTGCAGGGACAGCGGGAGACGTGGCGATTACTGTCAGAACACAGGATTTGCTTTTCCAGAGACTTTTCCCATCATCTCTTATTGCACTTGATCACTAATATTTTTAGTCACAGGGTAAAACATACATTGTTTTGAAATCTGTCTGTGGCATTTTGGAAGCTACAACGTGAATCTCTTCTCATCTTTTTTTTCACAGGTATAAACTGCTCCATGTTTTAGAGTTTGATGCAAATAGAAGAAGGATGAGTGTGCTGTTACAGACCCCATCAGGTACCTGTGTGTTTTAGGTGGGGGGGAAAGATAAGTTTAACATTGCATTTTTTATTACAAGGTTGTGTATTTAATTTGCAGGGGAAAAGATGCTGTTCACAAAGGGAGCAGAGTCGTCCATCCTGCCAAATACAAAAGGCGGAGAAATAGATAAAACGCGGATCCATGTGGATGAATTTGCTTTGGTAATTAAGTTTGTGTCGTGTACCCGCAGTGCATTCACTGTCCCTGACTGCATGTGTCTGCCTGTGTATGTATCGGTTTATCTGCATGGTGATCTATACCTGTCTCCTAGCAGTATTTCTACATTTCCATCTCTGGACATGTCCTTCTTTCTATCTGCATAGAAATCTGTCTTGAATCAGTTATCTACTACCAGCCAAAACAGCCTAGTTGAACTGGATGGCTTCCTCTTGTTTGCCACCTGTCTTATTTTCCCTTTAAGAGCTCTCATCCTTGCGGTGCTTGCCGGGTGGTACAGCAGAGGCACGGGGAAGTGCTGGTGTGCTCGTCGTGTCCCTGTCTGGTCTTGAGCGCCCACGTCGGTGGCACTCTTGCGTGATAGTCTTTTGTTGGCCAGCGAGCACGAGCTTCCACCAGAACAGGGTCCTTCAGCGGGCGCTGGCCCCAGGAGTACTGGCCGCAGAATCGGAACGGGCAGCTCGGTGCAAACCAGCCCTTCGTCTGTGGACAGCTGCGTGGCCTTGCCACTCGCAGGTGCCGTTAAATTTCTTCTGCTTTTGTCCGGCCGCCCGCAGAAAGGCCTGAGGACCCTGGTGGTGGCCTGCAGGCGCTTCTCTGCGGAGGAGTACGAGGAGGTGGACCGGCGGCTCCACGAGGCCCGGACGGCTCTCCAGCAGCGGGACGAGCGCCTGGCCGAGGTCTTCAGCTTCATCGAGAGGGACCTGGAGCTGCTGGGGGCCACTGGGGTGGAGGACAAGTAGGAGTCCGGGCGCACGTTCCTCTGCAGTGCACCTTCGCCTGCCCCCTGCCCTCTCCAGATTTGCTGGAGGCATTGCCAGATGGAGCTGGATGATCATGAGTGCTCTGCGTTTCCTAGTGTAAAAGCAGCGGCTGTGTTCTCCCCGTCTGCAGTACCGTGATCGTCCATCTTCCCTGTACTTCCATTATCTTTGATTTCAAATGTGAAGGTTGATCATTTAATATCAGAAACATGAATGACTGCCTGTCACCTTACCATAAACCTGAAGTAGCAGCCCTGTGGATGACACACGCTGTGTGGCAGTCACTGTAATATTCTTTCTAATGTCCAGCAAGGGGCGGTTGAGTGTGTAGTAAGGAGGAAAAGGCCATCAGTGTATCTGTTTTATTTGCTCTTTATTACTCGTTCACAAATATGATCCACTTGTGTGATCAGAATAATGGCTTCCTGTAATAAGCCCCTGTAGAGGAAAGAGACTTCAAAGAAACATTATTTTACATCATGTTCCCAAAAAGGATCATTCTCTTTAATTCTTTCATTGTTCTTTGTTGCACTCAAAACCTGTTGACAGAATAATCCTGAAATTAAAGTATCTGAATTGTCCCTGAAGCCGCATAAAGCAAGTCTGTTCACTCAGCTACATGAGCTAACAGCGGCTGAACTTTTGTCTCAGTGCTTTGAAAGTAGAGGAAAAATGGCTAATCAGGCTAATTAGACATTTTTTACCTAGTCATCACCCTTTTTTCAGTTAATTCAAAGTTTTATCCCTGTGTTCTCAGTGACGTCTGTATCAGATATAATATCTAATATCTCTGCCGCTGATGTGATAACTGTTCAAATCAGGATTACGGTAGTGGCTGGTCTGCTGGGCTCTGACAGAATGGCTGTGTGTGCAGATTGCAGGAGAAGGTGCAGGAGACTATCGAGGCCCTGAGGCTGGCCGGGATCAAGGTGTGGGTGCTGACGGGGGACAAGCACGAGACGGCCGTCAGCGTCAGCCTGTCCTGCGGTCACTTCCACAGGACCATGAACATCCTGGAGCTCCTCCAGCAGAAATCGGACAACGAATGTGCCGAGCAGCTGAGGAGGCTTGCCAGAAGGTAAGTCCGACTGCTTTCGTTTTTCTGTAGCCCGTTGGGCTGAAATGCGCTGCCTGGCTTCATTGCTGAAGCTGCTCCTCTGGCTTCTTTCAAGAAGCGGGTCAGTGAAATCCTTTAGTTCAATTAGCCGCTAGCAGCCAAATGAGCCAAGTGTTCTGACTGAGCCCCTCCTGCTTGTCAACATTCTTATGGTCTGATATACGTTTCTTGTTTTGCTATTTTGACACCAGCCACAAGGGCTGGCTTTGGTGTTGCCTGGGAGCAGCAGGTTTAAGACAATTGCTCATCATCGTCTCCTGACAGATTTGTTCTGCGCGAAAGCAACGCTACGTTACGCTAGCATTTCTTTATGCAGGAAAATGAATAGCTTTTGTAGGCTGTTCTCTTCTTGTCCTCGAGGGTCACAAGGAGGCTCTGTAATGTGATATACTGTATGAGCTGGTTGTCATAATTGTTTTGTTACTGCAGTGTTACATAATAAGCAACTGTGAACTGAGTATTGCGTTGCTTATTGTGTAACACTATAGTAACAAGAAAATTAGTGAAGATTTGATTTGTCTTCCCCTTTTTGGGGCAGAAGAACTCAATGGAAATATTCTTAAAGAGAGAAGGAGTGCTTCACGCCTCAGGATAGGCTTTGGGTTTGGGTGATTGTGATGGCACACAAGAGTCACCAAACTGCCTTGTTAACTTGGTTTCGCTTGGCAGCTCATAGCGACCACAGGCAGACGAGATGTAACGTTGAGCTGCGTGTTGATCCTGATTTCCACTGTCTCGGTGCACGGCACTTGCTATCAAAGGTTTTGAAGTGAGCGCGCTCTCTGGCGTTTTAATCCGACTTCTTTGCCTTGGCTGCTCTGGGCTGAAGAGGGGCTTTGTGTTTGCGTGCAGAATTAAGGAAGACCATGTGATCCAGCACGGCCTGGTGGTGGACGGAGCCAGCCTGTCTCTGGCGCTCAGGGAACACGAGAGGTTGTTCATGGAGGTCTGCCGGAACTGCTCGGCGGTGCTCTGCTGCCGAATGGCTCCCCTGCAGAAAGCAAAAGTAGGAGAATTGTGTTTCTTTCCTTGCATTTCCTCAGACTTAGAGGGCGAGAGGCCGAGACCGGTAAGACAGCCTGAGAGTTAGAGGAGCGTTAACCGTGTATTTCTTCATGCTGATGCCGTGGTCCTTCAAAATCCAGACGACTTGCAATTTTTCTTGGATAGAACGATTCATGAAATCATCAGAAATTGTGAGAAAGTAGTTATTCTAGTTATTTTTACATGGTACGTAAAAATAATCTGGTTAGCATTGTAAGTGCAATTGCCAAGCATTTAGAACAGGCAACAAGTGAGATATAGTTTGGAAGCCCTGTTTAATAATAAGGCACCTTCTGTTAGTTGACATGATCTGAAATGTGTTGCTCAGTGTACATGGATGTGCATTGAGTCTCTGGCTTTCCTCCATGTTTCACAGGTCGTGAGGCTGATAAAGACATGCCCGGAGAAGCCCATTACCTTGGCAATTGGAGATGGAGCCAATGATGTCAGTATGATTCAGGAAGCCCATGTTGGGATCGGTAAGTATGGCTCAGATTTCTGAGGATATTAACGAACGAGCGTCTTCCTTATTGGTTTTAACTTAATGCCTGCATTTTTTTGTTTCGTAATGATCTTGACTTTTTTATGGTATGTTCTCAGCGCTCACCCCTATGTGCCCTCAAAAGACATTGATAATCCATTCATGCAAATTCAGTTGTTTTTTTACATCAGTTAAAATATGAAATTGATTCATGTTCCAACATGCCTGTTTATTATTTTTTGGCACTTTTTCTGATTTTTGTTGTATAACTGCCCACTCCCTACCCCAGTTTTGTTTTCATCTCTTGGCTCACAGCTATGGGCCCAGGGAGAGTGAGGACTGTAGCCAGTCGCCTTCGAGTCTCCCTGTTTTCCCATGTTCACCCTGTGCCAGAGCTTCAGTGCTAATTGGAGGAGAGGCCTGTCCCTCACCGAGAGCACCACCCTCCCGCAGGGGCCCGAGAAGCCACAGGGGGCACTGTTTCACCAGGAGCTAACAGAGCCCTGGCTTGGGCGTCCCTGTCCGTCAGATAGTGACATGACCCTGATTGGAAAGCTATTATTATTATTATTGCTTACACTTATATAGCGCTTTTCTGGACACTCCTCTCAAAGCGCTTTACAGGTAATGGGGATCCCCTCCACCACCACCAGTGTGCAGCCCCACCTGGATGATGCACCAGTCCGCTCCCCACACACCAGCTCTCAGTGGGAAGGAGAACAGAGTAATGAAGCTAATTCATAGATGGGGTTTATTAGGAGGCCATGATTGGTAAGGGCCAATGGGAATTTTGGCCAGGACGCCAGGGTTATACCCCTACTCTTATGGAGAAACGCCCTGGGATTTTTAATGACCACAGAGTCAGGAACTCGGTTTTACATCTCATCTGAAGGACGGCGCCTGTTTACAGTACAGTGTCCCCATCACTTTATTAGGACCCACATGGACTGCAGGGTGAGCGCCCCCTGCTGGCCCCACTAACACGTCTTCCAGCAGCAACCTTTGATTTTTCCCAGGAGGTCCCCCATCCAGATACTGACCAGGCTCACACCTGCTGAGCTTCAGTGGGGCTGCCAGTTGTGAGTTGCAGAGTTGGGGGAGCACCTTCATCAGCTGAGCTGCTTGGGTGGTCCTGAATGTAACACCCCTAGCAGCAAAGATCATGTGGTGACTCGTTACTATGTGTTGATATTGATATTGTCACCAGCGGGATTTGTTTCAATGGCCGAGAAACATTATGTACAGTACGAGGACGGCTATGTGCGGCTGTGATGGATGTGACCACTTCAGTACAATCCTGGCATCACTCTCGTGCTAAAGCTGTCAAGAAAGAACAGAAACCAAAGAAAAAGACTTCAGTTTAGGCTACACAGTTTATACTGCTGAATGCGGCAGTGTTCGACATTCTTTTTTCTTAAATACACTTGCGTTGCCCTGAATATTTTCTCTCCTAAACGAAGGGAAACGGTGCTGAATGATTAACCAGATCTTTTGTCCAGCTCCCAGTGGAACTCGGCCTCTGTAAAGACAGACGCACATCCACTGCCGTGCTCTGTTGTGCGTTTCGGAGGAAATCTTCTTGTGACTCGAATTCCCTTCTGCTTATTTCAGGAATCATGGGCAAAGAGGGACGACAGGCAGTGAGAAACAGTGACTATGCAATTGCAAGGTTTAAATTCCTTGCTAAGCTACTGCTGGTCCACGGCCACTTCTACTACATTAGAATAGCAACCCTTGTACAGTACTTTTTCTACAAGGTAAGTAGTGGGAGGTTTTATTCTGCCTTCACTGGGTCCAATTTAAGTTTAATGGATTGTTTTTTATCAGATAAAACATTTAAGTATTTCCCTTTAATTCTTATTTTCTGTTTTTCTTTTAGAATGTGTGTTTTATCACACCCCAGTTTTTATACCAGTTCTTCTGTCTTTTTTCGCAGCAAGTAAGTGTCCTCAGGTGGATCGTTCTTCCTCTCTGTACTTGTTGTTAGGAAATTCCTGCCATCCCATTCAGTGTTTGCAAAGGTGCCACACATAAGTATAGCTTGCTCTGCAATATTAATTTTACTTCACTTCTTCTGGAAATTAAACTGAAAGCCTTAGAAAAACATAAACAGTTTAATCTGCCCATGGTGACTTTGAAAATTAGCATTGTGAAACATTGATGTGACATGGAAACAAACATTAAATATTGGAGATGGAAATTGTGTGAGTTGCTTCGTCTTTCATGACCATAGCCCCAAGAAACTTCAATAGCAACATGATGGTCACAAGGTAGCTGATGTCCCTTGTGTCCACTTCACAGAATGAGTTAGCCGATGTTTCTTGCCACCCTGAAGCCAAAGCCCCCCTTGTGCGCTCGTCCCAGTGCCTAAAGGACATGACCTGACAGAACTGTTTTGTTTTCCAGACCCTTTATGACAGTGTTTATCTCACCCTGTACAACATCTGTTTCACCTCTCTGCCCATTCTGGTGTACAGCCTCTTTGAGCAGCTGGTTCACCCCCACGTGCTGCAGAGCAAGCCAGCGCTGTACAGGTGGGTCCTCCGCCGCCTGCTCCTGTCTCCTGTGCAGGAGCTCCCACTTAAGGATGAGGATTTCTGGCATTTCACTGTAGACCAGCTGTGCGGCAAAGCTTTGTACCACTTAAAACTGGGAGTTGTGTTGTTAAAATTGCAAGGTGACCGTTCCTGCTTGTCCGTTAGTTTATGCTTCACAGTTATTTTTCCGTAACAGTCAGATATACAGTTATCTGTTAAGTGTCTACTGATTTTGACTGAGGAGATGAGAACAGTGTGGTCGCAGTGTGTTTCTGAGTAACTTCTTGAAGAATAGTTAAAATAGAAATATTAGTTTTGCTGTATTGTATCGGTTATGTGAATAGCTGCTGGTGGACTGCTGCTTGATTTGCTTACTGTGGCAAATCAACACACAAGGCTTTCTTTTTTTGTCCTGCTGATTGTTTTATATACATGTTCTTTTTAATTTTTTCTACACTGAGGCTTGTTATTTTCCTGTTACAGGTCAGTACTTACAAAGAAAAGTTTGCAATTTGCAGAGGTCTGATTCAGAGCGCAGCTTTGTCAGTATCACTCAGCAGTTTGTCTGGACGCTGTGAAAGACTAATCCCTGTTCAAGTGCTCCAAAAAATTCAGCTGTCAGAAAAGAGATGAAGCAGGAATTTCTTTCAGAAACTGTGTGTCTGATTGAGACAGGATGATGATGTACCTAATTGACATTAATTTTGATTTGCTGTATTTTTCACATTTGTACGAATCTTTGTTTTCCTCTCCCTATCCCAACAGAGATATCAGCAAAAACTCCACCCTCTCCTTCAAAACCTTTCTGTACTGGACAGCGCTGGGGTTCTCGCATGCCTTTGCCTTCTTCTTCGGCTCTTACATCCTCATGGGGGAGGACACCTCCCTGATGGGCAACGGACAGGTGAGCTCTGGGCTTCGGCCGGCGGCCACACAGCTGTGCATGAACACGTTCTGCAGTGTTGGCATTGACCTGCAATACAGAAAAATAAAGTTTGAAACGACAGAAAACCCTGTAGGGTTAATAACACAAGACGAACCAAAGGTGGATCGCCGAAACAGTCTGAGCACCTACCAGAGCTGAATTGTCTTAGGGTAAGAAGTAAACTCCTTCATGCTGAAAAGAGCAGAACAGAAACACAACATCTCAGCTCTAGAGCCTTCTTCAGGTGACGAAATGATGGGTTTCTTTTCTTCTGTCTTCAGCATGGAATACACCTTTATCTATTCCTTTGCAGCGTACACATGCTGACGCAGCTCCCTACTTGATTTTCTCAAACTGCAGCTTCCTCTTCTCCTCCAGTAGTCTTTCTGTCCGGAGGAGTGCTGGGGTTCTATCCTGACCTTTCCTTCTTTTAGAAAACTGGCTTCCAGGTTTTGTTAAAATTCTGTGGCTGGGTTTAGTGTTTCTGTTGATCATTTTTAATAGTACAATTCATTAGCATAGCACTGTTCCCACTGCAAGGCAGTGGCAACAGCCTCACTGCTGTACACAGCAATGAAGCCACCCTCAGGCTGCAGGAGAGCTGCTCTGTGGGCTGTACTCTGGGGAACAGCAGCTTTCACACAAGGGCACTGTCCTGCTAGCTGCTTACCTGTAGATTTGAAGCCAGTAAACTGCAAATTCTGGCCTGAAGTTGCAAAAGGCCCATTAAGTCAAATGAAGTAATATGGTCAGTGCAGTAATCTGCTTAACATATGAACAATAGCTCTAGAACTATTAATATAAATATTGGCACCCACCATCTTAAATGGGTTAATTCACCAGTACATGGTGAATTGACCATCATTGTGAAGATGAGTGCACAATAACGTTAAAAGATGTATCATTGAAAAATGTTTGTGTAGAAAACTGCACTTCATGGATTTGTGAATAATCTTGATTCAGAGTACTGATACTTGTGCCGGTTACTTGTGTCCAGAGTTCTGTTATCAGGTTGTCTTTAAAAAGCGGGGAAACTGGCTGATGTAGTGAGGATCTGCTGAGGGTTGACTCACTAAGAGAACTGAAAGACTTTGTCTTTAGCTCCAGGGTCACATGTTTGTTCAGGCAGGGGTGACTGATGTTTTAAAAACAGTTTCTGAGAGGTGCTCTGTGTACTGAAGACACTTCCCTTTTCTTACAGCCTCTCCCATTCTTCGGGCGTTCACTGTCTTGCCTTCCTTGCCTGTTTCTTTCATTTTTCTTTTCTCCCTCTTTTGCACCCATGCATGCCTTCAGGTCTTGAGAGCTAACAGACAACTGGTAAGAGCAGACTAGATCAGATTTGATACATGTTCTGTTCTAACAATCATCTGCCGCTGTCACCAGCTTCCTAAACTGGATTTAGTTTCCTGATCCGTGTTCCTTCAGTGTTTGTTGTGCATGTGAAGCGTTGGAACTGGACCTTCTGTCTTAATCACGTACTGTTTCATCATCTGTTGCTTGAACTTCTTGCGATTCTTCTTTGATATTTGTGAATTTTGTTGGACCTGTAATACGTTCTTCTCTTTTGATGTCAAATACTAATTCAAAAACTTTGTTTCTGTAATTTTTGGTAATTCAACCTTCCAGTAATAAAAGAATAAGGCACATTAATTCTTGATATTAGATATTATTATTTGTAAATTATATTTAAGTAAATAAGTTTTCTGGCATTACTGTGCAATAATATTTTGAACTAATGGCATTTCATTTATTTTTTTCCCCTCCATATTCAGATGTTTGGGAACTGGACATTTGGCACTTTAGTATTCACAGTAATGGTCATTACGGTTACACTAAAGGTAAATAGTCTTTCATTTCTTTGCACATTAAACAAAATGAGATTGTTACAGTCAATTGTAAAGTAACTGTGACTCTTGCTCCTGTTTCACAAGCTGGCTCTGGAGACTCACTTCTGGACGTGGATGAATCACTTTGTGACGTGGGGCTCCATCGCCTTTTACTTCATCTTCTCCTTGTTTTATGGGGGAATTATTTGGTAAAGTATTGAAGAATGTTGAGATCTGTATGTAAACCTTCATTTTCGTGGGTCCCCTCGTATGTGCTGTGTATTGTATACTTCCATGAGCCTACAGTAAACCCTCAGTTTAATGGATTTGGATTTAACAGACAAAATCATTGAAAGGCCTGTTAAGAAATGTCATCCTTTTCCTGCAATTGCAACCATAGTACAGAAAAATTGTTATAGGGACATAAAAACTGTTTACAGTCACTGTTGTTTGTGTCTCATGCTTTAGTGGAGTTTTACAAAACAATAAATTTAAAAACACATGATATAAAAGGCACAGGGACAATTTTCATTCCCAGTGTTGGTTTCAATTATTAAAAAAATCTCAAAAGAGCCAGACAGCATATATATAGTATTTTTTTTTCTCATAAAAGTTATTTTAAACTGAAAAGACGTCATTTGTGATTTAACAAGCATCGGGCAATAATAGACACCCCTTTCCCCCTAAACAGAGGGTTTACTGTATATGTTTTCATTAAGAGGCAGACCTGTTTAATATTAGTTTCCCCTGTCTGACGTGTTTTAGTTTGTTTTCCTGGTTTTCACAGTAGGTCCGGGTCTACGCTAGTGCTTATCAGAATTGGACTTGAGAGGGCACGCACTGCAGCACTGTCCTTGATCTGGGAGGCTGTAGCCCTAGACTCAAGCCTGGTGGACTGTGTGTACACCTAAGACAGTCTGCACTAGACTAAGTAACAGGGTTAGCCAAAAAAAAAACTAGCTAACTGGGTGCTCTGTCGAGGATGGCATGGTGACCGGCACTGCAGGAGACACAGCAGGTGCAGGAAGGACCTCAGTGCAGCGGCCGCAGCACTGCTGGAGACACAGCAGGTGCAGGAAGGACCTCAGTGCAGCGGCCGCAGCACTGCTGGAGACACAGCAGGTGCAGGAAGGACCTCAGTGCAGCGGCCGCAGTACTGCTGGAGACACAGCAGGTGCAGGAAGGACCTCAGTGCAACAGGGAGTCTCGACAGCCGAGTTGCACGGCTGCCTGCAGTGGAGCTCTCCAGCCGCAGTAGCGCTCTCCTGTCGGTGGTAGTTGTCATGCGATTGTTCTTTGGCACTAGAAGGGGGTGTTTGTAGCTTCTCAAAGTCCTTTGTCACATTTGTTTTGTGTTTTTTTCACAGGCCGTTTTTACACACACAGGACATGTACTTCGTCTTCGTTCAGCTTCTTTCCAGTGGATCAGCCTGGTTCGCCATTATCATCATAGTCATCATCTGTCTGTTCCCTGATGCCATCAAGAAGATCTTTTACAGACAGGTTCAGCCCACAAACACCCAGAAGGCTCAGGCAAGTACCCATGTGCAATCCCTTTGCAGATGTCTCTGTACATGCTGAAAAGACGTCTTCCTTAAAGTAACAAAAATATAGTATTGTTGATTAATTAGTATTTTTAAAACTGCTATCAAATTGTTCAGTTAACACAAGCTAGGACTGAGGAAAAACCATTGCCTCTCTTTATCCCTGTTATTTAACATGAGCAACACCATGCAGAAACTGAAAGCATGCACACACCCTTGATACATTGCTCACAGAGCATGGCTTAGCATGTTGTAACCTGCAGCCACTAGCAGCAAAGCATGTCTTATCTGAACTGTCCACTTAAAGCCCCCCCCAAAAAAGTCATCGTTTTGACCCTGGATCACTGAAAAGTGATATTTGCATTATTGTGAGCTATTCTGGCCATTGAATAGGTGGGAAAACACATTTTAAATGTTTTGAACCTGTGTTGAACCCCTTGCAGTGTTTGACATCAGTGGAGGTAGTCTGTAGGCCATATCTCTATCGCAGTGTATGTAAAACACGTGAGAGTGAATGTTTGACATTTTTTAACTGACAACATCAAACAACCGGGAATCTGATTTGAAGCTCTCTAGGTGTGAGTCTTAACGAACATCGTTGGGGCTCCAGTTCAGATAACAACTAAGACAGAAATGTTAAGAGATTTTAACTGCAGAACAAGGAGTGGTGAGTTCCTTTCAGGACATGTTTATGAAAGGAAGTTCATCCGATTGCACCCAATTGAAACAGTAAGGGATTCTGTAAGTTTGGCCACGGCATAGTAACCTCTAACTGGAGGAGACTGTTTAAACTGGTCTGTGGGGTTGTGGGTTTGACCGCGCCTTACAGTGGCAGTGAGAAAGCCCCTATCTCCAGCTCATGCAGTTGGAAACCAGAAGTGTAAGCTTGTAAAAAGACTATACAAGCCCGTTTATTTTTAGGTCAAGGTTATTCTGTTATTTTCGAGGTGTCAGTGCACATTCCACCCCCCTATGCCTCCTGTGGGGAAGAAAGGACTCATCACTGGGACAGGGGGAAGGTCTGTGAGGTGTGGGGACGCTCTGTGTGCACAATCGCAGACTGCCCAGATGTTCAGCGCTCTGCGAGCACGATGCAAACCACACACTTCGCTTACGGGCCCAGCACAGGCGTTTCTCAGAGGAGGAGGTTCACACGCAGGCTGTTAGGATAAGAACAGATATGCAATAAAATATTTATGTGCCCTTAGGGCAAATATCTAATGTTACCCATTTGTTACCCGATTTTTTTTTAAATCTTAATCAAATGTTCCACTGATTTGAAATAACAGGCTCTTACTTGGCTTACAAGACACTACTAGGGTTTTCACCTACAAACTCTTAAAGTATTAATACAATATTTAATTAAGCATATTGAGTTCAATGCGAATTTTACACCCTAGGAATTAGAGCTGGCTGGTTTATGTGACTGCTGAGTGCAGAGCTGGACTTGGCAGAAGACTGATGTTTCCTTACTTGCTGAAGTTTTTCAGCTCAAAGCTGGTGGAAATGTGCCGAGACTTAGAGAGTCCGATACTATAATACTATACTGGTACTGGAACAGCCTGCTGCAACAAAACATTTCAACATAGCTGAAGTTCACCTTTCTAAATTGTACGTGAGAATACTCCTTTCTGCTGTTTTACAGTGAAATTCTGTTGTGACATTAATATAGACCTGAAAATTGTCATCCTAAGAAATCTAGAAATATCTAAGAAGAGATCTAAAAAATATCTTAAATGATATTTAAAAATGAGTATGAAAGAAAATGTTTAAATGTTTGAGTTACAACTGATGCATTAAAATGTATATCAGTTTGTAAGAAGTTATTGGGAACATGATATAGGGACTTTAAGAAAATGCTTCCTGCAGGACTTGCTGTTTTCACAAAACTTCAGGGTTGCGATTAATACATTTTGTCATGTGCAACCACAGCGAATTTTATGTTCTTAATGAACGTGTGCAAACAATATAAATCCTTGCTTCCTAGCTGGCAGGGTTTTGCCACTTTGGCAGTGTGGAAGTGTTAGATTTCTGAGGAAGTGACATGTCCTACCAGAGCAGATGTGAGGTAGCAGAATAATTGATGTGGAACCACTTTTATTAATTTCACATAAATTCCTTGGTTTTTTTTTCCTATGGACATCTTGAGTAGGTGTGTTTCACAGCAGTCATCTGACAGCTGGAACAGGAAAACCGATTTGCTAAAACTTAAAATGTTAAAAACTATATTAGCCTTTAATTTATGAAACAATCTTAAAATAATAAATAAAAACATTAAATTGAATTTCATGTCTGAAAAAGACATTTTAAATGCAAACCCCTCACTTTTTTCTGTTTCTTATTTCACTTTTAAACTGGTGCTTTTCTTCTAATAAATCAGCGTATAATCAGCTGATTTTGTGATTCCGCAGCCGAGAAATGAGAATTTCAAAACCAGGATGTATTTCTGCAGTGTTGCTAATTTTGGGCAGTCTGTGCCTGTCGTTCTTAATTATTCTGAGCATCAGTTGTACAGTGTAAGAAATGTCAGATTCCTGAAGCATTTAGATCACTTAGTCCTTCTGTAAATTTGTAGAGCTTGTATGCAAGTGCTTTGATCATAGTGTATCAGAGCTTGCAGGTGTGTTCTGTGTGCTTATGTATATACAGAGATGGTCTGAGTTAAATGTGTGCAGAAAAGCAGAAAATCTAGTTAATAGATCGAAGAAATCAATTGCATTCTACATTGCTGAAACGTTTATTCTCAAGGCCGGGAAGTGTTACCAAACATTTCTCAACTTCTCAAAACTGTCTTTCTTTTTCTTGGAGAGTGAAGTGTTTTTGGACAGCCTTCCTAGGAAAATGACTCTTCAGTGCCTGGCCACAGATTAACATCGGTCTTCTCCTACCTTGGTCTGTCATGTGTGTGAAATACCTCCAGCAAGTTGTTTTTAGTGTCTTCTCTCCCTTACTGACCTCTTGTGTGTTCCTGCCCTCTTCTGTCTGCTCTGTAGATGTACTCCAACAGAGTTGCTTTAGGTGATGACTTCATCGCTCTGCAGCCCTTGTCCAGAGCCAAGAATCAGCTGGGAAAAATTAGGTAGAGTAGGAGAGCCAGTCACCTGCCCTTCTGCATGTGGAAGACAAACTAACCAGCATTCGGGGGAGGGAGAGACAAGTCAGACTGAGAATGTGGAGAGGCAGTAACCCTACGTTAGCTTGCATGTAAGCAGAGAAAGTATTTGACAACTCTGTTGTACTTAGAAGCTTCAATGCTTTCCCCAGCAGCTGAGGAGTGAGCGTCCGCGCATGACAGTTACAATATCTGTCTTCATTCACCAAATTGTGCTCCTGCATGCTTGAAAGCCACATCTGGGCATGTGAGGTTTACATTCTTACTGTGTTGCATGATCCATTGATAGTATCTTCGTTTTTACATCTGATACAGTACAGTAGATTTTTTTTTAGGGCTGTTTCATATTTAGACTTTTGACACTGTAGGAAACTAGTGAAACTGATGGTATCAGCCTAGTGAAGTAGCTGAATGGATCAGCTGTTTCAAGAACATAGTATGTTGTTCTGGCCACAGCCTTTGCTTTGGAAAGGGTTTAATCGACCCTTCCTCTGAATCCATGTCACAGCTCTAATAAGAGGCTGCATTTGGAAATGAGGAATGTGCATGCTCTCGAAAGAAATGACTGTTTTTTAAGCATGCCTCAACAGCAAGTGAGATGATAACTGTGCAATAAGAAGTGTTCAGAAAGCTTCTTCAATTGCAGTGAAAACACCAGTTCTTAGTACACACGAAGTACAACGTGTGTCAGTTCCTAATTTCAAATCTGAACATTCCTCGGTTTAGGATCGTAAAAATGTGGTTTCTGATCCCAAAACCTGCGACTCTCTTGTCTTTACTCCCCTGTTTGAACGTTTATCTGCCACCACGATTCCTGTCGCCCCAAGTCGGACACCTGCTGTTCTTCAGCACGGAGGCCGACGTGACACCAGGCCTAACGCAGGTCTTTTGCACTGGTGCCAAAAGGACCAACAATCGACGAGGAATCCCGAAGGAGCTTTCTGTAACTCTCCTTATGCAGAAATAGTGACTTTTTTTTGACACTTACAAGTTTTTTGTCCTTCTAGATGGAAGAGGATAAAATTTCAGTCAGCTCAGAATATGACTTTGCTGAAGGCAGGAGCAGAGGCGAGGACAATTGGCAACTGTTAGCTGATTCATCCAGCCAGCAGGGCAGTCCTAACGAGCCCTAGGTAGTACTCCCATCCAGCCGCTGTGTGCTTGCACACTGGGACCCCATCATCAGCCCATCCCCGTGTAGGCAAGGAGGGATGCAGGGGAGAGCTTGTGTAGACAGGCAATGGGGAAAAGCCATAGAGAATGCTGGCATGTTTGCTCCTGTGTCTGTATATTGTGATTTCTTGTGGTCTCCTGTGCTGTATTGTCTTATCCTTAGTACAGAGCCTTATGTGCCTTGTGGTGGCTGACATGTTGGGTATTCCTACTGTAATCATATTATCTCATGAACAAAAGGCCTTTCAAAGGCACTTGTTTGTAATTGTATGTTGTGTCTTTTCCCCAGATGTCATTTTTGCTAGAGCAGTTTTATACACTTTTTGTAAGACATTTCAGCCGTGTTATTTTCTACAGGAATATATTTTTCAAAAAATCAACTGCCACATTAATCCTGTGCTGTCCTGTTTTTACTTGTTCTTTTGAATAAAGTCATATTTTAATCACTTATTTTTCTTTAGTTTGCATTCTCACCCCCATCCCAGTTTGAAGGGTCTTTTTTAAGGTTTGGATTTTTTTATCTTCAAGCTCTTCAACTCCTATTCTTCAAATTAATGATGCGAAAGTATCTTTGTTGTCTGTTGGGGAAAATGAAGTGTTTTTCATGACTTGATCTCAGTGCAACATGAATTCAGTATTGTAGTAACCAACAATAAGACCAGTCTTCTTTTTGGAGATCTGGCTGGTCTAGATTTCCCCTTGTACAATTTGTACCAGGCTGTTTATGCTTATGTTATGATGGCTTTGCTTCTTCGTAACAGACTAATTAACAGGGAAATGCCTGGCTAGTTTAAGGTTAAAATCCTGTCAGTTCAAATAATTTAGCTTGGTCGTAGAATATGTCATGCAACACTTAACAGACAAATTATTTTTTTCTTTGTTGTGTTTTGTAAATGTTTGACCTGGAAGTGCTGTTTTTGTGATTGGCAGTGCATTTGAGATGGCTCTTGCTAAGCATATTGGTGTTTACATGACTACCAAGTGAGTAGTTTTTTTGTGGATTTGTGAATGTGGGGGAGATTATTTAAAAGTCAACTCTGATAAAATGAACCATTTTTAGCAGTTTTCATAAGGATTATTAGGAAGATGGGAATGTGAGCGCCCCACTGGGAGTTAATAGGCCAATTTTTCCCCCATCAGGGTGTCTCTCTTCCAGCTCTCAGGACCCGTTTGTCTGCTGCTGTCCACAATAACTGAACAACATGCTCAGATTAAGTGCTGTATGGTCTTTCTTTGAGCCATTTGCTGGACTGGAGATTTTAGCCATTTTCAGGAGTTAGAGCTTCACCTGGTCTCACATCATTGATCTCATCAGGCAGAACCTCCTTCTTAAGACACAGGGAAAGAAGTTGAAAAATATCACTTAGGAGGTATTGTTGGAGAAGGGTTTTTGTGTATGTAATTCTGATGAAGGTACATGAAATTCTTTAGTAATATTTTATGACAAGAGCATTGGACATGTTCTTTAAATTACACTTATTTTGCAATCCTTTGGCAAACATCATTTCTCAAGGGTGTGTTCTCACATTTGTCTAGGGCTCTTCCTCTTAAAGTATACTAAAGTAATTCTTGCAAATGCTGGATGTCATCATGAGCTGAATAGCATGCTCATGTTTTGCAAGTTGAGAAGGTGAGGCAGTGGCAGTTTTAAAAAATGTTTCAGCTGACAGCAGTTGGCTGCAGTAATACTGTCTGCCTGGAGAGCAGGGACTGCTCTGCACTGGCCTGCCTGCTGGGGGCGCTCTCCGCACTGGCTCTGCAGTGGGAGCAGGAGTTGCTTCCTTTGCTGTGAGGCTGCAGATGTGAGCCAGCTGGTCTTTGCAAATTGAATTCAGTGGGAGGAAAAAAACATTTTACACCAAAATTCAGTTCTTTCATTTTTCACCTCCTTCACTGTTTGTTTTACTTCAAAAATGTCAGCCAATATTTAATTGCCATAATCATCTTTTCATCAAATTCTTTCATTCCTCTTTATCTCGCATTACCAGACCATGTTATTTTCTCAGTGTCCATAAAGGTATTTTAGCTTTAAAGGTGATTGTTCCATTTTATCATCACTAAAATTGTCCCATAGGGATTTCTTATGTGAATACAGCACACTACGTGGGAATACATTAATCATTAAATAGCAGAACATCCATGTTAATACTCTTTTACATTTGACATTAGCAAGAAAGACAGTAATGAATACAAAAATAGTTTTGATGTTCCGTTTATTTAACGGAACACGGTGGAAGTGTAATTTAATATAAAGCTCAGCTGCCTTAAGACTCTGAAGTGCGGTATTTTCCTAACACTTAATCAGGAAAATGAGAACTGTCTAGGGAAGCCAAAACATTATCCCTCCAGTTTGTACTATAACACCATAATATACCCAGGTTAAGTCTGTGTATTTCAATTAAATGCACTTCCAGAACTGATGCTGCTTAATTGTACATAGTGCATCACACACTTGTTTAGACTTTGGTCAGAGATTTGTACAATGACTGAGCTGAGCAAAGCAGAGAAACTGCCGATTGTGAGCAGAGGAGCTGATTGGCTACTTTAGCGCCGTCAGTCTGTAATACTTGTACAGGTAGGTATAAAAAATGACAGAGGTGCAAGCTGGCCAGAAACGATCAGCCACTGAATGACCGTTGGCCAATGGGCCCTGGGTGTGTGATTCCACAGCTGAGTGATGTGGCAGTTTAAAGAGCACCTGTAGTTGTGTCTGAACAGCAGGGACAGCTGGGAAGGGTCTCTGGCTGTTTCTCTGTGAAGACTCCTCACTGGCCTGTTCCCTAATCTCCTCTTCTTCTGCCTGGCTCTCCCTTCCCCCCCACAGCTTGTTGAAACCTGTCAGGGCATCAGCTGCGTGGACTCGGTGTGCTGCTTCTCGGACGGGCAGACAGCTTGCGCGCCGCTGGGGAGAGTGCTGGAGCGAGTGATGGGGAGGTGCGAGCTGTCGCGGGTCCGCAGGTGTGGAGTTTCTCTCAGTAGTCTCTGCTGCAGGCACATCTCCTATAAGCTGGAGCGGGGAGAGCCGGCAGCTGTCGATGTGTAAGCTCCCCGCGGAAGGCGAGGGGTTCGCCGAGCCGCCGAACCCCAGGACTAAGGATTTGGGGTGTGCTGGCATTTCTAGTTTTATGGGGAAAAAATAAAAGTATATATAGAGAGGAAAATATATATTTTTTAGTTTTCCTGATCCCTGTGGTTCAGTATTTCGTGTGTTGTATTTAATACGGGACTTCTTGGTCTGCCCGCAGGTGTCTTACCGTGTCTGTATAATTCTTTAAAACAACTGTCCTCATCCCCCTCCCACTAGTAGCCCAAAACAATGACTGCTCTCCTGAAGGCGTGGGGCAGTATCTGTGTTTATCTGTGTGGCTGAGCAGTTTTTATGTACGAGGTCTGCAAAAGGTTTGATGTTCAGCATAACTTGAAAATGATACCTTGTTAAAACGTTTTTGCTATAATTTGTCATGTTTCATATTATGAATGTCTTTTAGTGCATTTTTTTTTCTTTTTCTCATAGCATTAAGCAAAAAAACAACCTTGACTTGTATTAGAATTTAGAAGAAAATGGAGTCTTTGCAGTGCCCCTTGGTGAAGAATGTTTGAATTTGCTTTTTGTTCAAACCTTTTGTCCATCTCTCTTAGTTTCTTACTGTTAAATATGTAACATTCCTTTGCCTGGAGTTTGGATTGTGTTTTAAAGGTCATAGCGAAGATGACCTGTCCTCTCTAAAGCTTGATCCCTTTTCACCATTCTCCTGCAATACAAACTCCAGTTTTGGAGTTTATTCTTAGCCCTTGAATTGTCAGTCATTATTTTCTAGAAAAGCAGCGCACTTTGCTAATTGGACCTCTTTTCTGAAACCCTTTGTGTTAGGAAGGAGCAGCCAGGTACGGTGACGCTCCCTTCTTCGTAGCCCAGAAAAGACGAAACTGGAGGCTCTTTGTCCTTTAAGCAGACTAGACTGTTCTGTTTTTACTGCTGTGTGGGTCCAGGTTTGCCCATGTTGTGGTAGGGATGGTAGCAAGAGAAATAATTACTTCCCATTTGTTTTCAAAAGGAATGTTACATCTTTAGCAGGTTTAAATTTTCTAAGTGTGAAGCCTTATGGGTGTTTTGGGCATGAGAAGACTAAATGGTGTCACTGGCACGGCGCTGTCTCTGTTACACTCTGTAAATCATGTAATGAGTTTTTCCAGTCTCTGTGTCCCTGCAGTGTCCGGAGGTCCAGTACTGCTATTTCTCTCTCTCTCTCTCCTTTCCTGCTTTTTGCTGAACTGTTGGTGATCATCTGTGTTTTCTTACTTTTGAGGCAACCAAATTTGCAGAATATTGTTTACTCTTTGTGTTGAAATTTAAGACTAAATTAATATTAAATAATTTCCAAAGAGGTATATTTTTTAAACATTTCAGTACTCGTGTATTTGAGTTGGTTTGGACATATGGGAATCACGTGCTGTTGTCACTGTATTCTGCTCTCATTCTGTATGCTTACATGCCTGCTCAACTGGTGCTGATCATGTATGATTAACTTGTATATAGAGCAGAGTCTGAAATTTGCATTGATCTTTTAATGCACTCGAACTGGTTTAAAAACAGTTCTCAGTTCTGGAGCAGGTTACCTTTGATCTTAAAACCCCTGCTCCTTTGATCTTAAAACGGTTGTCTGAACAGTAAGTGTAATAGATCAGACGTCTTTCCTACTGTGCCCATTCAGACTTCTTTTCAATCTAGTCTTTTACAATCCCTGTAGACTGGGAGAAATTGGCCCACTTCGTAGCCCAGAGAGTACTAAAAATATTCCAGTCCAAGCTGTGCCCACAGCACGTTCCACATTAGTTCAGAAATGTCCAGAGCGCGGGCTGTCGGGTTAGAAGCCCGCTGTGCTCTCCTCCCCGGGGTAGTCCCTAGTGCCTTTCCACACCGCGAACACGATGTCTCTCTGCTCAAAGGGCTATTGGAAAAGCTCTGCTAAATATAATATATACTATGAATTTTATATGAATATGAGTACTATTGTAAATGCATGCGTGAAGCCGTTGTAAAACTGAATTAGAGTAAGCCATATATTTTTCTATTTATAGAAAATGTAAATCGCTGTACAGCAATAGCCTGAATTGGTATTTTTCATTACATATATGTATATAGTGTGTCTATATATATGCATTGAAAACATACATATTCCAGGATGAAAATGTATAATGTTTTCACTTGGACCAATCACAGCTAGTACTAATGTTTATATACAGTGTATCTGAGAAAAAGCCATAGGCTGTGAAATGTCAGTTGCTGCTATGATTCCATTTAAAGCTTGTGCACAGAAACCACTTGCATTTTGCATTTTCACCCCATTTTCACTTTGTGTTTGTCTTTTGGTTTGTCGTTGTGAACAATGCATCCAGATCATCTTCCTGACTTTTCTGAAAGGTCACGAAAGCGTAAGGGTGAGAGATCACTGACAGGGCAAGGATGGATGGTAAAAGTCACACAATCTGCAGAACAGTGCAAGTATATTTAATATGCTTGTGGAATAAAAGCAAACAGATGCCCTAGGTATCCACAGGGGAGACAGTATCTCACAGAACTGTCCATCTGTCTTTTCCTCAGTTGTGACAGTACAGGGGAGACTTAGGATAGGTTCTCTGCTGCTTTCATTAGGGAGATATGTACAGTACCTTAAATCTAGTTTTGAGATGTTCAACCTTTTCTGTTCATTGTTGTTGCTGCTTTTAGATCGTGGAGCGACATGGATCCCGTCTATTCGAATGACCGAAGCATCTTGACTCTGTCGGCAGTGGAGGCCTCTCATTGCTAACGTACAGGGGACAGTAATGGCCGAGACAAGACAGCTTGCTGTTGCCTTGTGCTTAGATCCCACCTCTCATGTCTGAGTTTTGAAAGGAGCCTTACTCTGTTATTTATGGGTCCGTCTCCCACAGGACCTTATAGATCTTGGCCCCTTGACCGATTTTATTTTTACAATTTCAGTTATTAGGAAAAGGAAATAAAATGACACCAAAGACCAGTTTTTAACACCAGTCTATGAAATTTGTCAGAACAGAGGAAGAGCAGAATCTGTAGTTTATCCAGTGAATCTCTGAAACAGTGATATCTGCTTTTGCTTTAGTGGCTTGCAGTGGTCCTGTGCCTTCACATGAGCTCTTTTTGACATTAGTTTAAAGGATCTATCATCTTTCCTGAGGAAAACAGGTGATCCTTTAAACCCATATTCTCAGTTTTATAAGACCTGATTTTTCAGGTGTGAAAATGTGAGAGCTGCGCTGCAGAGATTTTATAAAAGTCTGGCTCTTCCATATCTGCTTGAGCTTTTACTCAACTTTAATGTGTAACCCGTCTGAGAGAAAAGGAGTATTGCATGTCAGGCTTTGAACTGCTGGGAGAATATGGCTTGCACATTTTCTTTGTTTTTAATCTCTCATTGCAACACGTTATATCCCCCATCAACTTTGTCATTATTTCATCCTCATTTTTTAACTAGACCACCTCTTCTCAGTGCTGCGTGCGCTGTCCCTGTCAGCTGTTCGAAGGGCATGGGGTCACAGTGATGGGAAGCCTATGGCCCTATGGAAATCAGAGCCCTTGCCCTCTGATTGCAAGGGCAGAGCAGGAAGAGACAACCGTTTTAAACTGACTAGCAGTGAAATCATTTGTTTCTGTGTAACTGTAGTGACCAGTGAACATGAGGTGTGCAAGGAAAGACAATGTCCTGCAGTCTCTCTTTGCAGGCTGTCATTTGACAGATTCTTCTGGGAATTTTGGTTGTTTTTTTCATGGAGGAAAGTACCTCTTACCTCAACAGTATGAGCAATGAAGACTTGAAGATGCTGCTGATTAAAATCCCTTGATGTTTTTTCTTGTGACTTTTCCGGCCATAGAAATTATTTAAACGTACGATTATGGATAAAAGGGTAAAGTCAGCAGGTGCCTAGACTGTTCAAATGATTTCAAAGGTTGTAAATTAAATCTGTATGCAGAGTACAGTACAAGAAAGCTGTGGAAATTGTATTATATATTATATTTCTTAATTATTCTAATACGTTTTTAAATTAGAGTTCATTTTACAAGTACCTGAAACCAGGAATGCAGTTCAATTTGCTGACAAGTCTGCCTTTTTTTTAAACAACATCAAAACCTGGATCGACCTGTATTTGTGGTTACTAGTCAAACTGTTTATGTACTTTAGCAATAAGAACCCTGTAGGACCTTGGACACTGTCTGACTTGGATGTCATGTCAAACCTTTCATTTTTTCCTGTGTGTTTCTGTTGTTCTTATTAAATAAAAGACAAATGCTGTTACTCGTACACTGTTTGATTGCTTGTTTATGAGAGCCAGGCAAGTAGGAAGATGTTCTTTAGTCTTAGCTTTGTTTTTTGCTTTTTTTCACACGGGAAACTGATGCTTTTGTGGGAGTGACTATAAGCTGATATACCTCCCTATCGAGCACTGTTAGAGAACAGTCCTCTCGAAGAGCAGGACATTTCCACCTCCAGCAGCAAGACGACATGGCCTTAAATCTGCTGAATGTTCACAGGTGTGCATGGAGAAGTGAGAACACGCTGCCAGCCAAGCATCTGTCCACAAAATGCTTGGCAGTGACTGAACTGTCTGCTGTGAGCCTTCAGAGCATCCCACACGTGCTCAGGGGGGCTGGGAAATGTCATTCCTTTACTGTAGGCCAGTAGTTTGTTTGTTCAGACATTCTGCATCATACATCAGCTCTTAAACCTGTAACATACATACTGTTGTGCAATAACCGGGAGCCTGCTGCCTTCAGTGATGGATGAAATGGGTTCTCAACTATACATAACGCTCTGTGAGAGAAGTTGCTCTCTGTTCTGATAGAAGAGCAACACTGCCTTTTATTTATAGCAAACTGTCATCCTGTAACTCCCACCTGACAACCCACTGGAGCTCAGCAGTGTGAGTCTGGCCAGTACCTGGATGGAGACTCCTGGGAAAGCTAAGGCAGCTGCTGGAAGAAGTTAGTGGGGCCAGTAGGGGGCGCTCACCCTGCAGTCTGTGTGAATCCTTAAACCCCAGAATAGTGATGGGGACACTATTCCGTAAAAAAAAAGGTACTGTCCTTCAAAACAAAACTGAGGTCCCGACTCTCCATGGTCTCAAAACAAAACTGAGGTCCTGACCATGGTCACAAAAAAATCCCAGGGCCTTTCTCGAAAGGAGTAGAGTATTACCCTGGCGTCCTGGCCAAATTTTCTCCAGGCCTTTATCAATCATGGCACATTAATAATCCCCATCTCTGAACCACTGAGAGCTGGTATGTGGGGAGTGTACTGTTGCATCATCCAGTGGGGCTGCACACTGCTGGTGGTGGAGGGGATCCCCATTACCTGTAAAGCACTTTGAGTGGAATGTCCAGAAAATAGCACCATATAAGTTTAAGGAATTATTTTATAGCAGTAATACATTTTGTAACATTATGGGACCTGTTATTTTTAAAAATAAAAACTAATTTTGATGACATGCTGTTGGCCTCCTGGATAACAGTGGCAAACTAATATCTGGTTACCCTGGACCAAGTAATCTTTACGATCTCTTATTGCCATCTTCTGCAGCCTAGCTGTTCCAGGTCCAATTTTTCAAGCCTGGTGAACATTAGAAATAAAGTGTCTGAAAGCAGGTGTGCTGTGGCAAGTGGCACAGTCAACGGTTTCTGATGAGATGAAGCAGCTCTGTTCACCGAGACAAGCTCAGAGTTCAGACTGAGACCAGTTCAATAATTCATAAGGGTGCAGAGGTGTGTGTCATACAACATTTCTATTAATGGGGGCGTGTCTAGGCCTGGAAATGGCTGGGAAACAGTGCAATACAAAGTGAAGGCCTGGTCTGCTACTACTTTACAATCCTCCAAATTGTTGGAACATACCACTGATTTAGGCCACTCCCCATAGTAACTGGAACACACTTCTACTATGGAACAGAATATTTTCAGATATAGTGGTATGGGACTGTAAATAAAGATCAAACAAATCAGACAAATGATACTTCTAAAAACTGCAGAAAGAAATGCAGGTCTTCACCAACATTTCATGGAAAAATCCTCTCGTGTCTTATTCCATCAGTGTGCAAACAACACTGGCCTTTCATTTCAACCATCCTGAACCTAATACAAAAATACTGCATTTTGTTTACACATATATTGTGCATATATTTAAACAGACCCTAATACAAAAATTCAAAGACAACCGCAATTCACAAAAAAACAGCATTGTGGGGTTTTTCACGTTTTCAGTCTTATCTGCTGACATCACAAAATTAAGTTTTTTTTTTAATAAAACAGGTGTCTAAGTTACATCTACCAGACTATTCAATCTATATCAGTCTTTTAATTTTGCATTTTTTGGAAGAACAGGCTTTTGTTTAAAATAATTGATTACATATATAGTTCTGGATTACGTCTGTACAAGAATTTTGTTCCATAACCATAATTACACCACACTATAATCCAGTCTATCAAAATTTGGGTGACTGCATTTAAACAAGTCCCTCAGAAAGTTCTACAATACTCTGTCAGAAGCATAACGAACTTAAAGACTCTTCAAATTGAAATGTGCTATTACTAAAAGCACTTTGATATGTGCAAAGTGATCAGTATGACGAAAGGTGGATAGATGAAAATATTACTCACCAAAGAATAGTTCAATCCCTTCACATTTTTTAAAACATGTTCCTGACAAAAAAACACATCCAAGAGGTATTTTAAAACCCACCCACTGTGTCACAGGCACAGGCACTCCATGACATTAGAGTAAGACCAAGGGTTCACCTGCTCAGCAAAGACATTTCAAGCTTCAATCAATTTATTTTATAATTACATAGTAATTATAACAATGCAGTACCACTCTGAATTTTCGTGAATGCTTGGAGGACTTTACATTTTGATGAGCACAGGCAGCATGAACATGGTTTCTGTCCTTCAACCAGCACTTCTGAACTGCCTTCCCCACCTCAACAGAAAAAAAATGTGATTTTACAAATGCTAGTACAAAAACTTTACTTAAAAAAGGTATAAATAAAATCAAATTGCATTCCACAGTCCTTCTGCAACATAGGAAAAAAACTTGAATCCCCATATCCTTTCTGCTGCTGGTTAGTAAAACACTCTATCTGAATAAGCCTTCATAGTCATGTGTCTTTTCATGGATGTGAATTTTACATTAATTTTCAATAACTTGACATTAAGATAATGCAGCACAAAAGAAAAAAAAACATTTTTCTTAAGTTTTCTTTCAAGAATACAGCCTTTCCCAATTTATTACAGCAGAGAGTATCCATTTTACCTTTATGCATATTTTATACAAGTCCACATTAATTTACACTATTTAGGTGGTTACACTTGAAGATAGACAGCAGTAACATTGCCCAAGAAAGTGGAAAAAGGATGCTCTGTGCAGGTTGGAAATTTCCTTTTGCATCTTTCCGGTTAAGAATTCCTGCCATTACACGTGAAAACTTGGTACATTTCCAACTGTTCCCCACCTCACAAGTCTTGTACTGCTTTTATAATTCATTTCTGTTATAAATAAGTGTAGAAAAGAACCTAAAAAAGCATCATATCAATCTGGACTGTTTTGGCTTTCATCTTATAAGTGAACATTATCTCCTTCTTACGTCCCATGAAGATTTCTTCAAGAGTGACAACAGGAATGACAGTTATCTAAATAAAGTTTTTCACAATTCAAAAAATAATATCCGACAATCTGAAGAGAATCATTGCTGTCTTGGCTCATATACAAAGATGAAGTCTGAAAGGTTTACTCAGAGGACAGATCTGTTAGTCAGGCTACTACATCTTTATAAACCTTCAAGATTAAGTATCTTCTCGAAGTGTTACTTTCACAATACTGTTCAATTCAACGGATGGAGTTTCAATTTCCTGTGTGAGGAACTGTGTCATTAGACCTAGCAGCAGACACTTATCAAAACAGTATTGACCATTTTCTTTTGCAAAAAGAATTCTCTAAAAGGTAAAAATTTGTACACACCAAATAGGGTTAAACAAATTAAAACACATATTAGCCTGAATTACATGAAGCCTTTACAGACAATCTCACAAGTGGCAGACGAGCACAAATGATCAACGCTGGTATAATAAGCAACAAGTGGCCGCCGATCATTTTATATACGCCTAATTAATGCAATCATTATCTACACAAAATCATAGTTTCTGCCCTATCGGAATAACCTGATATTCCTTTAAAAATTGTTAGAATAAACAATTTGTACTGGTCTGTCACTGAAAATTTTATTAAAATAAGAAATGAAGGAAAAGCCAAAGATCTAACGCTTTGAAGAGCATTAAAAGGAAGATGTACTTGACATTCGTTAATAGAACCTCGTGTTCTGATTTCAAGACAGAATTGTGCTTCATGTAAATAACTGATGCTTCAAACAAACAGCACAGACCAAGACTGGTAAAAGAATATTAAGGATAGCCCAGAAGAGTGGACAAACTCCAGCTGGCTGTAATAAATACAAAAGGAGGCCCATACTAAAGATAGAAGCCCAAACCACCATCAGATGACTGATAAGATATGCTTTTTTGAATGTCTCTTGCATCTCAACCCTCAGAATGGAACAGAAGGATTGATCTTCAGCAAAGTCCAGTCATCAGCGCTTTGTTGACTGCAAGTTTCAGGTGTGACTTGACTTGTACAAAATATGTACATTCTGGAGGAGGTTTTCACTAGACGGCACTAGACCGTTGTACTTCTCGTGCCAATCTGTGGTCGAGCAAACTCCACAAAGTCATCAATAAGGACTGGCCACGCACCTACAAAACAGCAGAAATCAAAGCCAAGAATAGTAAAGCCCATGGCTTCTTAGCTTTAATTACAATTCATCATTGTATATGAACAAACAGAAAGCAACAGATCAACTTCCTCAATAACACTACCCAACAGTTCTGTAGGTTCTTTCATTACCAGATCTTTTTAGAAGATCTGTAAATGTATGTTTTACAAATACGGTGGAAGCGTGTCCATTCTGCTGAAGTCAAAGAAGACCTATCTTTTAAAAAACATACTTCCTACTAGCTCTGCAACTCAAGCCTCTAATTTAAAAACAGAAAACTTGACTTCTCCTTATAATAAGTCTGTTGCACTTAGTAATGATTAGAAGAGTCAGATGATATATACCTTCCTCATCATAATTTGACATGTCGTCAGCTATCATTGTGCTGAAATCTAAGAGTAGGTTCCAGGTGTCTTTCGGTATTGACCTTTTATGATGTTCCTAAAGGATAAAAAGAAAAAGAGTGAGCAAACAAAATTTCTGCATCGCAGCATCTGTGCTGCATCACAGATCTGCTTGATCCCTGTCTTTCTGAAGATCAGAAAGAGACTGCAGAAGAATCTCCTCTGAAGCCAGCACTGGCACAGCTAGCAGTGCAGCAGGTGACCCCATCTCTGGGAGAGGAGACACTGGCATCAGGGACATACTTCAGAGTGAGCATTAAAACACTCGCCGGAGGGCACGAGCAGTAGCTGTGAGAGCGTTTAAAACCGAGAGCAGGAGGCACACAGGGGGATGTGGAAGTGACCTTTCTTATGTTCTTAGGTCAGCCAGAGAGCCAGTGAGTCCCTCTGGGCCACAGTGTCAGCCCTCTCTATCAGGCAACGTGACACTCAGGAGGAAACCACAAAGGCAGTCCTACTCAAGTTACAGTATACGCAAGCATTCAAATCCACACCGGTACAAATAAAGAATCGACAAGATCAAACTGAAGACCGGTTTATTTAGGACAGAAAAGGAGCTGTGCCTGTACCCAGAGAGTCTCCCTCTCTGCGAGGGTCTGTAAAAACTACCTGACCCAGCTCTGGCAGCAGATTACCTATAATCCGCCAAAAAGTGGTTGGAAGAGATCCTGGGGGTTAATCAGAACAGCAAAGAAGACCTCAGGATGGGACACAAGCTGCTCTAACATTAGTATCAACAATAAAACTGGGCACGTTATTTACACAAGATCAGTTTTAAACATGAAGAATAACTTACCAATAAAAACTTGTTCCACAGATCTAAGAATTTGAATCTTCCTTGAAGTACTAAATTCCAATATGCAATTGCCATTTCTAAATCTGTGAGGAATAAATTCAAAAACAAATATTTTACCTCAGGTACTATACTTCTGGAAGCTAATGCCAAAAAGCATTTTAAAAAAATACAAAATCAAGGTTCATACATACCTAAACCTTTTTGCCCAGGGTTCTTTGCAAAGTTAAATGTAAACTGATAAAAATCCTTAAATTTCCCTTGGTCTTTTAACTCTTGTTCCATTTTTGGCAGCTGTGCTTTTAGTTTTTCTATACTGTCACACCTTGGACAAAACACAAGAGTTTTCATCAGTAACAATTGCAGCAAGAGGTTCTAAAACCACAGGTTTAAAAAACAGGGAAAAAAACATCCAGGAAACAAAATGTAAAGAACAGCCACGTGGCTCCCAGCTCCACCCACTTCTGTAACTACAAAACAAATTCAACTGAAGTGAGTAGAAACTGGATTCTCTGACAACATCACTGCCAGGTTCCCTGAGTCCATAAACAAGCCTGATGCTCTGCTCACCTAGAATGCCCACATCTCTACACTGATGCACAAATGACACACAGATCTGGGGTTACATGGATTTTAAACACAGGTGTCCAACAAAATCACACACATCTGAACTTAAGTATGGGTCGAAGTATCTAAATAATCCTTCAATATTATATGTTACACACGGTCAAAACAGGAACAACCAGGCTGGCATCAAGACCTCCCAGAGCCTTAACACTACCCTGGCAGCCCTGACACACAGACCTGGTCAGCCTCTGGAGACACAGCTGTTAGCTGGCCAAGGCTGACCAGTCACCGCTGTCACCAGTTTATAGTATTAGCAAGACGGTTCTACTTAAGTGTCCTATTAATAGTGTTTAATAAGCAAATATAATTATACAGAAGGAAGGTTACAAAGGAGCTGGGGCTTATTGATGTGAGGATCTCATCTAGCTGTTTCATGAAAGACATCAGGGTTCAGTCTCTGAAGCCATGGCTAAGTAGCTTGTTCCTGACCCCCACAACCCTTTGTGTAGGGTAGTTTTTATCAACAATTACTAGAAACTATTTTAACTAACAGACTTACAAGAAGACCACAGCCGTGGGAAGACATTAGTATTGTTCTATAACAGTCTTATCACTGTGAGGTTATGCATCACTGGATGTTTCGCACTTTAATTATGTGGAATTTGCTTAGCGGAGACCCTAATCACACCGACACTGGCTTGCAAGAAGAGAAACACTGTTGGCCCAAGGACTCTCAGTGCATCCCTGCGCAGTCTGAAGAGATCCCTGCCCACATCATCACACTCTCAGAGCCCCACCGGCTGGCGTGAGCAGACCAACATCCTCACTCTTTCACCCAGTCTTCGGTCTCGTCAGGTCTGATGGGTGCGAGACAGCGCTCACTGGTGAATGAAAACTCCACACTGCTCTTTGCCACCCCAGATGTTCCCTGGCCACAGAAGATGTCGATTTCATCTCTAAAGTGTCATCCTAGCGTGCATATCCTTTTCACTGACAGCCGGTCTGCATTCTGCTACACAGGTGGATCCTAGTGACCATCTACCTGTCAGGACCGGCTTGTGGCTCATAGAGCCGGTTTCCAGGTCTCTCTGCGCTAGTGTGCAGGTTGTGGGAGCAGAACATCTCACTCTCAGGGCACCATCCCTCACAGACAGGCCACCGTCATCCATGTCCACAGCAAACAGGTGATCTTCATGACTGAAGCAGGGTGTGGTGACATCTTTCACTGATCTCGTGTTCAATACAGTTATGTTTTATTGAATGCCTGTTTGCACAGAATGTTCAACAATACATTCTTGCAAATTTAACTCAACACACACATCCAGCACTGAGCACTTAACTATTTGTAGGAAACCATATGATTGTTATTCCAAGAAACTATCCAATTCAATAAAATGGAAATGACATCATGTGACCAAACTTAAGACTGCTGTGTTATCCTTGCGTGTCAGTATACATACACAGAACAGTTTAAGTCAGGCACAATTGAATTACAGGAGACCCAGGGGTCACACATTATAACCCTTCTGTGTCTCGATTTATAGATTTTGACGAAAACACAGAAATCCATCTTGAAACCATAAAAGTTTGTGATGGGCCATCACACCAACAATCCCATTACCCCAGCCACCCCCCTCGAGGACCAGGAGTGTCTGTATATCTTTAGCTTACCCTTGCTCAGTCATACCGTCCATAAACTCCTGTTTCGAGAACTCGCACTGCGTTGCTGCTCTGAATTTCCAAGCAATAACGAGGACACTTATACTAGCAGGATCAAGTCCAAGATCGTCACAGAACTGCTGTATGCCATCTATACCAATCTTGTTATCATCTTGAGGATCTGAGGAAAGAAAAAGAACAGGTCCAGATGGAGTGCTCGTCTCACAGTGCACTTTAACAAAAGGAGAAGAGTGTTTTTCCTGTTACAGCTGCATGCCAGCTCGTTCTTCGAGAGGGTGCAGTGCACACCTCATTTCATTTCACATCATTTCTGGGCCATCAAGAGCCCACTGAAGGTGGGGCTGTCTTCCTCACTCATGGCAAAGGAAAGGAATTCTGACAAACCGACAGCATCTGAAACATCAGTGTAAGACAGCAG
This sequence comes from Atractosteus spatula, assembly GCF_055471065.1. Taxonomy (NCBI): domain Eukaryota; kingdom Metazoa; phylum Chordata; class Actinopteri; order Semionotiformes; family Lepisosteidae; genus Atractosteus; species Atractosteus spatula. Next base: position 73,712,077 of record NC_142709.1, on the reverse strand, counting down.
TACCAGCGACCCTTCAAAACATGGCAGAGCCTGCTGCTCTCGGAGGACAGCTACCACAGCAAACGATTTTTAGTCACGTGTCCAAATAGCGAAACCATATATTTTTGACAAGTCCTAATCTCCCTGCACCAGGGGAGTTAACAGGCGATTCATGCTGCATTTTTCCTTTACACACTTGCTTACTTCAGGAAACAAAGCTGAAGGGCTTTGTGGAGATGAATGGTGCCCAGGGTACTTCTGATCAGTGTGACTCATATATTTTCTCTCCTTATGACATTACACACCTCTTAGGAGTTACATGAGACTCCTAACAAAAGCTGAAAGGGGCTAGTGTTGTGTAATACAGTATATACCTGCTTATTCCTTATTTTAATGCAGCTCTGGAATAAGCATTGCTCTGACTGCCCAGCTTTCAGAAAGTCACTTTGCCGGTGATATAAGGATGTGAAAGAAGAGCTTCAGAATGTTTTAAAGGCTTTCCAGAATGTCTGGCCATGAATGTGAGGAAGAGACTGTTACATGCTTACCTCTGTACCTGTTGTAGAGCTGCTCTAACTTTTTCCTGTCCAAAACACCCTTTAGGCTCTCGCGGATGTAAAGTTCTGGGTTTTGGAAAAAATTGTCAGTAGCAACGTCCAATTTCCAGTCATTCTGTGATAAGCAGCTCACTGCAGTCTTCTCACTGGATTGGGTGAAGATCATGAACTGACGAACTTTATCCTTCTGTGAGGACTTCAGCTTGTTCTGGGGGAAATAACCAGCACATTACCGTCAAGATTCTGAGTGTTTGCTCCGTTTTGCATTGTGTCTCTCTACATAAAATAGACATGTTTGAAAGATACGCACTGGTACAAAGCAAAGAGGGACTTCCAAAGCTTTTTGTTGCCTCAATATCACAACTTGTTCCTGATTGATTTCGAAAGGTAATGACACAGACACCAGCACCTAGCCTGATCTGGCAGGACTCTTCCACCATCCCAGCCGGAGAAATCAGACTTTTAATCGGAGGAACTACACAACGTGGCCCCGCAGCGAGCTGCTGTCGGCTCGCTAGAGACAGTGTGGAAAGCGAGAGGCAGAGGCGACCAGGAGAGGAGACTACAAATCTGAAGACAAACACCGCCGCACCTGCGCCGGTACCCCCAACCACTTCACCGGCGTTTACACTTCAGCCATCCGTCAACAGCCTGCTTCGCTATAGCTAGGGAATTACTTAAAATGCGTCTTATGCAGGCGAAGGGACCTTGTTTTCTTTCTTTGTTGTACTTTGTGCTGTAACCTGCCAACGGCCGGAGCCCCTGCAGCTGCCGACCCAGAGGCTGTGCAGCACTTCCGTGATGCCGGGGCGCTCCGGCAGCGTGCAGCCGGTAAAACAGCTCTTCCCCCGGCCTCACCTTCCGCAACACTACCGCCGGCCCCGCCGGTGGGTTAGAGCCTGCCCGACGGGCCAGTCCTGCTTCCCCGGGTTTGTTCAAGCGTGCGATTTGTTTCCTCTCACCTCCGGCGGTTTACGATACTGGGCAAGCATCTCCTCGCACAGCGGAGAGCAAAAACACAAATCCAGAGCCACCGACTAAGGGCGTCAGTAAAATCAATTATTTCACAAAGGTGAGGGGCTTTCGTCCCTTTGCCTTCTTACAATAATATCTGTCAAAAACAGAGAAGGACCTGCCTCCGTGCATTATATCCCGGTACTACAGCCTCCGCGCACCCGGGCCCTGATCATCCACGGGCCTCGAGTGGGCTCCACTGCCGGGCCTGTCTCTCCGCCGGGCGGTGGCGCAGCCCTCCCCACGCCGAGCCGAGCCGGCGTCCCCGGCTTCCCCGGGCTGCACCAACAATGAATTGAAACCGGTACAAGAGGAAACCCCTAACCTCCCCACTCTCTCTCTCTTCCTCCTGCCCCCCGATCCAAAACCAGCCGCCCGAGCCCCAACACCGCGCAGGGGACACGGCCCGCGTTGGGACTGGTGGCCAGAAAAGCAGATCAAGGAAGCGAGTCCGCAAACAAAACACAACAAAGTGGAATCGCACTCACCATGTTTGTAACTGACAGGCTCCCTCTGTCCCTCTCTCTCCCTCTCTCTGGCTCCCACTGCTGCTTCCTGCTCATGCGCACTGCTGCACCGTGCGCTCCGGCTCCTGGCCCAGCGTCAGAGCGGCCCTCCTGCACACGCCGGGGGCCGCACGGCTGGGACAGCACCGAGCCTCACACGGGGCAGGGGCAGCAAGTCCCCACACACACTAAAGACAGGAGGGCTGTATAGAAACACACCATGCAGGTCGGCGGTGAACCAAAATCCGTTACTTTGAAATAACAAAACCTTACAGGAATACCCCTTTATATTATAATAATAATAATAATAATAAACTTTATTTTATATAGCGCCTTTAAAGGTGGCTTCTCAAAGCGCTTATATTATAAACGTGTTTTCTTCTAAAATAGTTTTTTTTCTTTTTTCTTAATTTTAGGAATTTATTAACATATCTTGTTAAGGACCTGTCTCCGTCCATTAAATCCGTCCGGTACTACAGCCTCCGCCCTGATCATCCAAGGGCCTCGAGTGGGCTCCACTGCCGGGCCTGTCTCTCCGCCGGGGGGCGGCACAGCCCTCCCCGCGCCGCGCCGAGCCGAGCCGGCGTCCCCGGCTTCCCCGGCTTGTTATTTCAAAGTAACGGATTTTGGTTCACCGCCGACCTGCATGGTGTGTATCTTGTTAATAAATAAACTAACGTGTCTTCATCAGGAGAAGTCCCAAATTGTCAGATTCAAAACAAAGAAATTTGCTATAAACATGAAATCCTATAATCCCTCTAGAATATTTTAGGTACAATCCCTAAAATAATGTGGATCTGGACCCTTCAGAGTCTGATACATGAGCAGAAAAAACTTTGTTCACTAAATTTCACAGGGAGCCAGCGAAGTTTACAAAAGATGGGAATTGTGTCCGAAGTACTGTTGGCACAGAAACATTATGTCCAGGGTCCTGTTAGCACTGATGTTACAGCTGTCAGCTCAAAAGCAGCACAGAAGGAGAAGAAGGTTAAGTGACCTGGAGTTAGAAGCCATCAGGTTCAAAGTGCTCATTAAATGGAAGATGAACTTACAGTAAATGAAGTATCACTGATGTCAAAATAATTTGTTCTTCTCCTGTTCTGCATTACTGGTCCCATAATGTTACAAAATGCATTACTGCTGTAAAATAATAATAATAATAATAAGAAGAATAATTTCTCAAATTAATATAGCACTATTTTCTGGAAACTACAGGTAATGGGGATCCCCTCCACCACCAGTGTGCAGCCCCACCTGGATGATGCAACGGCAGCCAGAGTGCACCAGTACACTCCCCACACACCAGCTCTCAGTGGGGAGGAGAACAGAGTGATGAGGCCAGTTCAAAGATGGGGATTATTAGGAGGCCATGACTGGTAAAGGACTGGGAGATATTTGGCCATGATGCCAGGGTAACACCCCTACTCTCGAGAAACTCCCTGGAATTTTTATAAGATAAGATTATAAGATCACTTTATTGGCCATATACAATTACTTGCATTAGGAATTTGTCTTTTTGCATACCCCAGCTTGCTCTCCATGAGACACAGACACACACACAAGGAGAGAAGCTTGTGGTCAGAGCGCAGGGTCAGCCATTGTACAGCGTCCCTGGAGCAGTTGGGGTTAAGGGCTTTGCTCAGGGGCCCAACAGAGTAGGATTCCTCTGCCAGCCACAGGATTTGAACCAGCAACCTTCCAGCCACAGGCGCAGATCCTTAGTCACAGGGCCACCTCTGCCCCCACAGGCTTTTAATGACCAAAGGGAGTCGGACCTCAATTTTACATCTCACCCAAAAGCCAGCACATTTTTAGTCTATACTCTACTGGGGCATTAGGACCCACACAGACTACAAAGTGAGCGACCCCTACTGGCCCCACTAACACCTCTTCCAGCAGCAACGTTAGCTTTCCCAGGAGTCTCCCATCCAGGTACTGGCCTGGCTCACACCTGTTGAGCTTCAGTGGGCTGCTAGTTGTGAGCTGCAGGGTGATATGGCTGCTGTAATTGGTACCTTAATGACTCTGGTTTCACCTCCCCTCCCTCCACGCAGATATACTGTGCACAATCCAGCCTTTGCTGCTGACATGAGTTGCTTTCAAAGTCATTAACCGGGTAGGAAGCTTGATGGACCACAGAGCTTTGTGAAAAAGTAAGTGGACTTGACTTGAAATTAGTTGATTGACTCAATGCTGACACATGCTCACTGCATTTCACCTGGTCTAATCAAGCACCAACAGATCCAGAGTCTCAGGGAGCTGAATGCGAGACCACTGTGGAACTGATCAGAGGTTTGTCTTTTCATTATCTTACTGATAATGTTCAGTCATCACTGAACACTGGATGGGGGCAGCATTGCTCTTACCCACTTGATGAAGATTACACACATGTTTATATGTATACCGTAAGAATGCAGTTTTATTTACAGTGCTCTTTACGAAACACAGTATTGAATATATAAATACAAACAAAGAAATTATGCAAAAAAAATCTAAACACGATTCATTGAACATTCAGGGTGTTCTGTGAAGTGTAGTGGTGGCACCATAGTAATAATCAAAACAAATTAACATGCTGATCTTGCAGAGAAGATGTTTGGGTTGAATTATAAATTAGAATTGCACCACCAGCACACCAGAGACCCCCAAAATAATTTTCTTGCAATAGAAAGACATTCAATGCACAGACTGTCATGGTGCAATTACATGCACACAGTTATTCCTTTGTTTCATTGTGTGTTTTTTATTAAACTGTGACACTATGTGTTTAACGATAACATCTGAATGTAACATCATTAATTAATGAAGCAATTTATACAAATACAACAATCAGGAAAAACAATCCACAGTCCCTATGCTTTAAAGCACTAATGGAGGGTCTTTCCTCATCAGTGCCAAACTGGAGCCCCTTGCTATGAAACAGAAACATACAAAAGCTTGTGTCATGTGCATCTTTAGAAATATACTTCTGTATTTTAAAAACAAATGTCTGGAAAATATTTTATTTGAAAATTAAACATGTACTGTATTCATCCATAATTAAATATACTTCATTTGTAAAGATGTGTTCTTTGTTTTTTCAAATGTAATATCATGTACTTTTAATATCTCAGGGAATGTCTAAAATATGCTCTTCATGACACTTCTTTCAGTTTTTCCTCCATATGGCCAGAAAAAGCAAAGAATAAGGTTCTTCTTTACACACATTGAATTAGTGTAAGAGCTTCTGTTGCACATTGGAAGACAAAAAGAATTTGAAAGAAACTGTGAGAATGAAAATGGTCCCCTGTGTTCTGAGCACTGTGCTCTTCAGCCCTGTTGGAGTAAATGAAAACCTAAATTTATCGTAGATGTGGGGCAACTGTTTGACGTGATTTACCTTAATTTCAGTGAAGTAATGATGGTACGCTGTCATGCCTGTATTGAGTTGTGGAGGTTTCTTTTTAACAACACCTGAACGCAATCGCAGGAGAGCACAGAGGATGTGTATAAATAGTTTGTCTTGACAAGGCTGTAAATTATTACTTGCTGCCAGCTGTCTTTAACAAATGCATTCTTCAGCCACAGCAGTGTGTGGAGGCGATTCCTCCAGCGAACAACATGTCTGCTCTGCTAGGAAGGGCAGCCAGGTGAGGACGCCCGAGCAGAGATTCCTCAGGAGTCATGCCCGCACACTGCTGTTTCGGCCGGTCTGCCAAGCAGGGCAGCGAGCAGGGGATGAGATCACAGCTCTGAGGCACTGGACTCAGCTGCCCCCCCTGCAGGCAGAGAGTGGGACAGCTCTTTCAGCACAGGTCGTGAGTGGGTGTCAGTGCAGTTCTTGCAGCAATGGAGCACTATCAAGCAGCGATGGTCCTGTCCGAGGCTGGTAACAGAGTGGGTTCCCTAAACGCTCAGCACGCCCTTTGGAAGAGCCTTCCGAAGCTGGAGGAGGGCTCAGAGCTCCTGGAGATGGTGATGCAGTCTTCCGACAGGCAGCCCTTTCCCCTGGGTTTCCTGCTGCACATGGCTACAGCAGAGGCTCTGATAACAGGCAAGAGTGTGATGCAGATGGCAGAGAGGTCTACAAGTGTGAATGCGTATGTGCCGTATGTGGACCATCTTCAGATTCACCACAGTCTGGAATTTTCAGTGTCGTTTTGCATTTCCATATCAAATCATTTAAGTTTAATTTAAATAACCATTTAATTCATTCAATTTTAAATCGTCAGAATAACTAAACCTGAAATCAGACTAGATTTTCTTTTCAATTGTTGGTAAATAATAATTTTAAAGGCTTCTGCTGTTGTAACAGACATATTTAGCTTCATGAGTATTACATTTTTACCAGTACAACATACACCGAATGAGTATAAAGGCTTCTGTTGCATGTGTGTATTCAGAAGACACTCTAGCAAGAACCAGAAAGGGCTGATCAGCCAGCTTATTCACATACATTTGACAGAAGTCTGAAATGTAAAAGATGTGGAGCACATTTCCCAACTGTTCTACCTGAATACAATTCCCTTTCACCTCTGTGTTCCTTCTCAAACCACATTAAAGATAATTTTAATTGTATCACTGTTCCAATAAAACAAAAAAGACATGATTGAATTAATTATTTCAAAAGACATGACAGAATTCTGTTGTTTTAGGCACAGACAGCCTGCAATCCTTCTACAAAGAAGCTGTGAAACGATATCTTGTTGCAGTAGAAAGGCATCAGAGCTGCAGCAAAGACTTTACCCTCGGCACCAAAACAGGTACCTGATTCAGTCTAGAAACTGTTTACTCTTCGCAATTGGCTATTCCCAAGCTGGGCTGCTGTGATCGTAGCCGGCAGTTTTTAGAATGGCTAATTATAAAACAGGCTCCTGTGCTTGACTGCAGCAGTGGTTTCCCTTTGTGTGCACACAGCTGTCTGTCCCCATGCCTGCTCTCTCAGGGCATTCCAGTCACTGTGAAAGACACCTTCCGGTGATCGACACTGTGAGCAGACTATAGGCTGGCTTTGACAGATTGTGCACTACAGCAGATAAGGGCCTTGCAGTTCATTTGTCCAGAAAATGCATTCTCAGACATTTTATAAAAACCAAATTATGTCATGCTTAATACAGTAATTGTTTTTTTTTCTACAGAAAATAAGACTGGTGTAGCTGTAAGAGGTTTGTGTATAGGACTGCGCTATTCAAAGCCTGATCAACTTTACGACCTTATTCAAGCCAGTGCTGAGTGTGGCCTCATGACACACAGCTACCCTACAGGTAAGAGTTTAAAATATACTTAGGCTAATTAAAGTCTTCTTACTATTTCTTAAATATCCAGCATCTTCATTCTTTTTCATCTGGAAAGATGCAAGCTATTAACTCACATATATCCAATGCCACCATGGACTGGATTCTCAATCCTCGCAATCCTAAGCAGTCCAGTTACAGAAAACGTTTGTGAAAACCTGTCCAGCCCCTGTTTTCATCTGTTTGGCTCCACAAACTAAGAGAAAACTAACACTTTAGCTATATATTCCAACATTCTGGAATAGAGGAGAAAGAAGCGTCTTATTGAAATAAGGATGGTTATTGCAGTTTGTATCCCTCAGAATGTGAGTATGATCACGAATGTGGTTTGAAACAAACTAATCCTTCAGTTACACTCAAGCCTTCCTTGTCTAGATTCCTCTTCTGTGAGCTCAGGCTGTGTGTGTGTGCTTGAGTACGTATCAAGGAGTAACTCTGCAGTGGGGGCTTTGTAAAAGCTTGGACACCCTATCAGCAGATTGGGTAACGCTGTTGGCAGGATACCTCGGGTGTCTGTGTGCTGCGCTGTTCGCCTCCTATGCCATACAAGGAGAGCCAGCGAGTCACTGGGGGAAGAGGATGCTGGGAGTGATGCCCCTGGCTGAGGAGTATTGCAGAAGGAGAACAACACTATTTTCAGGTACAGCCGAAATAGCCATGTTGTAAACATGTTGGCCAGCCCTGCAAACACACACAGAGATGTAAGTTTGAGTAGGGAGCTCCGGCAGCATGCGCAGGCTACAAAGCAACAGGTTTCCTTGCAGAAAGGTGAAGAACAGTAAAGAAGCACTAGGCTTCAGCTGTGGGGCCTTCTTCAGGTATGAGAAACAGAGTGAGAGTTTGAAAAAACATTCCTGAAGAAGGCTCTACAGCTGAAACCTAGTATTCCTTTTCTTTACCTTTCGCACGGAATGAATCTTTTCCTTAATATGTAAGTGTATAAAGATATATACCGAATTATGCCAACTATGAGAATGGAAGAAATCTAAAATTTAATCGGGTAATTCTTTTAACTTTTTAGTAACCTCAGATAAAAAGCAGCCACAATGTTAGCTTATGGACTTGTCTAATTGCATGGTTAAAATCAGATAAGATGCTTTGTAATGTACAGTATGAGTGTTTTTAAAGATTTTAAAAATTGTGGTTGGAAAGCATATTGTATTTGTACGGTACTTAAAATTATATTTATTTTTAAAGGTTGTCTTTATTCAGTTTTTAGTTATTTCGGTTTGTAAATTTACCTTCATATCATGATCTAAGAAAAGGTGAAGACTTAAATAATACAAATAAAAGTGTTCTTATTTTTTTATGGTGCTCACAGAGCTATGAGCTTAGTGCCACTGGAAGTTTAAACATCCACATCGTTTGAGAGATTAACGTATCAAATGATTTTGAATCATTTCACAGATGCTGTGGTCACAGTTGGCCTTGTCTGCCAAATCTGAAGTGAAATTTGAATCCCTGGCTTCTAGTTTGTAGGGGTACCTTAAAGACAAATTGCACAGGAAAAACTTATGGACAACCAAAGTTCACATATAGAGATCACTTCCAGAGCTGACATGAGTTGTATAGAATAACCACTGGTTGCAAAAATGTAGAAAATCATAAGAAAACTGATTCAAATTCTCAAGTGATGCAATTCTCAAATCTTTTTACGTGAGAAGACCTCCTAGTTTAGTACTTTTAAAAGGTCTAAGTAAAATATAATTTATTGGTAACAAAGGATATAAACTAGTATTTAGTATTATAAATTAGTATTTACGTAGAGGGACTGTACAGAAATTCCCCAAAGCTGTTGCACATCCTAATTTGTATTTTCTCACTAGATTACAGTGAGGACTGGCTTTACTTCGAAGCCAAGTGGCAGCTCTACCTTCAGCTCAGGAGGATTGACAAGGAGGGCTGTGGGAAGCCATTCTTTTCTGAGAATTACAGCTCCAGAGAGAGAAGCAAGGTAAGCAGACAGCACATCTCAGGTGTGTGTGTTCTCTCTGTTTTCCCTTTAGAGGGAATTTTCTGAATTTTTGTTATGGTGAGACTGTCCTCTTCAAAACCAAGGTTTTTTTTACATATTTTAGTGGTATTATTTCAATTTTGGTTATCTCTTCACCTGAAGCATTAACAAAGATACATCTGTAATCGGGCTAAATTATAAAGGTTAGTTTATATCAGTGATCTACATTCTGGTATAGTAACTTAGTAAACTGGTCTTGTTTGTAGACTATACTAAATCAGGAGAATTGACAGATGCACTAAAAGCAGCGAATAAAATTGCAAATGATTTAGGTAAAATTCAAGGCTGAACAAATATCTGACAGATGGAATTTAATGTGGACAAGTGTATTGTTTTGCATGCAGGTAATAAAAGCATGACTTCTAAATAGGAAATGGAAAACACTGAGCTAGAAGAGGCCACTTATGCTTTTATGTTGATTCATTTATTATTTGCTAGACACTGCAATAAAATAGAGCAGTTAAAAAGCAGACAAATTCTAAGATAATTAAAAAATGGTGGATTTCAGATAAAGGAATGATTTAAATACCAAATGTGCAAGATGGGCCAAATGGCCTCTTTTTGTTTCTAAACTATTCTTAACTGAAATTTAATTTTGCAATTATTGCAACAGAGGCAGTGTGGAATATTTTGTAATAATAAACATGCTATGCAGGAATACCATTTCCTGTTAGCCACAGTTTATTTTCTTTCTTAGAATTATTGAGCCAAAACAGCCTTGCCTGGATAGTAAATACAAATAAAGTTGCCAAAACCATTCAAAGTACTATAATGAGAACTTTTTAAGTGAAGTGTAAAAAATCTGAATGTCAAATTATTGATTAAGTTTATTAAATTTACCATAAATGCTGATTATATTAAGAACTGCATTATAAAGTAATTCTGATCATCTAGGAACAACACTGCAGTTGTGATAAAAACCATAGCCAGAGATTCTCCAGTAGCTGAGAGTGACTGCAGACGGACTTCATGACTCAGAAAGGCATTAGTTGCAGTAATCAAACAGGCAAAGTGTGCAAAAACCTCTTATCATAATCCTTATCCTGAGAAGTGTGCAATTTCATGTTTAGAATAGCAATGCCATAAACCAGGGAGTGGATTTGAACACTTAAAGAAAAAAGTGAAAAGCATGTTAGTTGAACATGTCTAGCCACACACAGCCATGTGTCACATGCATGCAGACGTCAGGGCTTTCCTGGCTGTGTGCTGTTTCCAGATGACACTTGGAGCAGGGAGGCATTTATGAAGGTGCCAGGAAAGTCAGGGAGTGACGCGGTCTGAGAGTGGCTCAATGCTGATTGAGCAGCACGTCCTCTGCTTCTGCACCTGCACACAGACAAAGCTGACAGGATCTTCACCTGCAGCAAGGCGCTTCCAAGATAAATTTCACCCCGATGTCACATTTTGGGTTGGCAGCTGTACAAACGCTGGTGCGCCGAATCGTCTGGAAGGAGGCAGGGTCTGGAGGTGCCGCTGATCGCCTATGACGCAATGCTGGCCGCAGGGGCAGACTGGAACAAGCTCTGTCAATGGGCCACGTTCCACGGAGGTACGGAGCAGCAGAGCGACTGACAGTGTAAGGGCTGTGGGAGCACAGCTCACCCGTACCTTATAACCAGCTGGAGAGCCTTCAGCTGTGATGCAGCTGGGTTCTTAAGTGCTGACTCAAAGCAGACGATGCTTCTGTTGTACAGTGAGGAGGAAAATGGTGATAATATTGGGCTAACAAAATAAGACTTCATATTCATGTGCAGAGTAATTCCTTTGCCTTTTCTCGATATGATACTGTAGGAGACAGCGAATCTACCGGCACCATCGCTGCAGCCCTGTATGGCCTCCTCTATGGGACTGATAACATTCCTGCACCTTTTCTCCAGACCCTCCAATTGAAGGAGCAGATGGAAAAACTAGGACAGGCCTTATACCATAGCGCAGGTGGAGGAAGGTAATCAATCATTTAAAATGAATGACATCTAACACAGAAAACACCTTTGAATGCTTCCCTTATGTTCAGACTTTAATTCCTTCTCTGAAGAGAAATTGCAAACTGAACCAAGAGTGCACAGACACCTTGGTTTCAGCTCACATACCTGTACACAGGAGTCTACTGGTACACAGCACTGATGGCGCTCTGAGCAGAGAAATCTGTTTTAAAGATGGTGGCAAATACATCACTGAAAAACAGGAATTTATTCTGTCCTGCAAAATTATATTTTTTAATAAAATATTGGATGTACATGTGATTGAATTTGGGATTATATTTATAAACAGCTGTCTTTGCAAAAAGTCCTTGACACTTCAAACACATCATGAGAAAACAGTCCATTTCTTTTTCAACTTTCTTTTTCTTGGATGGGGCGGCAATCTGCTTGATATACATTGTTTCCTTGTGTCCTGTTTCACTACTGTATGCTTCCGCTAACTAGAGTACAGGCAGCGCTCATTCTAGATCCCATCGTTGTGCCGGTCAGAGGCTCCTGGTTTTCATTGCCTTGCAGGTCACAGCCTGACAAGAGCTCCACACCCTCCCGTGCGGTCACTGCTCTACGACAGGCGGTGAAAAAACTGTCCAGCAGGCGCAAGGCAGACGAAGTGCATAACCTCCTCAACTACATGGCCAGCCTGGAGAAGGGCAAAGCCAGCTCCCCTGGGAGTGGGGAGCCTTCGGGAGCCGCCAGTGGAGGAAGAGGGATACAGATGAAGGAGGCAGCAGCACTGAAGCCGAGACCCACCAGGTTCCAGCTCCTTCAGTCCAGATTCACCAAGCGCGGCCTCAGGCCTGAGCTTGAGAGGCTCACGCTGAGCGGTCCAGGAGAGGAGAAGGCAGCCTTGAGGGCCAGCCAGGCCTCAGGCGGGGACACTGATCGTTCTGGGCGAGATGTCAATGGGACAGCGAGCTCCTCTGAAGGGCCGAGCCTGACATCGCGCTGGCAGACAGCTCTATCGGATAAATTAGCTCCTCAAACGGAGCCTGTAAGCAAAGTTACAGGGCTGCCCAAGGAAAAGTTGAATAAGAACAGTGCTAAAAGTGCTTTTCTAACTCTGCCTTTTGTTAGAGCAGACAGTCCTCAGAAAATAGCTAAAAAACATACTTTGAAACAGCATTCAACTTCCTCAAAAGCTGAACACATGCAGTTACCTGCTGAATCATCTCTACAGTGCTATGGCGAAAAATATCCTGTTTCAGAAGACTCTGCCAGTTGGACGGTCAGTTGTGAAAATGATCCTGAAAGTTACGGGGAACACAACCCACATGTTTTGTTGAACACGGCATCTGTGGGACTGGAGGAATTCACAAACAGCAACGCTCAGGGGAGATCTTTCAAAAGTGTTCAGGAGAGATCTTTAAGCCATGCCAAGAGCCAGACAGATGATAAGCAGGACACAAAGCAAGAGGGCAGTGAAAGCCACAATTCTGACTCCAAACAAACAGCTACAGGAATTCCCAGCTTGGTCTTGGGCAGGAATAATGAGCCTCTGTCTGTAAATAAAGACTCATATGACACTGAGCTCCCTGGAATAAAGGCCTGTTATGCTGATGGCAAAATCCCTGTTCAAGAGAGACAGATGTGTGAAACGGAGTCTCGCGCAGAAGCTGATAATGTTAAAATTAATCCTCCCACTGCGTCCAACGGCAGTCTGGCCCAGCTTTCTGGCAGTGCGATTTGCAAAGGCTCCAGCTCGGGTGCAGAGGAGTCACTGCCATCAGTCTCTGAACCCCCTCCAGTGACCCAGCCAGGCGGCCCCGGGGTCAGGCCTGGCCTTCCCCCGCCTTGCAGCCTCTCAGCAGAGTGGTTCACAGAGAGGCCCGAACAAAGGCCTCCCGTGCAAGAGGAACCTCTGCGTCAGCCAGACATCGTGACTCCGGTCCCGGAGGCATCTCCCGCTGGCCGCACCAGCTGGCACGATCCCAGAATTCACAGCCGCACCCAGACGGACGAGTCCTGCAGCACACACACTGCTCCCTGGAAGTATAAGGTGCACAGCTACGCAGAGCCCATCTCTGCTGCACAAACCCCACAGACCACAGCCAGGTTTGTGATACGAGATGGGCAGCTCATGAGGCTTTCCTGAACCCTGAGGCCTGTCTTGCTCTCTCCTTAAGAAGGAAACTGACTGGCAGATCGAAGCCTGTCTGGCCAGTTTTACTGTGTTTTTAGGAATCACACCTGAAGAAGGTTGGAGAATTTAATCAATCAAGTAGGAAAAACATTAGAGCAGCTTTGAGATATGAAGAAAATGCTAAAGCTGTTGTAACATGATGTGAACCAATTTTGTATTTGAACATGTTTATTAACTTGTGTTTAGTGTTATACTGTTTTCATTTTTGGCAGCATTTAATGTACAAATAAAATACCACCTTGAATCCAAACATAAAAGAATGTTTATTTGTTAGACTTTTTTCAGAAAAAACATTAATCATTAAACTATTTAATGATTCCATTATTTAATATTAATTTACATCACTTACAGTATCATCATTATAAGTAACTTATCTTTGATGCTTTAAAATATTTATTGCTTTTTAAGTCACCTTTCAATCATCTAACTTAATGCTGGACAAAGAACCTGATTCCAGTCCATCATCCTTCCTCTGAGGAAAACTGAACTAAAACATCCCACTCGTCCCCAGACTCCACACACCTGGGAAAGCGCTGAGCTTTGAGCACGGTCTGGTAGACTCCACATGGAAGAGTGCTGTCCAGGGATTCAGCCCGGGGGAGGAGCTGGAGTCTGTCTGTCTGTCTGTCTCCCGGCCTGTGTGTGCTGCACGCCCGCAGTCCAGCAGACACAGGTGAGGGGTCAGGTGGGGGCTAACCCAGGCCTTCAGCTCTACAGGGCCTGACCGGCCACAACCCTGAACACAGCCTGTCCCTCGGGAGAGGGGGCTACAATACCTCCCTGCTCCGCGTGTGCGTTAGCTACGCGATTCTTGGCCGACTGCCCTCTTCCGGGCAGAGCAAAAGGCCACCCGCCTTCAGCCTGGTGGAGGGTTTGTAAGGGAGCACAACTCGCTCACGAGTTTTTGGCCGTAACTTTCAAGAGAAAGGTCCCTCGGCACACGACTGCACTGGGTACCACGGGAGATGGAGACGAGGTGCGACAAGGTGCGCCACAGTGAACGAAGTCTGGTTCCCATGGATACGGCAGCGGGACATCAAGGGCGACGCACAACCGAGGATGTGCCCTCACAACAGACGATATAGACGACGGGGAGGAGTTTTTCTTTTTAATGTTGTTCAAGGTGTTTAAAGGAAACTGGTACAAAACACTTTTTCTATGTTCATTGTTTCTTCCCTGACAGGTGACGTACAGAGCTAGCTGACATTTTCTACATGTATTACTACAGTTACTATCTCACCAAGTATTTGCCACCACAGGCTTTGACTGTCCTGTTTTCCCTGCACACACACACACACGCTCGTGCACCTGTATGCACTCATTCGCTGACACACACGCACACGCACACCCACACGCACACGCACACCCACACGCACACCCACACGCACACCCACAGGCACACCCACAGGCACACCCATACGCACACCCACACGCACACCCACACGCACACCCACACGCACGCAGGGCATTTCATATCCTATTCCTCACTGCCTGCTTCCTGCTCCTTGTCTTCCTCCAGTTCCACCAGCGCTGCCTGCCTGTTGGCTGTGGCGCCTTCCTTGAAGAAAACCCGTTTGATCACTCCGTCTTTAGGCGCTCTGATGGTGTGCTGCAGGAAGGAGAGAGGAAAAAAAAACCCATCATTCAGACCGAAGCACGAAGGCCTCCAAAACAGCCGAGTGACCGCGCCAGTACAAATTCACTGCCTGGCCTCCCAGGGGATTGTAAATCAAACCCTGGAGGCTACTGGTCAGCAAGTCCAGCTCAGAATAAACAAAACCCCCAAAAATGCTTTCAATTTAAACTTACAAGCTTCCACCCATTGGCGGGTTTACAAGGGTTGCTTGATAGGTCGAGTGGCCCCCTCCTCTCTTTTACAACCTTATGCTTTTAATTGAGTAACAAGGCAAGAAGCACAGCGATTACAGCCCCTTTCCCCTGGTTCTAAATGTCTGAGAATTACTGCAAACAGCATGGCTGGGTGGATGCAGGGGTGCACAAGACATTGTTTGGCAAATGCTGTACTTGACTTTACATTACACTAATAAGTTGAAATCTTATTAAGATTATAAATCTGCTATAATGTTATTAACAATACTCTTTTCTTATTACCTATAGCTGAAAAAAAAGATTTGATCAAAGCATGAGCTCACCTCCATTTTCATGGCAAGCATGACTACCAAGGGATCCCCAACGCGTACTCTGTCCCCCACTTTAACAAGAACCTGTGGGAAAGAGAAGAAATCAGCCTCACAGGAGGAGGATGACCGACCCGCCCTCCTCCTTTAGTCGTGCTTTCATCTCTCCACTCCAACTGTTATCTCCACCATCTGAAATAACAGGGCTCTGGCCGGGCAGGCGACACCTGAGACAAGTGCTGAGAAATGAACCAGGAGACACAGGAATGTGCATTTAAACCCAGGACAGGAGACTGGTCTTTACCCCGCAGGCCATGTTGTTGAAGGCGATACCATGGTTTATTTCTGCCTGTGAGTTTGCTGGGTAAATTAGCTACAAACTGCCTGACTAGACGGCCCAGATGGCCCTGTCTTTCTCTTAGCCTTTACTATGAACGGATGTGGCCACGTTTCTTTGCATATGTGGGGACTTAAAAAAAAGCTACTTCTCATTTCTTATTCAAAACAGTATCAAACCACTATTGGGCATTTTATATGTGTGTAGGAGCACTAACAGGAAATTTCTGCACGTCTCCTGTTTCGCAACAAAAATAAAGCTGCTCTGCGGAGGAGCTGTGGAAGAGACGCTGTCAGGTCTGGAGCCCATGCTGTGAGGACCTTCAGCTCTGGCCCATTTCTCCAAACCACCCTGGAAATGTCAAAAGAGCAGGAACGTTTGGCGAGTTTGAACACGCGTTATTAAAAATGGTCACTCTACGCCACAAATGCAAGAATGGGTAAAGCTCACGAAGAATGTAGAGTTCTGATCTGGAGCAGCGGGGGGGGTGCGGACGAACCTTTTCGATCGTCCCCGTCATGGGTGCCACGGCTCCAGCCTGTACCGCCGACCCGCCAACCCCCGCCAGGAACTTCGGCACGGGCACGGACACCTGCGCGCTGCCCTCCTAGGAGCAAGAACAAGCGCCGGGGCGCGGTGAGACTCGCGCTGCAATCGGGGGAGAACCGCACGGGCAGGGTCACCCCAAGACTCCTCGTCTGGCTTCTACTCACAGCCAAGACACACGTCCCACTGGAGAAGCACAGACAGGCAGGAAGGGCTGCAGTCAGGTGAGCTACACAATGAAGCAAAGCCTAGCAAAGAACTGGGCAACCTCCTGTCACATCAACAGTAGATGAGTGCAGAGAACTGCCTGCAAGCGGTTTAAATACTCAATAAAAAACTGGTGCTACTGAGCCACAGGAACCTGCCTTAAAGAAACTGAGTCTGTGCTGCTCTCACAATGAGGCTGAGTATGCAGCTACGCAGCAGGGCCTCACCTACCAGCAGGCAAGAGGAGCTGCTGTTCCTATGGAGACAAGCCCCTGTCTATCTGTCAGTGTTTGTCCATCCCAATCAGCACTCGTTACCATGGAGAAGAGGTGCACAGTGTCACCCAGGATCACCAGCTTGGGCCTGGACACGACCCCATTGACAGAGCATCTGAGATAAGAAGCATCTTCTTCCCTGATCACTTCTCCGGACACATGGAACACCTGTCCGCCGATCTGGACAAGAAAGGACAGAGGGAGGAATCAGTCCTGGAAACACAGACACTCTTACTGCCACACAGTCGCTGTCTTTGTCAGTTTATATATAGGGCCACAGTCAACTGTAAATGTGGAGTGTTCCTGTTCTGACATTTATGAATAGCTTGGGCATTATGTCAACAAAGCATTTTCTATAAGAAAGTAGTGTGCATCCAGGAGACTCCCACTAAGGTGCACTCCTGATATGTGGAACACAGGTTTGATGACTAAACCACTATTTTTCTTATTTTCAAGAATCTTCTGTACACATGCACGTGTTCTATACTCCAAGTGTAAACGAAAAAGAAAAGACAGGGCTGGTTTTAGGAAAATGTGTAATGAGAAAAAGAGGGAGAAGAATCACAGGCTGCAAAGATTTAAACCAAGGAGTTAGGGTTTGGGTTATAATAATAATTATAATCATTCCTTACACTTATACAGCATAGCGCTTTTCTGGACACCCCACTGAAGCGCTTTTCCCCTCCACTACCACCAATGAGCAGCCCCACCTGGATGACCAGCTCACAGTGGGGAGGAGAGCAGAGTGATGAAGCCAGTTCAGAGAGGGGATTATTAAGAGGCCTTGATTGGTAAGGGCCAATGGGAAATTTGGCCAGGATGCCAGGGTAACACCCTTACTTTTTTCGAGAAACACCCTGGGATTTTTAATGACCACACAGAGTCAGGACCTCAGTGTCCCCGTCATGCCCTATACTGGGGCATTAGGACCCACACAAACCACAGGGTGAGCTCCCCCTACTGGCCCCACTAACACCTCTTCCAGCAGCAACCTAAGCTTTTCCTAGGAGTCTCCCATCCAGGTACTGGCCAGGT
Organism: Atractosteus spatula; assembly: GCF_055471065.1. NCBI lineage: Eukaryota > Metazoa > Chordata > Actinopteri > Semionotiformes > Lepisosteidae > Atractosteus > Atractosteus spatula. The sequence continues at coordinate 73,694,074 of NC_142709.1, read as the reverse complement.
TCACACCTTAGCATCAGTGGGCTGCCAATTGTGAGTTGCAGGGTGATATGGCTGCTGGCAATGGTTATGATTTCACAAACATAACAAAAAGGAGAAACCACTGTCAGTCCCCAGAGCAAAGCTGGTTTGAATATGTAGACTGAACATTCAAACTAGACTTGTAGGCAAAAGGCCAAAATGTAAAAAGATTTACCTCCATGCTGTAAGTTCGGTCAGGATTGTAAGTAACAGCTATCTCCACTTCTAGAAAAGCAATAAGCAATAAAATTTTAATTAGATTTTTTCCAAAGTCCAGGATGAGTTCACCAGCCCTAAAATCAGTACTGTGGCAAATCACCAACTCCACACCCTGTCTGCTTCCCTGCCCCGCGTTTTACACAAATCTCAGATGTGTTTTGACCTTGGGGAAAACTTAGGCAAATCTATCAAAATGATTTCAGAGTCTGCCAGAACTCATAATGAATGTGAATTAGTAGGCAATTTAAACGAAAGTTGCTGCCATTATTCAAGCAGTGACAAATAAGAATGTCACTTTATTACTGCTGATATAATCTCAGTTCATCCTGATGACAAATGACTGTGCATTTGTGCCTTCCGGAGTCATGAGCTCTTACACCTGCTTGTTCCAGCAGTGCGTGGCAGACTGATCAGGGCTGGAGAGAAGATCGGCAACTGCCTGCAAGATGTTCCGCCAGTTTCCTGAAAATATTTTTCTCCCACTTATTTGTATAATATCCATGACTAAAACAGAGATGTAATCTCTCTTAGGCAACTGCATTTATACAGGTCAGCATTTACAGTAATCTTCAAAATCATTCATACCCTTGAGGAACAGCAACTAAATTGTGATTACATTAAGTACTTTTCAGTACAAATACAATCAACATCTAAACATGTGCCCGACTTTCAATTTTGTCTGTGTAAACAGAATATGTGTATTTCTAAATATAGAATGTTACAGCTATTCATACCATGGCATCAGCATTTTGTTATTTCCTCCTTTGGCTTTGGTAACCTCAAAGAGGCACTTCCTGTAACTTTTTAATAGGTTTGTTAACTATTGGCAGGGATACTGCCCACTGCTTCTTGCAGATGTCATGGTTGTGTGGCCTCTGTTTGCAATCTGTTACTTTCAGCTCACTCTCGTAACTTTATGCATATTAAACTTGATCCTGGCTTTGTACTGTACTACTAATCTTCTATAAAATCCACAAAGAACACATTTGAACTCCTTGACAGAAGCATCGATTTTTGGGAAAAAAAAGCCTGGGTAAATTCTGGAAGCCATCTCGCCATCAGTTCTAACGAGGACATGAGGATCAGAGAATGCAAACACCTCTAAACAGAACAGAGCGATTTCTATTCACTGAAGGGTTCGCATTCTTTTCCAACACAAGCTTCTGCCTTCTGTGCTAATCACACCAAAGGTGAGTTTATGTTTCATGCAAAGCTTTTAAAGATTTTCAATTGTTGTCCTTGAGTGTGAATTAGCCTCCTAAATCACTTTACTGGCATTACATTTCAGCAAAATGTTACTTCCTCATTCAAATGTGGAAGAAACCTTCTCGTTAGCTTTGGACACCTTGATAATGGACACCAAAGTCACCCGGGACTTCTGATTAATTTGGTTGGTTAGGATATTTACAGGATATGAATACATTTGAAGATTGTGTCTAGGAACAAATTTCCATTTCAGTTTTTCATTTTCAGTTATGCTGCAAATATATTAGCCCAGCTTTTCATCCATTTTTCAAAATTATTTTTAACGGATACTTAGAAATGCTGATATGCTCTCCTTCACCCTGTCGTGACAAGAGCACCGCTGACTTACTCTCTCCTCCACCCTGTCGTGACAAGAGCACCGCTGACTCACTCTCTCCTTCACCCTGTCGTGACAAGAGCACCGCAGACTCACTCTCTCCTTCACCCTGTCGTGACAAGAGCACCGCAGACTCACTCTCTCCTTCACCCTGTCGTGACAAGAGCACCGCGGACTCACTCTCTCCTTCACCCTGTCGTGATCGCCGTTTGCTGTTGCCCTAGGTGTGCGAGTCTTGACCATCTGGGATTGGACACTTACTGCTTTCTCCCTGCAGCAGTGTCAGGTTCCGGGTGTGCAGAATGTTCACTCGATTTCCACTGCTGGAGGCAAACGGGGAGTGCGGGTCTGCAACAGGAATCACAAACCCAGGAATCAGGCACTTCTGAATTACAAACGTAATATAAGAAATCTTAAAAAAAATAAGTGTTACCCAACAAAAGTGTTACCCAACAAAAGTGCATGTTTTAATGTAATGTTTTTGACTTATCGATTTTTCTGATGATGCAAGTCATATTCAAAAGGCTAGATTGGCAAGACTGATGAATTTGTGGAAACTCTGTGCCATTAAAAGCAAGAACGGGCGGCACTTCTTTACTCAAAGGGTTGTGGGAGTGTGGAACAAGATTCCCAGCCAGGTGGCTGAAGCTGACACCCTGGTATCAAGAAACAGCTGGATGAGACACCGGCATCAATTAGCTACTAACTACCCAACGAGCTAGATGGGCCAAATTGCTCCTCTCATTTGTAACTTTTCTTGTGTTCACCACAAGCTTAAACCTCGAACAAAATTTATTTTAAAAATAAAGTCCCTTGCTTGACAAATAACAGGTGTATGAAGTCGTACCCTCATTTTAATTACTTCATTGATTTACTTCTATTTCGAGAGTATTTTGTCCTGGACATCTAGTTCAGCAGAACACCGACAGCTCTTATTCTGAGCCACTCGGGACAATGCTGCTCTTTCTGGGCACAACAGCAAGAACGTCCACAGAGTAACATCTGGGGCCTCTGCACACAGCGGGAAGAGCTGAAGTATCTGCTGCACAATCCCATCATGTTCCCCCCACAGATTGTCCGCGGTCAGCTGGGGTCCACACGAGGGCAGTGCTACGGGGATCCGAGGACTGGTCTGCCCAGGAAAGGGAGTGGGTGGACGTTCGTCTCGGGCTCCTCGGGCCAGCCTTGCACTGACCGCTGATGAGGGGGTCATTTCTCCCACCTATATCATCCTGCAGCTCACAGCTGGCAGCCCACTGGAGCTCAGCAGGTGTGAGCCTGGCCAGTAGCTGGATGGGAGACTCCTGGGAAAGCTAAGGCTGCTGCTGGAAGAGGTGTTACTGGGGCCAGTATGGGGAGCTCACCCTTCAGTCTGTGTGGGTCCTAATGCCTCAGTATAGTGACAGGGACACTGAGGTCCTGACTCTCTGTGGTCATTAACAGTCCCAGGGTGTTTCTCGAAAAGAGTAGGGGTATAATCCCAACGTCCTGGCCAAATTTCCCCCCGGCCTTTACCAGTCGTGGCCTCCTAATAATCCCCATCTCTGAACTGGCCACATCACTCTGCTCTCCCCCCCTCTGAGAGCTGGTGTGTGGGAAGCGTACTGGCGCTCTCTGGCTAATGTCACATCATCCAGTGTTGCTGCACACTGGTGGTGGTGGAGAGGATCCCCATTACCTGTAAAGCGCTTTGAGTGAAGTGTTCAGAAAAGCATTATATAAGTATAAGCAATTATTATTTATTTTCATACTGAGGCGTCCTGATATCGCGGTTAACCCTTTAATGAGTGTAATAGTGTAGAAATCCCAGGCCAGGCCTTACCACTGGAGTGGCCTCTGAAGTGGTCAGTGAGCTCCCTCTCACGCAGGATCAGCGCCAGGGCGGCCTGACACAGTGCCGTCCTGCAGGGGGCGCTGGGGGCCGGGAACAGCTGGCTGTGGTGCTGGGAGATGAAACTGGTGTGCACGTGTCCCGCCTCAAACTCCGGGTGTCCCGACAGGCTCAGCAGGAAGTCGATGTTGGTGCTGAGACCTACAATCTGACACACACACAGCGACACCACACCTGACATGGGTGCAAACACACTCCTCTGTACAACCAGACCTCCCTGCAGCCAGAGCGACAAGCTCAGGGACTGTAACTATTCTCTACAGACAGCAGCCACAGGTCAGTGCCTCTAGCAACAACTGTCCCCGGATTCCAGAAATCTGGAATGTGACTGTGAGCTCCACGAAAGATTTTCTAAGTGTTACTTGGCAAAAGTGCATTTTTTAAAGTCAAAACGTTTTTGACTTATTAATGTTTTTAATGATGCAAGTCATGTTTAAAGGGATTGATTGGCAAGACTGATGAATTACAGTGTAAGTAAGGTAGAAACTGTGTGCCATTAAAAGCAAGAACGGGTGTAATTCTTTAATCAAAGGGTTGTGGGAGTGTGGAACAAGCTACCCAGCCATGTGGCTGAAGCCGACTCCCTGGTTTCTTTAGGTAGTGAGAAAAAAGGGGCGTCTTTTTTCTCATTACCTCAGGGCGAAGCAGGAACAGCACACAGTGTCCTGAGAGGACTCTCCACAGATCTGTCAGGAGCCTCCCCTCTCTCGCAGGGATAAGACTACAGCTACACCAGTATGAAAAGCCTTTTTTAGAGGCATGCGTAAATAAACATAAGTAGTTAAACCACTTTTTTTATTAAACAACTTCACCCTTTTGGTTTTCCGTCAATCCAACCAGTGACCTCAGGAGTACATTCATTCTAACAGGGAAGCAATTAAGCTGTTGCATGAAAATGTGAAGCTGACTTTATCAATTAGTTGTTGCCTTTTTAGGTTTTCCACCACGTCCTTCAATACGACGTGACTGAGACAGACATTACTGAATGCCGCTGTATCAGACAGATTAGTCACATCTATTACAAATTGTTACTCAGGCGCTTGTCTCAGTCAAGCATCCACGGAGCCATTGTTTCATTATTCAAAGCTGCAAATCATGTTACCCCACATTATAGCTAGATTTTATGAATGCATGCGAGAAACACTGTGATGCGCTGTGAAATAATTGAAACATAATCTCCTGTAAAATCAAAGTTTACTTGTTAACCTAAGAAGACCTTAAACTAACAGTGTGATACTAAAACAAGAATAAAGAGCCAGTCAGACTCTCTGTGCCCCTGGTACAAATATCAGCACCTGAGTCTGGCACTTGAGGATGCTGCTATGTGTGGCTGTTGGATAACATACAGTACAAGCCCATCTCTATGAGAGCAGGACTGTGCAACATTAAAAATAATTTGTTCATTTCGGGGTTCTCCAAGTAAAATACAGTGTTTTAAACTGTATGCAAGCTAGTTTATCCTTGTAGAAATCCCCAGTAGAAATGTGTTTCACACCAGCACATTAAGCAACATTAATGATGTCAATAGGCCAGTCAGCCCATCGGGGCTCACCACTGTCCTGCAAACTCAGCAGCTGGGCCACACTGGCAAGCCTGGGGTCTGCCACCGCATGTCCAGTAATCCCTTATATCCTCTGATGATTACCTGTCTGTAAACGCGTTCCCACATTTACAGACATGGAAAACCTGACTTCCAACAAGTGTGCACGTATGTTCCTGTGCTCTATCAACTGAACTTGGAATAACCCTCAGCGATCAACTGTTTCTACTCCCTTTAAAATTCTGAAGACCTCCCTCAGATCTCATCTTGCACATCTGTTTCTGCTCCTCCAGTGTGTGCTCAGAATCCACCTCCCTCGCCCCTGGAACGCCTGCTGCTGCTCTTCTCCTGGTCAAGTTGAACCTGGATTCTTCCATCTGCGTTACACATCTGACCACCCCTTTCCCCCTTGTTGCTCTCTGCTTACATTGTACTGACGCAGACAGTATCGCAGCTTCTTCAGGGCAGCAGAGCGGTCCTCTCCCCACACAACTAGCTTCGCAATCATGGGATCGTAGTGCACAGAGACCTCATCACCTGGTGGGCAAGAGTTCGGGAAACAAGGTTAGCGCCAGTCGAACTCGTTTCCTCCCAAACCACAAACACCACCACACAAAACACGAAAAGGGCTCATACAAATCTGCACTGAAATACATAATAATACTGATGCACTCTTGAAAAGGACAGGTGCCTCACGGCTATCCAAAAATTAATAATGTAAGCCTAATTATTAGGTTCCTGATGAGTATTATGATGTTATTACCGTAGTGCATAAATCAGACAGCACTGCGGTGTGGATCTACAGGGAACAGGGCACTGAAAACACTGAAGCGCAATTCCAGATTGAAAAACACAGGACAGGGATGGGATACACTCTTCGACACTCCCAGGCCCGTCTGGGATGGCAGCTTGAATTTTTCTTAGCATCAGGATGTCACCCTGGATGTGCACCGCTTGGAGTCCTGGGAGAAAGGCAAGGGGCTGCTGGAGGAACCTCCTGTTCTCTTTGTTGTAAAAATGAAGGCGATACGAAGGTGCAGCAGTGGTCTTCCAGCCACCTCACAGTCTGGCGCCGGCGTTTTCTCTGGGCCCCCTACCTTGCCTCACGCCCGTCTCGATCCGCGTGAGCGGGTCGGCGTGGGGAGTGGACAGGTGCAGCAGGGGCCCGGCCCCTGGGAGGAAGTCGTTGTTTGGGTCCTCGGCATAAATCCGGGCTTCGAACGAGTGGCCCCTCAGAGCGATTTCCTCCTGCTTCAAGGGCAGCGCCTCCCCAGCCGCCACCTGAGCGCCGAGACAGAGACGAGACCCCCGTCAGCGCGACAGGAAGCCTCACTGGGGGCCTTTAAGCCCTTAAAGAGAGAAATCGAACTGCGAACTGTGAAAACACCTCACCTCTATCGTCTGAAACAACTGCTGTTTCATCACAATTGCGCTGTAGACCTATGAGCTCACATTGTGTTGCAAGACTTGACCAAATCTGAGTGTGTGACTATGTCTGCAGACTATGTCTGTCAATTTGATTTTACTTTTATTTTTTGTTTTGTTTCATGTTAATTTTTTTATTTTTATTTGCTTTGGCAACACTGATTGTACCCATCGGTCATGCTAATAAAGCACCTTGAATTGAATTGAAATGACTCTGGGAGGGTTACGCCCTCTTGTGGTCACTTTGTCAGTTTAGTTGAAATCGGTTTTAGTGCTACATGGACTTCTAAAGGAACTGAGGCATCTTATGAGAATACGATGCAGGAGAAGCGTCCATGGCATCGCCTGTCCTGGCTCTATGAAGGCAAACTGACCCCATCCTGATCGACCTGTTTACTCCATGTCCCCTCTGCAACGTGGCGGCCATCTCTCTCACCCTGAACTGCCACTCCACCAGGTCAGTCCCCGTGATCATCTCCGTCACCGGGTGCTCCACCTGCAGCCGTGTGTTCATCTCCATGAAGTAGAAGTTGTGCTGAGAGTCCATGATGAACTCCACCGTCCCTAAGAAGGAGTTTCAGAGCACATGCTGCATTAAACAGCAACAGGTACCACAATTCCAAAACAAACAGCATGTGGAAATCTTCTGGTGTTTTCTGCAAGAGGCATCATTACTTTCATCAGCTAGCGTGACGAGCTCTGAGCTCCCTTTGGCAGCGCTGGTACCCAGTGTGGGGCTGTGCTGGAGGCTGATGCCACTCCTGCTTACAGGTGAAGTGTCCGGCAGGAGTGAGGAGTGAGGCATCAGGTAGGAGTGAGGAGTGAGGTGTCAGCAGGTAGGAGAGAGGAGTGAGGCGTCAGCAGGCAGGAGTGAGGAGTGAGGGAAGAGTGAGGAGTGAGGCGTCAGCAGGCAGGAGTGAGGAGTGAGGGAACAGTGGGGAGTCAGGTAGAAGTGCTTCCCTTGCATTACAGCTACAGCAGCCTGCTGGGCCAATCGGATCGAACACCCGGCTCACCTGCGCCCACATAATTGACCGCTTTGGCAGCTCGCACTGCCGCCTCGCCCAGCTTCCTCCTGACCTCCGGGCTGATTCCCGGCTGCGGGCACACGAGCAGAACACAGGCCAGGTGTCAGAGAGAGTCTCACAGCCACCGCTCCCCTGCACCCCCGACAGCAAGCAACCCAGAAGAGACTGTACCCCAGGCGCCTCTTCGATGATCTTCTGGTGCCTCCTCTGCACGCTGCAGTCCCTCTCGAACAGGTAGACAGCGTCTCCGTGCTGGTCCCCGAACACCTGAACTTCCACGTGCCTGCGGGAGAGCAGAGGGCGCAGTCCTTCGGCTCAGGGAGTTGAGGCTTTCTGTGCAAGGAATCAGTGTTCTTCTGCAGAGAACCTGGTCTCTGCCCCCCCCACCTCCCACTGTCGAGGAGCAAGAACACTGTCCAACTGTCAAAGCAGGTGGCTCCACTTGCCCCAGAGCGTGTTCTATGGTTTTCCATTACATCGGCACCACTGGGTTTCAAACTCTGGTTTCTGAAACTTCAGACGTTCCCAGAAGAACAAACCCCCTTGCAAGGAGAACATGCTTTTGAAAAAAACAACAGAAACGAAACTCATCCTGAAACTAGGTTCACACCATCTTCCTTCTCTCCATGACAGACTTGTTTTCATGTAACCTTCTCTATTCTCATGCAGGTTTTGACTTCACACCTTTCTTCACCCTTCTGCACTTTGCACTTCCTGAGTGGCCTCTCTGCCCCTCCTGCCTCCTCCCCTCTCCCAGCTTTTGTTCTTCTGTGCTATTTAATCTCAGCTGTCTGCCCTGTCTTTCTCACACCTGAAGTAGGCTTCACAGCAGAAACGTTGTGTTTTCTCTCTTCTCTTTTCAGCATGGAATAAACCTATTACTTGTTCCTTTGCAGAACATGCTTTTCTCTTGCCTCAGCTAGATGCAGTTCAGCAGCCTTACAGCAGAGGGCAGTGTGACCAGGTTTCCTCTGTACTAAACTGCTACAGCAACACAGAGGGCTCCCCTATACTGTACATGGTAAATGACAAAGATGGACAGACATTTGAAAAACATACCTGGGGTTTTCCACGAATTTCTCGACTAGCATGACATCGTCGTTAAAAGATTTCCGGGCTTCGCGCCGTGCAGATTCTAGCTGGTCGCGAAAGTCAGCTTCTGTTCGAGCGATACGCATCCCCTGAACAGAGCAGTTACAGAGCAGTCTTTAACTCAGGAAGAGCACCTTAGGTGACATATACACACCACAGGATATGTACATTCATGTCTTGGAATCATCATATCCCTTTGGGATTGTGGTGATCCGAAGCCTTTAAGCTTGTCCTTGGATTGTGGAAAGAAATCAGAGAACTCAGAGATAACCCACACAACCACAGGAGGAACATGCAAACTCCACACAGACAGAGCCAGATTTAAATACAGGACCACAGAACTGGTGCCCACTGCACTACAGTGCACCCTATACTGTATATGTACTGTACTGTATATAAACCCATTTCTGTGTCAAACTATATATATATCTTACAGCACATACAGCCAGAAAACAGACACAGGTCAGCCCCAGAAGACCGCACGTTTTTCATGTCGAGCTCCTGTTGACTGCTCACCAAAATCAACCTGCATTCACATTAATCCATTCCATTCTAAAGTTCTAATAAAGAGAACCCTAACAACCTCCCAAGCAAAAATTGTGGCTCGGTGACAAAATGTGAAAAAAATGTACTAAAACATTGAACTCTGAGATAATTCCCGGTTCCTGTTTCCTAGCTGACCCATATGGTTGATACTGACCTTCCCGCCTCCCCCCCGCACCGCCTTGATCATCACGGGGTAGCCAATCCTGGCCGCCTCAGACAGCAGCCTCTCATCTGATTGGTCCTCGCCATGGTACCCTTCAATGATGGGCACCCCTGCCGCTGACATAATGTGTTTTGAAGTGCTGTAAAACAAACCAAAGGCTGCTGAAAAAAAAATACCTCTTCTGACCAAGCACATTGAAAAGAAATAAGAAAAAAAACTTCCAAGGTCTTCAGGACCTACTATAGTCCCGAAAACGCATGACTGCTACTGTATATACTTTATCAGTACAAATGACAATGAAAACAACATTACAGGCACCAGAATGACGGTTCTCATGACAGAGCTAACTGGGTAAAGGAGTCTGTTATAAAGGTGAATCTGGTGTCGTATTCTCCTGCAATACTGTGGGCACAGCAGAGTGGTGATGGAGAAGTATGCTACAAACGCGGCAGTCACTACACTTGCCAGAAGTGCTGGAGTATTTTTCATGAAATAAACTTTAGAAAATGACGCAGACCTTTTAATCCCCATGTCCCGTATGGCTGAAGATGGAGGCCCAATGAAAACGATGCCTTCTTGTTTGCACAGTTCTGCAAACTCCGTGTTTTCCGACAGGAAACCATAGCCTGGGTGGATAGCCTAGAAACACACAACTCCAGCCATGAGGAGTGAAAAAAATCTTCCGACACCCAAAACTTATAAGTCTCTCTGACAAAGAACACAAGCTGCGCCATGCCACTATCCACAGTGATTATCAGACTCTACTTCTCAAGTGCATTCCTGAGACTTTCTGTCAGGGCCTTGGGACCTTGAACAAACAAACACAGGGCTCCGAAGGAACAGTTTATCTTTACAGACGCAGACATCAGCTCGTCAGAACTCTTCTCACTTCTGGCAGTATCCTCCTCCTGCTCCTGCTGCGGCACTAAGCCCAGGAATGCAGTGCAGAAGCGTCAGTGTTTCATGTTCACCTGCACGCTGACAACAAGCCTCCGCGTTTAAACCGAACACCCCCGCTCTCAGCTCTACCCTGAGGTCCAGCCATACACCACAGCGCCCCAGTCTACCCCACTGCAGAGAGGTCGGCCGCCCGGACCCTCCAGTGGAGGAGGGGCGAAACCCCACTGCTGGTGAAAGTTTTGTAGTGTCCCTGTGGATCCAGGTTAATACAGGGACACTTACAGGTATCCTGTTCCCATTATCCACAGGAACTAACAAACCTCAAAGTCACAAACCTTGTACACCTCTGTTCTGTGCAGCATCAGACACTGGATATTAGGGTTCAAAAGAGGTTAAAGGGGACCTGCAGTCCGAACTACTCAGACCGGTTATTAAATCTTGTTAACCAGATAAAATCATTGACAGTGTTTTTTACAGATTTCAAATTGAGCATAAAATAGTGAACTTTATGAAAGTACAGTAAGTCTCCATGTTGGCACAAACCCCCGGTCTCGCCACAGGCAGGAGCGAGAGTTCCCTCAAATTGTGACGTGAAGTGGCCCTTCCCACTCACTAGTCACTGTCATGACAGATGTAATGTGACAGTATTTCTATTGGATTAAAAGAGATGTATTCACAAGCCTGCTCGTTTACAATTTAATAGGGCCGCTTAACGTCACCGCAATTTCTGTTGCTCTGTTCTGAATCACAGAATATGGCCCTGCGGCATCCTTGGAATTTTTTTATTAATTTTGTGATTATTAAAAGGTATTAAAAGTTACTGTTACTATATTTTACTTTTATTGCGGGTTGAAATGCACTCATCAATGCTGATTCTTTCTAACCAGAAAATTTTAATTGTTGCAGTTCCCCCTTTAAAGACACGAATCTTCCTCCTTTCAATGTGTGCCCATTTTTTCTCAGCACCTCGAAGGCATATGGACGACCTCTGTTCTGAATCGTTCGGATCAGACTGTACCTGGGCACCACACTTCCTGGCAACATCGATGACCTTTTCCATGGATAAATAACTCTGCTGGGATGCAGCCGGACCAATGTGATAAGCTTCGTCTGCCTGGAATGAATTAAACATTAAACCACATGCATATTAAAATACTTCCACCGGGCCCTGCAAAACATTGCTGTTACATTATTTTAAACATGTCAAGCGGTGCCCAGCCCAGCCCTACCTGCACGACGATCCGCGCCGCTCTAGATTTTACAGAAACCAGCACCAGACCCTGTATCCTCCAAGCTTATCATCATACCTTACTGTGAATAAACCTTCATGGGCAGACGTATTCAGTTACAACATGGAAGACACTGCCTTTTTTCTTCTCATAACTGAATGCAAACTGGATGGAATCAGAGTATCTTGGCGTGAATGCTACCAAGCATCCAGGATATCTACTCAGCTAGATGTCTGAAGAATGCCAGGTCCATTCTCAAGGACCCCAGTCATCCCAGTCACAAACTGTTTTCCCTCCTACCGTCCGGTAAACGGTACCAAAGCATTCGGTCCAAGTCAAACAGATTACGGGACAGCGTCTACCTCCAGGCAATAAGACTGCTAAATAGCCAACCTTTAGTAAATCACCTGTAATGGCTATATGGACACACAGTTTTCACTGTATTCAGCATAACCGCACTTCTTGTATATATTGCATACACCATGGACACGCAGCAGCTCTACTCATATTGAGTTTTATTCCGTTTCTATTACATCTATTATTAAGTAACCTTATTTTCATAACCTCAATTTTGTGATTTTTGTGTTTTTGTGATTTTTATGATTCTTGTGATTCTTGTGAGCTCGCAGAAAAGACATTTCATTGCCAGCAACTACTGCTGCACGCCGTATTGTTGTGCATTGGATAAATAAACTTTGATTTGATTTGAACTAGCACTCGGACACCGAACCGCGCACAGCTGTGGTTACTGTAAGTGCTGTCGTGCGCTGGGAGCCGACAGCCCCTCTCTCACCATGGCCACGTGCATCGAGTGTCGGTCGGCGTCGCTGTACACGGCCACAGACTGCAGCCCCATCCTCTTAGCTGTGCGCATCACGCGGCAGGCGATCTCCCCCCTGTTGGCGATGAGGATCTTCTCCACCCTGACCCTCCCTGCACCATAGAGCAGCCGTTAGTAAAGCCGAGAGTGCAGAAAGGCACACAGCCCTGCGCCCCCAACCCACACCAGACCGAGGAGAAGGCGACATTAGTGCTGCCTTACACAGCTCAGCTTCATCAACTGGAACACCAGTCCCAGTAAAATGCATCAGGTCTGTTAATGCTCAGCTCCAGCCCCTGAGGTGTGTGAGAGGGTATACCATGACACACAATCCTGGATCCTTACCGAGAGATGAACACCTCCTGGGGCTCAAGGTCCATATCCATTTCCTGGTGAGGAAGAGACAGCTGATTACAGATAGCTGATTACTTCTGCAAAGGAGCTTGAAAATTAATTTAGACTGAGCAGCCCCACCTGGGTAAACACTGAATCTTTATTTCCTAAATATCCAGTGTGCTCATATGTAAATATATTTCAAGGACAATGTAAGTATCAACTTTCTTCCAATGAAAAGGAATCAATAATTACAGCACAATTACTGTTGCTAGACAGTATATTCCGAAACCCCAAAATAAATGCAAATTGCTGCTGTAACTTATTGGTATTGATTTAATCAAATCTTATTTCTCCCGGTTAATGAATAAGATTAAAGTTCATTCTTTTTATTGCTGAACGAACTTTATGTCCAAACAAGTAGTGATGATAACCGCGTATGTAGTATCGACCTGCCATGAATTTCAAGGCAGACAGAAGTACAGTATTTTGTGGGGAGACTTAGATTTTCATGCAAATACGATGCACTAAATTTAGACACAGATATTACAAATGCACCTTCCCAATAAACAACCGTTGCTTCACTATATGACTCACTAAAGCAACGAGCCTCACTTACTGTTGCAAAACTGCTCTGACACCTTGGTAAATCTGCACTCTCAATAGGAGAGTCGCCATGTTTATACTGTCACTAGAGCTACCAGGCACCGCTCACACTGACGGCAAATACGTGCTTCGCCAAATTCGAAGTGTTACTCATTTGGGGTTTATTTCAGGTCTGCCGTTCCATTTTCAAAGCCGTATGAATCACGCATGCCGTAAACGTTAGTCTGGTCAAATAGCACACACCACCGTGCTAGATGAGGCGTTTATACTGTGTAATTTTGTAGTTCTGTGAAGTTTGTCTCTCCGGAGGACCCGTAGAAAGGTGCAGGCTCTGCTCACCAATGACAGTAGAGGACATGGAGGGGCGTGACGTGTGAGTCATGTAGGACACACGTGTGTCTGCAGTGGGGGAGGAGGGGCATGGGTGCCGTCCTCTTAAAAGACAAATGAAAAAAAAATGAACGGAGGCAACTCATTCTTCACTGGTGTGCAGAGCACCCGCTGATTAAGTGTTATTTTATGGGGATAATACACAGGGGATGCAAGAAACACGCAGTTAAGGATGAGGCCATTAACCCGTTTGGCTGCCAATAGTTACTTGATATGATGATCTAGATGTATCAAACAAGGTATCCATTTAAACTTGGCCACTTGGCCGAGCTGCTTATTCCATACTCCCACAATCCTTTGTGTAAAGGAGTGCACTTCTACATAATTTTCCACTTGTGTCCTCTGGTGTGTGGCTCACTGCTCATTCTGTAGAAGGCCACTGCATTGACTCTGACAGTACCTTTGAGGATTCTGAATAATGGTGTTGGTTCCCCTCACAGTCTCCTCTGTTCAAGAAGAAAAGGTCGAGTTCCTCCAGCTTGTCAGTGTAGGACCTTCTCTTAAACCTTGAATGTATCTGGTTTGTCTTCTCTGTACTGAATCCAGAGCACTAACATTTTGCCTATGATACAGTGATTGAAATTTTACGCAATATTCCAAATAAGCCCCAACTAGTGCATTGCATTTGACTGTATAACCTAACATTTTGTTTACCTTTTTATTTCCTCTGCACATCAGAAGATGTAATTGATGTGTCGACATAAACACCCAATTCTTTTTCATAAGAAGTTACTTCTAGCTCAGTTTCCCATTTTGTATTTAATAGTCTGTTTTTACGACTCGCATGCAAAACCCTCGCTTGTCTTCATTAAACGTTATCTGGTAACGTTATTAAATGTTAACCAGGTGTTGGCACTTGTGAATTTTATCTAAATCTTTTTGAATTTCACCGCATTCACTAAATCTCCTAATTTGTTTTCATCCACAGACTTGACTAGTTCACCATCTGTCCCAGAATCTAGATGACAGGTGCTAGTCAGGGACTATAGTTCAGCATTCAATTCCATCATACCCAGTCAACTGGTGACAAAGCTCAGGGGATTAGGTCTGTGCAACTCTGTCTGCAACCGGCTGCTGGACTTCCTAATCGAGAGACCACAGGTGGTGCGGATAGGTAATAAAACATCAACACCACTCACTCTGAGCACTGGAACCCCACAAGGCTGCTGTCTGAGTCCAAGGTTGTACTCCCTGTTCACTCACAACTGCACAGCAAGACACAGCAACAACCGCATCATTAATTTTGCGGATGACACCACTATAATAGGCCTGATCAACGATGATGATGAGTCCACTTACAGAGATGAAGTCGTACAGCTGCTTAGGTGGTGTCAAAGCAATAACCTGCACTTGAACGTAAATAAAATGAAAGAGCTAATAGTGGACTTTCGGAGACACAGGCCACACACTCACAGCCCACTCTGTATTGATGGAATGGAAACGGTCAACAGCTTTAGGTTTTTGGGAATTCACATTTCTAAAGATCTAACCTGGACTGTGCACATGGACTCTATCTTGAAGAAGGCTCAGCAGCTTCTTTATTCCCTGAGGTGCCTCAAGCGATGGGGGATGCCAGTACCTGTGTTGGTGAACTTCTTCCGCTGCACCATCGAGAGCATCCTTACCAACGGGATCACCGTGTGGTACAGCAGCACCTCTTCTCAAGAGAGAAAGGCACTGCAGAGAATGGTCAATATGGCCCAGAAGATCATCGGCTGTGGTCTCACCGAGATTAAACAGCTCTATGAGGATCGCTGCCGTGGTAGAATTCTGGCCATCACAGAGGACAGTCACCACCCCGGGCATGAGCTCTTCACCCCACTGCCCTCAGGCCAGAGATACAAGAGCATACGGACACTTACCACCAGGTTCTTCAATAGCTTCTACCCACAAGCAGTGCGATTGGCGAACACATTTAGCCATGCCCCTCAGACCACACCTACACCATCTACCTCATTATGATTTCTTATTTATTGCACATCTCCAGTCATTGTTTACATGTCTGCGTTGTTTACATTCAAACTATTTACTTGTTTGCTTGTATATTGTCTTGATGCACTGTCTGCACTTTGTGTTTTTACACTTGTTTTAACAATTGAGAGACTTTCTATAAGTAAGAATTCCATTGTACCAGTACATGTACTGGTTACATATGGCAATAAAGTTCAAGTTCAAGTTCAGTGGTCCTAGCACAGGTAGGCAGTTAGAGTGCCTATTAGAAGAATGGAAATCAAATTTAAAAAGTACGTCTACAATTTCATATATTATGTCTTTAGCCTTTTTGGAATATTAAGAATTTTGGATAGTAAATATTAAATCCTTTCATAGCGCCCTTGGTCATGTTCCCGAATAATCAAGCAGGACAGAATGACAATCAGGCTCAGCCCAACCACAGTGGCCACCAAGATGATGGGAATCGTTCTTCTTTTCCAGTCAGCGGAGCACTCTTCCTCTGGAAGCAGAAGAGCAGCCTGTCAATCAACAGAGCTTGCACCTTGTACAAGAGCAGTGGCATAGCTCAAAAGTACTAACATGGATCCTTTTCCCAGGGCTGGGGGTGTATGTGTTACTACAGTATCCGTGGGTGTTGCTGAAAAGGCATCACTGTGAAGTGAGGCGTACAGGGGGCTTGAGATATGCTTTCAGCCAACAGCTGGAGCAGCAGAATCAGCACAATCACAGTGATTCGTCTCTGATGGGGACTTGACTCCACTACTGGCGGGTCTCCTGGAGGTGTTACTCCAACAGACTGATGGCACTGAGAAACTGTTCTCTTGACATCGCAATGAAAACAGAATGAGCTTTGAGATACATCTTTTCTTGTAATTGTTTTTTTTCACCTCTTGGAAGGAAGGCAAGCTTTGAACTAAAAAAGTCCATTGCCAGGAATTACCTTTTAATATAATGAACATAACAAACATGAAAAACTTAAAAGAGCTTGAGTAAATACAGAATAAAGAGTGTGTGACCTACCTTGTCCAAATCCCCCATTAGTGATGTTAAATGCCTGCATCTGAGTGTTGACAATCCTCAGGCTGAGATTCTCAGCTAGAAAGACTTCATACTGACTGTTGCATGTATAGGCATGTCCATCTGCGGTTTTAAATAGCTTCACCTTGACAATTTTACCAGTGTATTCCTCACCTGGAACTGACAGTTTACAGTGAATTTTCAATAGTATTTAAAACCAAAAACTGAAGAAAAGTGAATTTCCTTTCTTAATTTGCATAACAATTGTAATCTTGCAATTTTGCTATTGTTTTTCTATTTTCATAAATCTTTAAATAGAAATACTCACTCGTGCATGAAACACAAGTAGCTGTTGGGTGCAGACTGCCACTTATTTCATCAACATAAGAAATACTTCCTTCCTGCAAGAAACCACAGACTATTTCATTTCACATATCCAAGTAATAAAGAAAACAGGTTGCAAACCCTACAGAAAAAAAATGTTACAAGTTTTACAATGAAAAAAGCTCTCATAATACACTGAGCACCAGGAGAAACGTATAATCACAAGAAATTCCCAGTGTTATCAGGAAAATAACAATCTTTTTTTGTAGTGGTAAAAATCACTGTCCAGGTCAGTGTGTCTTATCAGCTGGGGGTCAGCTGTGAAATTACTAGGCTCCACCAACAGGAGCAATACGAGCTGCACATCTGCACTGCTTAACCTTGCAGATGCTGTCTGGTGGGTTTCTGTCCCTTTCCATCTCATTCCTCCTGTAGGTCTTTGAGCTTTAAATGTCACACGTTATCCCAGCTCATTCCACTAATGTTCAGCTGGGATCCAATCGTACGTATTACTCTCATCTCCCAGGAAAGCCCCTGCTGGGGGTTTCTTGCATCAGGATGAGCACACAGGAAGGCAGTGAGTGGCGTCCCAGGATATGATCAGTGAAGCGCCATGCAGTCAGCTAGTATCTGTCACTGTAAGTGGAGCTCTATGCTGACAAGTTAGTCATGCCCAGACCATCACACTTAGCTCTTCCCACAAAGAGCCATGCCTAGTGCTGTCCCCAATCGTGGAGTCTCCTGGGACCAGCTTGGCTGGTTAGAAATTGCTAGCTGGTGAGACAGTGCGCTGACTCAGTCCAGCTCCTCACACACTGATGGCATGAAGGCGTTGTTCTCTCAAAGTGAGGCAAATTGGCTCCTTTCTGTGCTTTTCTTTTTTCAGTTTCAGCTTTTTAAAGAATCTAAATCACTTCATCACCAGCGCCCGATCAGCTCTCACTGATGAGGTTTCTTATGCAATAGTCAGTCGATCTTGAATGTAGGACTGCCGGTCGTGAACAATCCAAAATCTATATACTTCATTTTTATATAATCACATATGCATAGTCCTTTAGATGTTCAGAATTCCCTTTATTTTGCATATTTACATTAATTTGATTCTGTACAATTTAGAAAACAATTTGAAGTCTAAATTCTGATTCTCTTGATTTAACTTCTCTTGTCTTCATTGTTCTCATGTGGATTTAACATTTTAACCATGCTTTACTAACCACAGTATAATAAAACCATGATTTACCATGGTACACATTTCTAAGGGGTTACTAGAGTCTTGCATATTGTACAGGTAAGCTGGAAGGATAGTGCAGGGAAACTGGGGTGTATTAGCGCACAATTATCAAGATAATCCAGTTCAATCGCACTTTCACACAGATAGCAGATGGGAAACCGTTTATCATTTACCCACAGCCTCTGTTCTCACCTATCTCAAAGACCGCAAAGTTGATCATGAGTCACTCTGACCAGAAACCCTACATGCAAGTGAGTCTGCAAGACAGCCCTGGAACCTAACACTTCTCACCATCAAGGAGCTCAGAGAGATCCTCAGACCCTCAGAGCATCCTTTTGGTGTTGCATCAGGCAAGAATCTCAGATTCTTATCGAGAGCTTTTTGGCATCAAGTATAAGCATGACGAAACTTAATAACACACTGCTTGCAAATGGTATTAAGGTAACACCTACCTTGACAAATGTGAAATTAACGAACCCCTCACTAAAGCTCAGTAAGAGCCAGGCTTTGCTTTGCCCACATTGTCCTTGTGCTTGTGTGGAGGTGGGGCTGATGTTAAAATAGGCATTTTTCTGTGGAATAAAGAACTGTGTGTAAGAAATTGGCATTATAATTGGCACAGCTGAATATTTGAACCATAACTCAATCAAAACAATTGTGTTTGTCAAGCCCAGATGGTCTGGTGATATGGTAAGTCCATAGTGTTGTCAAAATAGTATAAAAGGGTGTATTTATTATACACTTTAGAAATATGAGGGTTCTCCACCATCATCTCTCCTCCCATCCTCCCACACAGAGGAGTTGTGTTCTGTGGCTGGAGGTGACTCTCTAATAGGCCCCTGTGTGCACAGCAATTCACTCCTGTGCGCACACTGGTCAGACAGTCTCCCCGAGAGCGTCGTGTCTTTAAGGGAAGTACCGCAGGCTGCCCTGCTATGGCATCAAAGAGAATATTCTGACCAAGCACTTCTGTTCACCATGAATTTTGTCTCCCTCAGGGGAAGTAGCGGGTCTCTCTAATCTAGGATTTCTCAAACCAGTTCCAGAGGTCAGCATTCGGCACTGCAGGTTGTATGGGTCTCTTCAAGTAACCAGTACCAGTAGAGCTGGACGACCTGTAAACTGCTCTGGTTAAGACAATGATACGTGCTGGAATGCAAACCTGTAAGACTTGGTCCCTCCAGGGAAGGGTCTGAGAACCATTTATGTAGATGACTGTGGCACAGTGATATGGTCGTTGCATACTGTATTTAGTTGGGTAGTTAGTTTAAATCCGGACATGCTACATTTTGACTTCTCTCTTGCATAGAGTATACAGCTCTATAGCGGGGTGTATAGCTCTATAGCAGGGTGTATAGCTTTATAACGGGGTGTATAGCTCTACAGAAGGAGTATATAGCGCTGTAGCAGGAGTATATAGCTCTATACCAGTATATAGCTCTGTAATTGGGGTGTATAGCTCTACAGAAGGAGTATATAGCTCTGTAGCAGGAGAATATTGCTCTATAGCAGGATAATATAGCTCTATGGCAGGGGTGTATAGCTCTACAGTAGGAGTATATAGCTCTATAGCAGGGGAGTATAGCTACACAGTAGGAGTATATAGCTCTATAGCAGGGAAGTATAGCTCTACAGTAGGAGTATATAGCTCTAAAGCAGGGGTCTATAGCTCTACAGTAGGAGTATATAGCTCTTTAGCAGGGGTGTATAGCTCTACAGTAGGAGTATATAGCTTTATAGCAGGGGTGTATAGCTCTACAGTAGGAGTATATAGCTCTATAGCAGGGGAGTATAGCTATACAGTAGAAGTATATAGCTCTGTGATGGGGGTGTATAGCTCTATAGCAGCATTATTCTACATCAGGAGAATATAACTCTAAAGCAGGAGAAACACCCAACAGACCTTGTTCTTTTTCACCATGAACTGTGCTCCCAGGCGTGCCTTAATGCACACTTGGTGCTTGCAGTCGGTGACGGTGTAGTCGCCTGTCAGGGGTGCGGCTGGTCGGGGGCTGAGAGTGGCTCCCACGGAGGAGAGGGGGGGTATGGGGCTCTGGCTGGAGACGGGGGGATGCCCGGCTGCTGAAGGCGTTTCCTGCTCAGCCAAGCGAGCAGCTGTGTGGCTCCCCGAGGCTGCAGCCTCCGAGGGGGGGCGACTTCCTGCCGCTGGCCTGGGGGCGGGGGGGGGGCCTGTAGCTGACCGCGCGTCTCCCTGCTGTGTGAATCCACAAGCATGTGCTGCACACACAGCTGAGGAGAAACAGAGAGCTTTTACACGAAATGACACAAGACTGAGCAGAGGTCTTCATGATAATAACAGTCTCTTTACTGCAGCTTATCATTCTGAATCAAACTGCACAGCATTGAATTCTCATGGTACTCCAAGCGACAACAACTTCTAAGCATGCATAAAATACGTGGAAACCAAGGAATCTTTAACTAAAGTATCAATATTTTTTATATGTAAAAGAACATTATCTTTTGACAGTTAATTATAAAGCAGGGCAAAACAAAGTCTAGGTATGTCCATAAATATTCCACAATCAGCAGCACACCGTGAAGTAAAAAATATCAATTCCTTTTAAACATATCTTTGTAACTTTGTAAAATGGCAACACCAGCGCGGTGTAGAAAGTTCTATGTATCCCGATAATCACAAACAGCTGTAAATCGAAAGTGGTGGATCTGAGCGTAATTTGCCATCGCTTTTCAAATGCCCCGTACTAATCAAGCAACGCAGCAGAATGAAGGCGAGGTGCCTGAACAGCGCAGCCCCTGCAAACTCACCCACTAAAATGAAGACATGCAGCAGAGGCTCCATTGCAAATTCTGGCCAGCACCTGGGATCTCCTCGTGCCCTTGATCCCGCAGCACGCAGGGTGCAGAGGTGCGGCCTTTGATGCGATGAGAAAGGTTCACAATAAAATTAGGAAGTGGTGCTGAAGGAGGAGTGCAGATGTTTCAGCTGTTTGCCTGAACATTGCTCTTGCGATAATGTTACTACGAGTGGCAGTAGTTCTGCAGAGAAGCAGTGGCGTCACTAGTAGTAAAAGAAGAATGAGTCAGATCAGTTAGTTGCAAGGTGGCAAGTGAGCAGGAGCCTTTTTTAAAATTTTCACAGCTTAACAATCCCCCTACTGGTCCCCACCCTGCAGTCACAGGATTAGTAATGATCACAGCACATTGTATCTGTAGGAGTCCCACTGGTTGGGTAGATGTAGTAGCAGTAGGAGTATTTTCAGGAAATTTAAAATAACAGACTCAACCCAAAGGTCTAATTCAAGACCAACAGAGTAATTGAAACCAAAGGTTATGGTGAAAATTTCACCAATTGTTCTTGTTATACTTGTAAGGATCGGGGGCAAGCAGCCAGGGCAGGAACTTCAGACCAAATAAGGAAGTTACTACTGCAGCCCTGGGACTCAGGGATGAAGAACGTGGTGTCCCTTATCTGAACCTGTATGGGTAGTAACCTCCCTCCTAGTGGTTCTAATGAGGCCCTTATGTCTATGTTCTGATACAGCTACCCGCCAAGTAGCTCCATCAAGGCCAAGCTAATATCTTCCGAGCCTTCGCACAGGAATGGGTATGATATAGTTTTCATATAATTTTCATATAACCCCAGGCCTAAGCAGGAGCAACTCAGAAGAAGGACAAACACATATTGCAGGACATAAGAGTGATATAATGATAACAAAAATGATCAAACAACATTAATCAGACAACACATTAAGTAGGGAGCTGCGTCAGCATGCATAGGCTGCAAAGGAACAAGTGAAGGTTAATTCCTGGTGGAAAGAGAAAAAAAGAAACACAATGTTTCGGCTGTGGAGCCTTCTTCAGGTGTGTAGAAACCCGAAACCTACATGCCTGAAGAAGGCTCCACAGCCGAAACGTTGTGGTTGTTTTCTTCTATAAACAACAAATCAATATTAGTATGAATCAATACTAGTTCAATCAATATTAAGAATATATGCAATGATTAGAAAACGTGCTACTACAAATTCCAGTCCCTTCATACACATGCGGTGTGGAACAGGCATGTCTCAGGGGAGACTGAGGAGCTGGAGGCAGACTCCTCTGACCCACCTGCCTGCAGCCACTTGTGCTAAAACACATCGCCTGTCCTGCAGGTTCGGAGCTGACTGGAGCAGAGACGCGCCACTAGCAGAGGCCACAGGGGGCGCTGTGTCGCTGGGCATCATCTCCCCCCACCCTCAGTGAGGCTAGTGACATTGGCTGGGCTCGAACCCAAGATCGTGAGTGCCTTTACTGGGCTGGCAGAGTCACCACAGGGAGAGGCTCTGGAATTCCTTAAGAAATGACTGAATGGTAGTCTGGGGTTAATTAGATAAAAAATTATATCTAAATTAGAAGAATGAGTGAAAGTCTCTTCTCGTCTGTTTTTCTTGTGTCGAAAAACCCTGCTGCTCAATAAGAAAGGTAAATGTTTGGCACAGTCAAAATTGTACTTGACAATAAAAATAAGGGGTAGAAGGCACTCAATCTTCGACAGGTGTGGATTTGAACAAATTAAAGGCATTTGCCATGTCTCTGAGAACAGTTCCTTTCGATACATTACACTTTAACTGCTTCATACAATAAAGCAGCTAATTTAGCTGTTATGACCTCGTGATTGCCAGTACTGTCCTGGTTTTGCTAAAACTACACACACAAGATGGTAAAAAATAGCAAAAGCAAACAGAATATTGTATTTGGCATTCACCCTCCAGGAAGTAATATTTAACTCTGCCCCCCCCTCACTTGGAGAAATGGAGAATGACAGTTAATTGAGAAAGGCCAACAGTTATTTAAGTATTATTACAAAAATATCTTAGTTTCTTTGTGTATAGCCTATTTTTATCTTAATTTTTTAAAGGTCATGTTATTCATTGGTACACACTGATATTCAAACCCTTGAAGGAAATTTCTTCAATAATGAGTGAAATAAAAGATAAAAGTAACATTGTTTTTTTTAAGTCTAATTAGAAAACTAGCCTTTGACTGGCAGGTTCCTGTAGTTATGTGACAACTCTTGAGTGTTAGATGAGGCACGAGGAGTATGACCTACTGGACAGTTATATCCCAGTATCCAGAACAGATCCGGGTTCTGCTGCAGGTGATCCAGACACTGCAAGCAAACAAGGGAATAGGGTCCAGAGTATCTGGACAGATAAACATTTCTTCAGTTCAGGACTGTCAGAGCAGCTCTGTACTCTGGAAAGATCAATGTGCTTGCTTAAGCAAAATCTATGAATGACAGAATTAATAATAGACATCCATTCCAGCAGAAGTCTTGCCTTTTCTCTGAGTTCCTTAACTGGAAAATTTGTGGACTGCGATGGCCAAGCCAATTTGCAAAGCTTTCGGAAACATCATTTACACCACTGACTTGATACACTACTTCTGGGGTCTTGTACTGTGAGTCCAAGTGGTTACATGTGTTTAAGAGATCCCCCGTGTTGGCGATGAGGTAACCCATCTACACCCTCAGCGTTTCGGTTGAAAGGATGGAAGCACAGGCAGACAAGTTGTTTGCGGCGCACAGGGGACTCTTCCAGAATGACCAGTGCAACATGAATCAGGGGACTCAAATGGAACCTAAGGGGAAGTGCTTTTGAAACAGAGAGCATGAGGCACTTATTCACACAAAGGGTTGTGGGAGTGTGTAACAGGCCACTCAGCCATGGCGATGGCAGTGATACCCAGGCTTCTCTTTCTGGAACAGATCGTTAGATCAACGAGGTGCTAGTAACCATGTGAGCTGGATAGGTGGAATGGCCTCCTCCTGCTGGTAACCTTTCTCCTGTTCTTAAAATTATTGTTTAAATGGCCTTGTAACCAATTATAGTAAATTAACAAAATGCTGCACATGTGAAAACATGCCTGCATCGTCCATCCATCCATTTTCTAATCTCTTTGTCCCATACAGGGTCAGGGGCAGAACTGGGGCCTACGCTGCTCAGCTGTCTCTATCTTTCTAGAAGGGAAAAATTCTGAAAACAGGCAGATGGCACATACCTGAAGCTGGGACAGCACTATCTCTGTAAATCCCTGACTTTTGAAACCAAAATATTGATTTTTAAAGTTTGCAAGCCTTGAGTGACCAAGGAGCACTAATAAGCAAACATTTGCATTCTGCCCTGGCCAATCGCTGTCTGATATCTGCATTGACCAAGTTGGGACATCTTATTTGAACAGGTTGTTTGGATGTGTGGGCTGTATTTGCAGTACCAGGGGTTATATATACTGTAATTATCAGTCAGGCAGCTCTGAAATGGGAGTCTGAGTTTGGAGAGGTCTTACGCTGGGTACCTCTCTGTCCACACTGCTGTGAAACCCTTCCACTGCTCATGTGCTTTCACAATGTTAAATATCAAGCTTTTAGCAATTTTTTCAGTCTCTTTACTGATTTGTCTTAAAGGGGCTCGTTCCGAAAAGATTCAAGCTTTCTGTGATGACAAAGAGGTTGAGCTAGCTGTGGATCATGCCATTTTAGAATACAATAAGAACCTTACCGGGGGCAACCAGTTTGCACTCTTCCAAATCAGTGAAGCCTGGAAAGTAAGTAGACTTCAGACTTTATTTTTTGTCTCTTTGTGATACACTGCTGGGGATGTCAGTTTGAACGGAGTTTGAACTCTGTGCATTTTGTTAACATGCTTCAAAGCAGAATTCTAGGTGGTTTCATATGAAAAGTCAGTTTCCGCTGTGTTTCTGTTTGCGTGTTCACCTGTATAACTGTCTGGTGGGCTTGTGAAGTGTATCAGTGGTGGGAAATGAAATATCTTACAGTTCAAGCAGGGAGCTGCATCAGCATGCGTAGGCTGCAAAGGAACAAGTAAAGGTTTATTCCATGCTGAAAAGAAAAGATACAGAACATGTCGGCTGTGGAGCTTTCATTGGGTGTGAGAAAGACAGGGAAGTCAGCTGAGATTATATAGAGAGATCTAGAAAAAGATTTAGAGGAAGGCATAGTGGGTCACTGCAGAAATAGGCTGAAGTATTACAAGTAGGCTGCTGTGTTGACAGCAGCTGAACAGTGCTCTCGGCTACTTCTAAAGGACAGAATTATCATACAGTAAAACCCCAATGACTTTGTTTTTTGTCAAAAGACTTTCTTCTTTTGTGTACTATTGCCTTCCGAAAGTGTTTAGCTGGAGAAAGTTGTTCAGTTACTACTTTGGGAAACTTTCCTACTGTATGTTCTCAAACTTCTTTTCAAAATCCATGATCCTGAAAATGGAGGCTTGAGTTATCAAATGATTTTACTGGCCCATTCTTTTACCTGCAAAAGTTAGACTGTGATACCCACAGCCCAGAAATCCACTGAAATTGATCCATTATACTAATGCTACAGGTCCAGGTCTTTCACACAAACACCCTGGTGAGGCCAGAGGTGGGCACATGATGTAAAACATACCTGGAGTCACACATTAGCCTTTAAAAGCCTGACAAATCCAGCATTCCTGTAAGACTCCGATTTTATTGACAGATAGTTTGAATTAGTAAATTAGAGCATTGAGCTGTGAGTGACTGTTGAATTTCTCTGGGCGCCCGCATTGTGAGGGTTAAACGGTCTCTCTCCTGCTTGTGCCCAGGAGGTGAGTGACACGGGGACAAAGATCTCGCTGCTGTTTCTGGTCAAAGAGTCTGACTGCCCTGTGGGGAGCGACAAAGTCTGGAAACAATGCAACTATGTGGCAAACAGCCAGCTGAGGGTAAGTCAGCTCCTGCAGTGAGCTTCTGTGGTTGAGGAAGAATGTTCCAGCAGAACTTTATTTTAATTTTTTTAAAATTTCCATTTCCCAGGCCCCCCGGCCATGCAGTGCTACAGTTGTAATAAATCATCAGGAAAAATCGCAGGATGTTACGTCAGTGAAATGCGTTGTCTCTGGTAAGACTGAATCAATCGATTAATCAATTGAATAATAATTAAGTCACACAATGGGGGCATTACAGTCAGTTAAGGATCTTTGGCTGGGTGTCAGTTGAGTCACTGCTCACAGACGAGTTGACCTGTGAAGCTTAGGGTAATATTGTCAGCAGTGTCAGAGTGGTTTACTAATCTATTACAGCCGGACTTTAATATTATTTAAAGTCATTGTTCTGCTTCCCGCTGAAGAAACGTTTACCAATAAGAAAGGTTTATTTCCCTCTGAAATACGTTTTGAAAGATTGCCTTTCAAGACCTTGAAAGTATCATAACTAAAAATGAACTGGAGAAGATATGACGACTAATTGATGCCAACAACAGACAGCAGGTATTGCAAGTAATTACTGCTAATTGGAAATGTAAAGAAGAGATGCGATTGATACATTGATCGAGCATAATTCCTTGCAATGTTGCTGAGGAGTTCAGAGAGTTTCTGATATTATAATGTTCACAATGTCTCCGTCATTTTGTAAATTAGTTGACATATGTTCTAGTTCAAGTATGTTTTGAGATAATTAAATGAGACAAAAAAAATCAGTTTGAATCCTCTGTTTTTTTTCAGTCGAACCGAATATTGTTCCTGAATCTTATCCGTGTCTCGGGTGCCCTGGTGAAATAGATGCCAACAGCGATTCAGTGACAGAAATACTGCAGTTAGCGATGGAGAAACTGAACGCCCAGGACAATTCTTCACACCACTTCATCGTGTTCGCAGTGACCAAGGCTGTTGCACAGGTTGGTCTCCACCCTGTTGAAGCTCATGAACAATACAACCACATGTTACAGATTACTAGTCTATGTCTCACAGTATCAAGGGCACAGGAGTCTAGGATGTTATGCTATTGATTCATGTTCTTTTCACTTATTATTTTAACAGCAGCTACAACAATAAAATTCCAGTTTAGAATTTCCCAGACACACTCATTTGACCCTCTCTAGAGCCGAAGTGAAATCGGCCCTCTTGTGACCTCCATAGCCATTCTGAAACACAGGCCACATGCTGCAACAGCTCTTCGACCCGTACTCGCCGACTCTCTGGGTCCTGCGGCTGAGCCCAGGCCTCGCTCTCTCATGATGCAGACTAAAGCTGGACTTCTTCTTGTGATCGTCTGGACAGCTGCCTCTCTAACCACAACAGTTCAATCTGCACGTTGCCTGTAGCTCAGGATGACTCCCTCAATGCTTCCTTTCAATTCCTTAGGTGGTCAGTGGGATCCTGTATCACATTGATTTCGAAATTCGCCTCAGCAACTGTTCCAAATCCGAAGTGGTGAACATAACAAGTGACTGTCACCCTGACGAAGACAAAAAGGTAAGTGACATGGCCCAGTGTGCATGTCTCAGTTAACCAAATATGCAAAGGAACACATTATGAAACACATATATTAAAAACTAATGTATTATAATGGAACTAAGACCTTAAACAGGTGTTTCGGTAGAAAGAATTGAATTGTTGGTTGAATTTTCTAAATTCATCTCTACACAGTTAGATCCTCTGGTCCATTAGCATTGAAAACCGTGGTCACATCCAGATCGTCATGGTCACAGTATGTTTTTTGCCATCAATGACTACAGTTAATGTCCTTTCAGGACCTGCAGCATGTGGTTGCTCACTGCATAAACAGGGCTTTTATTCCGAGTGCTCATAACGATCTGACACAGTTTCAGCAAAGCCCCGCCCACAACCCACCCAGAGCTGGCATCAAATGTCATGACTCCCTCACCGAGTCCAGGCAGTAGCAGTGAAGTGAGGTGCATGACTGAAAACATGTAAGAGGTTCTACAGCAGCTCGATGTAACAGGTCAGCTTGTGAGCCTGTCTCTCCACCTGTAACCTCTGCCCTTTCTTGTCTGCCCTCAGGTTTTCGCCCAGTGCAAATCTTCTGTTGTTGTTGCACCTTGGAGGCAAACAACTGACCCAACTGTGACCTGTGGACCCCAAGTGCATGTACCTGTAATTAGACATTTACATTTATTATCTGGGGAAGATGAAGCGGTTTTAGTGATGCTTTTTACAGCCACCTTTACATACATCTCATGACAAAAAGAGCAAAGCGGCTGAATTTGTAGCACAGCTAGAATAAAAAACAAGCCCTTGGGAAAGTCGTGTGTAACCTTTTTTCTTAAACTTTTTGCCGAGCTCACGTGTAATAGTTAGTTAAATCGTGCTTTTTAGAATCTGTCTTGCTTTATTGTTCGTTCATTCATGCTAATTTTTAGATATTCTTTGTGAAAACTAGTGCTCAATATGATTCCTGTGCAACACTAGCAATTTTTAAATCCCACTTGGTGATTAAGTTGATGAATGATAAGAAACATTCTCAGCATAGCTTGTGAACTTTCTATTTTTTATAGGACACCTTCGCCAGGAGGCCCCCTGGCTGGTCTCCTTTCCGAACTGCAGCTGTGGCTATAGACGGTGCCCAGCCTGTAGCACAGCCTGTCCCAGGGCATCCCGCGCAGCAGGATGTGCCCACGAAACGCCTGGCTCGTGGGCTTCACTCCGGGCGTGGACTCGGCCCAGGCCATGGACAGGGTCCTGGACAAAGTCACAGCCGTGGACACAGTCATGGACTTGGACACGGACACGGACACGGACACGGACACGGACAAGGACAAGGACAAGGACACGGACAAGGACAAGGACAAGGACAAGGACACGGACAAGGACAAGGACACGGACAAGGACACGGACACGGACACGGACACGGACAAGGACACGGACACGAACATCAAGAGGAATTTCCACCGTTCCAGCAGCAACATCCTGATGTGTCTTCTGAAGAGTCTTCGGAAGCTACAGGAAAACCCCCTGTCCTGGCCACAGCAGAGTCCCCTGTGCTGGTGGTCGACAGTGCTCTGCAGGGCTCTGGCCCAGGACCGGTCATCGGTCAGGACTTAACGGAGGCAGGTGGTGTTCCACTGGGGTCAGCTCCCATTCCAACGAATCCAACGGCTCCGACGACTGGTCCTGCAATCTCGCTGGGGTTCCCCCTGCGTGAGACTCCGCCCTTCCACTGCCCCTCCAAGCCATGGAAGCAGGAGCCCCCCCCGACGAACCCCCCATCGCCTCCTCTAAATCCCCCCTCCAGCTTCGACGACCTGGACTTGTTGCCCTAAATAAGTCCCAGAGGCTTCTTGTTCAACTGTACTTATCTGTCACTAGACCCTGATGTACAGTAGGTACTGTGCATACAATTAAATGCTTTCCTACATTTATGATGCAGTACTAAATCATCCCAGAAACATAAAGGAAAAGAAGACCTGTGTCCAGGACTATATTTCATGATGTACTGCTATTTCACTCTTATTTGGCTATGGCGGATGTAATTTACCAGTGTTTGAAAGTTATTAAAATATACAGTAAATACCACAGTTGTTGTCCTTTATTTCTAAAGGAAGTCTAAAATCCACACAAAACAAAAGCTTTTCATTTCACACTTTGACCTTATTTTCAGTGTGTTTTGAAAGACCTGTGCTTTTGAGCTTTAATCAAAATAGTTAAAAACCTCTTTAATTTCTATGACTGTTATGATATTTAAAAACATTGTAAACTAAAAAAGCACTGAAGAAAGGTTTCCCTTCACTCTGGAGAGTGGGGAGGGAGTGAAAACTTAAACAACATAAGAGGCTCTCTTCCCAGGCCTACAGCCTGTGGGAGCCAGAAGATTGCAGAGAAGCTGCAGGCTCTGGGTTTCTGCACAGTACACCAGGACAGGAACCGGCAGCAAAACAGCAGAAACAGGCTCTGAGTTAATTTTTTCTGCAATTTCCCTCACGGGATCAATAAAGTATCTATCTATCTAACAGTTACAAATGACAGGAGGTCTCCTGCGATTTAAAGGTTCTGTTCCCTCAGCATAACAGTATAGTAATTATTGATAAAAAAACATCCTCATCATCATCATCATCATCTGCTTATTCCTGGTGAAGGGCTGCAGTGCTAACGGGCTGCGCAGGGCAGGGCAGACCAGACCCCTTTTTCCCTAGCAACAGTCTCCAGCTGCTCCTGGGGGATTCCCTGAGAGACCTACTCCCTCCAGCCTGTCCTCCCAGCGAGCCTGGCCTTGCGCAGGAGACAGCCGGGGTGCGTCCTCACCACAGGCCCAGGACACCTACAGCTGGCTCCTCTCGATCCCGGGCGGCGGCAGCTCCACTCCCGCGATCCCATTCTCCCTCTCACCGCCCAACACTTTGATAAAAAGTGCAAAATAAAAACACGCTTAACTGTTTCCCTTGATTATATACATAATATATATAGTTCCAGTGGGTAGCTAGGCCAGCATGTGTAGGCTGCAAAGGAACACGTAAAGGCTCCACAGCCGAAACGTTGTGCTTTCTTTCTTCCCCTTTCAGCATATTACTTGTTCGTGAATATATATAGTTCACAGCTGCTGGCAGGGGTGTCACTGGCAGCGCAGGCTTTTGCCTTTTGGGCGTTTGGGTGTACGACCATGTACACTGCAGAGACCCCCGCTGTGGGACTGGAGGCCCTTTAATCCAACAGCTGAGAGATGAGAGCGCCAGGCCAGATTCAGCTCTCTTTTTCGAACACCAGCAATTTTAATCCACCGCCTAGTCACAGGAGGGCGAAAGACTCGCTAATGAGCCTACAGGCCCCGAGACAACCTGCGTATCGGCTAAATACCCTGGTTAAAATTCAAGGGGTCTGTTATCTAACTATTCCGATCAAGTCGCAGAGCTAGAACTTAAAAACTGGTGACCTTCATTAACTATTACTGTACTTTTCAAATACTTATTCGGACGTGTGATCAGCATTGTTTTGTTTTATTTTCTAGTTGATTTAACTTCAAGGTTGATTTTGCTTGGATACACATAATAACACACAAATAATACAAAAAGTTTGAAACTTTCCCTGTGCCCCTGTAAATTACCTAGTTTCTGGAAGACACCTGGTACACCGCTGGTCCACTTACGACGACTAGCGGCGAGAGCCATGACACTTCACTTCCGGGAATTCAGCCAATGGGAAAGCAGTGTCCCAGAACTGTGGACGGGACTTCCGGTGTCCTCTTATGCAGGGGCTTTCGGGAGACCCCGTAGCGAGCCGCATAGCCCTTTTCTTTTACTGCAATATCCTTCCGCTGGGTTATATAGTCCGAAATGCATTTTGTTAAAAAAAAATATATCACCTCATATTCACAACGCATCCTAGGAACGTACGCGCATTTCTGTTCTCTGTGTATTTATTATGGGGCTTCGGGAGTGAGAGCTGGGTATTTGTCGGGGTTTCCCCCTTGCCGGAAGCTGGGGTCCGGCTAGATAAAAAGATGAGCGGGTGAATGCCTCCTCCTTTTCAGTTGAGCGCTGAAGCTTCGGCCGGATCATGTCAGGCGGTTCTGCGGATTATAACAGGTAAAAATCGACAAAAAATACAGAACCAGTCGGTCTGATATTAAAATATAACCATCTTTTATTATTTCGTGTTCGTGCTGCTTCTCGGTATGCCGAGGTTTAGCGGTTCCTTCGTCTTGGAACGTTTTTCGCGTAATAGATGGAGGGGCGCCCGTGCCGAACTGGGGTTCTGGAAACGCCTGTCAGGATGTGGGAAATATGTTTCATGTAGTCGTGTCCGGCGGCTGTGCAGCCGGAACACCAAGCTGAAGGCTTTTTTGTGCGCTGCCTGGCTTGTATGGGTTTAGCGAGGGCGAGAGGGGGGCGCTCGGCGAGCTGCCCACCCAGTTTCGGGCTAGGCCGTGATTTTTTTTCTCTCCCCCTCCGTGTGGAGGGGAGCCCACGGCGATCTCTGGCTCCGGGCCCTCGGCGTGTTGCTGGGCGGGAGCGCCTTGTGCCTGCCGGTGGCCCCGGTGCCGTGAGCCTCCGCCGGTCCGCTGATGGGCACTTCTGTAATGGAGTCGCGTTCCCCGCTCCTGCCCTGCCAGGCTGTTAACGCCGCGGGCTCGACGGCGGTACAGTGGAGTAACGGGGGGGAGACGCTCGGACGCAGTGAGGTGATGGCCTACCATCTTTCGGGACTGACCAGTAATGGAGACCCTCTTTGCTGCTGATCACTGCCGTCCGTGCCGTCCATAACACGTGGCCGGGGTGGGGGCCGCGGTGGGCTCGCATCGCGGGGTGTCCGCACCACCTCTTGCCGTGGAGGGCCCGAGTCCGAGTGTCTGCTTAGCAAGGCCTGGGCGAAACGGAATCCCGGGTTGAAAGTTTGCAGTCGGCCTGGCCCGAGTTGCTGGAATTCGCTGACGTTTCGCTTCCACGCTCTTGGTTTTCGCAGCTCTAGAGACAGAGACCATGGCGGCCCGGAAGGAATGGAGCCTGATGGTGTCATCGAGGTGAGAGTCCGAGCGGCACGTAGGAGCGGCTCGTTTCGGGTGTACGACTTGGCACACGTGGGCTTATCATGTCTGCCTCTTCCTACAGAGCAACTGGAATGAAATTGTGGACAACTTTGATGACATGAACTTAAAAGAAACGCTCCTTCGTGGTATTTATGCCTATGGTTTTGAAAAGCCATCTGCCATTCAGCAGCGAGCAATCATTCCTTGCATTAAAGGTAAAATGTCCAGTGTGTCACTTCTGCATATTGCTGGGAGGAGTGAGATGATGGTATTCCATCTTTCGGGACTGACCTGGAATGGAGATAACACTTCTTACTGATCACTCTGACCAAGACACTGGTTGAAACTTCTTAAGAGATTGTATGAGATACAGAAATTTTCTTGGGTGCTTTCTCAATTAATTCTCAATTTTAATTTATTTCCACACTGTGGTTATAGACTATTTGGTCAATTTATATCAGAGGTTTAATTCACACTTTTAAAGCAAGGGGGAGTTTAGGTGCCTTTGTGGAAGTGTGGGGAGCTATGGTATGAGTGCCCCTCTAGGAAGTACAGTGCTCACGAGTGACACTAAAAGTGAGCCCACTAGGGTTTTAGGAACATCAGAACTGGCATATCGGCTAGTAGGTGAAATTTGCATCCTCAGCAAGTTGGTGCTGATGAACTTGTAACTTTTGTTACTAGATAAATATTAAATTGTACCCTTAACATGTTCTACAAGAGCTGATCAAAGCTTATTGCCTTGTCTTTTTCAGGCTATGATGTCATTGCTCAGGCCCAGTCAGGAACTGGCAAGACGGCCACCTTTGCCATCTCCATCCTGCAGCAGCTGGAGATTGACCAGAAGGAGACCCAGGCTCTGGTCCTGGCTCCAACCAGAGAGCTGGCTCAACAGGTATGCCGCACCTGAGGACTGAGAGAATACAATGTGGCACAGTAAACCAAGGCAGCATGTTTGGATGGTGTTCCGAGAGAAGAGGTACTAATTTATTTTTTGGGAACAAGTAATAGGTTTATTCCATGCTGAGAAGACTGTAGAGCCTTCCGAAACGTTGTGCTTCTTGTTTCAGCAGGGAATAAACCTCTTACTTGTTCCTTTGCAGCCTACGCATGCTGACGCAGCTACACACCTGAACTATTTTTTGTTCAGCCTATTGTAACTGTTCAGGACTCTTCATTTTTTAATGTGAAAGTTATTGTAAAAATTATCATTGTTTTGCAGGTTAAGTTACAATACAGCTGTGAAGTGCTCTATTGTCGTTCCCCCTGCAGAAATAAACTCGTTTCATACTATCCCTGACTGTCCTGTCTTGTTGACTGACAGGGACGCTTGGTCACGAACACTGCCATTCTGCTTTTGCATTTTGTGTTAATGTACATATTTAGTGTTGTTGTCCTGTAATTCTGACATGGGATTCTTGGTTTTCTGTCAGATTCAGAAAGTAATCCTGGCTCTGGGTGACTACATGGGTGCCACGTGCCACGCCTGCATTGGAGGCACGAATGTGAGGAATGAGATGCAGAAGCTGCAGGCGGAAGCCCCCCACATTGTTGTGGGCACCCCTGGGCGGGTGTTCGACATGCTGAACAGGAGGTACCTGTGTAAGTATCTGCCCTTGATGGGCTCTCTTGCAGGGAAGAGGTGGTGAGCTAGTGTTTGGAACTGCGCTCTAGAGGAGAGAACAATTATTTAAAAAATTATCACTGCAATATCTTGCACATAAATAGAACTATTTAAAGGGGAGTGACCTTGAACTAAAATGTTCTTTGGTTAAACAGCTCCTAAGTGGATCAAGATGTTTGTTTTGGATGAAGCTGATGAGATGTTGAGTCGGGGATTCAAGGATCAAATCTATGAAATTTTCCAGAAGTTGAGCACAAACATCCAAGTGAGTGTTCTTTTAGTGTTCTTTCAGTAAACTGGGTGACACAAATTCACAAAGAACTGCATTTAATAAATATGGAAAACAAATTATAGCACTTTATGCTGGTGCTTTTCTGACAGTCTTCACAAGAGCCATGGATACTGTTCCATGTTTGATCCCCCCAGAAAAGTTATGCCATTTGCACACTTGGAAACATGATTATTCAGAAACAGTTTTCCTTGTGGGCATATTGGCCATAATTGTAGTTCCAGTATTTTTGGAATACCTCTGTTGGAGGTGGGATAGTTTGGGAACAGTAGGTGAAGACTTTGGTTCATCTGGCGTATTCCACTTCTGTGTGGAAGTCTTCCTTACAAAAGAACTGTGCTAAAACTGTGAAATCCATTTGATGGATTTTACAGTAATGCTAGCAGAGTATACATGGGGAAGAAGAGTATTTGCACTGTACTGCAAAAGAGACTAGGTTGGACCTCTTTCTTAATGTCCAGTGTCCATGTTCTCAAGGTCCAGTGCTACATTCCTTACTTGCTTGTTTGGAGACTCGATTCTAAGAAAGCAGTTATGGAAATAACGTGACATTTTACAGGTTGTGCTTCTCTCGGCTACTATGCCAGCTGATGTGTTGGAGGTGACCAAAAAATTCATGCGTGACCCAATCCGTATCCTCGTGAAGAAAGAAGAGCTTACCTTAGAAGGTATCAAGCAGTTCTACATCAATGTAGAAAGAGAGGTGGGTGTTCTACTACAGACTGCAGTGCATTGTGCAATGTAAAGTGATAACATTCATTGCAAGTTTAGGCTTTTTCTGGGGATTGGGGGTTTTAATTATTTTTCGTTCCTTCTTGTAAAAGCACCGTGCTGAAATTGTGAGACTCGAGCCTCTTTGGTTTGGCTCTTGTGATAATGCCAGCATGGGTACATCCAAGAAGGGAGAGCAAGTGCACAGCATTGGAATGAGACTAGGATGGACCTCTTTCTTAATGTCCAGTGTCCTCTGTCTTAAGATTCTGTGCAACACTTTGGATTTAGAGCTTGTCTTTTTTTTTTTGCTATACAAATAAAATCAGGTTTTTACTTTGGCCTTCTCTCTTGCAGGAGTGGAAGTTGGACACGCTCTGTGACTTGTACGAGACTCTGACAATCACTCAGGCTGTCATTTTTTTGAATACAAGAAGGAAGGTTGACTGGTTGACAGAAAAGATGCATGCCAGAGATTTCACAGTTTCTGCTCTGGTGAGATCATATTTCCTGTTCTGCTCAGGGTGGCAGTGTAGCACTTGTCAATGTCCTGCACATTTCTTCCTGTCCCCTTTAGCACAACAAAACAGGCAGTGCTTAAATGCTCTTTTGGACCTTTGACTTGTGCACACTGCACATGTATGATGTGTTCTGTTGTGTGGGGGGTTAAAGAGGGATTATCTTCATCTTGTGTATGTACTTGCAGCATGGAGATATGGACCAGAAGGAGCGAGATGTGATCATGAGAGAGTTTAGATCTGGATCTAGTCGTGTTCTGATCACAACTGACTTGCTGGTGAGTACCCTTTGCTCCTTTTGTCTCAAGATGTTGGTTTTGCATCTTTCAAGTCATCAGTTAAGTTTCAAACACTACAGTGCTGCTCCAACATTTGCATGTGAAAGCATTTCAGTACCTGTTAAACACATTGTAGAGCTGCAGTATTTCCAATTGGAAGGAAATGGGACTTGAAGAATTCTTCTGCTTTTGAGGAAGTTATTAAATATAAGGCTATCCAACAAAAAGATTATAGAACCATGAAGTTTTGTGAAAGTTTACATGGTCTAGCTAGTTTTGCCTTTTAGAAGGATGTTATTCAGCTGTAAAACCCAAAGTGGAAATTCTCCTAAAATCCAGATTTCGGTAATTCTCATTTGTTAGAAAATTTACTAGAAGAGGTCTAAGTGGGGTGTTTTGTTTTTAAGGCTCGTGGCATTGATGTACAACAGGTGTCTCTAGTCATCAACTATGATCTACCCACTAATCGGGAAAACTACATACACAGGTGAGTGACAGTTGAAATGAAACCCTGGGGTGTGTTCCCCACTCTAGTCTATAACTTGAGCTTTTCTGGTACATGGTGCATGTTGGAACTGTTGAGTGTAATGCTCAAACTAATTCATTAAATCTATGGCTTCATTGTATGATTTTATTTCAGATTGTAGTCTTAAGAGTGAATTGTCTTCGTTGGTTAAATCAGACCTGTAACTGTGACCCGTTTTCTTTCGCTCTTTGCAGAATTGGTCGTGGTGGCCGTTTTGGCAGAAAAGGAGTTGCTATAAACTTTGTTACTGAAGAAGACAAGCGGATTCTTCGGGATATTGAGACTTTTTACAATACTACTGTTGAGGAGATGCCGATGAATGTGGCTGATCTGATTTAAACCCTGGGATGAGATTGATCTTATGCGGTGCTCGCTGTTGTTGAATAAACGCGTGCATTGTGCTTATTTTATTGGAAAATATTGAATCTTGTCTCAATGCTGAAAACGGATCAGAAATCCAGATTTTTGATAAGTGAAGCGACATTTGTCGTGAACTCTTGTGAGGATAGCCTTAGGCTTACTCTTCAGAGTTAGACTGCTGGGGTGGGACATAAAGACATGGGGTCTTTAAATTTTTTCTTTATTAGGTTTTTTTTTCCTAGTTTAATAAAGGTGTGTGTATTAGATGTTCTCTATCATTTAATAATTTACTTATGGACTAAAAGATATAAGTGCTGTATTAAGTCTGCCAATTATGTGAAATTAACATATTTGCAGTTATTGTGAAGTTTGGGTCAGTGGGGATGGCCTTCTAAATTGTCAAAGCACTTTTAGTTCATTTTGTGGATATGTATTTATTGAATAAACTATTTAATCACTTACAGTCTATTCATTTGTAAAATCTCAACTTGTTTGAGCTCTTCCTCCTTTAATGTGGGCCATTTAAAATTCACTTTCCTGACCTTTAATTTTGTTTTAATCATGAAGGCCAAATTGTTGAAAGACCCCATTTTGAAATAAAGAGGAATATGTGGTTATGTGTGTTCTTTGTTTTCTAGCTTTCAAGACCACCCTGGAATCTTTTTCCTCCCTTTAAATTCTAAATTTTTCAATCTGGCTGTGGCTCAACTAAATGAATTTGAAATTGCAGTACTTGTATCTTTAAGTCGATGCCACTTCCATTAAGTCCTGCAACACGGTGGTACTTTGGGATTTTCAGTGTTTGTCTTGATTCAATGTTTTTCTTGTATTGACATTAGGAACTTGCATTCCTGAGTCTTGCGAAGCACTGCTGTTAGCTGACTTACATCTGTGCTTTAGCATTCTTAATGGTATTACATCTGCATTGAATATAAGAGTATGAACTAAACTATGGTCTTAAACTGCATTTAAGTTTCATTTCAATAGCTTCAACTGACCTTCCATTGCTAAGTAAAGTTTTTTTTTTGCATGTCTATGTAAATAAAAGGCATAACTAGATTTTATTTTGGCAATTCTGTTGCTGCACAACCAATTAAAGCTTCAATTGAAAGCCTTGTTGTTGCTTCTGTAGCTCCAACTTAAGTGCTAGGTTTGCAGAAAGGGTATTTAGTGTTTGGAGAAATGATGTGGTGAACTTCATGGTTCAATATCCTTAATGGGAGTGGCATGAAATGTAGGGTAAGGTTTAGAGCCAAGTCTGCTCAGATTTATGCATGGAAATAAGCTAAGATAAATGGGTGTATTAGGATTCAGAATTGATTTCATTTCATCCCATTCTCTTGGAATAACTTTGATTTTAACTAGAAGTGGTAAAGAATACCCATAATGCTAACAGTATCAATCACCAGAAGTAAAAGTTTTTAAAGACCATGTGCTATTTAGTACTTTGTCAGTTCATACACTGCTGCAGAACCAATCCTGCACCAAGTTATGCATGGGGCAGAAACATTCAAAAGTGCAAGCCATTTCTCAACAGTGAGGCACAGTAGCCAACCAGGACAAACTGCAATACAAAGCACATTCTAGTTTTTTTTTCCTTAATTTTAATAGTACAAGTGATTATTTAAAATATACAATAAATGCTCTTTTTCCATACAGTTCATTTGGGCACCCCTGATGCATTTTTCTATAGTGGGGGCAAAGTTTAAATTTCAGAGGAGAACTTCTGCAGTTCCCTGTGAAGTTTCAGTAGCTCAGCTCAGTTGTTCTGGGAGCTCTGCTGCATGATAACAGAGCAGAGTGCTATCATCTGCAGGAACTCATCGGCACCATCAGCCAAGCACTTATCCACTTCCTGTAAAGGCAAATCCAGAATGTTAGGCTGTTCTTACTAACTTGCTCTTATACATAAATTGAATGCTTAATTAATACTCATCCAAAATAGTGATCACTGCAACTTCAACAGTGGCAGTACAACACTGGAGGTTAAACTGTTAGTGCAGTAATTTGCATCTTTCAGATTCACCCTTGCTACAGCTTGATAAACTTAAGTGCTTGATAGGAATTCTCCAGACAGTATACTGTTATTTTTGGAAAAGGCACAGGAGAATAGTGGATCTACATTTTCTGAAGTAACTGGTGTCATGTCAAGTCTTCTGGCCCACCAAACAACATGGTTAATGTGGGGTGTGAGTTTTTCAAGTTTGATGAACAAATGTCAAGATCAACTCAGCAACAGCTCCGTGTTTCACTGTCATCACTGCCAGGACAAGACGATTATGTCCTTTGAGCCCAACTGAGTCAAGTTTGAAAACAATTCTTTAATAACTGGATGTGGGGGTGAGCATCACAAATTTTCCATGGGATGGAAAAGATGGAGAAAAATAAACTTGGTGGCCCCAGAGCTGGGTGTCCGTTCATTAGTGAAAACGGACGTCTCATTCCCTGAAGCTTTGCGATTCAAGAAGCCCTCAGTGTCCCCCGAGCCACATATCCCAGCCTCCTTGTGCTCTATCCCCGACCCTTAAACTGACTTGGATAAGTTACATCTACCAGCTGATGCGGACCGGCATCACCGTGCCAGAACCTTACCGCCATTTTTTCTGCGATGGCCGACTTCTGCTTGTCGTTCAGGCGCTCGTCCTCGAAGACAGAGTCGTGAAGCTGGTTGAGAATTTGTGTAGCTGCAAATCCCTGGTCTACCAGGTCCTGCGATTTGCAGCAAGAGAGGCCATTAAGGCGACAGTATTAACATGAAAGCACTGAGGTGCTAATTCATATCCTTCTGCTGGGTCTGTGACATTCAGCGCTGAGGTGAGAAAGCAACAACGAACCAGTCTGGACCTGCCATTCTGCTATTTCACTTCCTGGGGTGGAAGCCTGTGCTTTTAACACCCAGGGGACACCAGCATGTAGGCTGGCGATGCGCCACAGACCAGATCATTACAGTGTTCTGGCATCCTAGCACCTACATGGAAGTTATCATGCTTGTCCCCAGGATTAACTGAAATACTTCGCATTTTCTTCCTTCAAGCCATAGTAAGACCGACAGAAACTCAGCACAGCCTGAACAAAATCCTCTTAGCATTTTTTGTTGTTCTTAGCATAAGAACAACTGCTCCTAATTTCTTATATTTTAAATTCACCTTCACATTCATATTCTTAATTCTTATTCAATATAAATAAAATTCGAAAACTAAATCTCGTACCTTGACAGAAATTTCCATTTTTTCAAAGGTGCTGTTGTAACATGTTTGTAACAGGCTGTCGATCATCTTGCAGGGAACAACCTAAAAAAGGACAAAATGTATTTGACAAGCTCTGTATTTTTCTTTTTCTGCAATACATAAATGGAGAAATCTGGGATAACATGAACAGAAGGAAGGTTAAATGCCAGATGAGGCGATTAGCCCACCTAGCCCATTTAATGATGAGAACTAATTGATCCCATTATCTCATCTCACCATTCTTGCAAGAAACAGGCATGGTCTTTAACAACATGGCTGGGTCACATGTTCCAGATTCTCACAGCCCTTTATAACGAGCTTCATAATTAACACACTCCCGTTTTAACTGACAGAGCACCTGTAAGCGCTCTTACCCCCGCTATCTCGGTCACGATGCTCTCTGTAATCTCCTTCCCAGCAGTGAGCCGGGCAGCGCTCTGGAGAAAGGTGATGGCTTTTCGGAGGTCTCCTTCCGACACCTGGGCCAAAGCAGCAATTCCCTACAAACAACCCCAAATGACGAAATTGACTGCAGGCACTTCAACAAGGCAGAACAGAGCGCACACTGTTAGCCCGGAGACAAGCGATCTGAAGTCGGGCCTTATCAGGGTATCCCAGTGACGGGAAGTATTTAACGATCCAGAAGACCAAGACGGAAACTTTGAGCGTCATGCATGCGACATCGGTACTGTACCTCCTGTGTGCATTTCAAATTTTCCTTTTCACAGATTTCCAACAGTCGCTCCTCCTGTATCTTGTCACTTAAAGGTTTAAAACGAAACTTGGAACATCGAGATGTCAGTGGCTCAATGATCCTAGGAGGTGGGAACAGAGGTTTCAGTTAGCCCTCTTGTGGGACCGCTGCCGAGCGGGACTACAGTACAGCATCACAGTGCCTCTGGAGCTCAGACCTGCTGACGTAGTTACAGATGAGGCAAAAGCGCGTGGTTTTCGATTCCTTCTCCATGGTGCGTCTGAGGGCTGCCTG
Source organism: Atractosteus spatula (assembly GCF_055471065.1). Taxonomy (NCBI): domain Eukaryota; kingdom Metazoa; phylum Chordata; class Actinopteri; order Semionotiformes; family Lepisosteidae; genus Atractosteus; species Atractosteus spatula. Next base: position 73,652,993 of record NC_142709.1, on the reverse strand, counting down.
CGCCGCGCCGGTCATGGAGTCTGCCTCATCCAGGATAATGATTTTAAATGGGGGGCACATCTTGCCACTGGCAAAAAGAGACAAGAAAAGAAAACCTGGAAAACCTAGTGTCAAGCATTAAAACACGCAATATCAACAGCGATGGAAATCCTTAAGACCATCAGGATTTATAAAAAAAAGGCACTCATAAAAAAAATAATCTACAGAACCTTGTCCCCAATGTCATGAAAACAGGAAAACAGCAAAACACAAGAGTCTTCTTACTCTGTGCGTGTCCCAGCGACTGTCAGCTGCGCAAAATTCTTCACCTTCTCGCGGATAACCTGGATTCCTCTCTCGTCTGAGGCGTTCAGCTCCAGCACTCTCTGTCGGAAGAGCTCTGGGCTGCCGGCACCAGACAGAGAGATGGAGACGTCACTGTCAGGCCTTACTCACTTCGCTAAGTCACTCTCCTTTCTATGTACCACTTCTGCTCATCTAAGGTTTTTACAAAAGAAATATGATGCACTTATTTTATTAAATAATTATTTATTATTAGAATAGAGACAACGGTGTTAAACAATTCTTAATAACCACAACACTAAAATGTGTAAAGCCCCTTATTTTTTGTAATATACATACATATGCACATATCTGTACATTATACGAGTATAAAATGTCCTCATCTGCTTTGCCCTGTCCAGCACACACTGTTGCAAAGTGGGGGAAAAAACTAACAATGTTCCTGAAACAAACTGAAGACCAGGCTGGTCAATCTGAGTCTTTGTAGAAAAAGAAAATAAGCAGGGGCAGCAGTTAGCCCGTACTGCCGATGTGGGCCAAGGGATTAAGGCTTTTGGAAAAGCACCAGGAATGTAGTGAAGTCAGCGGTTTCGAGCTGCCGAGACAGGAACTGTAACTGAGCCGCAGCGCCACTGGGCTCCCGGCCTGCCAGATCTCTCACCCGTACAGCTCCCTGGCAGCTGCCAGGATTGTGGAGGTCTTCCCTGTCCCTGGAGGGCCATAGAACAGAAGGTTGGGAAGCTGCGAGGAAGACAAGGAAAGAGGCAGGATGAGGAACCTCCTGGAGGCTTCTATGCTTATACTCAGCACGGAGCATTAGGACCGCCCTGTGAGAGAAGCCCTGCTGGCTCACACCGCCCTGCTTCATGGTCACACTGGCCTGTGGCCCTCCTTCTTCCAAGCGCTGGACAACTTGAAGATCAGGTGGACAGTGGTGTGGCTCAGAGAAGGGCACAGACAACCGGATGAGGTGGAGCCACTTGCACATCCAACAGCTGTACACACTCACACAACAACTGCGATTATGGATGATGCAAAACCCAGAAGGAATGACTGCACACCTTTTAACCTCTAGAACTAAAATTCTGTATGCCCCTTAGTCAATACTGCACCACAGCTTCACCAGGGGAAAGGTGCGTGGGAGTTCCCTGCACAGTTAACAATGCAGCAGTAGACAGCAGACATGTTCTGCAGCTTCTCTCATAACTGTTTCAAGTGCAGAGGAGCCTACAGAAAGAGTCTCATTGCGTCCATGGGGCTGCGGTCCCTGAGTTATAGAATTTGGAAACACAAGAACTAGGATTTCTCACTCCCTGCTAAGTGAGTGTTGGATTTTTTTCCCTTAGAGAAGAAAAGGTTAATAAATTACAGGTACAGATGTTTTCTTTTATCAATTCAAGACATGGTAATCTATTCCATGCTGAAAAAAAGAAGAAAGAAAACACAAAGTTTCGGCCGTGAAGCCTTCTTCAGGTTTCTTTCTTCTTTTTTTCAGCATGGAATAAACCTGTTACTTGTTCCTTTGCAGCCTACGCATGCTGACGCAGCTCCCCACCTGAACTACTATGGCAATCTATGTCTTGCTGTTGAAAGGCTGCCTTTCCCTTTTGAAAACTACTATTAGACAATAACTACATTTAAAACCACAAATCACAACTATCTGCCACTCTTGTGTTATATGTTAAATTGTTTAAGTGATACACACACAATTTTAGGTTTTAATAATTTTCCTATTAAAGGAATCTGACAGTTAATACAATCTTTAAAATTCAGAATTTTTTATTGCTGCCCTTAATTGAAGTGTAACCATTAATCGGTGTGTCAGAAATTTGCATTTAAAATTTGTCAAAACACCATTGAAACAAATATACTAGAACTGAAACCCGACCTTTAAGAAAGTCAGAACAAACAAGTTCCTGGTTTGAAACTAGAAGACATGTCAGCAGCAGGTCGATTACAAACCTTTCCGAGGGAATCTACAGGAGTTTAAGAGACGGTACAGTCAGCTAAATGTGCAGTTGTAGCACATAGCAGGTATACCCAGCAATGGCTTTGCCTGAGTATCAGTTACACTTGAACCAGTGTCCTACAAAGAGGGGTGAGATTCAAGACTAGGGAACAGTTCCTCCGTTATTTATAGTGCAAAGGAAACTCAATCGGGGCAGCGAGAGCTACATTAGCACAGGGAATGACGAGTCTAGAAGAGCGCAGGTGACAATGCAGGCCAAACTGCAAAACACACACCGCAATTAAATTGCATTATTACCCCACATAGCCCCCAGTTCCAATTCCTGAACAGTTTAATCTGGAAGCAGCGGAAATACGTTTTTCACCTGAAACAGAGAGGTCTAGCCCACAGCAGCCTGAAGAGGCTGACCCTGGGGAACCCACTCCCACTGTGACAGAGACAGGGGAGCCAGTTGTAGCAAAACCCACAACTGTGCAGAATCGGGAATCGCGTGGAAACGATCTTCCTGTCGATCACAGTAACAGCTCGCACTGTTCCCCCCTCAGCTCGACAGTGCTGCACATCACACATTTCACTCGATACCGGCAAGAAAGCTCACAGAGGTGAACAAACGATGAGGCAGAAAACTCACCGCTCTCATAAATTGACTCGCAATCCAGCTTTACCCTCATTTCTATTTTCAGATGCTTCCACAATGTTTTTTGTTCTGTCTGCATCTCCTATGTGCGTACTAACTATGCATTTCATTATGTAGTGAGAAGCAGTTTTTTAAAGGAGTAAATGTCCTTGTGGGGTTTTTATGCACATCTATTTTTTTTGCACATGGATCATACAGAAAGATCACTCCTCTGGTTCGGGGCATTACGCTTACTCTCTTACAGTGGATGTCACATGGTCTCGCTGGGCTGCTTCTTAGCTCCCTATGACATCACCTGTCTGTGCATGATGAGGTCATTACGATCAGAGGAACACTGTTACAATGGGCCTCAATTCTGTACTCCTTGTTTCACATGTACACAGCACAGGCTGTCCAGAAGACATGACAGATGGAAGAGAGACAGGACTCACGGTGTATCCTGGGGCCCAGGCGACGGTCTCAGAGAACAAAGAATGCACACAGAGGGCCCCTGCTTGAGCTAATGTGCCTGTTTAAATACACGAACGAGTCTGAAGTCAGGCCAATTAAACAGGAGAAAGACTCACATCAGCGCCCTCTAGTGATCGTTTCAGTACTGCAACCACCTCTTCCTGAAAGGCCACATCGTCCACACACTTCGGTCTGCTGTAAGACAACAGCATAATGTATTAATCACCCTGTCACTGGGATGCTGTAGAACTACTCTGGCTGAGGTGATCAAGACAGAAGCACATCTTATGGACTCTCCTGGTAGGAATTTTGTGCACACATTGTATGACTATTACACATCTTTAATAATAAAAATAATAATAATAATAATAATTCCTTACACTTATATAGCACTTTTATGGACACTCCACTCAAAGTGCTTTACAGGTCATGGGGATCCCCTCCACCAGCACCAGTGTGCAGCCCCACCTGGATGATGCTCCAGTCCACCCCCCACACACCAGCTCTCAGTGGGGAGGAGAGCAGAGTGATGAAGCCAGTTCAGAGATGGGGATTATTAGGTAAATAACATGACTGGTAAAGGCCAGGGGGGACACCCCTACTCTTTTCATGAAATACCCTGGGATTCTTAATGAACACAGAGACTCAGGACCTCGGTTTTGCACTGTCCTTCGGATGCGACATCTTTTTTACAGTGTAGTATCCCTGTCACTATACGGGGGCATTAGGACCCACACAGACCGCAGGGTGAGCGCCCCCTACTGGCCCCACTAACACCTCTTCCAGCAGCAGCCTCAGCTTTCCCAAGAGTCTCCCATCCAGGTACTGGCCAGGCTCACAATGCTGAGCTGCAGGGTAATATGGCTGCTGGACGCATCTTTAAATCTTCACACTTTATTTTCTTCTGCCCCGTCTTTTCCATTAACTTATCCCGTCTGCCTCGCCGATCTGCCCCCTGAGAGGAACTCGTTCACTAAGATGACAGACAGACTCAATCAGATTTTAGCTGATTTTATCTTACCTGCAGATGAGCGTCGTCTTATAACAAACACGTGCGTGTTTAATTATTATCTGATCTGCACAACCACTCCAGTACATCCTCAGCTAAACAGATCAATGCGGCGATGAGCCGGTGCGAGCGAGGCGGGAGGCAGGTCTTACTATTTCTCCACCCAGGGGACGGGTTTCTGTCTCTTCTCCCCGCTCGGCCCGGCGGTGGGTTTGCTTTTTTGCGGTTTGGGACCGAGGCTGGGGGTCCCTTTCAGAAACGCCTGCATGCTTCGCCCTGCAGGAGCGACACAGAAGGACGCTGAGGGGCAGGATGATGGAGAACCGGTACGTGTCCGACCCCCCCCCCAATCTCAGCCTTTCATCTGTCGACTTCCTGAACAGAAAACCACCAAACACGGCGGAAAACACAAGAACACACTCGCACATCACCATACCGTTCATGCACCCCGATACAAGATTAGAATCTGCCTCAATAAGTCAACAATGGAACAGCCACCGGACTTACAAAACAGTCTCATTAATAACCTTATCATTCAACCACTCTTCACTATCAGGTGCTTGCCAAACCAGTAGGTACCTAACCTCTACCACCTTACCTAAACGTGGAAATATTCAGTATCTTCTTTAATAGCAAACTGCTGCACACCCGCACTGACAGGAGCTGCGATCCTCCCCGTGCACACAAATTCCCGCCGCCCGAGCCGAGCAACCTCCTGCCGGGACCATGACAACACTTCCGCTTCCGGCAGTCTGTGGCTCTGCCGTAGACAGACTTCCGGTGGGGGCAGCGCAGGGATTTATAACTGCAGTATATTTATTCGTGTAAAACGAGTTTATTTTCTCTTTATGGTCATGGTGGACACATCGTATTATGTAGTTTTCCGTGTTCATCCGAGCATAAGAAAATTGTCTAAAACTAACGTAGAGTACAAAACGCGGCGTGTTTGGTTTAGATTTTTTACTGTGTTGGTTTTCACAGAAATGACAGAGAAGTATCACCTTGTGTATTGCATAATGTGTATTGTATTACTTACATCATGTATTATGTTTTTATAGTCAGGTGACCATTTTGGTTGAGGTCGTTTTAAAATGTAAAGAAGCGGTCGGATCTAAACCAAGATGTAATAATAATTTCTTACACTAAGTTACATAGCCCTTTCCTGGACACTCCACTCAACGCGCTTAACACGTAATGGGGATCCCCTCTACCACCACCAGTCCGCTCCCCACACATCAGCTTTCAGTGGGGAGGAGAACAGAGGGATGAAGCCAGTTCAGAGATGGGGATTATTAGGAGACCATTGGTAAAGACAAGGGGGAAATTTGGCCAGATAACACCCTTACTCTTTTCAATGAACGCCCTGCGATTTTTGTTGACCGCAGGAAGTCTCCTCTGACGGCCAGCGCCTTTTTACAGTCTAGTGTAACTAATACACCCCTGCGCATAACAGGGATCTTGGCGGCCCGGTCTGATGAAGGTCTTCTTTAGCTTAGCCAGCAAGACTCCTGTTGAGCACAAGCCCAGGAACCCGAATTCGCTACAATAGTGCCCCTGTCACTATACTGGGGCGTTTGGACCCACACAGACTGCAGGGTGAGCACCCCCTGCTGGCCCAACTAACACCTCTTACAGCAGCAACCTTAGTTTTTCCCCAGCTGTCTCCCATCCGGGTAGTGGCCAGGCTCCCACCTGCTGAGCTGCAGTGGGCTGCCAGTTGTGAGTTGCACGGTGACATGGCTGCTGGCAGGATATATCTTTTGATTAGTAAAACTTATAACCAGCGTGCTGTCAAAGTAAAATTAAATAAAATGTATAAACACCTCAATTCTTCTGTTTCAAGCAGTGTTATTCCTAAATTGAGCAAAACCTATCTTAACAAAGTTAGTTGGATCTGTGTCACAAGTAGGTTATAGCCAAAACACAACACAACACAACATAAGACTGCTCTCTTCTTGATAACTGTAAGTCCCCAGTGGAAACGACTAGATCTACCACCTTCTAGAGATTTGGTAAGAGATAACATGAAATGTGACATTAATTTGGATATTTGCTCCTGTAGGTTTATGGCCTTCGACCAAACAAGATACAGGGATAACCTCTGAGAAGGAGCCCAGCTGTTTGAGATCTTGAGACCTGAAATTGTCAGAACTAGGAAGCAAAATGAGAGCTTGCTGTAAGAGCAGATGAGAGCGGGCTGTTTTGTCCATGAAGCCCATGTGGTTGCTTGAAGCTAATTAGTCAAAGGATTTTGTACAGCAGTTTCTTTAAATAAATCAGGTATCAGCTTCAACAAACTGGCTGGCTAGATTTTTTCAGACACCCACAACTCTTTGTGCAAATTTAGTTTTTTCAGTTTTAAGAGCGCTTATCCTTCGTTTCCATATTTGCCCTGTGGTTTGTATTTCACTGTTGATTCTGAAGATGGTTACTGGATTGATTTTGTTGGCGCCTTTGAGGCTTTTGAGTACTACGATCAGTATCTAGTCTTCTCAGAGCTAGAAAGATTCAGGCCTTTCAGCGTGTCAGCGTGTCAATATACAGTATCTGGTTTATCTTCTCTGGATTGATTCCAGCACAACAACATCTGTTTTACAACACGGTGATCAAAATTGCACACAATTATTAAAACATGTTATATTACATAACATGCGTTGTGCATTTTTATTACAACAGCAGTTTATTTAAATGTTTTCTTTTTATTTATATCTTTTCAGCATAAACATATTCTTTCTTCATAAGTCACTTAGTTTTCCTATCTTAAGCAGCCATATCACCCTGCAACTCACAACTCACAACTCACAACTGGCAACTGGCAACCACTACAGCTCAGCAGGTGCAAGCCTGGTCAGTACCTGGATGGGAGATCTCCTGAGGAAAAACTAAGGCTGCTTCTTGAAGAGGTGTTAGTGGGGCCAGCAGGGGGCGCTCACCCTGAGGTCCATGTGGGTCCTAATGCCCCAGTATAGTGATGGGGGCACTATACTGTAAACAGGCGCCGTCCTTTGGATGAGATGTAAAACCGAGGTCCTGACTCTCTGTGGTCATGGAAAAATCCCAGGGCGCTTCTCAAAAAGAGTAGGGGTGTAACCCTGGCGTCCTGGCCAAATTTCTCATTTGCCTTTACCAGTCATGGCCTCCTAATAATCCCCATCTCTGAATTGGTTTCATTACTCTGCTCTCCTCCCCACTGAGAGATGGTGTGTGGGGAGTGTTCTGGTGCACTATGGCTGCTGTCGCATCATCCAGTGGGACTGCACAGTGGTGGTGGAGGGGAGTCCCCATTACCTGTAAAGCGCTTTGAGTGGAGTGTCCAAAAAAGCGCTATATAAGTGTAAGCTATTATTATTATTATTAAATATAGTTTATGATTTTACTTTCTTTATGCAAAACTCTGCATATCTATCTTAAATTACATCTGACTGGTGCCTTGAATTATGTCCTTTTACATTTCCAGTAATTATTCAGTAGTTTACTAGTCTACTAGTAGTTTGCTAGGTTTTTGCTATAAATTAGGATGAGCAGTGACTAGGTTGCACATCACACAACCCAGTATCTCCTGAGACAACACGTGCTCGGCCCTCCTACGAATGTGATGTATTGTCCTCATTAACCCTCCTCGACAATCACCCTGGCCTGCATGTGAGAGCCGATTACAACACCACCTTCGAGCCTACACCTGCCAGGTATCTGCCGGAGCTCAGGAAGGGCCGGACCCGAGAGCTCTGAGGAAAACCAGGTTGCTGTTGCAAGAGGCGCTAGTGAACCAGTGGGTGGAGCTCTTTTCCCTGGACCCTACAATGTCCAGGTTTGCCCCAGTGGGAAGTGCTGTTTCTCAGGCACATTAAACCAAGGCCCTGACTACTCCACCATTATAGATTCCTTGGCACTGCAAGAGAAAGTATCTTCTGCACTACACTGTGATCTCTTCCTACATGTAAATAACATTTGGGTTTGGGATTCCAAATAAAGGGAGGGAATTATTAACTACACTTCCATAAATACACATCCAATGAAAATACATACTTGATTCATACAAGAATAGAGAGTGAAACAAGTTGAAAGCAGGTTGTAACCATGCCTGGGTATTTTCTGAGGAACTTGTGAACACAATTGTAATTGTAAACCCAGATAATACCAGAACACTTACAGGAGGTGACCTGCCTGATGTAAAATACTTGGATCTGACCAGGAGCTGGTAAAGTTGCTGTTAAAAAGAAAAATTACAAAAAATAATATTTAACCGTTGCACACTGTGACACTGTTTGTAGTAATAGTGTATATTAGAGTGAGATGTGGAAACATATTTCAATATTTAATGTACTGAGTGCACATGCATACGATGATTCAGAATGCATGAAACTCGCTGACCCATAATGGAGGCAATCTTTCGAACCAGAAAATACGCTGATCAAGTCAGTACAGGGTTTCTAGGGGTTTCCAGGGATTGTAGAGGGAAAATTGCTTCATATTATTTGCTGAACGATCTGAGGAGTTTTTTAAATGTCCTTAAATGGCCCTGCTCTGTAGTCTTACCTCACATGAAGTTGAAAGCTGAACTGATAAGGGAGGGAGAATCTGTAACTCATTAACGGAAAATTGATTATACGTGTCCTATTTTCCTGGTGAGTGTCACATATTAACGGACTAATAGTATTTTATTAAACCAACTATTCATATTTGTTGTGCTGTATGATAATATTCAATTTGACAAAAATGTAGTCTTAAATTTAACATTAATTCCATTTCAGGTGACATTTTTAACACCCTGACCTGTAAATCCAGTGTATGAAATTAAGAAAATATACAATTGGCTCGTAATGTTAAGTATTTATTTCAAAAGCAATCTCTTAAGAAGGGCCGTATAATTTACAGATAATCAAGTGGTAAGATTGTACAGTTTATTACAGCTGCTTTTTTGCTCCCACAGGCAGGGAAAGGAGAGTAGCAAAGGCATCCAAAGGGGTTTTTATTTTTCTCTTCTGGAACTGCAGTCCTTCTGTGTGGAGTGTGCATGCTCTTCATTGTTTGTGCTTCCCCTGCGGGCTCCAGCTTGTACCCACCTTCCCCCTCAGGTGTTCTAAATCATCTTTGCGCATGCGTCTCCTGCTATAATCCCATCTCGAACCCTGTGCTTTGTCACTGCCCTGTTACTTCAGACAGTGGGCCTCCTGGTACCCCCAGTGAGAGGACTCCCAGTCCTGAGATTCACAGGGTGATGGGGAAAGGGATGAGAGTAGGTGAAGGAGTTCATCTCGTTAGACATAAGCAAACTGATTGTATTCTGTTTTTGGAGAGTGGAGATGTATTCAATAAACTTGAAGAACAAGCTTGGCCCTACGAATCAGAAGAAGTTGATATTAATTGCTGCCGTTTATGAACACCTTGTATGCACTACTCTGATAACTGTTCTGATTTTGTTTCATTTGCGAGTAGGTCTTCATTTTTTAAGAACGTAGTGTTGCAGTTCTTTTTTTCTTTCTCGGGATTTGGACTCATGTATTGTTAGAAATGGTGCTGTGGAATTGAGCTTATCAGTGCAGTGTTTAGCCTGAGATATCGATAATGCAACACACAACGACCCGTCGAGCTAACCGGTGCTGTATTCCCGCATGCTGTTCCAGTTTCTCTGCAAATTAAGAGCGCACCAAAAGGCATAATAGCTTCCTATACATTTTTAATGTTCTTCAAGCTTACATGAGTTTACATATCTTTATTTTCCGTGTTTATATGAACTAACTGCAATCTAACTTTTTTAATCTCCGTGGTAAATCTTATCACGATTTTTGCGCTCTTTCATAAAGGATGTAAATCTTGCGTGAACTGTAAAAGGTGACGCTCCATCTCTGCGGGGCGATGGGGTTAATCTGAAACAGGGCGAAGGCTCTCTCTCTCTCGCAGGCCAGCTGCGCTCCTGCCCCGGGGGAGATGGCGAGACGGGTTTCTTTGTGCCTGTAAATACGGGGCAGGGGTAGTCTCTGGAACAGCTTCTCACAGATGGTTTTTCTCGCAGCGCTTTCCTTTCCTGACGGTCCAGTACGATTAAAATCACCAGTCATTCAGGTAAGGGTGGAAAGATCTGTAGGCAACGAGTCAAGACTTAAGTGTTAAGAGTTCCCGTTTGGTAAAATAATACTCCTCCCTTAATTACGGGGTTTACATAGTAGGATAACCCTTATCTTTAAAATAAACTACTAATAGTTGTGGTGGTTGGCGTTACTTTTATTAGGGATAATATCTTTTATTTTCAAAATTGTACTTAAAATCAATCAGAATCGATCTTCGAAGAATAAAATGATTGTTATGACTGAAATCAACGCATTTCAGAATCGGAACAGAGACTTTCCACGCGTAGAGCAACATCATTAATTGCTTGTGCAACGGAGAGCGGGCAGCTGGGTACTGTAGGAGAATTAACACACTGCTAACGCCAAGCGACAGAGCATCCCCAGCTCAGCCGGCGCCGGCCAGTCCCTGCGGCCCACAGCTCCGAATTATTCACTTTAATTGAAGACTGCAGCACGACCCGCCGGCCCCTCTCTGATTCGCCGCCCTGTGCCGTACTCAGCCCCGAGGGAGAACGGGGATCCCACCGGGGCAGAACAGGAGGCAGATCCCCACCCCACACCCCCCAGCACACCGGTGCGCATCCGCCGCGAGAAGGAGCCGAGGCAGAGACACGGTCAGCAGACCGGGACCAGCACCAGCACCGACTCCTCACACCGGGACCAGCACTGTCTGCACGGACCGGCCGGCGCGTGCTCCTGAGAGTGGGAGTGGCACGGGCTTTGTGCTGCGGAGCGCGCGTGCTCCGTGGACCGAGCGCCGCGCGTGGATGCTGAGCTGTGCCCGTGATGCTCTTCTGGCTGAGAGAGGAAGAAATGTCTCTTCAGGAGCTGCGGGAGCGCTTGGACAGCGTCATCACCCATGTCGGTAAGAAGAGTCCTTCTACCCGTGTGCGCGTATATCTGTGTATATAGTGCATGAGATATATACAGTATATAAACCTTTGTGTTTGAGCGAGGAGTGAACAAATGCCGACTCAGGGCTGCAGTATGATCTCACCCCATCACCTGGGAAGGACAGGAGAGATTTTTAACAGACTTAAAAATACCGATGAGTTCGCATTTATCTTCCATTTAAACGGTTATAGTACGCAAAGGTAGCTTGTATTCACATGCCTGTCGTTGGCTGTTTGCCTGTTCATCTCTGTATCAAGATGCGTGTTGGAGGAGATGTATTTTTATCCCGTTAATGTAGAAATAGAAACATAGACGACCTTTAGTGACAGATTGTTTTGTTATGTGAGCGGCATATTCAACCACTTACTGGTTAATTAGGATTAGAATTTAGAACATAAAATTGCAGGTGTGGCTCGGTGAAAAAGCTGAAATAAGCTGGATTTCCTCTCCAGTGAGCACGGGGCGCAGTGGTGCAGACGGCTCAGCCGACATGAAGTGGGGTGACTGTAATACTGTGCAAGGAAGGAGCTGTGTGCATTTTGGGGGGACCCCTCTTTGCCTACGGGGCAAACTGCTGTCATTTAAGTGTCGACAACCTGAAAAATACGAGCAGTTTTTCCAACAACATCGTTGTTTCTGTGCACAGCCCAGTTATCTGGAGAGAGAAAACGAAACCATGTTGTGGTTAATTTTATTTTTTATGTAACGATTTGCACAGATATCAGTGTGCACCGTGATGAACTGAGGTGCCGTACATATACGCGAGAGCTTGTCACGCCCTGAAGAGCAAAGCTAAAAACGTTTTCTGTGAGAAGTGCAGAAAACATTTAAGGAAATTACTTGTCACAGCTAAATTGTCAATATTCTTACCATTAGCCAGATTGTCCCATTCAGTAAGAGTCATAGTGCCGAAATATTTTATTTGAAATTTTACCTTTCTGGGGTGATATTTATTTTACAAAATTAGGCCTGCCACTTTGACATCATGCAACTGGGTAACTGAGCAGTCCTTGTACACTGGGTGCATTTTATAATGTCCATTTTGGTCATATGTGGGTCCGCTTGTTTCAAAATGACATCACCCAGGAAGCTGAGCAGGAAGTAGGTTATGGTGCCAGTGTGGAAGCTGTGATGTCATCAGCCTGGCTCCACAGCCACCCCAGAGAGAACACACCAGTAGTCGCCATGGAGACAGAGCTGGCCAATGCCTGCGCGCTGTGTGCGCATCAGGCCACACTGATGCCGCAGCTCCTGCAGCCCTGCAGCTCCTGCAGCCCCTGAGATCCTGAGCTCCTGCAGCTCCTGCAGCTCCTGCAGCTCCTGCAGCCCCTGAGCTCCTGCAGCTCCTGCAGCTCCTGAGCTCCTGCAGCTCCTGCAGCCTCTGGAGCTCCTCGGCTCACATTCCTGTCATGTGGACATGGTGACAGCAGGCTGATTGCCACTCAGGCCAGCTCCCTGACTCCCATGCAGACTGTGAGCATCTGCTCCTTGTTTACCTGGAAGGTCCCTCAGCTGTCGTTCTCCTTGTCAAACCCAGGTGTGTGACTCACAGCCCTGTTCACACGGACCTGGAACACAGGCACTCAAACACTCACCGTAAGGCCTGCTGGATCGTAAAGAGCAGTCTGCGCTCTGCTGTGAAAAGGGTGGTGTGCAGTCAGAGTACTGCTGCTATAAATAATGTCCCTCGCAGTGCAGGAGGCTGGTCTGCCATGAGCCCGATGGGTCTGCACTCTCTCGGCCAGGGGGAGTGGCTGTTGTCTCGGGAGATACTGCATCTGGTCACGGACAGACACCAGCAATCTACCTGTACGTTTAATCAAGCAGCTTCCACAGACGCATATTAAAGCACTTTACAATGAGAATAGGCTGATTGCAAACCTCTAAAGAGCGGGGGTGACTGAAAGAGTTATGTAGGGTTTGCACATAAGAAATAGCCGGAGTGTGCATGACAGCCCAGAATCTGTGGGCTGCAAGTATGACAGCAATGACCATTGTCCTCAAATTACATTCTTTAGGACGACTTATTTCTGTTCAAGACCTGGGTGTGTCTGCAGCTATCCTGAGTTACCCCAGCCCTCAGTAGATATTTAGCTTATGCCCAGGTAAGAGCTGGGACCAAGAGAGATAATGCCATATTTCCCTGGAGTAACACACCATCTGGGACAGACAGGGTGTTATTGCAGCTCAAACCTGCAACATGTCTCTCACTGTGACTCATTTACTGCCAGTCCCAAATCATCCCCGGTGCTCTCAGTGTACAGGCATGCTGCGCTGTGATAGGCTGTGGATGATGTCAGGCACAGCTGTGTTTGCTAGACTGACAGATGGAAAGGTATGTGCTTTCCTCCTGACCAGTATAGTTTATATAAGATCATGCAGCACCTGAAACAGGTTAATCTGCAGCGCAATGGGAGTCTGATTCCTGTACGTATGGATACTATCCAGGGGTTCAGTGAAGCATTCTCTCTCGTGTATTATTCAGTCAGATTGTGTGCTCATGTAAGCTTTAGGTCTGTGCTGTGCTTGACAATAAAATCATGGATAAACTGCTGCTTTTTTCATTATTTTATGGATTAGTGCCATAAAAAACATTTTATGCACCCTACAACACATTCCAAGTGAAGCAGTGATAAAATGCTCAGCCAAGTGTAAAAGGATTTTTCTTTGAGCAGTGATGTGCTTTGTAATTTGGAAATCTACTGTAGTACATTGTGTTACATGACAGAGGGATGCCATGTAACGTAGCTCTTGACACATTTTGTTCGGAACTCAGAACTGGAATACAACAAAAACATAAAAGAAATTTACACACTATGACAGTTCTTGGTTCTAAGGACATACTTTACATATAATTCTCTGTTTATTAATATAAATGCTGAGATACATGCACTAGTAATTGAACGATGAGAATGTCATTAGTTGAAGTTTGGAGAGGAAGTGGTGGAGACAAACAGTACCCCGTTTAATCGAACTGCACAGCTAAGGAGAACTGGGGTGTAAATATGCTGGTCTCTTGCTGTCCATCATTTTGTGGGTAGTAGAACAGTAAAGGTCAGGATCAGATGATCTGTGGGTTTTTCGTTTTCATTTATCCTTAGAAGGTTAAAAGGTTCCATCTCTCATGAATATTTCAGTTTAATATAATGCAGCATATACTGAGTTCTGAAGCACCTGGAATGTGTCCTAAAATAAAAAGTGTATAGATTATAAATAAACTGTGAAGAAAAAAAACTCTTGGTTTATCCTTTCCATGCCCTGTTTCCAGTTGCAGCTAAATATAATATAGAGAAACTGCAGCTCTTTCCAATTGAGTGAGTCATTTTCCCATCCTTCATTGAGTTAATAGCTTTCCCACAATCAGGCCACTTCCAGCAGAGTCCCAGATGCCTGACATCAAGGGGAAATACAGCATCCAGCACCAGGGAATCCTGTAGAGTCCAGTGAAGAAGGCACAGGGTATAAGGCAGGATGAAAAGGTATACAAATGGCTAAATATCTCAAGTACAAGTTAATTACTGCCAAGAATAAATTGCTGGAGTGTCTGTTTGAAATGCTTCCTCTTGTGGCACATTTTGCTCCAGGGCTATCCAGGATGTGGAGACAGAATTGGAAGGGATCATGCAGAAAAGGTCTAATAAAACCATAACCATTTCTTATTATTCCAAGCTGTTTTAATTACTTGGAACTATTACTCGCTTGGGCATTAAGGCCCCATTCTTTGTGACTGCAATAAATTTCCATGCTCTGCAACCTTTTTTCTTCTGGATATTTGCATTAAAATATTTTTAACTTTCATACATATTCATTTAGTAAACTACATTTTCTAGATAGTTATATTGTTTTATATTTTGCTGTAGATTGAAGAAAATAGTTGAATTTGTTAATTGGATTTATGTTTTCCATTAGTGGTTCAATTAGCTTTTGGAAATCCTTGTACCCAACACTAAAACAATTTATCCAAAGTGTCATCGTTATGAACTTTAAAAAGTCTTAGAAATTCTGTCTGTCAAATAAGAAACTGGAGATTTGTTAGTGACGCATGATTTTTCTGTTCAAGTTAAATTATTACTGGCCATAGCAGAGTAAAAGCAATGATCCTAAAACTACAGTTTGTGATGTTTGTGTGTTTTAATTCTACTTTACATTTCTTCAAAAAGTGTGATTATTTTTGCATCTGAACCAGTAAAATGAAAGGTAGCTTCTTGACTTTAATTATTTCTCCAGTACAGTGCAAACTTTAAAGCATGATTAATCTCCTTTCATGGTAGTTACAAAGATATCTAGAGATCTGTTTTTACTTTGGTACTCTTGACTATGTAAAAAAATAAAAAGATAAATATTGAATTTGCTCAATTCATTAGTAAATTAAAAAATATATAAAGTGGCAGCACATTGGCACAGTTCCTGGGGATCTGTCTGTGTGGAGTTTGCATGTTCTTCCAATGTTCACATTGGTTTCCTATTGCTCCGGTTTCCTCCCACAGTCCAAAAACATACGGGTAGTTTCACTGGCCTCTGGGATAACTGGCCCTGGTGTGACCATGTGTGTGTGCCCTGTGATGGACTGGCGTCTTGTCCAGGGTGTACACTGCCTTGTGCCTATTGCTTGCTGGGATAGGCTTAGGCTCCCCCACAATCCTGAATGGGCAGAAATGGTTAGAAAATGGATGGATGGCTATACTGTATTTAAGGCATTTTACAGTTCAGAATTTAGATACTTCTTTTTCTGTGCCAACAGAGGGCAGTAGTGTTTGTTAAAGCCCTCATGTGTCAGACTGTGTGAGCTAAGTGAAACCCCATTTGCAGCGATTGGCAGGATGGAAGATGCAGACCTGAAAATAGCTCAGACCACTTCTGGAATTTAGAAGAGAGCAGACATAGGAAGCATGGAATTCTCCCTCCCATCTTGTTTTTTTTCTGGAATTCCTGCAGTTGTTTTCGTCATCTGAAACAGTTTAAACACGTGTGCTTGTTTTCCTCAGTGCGTGTTTCCCCATACATAATTAAACCTGGTTTTGGACCATATTCATCTGAGACCAACAACAACTGTAGGAAACAGTGTTTGCTCCTGGTTCTGCTGAGCACAAAGAGCCCCTCACGTGGGCATTTCTGCAGTTCAGAAGTTTTCCGGATGTGTTTTCAATGCTGTCATCTTCATTTGCACCAGTTCTCCTATTGTATCTGTCCGTCCTGTTTGTTCCAGCTCTTTTGCGCTGAAGGCCAGCAAATATAAACACTGATTTATACAAGCCTGCACTGTGACAGCCCTCACAGCTCCAGATCCCCAGTTTGAGCTCAGCTGGGGGATCATGCTGTGTGGAGTTTGCATGCTCTCCACATGCCTGCAGGATTCTAGTTTCCCCCCAAAGCAGTTACTGAAAACGGATGCACCTATTTATACATTTTATACACTTCATTTAAAAAAAATAGTTCAAACATATGTTTCCAGCTTCCTATTTGCTTTGCACATCCTTCTCAGTCTATTGTCTCCCTCCTACTTCAGGAACCAGGGAACAATAGTCTTTTCACTTGCTGAAGATGAGAAACCACCATTATGGGCTCAATCAGGGTTCAAACAACCTACTTCGCAGCCGTGCTTTGTGGTCAGCATTGAGCAAGGCGATTCAGAGCATTTACCCGCGGCCTTCCCTCACACAGCGGCACAGCCTGGTGACAGGCTAGGCTGGCGTGTGAGGCAGCTGCACCAGAGACAAGCTGGGCATTTCGAGGCCAGACGCACAGGCAGTGCCGGGCACCACGCGAGCGCATGAATCAGCCCTGATCCTCAGTCAGACGCTTTGAAGAGCCGGCCCACATAAAGCTCAACACTCTGTAGCCCTGCCGTGGTTTCTCACAGCCTTGCCTGTGCGCGCTTCGCTGTGCCATTATCAGTGTTGCTGTGCTTTGCTGTTTTCGGGAGTGTCACACCGGGTCGTTCAGGTCTGGAGTGCTGTCCTGCTGTCGATCCTTCAGGAAACAGCTGGACGAGGGGCAGGAGCCAGTGAGCAGCTGGCAGGCAGATGAGCAAGCCTGGCCAGCTGGCTCCCTGTCATTGCCAGCCTTCCGACTGCTTGTCCTGCACTGCCTTTACTGTGGGGCACCAGAGCACATATCTCCAGCAGTGACTTTGCCCAGAGGCCAGAGGTAGCTGGGAGGGTTAAGAAATGTTCTGTGTGCCACTGACATCCTCACAGGCCAGGGAGTATACATCCCCCGACGACTACTCTTCTGGCTTCTTAGCTAGAGCTCCAGTTGTTATGCTCCTGCAAAAGAATGTTTTTATTTGAAAATTGCAACCCAGCGCTTGCTTGGAGTGATGCATTCCTTTCCCGATGATCCTCTGTAGTGTGCTCTTTAAAAATGTATCACATTGACTTCTGGCTAACTATCCCCTTTAGTAATCTTCTATTGATTTCTCTTTCTGTTTTTCTCTAAGAAGTCTCAGTGCCTGGCTTGTAAATTCAGAAAAGGTCATGCTCCGCATTCCAATTGTATGTGTTTTGGTGGTTGTTTGTTGGAAAAAAGTGTTGCAGACACAGAATAGTAAGAATTGATTTTAAGTGTTACTAGTAACCAAGAACAGTTTTTTTAACGTTGGTTACTGGGAATAAAACATGCTTATTTAATTTGGTTTGCAGTGGTATTTTCCTACTAAATGTACTAATGCAAGTGTACCATTTCTTTTTTAAAAGCTATGACAAAAAGGGTGTAAAATTATCTGGAAAGTTTGTGCACTGCAGGGAAAAGGGCTGAGTCTGCAGTAATTGTGAGGTTTATTCCACTACTCAAGGTGCAAAGACAGTTTTGAGGTTGTGTCCCCCTGTGACATCAGATCAATGTGTTTAGAAACTGCTGTGCATTGATTTACATGGAGGTGTAAGTCCCCTGATACCACCTGCTCTCTCAGGAGTCTCGAAAACCTAGCCTTCACCATGCATACATGTGCCAGACCCGCTAGACAAGAAGACTGGCACATGGCTTCTGGCACTGCTGGAGAAGGAAGTTACTAAACACTCGTCTCTCTCAGCTAGAGCCATTGCAGTGACACGAGTTTAGGTTGTGTCCAGTTAGAAGAGGTGGAAGGAGCCTCACTGTGCATTCTCTGTCTGTTCACTGTGGAAAGAGCCTTCCATTTCCCCAGTGACAGCTCCTCGTACCTGCTAGCTCAGCACCTGCAGTAAGAACACTGCTCTGTGTCTAATGACTCGGAGCTCTCAGCTTTAAGAGGAAGAGGACCGAACGTTTGAGGGGATGGATAGATAGATACTTTATTGATCCTGTGAGGGAAATTGCAGTGCAACAGCAGCTTAACACAGACAACACAGCCACAGTGTAACGAATGATACAATAATAATAATACAATACATACAATACAATCAGTACAGTGAGAAGTGCACTAAGAAGAGTTACTCACAGTCCAGAACACACAAGAACAAACCAGAACAGAACAGTACACAAAAAAGTCGTATTGCACAATATGAATATAAATATAAATGTATTGCACAGGTCCCTGGCATATATTACACAAAAACGGTGATATGATGTTGATCTTTCAAACAGACATTGATGTCTGTCCTGGTATGGTGTTTTAGGAAACAAACATTAAAGGTCTTATGATCACCTTAGGGGAAAAAACATTGTTAATTAGGTGTTTTCATATTAAGTGCAGCCTTCACTAAATCTTAATTTTTGATGGGTGTGCATTTTAGTTCATGATTTACACAGAAAAGAAGTCTCAAGTATTATTGTTGCACAGTCTGAGCGAATGTGGGAGGAGAGAACAATCTTTTCTCTGTCGGGATCAGGGCTATATGCCACATGTTGAGCCCTGTTAGAGTATTGTTTGCACGTGCCTTAAAACACCTTAACAGTATGATCGGTTAATGACTGTTAATGTGTTTTATGTCACTGACTGTAAACATTAAGCACCACTAAAGAACTGCTTCAGTGACACAGATGGAACAGCACTGTTCCCCTTGATAAGTGTTTATGTTATTAAAAACAAAGAGAAGACATACTGTAACTGAAAAAACACCAGTAATGATCCACAATTTTAGAATCTTCATCACATTATATTTATTACCATTATACACCCTTATCTCAAGCAAGAAATGGTTCAACTTCTACAGTATAAACCTATTTGGTAATTAAAATAGTTTAATAAAACAAATTAGCATTTTAATGAATTTCTCCACTGTAATAGTATGGACTCTTTAATTTGGAATCTTTATCAGCTCAGTAATGCAACTCTTCCAAAGGATAGAAGGCATGAAACCTCTCCGTATGGCGTTAAATGTTAATTATGAACTTTATGATTATAGAAATTCAGAAATGCAGCCTGCTTTTGAAACATTAGATTTGAACAACATGAGCCAGTCCTCTATGCAGCTGCACCTCCTTGTTTACAAAGTAAATGAGCTAAGACAAGGCTGGCCAGTATTTCTCTTATTCCCTTCCTGACATGTCTTGGATATTTTATCACTGCGTAAACGTACTTAGGAAGAGTAAATCTGACTGCTGTAAAATCATTGCCAATGACATTTGCTGTAAAATGTCTCTGTATTCAGAGCGCTCTTCATAGGCACTAGCAGCACTCCTGTACATTATGTTTTAATAGAGCTCCATTAAGACGCAGGTAAAGTCTAGCGAGTGCTAAGGCAGCTCCTGAGAGGCTGTTCTCACCAGCTGGCTGAAATGACTCTGTCTTGTCGGAAATCGTCCCCCCTTGCTTATGGTATCCAACACTGTCCGGCCCTCCAGCGTGGAGAGACTGGCAGAGCTACCCACAGCTTTTGCTGGGGATTTTAATACTTATGACGGAAAATAAAGAAGCAACTGTACCGATTTTAATGTGGCAGTGAGGAGAAGTGTAGCTTACCGCAGGAATTTTGTGACATTTCTGCTCATCGCCCCCTGTTCCATGAGCCACCCCAATACCTCCCTGAGAGCTGTCTTCATTCTGCTTTCTCCTGCCTTTCTCAGCTGTGTTTCTGTGGTGTTTCGCCTCGGTGTTTGCCCCGTCTTTGTCTGGCTGACAGCTACAGAGAGGAGCTGTCAGTCTGAAAGCCAGAAATGAGTAATTAGGAGCTCAGAAGGACATCCGGCTCCTGGTCTTGAGCGCTGTCTGTCTGATCCAGGCTTCACCGTCTGCTCAGGAACACAATCTGCTTGCAATCCACAGTGTCAGAAACTAAAAAGGCTCAGTTCCTTCAGCCAGTCTGTGTTTGTGGGACCTGTCTGTGGGACCAGAAATTATTCACTCCATCTCCTGTTCATAGCATGATGTGATCAAATGGAACACAGCGTTCCAAGTGAGCTCTTCCTGTTTGTGGGACGATTTTGATATTCTCCCTTTCAGATATTTTTTTCAGCCATGTATTCTCTGGGCCTCAGTGAGTTTTATTTGTATGCAGGGATACTGAAAGAGCATGGTTTAATTTAGGATTTTCACAACAGAAATATAAAATTACATGTTACTGAGGTTTATATGCAAAGAGCTGTGATTCTTGATTTACTGGCAAAGTACTGTGGTGGTGAAGGTGCCTGAAGTCAGCAGTCTTTCCCAGGTGAAGGTGACGAGCAGAGCTACCCGGCAGCTCAGGCCTCCTTCTGCCGATAAGGTAATGAGATTGTGCAGCACAGCATATGGTTTGTATGAGGAGTGTGAACCCTGACAGAGATTAGCCTAAAAATGTGGCTCACAGCTGCTGCCTGGTCGGAAAGGACTTGTTTTCTACTGTATCTGTGGGAATTGTGATGTGAAACAAGAAACAGATGACTGGCGACGCTGTAGTCCTGATCTTTACTGATGCAGTCTGGGCGAGACCCTCTGCCTCCTGCCTCAGGACACAGGGGCCCAGGTACGAACCTCAGCCATATGCGCAGCAGAAAGGCTCCGGACACTTGTGATGTTTCAAAGAAATATTCAGCTTTTAACAATTAAAGAAATATTTTGTTCATGCTGGCAGGCAGTGGGCACTTCCAATGCAAAATAAACGGCAACTGACTGAATAAAGGGGAAATGTCATGTCATTCGCCAAGACGCTCTATGCCATACGGTGTGGCGGGAAGCTGGAGGTTACCTGCAAGCAACGAGCGCGAGGCAGGGTGCACCCTGGACGGGGTGCCAGTCCATCGCAGGGCTAAAGGGGAAAATGCAAAAGGGGAATTAGAAACCAAGACGGAGGCACAGACCTGGTCTCAGTCTTCTCTGCTGTGGCCCCCGCAAGCACCAGGAACGGAGTGAAGGACTGGCCTGATCTCCAGATCTCCGGTCGGAGCGGGCGAGCTCGGAATCGGGAATCTCCCAGAGGGCGTGGCTCGTGATTGCTGTCACGTTCGGACAAGGGCAGAGGAGTCCCTGTTACACAGCGATTCACTCGTTGAGGCCTGGAGACGAAGGAACCCAAGAAAATGAGCCATACTGTAGGAGACCCTCTGGCCCATCTTGTGCACTTTAAAGAGGGCAAAGGAGACGACGAGCTTCGGACACGTGAAGGAGACTGGCCCTGCTGTAGCCACGCCATGTTGTTGTCCCGTCAGGGTTCAGCTGGCGGAATGCTTTTGATCTCAGATATGAATTTAAGTAAAAACAGCCGAATAAGCTTTTTCACGATAGTTCAAGCGTTTAGTGTAGATAAAGGCTGTTCCAGACTGCTGAAGAATTTTGAAAACAACCAGCAAATATACCATAGGTCCCGGGACAATCCGAACATTTAGGTTAGAATTGTATTATGTGGATTTTTGTATCACCGTTCTTATTGTGTCTTTCTTGGTTCAGTAAGTCAAATCTTTATATTGCTTGCATGCTAAACACCTAGTAACATGAAATAATAACAATAAAAATGAGAATCATATTTTCTGCTGGGTATGGCTCAGACTTCTCCACTGCCTTTGCAAGTGTTATTCTGGGAGTTTAAAAGTATTCATTGATTTTTAGATTTGAATATGTCCTAAATCATCCCTAAGCAGTGTCCAAATTTCCTAAGGCACAGTAATTTATTTTGACTGCTCTTTCGATGTTTGCTGAGTTCCAGGAGCGTTTTGATTTTGGGAGTACAGTAGTATTTGTATTGGTCTGGACAAAACGTTTCGCTGCTTGAAAACAATCTGTGACTCACGGCTGTTGTGTGCTACAATAATGAAGGCTGCCCTGGGTGGGAGAGGAAGAGGAAGCCTGGCTTCCAGTATTGTTCAGGACATTTGTAGGAAACCTGGCCGTCTGCTGAACTGGTCCAGTAGCTTTGAATCGAATCCCGGCCTGAGCTCTAAATAGACACACACAAGCGTGAGAGCCGGCAGGCGAGGCAGCTGCTGGAGACGAGTCTGTCAAGAAATCGCACTGAAGAGCGGCCAGGATGGGCTCCGTGATGTGTGAGTATGCATTTACATCGTTATGCCGAGGCTACGGTTTTCACTCGAAAGGATAATTGTGAGGTTGTGAAAATATCAGCCAGCACAGATGGCTGTATCCATCCACCCGTTTCCCAACCACTTCCTCCAGTCCAGGGTTGCGGGTCTATCCTGGGCTCGCCCTGGGCAGGGCACCCGTCCATCGCAGGGCACAGCCAGATATATTCTGGATTCTAAAATATTTTTGATCCATTTTGAATAAAAGCGAGACCATTTCAGAGCTGCTGCTGTTCGTAAGATGCTGTGGTTGACTAAAAAGATAAGAGCATCTTGCTGGTCGGTTGGGGTGCAGTCAGGCGTCCTCAGCTGATGTCTTGCATAAGGAGATGTTTGTTCTTAATCACAGTTCAGAAGCTGACTTGCAACGTGACCGAAAGGGAAGTCATTCCCTGTATGAGCTTTGTCATACACAACAAAAATACCCTTATGTTAATATTTATATGATCAATTGTCTAATTAAACAAGAACGTAGAGACTAAAATCAACTAATTTATAGGATTATTAGAAGAAAAATACTGTGGTGTATTGCTCTCTGATGTTACAACCAAAACAACTTTTGTTTACAAAACAGTTTCTTTGGTGTATTTTCCTGTGAGATGTTCATGCTGTGAATCTGATTGGTCAGTCCACGAGGGACAGTCCCAGCTCCTGAGTTGGTCCTCTTGCTGGCTGTTTGAGGTAGAGGAGAGGGAGCAGGAGGCCAGACAGTGTGGGGCCACAGTGCTCAAAATACACACGAGAGAGCCGGTGATGGAGAAGTGATCAGGACCCGTGAATCTCAAACGCTGAGTGGCAGGGTACAGGGAAGTGGAATGGGCACGGGACAGCTGGAGCAAGGGAGTAATTGAATTAACCTGGGACTGCGGAGCACCAATCACTGCAGCTTCGGCGCTCTTCCTGCACACAGCTGACCTTGGGCTCACTGAGGTGGAAATTAAGCCGGAGGAAGAGCTGCAGTCGGTCAGCGCTCACAGCGGTGCGTATGGATCTTCTGGACCGCTGGTACAGAATGGAAAGGCGGTCTCCCAGTCGCTCAGCAGGCGGGCCCGCCACAGTGGTGCACATCTCGGCTGCGGAGATGGAGAGCTACCACCACTTCCTGGGGCTGTGCCTGGACACCGAGGGCTCTGCGGCAGCAAGTACGCCTTGGCTCTCTGTCTGCTTTGTGAGTGCTGGTCCTCAGATAGAGACCTCCACCTGAATGGATGTCTTCTGCTGTCCTCTGCCACATTCCTGTGCTTCTGGTTACTGACATTATGCTCTTCCAGACCTGAGCAGATCTGCTCCATTCCAGGTCAGGCAGGTGATTTTTGTGAGCTGTGCAGGTAAAGCAGTGCAGGTGCTTGTGATCAGGTAGCGACCAGAATCAGGACAAAGCCTAGACTGTAATTATTAATATATAAGGCAGTCCATTAAGACTTTTTGTATTTTGTAGTGTAACAACATGCTCTCTTCAAGAAAGGGAAAAGAAAAGCTTAAAATCACATTATTTTAAACTCAGTATAATGTACATTAATTTAAACAAGATCTTACTTTGAGATATGCAGTCTTTCAAATATATTTAATCCTATTCCACGGTTTAAGTATCTACTGTACGGCTTGTGATCTTGTTTCTAAAATTAGAGATGTCTTAAACTTGCTAAATATAAATTAGATTACACTGTGTGATTCAGTCTAATTCATAGCATTGTCACTCCCACTACCCAAAGGGTACCTTTACCCAAAGTGCCTTCTGTTCTTGGTTTTAAACGCACCACCATACAGTTAAGTTAAAGTTGGGACATTGCTTATTGGTGGTACAAGATATATTTCACAGGTTCACATGATAATATATTATGATATTAGAATTATTTCACCTTTACCCCAGTATAATAATTTTATGAGAAATGCTTAGTAAAGTGTTCATGGAATGTTAATTGAGACATTTCTAAGTATAAATATAAGCATTTTCCCAAATTTGTTGTGGTAAGGTTTTTATTGTCCTCTTTGTCACCTTTTATGTTCCTTGTTAAGATTAGATGCTACTTTTACTAACTCACTAAAATTAACAAGATTTAGTGCAAAATACATTTTCCCCAGTACCAACTCCTTTTATCCTGAATAAAACAATTGATATCTTGCAAAGACATTAGACTGTTTTTCAGGATCTCCTGAGTTGATATTGCAGAGGTGTTCAGTAGCTCAGACTGACCTGGGCTGTGACTTAAAAGGCAGATCTGTTCTCAGGAGGCCTTAGAGGTGCTGAGAGCACAGACAGCACAGACACCATAGGCCCCTCCTGAAGACCTGTCTGTTCTTTCATTTTAGTTGGGTGTTCTTTTCTGCATGTGATTGAAAAAAAGCAGAAAATGCTTGTATTGTGATGAAAGAAAGGATTTTCAGGGATAGAACTATCAATGAGCATTATGTGGTATGTATTAAGAACTTAGGCCCGGCATTTATTCAGTATAAATACCGATTGTTAGTTGAACTCCTTATTGAAGCAGGTAAATCAGTTGAGAACCAGTTCTCATTTACAAGGTTGGCCTGTTTACACAGCAGGGCATTTACTAGGGCATATTGCATGACATAAGTTACTTAGAAGTGCAAGAGCAGTACCCTACACACAGCCCTCCGCTCTGGGGTCCTGACCATGCCTGAGCTCCAGCTCCGCACACCCTCATGCTTCCTCTTAACCAGAAGAGTCCAATGTTTGCATCTGCATGTACTGTACATGAGCACAGTCTGTGACCCAGACAGCTGTATTATAAAGGAACGTGCTGCATTTAACCATGATTTCACAGAGCAGTGATTTGTTTGCGCAATGATAATAATTACAGTTCCCTGTTTGTTCTGTGCTCAGCGTGACGTAGGAATAAAAGATAAAAAGACATTTTCTAATCTGTTTGACATGGTTGCGGAACTTTGCTCTCCCTGGATTTCTGCTTGTTCCTTGGAATTTGGGTCAGATTTTCCACGACATTTAATTCCAGATAAATCTGTGACCAAGCAGACTGAAGCACAGCTTCCACTAGGTGATGGCTTGAGCTGAGAGCTTCCCACTCAGGGTTTCCTGTTTCAGGTCCTGGTGTTTCTTAACCCCTCTAGTGTTGCTCAGTGCTTTCTGGTACCTGGCAACTCTGTTCTCTTGTCTGTGGAAACAGGGCCCCTGCTCAGAGTGACACAAGTTTTGGATGGGTTTAGAAGTTGAGGGGAGGCGGTAAAGGGGCAGGGAGAGGTAGGACAGCTCCACAAAGAATCTTTGATAATTTCTCAGCACGTCCGGAGGGACACAGTGTAACCCTGGAGCATGGTCAGGGGTGAGAGCACAGAGGTGTGGGAGACACCGAACTGAAGTCTTCCAGAGACGGAGAAGCCTGGAGGAGAGGAGCTCCTGAAGAGGGCCGCTGTGCTGAGCCTCGCTTCCCTCTGCCTGAAGCCCGACCGGGTGCCGAGATTTACTGCGCTCAGCTGTTCCATGTGTTCAGGCGCTCAGGGGGTCCAGGTGAAGCTGGCTCCTCTAATGAAACAGCCTGAGCAAAATAAAGAAAGAGCAGCGCATGGTTTCAATTGAATTGTTTATTGCTTTTTGCTGGTACGTGAGCACCAGGCTCTCTGAGTCGTATGTGAGCCGTTGGCTCTCTGGAGGCTGTGAAGCAGGACAGCGCAGGCCCTCTGTGCTCCTCCAGACCCAGGTCATCCCTCAGACAGGAGCACTGTACCTTCCCTGTGAGAAGAAGACACAGAAGAGATGCTATTATGATGTGAACAGAGACTCTAGACTCTGGACATCCTGTGATGATATAATATAGAAAATTGTAATATAAATGTCAAAACAATGAAAATGGGGTAGACAACCTATATGTGGTACAATAATAAAGGTTTTGAAAAACTCTCAGCAGTGCCTGTAAAAGAGAAGAAAGGCGACTGTAGTAGAGATTTCTGTAGGGATTATGGGTGCAGCACTGCTGAAGGTTAGAGTCCTTATTCTGCGGTTGTGTGCTGTGTGCTGTATACACTACAAGGGCAGACTGGCTGGCAGCTGTCCAGACTAATTCTAATAATCCCCGTTTCGAATGAACACTGCAGGACGCTTGGAAAACACTGGCAAATGGGAGGTGTTTTGTTTGGGAGGTGGCTGCTGGGAAATGTGTCAGCTGATGCTGAGCTGATAGTACTTGTTAGTACATAAGATGCCAACTTCAAACATTGGGAATGCCTTCTGCACCTGCTCTGAAACACACAAGGCAGTGACAGTTTGATACAGAAATGTTTGCTGCCCACATCTGCTATTATTTGCCTTTTCAGTTTGCTGGATAAGTGTAGTTGTGTCTCCTGTGCTGCTCCACCCACAACTTTGCATAGCTTCTAAAAGCCCTGATCTGTCCTGAGGCATCGCTCCGCTGGGCTGTTAGAGACCATGTGAACTCCCTGATGCTGATTGCTTTCGGTATCTAGAGGCTGCTGAGGTCTCAACTATCTCTACTGCAACACAAGCGCTGAGCAGCCTTCAGAGTTCCTCTCTAGGAGTAGATACAGTTCTGTGGCATGCCTCTCTCTGAGTGATTATGTGAAGTCACTGAATAAATCAGTGCCACCCTGGCGCAGAGCTTGAGACATCGACTGTTACTGAGCCGTGAGAAGTTAGCCTACAGTGTCATTCCGGCTTGTGTGTAATGCGCTAGTGGCGATTGTGATGATGGGAAATCCACTAAAGTACCGGTGTTGCTGTAAGTCCATGCTGTAGGGTCTGTGTCAGTGGTTGCACTAGATAGAGGGATAGGAAATGTGGTTGTTCTTTTGCAGTGAAGAGTGGGGCAGAAAATTTAAAGAAGGAGATTAGATTGAAACTCTCCGGCTTGTGTAAAGAAGTGGAAAAGGAAACTTGAGGACATGGTTGCTCACTATTTAAACTCCAGCTGTTGATGTCATAAAAAACTGGATTTGAATCCAAGGAGAGTCTGGATCACCTCATGGGCTGTGCTTTTCAGCAGTATCAGTATCGTGCGCTGTGCATACAGTACAAGAGACTAATAATTATCGCGTCTCCCTGCGACTGCCGCAGGCTGGGCGCTTTTCTTTCTGTCTGCCCCGGCGTTTCTGAAGCGAAACCTCAGAAATAGATTTTGAACCTTGTTCTTGCCAACCTCAGCAGCTTTTGCAAAAATAATTTAGCTGAAAAGAAACGGAGAGGAACTCTGCTGTTGCACAGCCCTTGCATGGAGGAGAACATGCTGTATTAACTCTTTATGAGACTGGCTGGCAGAAGCACTTTATCATCAAGCTGTTTTACACACAGTACACAGTTTCCCTTTACTGAAAAACACACTGACAGTTAGGAGGTGAACGAAAAGACCTGGTCTCAGACATTCCCAGCTGGAGGAAACTGGACAGTCAAACAATACCTTGTTATAGAATAAACAAACCCCCTCACCATCGCAGGGGGCCCCAGGCTTGGGGAAAACTTCACGCCGATTCACCCAGGGAGTCCCGGCTCTGCGGCAGGAGACTGTTGCACATGATTTTAATTTGAAGGAATGTTCAAAGGAGAAAGCACACAGACCGAGGCTCACATGTCAGCCCATGAGATCCAGCAGGCAGATTTCTTTCTGGGACAGAAGGCAAACAGTGAGGAAACAGGGAACTTGTAAAACAAATGCTATTAATGGATTCCTTCTCCTCTCTCTCCTGTGATAGGTCTGCTCTGTCTTATTTACACTGAGCCGTGAAAGATTGTGTCAGAGAGCAGGGTCCTACAGTTGGAGGAGCTGTTAGGCTGGAAAAAATTACAGAAGACGTTTCTTCCCACAAAAATGTACTTCTCGTCAAGCCTCATTCACAGCTGGTGTGTTTAGAAAGCCGAGGAGTAAAAAAAATGGTAGCGGACTCAAAACTGGCCAGACACTCTTTGTTACTGTTTTTTGGGAATGTTTAATTCATTTTTTTTGTGGCATCCTGCCCTTCTTCACTGTCACAATGATGAAGAGAAATAGATCACTCATAGGTGAGTGTTTCGTTGGTTATGAGACTATGTTCATAGTTTATGGACAAAGGCTGCCAGGTTTTTGACTCTTTTTAACTCTGGCTTTCATGTTGTGTTCGGACTCAGCACAGAGAAATAAATACTATAGTGTAGTAAAAGACCGACAGTGCTGACAGAAAGATTCTTCTGGGTGTGATGTAAATCAGTGGAACTTAGTAAAGATGTGTGAGAGCCTTTGATCAAGCCTACGACCTTCCGAGACAGCTGATAATAAATGTGATATTTGACTGTCCTGGTCAGTCACTAGTCCTGGGGTTAAAGAGCTGAGGTGAGGTGACTGTCTGTTTGCTTGCGTGTTTCTGCGGCCTGGTTTCACCTGGTATGTTCAGAATTACACAATATAATATGTAGGATGCAATGACACTTATGTGGTTCTACACTGCATTATTATATGAATGCACAATATTCTTTCTTTCTAATAAAACCACATCAGCTTTCAAGAATAATCAGTGATTATTAGCTTGTTGCTGTGTCTAAGATGTGCTGGCCTGTGGAAATGCGTTGTGGTTGCCAGCCTTGCGATTTAACCACGAGACAGAAACTTTGTTGTCCAAGTACATTGCCCTTTGGTTCTGATAATCCTTCTTAATGCACAAGGACCTTTTAATTGAACATCTGGAAAGATAATCCCTCAGAGCTGGCTACCCTCAGTAGACCTGGTGTGTATTAATTAGGTGATGCTGGAATGCAAACACTTGGAGCTTCACCTCATCCTGGTGGAATAGAGGTGGAGTGGAAGTGAAGTGTGGTAGAGGTGGAGTGGAGTAGAGGTGGAGTAGAGTAGAGATAATGTGGATGTGATGTGGAGTAGAGGTGGAGTTGAGTAGAGTTGATGTGGAGTAGAGGTGGAGTTGAGTGAAGATGAAGTGGAGTAGAGATGGAGTGGAGTAGAGATGATGTGGAGTAGAGGTGGAGTTGAGTGAAGATAAAGTGGATGTGAAGTGGAGTAGAGATGATGTGGATGTGTAGTGGAGGAGTTGTGAAGTGGAGAAGAGGTAGAGGTGGAGTGGAGTAGAGGTGGAGTAGAGATGATGTGGATGTGTAGTGGAGGAGTTGTGAAGTGGAGTAGAGGTGGAGGTGGAGTGGAGTAAAGGTGGAGTAGAGGTGGTGTGTTGTGAAAGGATGCTGTAACTTGGGCTATAATGTACTGTTCAAGCCCGACTCAAACAGACTCTTAGGAACTTACGAGATTCCCACTGTTTCATCTGGAGGATGCTGAAAGTTTTAAACATGGGTTCTCTGTATTTCTATGTGTGATATGTTTCGAGAAAGTGCCACACAGGCTGTACAGCATTCCCACTGGTAAAGATACAGACTTGTGACATAGGGCCTCCTGCAGAGTACCTGTCTGTCAGTGTCAAAGGCACAAACACTGAGCAGCTCTCCTCTCCTGCTCTTCAGTTCCCTTTATTCAGTGAAAAAGAGACATGGAAATACAGAATATATGAGATTTAAGTAGATATTCAAGTCTGTCATTTACTTGATATTACGTTACTTTATGATGTTTACTTTTACTTGCAAAGACTGTACCTCATTTCCCTTGGTCTGTAAACATTCAAACAGAAGGTTATTGATGGAGTTCAGACACTTACTCATGTGACCAGAGGTAAAAAGCAGCTTATTTATATCTGAAAATTGTGAGAGAATGTACTAATCAGGATTGGTCATTTTGAGTCTGACTGTGGGTCTTTAAGAAAGGCTGTGCTGTGTGTTACCATGGTGCTGATCTCACCCAGAGTGTCCTTGTAATCTGTACAGAGTCAGAGCCAAGGTCTCTGTCAGAATCTGTCAGAAAACAAAGCAATGCTCTTACTGTCATTCCCAGCACTGCGCTAGGTTATAGCTTACAGGATGGTTTTTCAAAAGCTTTTTTGTTTCTAGTATTCTGAAAATTTCTGTAAATATTTTGCAGGTGTCAGAAGCCCCATAGACAAAGGAAGGAAGAACTCCGGTGATATTTTATCACAAAGTTTGGGAATTCTATTGGATCAAAATGTTGCAAAATAGAGCAAAACATTTGAAAAGCCAGTCTTATGGGGTGTAAATCATTTTCATTGAGTTAAACCTCACGTCTTGTTTGCGCTGCTCTTCAGCTCAAATTCAACTGACAGACAGACTTTTCTTCTCCAGTACAAGACTTTTGTTGCCTGTTTGTCATGCAGGTGATATAAGCGCAGTCTCAGCTCTTACCCCAGTGGCAGACATCACTGATGTGCGTTGCAATTCTATTTTCTGCTGCTTATCATTAAAGGGAAAGTAACCCATGCTAGTAGCTCTTTATACAGAAAAAAATCATTAAGTCATTTTAGTTTTGGTTTTGTTCTGGGTTGTGGAATTTCCTACTGAAATATTTGTATCATATTTTTATCAGGTGCTCTGGCAGAATACAATGGAGAAGTCAGGCATGTAAGAAGTCAGAAGGGCTGTATGGAATGTTAACACAATATGTCTGTAAAATTAAACATGGACCACAGCTGTGCTAATTAGTTAAGTTAAGTCCTCCCCTGAAGCCAGGGCTTCACTGAGCCAAAGACAGTAACTGTAACTGTATTACTACTCTGATTGTTTTGACAATATTTTATTCCCTGGGATATGTGCAGATACCAGGAATCCTGGGAATCTGTTTGCTGCAGAAAAATCGGATGTATTAGTGACAATCAAATACTATTTCTCTGATTTATTCCCTATGAATATCTCTTAGGAAAATGTACAACATTTTAGTGAAATTCAGTACCTCTTATTTTATAAGTAACATGGATTAATGGTACAGAGGCTCTTATTTAGGTGGCTAATCTGGACTTGACTATCGACAAAAAAGGATGATGATTTCAAAAATGCCCCGTCCCGCTTTTTTGGTGTCAGTAGTTCTTACAGCTGCATCTGGAAGGAGCTCAGAAAATCTTTTTCAACAACATGGCTGCACAGTTTGTTTCAGACCCTGTGACCTGTTACGAAGCATCTTTCAGGACCCTATGCAGACGACACAATCCGGAAGGGAGTGAACACACACAGGGGGGGGGGACGAGGAACTGTGCTGGTAGAGGAACCGGGGGGGGCGTAACAAAGGTGCTCTGGGGGGCGTGGTCCAGGCGAACAGTCAAAGGGATCTAAAGGGAAGTCCAGTGCAGGCAAAGGTCCAGAGGCGGGCGATCAATCCAAGACGAACAAGACAAAGTTAAACACCGGAGCGGGATCCGGCGAAGGGTCGGGGAGAAAAAGGGGGACGGGACCAGGCGCTCCAGGTCCCAGACTCGGCTGGTTCAGGAAACCAATGCAGAGCCCGGAACAGAGTGAGCATCTGGCTTTTGTAGGGAGGCAGGAATTGGGAGCAGGGGCACAAAACCAACTAAAAAGAGAACGAGCCGGAGCGCCCTTAAGGGGGAGAGACTACAATCGTGACACGACCCTTTTGTATCTCTTGGTTCAGTTCGGAGTTTGTTCCCTCTAGATTTCCTCTTCTGTCTTCAAGTCTTCATTTCAACATAACACCTGAGCACCACTCGTCCAGTTCACTTTCACTTACTGCAAGTGTTTCTATCAGGTTGCCTCATGGTCTCCTCTGCTCCGCACTCAGGAGTCGTGGTTCCCTTAACCTGCCTGAGACACTGCTTAGGAGCCAGGAAATAACTCTCCCTCTTTGAACGGCTTCCTTTGTAGCCAGAAGAACTCACAGTCACAGATTCAGCACTTGGTGGTGTTTTCCTTGCGACAGAGGCAAGAGGCATCTACATACTGTAACCAAGATTCACCATCACATGAAAAGTCTGGACTTTCTAATATTAAAGCTCTGTTATTCTAATAAACGCATACCTTTAGACAAACAGAGCATAGTGAAGAATGCCCTGATAACTATTCTGCAAACCACTGTGTATTTCCTCAGCTCCATATTTAGTAGCTCTTTTTCTTAGTAGTATTTTCTGTAAGCACCCATTGTCTCTTATATTTTTCTTGGTCATATTATAAATATTTATTTTAGAACAAAATGCGGTGTAAGACTCGGCCTCACATCTGTAACTATTTTTGATAATGTTAGCTGTTTATATTTGGCAGTAGCTTTGTGTAATTAGTAGGGAGTCTAAGAAATGGTTAGAGCTACCAAACACGATGCGGATCTGCTGCCTCTGTTTCAAACCTTGTGCAGGCAATTCTTAATTCTATATTCTATATTTAGCTTCATTGTGAATCTTCACTTGAGAAGAACAAGCTCTTAATAAAGTGTGATAATGCAGTGCTTTATGCTGTTTCACAGAAGGGGTTTTGTTTGCTTTTAAAGTTCGGTACTTGGCTTCAGTGAGCTTTGGGGTGAACTAAACCATTAGGGCAAAGGATTATGGGAACGACAGGGAGCCCCCCTGGCATAAAAACAGAGTCTTCAATATGGAAGAACAGAGCTGTGAAAAGATGTTTTGTGTGGCCAAATGAAATTTTAAAGGGATGGCCCCCATCGCTACAGTCTGAGCTACGGAACAGGCATGATGACTGAACCCTTTGTCCTGAGCAGCCAGAAAAGTGACCAGGAACTCCACAGAAGCAGAGTTACGTGCAAAAGAAGGGACTTGTAGTGAAGATTTTGTTTTTTCCGTGCATCATAATCTTCTCTGTTGTGGAGATTGTCTTATGACTAAGCCAGTGTATTAATACCTGAAGATGTCCTTGGTCAGTAATGTGCTGCTCTGATCCCGAAAGCTACTCTTGACTCTCTGGCTCTGCGCTCTGTCTCTCCTCTCTCCCAGACGAGATCATGCAGCAGGAGATCCGGCCTCTCCTTGCCGTGGACATCATCGAGCAGCTCCACCGCCAGTTCGCCATCCTCTCAGGTAGGGCTCGGCTCCAGCTGACGGTCTGCACCCCCCTGTCACACGCTGGCAGGCTCTGTGCTGCCACATTTCACCACCAGCTCCTCCCCTTGGACAACTGGAACACAACGGCTAATTCACCAATGACACATACCTACACGATTTCTGAAGTGTTTATAGCTAAGGGAGCTGTTTACATAAGAACATATTTCATAATTAACCTTTAATGTCCAGTCGCTTGGTAAATACCAGCCATGACTGCTGTTTCCCTACAGAGCACGTCCTTGCTCTTGAACCTGTAGTCCTCACTTGCCTCCTTGTGCACACTTGTTCGTCTGTGCCCTAATACTCCACGGGCAAATTGCACAGATAAATTACACGCAGAATGTGTTTCTCCCCTGACTGTGTCACTGGGGGTCTGTTCTTGTGGTGGGTTATATTCTTATTCAACACATTAACTCTAGACTCTCTTAATTATGAAAGTTACTGTCTTGCATTTGACAGATTAACTCTTTCCATATGAATGGCTTAGATTTGCATCAGTTCCGACTGACTGGCTAGGAACTTTAACGTGTGGAAAAATACACATTTGCTTCTATCCTGCACACAACACCTTTTCTTCTTACCTCCTAGAATACGTCATTGTGAAAGTGACACAGACCTCCAGGTGAAATGCAGGTCTGGGGCGCTCTGTGAAAATGTTTGCTTCATTTTGTTACCTCTTGTGTTTGATTTTCTTTTTGATCGCTCAAAGCAGGAAATGCCTGCAAGACCTGAAATCATTACTTTATCTTAGCAGGGAGAATACATTGGTTATTTCATGGTAATCATATTTTATTGAAGCTTTGCAGTTTTTATGCGCTTAGCACCGCAGGTCTAGGAGAATTGTTACCTAACTAGGCAATGAGACACAGAAGTGTGTAGAAATAAAAAAAAGCTGAAAACATTGCTGTGAATCCGTGAAATAGGTTTGCAAATTGAAGGCCGACAGCTTTTCGTGGCTCAAGGAGAACAGCCTGGTCTCCCGGGCGCAGATAACAATTCGCTGCAGGTTAGGCCTTCCTCACGCAATAGTCTGATCCCTGGTCAGTAGCTATATAGCCGCGAAGAGCCCAATTAACAGCTCCTCAACGAGCTGTTTCAGTGGATTTGTATTTCATAGCTGTTCCGTAGTGTGCTGCCTTTGTTTAAAATATTGAGTGGTTATCGCACAACGTGTACAGGGCCAAAGAGCCAATACACATGTTGTATTGACTGTAATGATATTCCTTATTCCTTATTCCTTAGATAACAAATTACCTGTGACGGAGGAGGAGCTCAGGGAGCTGCCTTAGATCAGTTCAGTTGAGCTGGGATTGCACTGCACGGGCTCCTCATAGTCTGCATCCTACCATAAACACACAATACCAGACAGACAGCTACAGAAACGGACAGGAAATCTGTTTCCTGAGGTTCAGGAAATGTTTAAAGGTGGAATATATAGCAAGGGAGAATGTAATGGAAGAAACAGAACAAAATAAGAAATTATAAAGATGTTTGGTCCTCTTTATGTTAGTGAAGGAGAAGAAGAAAAGATTTGGCTTTAGAACTATTAAGCTTCCAGATTTAGCTCATGAAATGGTTGCTGTTAAAACATACTTTCTTTGTGTTTTGTGTCTGGCTAAAGCTACTGTTGTATATATACAGCAGTTGAAGGACCCTGTTAGATTAGATGGTGGAAAACTCTGTTTTGTAAAGAGAAACAGAAAAAAGTAATTAAATGCAGTACTCTGTACTTCCACACTCATTACAGTATTATAGTTGTTAACTGAATTTGACATTATGAATTGTGGCATTATTTATGGTACATAAACTTTAATATATTTTTTTAATTTAATAATGTATTTTATACATATTCTCTCCGTGAGAAATGTACTTCTGTGAGGAGGAGGTTATGAGGGACACTGAAGGACAACAGAGACACAGACCTCTTTCCTCTGCACTCCAGCATGATAGCACAGATCAAGCATGGCGGCTTCTTAGGTTAAAACCTGTTTAATCTTCTGGAGTCTTATGTCTGCAGT
Source organism: Atractosteus spatula (assembly GCF_055471065.1). Taxonomy (NCBI): domain Eukaryota; kingdom Metazoa; phylum Chordata; class Actinopteri; order Semionotiformes; family Lepisosteidae; genus Atractosteus; species Atractosteus spatula. Next base: position 73,617,388 of record NC_142709.1, on the reverse strand, counting down.
ATTCACTCTGCTGTACCCTGGATAAGAGACTCAAGCTGTCTGATACTTGAGGTGTTTGGTGTAACCAGCCGCAGAATTTTCAAGACCTCGAGAGTCAGATGTTTCCGTGGAAACTGAATCAAGGGAACGATGCACAGCAACCAGAGAAAGGCCTTCCTGTGCCAGAGCAGCTGTGCGGAGCAGAGAACGAATGTCATTCTTTTCCACCCATGTAAACCCTCCAGACTTCAGTGTGTGAAAAAACTGCAAAGCTGGCACTTGCTGTATGTGGAAGACTCCAAGCTGTGTAACTGTACTGCGGGACAATTTTACAGAAAGGGTGTGGTAGACTCATTGATTTTTAGAGAGCTCTGCTATAGCCCAGAATACTTTATGCTTTTTAATACTGTATATGGAACTAACTTTGTATTTAGCTTGGTGCCTTAGGTTAGGGTGTACTGATTTGAAAAACTTTTGGTCAGATCTTAATCCTTTTGTCAAAGTGACTTGACAAGCATTTGAAGGAAGTATTAGTCCTAGGATAGTTACTGGTCTAATGTCAGTGAAGCGAATGTCTGACATTACACATAATCCTGTTTATAAATACCCTAAAGGACAGGGAAGAGCTTACACAAATGGACTTTTGACAGACACTGCCTTTTTACATCGTTGCATTACTCAAAATCTGAAAGCTGACTAGAAAGTGTGTATTTGAATAGCTTTCTGTGAGTCTCACATGGATTTTGCAGGTCCCACAGAACTGTGAATCAGTGTGTCAGATACTGTACATGAGGTTTGGCAGCTTAGCTTGGCTGTTTGGTTGGACTGTAGCAGGAAATGGAATATAGGAAGAAAAGAAGACAGTTTACAAATGACAGGAGGGTATTCAGCCTGTCTAGCTCATTCAGTTGCTAGCAGATACAGTAATTAGTCTTAGAATCTTGTCCAGACAAGTAGCCGAAGTTCCAGTGTCAACTGCATGGCTGGGCAGCTTGTTCCAGGCCCCCACAGCTCTCTGTGTAAAGTAGAGCTTCCTGTTCAGAGTCTTAAATGCACTTCCCCATGGATTTCACTGATGTCCTCTGGCGTGTGTTTCTCTGCTGACTCTGAAGACGTCGTTGACACCTTTGGAAATGTTGAATACTTGAATCATGTCCCGCGGGCGGCACAGTGGGGCAGGGGACAGCATTGCTACAGTACCTCACAGTTCTGGGGCCTCAGATTCAATTACAGAGCTGGGGTGCTGTCTGTGTGGAGTTTGTATGGCCTCCTCATGATCACGTCGGTTTCCTCCCACAGTCTAAAGGCACGCTGGTAGGTTAACTGTCCTCTGGGAGAATTGGCCCTGATGTGAGTGTGTGTGTGCCCTGCGCTGGACTGGACTTCTGTCCTGGATGTGCCAGGGAAATGCTGGGATAGACTCCGGCTCCCCTGCAGCCCTTAACTGGATAAAGCAGCTAGAAAACGATGAAAGGATGAATCAGGTCCTCTCCTTTATCTTCTCTGTTTGAGGTTAAAAGCTTATTCCTACCTTTCATTTAGTGTGAGACATTTCCTTAAGTGCAGGAATTTGTCTGATTGCAGAGCAGGAATATCTTTGTGTAACATGATGGCTACAATCTGTACAAAACATACTTTGAGTTGAATTCAGCTGTATCTCCTAAAATTTCAGTTTGCCTCTTATTCTGCTGGGCTGCCTGGAGCCAGATTCATGCCAGGACATGACAGGCTGCAATGTTTAAAACTACAGTACTAAATTTCCTTTTGTCCTCAAAAACGTAAAGAAATGATTGAGTACGAGAGAATGATTCCTGATAGAGTAAAGGAAAGTGGTGGATGTCAGAAAAAAGAAGAATATGAACTGGTAGGGAATTGCATGACAGAGATCCCTGATCCTTCTAAGAAACGTTATGCTTAAAAAAATTCTGAGTGTGAGGAGAGGTTGGGCAATATTTTACTGCGGACAAAGACCCCTTATCAGGAATGTGCAGAATGTGTGTCTTTTTACAAGCAAGGGCCATGGCTTTAAAGTAGGAGACTGGATTGACTGTAAAGGCATGAGGGAAGACAATAAATTTGCAGGTCTAGGACAGCCCTGGGAGACTCTGAGAACATGAACGTAAACAGACCCTGCTTCTCTCTGCTAGTCGCTGGCCCCAAGTAGAGATGTTGGAGAAAATGATTGTTATTCCCATGAAAATAAAATGACAACGTTTTTTAGGTAGGGGTTTTTATTCATTATTATTTTGCTTCTGTGGGCTGCAGGTAGATGCGGTACAGATGTACGGTGCACAGTGTTGCCCAGGCTGTTCTCTGAGGGAGTTAATGACTCTCCTCGTGCTCCTCTTTCACATGAGATGAAAAACCCAGGTCATCTTTTTGGTGATGCAAAACTGATGAACGATTGAGCCCTAGTCTCTGTTGTTCACTTTACATCAGTGGTCAGGAAGAATTAGTTATGGAGCTGTAATTAAGTATTAAGGAAAGCCTACAAATGGCACCCTGGATCATGGAGAATACAACTGATACTGCAACATTTTAAAGCACAGAAAATTAAACGTGTGTAAATCTGAATAGATGTTGTTACAGTTACTGTGCATAATTGTATACACATTAAAATAAGTAACGAACAGAAAAACAAACAAAAGATTTAAATTAAGAGTATTGCGACTGTTAGCACATTTTAGCAACGTTTTAAGAACAATCATATTTTTCAAGAAGTTGGGAAGCTGAGAAAAAATCTAGAAATCAGAATTGCAAGAAAGAAGAGAAAACAAGCTGTATTTCTTGAACGAGTTGCGATGGGATTTACAACGAACATTTCAGCAGACGTATTGACGTACGATGTAAAACATGCAGTGTTTAAAGAATGCAGCGGGTTTGAGGTTTGTGTCAGTATTTAGTCCAATAGCTCCACCTAGTGGTACGTGTTTGAATAGGTGGATCTCTGCGACCTTTTTCTTCTGCCTTCCAGAGCAATTCAGTCTTTTCAAAAGAACCAAAGGAAAGTTACGAAATAGAGAAGGACTTTCAGTCCAACAAATGAATTGGGTTGCTGGAAGTTTATTGATCTGGGGATCTCATCCTCCCATTTCCTGAACGAAGCCAGGATATTGGCTCTGACATCATGGCTGGGAAGCCTGTTCATCCACAACCCCCACAGCCCCTTATGTAGAAGGCAACTCATGGCCCCATTTTCCACTTGTATTCTCTGTTTTGTGTTTCACTTCTGATTCTGGACATTTGGCTGATGTTGTCAGTGCCTTTGAGGATTTTGAATACTCAAATCAGGTCTCTGTTCCAGGTTGGAAAGATTTAGGTACTTAAGAATGATAGTGACTGACTACTGCTTCTGTATGCTGAAATGCAGTACTGTGGTCTTGTGGTCTTGACTGGTGAATACCAGGGTACACGTTTTCAATCAGAGTTGACCCATGTAAATCCCTAGTCTTAACCCAAATGCTTGAATCTAGCCATTAAAACCCTACCTTTAAAGCTTTAACCTTAACCCTAAATCCCTGAACATGGAAAGTAGACTTGTCCTTAAAACCTACCTGTATTCCTAATACTATCTTTAACCTTCCCAATCCCCCAAGCACTCTGTGAGCGTGTGGAACAAAGTGAAAAGCTGATTTCCTGTATCCTCTGAGTAGCAGCGTGTTGAGCTTCTTGGATCAAAGACCAGCCAGGAGCAGAACAATGCAGGAGTGCTCTTTCTCTGGGCTGTGCAGGTCCGGGTGTAGCTCAGTCTTGCCTTAGGCTATTCAGTGACTTTTACCTTAATTTGTTTCATAAGAATATAATTGTGATTCTTTGCCATAAAAACCCCTAACTGGTCTTTTCTCGATGCTACGCAGGAGGCAGAGGAAAGGATGGAGCCCCAGTCATCACGTTCCCCGAGTACTCCGGGTTCGGCGACCTCCCTGATGAAGACTTTCTGAATGTTGTCACATATCTGACTAGCATACCTAGGTAAGATGGGATTGAGTTCTGTAATTTTTGCATTTTTGCCCTTTATGAACTTTTAGACTCTTCAGCCATGTGATTTGGAAGGGCCGGTTGTGTGTTTTTCACACCCCTGCTCACAGCTTCAGGCCACACGGTGAGGGAGAGCCTGCCCAGCCCCAGAGCTGGCACAGCTGAGAGAGTCCAGGCTGACTGGTGACATGACCCAGGCTCAAACCCCTGACCACAGCTCTGCCTGCACTCCAACCAAGGCTCTCACTGTCTGAGTCACCCCACCTGTGCCAGGAAAAGCTGCCTGTGCCAGGAAAGGTTCTCTTCTGAATAGAAAGGAAAACTAGAAAAACTCGCAGAACTTGTCCCTCTTTCATGAAGAGAAACCTGTTGTGTTTTCTGTGTGTTCCTTCCTGGTGACACCATTATTCTGTAATACAAATCTCCCAATATGTAATCTAATCTCTTCTTCCAGTTAAGCAAAACACGAAGTTCCACGAAGAGTGAATATCCTATTTTGTTCTCACAGTCCACCTAAACAATGTCCGTTTCAACTGTTTAATCCCGAAGCTGAACTTCACAACAGCTGTTTCAGGGCAGAGAGGGAACTGTTCTCATTTTGAGTCATCTTGTGATGGGCTTCCCTCACTCCTCTCCCATGCTGCCTGACTTAAAGTTTGCATGAGGCTCTGGCACAACATGCTGAATAATTAAACTGCCGAGCTCTGCGCACTGTCAACATCCGAGGCCTCCCGTGTCAGTCTGGGATGTGCCCTGCAGAGCCACCTGACACCTGCTCCTAGACGGGCCCTGCTCACAGAACTGAGGAGAAAAGGCACCTGTAAACCACGTGAGAGAACCAGCTCTAAACCAGCTTGTGAGAAGCTCCAGAGCCTGCACTGGCATTAAATGTTTCACTGCAGGTTTTTGGAGAGACCATTTAAAATGAGCATAATTATCTTAGCCTAGTGCACAGGGGCGTTTGAAAGTGTCAAATCATAACTGTTGGCTTAAGATAAAGTTTCTAAAAACAACTTGAGATAATAATTGTGAATAATAATAATAGGTTATAGTATAATTTCAATACTAGAATACACTAAGTCTATATGTAGACACAATTGTTTAATATATAGATAGTAAACATCAAGCAGGGAGCTGCGTCAGCATGCACAGGCAGCAGATGAACAGGTGAAGGTTTATTCCAGCTGAAAGGAAAAGAAAGGAGACGCCCAAAGAAGCTCCACAGCCAAAATGTTGTATCGCTTTTCTTTTCCTTTCAGCAGGAAATAAACATTTATCTTTTCATTTTCATACACAGTCTCTCTCTCATCCTAGCGTTAATCCCGCATCAGCAGGGTCCGCTTGTCGGCACGCCCGTCTCCATTTGGTGGTTTGAACCAAATCTTTGAGCTGACGTTGCCATTAACTGCGACCGAGAAATACTCCAACCGGCGTGTCGCTCCGCCTGCAATCGGAGGGGGGGGGGGGAGATCAAAGTAATGTAGCCAGTTCATAGAGGGGATTATTAGGAGGCATGGGGAATTTGGCCAGGATGCCGGGGTTACACCCCTACTCTTTTCGAGGAACACCCTGGGATTTTTAATGACCACAGAGAGTCATGACCTCGGTTTTACGTCTCATACGAAAGATGGTGCTTGTTTACAGTATAGTGTCCCCGTCACTATACTGGGGCATTAGGACCCACATGGACCGCAGGGTGAGTGCCCCCTACTGGCCTCACTAACACCTATTCCAGCAGTGGCCTTAGTTTTTCCCAGGAGGTCTCCCATCCAGGTACTGACCAGGCTCACACCTGCTTAGCTTCTCATTTTCATACACAGTAAACCTGCTAAATAAATATTTAACTTGTGTTTTTATGACTGCTTCAGACCGGGGCTGAGCTGGGAGGGCAGCCGGGAGACAGCAGGAGACAGGGGGCGACAGCGGGAGACAGTGGGAGACAGCGGGAGACAGTGTGCCAGTCTGGTCCCAGTAAGCCAGCAGTGAGCTGATTCAGGTGGTTATGGGCTGAGCTGGAATGAAAGCCTGCAGTCACACTGGCCTCCAGCACCAGGGCTGCCCAGCCCTGTCATGAAGTCATGTTACTGGGGGCTCTCAGCAAAACTGACCCACAGGTCCTCAAGGAGATCATAAATGACCTGGTCCTGGAAATAAGGGAATTTATTAATATTAATAGACCTCTAGAGAGCATGTTTCTCCTCTCACTGGGCAGTCCTGAGCAATGGTGCAGCGCAGGGATGTGTTTCTGGCTCTTTGCTCTTCGTGATTTAGATTCTAATCTAATTAGCAAACAAGATACATTTACAAACGATCCAAAACCAGGGGGTGAGGCAAAAGCAGAAAGAACAGCAAGGTGCTCAGCGAGCAGATGGAGAGCAGCGTCTTGCTGACAGGCCGAAGAGCGCAGGAGCAGGCTCGGAGACGGCCGAGAGCAGACAGAGATTGCCGAAGCAGGTGGGAGAGGGGGGGCAGACAGAGATTGCCGAAGCAGGTGGGAGAGCAGAGTCTGACTTCTCACTGGAAGGGAAGCAGGCTAGTGATGCTGAGAGCACTACCCGAGTCAGAAGGTAGCTCCATGACAGAGCGTGAGATCAGAGGAAGAACAGGGCTTAAATATGATGGATATGATGGAATAATTGCGGCAGGTGGTTGGAACCGTCAGGCCAGGTCCTAACCTGTCCTCTCAGCCCTGGGGGGTGCTTGACTCTTCTTGCAAACGTGTTCTGAGGAGACAGACAGCTGCGAGCTGTGGCACGCCGGGGCACAATGCAAGCGAATTAAGAACAATTAAAGAGAAGAATGTCATTTGGGCAGATTCGATACCAGGCAAATGAAAAGGAACATGAATAAGCGCAGTGACACCCACCGGTAGCAGGAATGCGCACTGTACAGATACTGTACCTGTCTGAGTCAGAGCTGCAGGAATGTAGCTCCTCTGTGCTCGTTAAGGCACTGAGTGGAAACAACAACGAAAAAAGTGGACAGAATGCTTGGGAGCAGAGCAACAATGTTACATTAGAATCCAGGGAATTTACACTTAAAATTACAATTTACTAATCAGACCTCACTTAGAATACTGTGTCCACTTTTTTAAAATATTATTTTTATTCGGTTTACAGCATACCCATCAGTAACAATCAGATAGCCAGTAAGGCAGCATCCTGTCCAGTGATACAAAGAAAAAACTGATTACAAAATAATGGAATATGACATATGAGACTGTGTCCACTTTTAATAATAATAATAATAATAATAATAATAATAATAATAATAATACTATAAGAAGAATGATTTCTTACACTTGTATTGTGCTATCCTGGACACTCCACTCAAAGTGCTTTACAGGTAATGGGGACCCCTCCACCACCACCAGTGTGCAGCCCCACTGGATGATGGGACGGCATCGTTCAGTCTCCACACCACAAAGAGAATAGTATAGCCTTAGAAAGAGATCAGATATAAGCAAGAATGAATCCTTTCAACATACAGTATGCGGACGGGGTCGTGGAGCTAAATCTTTTCAGTCTAGGACAAAGAGGAGTCTTGATTCGAGTGTGCAGTATAAGTGTACAGGGTCAGCGCAGGGGACTAAGTAGCTAAACAAGGACTCGGGATCACAATTGCAAATTCAAAGGCACAGAGAATAACAAACTCTTCTTTTCTCGAAGAGTAGCAGGTGTCTGGAAAGTCTTCCCAGTCAGGTGGTTGAGGCCCAGACTCTGGGCTCATCTAAGAAACGGTTGGATGAAACTTGAGCTTCACTTCAGTACTTAACCAGTGAATAAGCAAGAAGGTCTGAGGGACCTCCTCTCGTTAGCGACCTTGCTGTTGTTATATTCCCCTACAATTTAAATGAATGGATTCATTAGAATTCGTTGTGTATCTGCCACTTGCAGAAATGACAAACATTCAATAGACCCTTTGTTTCCTCTGTCCAGCCTGGAGGCAGCCAGCATTGGCTTCATTATAATCATCGACCGGCGGAGAGACAAATGGAGCGCTGTGAAAGCATCGCTGATGAGGATCGCGGTGAGTGCTTCTGTGTCTTCATAACAGCACTTCACTTGTGTTGACCTGGGCTTCCCTGTGTGGGTTTGTCTTGTAGGCGAGATTTGGAGATTTCTTCTTGAATTTTGTGTTTCTTTATTTTAAAAGTATAAATTTCGTCATTTCGTTAGTCTACTGGAAAGGTTTGTGTGAGAATCCACACCAGCAGTCCTGCTCCCCAGACTGGTTTTGCTGGGGGCCCTTCTGACTCATCCCGGACAGGGCAGGTGGGGGGTATTGCAGTGTTGAGCAGTCCTGAGAGGAGGCAGCAGAGCTCTGCTGCAGTCACTGGCTGTAATGCCTAAAATCCTTCAGGGATTTCTGTGAAGTGCAACAGGAATTGGGCTGCATGGGGATGAAATCGTGTAGTGGGTAGTTTGTCATAACGGGCGGGTTGTGGGTTCGGGTCCCTGCAGTTGTGCCTTGAGCAAGGTACTTTACCCGGTGGCTCCAGTCCTCTCAGCTGTGGGGACCAGTATTGCTGGGGGGATCATCCCTGAGATGGACCACAGTCCCACCCGGGGGGGAATCACATCCTCTCTAGGCTGCTTAATGCCACAGAAACCAGCCTGAGCTCTGGTCCGATGAGCCAAATAAACATAAACCCAATTGCTGTTAATTGTGAGCGAACCTTGCAGGCGCTGACAGTTTTATACAGCTGCTGTTCTGCTTGTGGCCCCTAGGGGGCGTTTCCAGGGAACCTGCAGCTGGTTCTGGTTCTCCGACCCTCTCGCTTCTTACAGAGAGCCATCGCTGACATTGGAATCAGGCTCCACCGGGATGACTTTAAAATGAAGGTACCGGTAAGCATGTGCCCTTTTCCTCCAGGTCTGAGCGATATAGTCGGTCCCTGTCCTGAACACGAGTGTCTTGCCGAAGGTGAAAACAGTGTGTCCTAACATGCAGCACGTCCTGGTGGTGGGGGTGTGTGAGAGAAATACGAATTCAGCTGCTTGAATTCTCCATGTACCGGTATGCAAACCCAGATTTCTCACACTGGAACTGGCTCCAGTGCTGGCCAGGAGCCAAATAAAGGACACAGCTGTAAAGACACTTTTTCAGCACTTGTCTGGGTCCCTGTCAAACTAGGATCAAACTAGCAGCACTTTACCTTATAAATAGCACATTATTATCTTTTTAGTGCACTTTGTCCTAGTTATTCGTGCAGCGTTCATTTTGTGTTCATGGAGATAGTGAGACGCTTAAGCTTCACTCCGAATGAATGACTAAAAGCCCTTAATAAATAAAATCGTGCGGACAATTCTGAAGGCTTTCGGCTTTCAGTGAATGCAAGTAAGAAAAGAGGTCTTCTGCAGTTCAGCAGCAAAGGGATTCCCCTCCCTGCTTGCTCTGTCCTGTACCTCAGTGTTTCCACCCACAAGATCTCCATGACACGCGAGGCCACGCCAAACCGCCTGCAGCAAGAGCTCAGGAGGGGGGTGTTCGGGGTTCTGGGGGCTCACCATACAGAAGCCCCACTTGTCACGACCTCTCCCACACCAAATCATCCGCCGCCGCACTCATAAAGAGGGGTGTTACGAGGCTTTAAAGACCTGTGTGTTTGTGTTTGGAACGTTCCCGTGACGCTGAGCTGGTGTTGCCACGCGGTGGCGCCGGCACCGAGAGACGGGCATGGCCGACGCGGTCCCGCCACGGGCCGGGCCTGCCGGTGCCTCCAGGAGGCGTGTGCAGCCATGGGTCCCACTTTGCTTTTCCAGATCGTCATGTTGAACTCGGTTTCCGAACTGCACGGCTATGTGGATAAAGCCCAACTGACAGCCGAGCTGGGGGGCAGCCTGGAGTACTGCCACAGCCAGTGGATCCACCACCGGACGGTGAGTGTGGCCCAGCCGCGCGGCTGGGGGGGGGAGGGGGGAGAGAGGCAGGGTCCAGCCATGGCTCTGCAGTGTGTCTGCTGGGCGCTGGCCTGTCCAGGCTTCCCACCCTCCTCTCCTGACTTCCACAAACAACAGCTCTCTCCAGCGTCTATCTGTCATGTGACCACGTCAGTGTTTCTGATATCCTACAGCAGCTTTATTATTAGGTGTGATGTTGTCAGACGGGACCCTGTAGTTATACCTCGCATATATTTTTTTTCCACCCCTTTGAATTTTGTGCTGAAATTAACAAATCTGAAGATTACTTATCTTATTAGAATGGTAACAGCAGCAGTTGATTGCTTTTACCTGCCTGGCCGCCTTGTGTTGGGTGCTAGAGGCAGGGCAGAGTCAGATCATCCCGAGACACACGGCAGCAGTCTTATGTCCTAAACCCTGTGTCTGCCCTTCGATGCCCCCGGCTCTGCAGGCCATCGAGAACTTTGCTGTGACAGTGAAGAGCACGGCGCAGGTGCTGCAGAAGTTCGGCACCGATCTGGCGGAGACGGAGCTCCCGAATGAGGTGCAGAGCACCGAGGCCCTCCTGGGCTCCCACACCGAGAAACACAACAAGCTGAAGGTAAGACGAGAGGCTGGGCGGGGAAACACCCTCTCGCAGGACAGGGCTGAGTTCTGCCAAGTCCAGCGCTGGAATGAGTAACGACCTGCAGGTAACGAGGAAGCAACATTAGGAACCAGCAAAGGTTTAGCTTGTACAGTGGAAATATAACCCTTCTCCTGGGTATAACACAGAAACTCGTCGCTGTATCGAGGGTGAACGAGGGTGAGAGAATTGGAATGTCTTTGTCCATATCAAAAAACAAATAAACATTTAACAAGTCACAAAAATCAGTATGAACACCTTTAGACATCTTTACATCACTGCAGAAACTGTTGCAAAAAAAAAACCCTCTGTGTTGTTTCTGCAGAGGAGGCCATCCAGCAGGTTGTAACGTGAAAGAACAGATCAGGCTATTACAACGTCTCCTGCTGCACCTTGAACACGAGCTACTCAGTGTCAACCTCGGTGGTCTTTGTCAGCTAAACCTTATTGTACCAATGATCTTTCCCCAGGACCTTATTATGGGGGTGGATCTAATACTCTCCTGTTTGTATTTTAGATTAATTGCTCAGGTCGTCTCTCAGTTATAACGTTTCTTATGCTCTGAATTCTTTCCTTTCTTTCTTGTGCCAGGATGAGTTGAAAGTGGCAATGAAACAAGGGACCACACTGCTCTCCTGTATTAAGGAACAAGCAACCAAAAATGCAAACTACAAGCTCAACCCCGATGAGCAGGAGAATGTAGCAACGGTGGAAAGGTTTGTAATTGTAAACTTCGGATTTTAGTATATTCTTTTTTCAGTTATAAATAACTGCTACGCAATGTAGGGGGTCAGTGTAAGGTGATGGGTGGATCTGTGGACTCGTGACTGGTGGGTTGTGGGTTCGAGTCCCTGCTGCAGACACTGCTGTCGCACTTTGTACTTTGCCCCAGTGCCTCCAGCCCCCCAGCTGTGTGAGTGCGGACCAACCTCGCGGGGGGTCGGCCCCACGATGGACTGGCGTCCTCTGATGGGAACCAAGAGCATCTAGACTGATGGGCCGTTACTGTCTATATCACAATAGATCTCAAAACTACATCTGAGTTAGAAGGCACTCCAGCGTTCTCCACGTTTTTCATACCTGCCCGTGGTACCTGTCCTATACCATCCAGGGTGTGTGTTTTAAATGTACACTTTATGTATAACTTAGTAATACGTTTTGCCACACAGCGGCAGTTTTACAGGATCCACTACTGTTGAACAATGATGAATATTCTCAGTTATTCTGTATCTGATCTGACTCTATACTGTACCGTGCTGGTTCACTCTTTGTGTCAGACCTGATAAAATATCTGAAGGGTCCTTTCACTTTTCTCATGGTTTTCAACACTGGAGTGTGGTTATATAATAAGTTCCTCATACGCAGGATGACCTTATGCTGATTTCACCCTGACAGTCTCCTGTACTTCTTGCCCTTGGGAGCATCTACAGGTTGTGTGGATGGGCAGAGGGACAGAAAATCCATGCAAAGATAAAATGATGTTGTGGGACAATAATTGTCACTTCCCACATACTGTACAAAAACACACAATGGGGCAAAAGAAATGATAGGAGTTTTGTTTTTATGGAAAGCTTTATGACCAGTGTTGGTGTACAAGTGCAGTATTCCATTGCAAACTGAAAGCAGAAGAGAGAATATATGGCTTTCAATGGGCATGTTTCTGTCATAGGTTGTTGGCGCAGCTGGATGAGACAGAAAATGCTTTTGAACAATTTTGGTCTAAACACCATCTGAAACTTGAACAGTGCTTGCAGTTACGTCATTTTGAACAAGACTTTCGCGAGGTAAGCCTTTTTACAAGAAGCTTAGATACATATACAGTAGGCATCACTGGTTGAGTGGTTTTAAGAAGAAGAAGAACGGAAGGTTAATTATCTGTTTCTTTGAAAGACATGATTTTGTTGCAAAACACCCACGGTCTTCAGCAAGAGAAACTGTATAATGATTTCATTACTGTTTTAAGGAGATTGTTGGAATATTGAACTTTGTGGGTTGAAGAGCGAATGTACTTTTCTGTGGTGAATCTAGATATTAACCCCTTGAGAGTCTTGGGGATCATCCCCGATTGTCAGGTCAGTGCTCTTCAGAGGCAGCCCTAAGCCCTGTTAAAGCCTGAGCAGCACCTCGTCAGAAACAAACTGTGATGAGGTCAGTCAAGTGTGGATGGTCTTTGCTTGAAGGGGTGGACATACCTGCTGCTCAAACCATGACATCTTTGACATCTCCTATTCACGAAAGAATTGCTTAGGCAGCCATTGGCAGACAAAATCTGACAACCATTGGCAGACAAAATAAGAAATTACATGTAGGTGATTGACATGCTGTTGCATTAAATGGATATGAAATGAAAAATCAGCTTTCTTTCTTGTTGGGAGTGTAGCAGAACTTCTTTTAGCTGGAGAGAAAATGCAAAGGACTTGAAGGGTGGAAGTGATTATTTGTAAAAAATGTTTTTGTTTTTTGTTCGACAGGTAAAAGTTGCTTTAGATGGTCTAATGGAAACCCAGGCTGCTTTCACAGACATAGGAGACTCTGTGTCTCACGTGGAACAACTTCTGAAGGACCTGAAGACATTAGAGGAGAAAGCACAGGTAGACACTGCACCAAACCTTACAGACTAAAACTGATCTAACAATGAAAATTCTGTAAATTCTACACAATGATTTCCATCTCCCAGCATCAGAAAATTGCTGTGTGTGCAGGAAGGGGCTGACTCCATCGCACAGTTAGAAAGAGCCCATCTACACAGTGGATCAGGCAGAGAAGAGAAGGGCTTCTCTTTGCCAAATAAAAGTAATGGGGAAATTTAGGCAGGTGGGATGAAGAAAATATGCACATGGATATAGCCATGGTGCCTGTCCTGTTTTCAAAGGTTCTTAACATGGACTACATGGCATTAACATGTAGCAGAGACCTTGACTTTCCTTCTCCTCTGAAGTAAACAGTATACAACTTAGTTTACCTCATTTTGCAACAGGTAAGTCTATTCATAGCCGACTGTTTGCTCAGCTTGGAGTTCCTGTGTCTTGAGTGCCAGTGTCCTGCCCTGGGACTGTCATTCACAGGATACGTTTATTTCGTGAAACCCTATTCCCAAGTTTTATAGTGTCTCTGTAGTTATTTCCTCTGTGTTTCCATCGAAGTTCATGCTGCAGGTACAGGTACTCTGTGATTAAACTCTCTCTTTGGGGTCACTGTGCGAAATGTTAAATCTGCCTACCAGTCTCCACTTGGGACCAAGCAGTTTTCCTTCGGAAATAATTTGTATGAATGGTCTTCTGTGCCGTGCGTTTTACAGGAATGCTTGGAAAAAGCACAGCTGTATGCAGTGCGCGGGGACCAGCTCATCCAGAGCAATCATTACGCCGTGGACTCCATCAGGCCGAAGTGTGTGGAGCTCAGAAGGATCTGTGACGACTTTACTAACGAGGCGAAAAAAAAGTATGACATACTGGGAAAGTCCCTTGAAATCCATAAACACATGGACAAGGTAAACAGATACCCCACGCTTCAGCTGCTATCTAACAGCAGTGTGTCGGATTCTTTTCCTTTCCATGCTTCCCGATTTGCAGAAGAATACATACAGTACGCTGATCATTGTTTAGGAGATGATAACTGTGCTTGCGAGAGAGCCGTACACTGACAATGTCTACACCTGTTACACCATCACTGTTGAAAAGTCACAAACATAGTGGTTAAATACGTCACTTACGGGTCTGTCGTTCAGACACTCAGATATGCTGAGATAATCACCATTTTAATTGCCTTGTGGTTCTGAAGAGAAGAAGAGAAGTGGAAAACCTGAGGTGGCTATGGCTGCCTCCAGGCCCTGATGAGCTGGCACAGGAAAACCACTTTAAAATAAACCAGCTCAGTGGCACCACAGTGGAGTAGGCAAACAGTTTTCAAAAAGCAGCATTGTGGTTTAGCTTCTAGTAGTATTTATAGCACCATTGACCTTCAGAGCAGCAGCAGGTTCAGAAGCTCTGCTCCTTCCATTCCGAAAAGTGAGTTTAATAGTGGATTGTTATAGCAGACAAGCAGATACATGTGAACACTCTTATGTTAAGCTTTCATTAGCTTATTCAAATTACGATTTGCTGTCGCACATTTAAGACTTCACCTGTGGTAATTCTGGATTACTTGAAAAAAACTGACTCTGAAGCTTGAAAAGCGACAGGGCTGAACATACATTCTGAATGCACACGTAAATATATGTGAAAACATAATAGTGAATAAAATGAATCTGATTGCCACTGATGCATTGTGTGTAAGGTAATTGTTGTATTATGTGAGGCATTGAAGAGGCAAATGTGAGTTATTTCTGGATCACTAAGTATGATTTTGTTAACATACATGCACCACAAAAACAAAAATGTGTGTATTTTATAAGCATATACAGTTGCTGTCCCTCTAAGTCTGGGGTCACAACTGTCTGAGATTTTCAGTAAGCAGGGGTGCTGCTTGCGGGTCTTAATGGGCTTCCCTCATGACAAGGTGTGTCCATGGTGTCCATTGTGCAGGTGCGGCAGTGGTGTGACTCCGGCGTCTACCTCCTGGCCTCTCAACAAGTGGACAAGTGCCAGTCGCAGGAAGGGGCGGAAGCTGCTCTGAACGATATCGAAGCATTTCTCGAGACGGCTAAAGAGAGTGACGTGGGCGGCCTGAAGGACCTTCACAATCAGCACGAGATCATCCTCACTCCCGCCGTCAAGGTGTGGGCCGGGACATCGCTCTCTGCTCCCGCCGCCAGCTCTCCTGGGCTGGCGATTCATGCATTTATTCATTTTATTCATTCTGGCAGGTCAACGTCCTGAAAACCCTGCAGATGTTGGAAGATGTGCAGGAAATGTTTGAGAAAAGACAGGCCAGTCTGAAGAAGCTGTCGGCCAAGCAGACCCGGCCTGTGCAGCCTGTTGCTCCTCGGCCAGAGTCGTCCCCGAAGCGCTCCTCTCCAAAGACGTCCAGGACAAGTGGACCCAGTAAGAGACCAGGGCACGAGACTGGCTGCAAGCACGAGGAGGCTGGTGCACTGAGCCAGTTCTGCGCTTTGTCAATAGCTTGTTAATTTCATAGTCACGTCACGCAAGTCTCCAGAAGAACTGTTGGGAACTGGCTACAGTGTCTGGCTAGAGTAGATGTTTCCAAACACCCACAGCTCTGACACGTTTCAAGCAAGCATGAGCACATCGAGCACAAATCATGAGTGTGTGTCAGGACCGGTTAGGAAAGCATAACTCTAACAGACCCCACCCTTCAAGAGATCCCAACACATTAAAACTCACGATGGACGTCAGAGTAAGTCCAGGAGGCCTTATGGGAGGGATTTTCAGTTAATACACAAATGGACCACTTCAGCAGCTTCCCCATACTGCTGTCAAACTCCCAACCCAAACACGCACCGTGGAAGCGGGAATATCCCCAAACGGTACCAATTACACCCCACGTGAGAATGTAGACTTAACCACCACCAATGATCTGACTAACTATGTCTCACCCACTGTGTCTGTTTACAGTAATAGGGGCCTCAGCTGCCTCCAGCAGCAGGTCGTCTGTAAAACAGAGCCGGCCCACCACACCTCTCCCCCCCGGCCCCCACCCCCCTGCATCCCGATGGGGCGGCGTGCTGGTGGGCCGGGGGGAGTTCAAGCCCTCCTCCGTGAGCTCTTTCCGGGCAGGTGTGGGGGTTGGCCACTCCCCTCCCAGGCTCCCGGGCTACTGACTGGGCCTGGACTCTGACCCATGCTCGCAGAGCCCGGCCTTCACCCTTGGCCGGAGCCTTTACTAGCTAAGCCACCCTGGAGGCCCCAGGTTCGGAATGTTTTTGTTTTTTATTTAGAAGTCGTCTTTCTGAATGTCTAAGAAATTGTGAAAGAATCATAAAGCCTGTGTTTGTCTTTGGTTTTCTCACACATTTGAGTATAAATGATCTTCATGTACATCAGCTGTACACTGAAGAGTATCAGTACCCTTGGTACTTTGCTGTATCTTGCAGATATTGACATGCTTGTCGATTGCCGCCTGTGTTCAGCGTCAGGGCTACTGATTTTATTCCATCTGATCTTGGGCGCTCAGACCAAGGAGTTACTGTCTGCTCTGAGCAAGATAGCAAGTTTCAGTGCTCAAGGGGGTGGCTTAATTATCCAAACATGAAGTTCCCATGGTGCCGGCAGATTTGCGTGCTCTGTCAGACACAGATAAGATAAAGTCAAGCCTTGGGAAAGCTGTCCTGTCGAGGGGCAGAACTGCCGGGGTGCAATGGGAGAGTCGTGGACAATAGATTTGTTTTCACAAGGGAAGGGTGCAAAGAAAATACTGCACAGGGGAGTGATGGCAGAGAGGGCATGAATGAAAGGACCCCAGTTCAGGCTTACTGCTACATGTGGAGCCTCCATTAGAGAGAGGGAAGATTTAGCAGTTGTTGAATGTTTTTTTTTTATAAAAACTACACATCAGAGTCTATACAGTATGTGACAAAACGGGTGTCATCACTTCTGGAATCTTGGCATGGTCTGTTGTTTGTGATTTTTAGAAAACGAGGTTTGACACCAGATCCAAGTCACTGTCTCAAAACGAACCTCTGAAAGTACAGCCCACACAAAGCTTGAATGCATCTCAAATCCACTGGACTATAAAATCTAGTCATTGGAGTTATAGGAGCATTGACTCCATAACAGGCTAATCAGACTTGTTGCATGAAAACAATGTAGTATACAGCTTAATGAGTTTGGGTGTTATTAGTTTCTGGTATTATATTAAAAAATAATAGTTCATTTTAAAATCTCTATAGGTGAACTCCACATTATTGAAATGATTTAGCGAAAACAAGCACATAAAATTGTATCCATCTCATCCCTCTGAAAGTGATTTCAGTCTTTTCTTCCACCTCTCTTTCGTCAGTTCAGTTATTTCAAATGATTAGCTGTGTTTTATCTAGTGAAGAAACATAACTTTCTCTGTCGCAGCACCGAATCGCAGAGTTTCGGACACCTCCAGTATACCCAGAGCACCCACTGAAGCAGACATAGCGAAACGGAAAAATGTCCGAAAAACGAAAGGGGGAATTAAGGTAAATCAAGGCCTGTGTTTTGCTTGTGCAAATGAATTTCACTTGGAAAAAAGACATAGAATCTAACCTTGAAAGTCAGCTATTAAAATAATTCTTTAAATTATTTGTCATAATTTGCATAGATTTAGAGAAGTTAAGAGTACATGCATGTATGACATATTCCTATTAAATATTGCAACAAAATTTGTTTTCAGTTAAAATATTTCAGTTAAAATATCCCTGTGCTTTTGAAATTCAGAAACACGATACCACAAATATCATCTGCTGTTGTAGGGTATACCTCCCATCAAATCACTGCACTGTAATTAGAGTTTCTTTCTATTTCGATTTTCTTATTAAATCAACTGCTAAACCATTCCTTAGCATGAAACTCAAAATAATTTACATTGTAGCAGCAGAAGAAAGAGCCTGAGAAAAGGCAACTCATTTCTGCCTGCGCCTTTGTGCTGCCCAGGAGTCCGGCTGGCACCGCTGTGCGCTCCAGCCTGCCAGCTGAGCGCCGTTTCTGTTCTGTGCTTAGATCGAGGTCATGCACGAAGCCAGCCAGGGGGGCACCAGCCATGTCCTGATGACCAACGAGACAGAGGAGAGCCTGTCCAGCCGCCGGAGGTAGGGCCCATTCGCCTGGGAGCCGGGAGAATGCAGAATGGTGTTTCTCAGGGTGTCTGTGCACACATGTTTGCCTTTAAGTCAGCAGGCAGGACACCCGGATGTTGGCGACGTTTCAGTATCACTAGTGTTCACTAGTGTTAGATTTGAGCTTGTCTGAAATTTCATCACCAGCCCCGCAGAGATCCCACCCGCTCTGGTTTTATAAATCAGCCTACAAAATGGGAATGTAGTATCAGCTTGTCCCATGAAGTCAGCAGTGGCAGGTTCTGGCCCTAAGACCACTAGAAGAGGTTCTCAGTTTCCTTCCAAAGGAGTGAATTACAGAGAACTGTGGATTTGTGCTGTGGAGTTTTCAACTTGAATAGAAATCACTACAGACCTGTTAATCCTACAGCACATTTGCCTTTTTATAATTCATCTCAATGAAAGTCCCACATTTTTTGGTAACACAGATTCTTAACTCTTCATCAGAAAGGTAAAGTGTTACATCAATCATTCTTTCACTTATTTCCAAGAGGAACTCTCTCCATCCATTTGCTTCAGTTTTCTGGTGTGTCTTTTCTGAGGGGCCCCGTGTTTCGTATTTTGATGGAGCGCAGGCAGGTATTATATTGTCATGCACCCACATGAACCCGAAAGCGCTACAATATTATAACTTGACTTTTTGCAGATTTAATGATGGCTAATTCCTATGTGTATTTTTAAATGCCTTTGTTTTGCAAGCCATCTTACTTTACCTTTGTCTTTAACTACTGAGCTGTTATAGAGAAGTAGAAAAGAAAACTTGTGGCAAGTAAAATGCAGTGAGAACATGATAAAGCATGAATCACCCCTTTTGCAGCAAAGCGGATACACAATGCATACATTGATAAAAATGGAGATAAATATTTCTGCAAATTCGACATAAAATTTCACTGAAGAATCACCACTTTCAGCATGGAAAGTGGCCAATAGTGCTTTGTCACCTGTTGACTCGCATTTTATATGCTTATAGAAGGTGTATCTTCAAGTTTTTTCGCTTAACTTAAATGAAGTAAATTGCAGTTGCTTCAAGAGAAATGTATCTAACCAAATTCTATCTTTTGAATTTTCGAATGAGGACTTCAAGAAACTTGATTTAACAAAAAATCAAAGGAAGAGGGCACATTACAAACTGTGTAAAAGGGCACTAGATTCAAAGATAAAAAAGTGTATACTGAGCTTCAGGAGTAGCTGGAAAAAGTTATTAGGATTGCCAAGAGGGAGAAACCAAAACATTTTTTCAAGAACAGAGAACAGGAAATGTGTCTTTTCACAAAGATTGATGTTGTCTGTTTGGATAGTGGGTGAATTCCATTTTTCATACTTATATAAGTCTCCTTAATATATGGAGTTTTGGACAGTGAATACAGTAAATGGTTTGATGGACAAGTCTTGTAGATTATGAAAATATGAAAAGTTTGGCTCAACTAAAGAGACATTATGGAACATTCAAGTTTGTGTGTGGCTACACAATGGTACTGTATGTAGGTTTTAAGGGAATACTGACCGAAAGAGAAACCCGGCACGTTCAGCAACACATTTTAATATTGTGGCTTACAATCTAATGAACTGTCATTTTAGTAAAAATCGTAAAACCTGCAGAGATAGTTATCTCTGTAGTTTGTGGTCTCTTTATGTTTTTAACTTTGAAAAATGTGGAGTCGCACAATTTTGTATCCTGCTCTTTTCTGGTGCTTGAACACCGATACTGTATATCTTAACTGTTTCATAGCCTGAATGTATTGTTGTCAACTGCTTTCCAGAGTAAAACATACTTTGGCTTTTGACTGGATTCATAATGATGGGAAATGAAAATACATATTTATATAGAGAGAGAGTTTTGAATTGGAATAAACTCAAAACTAAAACATTTCCAAAACTAAATTTAAAAACTCAGTGTGATAACAGAGTTGCCATTCTGTCTTTATTTTGACATTTTGAATTTGCAGGTGGTTTGCATTTTTTATTAGTTGGTCTGAATTTGTTATGTCTGAATTTTTTAGCAGATAAAAGATTTATTTTGTCCTCAGATAGGATTTATCTGATTTTCTTTATTGATAATATTATGTCTATAGTATTATCGGCACTAGGGCATCAGACCTGTGGTATCAACAAGAAATTGCTTGACACACTTAAGAATTTGACACAGACTGCCAGATGCTCACTGAGCTGTGTATTTTTATAACTAAATAGTAAGAGGAAAAACATCATAAGATGGACACACAAGTGCATTCATAGTACAGCCCCTGTGTACTCATGCTCAATGTAAACAGTTTGCAATTATCAGCCCTAGGGCTACTCTCACAATCATTCTGTAAAAATAAAATAGAAACAGTAAATTACAGCCAGCATCATAAAACCGTTGTTGTGAAGAAGGTGTTTGCCTTTAGGCAGAAGGACCCCTGGTCTTTCCCCCTCATGAGCTCTTCGCCCTCTGGCTCTGTGACTGGCATGAAGCACTGTCTGCCCCCCATCTGAAGGGGGACTGTGTTCATCTCTCACCTGGTCTTGCAGGTGCCCTGTACTGTAGCTCAGGCACGCCTCTGAGAAAATCTTCACAGTCACTGAAAGCTCTCGTGCAAGTCAACAGCACGACAGCTGAAAGTGCAGGTTAACTCACGTGGACTCGTCACATTGTCCCTGTCACATCTGCTTCGTAGCAGCAGCCGAAGACAAACCTCAGCCAATGCCTGCTGAATCTAAGGCCATCATTTGTTCTTCAGATCCCTGTGAAATTCATTCCCACTCCAGTTCCAACGAATCTGGTTTGGGAGTGATGCCTTACAGACGCTCTTTAACAGAGCGGGATGTGATGTGGTTTCATGAAGACCTTAGAAAGAGTAAATTCTGCCTAAGCTTGTTATTTCAAAATGTTCAAAATGAACAAGTAGAAAATAGCCCTAGTCAATTCAGCATTCGTTCAAGGGATGCTGGTTTGTGTGGGTCGAATTAGACTGCTTTAAAACTGACATTCACATCTGGTCAGTGTCGCAGATCTTTGACCCAGTTCTTGACTCACCCTACAGTGAGCACTGTGCCCTGATAGCAGCAGACACAGAGAGGATTCAGGGACCTGATTTTTAGCTGAAATTGTAGATGCTTGTTCCTATTCCATGTTTGAGTGGACATTTATCACTCAATGCAACATAAAAAAGTTTGACTTTATTTTATCTTCCCTTATGTGGAAGATAACCTGGAAAAACACTCACCGTATTTATGTTAAGAATGCCTAGCTGCAAATGTGAAAATAATATAGCGAAACTAAAAACAACATGCTGCAGGTAATCAATAGAATCAATCAGTATGTTTCTGGGAGTGTACACTATGAAAAAGCTGCCTTGCAGGGGTAAGTGTTGAAATGATATGGTTTACAAAGAAGGTACAGCTTTACAGCCGTACAGTACAGCTTTCCTATTATCCCTGAGGAGGTGTGCTTAACCTCTAAATTGGTGGCCTCCTTCCAGAGATAATGGATATCCTCCACATGACCGTGGGAGGTCATCATCTTGTCAAAGATGCACTTGTGATAGGGAGCCTTCCCCTCTCCTGAGAAGAACACGTGTTCCTGGGCTGCCACCCCCATTTTCACAGCACAGATCCCCATGAAGACGTCATCGATGTAGAGCGTGGCATTGAGAGTTCTGGAAGCTTGGTAGATTTTCTCTGCTACATCCCCTGAGACCACATACCCTGCCCCGGCTGTGTAATCTGGATAGGAGGACCACTGGTACATCTCGTAAGGCACATAGTACTTGCTGTCTTTCCTGCGGATGGGAGGCGCCCCTCTGTGCACGCGCCCAATCCAGAAGCCCTTGACGCCCCTGTGCTCCATCTCCCGGAGGTACCCAACCAGGTTGGGCATGTGGACGAAGATGTCGTCGTCCGCAGACATGACGAACCTGGCGTGGCCGCAGAAGGAGTGCGCCCACTTGAACTGCAGGATCAGCTTGATGGTGAGGTTGTGGAACGCATCGATAAAGCCCTGCTGGACGAGGTCCCCGTGCCTGCTGTCCTCCTCGAGGAGCTCCTTCTGGAACCGTTCTCGCTGTAGGGGGTTTCTGTGCACCCCCAGCACGAACACGACCTTCACGGTCGCGCGCAGCTGAGCCTGTATGTAGGTCTCGTTCCCCCAGGTGGACCGGATTGACCGTCTCCGCTTCACGTTCTCGGGAGGTGACTTCACGAAGAGGAGAAGCAGCACATTCTGCTTCTGGCACTTGCCCTCGTGATTGATCAAGTACGGATAGTTGTGTAGGCTTTCAGCTTCTTCCCGGCTAATGACCATGCTCTTGTTGACGAAGTTGTAGCTGTTCACGAGGTAGCGGTAAGAGTAGGACTTCATGTGACTTACCACCTTGTGATCAAGATGCTCCCAGCAGATGGTCACAATAGACACTATGAAGCACGTTGTCATCAGCTGCATGCATTTCCATTTCCTGACTGTTCTGAAATTTAAAAACATTCTGCAAGCTTCCTAGCTTCCTCTTGTCTCTGTCAGGTCCAGTATAAAGTCTTCGGTGGGTAAACGTTGCTGTTCTTCCACAATGTAAAATGTGCAGTTTGTGTGAGCTCCTTCATATTGTTCTCACAGGACAGAGAAGAGTCAGGGCTCCTAAGAGATTCCACGGGAGTCAGACGTCAGCCAAGACCATTTCTGGTTAATTCGCTTGTCCTGTCTCACTGTCACTCTCTGATGTCCTGGTTTATGACATTGAACAGTGATTCTGTGCTGCTTTCACAAAGACTATTGTAGTGGTTTTTACTGGTGGTCATTTCTTTATTTCTAGTTAGAAAAAAGCACAAAAGGGAAAGGTGTTAAGACCAGTACAGTTCATCATTAAAAAAACAAAATAATCTTTTTAAGGCTCGTCTAAAATAAGGTTAAAAAAAATTGAGATGATGACTTTTTGTTTTAAGTGGTTTTGTATAGGGTGGCAGCCAAAGAATAATGGATATCAAAGCCCTAGTTTGTGCTGGGACAGCTTAAATGACCAAGAATGAGTACTTCCCTGTCAGAAATGCTGATTAAGAAATTGAAATAAGGCAATAACATATAAGGAAATACAATTATTAAGAAACTTGAGATCATGGATGACAAAAACAAATGGCAGTTGCAAAAAATGCACAACCAACATGCAGTCATTCAGGTGTTGTTTACAGCTCTTAAATACAACATTTTCCAGACTCATTGCATATCTTTATGTATCTGTGTGCCTGAGAACATGGTTTGTTTCAAGCAAGTTGGATATCATGTTTTCTAAGCAAATACTGTCTGTATTCGAATTATGTTTGTCTACCCAGAACAAATAAGCTTTATGTTGTACTTATTACTAGCTTCTAAAATTATTAAGTTGTACTTTATAACAAACAGTAACATTTTTGTTTTATACTAGGCACATGTTTCTAGCAGCTTTTTTCAAATGCAGGTGTCAAATGGACCTCCATGACTCTCATCAGTCATGTAGCTTATCTGAATGCAAGCAGCAAAACCTCTCTTATCATTGCAAACAGTGGCTTATTTGAATGTAAACGGACTTGCAAAACTTACAAATCCTACTAGGCATTTTGCAAAAAGCCAGAAAAGGTTGTACAGTAGTGTACATGTAATAGACCTAGCAAATGTAACAGAGCAAAAACAGAGCAGACCATTTAGACATGGTATCACCGGTCTTTAACGCCATGATAGTGTTTTCCACTCTAGCTGTATTGCTTCACTGCACAACTCAGTTTCCACGTTACTCGGCTAGGAACACACCACAACGTCCTACCATGCCCAGTTGTGCAATGGCCGGTATTGCAGTGTCACAGTGGCCACCCGTTGCTCTGCCATGCACTGCTCTGCCACTGGGAGACGCAAGTTTTAAAGGGGACCTGCAGTCCCAGTTTCTCCAAATCTTGTTATCAAAATAAATTAATTGATGGTATCACAAAATTTCGAATTAAGTACAAAATCATTAACTTTTTGAAAGTTAGTGCTGTAAGTCACCATGTCTTCGCAAACCCCTGGTCTTGCCACAGGCGACAGCGAGAGTTCACCGAATCGTGACGTGAAGCAGCCCTTCCTGCTCACTAGTCACTGTAATGAGTCTCATGTAATGAGATGGTCTAGCGAATCAGTAAAGGTTGTGCATCAGACATTTCACCACAGAAATGTTCCAACGTGATCTGCAGGCAGACTTTACGAATAAGTTCCATTTATCAGCAAAACCATCTCGAAGTCGAGAGCAGTATTTCTATTGGATTAAAAGAGATATATTCACAAACCTGCTTGTTTACAGTGTCACAGGGCTGCACACCCCACTGGAAGTTTTGTTGCCTTCTTCACAGAATATGGCCTTGCGCATACCTAGAACTTTGGTCTATTTTGTGATATAATTGGTGGTTTTACAACTTACTGTGTACATTTCACTTTCATTGTGGTTTGAAATGCCCCATTCAATGCTGATCTTTCTGTTCTTTCTAAATACCTGTACGTTTATGTTCCTGAAATGTAAAATGGCATTGAGCATTGCAGATCCCCTTTAAACATGAGAGAGCAGTTCCCCATCCAGCTGTGCATATCTAACACCTGCATGTGTGTTGCTAGCAGGCAGATCACAGTGATTAAATGTGGGGATAGGATATAGAAACCAGCTACAAATTCATACAGTGTTGTCAATAATCATGGAAATAAGGTGCTAGATGCCAGTTTTAGTAATGACTTCACTCTCCAGACATCCTGCAAATGTCTTATTGCAGAGGGCATGGAGATGAAATGAGGACTTTTTTCTTTCATTATAAACCCAGGGGGAGAAACTGACTGGCACTCGTATTACAATACATGCTGAGGCCCCACCTATTGACAGACTGCAGGGCAACGCCAGGTTTCAGGCAGCGCTGTTTGTAAGACTGCTGGGGGGTTGGGGATGGGTTGTGAAACTGGTATTGTGGGAAATAGAAGAGATTGAGAACGAAAACCCAACTTTTCTTTAGCGTTAATGGCACTAAGCACCCATACCCTTTATCTTCAATTAATCATCTCACGGGAACAAAACTGCTTTATGTTTCTAAAGCCAAAAAAAACAGTAAAAAAGCATAGACTGTAGGCTATAGAATTATCGCTAGTCACAAGTTCTTTCCTAAGTTCATTAAATCAAATTGCTCTGAACTAAAACACAATCACCACCTGGCTGGGGAAGAGACCCTGTACCAGACACCCACAACTTTTTATGTAAAATCATGTTTTCAATTCCCTCTTTTAAATGAATCCCCTTAAGTTTCCAGTTTCACTGCTCAGTGGGGAGTAGTCTCCTGGGTTGACAGGGGACTACTGAGGGTTTTATACAGTTGGATCAGAGCTCCCCTCGATCTTTTTAGTTCTAGACTGGAGAGATGCTGCTCTTCTCTGAACCCTTTCGAAGGCACTAATATCCTTATTGTTGATACGGTGACCAAAAATGAACACGATCTTCCAGGTGAGGTGTGTTGTAAAGGTCATGCAGTACTTTACTGCTGGGTTTATTTTCATAATTCCATCTCCTTTTTCCCGGGCTCTGGTGTTTCCATTTTTCCAGAGAGCCCTGCACCATTTCCTGCTCTGAGCTGCACCCGTAGTTTAAACACCCTGTGAGCGCACAGCTCAGGGTCCCAGGAGAGGTTAATTGTGAATGAATATAAAAGTCGATTCAGCGGGAATGCAGCATGGCCCTCAATAATGGAGGGGTTTAAGCAGCAGACAAAACAAAACTGCTGAGAGCTGTGTAACAGTTCTGCAACAATGACAACAGCAACAACAAAAAAATACCATTACAACAGCAAGTCTGCTCAGCCATGTTCCTGAAAAATGCAACAACTGAGCCCTGAGTCAACAGCGATTACCAGCCTACCAGTCACGTCATAAGAAAATGTAAAAACTATTGCTCATAACCGAATGATCAATGATTCAGAGAATGTGGTTTTGTTTGCTAAAAATATTTGTGTGATTGACAAATCATAAAAATATATTTTAAAAAAAATCATATCTATATCCTCCAATATATTATGTTGTTATAATACTTAGAAAAAATAGTTAATCATAACCAGTAGGGGATGAATGAGCCACTAAGAACCCTTGTTAAGTGCTTGAATGCTTTTTTAACAATTTTTTTTGTTTTAGTTGACAGGTTGGAAAATATTCCTTATTTTTTACCATCTGTGAAGAATAAATTACATATCTCATTGCCCCCTTAAAATCTCACACATCAGGATAGGAGCAATCTAGAGAAACCGGTTTCATTTAAAACTGAATCCTGAATTAAAATTCCTCTGATATTTCTACACAAAAACTCACACGTGTAGATACACGCCCACAAATATGTGTTATGTCTGCTGTATTAAGCTATATATTTTTTTAAAAATTGAAATGTGTAATGTGTATACTCTTACAATTCATATAAACTGAAACATGTAGACAACTAACTTGATTTAAGTAGATTAAACATCTCACATTTGAATAATACACTTCCCTAAAGGCAGTGGTCTATGTTTAAAAATTTTAAAGAGTACCTTAAAAATAATATAATGCATTTCTTTCTCCATATTTTCTCCTTTGTAAAAAGATGTTTCTCTTAGTTTTATTTTCGAAAAGTTTTCACTTTAATCATTTTATACTTCTGAACCATTAATGTAGTAAAAGATGAAGAAAAGTATTCATAATAAAGCATTAAATTTCTTGCCCAACCCAATTCTTAAGTATATATTTTTATTATTTTTCAATAAAATCTCACATTCTCCACATTTTACTAATTTTTACTCGCACAGTTCTTCCCCTGAATTTACAAAATCTAACCTCTTTCTAAAACCTTGTACAGAGAAATTACAGACTTAAAATTAATTTTAATTTCCCATTAAACATAAATTGTAGATTATTTGCAGTAATTCTTGAAGCAGAGACTACTGTTTAACCAAAGATGTAAAATATGCAGAAGCAAATATGTCCCACAAAGAAACATGAAAAAGCTTGCATCACATATCACATCAAGACGCTGTCTTTTTCTTTATAAAGTTTTCCTTTGAAAGAAAGGAAAACAAAGCTGAACATGTACACAATATAACCAGTTAAAATATCATTCGATGTGCAATTTTTAAACACCTTTAAAAGGAAATTCCTTCACTGTGCTTATTTTGGAAAGATAACTATACTTAGACTGTAGAAAATAAGTTCGAAGTTTATTTGCCATTTGTAACAAGTACACTGAAATTCTAATCCGCAGCCTGTTCTGTCCGTCTACAGACAGGTGAGGACAACAGTAAATAAAAACCGTTCACAGAGCAGTGCCAAAAACAGTATGATCCAGCACACAACATGACACAGCATACAGTATTGAAAAAAAACTCTCATTTCTGTATAACTAAAATCATTGAATTTGCTTACCAGTGTACGGCAGCCACATGCAGGCCAGCGTCTGTGCAGTAGGTGAGGCAGCAGTCCTGGTGAGAACAGTCTGAGTTGAGAACAGTGAGAGAACTGTGAATGTCATACAGCTGTAGCCGGGCTGAGCTTCCCTTCTGAAAGGAGGAAGTGCTGTTCCAGCCTAGAGATCAGCCCTCGGGCGATCACGGTTCTGTCTCTGTGCCAGTCAGCTGCTGGAAAAGAAGAAAAATCAAGATTAGATAGCAGACCCGTTCTTTACAACCAGAAGCTGGCTTGGTCTTTGTGTCATCTGAACTGGATTTGAAACAGACACTTAAACACAAAGTCTGGAGTTTATTTCCTCTACTGTTTACTTTAAAGAGCTACTAGAGGCCTTGGAAACCACACCCCAACACAGCCATACTGTATACTGTACAGTACACTCCCACTCACCTGCCAGACCTTATCTTCTTACCCACTGGACTGTTCTTTCAGGTTTTGTGTTAGAAAACCTGCTTTTCTGAATCACTGGGGTATCTTGTGGCACAAGTTCAGATGTCTGTGTGTCTTCGGTAGTGTAGTTTGTGGTTCAATCTGTTTTGAAAATTGCATTTTACATTGCTATGCCTGCATAGCCCTTTCTGTTTCTCACTGATAGTCGAATGGATTTCTGTTGGAATCCATCTTCCGGCAGTGAGGTGTGAGGTGTTAGTTCCCAAAGCCGTGAGAAAAAAATTCTGACATAACATTTTGTTTAAATCAGCAGTTTCATTTTCATTCAAAAGTGAGAACAGAGAACTTTATTGTGTTCATACAAAAAAAAAGATATTTCCCTGAAATTACAAACACTTTCTGCCCTTCAGGGGATCTGCACACTAGCAGAGAGCGGAGGGTCAGGAGATACAAGTACTAAGTCTCGATCAGAATAAGTGATTAGACCTAGACTGCAGACTCACTTTCAAAATGACAGATTGATTGGGCTTTGTTTTTTTCAGTCAATGGAAATCTTTTAAAATAATTCTCCATTTCCTTTGCAGGCACATTATGCATGAGCTGATAGAGACTGAGAGACTCTATGTAGAAGAACTGCAGAGCATCATCGAGGTGGGTTGAGATGCATTGATTGTCTACAATGAAGCACCTTGAAGAACGGCCTGGGAAGCTCAACTGAAGCACAGATTGCAAGCTGTTAGGACTTCCGAGTTCATTGTCCTGATTTTGAACATTACAGTTATTTTGTAGTTTAAGAAGATAATCTTCACATATCTTAACTCTTTTTTTTTTCATCTGTTGTAAGATCTGGTCCGGCGCAATTCTAGACTTTAGCATACATGAAAACGAAGAAGTAGGAATTTGTTCTTGACAATAAAGTTGTTTTATTATACATAAAAATATGCAGATACTGTAGTGGAATAAGTGGAAGTAATGGATTGAATTATTTCCTAGTAGATAAAAACATGAAATAGTGAACTGGTATTATCTCTGTCAAATCTGGAAGGTTTAATTTCTCCATTTAAAAGGACAGAAAAGGCGTTTGCTGTGCAATCTGAAGATGTCGTAGCTCTGCTCTCACTACAGTTAAACTCAAAACAGGCGATGTTTGTAAAGGGTGGCTCTAGTTTTCTGTGCAAGCAGTCATGGCTGTGTTTGTCAAGGCTGCAGAGTAGTAACAATATTTGTAGAATCCCTCCTTTGTTGAAATCAGGTCTCTGAATTTATACGAACGCAAAAAGCCTCTTGGCCTGTTCCTTGAGGTGCTTTCCCTGAAGAAGAACATCGTTATTTCTGAAATATTATTTTGTATATTCCCTTAATCATTGTCTCATGACACTTTGCAATAAAATAATCAAATAATAAATAAACAAAAGCCAGAGCTACACACATATTAAAATGGGAAATTAGACAAAAGTAAAAGTGTAGTACAGGAGGAGGAGAGTATAAAATGGAGTTTCAGCTTTTAAGGAGGCAATGCAATCTCATCAGGTCCTCTGAATCACACTGCAGACATCGAACATTAGCTTCAGGTGCGAGGCTCCAGATTCCTCACCTGAGCAGTCGCACTGGCTCCCCGACCGTTAATACACCAAACTAAGACTGGCAAACATGCGGAGTTGCTGACGAGAGCCAACCAACACGACTGCAAGCCTGTCACATGTCAGGTGTAACATCATCTAAGCAGTGTGACAAAATGGCTCGTGCATGACTAATGTCAGGTTTCAAGTAAATGTTTATTCCATGCTGACAAGAAAAGAGACACAGGTGCATTTACACCTGAAGAAGGCTCCGCAGCCGAAACATTGTAGCTCTTTTCTTCTCTTCTCATAAATGTCAGGTTTTATGTGAACAGAAATTTTGAAATTGGCAGTGTAAAAATGATACGACTTTCAGAATATGAAGAATTATAAAGAATGTTTTTTTTTTCTGTTTTAGGGTTATGCTGCAGAACTGGACAATACAGAGCTATCCCACCTCATTCCCACTGCTCTGCACCAGAAGAAAGAAGTGCTGTTTGGCAATCTCTCAGAGATCTATGAGTTTCACTATAGGTAGTATCTACTTCCTGCACCATAAAGGGAGTAATGGGCAAGATTATCCATAGTAATTATGATTGATTCCTGTTATATAATGGCTTTTGTCCCAGACAATAACGAAGTGCTTGCCGTACACAGTAGGAGTGGACTTTGTCCCGCTGAAGAGAGGCCTTACTTGGTTTCTATCAGTTTAATCAGCTAACGTCTTGTCTGAAGGACCCTCCCTGCTCCAGAGCTGGTGTCAGAGAGTTTATGTTTGCCAGGCCTGCGCTGCCACTACTGTTGGGAGTCATCACCTTCACGACTCAGAGAAGCCTGAACAGAAAAACCTCCTCTTTCTCCCCGCTTTTGTTCCTGCACCCCGAATACATGCGGCTTGCCCCGACTCTGCTGCAGCAAGGGGCGCAGGCTAGAGGCATCGCAGGCAGTCTGGGGGGCAGCTATCACTCACAGGTCCCCTGGTGTCCGTGTGCTCCGAGGAAGAGCCTGCGTTTCACAAACAAGGCAGGAACAGCACAGTCCAGGACAGGAGGGGAGGAGAGATTATAGCCAATGTCATTGAAATCAGACACTACACATAAGGACAAAAGAATTCCTGCAATCCATACTCTTTTCAAAGTGAAAGCAGAACAAAACAAAAGTGCCTATAGCAACAAGCAGAATTGCCTATGGATGTTTTCTTTTCGAGGTTTGAAATCAGATGGCAAATTGTGAGACTTCAAGGTAATATTTGCTTCCCTGTGATGAAGTTGTTCTCAGGTTACATTTAGTTACAGAAAGCAGCACATGCTTAACAAAGCTCCCCACAGCGCTCAGACGTCACCCAGCCCCAACACCTGATATCTCCTGCACTGTAATAGGAGACCTTCCTCCATATGCGGTACAGTCAGCAGCATATACAGTACATACTGCACACCTGTGCAAAGGGAAATTATAGCTACTTCCTCCATTTATTTTTATTGGTGTATTTATTAAAGATTGATACCTATATGTTTGCTTTGTTTTTGCTGGGATAGGCTCCAGCTCCTCAGCAGCCCTGCACTGGATAAAGCAGTTGGAAAATGGATGGATGTCTGCTTTCTGCCCATTGTCTGCTCAGAGGAGCTCTGTGATTCTCTACTAGCAGTTATTGCAAAGGGGAGAATGGATTGATGATTTCTGTGTCTAGAATCTCCGTTTATAGGGTCTATAATGCATTAACCTCATCTAAATCTAATCTAAAACCCCACGGTGTGCAATAAAATTAATATTGTGTTCTGCAAGGTGTTCAGTTTCCATACATCAATCAACCTTCTATTTGAATGAGCCTGATAGTGGAAAAACTGGTGGGTGGGGAAAACTTTGAGGTGATAGCTTTGTCAAATCTGGAGAGCGTGGAATGGAAGTAGGTCAATCTTATCCGACACTTTCTGAAATCTTCGTTATTCTTCAGTGATCTTCAGAGAGCCTTGACATACATTCTTGACCTACTAATATGTTTGTAT
Source organism: Atractosteus spatula (assembly GCF_055471065.1). Classification (NCBI taxonomy): domain Eukaryota; kingdom Metazoa; phylum Chordata; class Actinopteri; order Semionotiformes; family Lepisosteidae; genus Atractosteus; species Atractosteus spatula. Next base: position 73,585,816 of record NC_142709.1, on the reverse strand, counting down.
GCTGATAATAACGTATAGTTTATACAGTTTCTGCAGCCGCTTCAAGAGTTATAAGTGATTATAATGAAATTAGATTTTTAAATGCGTATTTTTTCCTCTGCCAAATTTTACGTTTCACAATGTTTCAGATTGTGTATCTAGTTCGATTTATTTTTAATGTTCTGTGGTTCATGTTCCCTTCTGATTTCTGAGCACCTGTTCTTATTTGTTTCTTTATGTTTATTTTAGGACATTTCTGAAAGAACTGGAAAATTGCATAGAAAGTCCCGAATTAGTAGGAACCTGCTTTCTGAAAAGGGTAAATCAAGTCCATCACACATATTCAGAGAATTCTGGATTATGGATATTGATTAATATTTGAGAATAAATCTTCAAATATTAATCAGTATCCAGAAAACAATATTTCAATATTAAATTAAAAATATATTATTTGAAAAGACTGTATTCCTTTAATGACTTGTAGAATATAACTTGTTGGTTTTAGATCAACAACATTTACGTAATGATAAACAACAACATAATAAATGATAACAACAACAAAACAACAACAACGACAGTAATAATAATAACAATAATAATGTTGTGGTTTTTTTTCAGAAAGAAGATCTGCAGATTTATGAGAAGTACTGTCAGAACAAGCCAAAGTCTGAGGCCCTGTGGAGACAGCATGGAGACAGTCCCTTCTTTCAGGTGCTCTTGGCTCCACTTTTCCAGAGACTGGGAGACTGCACAGACTCCGGTGATGTGTAGAACTAGGACAGGGAAGCCTTGAGATTTCTCTGTGTTTCAGTAACAGTAGACAACAACAGAGCAGAAAGCCTTTATCTTGGTCTCAGCTCTTCTCTGCAAACATTGTGTTGCATTTTCAAAAGGATGACAATTTTACGTTACAGTTCGAGGATGGCCTTGTGGTTGGCTCTGTAGCGTCCAAGCCCCACAGTCCCGGGTTTGATTCAAGCTTTCCGTGCCTGTCTGTGAGGAGTCTGCATGCTCATGATGTGTTCGTTTGGGTTTTCACTGGATGCTCCAATATTCTCGAGTTTCCCGAACACATGAAGGCTACCTCAATTGGCCACTTGTCTTGAAGTAAAAGCAACAGTATAAGAAATATTGAGAAAATTAAATCTTTTAAAAGCTTTTTCCCAGCACGATGGACAGGATATGCAGTGATATACACTTGTTGGAGCCAACCCGGCAGGACTATGTGTTTCCTTAACTCTTGTCATCTAAATAAGTGTTTTGGAAGATAGACCAAATGCTTTTTTTATTCTTACTCTGTGGAAGATCTGTAGGCACTGATGCATTTAGGTGTGTCCTCTCCCTGTGTGCCTTGAGACCTAGTCTTTTTTATATATAGTAATATACAGACTGTTAGGCTGAACTACATTTTTCAGTGTTGTTGCTGTATCTGTAGGAATGCCAGAAAAAACTGGACCACAAGCTTTCTCTGGATGCCTACTTACTGAAGCCTGTCCAGAGGATCACCAAGTACCAGCTGATGTTAAAGGTAAATGAAATGGAGATGTGAAGATTTCAAGTCTTAAAACCAGCATCAGTCCACATGCAGATGGCTATGGCTACAAGGAGCAGTGTCATGAGCTTGATATGTTTCCTACAAACCTGAGTATGGAAAGCAAACTGTCTGTTATATATAGGTGCTTCAGCAGTTAGATTTGCACACAGGAAATACACAGCTCCACACCAGCAACTCCAGATGGAGATTGCTCTCTGGGTGTTGCCAGTACCCACCTATGTATACAGTGGGAATCTCCTGCAATAAAATGTTTTTGGAAATATGTGACTAACAGGTCTAACAAATTTGGATGCAGCTGTAGAAGAACGTTTGCTGGTGGGTTGAACAGGAGCTTAAAATCTTCTGTTTCTTTTCTGTTTCTCTCAAATGTGGATGAAGACTGAGACACCCTTACCTTGCCTTTGTTGTATTCATTACCAACATTGTTCTTATAAAAAGAAACACAGCTAAGTTACAATTAGTTACAATTTGCTGATGTGGTCAGAGAGCTTTTTTTATCTTAACAACTCATTTCCTCTTGTATCTGTCAGCTCTCTCCTTGTATCTGTTGTCTTTTCATCTGTGTCACAGTTTGCCAAATTGTTAAAAATGTGCTTTTATTAATAGCTTTATAAGTTATTTTCTAAAGTTGATATACAACCAGCAAATGAAAATGCCATGTAAAAATGGTGAAATAGTCCTTCAAGAACCATATTGTACATAAATGTTTTCTGACATTTCTTAATATTTTTCTTCAAAACACACCTTTGCCGGGACCTTTTTACTGGTAATGTTTGACATATTGCCTCCCCTTAAGCAGGATCTGGGTACAGTCTAACAGCAGATTAAATTACACAACACAAAAAAGTCAGCCTCTGGGGAGAGATCACTGGCCTGTTCTGAGGTGCGGACTCACTGCCTGCTCTTTTGTAGGAAATGCTGAAGTGCAGCTCAGAGGGAACAGCAGAACTGGAAGAGGCCTTGGCCACTGTGCTTGACATTATAAAGTCAGTCAACGATTCCATGCACCAGATCGCCATCACAGGATTTGAGGTGTGTACTGTCAAGGGGTGTGGGTTTGCATTAACGACAGCCAAATCCAACAAGCTGAGAAACAATAGCAACGGGTCAACACAACTTACTGCTATTCAGCAGTCCTGAATTGTTTTGCTCTTTTCCATTTTATGTGAGACATCAGCCTTGCTGTGTTTTTGTTGTACAGACACATTATTGGTTTTAGTAATTAGAATATTGTTTTAATTTATATAGATACTGCAGGCTTACAGTATTATAGAAATTAGCATTATTCACAAGACAGCAAAGAGGAACAAGAGTGGAGACAAGTGACCTTTCCGTTGCAGCTTATTAATTTCTGCTGCTCATTATGTTAACTGTGAAATTGCTTTGAAATTTAATGTCGATCCTGTAATTTGTATTTTTTTATTTACAGTTGGTTTTGTCAAGGCAAAACTGATAGCATGACTGAAAGGCAGTTTGGAAAAAGAGCAAGACAGCCAACAATTGTATTTTCCTTCAAGCACTACACAGGAATGGGAGCGTTGTTTGTTTCATGTTGTTAGAAACCAAGAGCTTTGACCCGCTTCAGGACAGAGGTATACTGTACCTCTTGTACATAAACAATTAGCAGGAGGTAAAACAAATCAACTTGTCAGAGAAGGTGAAGCTGCTGTTCTCGTTGCAAAGTCACCCTTAGTTACTATTGCAAAGCAGAAGTGAAGCAGATTCAGTTACAGATAAGCCACACTCAGGGGGGTCAGTGTACTTTATTAGAGTGCAAGGAATTGAAAGAAAGGAAACCAGCAGGATGGTTTGACATTTGTGTGAGTCTGCAGGTGCAGTAAATTTGCTAGCTTTCTGTGAACATGAAAAGCCAAAAGCAGATTTAAAGAAAAACCATATCTGTTAACTGCTCAAACTCCCTTGACTGGGAATGCACCACACTGAAGTCCAGCATGTTAAGAAACTTCATATATCCTCCTTCTTCACGGCTACATCCTCACAGCAAGTGCACGTGCTGGACTGTACCTGTAACTTTACCCCCCTGGGGTGAGCCTGAGCCTGACAAATGCCAGCTATGTTTTAAAGCTGGGAAGAGGAGGCATGTCTTTACACAAAGGGAGGTAAGAGTGGGGAACAAGCTACAAATTCATTGTGGAAGAGGCCCTGTCTTCTTTCAAGAAGAGACTGGATGAGATCCTCGGATGGATAAACTCCTAAATACCACGGAAGCGTGTCTTGCTTGTGGCTCTTCCCGCTGCGTGTCCTCGTGACAAGCTTCATTGATAAAACGCCGCTCTGCCCTGTTTCTCCAGGGGAACCTGAATGACCTGGGCAAGCTCCTCATGCAGGGCTCCTTCAACGTGTGGACGGACCACAAGAAGGGCCACAACAAGGTGAAGGACCTGGCGCGGTTCAAGCCCATGCAGAGACACCTCTTCCTGTACAACAAGATGCTGCTGTTCTGTAAGAAGCGCGAGGAGGCCTCCGAAGGGCACGAGAAGACCCCCTCGTACAGCTACAAGCACTCGCTGAAGGTGCGGTAAGAGCCTGCTCCCCCGCTATCGCTCCACGCTGCGCCTGCAGGAAATCCCACTCCTCCAGGGACACCCGCGCGGGGCCTAGCAGGGCTGCCGTAGCAGAAGGAAACCGAGCCAGGTGCCCTGTCAGTCAGGTTCGGCAAGAACGGCCCAGCGGGCCTCTTCAAAACAAGGTCATCAGTAGAGGCATTGACTTTGGTTTGAAATTTTAAAAGAAATCAAAGCAGAGCAAAGAATGGCTTGTATTATTTCGCTGTCACTGTAGTCACATAAGAGCCACTAGGGACGGTAAAATGTAAATGATTTGATAACAAAACATGAAACGGGAAGTTCTATCACCCTGCAATCGCTGCAGCTGGGTCCTGCAAGCTTATTTCACACTGAAGCTCACGTTCCCCTGGTGGTGTGGGTCTTCTGACGAAGGTTCGGCAACTCTGGCAGGTCTAGCCTGCAAGTCTGTTTGACCTGTTTCCTGGTTAGTGGTGGGACCAGTTCGACCTCAGTCATCATATCTTGATATAGGAAGCGTCAAGACGGCTGAGCTAATCTTCCAGATTAGGGCGCTGGCAGGCTGTGGGGCTCAGAGGAAAGAGAAAGTCTTTCACAGTGCTGCAGTGGCGGCCCAGTCCTGTGAAAGTTTAGCACAGTGAATCCATCATAGTATTTCTACATCTCTTACTGTGGTTCTGCTGTTGTAATTTTGTCAGACTTTGCTGCTCTGGAATAAGGGAAAGGCATGATATACCATAACAATACTATACTATATCTCAGTATAGTAAATGTAGTTTCTTCAGGTTCCAGTACAGTAAAAAAAAAACAGTAAAACGCACTGGTGAAACCACAACAAGAGAAATTTAAAACAAGAGTCAATGTGCAAAATTACCATCATAAATTTGAGAACAGCTCAAATTTACTGCCCTAAGGTTTTAAGCCTTGCCATAGCTGGTAAGCATTTTTTAAAAGAATTATTACATTCCCAGAGAAATAAGGTCACAGACAGGGGCTCTTTCATGAGATGAAGACTGTTCATGGATGAGAGAGATTTGTGTACCAGAAATGGTGATCACTGCTGTAGAAGAGGATCCCCCAAGAAAACACAGAGCTACTGTATTTAGGCAGTAATTCTCTTCAGGCTGAGCACAATAATAGATTATTGTCATACTGCGGGGGCGCCGAGCTTCCGGGCTCACCCAGCACAGGAGTGGAAAATCGCTGAGATGATGAACATGGAAGAGGGTGTGTGTGCTGTGGCAATGAGGTCATTCTGGATGAAAAATTAGTGGTATACAGCAAAAGGTATACTGTATGTGATCTAACATTTTACACCAAGTATCAGTTTAGCAAGTAAAATATGCTCGGTAACTGTAACCAAAGCTCAGGAGAAGAAGGAGCCCCCATTCCTGGCCTGTCCCTGGATCTCTAGGGATGAACACAGGCCTTTAGATCCAGCATCCTGCATGCTGACTGCATGCTGATCCCGTCACTGCTGAAGAGGTAATCTTTACTTTCGAAACGTTTGTCCCATTGTAGAACTTAAGCAAAGCTAATGGATTTTCAGTTAAGTAATCAATCACAGAATGCAGAATGCTGGCTGAAAGCAAGCCCTAACCTGAGGCAAAGGTCTTTTGTGGAGTGTCCCTCATTTAGAGCATCGTGTTCAGGGCACAGTTCATGCTGGTCACACTTCCTGTGAAAATGCTGGTGGAGCCGGACGCTTTCAGTTGTGAGAAGGCCTGCAGTTGTGCAAACCCACCGACACTGCAGCGAGTCAGCTGCGGCAGAAGAGCTGTCATGGTTTGTGTTCTTGGTGCAGATGAGTGCTGTTGGCATCACGGAAAATGTGAAGGGGGACAACAAGAAGTTCGAGGTGTGGTACAGCGGCAGGGAAGAGGTCTACATTATCCAGGTACGGTTTCCATGAGCGCCAGTGGACCTGCGCGGACTGTGCAGTGGTGTGTCGAGGTGGAAACGCCTTGCATTGCTTCTGTAGATTTCATCTGCTGTGCCTTCAGCGCTGAACTATCTTTAAAATGGGTTTGGGGAAAACACGTGGTTCTTGTGACAGCCAATGGACATGTTTTGCATGCACATAACTTCAGAAATGAGCTGTAGATCAGAAACATGTTCCAATGAGTTTGGTCCCTACTGCAAATTTAACATTTATCATGATAATTGTGCGAACAAAAATATACCACAAGGGATTCTTCTGACCACTCACCTATCACTTCTGAAATCTTATGACTTTAAATTATGACTTGCAAATGCAATGCTTATTGATTACAGTTTAGTTGCCAGTTTTATATGAAGGTCACTGATACTGTTAACCTCATTGTTGACTTATAATGTACAAGTCCTTGTGTGACCTTGAGAATCATGCTCATTCCTGCTGCATTGGAGTTCTGCCTGTTTCCTCAGAAGGGAGACACATTGCCTAGTATTTCTTAATGATCTTCACTTGCGCCCCACTTTACTGCTTTACCTTTTTTTTTTGCTAAAATTTCCTGGCGGTAGAACCAATAGATAGCAAACAAATCAATTGAAAAACACCCATTTTTAGACCACTGTGTGGCACTGTTGAACCACTGAAGGGGTGAAGAACGCTTGTTTGCAACAGAGAGATTGTGCTGCACTGAGATATGGGACCTGCTATCCCCATTTCAGGCTCTTCAGGGATAATTCTCCATATCAAGACACTTCGCTTACCGGCAAATAGCTTAAAAGAAGGCTTTAAAGGGACCATATCTAATATTAAAGTCTTTATTGCTCTATAACAAGGATGTGCAGCTCCAGCACTCCAGAAGCCATGAAACAGGTAATTCAAGTTCTTATCTAAACAGTTAGTTTAGGGAAGTCATAAAAATCGGAGCCCGAATGAAAACGAGAAGCCGGCGTGGTCTGTGAGGATGGGAGCTGCTTGCCCTTGCTTTAGGAAGTGAGCACATAGCAGCTCACCAAGGCCGGGCATCCTGCAGAGCGACCAGCCCGAATCGAAGCTCTAGCTTTGAGTCGCTGGTTTTAGGAGCTCAAGGACCGGGCCCTGGAGCAGGGGAGCGCACTTGTAACAGCCTTGACTGCCCCTTCTTGCCAGGCCCCCTCCATGGACGTGAAGAATCTGTGGGTGTCGGAGATCAGGAAGGTGCTGACTGGCCAGCTGGAAGCCTGCCGAGGTAATTCTGCCAGTCGGCCGTTGGCAAGGCGCCCCAGTAAGGACAGGCTGACCTGATTAGTGCCGACTGTTGGTCATTGGCTGAGTTACACTGAGAATATAGACAACAGTCTTAAGAAAGCAAATCGGAGGCTGCTTTTTCTATTCAAAGACTCGAGAACTTTAATGTTAGTCAAAATGTCCAAGAGGTGGCATATAAAAGCCTTGTTGAGACCATCCTGGCATTTAACAGGACAGTTTGGTATGGAAACCTGGGGTTGAAAAGCAAAACCAAACTGTCCAGGATTGTGAAAATGGCAGGAAAAATAATTGGGAAAGAGCAGCCCCAGCTCTGTGACTTATATCCCCCAAGCCCGTCTGCACTCTGAGGGTGACAGGGCCTTCTCCTGTTATGCCCCTAAGCTCTGAAACTCTCTCCCCAAGGATATCAGAGAGTCACCTTCTCTAACCTCTAACCTCTTCTCTAACAAATCCAGACTCAAAACCACCTTCTTTAGAAGAGCCTTTACTTCACTGGTTCCATTCTTCACCCCTCCTATACTTAGTACCACCATCCACTCTCTCCTCTGTGTCTTGTAATTGTGTTATATCTTGTGTATTCTTTTTATTTATTGTTGTTGTCATTCTGTAAAGTGCTTTGAGAAGCCACCTTTAAAGGTGCTATATAAAATAAAATAATAATAATAATAATAATTATATCATAATGCAGTTCTTAGAATGGCAAGGAACATCACAGCTGACTCCACACACTCTCAATTCATAACACTCCCATCAGAGAGACAGTACAGGGCACCAAATTCAAATATTATCCAAATTAATTATATGAAGTCCTCTGTCCCCCCTGCAGTAAAACTGCTCAATGAATGTATGTAAATGTACCCCCCACACACACCTATTTATCCATCTGTTTCTATATCACACACTGCTGCTGTGATTTCATGTGGTTTTATGTGACTCTTATGCGTTGTTTGTGTGTTTTGTAATTCTGTGGAAGAGGCAAAGAACAATCGGTGGACAATCAAGTATCTGTCTCTCTCCCTCCCAGATAGTTTGCCCTTTCCGGAGACCTTTGTTTTTGCACCACGTTGCTTCTTTCATTAAAGAGGGAGAGATTGTGTCATTTCTGTGTGAGGAAACTGACGCCAACGTCAGGACAAAGGTGGGAAGTCACCTTCGGTGTTGTTTCCTTTGGCAGAGGCCAGCCACCTGCACCAGAGGATCACCGAGAACGTTTACCACGCTCCGATGAACACGCCCAACGCCAGGTACTGCGCTGTCTGTCCGGGGCTGCTTCGCTTTCTGCCGAGTGGGAATAGAGCGACACCAAGCGGACAGACAGGCTTTTCCAGGGGAGAGATACAGAACACCCTTTTACACATGCCCCTTTTTTCACGGTTGTTCATTTTATGAAAATTTGGATACTACGAAGCAAGTGAATTTTTACGCGCATTTCGAATAGCGAAAGTCAGCTTCGACACTACGAAGAAGCGACGCAAAAAAAAAATGTTGAAACCAAACGTAGAGAGTAACGAGGAAATCGTCCCATGTTGAATGTACACATCACCCTCCGCTAATGGGTGAGGGAGTAGCAGCAGCGTGAGGCTAGCGAGCGACATTAAGCGACGCTAACTTGGCTGCGCCTTTCAAAAAAGTCCCCTAAACCTGCCTCAGGAAAAAAAACACAGGACAAGATAATGTCACATTTATAGCACGACATCAATTTGTACATCCTCAAAACTGGGTGGAATGTGATAAAGAGACCCACAGCTAATACGAAATTGCCGTTCTTCGTTCTTTTTTTGCTTTCTTGTAATATTTGTGGTAGTTTTATATCACTTCCTATTTGCAAATTGACACAATGCTGTGCACTGCTGGACAGGAAACAGTCTCATTCCTGCCCAAACAAAAATTTGTGCCCCTCCAAAAGTAGCTCAGATCTATTTTACCTACCCACAGCTAGTAGTTTGGTCAGATAAGCGTCTGTGCCAACGTTGCTGTGGTCTACAGACTACGTCCTGTTCTCAGACTGGGACTGTGGGAGACCTCAGCTGGGAGGTCGCAGGAGAGACCGCATCCTTCTCCGAGCGCCGCTTGCTGCTGTGTGCACTCTTACGTTCCGTGTAGCAAAACTTGTGGTTTAGACTTTATCATGGACCCCGATGGTGTTCAGAAAATGAAAACTGTGAGTGTGCGTATGATAATTACACACAAAAAGCAAATCAAGTGGTTACTGTACAGTACTGTACTTGGGTATAACTAGGTAAGCAGGATTGTTTTCATTACTAAAAAGACAAACCGCAATGTGAATGTGAGTTGTTATTGTTTATTTTGTCATTTGTGGTGAAAAAAGGTAAAAGTAGAGGTGACCTTTTTGGGGTCCCGAACGGATTTTAATTTTTCCCCATAAGAAATAATGTATAATGACATAATAACGGGTTTTTTAAATTTTTAAAGAATTTGACTGTTGAACTGATCAGTAATATGTGCTTCTCACCGCTTAACATTTTACAGAAAAATTAGGAAATCGGCTTTCAAGCAGGACAGCGTTAAGTCGGAGTCCTCCAGCCCGGAAAGTGTGAGCCGGAGGAGTGGTCTCGCCAGTCCTGGAACCAGGCAGAAGAGAGGTAGGGCCTGCCGACACAGCACACTCATAGAACCAGAACAGAACCTGCAGTCTGGCTTGGCCCGGAGACCCTGCTGCAGAGCACAACAAGCTCTGATCACGCCCTGCCGATGAGCCGGGACTGTGTCCCAGAATGAAAGTGATGCTATTACCTGTTTTCCATTCCTCCAGAAGATTTCCAGATAGCTTTTAAAAGTGCTGTCAGAAAATGGCAAGAAATTATATATATATTAGATAAGATAAGATCACTTTATTGGCCAGATACAATTTCTTGCATTAGGAATTTGTCTTTTTGCAGACCCCAGCTTGCTCTCCATAAGACACACAGAGAGGGAGAGAAGCTTGGGGTCAGAGTGCAGGGTCAGCTTATTATATGGTGCCCCTGTAGTAGTTGGGGTGAAGGGCCTTGCTCAGGGGCCCAACGGAGTAGGATTCCTCTGCCGGCCGTGGGATACGAACCAGCAACCTTCCGGCCACAGGTGCAGATCCTGAGCCCCAGAGCCACCGCACTGCCCTCACATTATTATTCCTGATTTGTCAAACATCCTGAATGCCTTTGTTTTATTGTGTTTTACATACTGCATTTTTGAACTCCGGTCTTAGAGACAGCTGGCTAGGTGTCACCTGAGCTGTGTCACTCACTGCTCACCAACAGAACTCAGAAAGACACTGAAGAAAAGCCAGTCAGCACACTCTCCTCTCTTTAGCACAGACAGCCTCTCTTTAAAGACCAGGGGAGTTCTGTCCACACCTCCTAGACTAAGGTATTCGATATTCCCGAATGCAAGAAAGGAGATCATTATCCCATGTAAAACCCTGGGTCAAGGGCTTTTTACATTTGCTGAATTGAAAATGAGGTGCAAAAAAAATGTTTTCTCAGAATATCATGCTGCAAAATATAGATGTTTAAAATCACGCTCCCTGGCAAATAATGCAGGAAGCAAGAGGGCATTTTCACTATTGATTGCATCAGTCAGATGTTTCAGTTTGGTATCTCACTTTAGTGCCTTTATTCTTAAGAGAGTGCTGCCAAACGAAGACAATTAGTAAACAAGATGATTTATTCTTTGTCTATTCAGGCATCAACTTCGATATTCAGTCTCAAGGTTAATGGCACAATGGCTCTTAAGGTGTTGTACCATTGTTCTATAGATCTGTACGTTCACAGGACCCAACCAATATCCAATATGCAAGTTTCAAGCCTGGTTGGATCTGTGGGCTTATTTTGCTGGTTTCCAGTGGGTACTTTCCTTCCCATTGATGTAACTCTGGCCAACAGCTTTATTCATCTAAGGCCTCATACAGCTGTCCTAGTGCCCACTTTCATCCCTCTCATGAAGTCCAAAAGTCTCAGAGTTGTTGTATGAGTTTTTTTTTTGAACCTATAGAAAGCCAAGTTACACTTTTTCAAGAAAAGGGTTGTATTTCAATGGGAGGTCCAAACAGTATTTTTAAAATATTGTTAATTTTATTTTACAATTCCAGAGCTGCACTGATTTGCTTTTTTCCCAACTCTAGGGTGTTAAATGTTGTCAGTCCTTTTGATGCTTATTTTATTTGCCATTTGATGTATTTGATGATGTACTTGATTGATATCATCCAACTGGAGCAGCAGGAGTTGAGGGAGACCTTAGAATTTTTTTTTGGTTTTATTTCTTTAGTTCCAGAGCTGGCTGCCTGGTCTCGCATTTCTCTAGTCCTGTGGGCTTCACCATGCCTTTGCATTCTCCTTCACGGCTCACTAGTTAGGCACGAAATGACTCGCGCTGGCAACAGTGTACTATCACCTCTAGCTGAGAAGTGTTTACTGACTGGCAAGAGCCAAGCCTTAAAGCATGACGACCCTTCCCAGCAGGCTGCAGGAGACAGCTGCAGCAGGGCCTGAGCAGCCAGAGCCCTGACTGCTTCCAAACTGCACTTCCAGTAGCATGAGAAGAAGACATCCTGAGGAAGTCGGATAGTGGTCATTGATTTTCGGATTGACTTGGCATGAAGGTTTTATTTTGGGTGCAAGCTCAAGGGGTAGATGAATGAGTTTGCCCAGACAGGAGCCCACAGGGTGCACAGTAAGAACCCATGCAAGGGCCAGTGGTGAAAGGTGCCAGGGTCAAGGCGAAGGCGCGTGTTGGAAATGCTGCTCATGCCTTAAGGCTTTGCTGGATGCTGCTGCTGGCGCGAGGTACCCTGAGCTTCTGGCACTGTCCTGTCCTGCCTCACCTCTGCCTCTCCCTCTCCTCTCCTAGCCGATGCCTCCGCCAGTCATAATCTTGAGCGTTCGGCTCTTGCTAAAAAGCGCTTCACATTGCAGGGTCTTTCCAACCGCAGGCCTCAAGCTCAAGGTAAAGCACGGCCGCCCATTCGGGGTGACCTCTGACCCCGGTCTGTGTGTCACCTGTCCACTCTCCCCCAGCTCCATCCTCCACACATCTCAGGGCCTTGATTTGTCTTTCTAGTCCTGGATTTCACTTTATTTATTGTCTTTTTCCTTAATAACAATGATCATTCAAACCCAAAACACAGTCTAAAGCAAAAGGTTTTGTTGTTTATCTGTTTAAAGTTAGCGGCAAAGTTGAACTTTTGCAATGGAACGTGCTTTCCAGCACCAGTTCAAAACCAGCCTTTCTAACCTTTCTAGTTCAAAACCAACCTTTCTTTTGTCACTTCTTTATTGCTTTCTATTAATTAGAAAAAACTATGCAAGAATAAGATTATAAAGCCTATTTGTGAATGTTAATAGAGCTATAATACAAATTAGATTATTTTGATTGGTGCAGGTTTCTCTTTATGTTCCTGATGTTCTTGTTGTGCTAGTAAGGCTATTTGTTTTGTTTAATCCATGTTTTTAGAATTTCTAAGTAAATCAAAACATTAGCATGCTAAACATCACTCATTTGGCATTGATAATTCTGCATCACCTTATTTATAATGGAAAAATACTTGATGAAGATGAAAGGACACATTTATACTTGGTTTGCTGGTGTAACAGCAGCCGGAGAGTTTCGGTTGTCAATAATTTCATCTCGTTAGCATTTTCTGCATTGATTCTTCATCTGTGCTTGTGGGTCAGCAGCTGCTGAGAGAATCTGCCATTTTCTCATGCTTTTACCGTCTTTACCATTATTAAATATTTGCCAGTCTGAAAGCAACTAACAAGACGCTCAGGTCCATTGAACTCGGTTATTAAGTAGAATTAAATAAATCTCCACTGCAGTACTAGCTCGGGTCAGAAACGTGCTCCAGCAGATAAGCTAGCTTTTGTTAAAAAGATGTAGTGGAGGAGCATCAGGCTGAATTGTGTGAGCGCCTCATTTAGTTCTTGCTGCTTACTGTTCACAAAGCTTTCATGTTCTCTTCCCTGGCTGACTAATTGCTAACCCTCCCATGCTTCTCGCCTTAGAATCCCAGCCTAAGGAGGCAGATGGCACACGCCGCTTCTCCTTAGCGTCCTCTATCAGTGCCTCAGCTACTAGACGCACAAAAGGTACCTGATTGCCAGCAGTTCTCCATCACAGTGCTTGCAAAGAGCCGAGATGAGATACAGGACAGGTCCTTTGTTAGGGGACAAATGAAATCTGTCGCCGAGGTCTTTTCTGCACAGAGCCAGCAAGCAAATGCAAAACTGGAGAAATGAAAATTATATACCGTATAAATACAATGTAGCACTACCACATGCACATGCATGGACAGACACAAACATCCGAGGACGACATGGAGAATCTCACTGGTGCCCAGTGCTGCGGTTTTGGATAAGCTGACATCTTGAATGTACTTTCAGATAACATTCCTAGTCTAATTTTACTACCTTTAACAGTTTATTTGCTATTATCACATATTGTTTATTTGCTAAGCGGATGATTTTATCCAGGGTGACTTAAAATGTATACAAATTGTACATTGTGTGTAAGAAGGAAGGAAAAGAATCATTGGGCTGTGTACCTCTGTCCTGCTTTTATTTCTGTTATTTGGAATTAACAATGTTTTCTACTAATATAATTTTGACTTTGTACACCTTGCCTCATGCCTAATTTACAGTGTCAACACTTTTGTGTCTCTTTCTCTTTAATGTGTGCTGCTCTGCTCAGGCCCCCTAGCCTCTAGCCTAAAAGCTAAGAGGCATGAGATAAAGAGTGACCCCACCCCGCTGGGGTACGAAGGTATTGCTCCTTACGTCCACATGCATGTTGTTGGGACAGGAAGCTAGCCGGTTTCCAGTGTTGCTCGAGCTGTGTTGTCTGTATTGTGGTGATAATGGTATACTGTATGTCTTTACCTGTTTCAGCTTCCTGTAGTGCATGATGTCTATTAGCTTGTGCTGTCCCTGGCTGTGGAATATGTTATCTATTGTTTGGCATGGTGCACTCTGAAACAGGGGGGTGTTGCTTGCTTTCTTCCTCAGGTGTGGGGATCACAAAGGGGACACCAAGGGTGCTTTCAGCAAAAGGGAAGTGCTATCACTCTCAGGCAGTGAAGGAGCATCATGTTCTGGCCCTCAAAGTTCACAGTCCAGCAGGTTTTGCAGGTTCTCTTCACTCACAGACAGCTGAAGACAATTGGATCCAGCTGAGGCTCAGTCTGGTCCAATGTGATGCTTTTCCAGACGTGTGATGCAGGTGGTCATTTAGAGGAACCTGGACAAAACTGCTGGATTGCTGGCTTCAGGACCGGAGATTCAGGGCTTAGAGGGCTGGTCCCACTGTTCTTCAATCTCCAGGACAGGGCTTGCTGCTGGCCAGGGCATCTGCATTCCATCTCTCCTTAGTGGGAGAGAGAGGGATCACCTTCCTCAGGGAAGCTGTGTCTCTCCCATGCACTACGAGTCACTGTGCATAAGGAGGAAAAAGCAGGAAGCTCAGCGTCCTGTCACAAGGGAATGCTGTAGATTTAAGAACAGCTCTCGTCTGCCCTACTACGCACAACTTGTTATATTATGATAAATATCACTGTGAAACCACAGATACATGTATTGCGCAATAAAAACAAAACATACAGCTTAATGCAGCAGCAAGTTGGTTCTGTTTCTGATGTAAGTAGAAAAGTTTAGAATCTGAGTGGTTGGAATTATCCATCGCTGGCTCTGCGGCTGTTCTGTAAGGTTTCCTTTTCCCTCCCAGATACTTTGCGTGACGCTATCCCTTCTGAAAGCAAGCGTCACAGCACTGCGAGTACAAACTCTGCTGTGCCTAGATCTGCCTCCCAAACAGGTAATCAAACATTACAACAGGCTCGTCCTGCATCACCTGCCTTGACTCCATCTGTGATATCTTTTCTTCTCATTTTGTTTCTCCCTGCTTTGTTGCTCAATGGTGTCTGATATTCTGTACAGACATGCAGCATATACTGCAACGCCTTTTTTATTTGGAGGAATCTTCATTACAGCACATTTCAAAGAACTTAATCCATGTGTTCATTTCTAATTTACTTTTTTTTTCTGGACTATCACAAATTTCAGGGAATGGAAGGGATGTTCACTGGCTTGTCTGTTTCGTTGAGCTCAGTCTTGCCAGGCTTGTACTAGAGATACCCTGCTGGTACTGGGCAGCATCACAGTTTTACTGTGTCAATTTGTTTATCTTAAAGGGTGGACCAGTAGGCATATTTCTTCAGCGGACACCTACGAAGATTTTGAAACTATCCTCTCCAGTACAGAGGAACTGTCCAACTCTTCGGATGCAGAGGAGCCCAACGGTAAAAATGTAAGTGTGGTTACATGCAGCTCACCAGGTGAACTTTCTTATTCCCTCGTGCATTCCTGGTAAGCTCTCAGAAACCCCTCCGAAGACTTTTGTTAATTGTTTTCACAATTCTGGATCCTCATTAGCACTGATTGAGTACTTGACATTTTAAAAGGCAAGGAAAGGGAAAAGGATTAGCACAGAAGGTCTCCCTTGTGTCTCAATTGACAGAATTTCGGCTTCAATTATAATTGTGCTGATGTATGAGAAGGCAGATCTGTTTTAATGGGACCAGTACATAATTGGTCTCCATTGTTGTAAGGAGCCAATGGAGATGAATGTTTCTTGGTGTTTAAAGAGAGAAAAAGTGACAGCCACCACCTCTAAATCACCACCCTCTGCCTTCCCTCTCTCTCTCTCCTGCCCTCTGTTAGGGGGACCCTGCTCTTTTTCAAGTTCAGCTGACATACGAGGCAAAAACATCGGAGGAGCTGTCTCTGGAGTCGGGAGATTTAGTGCAGTTTCTGGAGGAAGCAGAGAACCGACACTGGTGAGTGATGAGAGAGCCGCCTCATTCATAACAGTGCTCCCACTGGGCGCAGAGCACATTTCGTACAGAAGCACACAGCACTGCCCCACTCGCAAGAGACACCCTTCCTCTTTCTTCCCAGCTGTGGGCAAAAATGCCTATTCACTAGTACAGCAAGGAGACGCTGTGTGCCTCACTGATTTTAAAACAAAGGGTATAAAAATATAGAATAGATGGAGCTTTTTATTCTTCTGCACCAAGTTTCACTCACTCAATATGTTATCAGTCTATATCATTTAGTGACTTTCATGATTTCATCTCTATGTACTGTACAGCAAAACAGTAAATGAATGTGATAAACATATTTCAACCATGCTCCATTTACAAGTTTGAACATGAACATGAAATCCAGAAATCAGGAATGCTGGAAACACTGCTTTGTAAAGTGTCCTTTAGCCACTCAAATGTAATGTTGGCCCTGACAGGAGCTCTTAAAGCACATAAAGCACATAAAGTGTAAATTAATACAGATTATGAAAACACTTTATGTTGAAAACATGCACATGTAATGGCTATGGGTTTCAGCCATTAATTTTAAAATCCCCACTAATTATGAAAATAGAGTATATTCAATCACAGAAAATTTGATTCTCTTGCAACTGGAAGAGGTTCATTTTGTTATAAACGTAGAACTTTCCAAAATCCACTGCAAATGTCATTGGGTTTAAGAAACCATTCTTAATTGGGATAGAGCTTGTGCATCAGTATTTTGTCTCATACTGCATTCAATGTACATTTTAGTTATTATATTTATTTATTTTGAGTATGTCCACATTTCATCACATTGTGCACATTAATTACTTATTTAATAAAAATGTTCATTCATCTGCATCTTTTGGATTTGGTGCTAAACCAAAAATCTTCCTCACCCTTTCTAATGAAACTACTAATACATTTCTTTAAAACTGTGATTAATTCTGTAACTCTTGTATTAGCAAAAATAATCTAGAATATAAATGCAAGGCCAAAACATAAACAGATGATTGGTATTGTCCATTTTATAGACTAAGACAGTGTTACCCTTCCAATTTTTCAGGTTCTGAAATCTGAAAAAAAAGCAGTCTACAACATCATTACAGTTGAATTGACCTTTTTATTTGCATATGTATACAGTATTTTGTCCCCAGTGAAATGTATACAGGTGAACAGAATTATCAGTTAGTGACAGATAGTCTGTACCTACATAATATTTCAGCTCCATGGCATGTTTCACAGGACTGTCTGCAGAACATGCTTCCAGAATAAACCGCGTGTTTTCATCTGAAATTAGGACAGTGCACCTGCTAAATCTGTCGGTCACATTAACGCTGTGTTCTGCCTGCTGGGACTTCAAAGCCAGATTCCAAGCTGTAAGAGAGGATTTGCAGAATGACACCTGGAAGACAAAATGAACATTACCGACAAAATCTACTAAATTGTGCGGTTAACTTAGTATAGCTAATAAATGTAGTGTATCTGATCAATAATGCAGTGAAAATACTCAAGGTGCACAAATAAACTGGAAATACAGTAACATTGTGAAATGCCATTTGTTTATTACATTGTATGGGCTATAAATGAGCCGAAGTGGATTTAAGTGAGTAATATTTTGAAGCAAGGAAATATCATTTGTAAGAATGAGAGGAGGCCATTCAGCCCATCCTGCTGTCTGGTAGTTAGTAGTTAATTAATCCAGTGATCTCATCCAGCTGTTTCTTGAAAGACGCCATGATAACAGTTTCAAGAACATGGCCAGGCAGCTTCTTCCACGCTCCCACAACTCTCTGTGTATAGAAGTGCCTCCTGTTCTCGGTTTGAACTGCACTTCCACATAGTTTACTCTTGTGTCCGGTGGTGTGTGGTTAGTTGTTGATTCTGAAAAGTCTGCTGGGAAAATTAATGTCAATGAGTCACCTTCTTCCAATCCAAATCAATGATCACTCTGAAACCCACCCCTGTGGTAAGCCCTCAATTGAACTGAACATTCTTTTTCGTATTTTAGGCTAGTCAAGACCCTTTTAACTGAGAAGACAGGTTTGGTTCCGTCCAGCATATTGCTGTCTGCAGGAGGAGTTCACATAAACAGTAATACTGGTACATCTTATTAAATACTTAATACCATTTGTAACAATTAGTGAAACAGGTTGCAGCCCACAGTACTTGATAATACGTTATGTAGTACTGAGATTTAAAATAAAAAACAGGGAACTAAATAGCAGGTTGAAAGCTAAATGAGTGTAGCATGCATTGTCTCTTTTTCCATCCTGCTAACCCCTTACTTGAAATATTCATGGTCTTTACTTTCCTGGTGGCTTGGCTCTTTTCACTCTTCATAACAAGTGCTTTTCATCCTTTATTGATGTGAAATAGATTAAGTGGAACCGTATCCATTTTGTATTGTATTAATGTGTTTGTTTTTATCACGAGACCCTGGAAGGTGTTATGATGATACAGTTAGAGAAGAGCCCCCATAGCTGAGAACAGCCTGTATCCCTTCAGTGTGTTTTGCTGTAGAGCAGGAGTCTCAGGTTCAGTTCCTGGAGGGCCTGGAGTCTTCTGGTTTTTGTTCCAACCACGTTCTCAGTTACATACTTGATCTAATTATTTAATTAGCTATATAACTGTAATGCTTCTAACCAGACTCCAAAGGGGGTTTGTAGGTAGCTGTACCTTAAATGAAGCGAAATGTGTTGTGCAGCCAACTGTAAAAAAGTCCTTACGACAAATCCTATACAGGTCTAATTCAGAAAATAATTAGGTTAATTGTTTAATCGACTCCTTAGGCTGGAACGAAACCCAGAAGACACCAGGCCCTCCAGGAGCCGAGCCCGAGACCCAGCTTGAGTCAGGTGGAGGTGCTGCAGTAGCTTGAGGTCTCCTCCACTGTTACATCCTGCTGTTCTGGAACCGTTCGGTTTCCCCCGAGCCTGTCTGGCATTTCCATCCCTGTATTCCCGGGGACTGGCCTGGCCACACGACTGCATTGGCTTGCAGTGTATTCGGCGTGAGAACAGCCCAGCAGCCCAGGACAGTAAAGTTAGATAGTGCTGTCACTCGTGCAGGAACACCATGCGCTTTCCCGAGCGTCTGCAGCAGCCGCCTGCTGTCTCGCACAGACAGAGTCCTTTCATTCGTTTCTCCGCCTCTTAACCGCCGTTCCCCTTTCCAGATTTCTTCAGCGACATGTGCACGGCCGCTCTCACCGACACGGAAGAGAAGGAAAGCGAGCGCACGGGACAGATGGCAACGGAGATGAGGGCTGGGAGTTGAAACCGAGGGGATTCTCAGTCGTCTTTCAGCTTCTGGCTTTCTTGTGTGCCACGCGGGTCTGGAGCTTGCAGGCTGCCTTCAATCCACCCTCCCAGAGGAGTCCTCTAGGAAGCTGCTTTGCTTATCGTAACTAAAGGCTCCAGGTTCCAATCTGCCTGTATTGTCCAAAGAGCTGCTACGTCTGCTGCCATTGGGTAGTAAACCAGACACCCTCTCAGCTGCTACGTCCTGTACAGAAGCTCTCCTTCCAGGCGAAGAAATAGCACAAAATAAAGTGGTGCTTTATGCTTTGATTCAGCGCTGTTGCAGTGCCTTTCCATTCCACAGTTCCAGTAACGTGCCGCTGCTCCTTCCCTCCCTGGCTGTAACTCGGCAGAGCTGCGTGTGTGACAGGAGGTTGCAACAGCAAGCTGGGACAGCTGAGAGGACCAGGTCTGTCAGCGTCTGCTGAGCCTGAATACAGACATCGATAGTGTGGCGACGGAGATACAGACCCTTAAGCTCTGGTTCTCACTGTGTTTAGCTGCGCTCCAGCCTGGCAACTGTAACACTCTGCTGAGGGAGAGGGTGATGTTGTGAGTGGTTCCTGTGTGGTTGTTGGTGTCACTGTGTTTCCCTCTCCTCTCCTTTGGCAATATGGAACAAGAACAGCACAAGCAGAAACAGGCAATATCCTGTCTGCGGTGCATGGATTTCTGCATCCTGCGAAAACTGAGCACTTTTGGACAAAGACCAGTCACCAAATAGAAAGTTATTTGTTTGTGACTTGCCATCTGTGAGAGAAGTAATTCTTTGAACAGTACAGGTTTACCTCTCATCTTTGAAGAAGCATTCACTCTTGGCTATATTTCATCTGAATGTGCTGTATTTGTTTTCAGGCTTAGTGTTTTGCTTGTGTGAAGTTCTCGTGTACTTCTCCCAGCCACAATATTCAGTTTGATCTGAGAGTAGCATATGTTATATATATATATTTTATAAATATTTCTGTGTGTCAGGATAAGAGCATTTTTACTAGACATACTCTTCAATGTTTAGTAAAATGTGAACTGTAGAAAACTATTACAAGAGCAAAACACTCTTGCGTCCAGAATACACTGTTACGCTGGGAACACTGTCACAGTGAGCTGCTGCTAGATAGCTGCCATAAAGACGTGATGCATACATAACGAGACAAGTGTAGCAAATTGCTAAGAATAAAGTCATGCGCACATTTTGATTAAACAGATCATTATCACTAGTTTATAAACTTCAGATTTCCATCATTTTCAGATATAATTTGTGTTTTCTTGTATCAGTTTTTTGTAACGCAGAATAATTCATCTTCACTTTACTCTGCTTCACATGGGCATTAAGAATTGTCCTGAACTTTACGTGAGCTAGCCATTGCTTGTCGATGATAAGCTTTATGATAGATGACCAGGAATGTTTTTTTTTTCAAACTTACAGCAGTTTTGTTAAAACATATTCAAGGTGTTTGTGGGACTTGTGCCTGAGAACTTACAGTAGGGGCCTTTTGATTTTGCTACTTGTTCTAGTGGATTGAATGTAATTTTTTCTTTTAATGGTGGCGTAAAAAGAGATACCCTAAAATTCTGGTCTTTACTTTTGTGACCAAAAACAAAATCAAGGTGTTGCATTGTCTTGATGTTTCTTAAAGCATTTCTACTGAGGCAGACCATTCAGGCACAGTCTTTTTTATTCAGAAATTGTGAAGCTCCTTCTGCTGACTTTTGTCTGTATTTATTTGAAAGGATAAAAAAAAACTTGGAATCCGAGACTGCAAACTGCATTTTGTATATGTATGAGCAATGTCATTGGATATACTGTGTAAATTACCTTTCTGTACATTTTTAAACATATTGAAATTACAATGCGTTGTTAAAAGAAGGTGTCTGTGTCTTCTTGTCGGCTCATGATGGATGCCATTCAGGTACAGTGGAATGCATACAGCACATCATTATAACTCTGGGCTGTCAGCTGCTGCTCCGGCGAGGAACAGAAAAGACCATTAATGTGGGCCTTTAAGCGTAATGTATTCCTTCGGTTGGTGGTAGGTACTAACTTTTTATCTGCTTTCTTCTGTTGGGATTAAATTATATATAAAAGATATGCACATTGTAAAGTTTTACATGTTGTTCCCAGTATTGAGTGTGTCAGCTGGCGGGTGGCATCATTGATCCAAATTAGCGCTGATCCGAGCTGGTTGCCTTGCCTCCTCATTACAGGCCTTCGTAAAGGATGGCTCCTCATTCCAGCACTGACACTCTCGTCAAACCAGAATAAATTAAACCCCACTCTCGGCCTCCCCGTCTCATTTATGCACAAAGGGGCACCTGTTTTCATGCACCAGAGTTGTGTAAAAAACACACAGATAAATGTGTTTTATATGTATGCCTAAGAAATTAATCTTGTAAAAAATATATGTGCAGTGTCTGTGATTGTGAGGTTTTCAGTCATAATGTTAAGTGGTTCAGGTGGGGAGCTGCGTCAGCGTAGGCTGCAAAGGAACAAGTAATAGGTTTATTCCATGCTGAAAAAAAGAAGAAAGAAAACACAACGTTTCGGCCGTGGAGCCAGGTGTGAATAATGTTAAGCGTGCAAAACTATACGATAATACATTTAAATGAAACTATAAAATTGTAATATTTTTTTTCTGTGACTTGACTAGGGTTTTTAAAAACGATGTTTGACACAAACAAGATGATTTTTTCCACAGACAAATGATCATTAATTCCTTTCCTAGGCTAACAAAATAAAGAATTGCAATTCTTTTTTTCCATCACCAGGATAAATTTAACTTATATCGTATTTGTTTCCACAAGAACCCAATTAGCATTTAATTATGAAACTAAAAAAAATATTTATCCAGAAAAACTATTTTTTTAGGAAGAACTCGGGATCTCAATGATCAGTACATACTTGCTTAATTATGTAACTCTTTCATTTATGTGTAGATAAAGTATTTGAAATGAAAGCAGAGAAAGCAAAAAGTCTGCTCAGGTCTGGTCCCAGCCATGCAAAAGCTCATTAGCTCCGAATACACACACAGTCCGGCCCTGTCGATCACAGCGGATATCAGGAGAGCTGATCGCCAGCCAGCACACTCTGCGTCTTGTTGTCATTAACTGAGGCCTGCGCCACCGGGGGCACCTCTCAGGCCGCAGGGCCCACTGAAGACAGCAGGGCTGGCACGAACAGGATGGATGGGACAGGCAGGCCAAGCCAGCAGGCCAAGGCTGAAAGAAGCCACGCCCCTTGCTGAGATACCGTACATTCGTAAGGCCTGACACAGGCTGGCCCAGGCCCTCCTCACAGGGCAGAGGCGGCCGGCTCACCAGCAGGCTGCAGACTTTAACAGGACCCCTGGGACACACACACGGAGCTGCTTTGCGGAGGGCAAGATACAGTGCACTGAGCAGAGCAAGACTAGCGCTCCAGCTGAAACACGTTTTGAAAAAGGGGTGGGCAGTCGGGGGAGAAACAAAAAGCTGTGCTGAGCCCTCAGAAAGAAGCGTGGTCTTAAACTCGAACCCCCTTCACACCAGCACGTCCCTGAGCCTGGTAACTCCGACACCATTCACACCAGCACGTCCCTGAGCCTGGTAACTCCGACACCATTCACACCAGCACGTCCCTGAGCCTGGTAACTCAAACCCCTTCACACCAGCACATCCCTGAGCCTGGTAACTCAAACCCCTTCACACCAGCACATCCCTGAGCCTGGTAACTCAAACCCCTTCACACCAGCACATCCCTGAGCCTGGTAACTCAAACCCCTTCACACCAGCACGTCCCTGAGCCTGGTAACTCAAACCCCTTCACACCAGCACATCCCTGAGCCTGGTAACTCAAACCCCTTCACACCAGCACATCCCTGAGCCTGGTAACTCAAACCCCTTCACACCAGCACGTCCCTGAGCCTGGTAACTCAAACCCCTTCACACCAGCACGTCCCTGAGCCTGGTAACTCAAACCCCTTCACACCAGCACGTCCCTGAGCCTGGTAACTCAAACCCCTTCACACCAGCACGTCCCTGAGCCTGGTAACTCAAACCCCTTCACACCAGCACGTCCCTGAGCCTGGTAACTCAAACCCCTTCACACCAGCACATCCCTGAGCCTGGTAACTCAAACCCCTTCACACCAGCACATCCCTGAGCCTGGTAACTCAAACCCCTTCACACCAGCACGTCCCTGAGCCTGGTAACTCAAACCCCTTCACACCAGCACATCCCTGAGCCTGGTAACTCAAACCCCTTCACACCAGCACGTCCCTGAGCCTGGTAACTCCGAGCCTGGCTTCTTGGTGCTTTTGTTGGCTCAAATAGAAACATATGTGGGAAGCTTTGATGCAGACTGAGTCTCCAACGAATGTATCGTATTTTTGCAAGTGGAAAAAGCAGATGAAATCCATGTCAGCAGGGTGAAGGTGAAGCAGAGTACCTAGGCGTGTCTTGTGGTGCACCTTGAGCGGATACTCTGGCGTCTACAGCAATAAAACTGAGAAAGCTGTAAGAATCAACTTTCTGGGGTCACCTCGTACAATAAACACACCTTTCCCATCATCATTCACTCGAGATAGTCTCCGGGTAATAAGCTGAGAAACGTTCCGCGGCGAAGTCGTGCCGACTCTTCGACCGGCCTAGCGCACACTGCAGAGGCGCAACACCCGTCCTGCTGACCCGCGAGTCACCCTCCGGAAACTGCGGCGAACACAGCCCTGTCACCACCCTGTGGAGTAAAAATGCATTTTTTAATGCAATTAAACCATAGCATCTGATCCGTGTTGATGTTCCACGTCAATGACAATGACGTTTTTATAAAGGAAAGAAGTAAAAGCAGAAGACAGAATCCAGATTGCAGCGATGCACACACGCACTCGGGCTGTCAGCGATGGCAAGTGACCTGCAGGTTCATGCTGCACCAGTTCAACACCAGCATGGGAAGACTCGGGGACGCAACCCGAGCGTTTCAGCACCATCAGGGGACCCAGAGGTCAGAGGGACACGTTTGTGTAAGAACGTCTCTCCTAGTACGTATACGAGTTTGAATCACCCACCGAGGTCGACGGGACCTCCACTCATGTGAAGCCTTTCCTGTGTTTCTGATGATACTTTAATCCTAGCTACATTAATTCAATCGCTCGGAACCGTGATGTTTAAAGGCGCACAGACAGCCCGCCGACACGAGCCGCGCCCGCCGCCACTGCAGGCTCGCGCACTGGGGCACTCGGGCACGCGAGTCGGTTTGAAAGCGCCAGCCAATGGGAACCGCGGGGACGTTGTTTCCGGAAGATCCCCTTCCGGCCCTGGGCCGGCCTCTCGTCCAATCAGCGCGCAGCTCTGTGTTTGTCCAGCTTTTTTGAATTCAAGGAGACGAAACATAGCAGTTTGCTGCGAGAATGGGGCTTTACAGTTAATTCGCATTAAACACAGTAACCGCGGAACTTGACGTATTATCTTGTTTCTGTGGGTTTTTTTGTTTTCTTTATTAGAAACGCGTTTCGTGTTGTAGCCGCGTGTGGTTTACGGGTTTTGTTTGCAGGTGTTTTAGCTGCGTCCACCCTACCTGACTCTGCGGCGCCGGCCTGCTCCTGTCTCTCCTGCTGGTGAGTGTTTGGCTTTCTGGGGGGAAAAAAGAAAAGATGTATTTACAGTTTGCCCCTGTAATGCCCGGGTCAGAAAAGTTTGAGTCTGTGTGGGCGAATGTTTATGCGGGGCAAAACATTTGCAGACTCGTTTGTAGCAGGTGTGATTGTAACTTGTTCGGTTCTGGTCAGTGCGTTGCATTCTGCAAAGCTTTTTTAGACTTTGAATGACTCATGACATTAAATAGTTCATGTTTATTCCTGGGTGGTTCAGTCCAGCATATTGCTGGCTACTCTCAGTGACTTCTGAGTGTATTTGTACGTTAACCGGCTAATCGTTACTGGCTAATATCTGTGGCCGGTTTTGAGACTTGGTATGTGAACATCTCTGTTGATCATTCCGGGTCCGGAGGGAGCTAAAGCTGAATCCTGTGCTCTTTCAGTAATCTTCAATCTAGTGGCTCCGAAGCTTAATCTTCCAATGAACGTTAATTTAAAACACTTCTGCATCGGGAAGTGTTTCAAAGATTGACTGGTACAGCGCGTGTGGAGTTTTGATCTCTAAGTGTTTTCCCCCAAAAAAATTTCATTGCATTTATAGATAGTTAAAGGTCGAGTCTTGCAAGTCCTCGCTTTCTCCTGAAGCATGTTTTTTTTTCCCAGTAGCTTCTGCAGCTTTGTTATTTAGGACACCGGCTGCACACGGGGATGGAGGAAGCACTTATTTGTGTTGACCCTGAGCCTTCTGGTTTCTGTGCGAAGGCTGCGAGTTCTGGGCCTGATTTGTTTTCTCCCTGATGCTGAGATGGGCTCTTCATTTGTTAATAAGCTTCAGCAGAGGCTGCGCTCTTGTGAAGCACTGCCGTCCGTCTCTCACTCCCGAGACAGAAAGCGAGTCACACTGGAAGGTTTCCATGATCAGGTTTAGTGCCGTGGAGTTGTTTCAAACTATTTAAAGGGACTATTTTTTCCTGCAAGTTTTAGATCATTTTGTTATAACCTGCTTCGGACACGAGTGGCTTTAATTTCAGTTAAACAAACCGTAATTCGTTTTTGATGGGGTAACTGGCATGCGGTGTGACATGTTTGCCCTTTCAGCTTGGTGTAGGGACATCAGCTCCTGATCTGCCATGGCTGACAGCAGCACTCTCACACTGGGGGCGGCCCCCAGCATGCTGGTGGACTCCTCTGTCTATGACTCCAGGATGGCCGAGACCTCCAGGGACCACCTGTTTCTTGGTCTGACTCCAGAGGATGCTGAAGGTGACTCCAGAAAGCTAAGTCTTGTTACAGTTGTGCTGGGTTATTGCTGTCAAGCTGGACATGTCTAAAGAGGGTTTGAACAATAACAGTGCACAGTGTCTCTTCAAAGGCCTTGGGAAATGCAGATCTCACCCAGTATTGCAAACCTGTTAAAATCTTTTTAATAATGATGAATTACAAAGTCCTCATACTCCACAATCTGTGTAGCTTTTCTGAATTCCTGTGTTGTGAAAACAAAATTAAGAAATTGTAAAAAATGTTTCGTAAACCCGAGAAAGTAAGAAATGTGGAATAGACTGATGTTAGAAGCGTTTTTTCCTCTTTTGTAATTTTCTCTTGTTTTTCTGAAAGGGATTTTGAAAGTTTACAGGTGTTTGTCTAGCAGGAATGGAAGAGTGCGCATGTATCTCTCCAGATATACAAGCACTGATTTGAAACTTGAGTTTGCACTTTATTGTGGGATCTAAAAAGATGTTTATCCTTTTTACATTTTTTCTATAAATATGAAAATTAAGGATGCCGTTTAAGTCATTGAGCTGCACAGTGAGAACATAAGCTGCAAACGAGATTCAGCCAGTCTGGCTCATTGAGTAGTTATGTATGCATCATCTTAATCTGAATGGCTGGGTGAGACCAAGGGGTCTCACAGAACAGTTCCTGCTATGCTTATTTTTATGCTGTAAAGAGCCTTCTGTGTGCATTTCAAAGCCTGGTTTTCACTGTGGAGCACAGAAACTACAGACTAGCATTTGTGTCTTAACTGTTAGAGCGGAGGACAGTTTAATATTTGTATCCATTCCCTTCCTTTGCAGTAATCGTCTGTATCCTTTTGCAGATATGCTGCCTCGTGTTGAAACCAGGGTTATTCTTGTGGGAGAAGCAGGAAACAATGAAGAACTTGTTAAGGCATTAGAGGTAAAAAATAATACCATAGTGGGATATTTTATTCTTCCCCTTCTCTTTACAATAGCTCATTACTTCTGGAATTATTCAATTTCGGATGAGTTGCTAAGCCTTTAGATGTAAGACAACATTACACTGTACAGATTTAAACCCGCTGATCCCATAATAGTTTTTGTGTGATAGTTTTGAACAAATTATTATATAGACGCAAGTAATGGATAATATGCTAACAATGCTTCCCTTGGTATATTTTACTGAAGCTCTGGGAATAAGAAGCTGATAATTTATATTTAAATTGACAAATCCCCGTGTTGTAATTTTAGATTGCTGTTTGGGAATAAATTTATCCTAGAGTACTATCATTCGTCACTTGCTAAAAATAATAAAGTATCAGCAGCAGTAGATGTTTAAGGTTAAAATATGTATGACTCCAGCCATTTTTAGACAGAAATACCATTTTTCTTTGTCCCTTCATTTGTTAGATTTTCACAGTACTTGCACGGATGGTATAAAGGTGTTGCAATATTAAAATCTGAAATTAAATATCATGACCATACTGTGGCGTACTTAAAATGATTTACTATATAATCATTTTAAGTATTTATTGAGCCTCAGTCTTAGGGCTCATGAAATCACAAATCCGTATGTAGATTTGTTTCTTTGCAATGACCTATAAATCTTCACATCTTCACTGGGAGATGTTATTGTTCTGAAGGTTTAAGATTGATTTTTATTTTTACTTGCAAACAAAATCTGTGTGATGCTGTTGTAACCTGTGGTGCCTTATGCTGATCAAAATGATCCCTTCTAATTTCCATTGCCTTGGGTATCATACCACCCTGCAGCCTGATCTGCTTAGATCTCAGATCTTTGTCAAGGCTGGGCCTGATTGGTACTGAGATGGTATATCCCAAGAAAAGCCAGGTTGCAGCTGCAAATGGGGATGCAAGAGGGACTTTTCCGTCTGGATCAGAATTCCCAAACTTTTGCCCTTGCAAATATGAGGATGTTGTGTGCAAGTTGCTTTCTTCGGAACGAGGTTAAACTGAGGTCGTGACAACTTGTTCGTTGATCCTATGGTACTGTTCACCCTGGTGTCCTGGCAAAATTCCACTCTAGACTTGTATGTCTGGTCTCTCTTTAATCCCCTTGATTCGACTGGTGAAGCAATTTTTCCACCTCATCTGTTCCAGCAACCCCAATAAGATAAGATCACTTTATTAGCCATATAAAATTTCTTGCATTAGGAATTTGTCGATTGCAGAATGGCTGTCATGTCACCCAGATGGGACTGTACGTCCTTGGTGGCTGAAGTGTGTCCTCTCCTATATGTAAAGCTCTTTGGAGTCCTTTAGCATAAAAAAGCACAATATTAGTGCAGTGAATTTTTAATATTACCTCAAAGATCTCTGCTGGGATGCTTGAGAAGCAACTCAACGTGAGAAACTGTGAAAAAACACTTGTCGTCACAGATGTTTTGCTTTTTGTTGTCTGTACAGTTTGATGCATAGGAATCTGGTAATATCAATGGAGCTGATACGTATTACCTTTCATTAATCACTTTGCTGTGGATCATTGTACTATAAACTAGCTAATGAAAGGTAGAGAGAAACTGGTCTAAATTTTTTTAACAGAAGAAAACAATCTGCTTTATCTTTCATAAATGTTTTAATTTCAAACCTATCGTCTTGTTAAACATGGGAAAAGAAATGGAGTTGTTCTCCATTTAACATGCGATGCAGAGCAATGTCACCTTGTTTCAAGAGAGCTCTTGGTTTTTGCAGGCCACTAAAATAATGGAGGTGCCAGTGGTAAAGATTAAAGGAGCTGAACCCGGCAGTCAGTCGGGAGAAAAGTTTATAAAATCTATAGTCAATATGGTATGTCTCTGGATGTGGGCTGTGCATGCTTAAATCCACCCTGGGACAAATACTGCATGGCTGGGTGAAGGTGATTGGTGTATTAACACTGTCTGTTGTGTTTGTTCACTAAATGAAGGTTGCATAACACCTAGAAGTCTGGCCCACTGTTCTCTAACAAAACAATCTGTCCAGTTGTCTGGGCCTTTTTGTTTTGAGGTATTGTTGCAGAAATAAGGGTTTTCACTGCTGCCTTTTTTAAAGAATTCCTGCACTTTCTGATGCTGTCTGTCTTGTTTGCAATACGCAGATGCATCCTACTGTTAAAAGAGCAAACGGAGTAACCGTCATAAATTATTTGCGCTGTTATTAAGTCCTGTGCAAAAGGTTTATTTAAGCTTGAAATTTCATCTAAAAATAACAAAAAGAAATGAACTGCTGTACTGTTACTGAAGAACAGTGTTCACAGGAGGCAGGGTTGTGTACTGCTATCAATAATGGGAAGATCAATAAAAATGTAGTCATGTTTAATTAAATACTTGTAAATAAAAACAGTCCTCTTTTGACTCTAAGTGTACACAGAGTTCAATTAAAACGGTTACTTAAGCCATTAGAAAATGCTGGTTATTAGTGTTAACTCTAATGCCCAGTAAAGATGTAACAAGCTTTTAATTCTGTCAGAGTTGTACTGCACTGCATTGTGTGTCATATGCCTGGTGTTAATTCCGGGCTGATTAACTCTGCTGCCCTTGTTGAAGTTGCTTTTCACACATGAGTATCTTTGAAATGCCTGCTTTAACGGACCGTATGATCTGGCATTGTTCATTGCTGTGGTGTAAATTTGCTCTGCACAATGTGAGTTACTATTTTTTTCCTTCAATTAGGAAATTAAGGTACCCTGTATAAAGACTGACAATGTGAAAGAGTTTGGAGATGGAGAGAACGCGGAGTTTGAGACCGTGTTTGTGCTGACAGACTTTAAGTGCCCTGACTATAGCTACTTGTACAGGAATGACAACAGGATCATCGGTCCACCTGTTGTGCTGCATTGTGCAATGAAAGAGGAGGTAAGAAGTAGATGTCATTTTTATTTCTTATTTACTTACATTATTGGCTCTGAAAACTCTTGCACTAGAACGTTTTGTTTTGAAGTAACGTACACCTGTTCATTACAATTCAATCACAATAGTTAACTTTGCAGTACAAAAGCACAACTGATACACTTGGTCGTTATTAAGTTAGATGATAACCTTATCCCAAGTAACATCAGATCAGTTAAAATACTTAGTCCTATAGTGTTAAATTTACATAGGAACAACATTGTTTGCGAACGAGGGGAGGCTATTGTACACATCTAACTTGATTGCTTTTTGTAGCTAATTGATCTGATGATCTCATCCGGCCATTGGCTGGGTATCTTGTTCCATGAGTATGGAATTTAACAATGGCTGCAAAATGTCGGGAAAACAATTCAGAAATCTGATTATACCAATATGTTGGACTGGTATAGCCTGAACAAACGCGATCTGAAGGAGGAGGGTGGTCAGGGGCCATTTTTCTGTGCACAGGAATTGCACAGTACAGTGTACTCCTGTACACAGGGTTTGTGCAGTAATGTGCTTCAAAAGTTTGAACTGATGTGGACTAGTTCTGCAGTTTTGAAGTAGCTAGGGATACAGATTTGTCTTGTATCTATTTGGCTGGCAGCCTGGCCAGTGGATGAGGATGAGGCCATTGTAATGCCTTTCTTTCATGTGGTCACTGGTAGTCTTACTCCAGAAGTACACTTAACCGTTCTTAGCTTTGTTTTTTTTATAAATGGGAGAGATGGGCAAAGAGTTTATATTGCAATTTGAATGCTAAAATGCAGTGATGAGTTTTATGTTCCATGTGCATTTTATCTTCCAGCCTCTTCCTTTTTCTTCTCGGCCTCTGTACTCCACCACCATGGTCAGCCTGGTGCTGTGTTTCACTGGGTTCCGCAAGAAGGAGGAAGTGGTGAGTCCGCTCGTTGGATCAGATCACCTGCTCAATCTTGCTGTAGAATTGTTAGTTGGCCACAGGCAGTTAGAAGCCAGAGTGAGACTGGTTAATGGTGTCTTTTCCTTGTAGGTGAATCTTGTGAATCTGGTCCATCACATGGGAGGCACCATCCGCAAGGACTTCAGTTCCAAAGTTACTCATCTCATAGCTCATTCCACTCATGGCGAGAAGTACCGGGTGGGTATAACACTGTGACTAGAAAACCGTCGTTGTATAAAACTGTATTCACATGCTTAAGTGTAGTAGTGTTTTTATAAATTTTGCGAATGGAACGTTTCCAGGCTTTCCTTGCGGGTAAACATGCTGCAAGATCCTTGGCTTCAGTGATGGCATATATCACTGCTTTTGCCCAGATCTGTTTTTTCTTGTCTAACTCCTGCAGGATTTTTTTTCCCCTGTGAGATTTACTCTGTGGCAGTGCTGTTTATTTTATTGATTAGTTTTGTTGTGATTTTTTTTGTCCCCAAGAGTCCTTAAAGCTCAGCACATGAAATGTTTGGCTATAACAGACGTTGTGAAAATAACTTTGATTTAAAAAACGTTAGAAAGTAGCTTTGCACTTTAGCTTGCATCGCTTTCATCTGCAAACACTTGAGCTTTGAGTCATGGTGTTATGTGTAAACAAGGCAACAAAAATCACTGTTTTGATGAAGGAGCCATTACCTTGTCATTTACGTTCAATAGACCACTGACCGCTACTGATATTATGAAGATTTTAGGTTGATCAAAAGCAAGATATTTGATACGGTTGAAGTGTAAATTTTTCACAAGATCCACAATGGGTGAGTGGCTAGGACAATGGTTTAGTTTGTTTTATTGCCTCTTGCTGGACAAGTCTTTGCTGGCTTGAGCACAACATGAACCCCGGTGCTTGTTCTCCCTGCAGCTTGCTGTGTGTCTGGGCACACCGATCCTCAAGCCTGACTGGATCTACAAAGCCTGGGAAAGAAGGAATGAGCTGTAAGTACTGAAAGCAGCAATGTGTCAAACAGCTGTGTGTTATGAAAGTGGTTTCAGTGGCTGCAGTGAAACCAATACACGCATTTCGAAACAGTGAAGAATGTTATCTTTATAAATTGCCTTAATCGTACATAGTGGTAACAATTTGGAGTGGGTATCAAGGCTATCCTTATACTCTTATACTATCCTTATCCTCAGTAGGGGTAATTGAAGCTTAACACTCATTTAATTTTCTTTGTTTAGTTTCTGATTTGCCATTTTTAGTACCTTAAATACAGATACTGACTGTCTCTGTACATACTAACTGCATTCGGCCCGTTGGTGTTACTGTAAGAGACAAGTGCTATCCCTAACGGGTTATTATAGCAATGATTATTACAGTCGAACTCCTTATTTACACTTTTCAAGGTTCTCAAAAAAAGTGCAAATTGCGGGAAAAGGTAATATAGACAATAATTCAATAATATAGACAAATATTCAATATACACATAGTGCACACAAGACAACCGTACAGCACAAACACTGAAACAGTGGCGAACAGCGGACTCCTGCAGAGACGTTGTTTTGGTTGGGACTGGAAGCAAAATGGCATACGTGTCGGGAAAACATCAGTACAGATAACGCCAATACGTCTTTATAGTATTATGGGTTATTTTATATTAATTGGATGTTATAATGGGTTTTCAGGGCTGCATTTATACCACAAGCTGAACATAAGAATTATTGGAAAGTTCCTAAGCTTTGCGACTGTAAAGTTGCATTCCAAATTTTATGGCAGTGCTAATTTTTCCAAACTGTAATATCGCTATATTAAGGTATATTAAGGGAGATAACTTCTTGTTTTAGAGCATAAAGCTTGCAAAAGACCCAAGGTTGCATTCAACCCATCTAACCTGCTTGGTAGCTAGTAGCTAATTGATTAAAGGATCTAATCCAGCTGTTTCTTGAAAGAAATCAAGGTATCAGCTTCATCATGGCTGGGTAGCCTGTGCCATATTCCCACAAACCTCTCATTTCTATTTATCACAGTGTTGCTTCTGTATCCGTACTACCTGTCCTTTTTATCACAGCCTTGGTACGGCAGTGCCATGGAGCTACCTGCTTCATAGGAGCAGCTTTATTGGGTGTCTGTGATCTATTTGGGCCTTAAAGGGGGGGAAATGTGAGATTACAACACAATTGGATCAGTAAAATCTAAAGTGAACTGCCTGAAGCTGTGATTGCTCATTTGTTTCGTTCTGCTTAGTCTTCGATTGTGTTTTGTTAAGCAATTTTAATGCAGGAGATGAGGAGTTTCGGACCCAGTTCAAAGTGCCCCCCTTTCAAGACTGCCAGCTTAGTTTCCTGGGCTTCTCTGACGAGGAGAAGAGAAACATGGAAGAAATGACAGAAATGCAAGGTATGCCCAGTTTGAGACAAAGCTCCTTTTTCTTAAATCTCAAAGTGTATTCAGGGTTGTTATTAGTTTTTTTCCCCCGCCTTGAGCTTTTATGGAAGCTCACATCCAATCAGCATTTAGTAGTCGTGTGTCCTACTTGACCTCTGTGTCATGGATGCTCTGCTGCTTTTATTTGCAGCCTTCTGTAATCTATTTAAGATCACCCTGTGTTGTAGGACCATGAGCATTACAAAAACATTTTCACCAAGAGAGTGTTGCAGGAGCCTATGTCCTGATTGCCACTGACTTCCGTGAGAATGTTTTGTTTGAAGGTGGCCGGTATTTGGAAGTTGGGGATGAAAAGTGCACTCACCTGATCGTTGAAGAAAACACTATAAAGGAGCTTCCTTTCATTCCATCCAAAAGACTGTATGTGGTAAAGCAGGAGGTAAATGCATGTCCTTTATTTATCACAGCTGTCTGGTAGTCCTTATTTGTGTTGTGCAATGTATTTGTCCCTCTAAACAGCTTATAGTCTACATGCGTACAGTAATGAAATCTCACCTCCGTCGCCCTCAAGTAAATTAAAGACTGGTCTTCCACTTCACTCATTGGTAGTGGTTTTATTATGAGGAAATGGATTCTGTCAGTTTTGTCCCAGAATCTGTCAAACACTTATGTAGTTGCATGGGGAGACATTACACATCAGTCTGCTACAGTTTACCATGCCTTTCTCAACGTTGTAGTTAACTATCAATTTTAATTTTCTTCCCGTGGTCTTCACTGATAAGCAGTCTTACTGTAGCAAGAAGAGTCACTTTGTGTCTTTTCTCTTGTTCAAGTGGTTCTGGGGGAGCATTCAGATGGACGCCAGGGCGGAGGAATCAATGTATTTCTATGAAAAGGTACGAAACGGGGCTTCTGTTGCAACTATAGAGCCTGCTGATACTCCACGAGTCGCAGCAGAATGATTTCCCACCATAAAAATGATGAAAAGCATGAACAGCCTTTAGCTTTGTAAAAATATTCCGTCAAGGAACGGCAAAATCGTCTTTTGATTTTTGACTCATTTTAAATTCCCTGCTTTTCAGCCGGAAAGTCCAGCTCTGAAGAAGTCCGTCTCTCTGATGTCCCTGAACACGCCGAGCAGCAATCGCAAGAAGCGCCGTTTGAAAGACACCCTGGCACAGATTGCCAGGGAAACCGAGATCTCCCCCTTCCCTCCACGCAAGAGGCCGTCCGCCGAGCACTCCCTGTCGATGGGCTCTCTCCTGGACATCTCCAACACGCCCGAGTCGGGCAAGGCCGTCGGAGGTACGGCCGGAGTGAAGTTTGGGCTCTGTCCCTGGCGGCTCTCTGCAGACCGTCACAGATAGATTGGCGGCTTGTCCTGCCTTACCTCAGTTTCAGCATTGCCTCCATAAGTAAAAAAAAAAAAAAAACAGAACGGGAAGTAAACTAATCTTTTATTTAAAAGTTTTGAGAAGTTTTGTTTGTGCATCTCTTACAAGGAGCGCCTATCAAAGTGGCAGTGTATTTTAAGAGCGAGCAGGTGCTGTGACTTACAGGATCACAAATGCTAATCGACTCAGAACGTTTCAAAACGAGTTAGTCTAATTTCCCTTTGGGCACCTAAAGTCAACGTTCGATGACAGTCGAAGTCAAGTAGATATTCGCAACCCCTTAATATGTTTAATACGTAGACTGAGGTTTTCTTTTTCTTGCAGAGCACAAGCTGTGCAGTTTAAATACCAGGAGTAGGCAATGCTGCAGCCTTCCTGTTGGTCTCAGGCAAATCAAGAGAGCTAAAAGGGAGAAGCAGCTTAGATCAGAGAGTAAGAGACTTTTCTTCACCAACTCTCCGAAGCAAGACATAGATCCCCAGTGGAAGGCAGTGGTTTGTAGAGAAGAGTCTTTTCCCCTGCAGCATCAGGCTCCTCGGGACACTTCACCCCTCCGGGAGAGGTCCAGTCTCCATGAGGAGGAGGAAGGGGCTTCAGGAATGGAGCTGTCGTGCATCTCGTTGCAGGAAGGTTCAGTTAACGAATGCCTGCTGGGGAAGTGCCTGAGTGGGGTCAAAGTTAGCACGTACAGTGCAGAGCAAGCTCCAAGGCAGGAAACGGAGAACTTTAAGCTGTCAGCTCCTCTTCTATCCAGTAGAATCAGTGACTCAGACTGCAAGGAACGACTGCATTGTGAAGGGTCAGAGGCAGAGGCAGGATGTGGATGTAATCTGGAAGGCAAGATGAGTGAAGCTTGTTGTAGTTTAATCTAGGCTGAGATTTCTTAGGAAGCATCCAAACGCTTTTTAAACTGTAACAGAACAAATTCCATGAAGACTTAAAACCTGATTCTCTGTTGCAAACTAGAAACCCAGTCCTTGATAGCAGTTCGGTTTTCCAGGAGCTTCTTTCTTCTCCCTCATGGGAACGTGCCAGCAGCTTCTAGGCTTTTGTAATTTGTAATTGATATATCAGTCCCAGTTTAGTTGAAGGCAGAACCAAAGAACTGTGCTGTTCATCTTGGGAGAACGGTGCTTCTGCTTGAGATGGGGCCCACTTGTCTAGTCTAGCCAGTCTTTCGTAATGCCACCTAGCCTAGGCAGTCAAGAAGGAAAGAGCATTGCAGAGGCTTTAAACTGAAAAATGAAAGTTTTACTCTATACTAAGTGTTAAAATAATAGCATTAGTAAAACAGTTTCACATCTTATCCATGGCATTAACATTGCGGCTGACACATTTTGCTTTTACAGAAAACATAAAGACGTCAAAATGTTCTGCCCTGGCTCCTCCCAAGCAGTCTGCGCGATGGCAGGTGGCCAAGGAGCTGTACCAGACTGAGAGCAACTATGTGGATATCCTCACAACAGTGTTACAGGTGGGCACACCAGCACGGGGCTAAACGGAAGGGCAATAACACTACTAATGCTGGCCGTGCCCCTCGTCATGCTGTTTCACTGCCAGAAACAGATCGCTGTGTTCTGAGAAAATGCAGTTTTGCACATTGCCAAGTGTTGCTACAGCTGTTCAAGCATCATGCCTGCAGACTTTCCCTCCCAATAAGGCCTTTATCTTTTAAGGTTTATTCCTTGCTTTAATGTCAACCCCATTTTGTGCAAAAGCTCTCTGTCTGTGCTCACTGTGAGTTGCCTTACAGTTTTCTTGTTTGTTCAACAATGACGTGACCTGTACATTATTTTAAACAAGCTGTAGCAACACTGGCAGATTTCTGGACTTACACTGCATAGTAGTTAAAGACAGTGGTGCAGTGAAGACTGAAGTGAAGAGCTGGACAGCAGGCACCTCTCTTGTGTTCTACAGTGGACTGGGGTGGGAGTCCTTGTTTTTTTTTTCACTTTTCAAATCTTAACAAAATGACAGACATGCCCTGTGAAGCTGTCCATAATGCCTTGCCAAGACTTGAGGCATTAATTGAAACAGATGGAAATGGTATCAGCATATGGAGTGAAAACTCTGCATGATTAAAAGCAGATGTCCCTGTGGAAATTTTGTGGAAGAGGGGCTTGGTGGCCTAAATTTATCAGGTCTTAAAATTTGTGTTGCAGTTTTGCAAAATCATGGCATGGAAGCTGCTAATTCCTTCAAGAATGTAGATGGAAAGTGCCATTAATGTATCTGAAAACTAGTGCGAATTCTAGTATCCTCTGTCTGAAATGTCTTTCAGTTGTTTAAAAATCCACTGGAGAAGGAAGGACAGCTTGGAGGTCCTATTCTTGCACAGGAAGAAATTAAGACCATCTTTGGCAGTATCCCAGACATCTATGATGTTCATACCAGGATAAAGGTATGCTGTCTCTTTTCTCTTTTTGTGTGGATTTAAATTTAAGATTTCAGTCTACAACATTCTTTAAAAGAAATTCTCAAAGCAGGGTTTTTTTGCTTTTTTTTGACAGGCGGAGCTCGAAGAACTGGTTCTGAACTGGTCAGAGGATAGGAGTGTTGGAGATATCATTTTGAAATATGTACGTGTTGTAAACGTGGACAGAAACGAGTACTTCAGAAAACACCTGTTCACTTCACCTGCACGACTCAAATTAAGTTTTAACTAACTGGAGAGGGGGGCATTTTCTCTCCTCTACTTCTGTTTCCAGCTTTGGCAAATATTTGAACCCAAATTACTTTGGTGTCAAACTTGAAGCAGTATCTTATGAATTCATGTTAACGTTTTTGGTTATTAAGTTGTGGACTGTTGCTTGAATGTTCTCAAGGGGTGGAGTTTGCATCTCTTATCTGAAATGTTTTTGTTCTTGTGGCATTTTTTTCTCTCCTAACAGTCGAAAGACTTGGTGAAAGCTTACCCACCTTTTGTCAACTTCTTTGAAATGAGTAAGGAAACCATTGTCAGATGTGAAAAACAGAAACCAAGGTTTCATGCTTTCTTAAAGGTATTGACACTGGAACCTTTTGTTTTTCAGTTTTTTGTTTTTTTTGTGGTTTTCACAGGCTAATCTGTTACGTCTCCCCCCCCAGATTAATCAAGCCAAGCCCGAATGTGGCCGGCAGACGCTGGCGGAGCTGCTGATCAGGCCAGTGCAGAGGTTGCCAAGCGTTGCTCTCCTTCTTAACGGTAAACTCTTTCAGAGCAGGGGCACGCTTTTGAGTTTGGAATCGTTAACTTCTTTTTTTATACTACATCTTTCGGATCAAGGCTATTATTCTTCTGACTGCTGCCACAGTCTTCAGGTATGAGGGGTGGAGATGTGCACACATGCTCTGAGCCACTGTGAAAATTCACAGCGCAAAACGTCAGCTCTCAGGTATAAGATGGAGGTGAGATGCAGACTCTCCAGTAGGGTTCACTTACCTAAGGGATATCTTGCTCAAAGTTTGCCAACAGCTAAGGTCTGGAATACAGGACCCATCTTGTACTCTAAAGACCATACGAGACTCTACTTTTCCAATCGTGTGAAGTTATAAGGAAAGTGATTACTGTGGCATTATGCACAACTGCACGTTAAAGTACATATGATTGTTAGTGCCTCTTATTTGCATTAACATTTTTCTTGTCAGATATAAAGAAACACACTGCTGATGACAATCCTGACAAATACACTTTAGAAAAGGCCATCGAATCACTCAAAGAAGTCATGACGTAAGTGACTGCAAACTTCAGGTTTCCAATTGTTTAGTAACATTTTTCGGAAGGTCCTAGGCTTTATTCAATGTTTCATAACCACTGTAGGCAGAATTATTGAGTGTATGAATACTGCATGCATGATGTATTGTCTTTCTGGAAAGTAAGTAGATGGGGGGGAGTTTTTGAAAAATTTCTATCGCATTATCCAACACTTTAAAACTGCTCACTACAGTTTTAGAACTACTGCATAAGAAGCTATAGTTGTGGTGGAATGTGGACATAAACTAAATAACCTGACAAATCTGTGGAAAAATTGCATTGACTATTCATTTAAAAAAAGTTTTCTTTTAATTTCTTAGCCATATAAATGAGGACAAGAGAAAAACAGAAGGCCAGAAGCAGATCTTTGATGTCGTTTATGAAGTTGATGGTTGCCCAGTAAGTTTTTCTCTTTCAATTTGTATTGGAAGTAGTGTTTGGCAGTGAGTGCACTAATGCTGCTCAAGAAATCTTTATGTATTGTGACTCCATATAATTTTTTGTGGCAAGCAGTTTGCAGCTCTGTGAGGTTCCATTTACTCGCTTCACTTAATACACTTATCGTCAGTGAATCTGCCTTGAATACGTTTTTGAAGTAGTTCACAGCGTGTACAAATCTTATAAAGCATGGCCTATTGCACCTCAGTAACCTCTTTAACGTGTTCATTATGGTATTTGCTGTGCAAGATTTGCTTTAGGGTGTTGTTTTTCACAGCCAGGTTTTGCTTGATAAGGTCCTAATGGTAATGCAAGTCAGTTTTCAGTACCTTTGCTGGTGTGTGGTAAAAACCCTTTTCTCAATTGAATTGCCTCATAAATGTGGTATTTTTTTAGATGAAGTGGATCGGTGGTTGAAGAATGCAAAAGTGTAGGATTTAATGTAGGATTACTAGCTGGAGATGATTTGGGTTTAAAAATAAAGATTGATTTAAATTCCACTTTCCTCATGCACAGGCAAACCTCTTGTCTTCACATCGCAGTCTGGTGCAGCGAGTTGAGACGATTGCGTTAGGAGATAAGCCCTGTGATCGTGGGGAAAACGTCACGTTGTTTCTCTTCAATGACTGTTTGGAGGTAACTAACACTAATACAGTGGAAGCTCTTGTTGTCTCCCACATTGGATTTTGTTTGGTTTAATTCAATGCTCAATTGAATGTCTAATCTATGTGTACCTTAGGCAGGTGCTTATACTAAGAGTTGCAGTTCCAGTATTCTTGTAAATGGGTTACTGTACAAAAATGTTCCATGCTAAGTGGTCAGAAGCTAACACGTGTAGCTACTAAGCAAAAGAAACCTGGCAGTGCTGCAACATGAGCCAGGTGGCCTGAATGAGCTCCTCCTGCTCATAACCTTTCTTTCATTCCTGTAACGGAAGATATTGTGCAAGGTTGCAGTAGTCAATTTCAGCCGAGAGCCTTACAACGGCTTGCATGATCTCCCGTCCTGGGCAGCGGGGTACTGGCGACACCTGTTTAAAGGTAAAAAATCAAAGATCTACAGATGCAGTGAGGATTGAGCTTTGAGGCGACCCTAGGAGAGATTA
The DNA here is from genome assembly GCF_055471065.1 of Atractosteus spatula. Classification (NCBI taxonomy): domain Eukaryota; kingdom Metazoa; phylum Chordata; class Actinopteri; order Semionotiformes; family Lepisosteidae; genus Atractosteus; species Atractosteus spatula. Next base: position 73,545,774 of record NC_142709.1, on the reverse strand, counting down.
GTCTTGCATGTCTCCAGTTTATGCCTTAGAGGTTTCGGATGCCATTCTAATAAATGCACATCATTCTATTATTCCTCCGTAGAATTCCTTGACATGACAGCCCTTTTCCAACCATTTTGTGGTTGTTGACACCTGTTAATTATTTTTCTACCCTGGATGTTTCCCTCCTTAATTCTTTCTACTTTCTCCCTGAAATGCTAAAAGTGCAAATTCAGTTGCAATGAGCAGCACTGTTAAATTTGAATTATTTATGCGTGTGCAATCTATCGTTGCTGACACAGCTTCTTATCTGTTTCCTAATTAGTGGAGGGTTGCATTAGAATGGGGTTAGCAATCAAAAACAGAATCTCAGCTCCTGATTCAGGAGTGTCAAGCCAGCCTGGTAATGAGCAAAGGGAGAGCGGAGGGCTGTTCTCCTTAAATTATTCATTGATAAACTCTTCTGCATTCATATCTTCCCTCCCCTTTATATTCAGTGGTATTTCAAATGAAGGCTTATTCCTGGACAATAAAAGACCTGGTAATGAGGAGGGATCTTTTACCGTGATTAAGAAGGTATTGATTGTTGCAGCTTAACTGGTCCCCTCCTGCCCCCACCTCCCATTGGCAACAGAATTGTCTTGGGTCTGAGAAGAAAAAAAGAGCGATGCCTTTGCTCATTAAGTGTCCGTTATCTACATTCATACAGATCGCAAGGAAACGCCACAAAGTAATAACCACGTTCAGGAGCCCACATGGGACCACACGGCCTCCAGCACCACTGAAGCACATCACCCTCATGCCTCTGTCTCAGATCAGAAAGGTCCTAGACCTGAGGGAGACGGAAGGTAGGTGCAGGATCGAGCGCCGTGTGCAGCGCAGGTGCCTCATGTTTTCCTCCACTGTCCTGAGGCTGGTCCCCGATTCAGTCATACTTGTAATGGAGTAAATGCCTTTGAACGGCAATGTAACTGGTAAATCCGTCTTCTGGCTTCGATAATGGGTCTAATATAAAGGGAAGCAGATGCTCCAGGATCTCTGAAAAGGGCCTGAGTATATTCAGTTTCACCCTCTTTCAATTGCCATGTGAATGAATAGCAAGTTAAAGGAGCTGTTACATCCTCAGTGAAAACACAATTTTAACCTACTCTGCAATTACAGACTGACCTAACTACATCACTAACATTAACACTGCAGCATCAAGCTTGTGGAATGCTTTTCCATTCTCTCTCCACTTTGTGGTGTTGGCAGGGGAAAGCTTCGTTTTGCCCTCTTTTCCTCAGTAATTTTTTTTTTCCCCACCACAGAACCAGGTGGCAAATCTGGCCCAAAGATTGTTAATTAGCTGCTTTGGGGTGTGAAATCAATGTTTTTTTCTTTATTTTGAAAGGGTTGAAATTTAGTTCCGCATTTTTTTTTTTAGAAAAAAGCTTTTGTGCGAATGCTGCTGTAAATGCCCCATTTCCAAGTTTGCGCTCATGTTGGTGGGTTTGTTTGTTTTGGGCAGATTGCTGCAATGCTTTCGCCCTCGTGGTGCACCCCCCGACCGAACAGGACAACCTGTTGTTCAGTTTCCAGATGACGGGGGAGGAGATTGTGAAGGCCGAGTGGCTCAAGATGCTGTGCAGGCACATAGCCAACACCATTTGTAAAGCAGACGCGGTGAGTGTGGCTCCATACTACGATGAGCAGGAGTAGACAGCTTGAGTGCCTTTCCGCATTGCCACAGATCACTTTACCATGTTCTTGCATATAATTTTGTATTTCAGAAACCATTGGAGATTATATAAATATTAGACATCCTTAATGTTATCAGTGAGGATTGTCTTATTAATTTTTTATGGTGATGAATTAATGGGCTAAAATGGCTAACATTTATTTTAGGACGTAAAATACATGGTATGTAACAAACAATTGGTTATTGGCATGTCTTTTTAGTGTTTAATTGTATGAAATTGTCCATTAGTTGTTCAAAAAGTCAGACTATTAAAATTGAAACTAGAATTTAACTTGAACTTCATCTCTTTAAATGAGTTGTATCTGCTCTCCAAGTCTTTGCTCTGTCACTGTATTTTAATACAGTAATTAAAATGTGCATTCATGAGTGACAGATGAAAATGTGCTAATTTACAATAGCAAAATAATAGCCTTTAAAGAGTGGAGTGGTTTGTCCTTGCTGTACTAGCTTGGATCAAGCACAGGGTGGCAGTGTGTACCACAATTCACTCCTAATTGGTGCAGCATTTCAGCCAAACCTGGAATCTCCAGAAGTACAGCCTTGTCTCGGCTGGGCACCAGCGTTCCAAGTGTTGTGCTTTGGCACTGAAACCTACGTTGGATCAAAACCAGAAGGTTTTTTCCCATACAGTTTACACCTGTGTCCGTTTTATTGTTAACAGGAAGATCTGATCCACTGCACTGATCCCGACTCGGTGCAAGTCAACACTAAAGATGTGGACAGCACGCTGAGCCGAGCATCAAGAGCAATCAAAAAGACATCGAAGAAGGTAAATGGATCTTAAGTGAGACCGATGCAAACCCAGCATAATTTTTTCTTTTTGCAAATTTAAAATGTCTTGAATATCTGGACGGAACTATGTGATCTACACATCAAAGTTCATCATAGGAAGGGCATAGCAATGGCAGAGTTAAAGCTTGAACCAGAATCCGTGATGTTCATTTTCTCTTTTAGGTTACTAGAGCTTTTTCCTTCACCAAAACCCCGAAGAGAGTGATCCAGAGGGCCTTCATGGTGACCAGCACTCCTGATGGCAAGAGTCCAACTTCCGGCTTGGAGAATTATGGAGGCGGTTGCCAGGCAAGCATGTCATCACTGGCTGTAAGCGCCTGATCCATTTCCTGACTGATTCTAGCTGCCCCACCAAACCAGCCAACCCATTGTGATAGTAGTGAGCTGTCAGAAGACATCAGCAACTGGAGTGACACTGTTCTCGGTCCAAAACGTTGCATTAGCTGATATGCCTAACATTCATATAGGCTTGGAAGTCTGGGTAGCGAAGGAAGTTCGAAGCTGGCTTTGCAAAGTTGTCTTTTTCAGCCCTGAAGTTTATAATAGTGCTTGAGTTTGTAATGAAAGGGACATGGGTTTGTCAGCCAGCAGTGGCTGGTGTATGTCATTCGGAGATTTAGTCTGCGGTGCGGTCACCAACACAGATATATTATAACCAGGCTCATCTAGGGAGACAGATTAATATCAGTGGCCTTGAGTACACTTCTAACTGATTTGTGCCAGAACGATTTGCCAGGCCTTTTTCCTCTGAAAGCAGAAAATTTCATGCCCTGCCTGGTTCGTTTAAAAAAAAAAAGCTGTTTCCATATAAATGATTTTTTTTCAACAACTGTAACGTTGTAGATTCCCTCAGAGGTGGCTCAGCTTCTTTGTGTTAAGAGCGACCGTGTACGGAGAGCTTGATGGTACAATTGCTCTTGTTTTCATTCACTGCTGCAGTCTTTCATTAGCCTTGGTGTCAGCCTGCAATTACAGGCTCCAATACTTTAGTTCTAGATCTAATAGTTTTCCCTTTTTTCCACTGGGACAAAAAATGAATAGGCATTGAATTGAATAGCGCGTGACATTAGAATAGGAGGTGCCCAGTTACACTTCGCTTGAAACCACACTTTTTTTTGATGATGTAAGGCAGTTTTAGATTTTCTTTTTTTTATATAGTTCTATTTAAAACAAAGGTTGCACATAAATAAATCCTGAAAAAAATTTAACTTCCTACCATTTTTTTTTAGAGGATTTTCAAAGCACCGTTAAACCGCTTCTCATTCCCGTTAAGGGGAAACTGATTTTTGTTCCTTCCCGTCCCCATGTTCTGTAGATTTCGCGCTCCTCCTCTACCTTCAGCCTCAGCTGCTCAGCCCGGCACGCCAACGTGCAGCGCTCCAACTCCCTAGACGGGAGCTCTCCAGGCTCCAGGCCCCGAGTCCCTATCTGTATCAGGACCCCCATCAGCCCCGGGACCCCACCCAGCCACGATCCCGTCCTCCAGCCCTACTCCTCAGACGCCTCCCCCAGTGAGCCGAGCGCCCCAGGCCCCCTGACTGCCACGCCCGAGCACCGGCTGCAGGGCTCCCAGAGGGAGACTCTCTTGTAGTGCCGGTGGCTGAAGTGAGCATTGCGCCCCCAGCAGGGGGCTCTGGCCCTTGGGTGGTGTAACACTGCACGCTTCACCTTGGAGACGAATGGCTGTGTGGAAGTTCTCACTGGTGTTGGGCTTTAGCGAGACGCGTTAGGGTTTGGGTTAGATTTGGAGCATGTGTTGCTTTTTTCCAGACTCGATTTGCATTATTCCAGGAAGCACTTTTACTATACTAAACTGATCGGCTTCTTCGTGGGTGTGTGCTCTATACTAAAGCAAATGGCGTGTCCCTCCTCTAGAATCACTTTTAGTTGTACTTAAATAGAACTTTACAAATGTTTAACACATCGGTGTTCTCTAGAACTCAAAATAAGTATACTCAGAATAAGTATTCATCACATAAATTTCATTAGTCAGATTTCACCACTGGTCATTGCAATGATACCATGTTTTTCACCCAATACTGTAGATTTGATGTTTGCATGTGCTGCAAGCATGTTAAAGTGCCTGGATAATTAACCAAACCCTAAAGCAAATTTCCACAATAGCCACTTTCTATACTTTTAAAAGCCTAGTGGTAGCAAGAATAGTTGGAAACAGGGACTTACTTTAGACAGCTGTTGCACTGTTACTTGGGGAAACGTGGTGTTTTGGTGGTGGTGTTTTGGATGAATATAAGTTTCTTATAAACATAACATCATCACTTTATTAACCCTTTACAATTTCTTGCATTATGAATTATCTTTCCGCATACCCCAGCTTGCTCTCCATGAGACGCACAGACACACAGATAGGGAGAGAGCCTGGGGTCAGAGCACAGGGTCTGCCATTGTACGGCGCCCCTGGAGCAGTTGGGGTTAAGGGCCTTGCTCAACGGAGTAGGATTCCTCTGCCGGCTGCGGGATTTGAACCGGCAGCCTTCCAGCCATAGACGCAGATCCTGAGCCACAGAGCCACCGCTCTGCGCCAAATAAATAAGCTGCACAAAGGACGTGGGTTAATTTTCTGGTAAACGGAGGTTATTTTTCTGTTAATCGTGTCTTAAGGAACTAAACGAACATTGGATGCATTCATACAATCTTGTTAACTCTGATAGCTCAATAGTGAAAACTGCTTAGAGTCTAAAATTCACTCAGTCTGCCCTTGCAACCTACGTAATCATCATTCATGTATTCAGCATCTTTCATGTGTGCATCTCAAGGTGCTTTACAAAAGCAAATGTACTCAAGACAATAAACGCATCTCAAACAGCTTTGAAATTGGAGAAGTGTGAGGGGGCATTCACCCACTTCAGACCATTTCTTGTTGCGGTTGTAGAGATTTGAAGGAGAATATATTTTGCTATGCTTTTAATTTCTGTTTGGAGATTTATTGTCTTTCATATTGCTTTGTTTAGTCACTGACTACAGATCTTGGCATTTGTTGATTTTGAAGGTGTATACGCTGAACGTTCATGCACCATAGCTGTTTAGTGATGGCTCTTTGAGCCCTTCTTATTTTTAAAGCTGTGGAAGTGAAGTGTTTACAAACTGAAAGCTGAATGTTTCCAAAACCAACCTGAGGAGATATTCCAATAATGTTGACATCCTCTGTTTTGCAGTCCTCATTATTGTGTATTTTTGTTTTTGTAGGGAACCCATTCTCCTTCAATGGTCAACCTTTCATCGATGTTTGAACGGAAGTATCACACCTTCAGTCGATCTACAACTCACCTCATATAACAGAGGTGTTCCCTGCGAGCCTCTCTTTGTATCCTGCTGTAGGAATAGGTTCACCCGATTGTGATGGTACTAAAATTAATCTTGTATTGTCTAACATAAGCTCAGATAGATATTATCTATTGTAAAAATGAAGGATTTTTTCTATTTACCTTTGTTACATTCACAATTGCTTAACTCGTTTCTGTCCTGTTTCAATTTTCAATCATAGGCCGATGTACAGAATCGAAGGTTATCTTTTGCAAATGTACTTATTTTTTGTACTGGCATATACAATATTTGCATATTGTTTTCAGTGAAATAGAGAAAAATCAGCCATTGAGACTATCTGTTTGTTTTAATGTAAAACCTGCTGCTTTTGGTAACTGCATGTAGAAGATTGTCAGCTTTTATAAAGCTTTTGAATATCTAGTTTTAATGTGCGATCAAGTGTAAGAAAAGGCAGAAGCACTGTTGCAGGAAGTACAAAAGAGTTTTTTAAGCAGCTAATTAGCAAAGTACATTTTACAGGGTCTTTGGTAATGGACCTAAGCTGGTTGGTCGTACAAAAATTTGTTTGTTATGCATGTATATTTTCCAAAGCCTCCTATGTGAATCTGTTCCTTTCTTCCTTTGATCTATTTATATGTAAATTTGCACTTTCTCTTCCCAAGTGTGTCATACCTGTAATTGTCCTAGATAATTATACTGGAGTTTAGTTTTTATGGTACAGTGCACAGTTTCTGTAACCTGAAGCACTTACCCTTATATTTATGTTATAATTCAGATAATCTGTCATACTATTTGTTATAGAGGTAGTTACATGTTTATTGGCCTTTTGGCCTATACGAGTTACAATTGCTGAGAATAATCCTGTCTGACAGTGGTTTTCCACAGCCACTTTTTATTATGAGTAAAACTGACATTTATTGTTGCTGTATTACAATAAAAGAAAAAAAATACAATGGCTGTTTTTCTTAATGCAGGCATTCAAATTGCATATTTTGCAGGATCAAATTCTGGGTGATAAATATTTTTTTTCCCATTACTTTAATATCCAAAGTTCTGTATGAATTCCAAGTACGTCATATTTTATTCTAAGCAAAACGAGACACTGAAAGTCTCATGTGTTTTTGAAGATTATTTTGGTTTTCAATTGAAGACACTGCATTAAGTGCTGGGAGCTGTACTAGACCACAGTCAGCCTTGCTGATGTGCCCAGCCTTGGAACTGACTTGGATTCTCTCTGGCCAGAGCCAGAGCTTCCCAGTCTACATCTTAGTGGCTCCGGCTGTATTTTGGTTCATAAATCCTGTGTTTAAATAACTTTGTGGCTTTTTTTTTTTGGACCTGTCAGGTTTTAATTTACTAAACGTTAGTCCAGGTAGGCTGGAAAACACCAAGCGTGGGTCACTGGGACAGGACAAGCCCTGTGCCTATGTGACTGATGAGCACCAATAAAGCCTTCAAGGATTCTGACTCTGGATCCTGAGCTTTCCCTGCAGAAATGGGTGTAACCAAGAGGTGTATCGCAATTGGACTTTTTTCTCTCCAGTAGTGCTATTTCATGCTATCGGAAATACAGAACCTTGTAAGAGGAGTCAAGTAAGCAAACCCAAACCTTGCTTGACCTCAAGTTAAAACTAAGCGCATGAGTGTGAGGTGTGGTGACGTGAAGTAGTTCTTTGAAATCCAGCTGCTGTGGGAGGTTCTGGGCTCTCCATTATAGTTCTTGTATTTCATACAACATTCTTTGAACCACTTGACACATGTTAATTTTTGCAGTAATAGTTGCAAATGGAGGAGAAAATGTGAATAAAGATGGCCATTGGGGTTATTACTTGTGACTGAGACATGGGCTCAGATTACTGTATAATAGCATGCCTAGACGTTTAGATATCGCTTCAGTTTGAGCTTTCAGAAGCTGTTTGTATTTGAGAAGGCTTTTCTCAGCTTTGTAGATTTTTATTTTGCATTCATCACAGCTCTCTTCCACTTGATTTTAATTTTTAGTTTCCATTTTGATAGATGCAAGTAACGGACCGCCGTCTAGATACTTTGCTATCATCAGATAACGACCCCCAGGGAAGCAAGATTGGAGGGAATAACAAAAACCCATCGTGGACGTTTTCATTTTCAAGTTACCTTTTCTTTAAAGCAGGTCAGTGGTGGGCAATTTGGGGTTTACCTGAGGAGATGACCTGTATAGAGTGATGGAATCACAGCATACCATTGGTTTGTCTATCTCTCTGGAGTGCTGTCCCCTGGTGTGGACAGCAGAGACAGCTGGACGTGCACAGTCCACTGGGTTGTGGTGTCCCTTGGTGTGGACAGTAGAAACAGCTGGACCTGCAGATTCCCCTGGTGTGGGCAACAGAGACAGCTGGACCTCCACAGTCCACTGGGTGCTGGTGTCGCCCACTCTGGGCAGCAGAGACAATTGGACCTCCACAGTCCATTGGGTGCTGGTGTCACCTGCTCTGGACAGCGGGGACAGCTGGACCTGCAGCTGTGAGGACAGTTTCCCCAGGACATTCAGAGCCCTTAAGCTCTGTTGGCTCAAGTTTAAGGGAGAAACTGGATGATTAAATGACTTAATGAAGAGCTCAGCTTGAATGAAGATCAAATGACTATGTGGGCTTAAAAGGCAGTAGGCTTAGGTCTTGGGAACTGCTACCTTATCTGGTTTATTGGTAGGTTAGGAAGGGAGAATTGCCTGCAATTGATTATTTTTGGTTTGTTACAGCTCGTCGTTCCAATTAGCCTCCCAATCACTCTGTGCACATATTATTCATTTGTATGCACAAGGCTGCAACAGGGTAAGTTCATTTCAATTATGATCAAAGCCAGAAAGTTAATTTAGATCACCATGGCTCACATACAGAATTACTGGAAGGTGAACCATTCCTGAAAACAGGGATACTTGATTGTCAGCTTCACTATGCGATTAAGTTTAGGAGAGATGCATCTGTCTTGCACCTAATTGAGGGGGAAGCCAGTTGGTTTTGGGCAGGGATCTACAGAGAGATTCAGAAACACTAAAACTAAAATGGGGGGGAAATGGCCTTTTTTCCTTTGTGATCTTTGTTCTTGCATGGAGATGAAAAGAGAACTTCAGGAGGGAAACCAAAGGACTAGGTACTTATGGGGCTGTACCTAAGGACACCATACAATAGAAACCACTGCGCTCGCAGGCGATTACTATTTAAAAGGAATCACTGACACGATTCCAGCATGATTACACTGAATCCAACATTGGATACACAGCACTCTGGAGAGAGGGATGATGGAGGTGGCTGAGGTGTATCATAGTATTTCTTAAAGAGTAGTCGGGCATAAGCTAGAGAAATTGATAAGAGTCGGACTTGTAAACAGTCGAATGGCGTGTGTTAGGCATAAGGTAAGCAAGTGTATAGTAAGAGGTGGTTATTGTGGGGAATTAAAATTTTGGGTGAGAAATTACGAGAGAACTGGTGGCAAACATTTTACAGACTGTGCTTCAAATACAGGTTTGTCCCAAGAGGAAGTAAAACAACGTGTGTGAATCAGTGCCCTGAATGAAAAGTGTGGTTACTTTTTGCAGGAGAAAGGAAGCACTTCATAAAATGATTAAGAACTGCAGCATGTTAAGGAAACCAAGTTTAATGAACTCAAAACGCTGTGAAGATGATATATTAGGAAGGCAAAGAGAGAGGCCATGGCAGTTAAAAGGAGGTTTTTTAGTATTACATTGCCTCAGCCCATCAGTAACACTAATCTGAGACCCGGCTTTGTACCTGCTCTTCCTTCATGCTGGAACAAGCACCTCCTTGAGCAGAGCAAGAAGAGCACCCCTGTTTGTTCCTGCCCCCCAAAACACTCGAGTAGTAGAGGAGTTTATTGCCATACGTGCATGTAGATTTGAATTCTTATTCGCTCTGATCTCTCGGGACGTACAGTACAGCAGACAACACCACGCAATGCCGACAGTACATTACAGCATAATAATACAACCAGAACAATAAGTATGTAGCACTGAGAGAAAAAAAAACATGGTCAACCATGTAAAAAGTGCATCGGGCCGAGGTGCACTGAGTCTTAGGCCTCGCAGTTAGCTGATAAGGATGTGTACAGCAAGAGGATAGAAATCCATGCGAAGGTGTACGTAGCTTTGGAAGCACTAGATTCAGAATGTGCACAGTTCTTTTTAAAACTAGTTCTAGCAAGGCATCTTCAATGCCAGAATTATAAACCAGTCCAGCTTTTTGTTCTCCTCTAGTGGGTGTAACACTACAGTGATGCCACTTGTTTTTTCCTAATGCCTTTCAACTATGGAGAAAAAAAACTGACATTTATTCTGTAAGCTTTGAATCACTAAATTCCCGATTTCTAATACAGGATAAAATAATTGTTATTCAAATGCAAAATGCATACAAAAGCTTCTCTTGGTAATCACATCATATATTTGCTTTGAGTGTTTTAATATTACTTCATCTACTCCAAGAGAGCATTTAGATTAGTTTTTTTTTTAATCTCCTTCTTCCATTTCACATTCATGGTTAGCAATAATTGTGAAATCGGTTTTGCCTTCGGGGCTCTTGGTATTCCACTTTTAATATATAAATTTGTACAGTGATGGAAACATCTGCATAACATTTAAACATGGGAGATATTACACTAGGCTCAAAGAACTCAGAAATGCAGATTGAAGAACTTGAGGAGCTCAATACCCATTTTATCCATCTTTGAATGAGTTAAACACATTGGCATCCATCCATTTTGCAACCTCTTTATCCAATGCAGGGTTGTGGGGCAGCTGGAGTCTCTCCCAGCAAGCAACAGGTGCAAGGCAGGGTACACCCTGGGCAGGACTCCAGTCCATTGTAGAGCAACCACAGACATGCACACACACACTTACTCACACAAGGACCAGTCTTCCCCCAGAAACCAATTAACCAATTAACCTGCCAGCATGACTTTGTATTCTTAAAGGAAACATCTTCCAGGAAATATGTACGTCAGCGATGGGACTACATGAAAACTCCTCACAGATAAGATAAGATCACTTTATTGACCATATACAATTTCTTGTATTAGGAATTTGTCTTTTCACATACCCCAGCTTGCTCTTCATGAGATACACAGACAGGGAGAGAAGCCTGGGGTCAGAGCACAGGGTCAGCCATTTATACAGCACCCCTGGAGCAGTTTGAGTTAAGGGCCTTGCTCAGGCGCTTAATGAAGTAGGATACCTCTGCCGGCCGTGGGATTTGAACCGGCAACCTTCCAGTTACAGGTGCAGATCCTGAGGACAGCAATGCTGGCCAATGCGCCACCGTGCCGCCCTCTTTTGTGTGCAATAATTTGAGCTCTTTATTTGGGTGCGTTCTCATGCGTCTCTCTCTCCGAGTCACTGTTTCCATCTGGTGCTGGAGAAACGCTGGAGAATCGCTAGTCGTTCGCGGTTTGCGGAGCGGGTGTGCTCGCCAGCGCCGGCATGCGAAATGGCAGGATCTAATATCCTGTTGAAATGCAGACGAACGGCACACACGTCTTCATAAGCTGACAGTTGTTCAGGCACGACCTGCTAATGCTGGTCTCTCTGGGTTTTTCTTATAATGCTTAACTCATTCGTATGCATTCCAGGTCTCGCGTATTCCTGGGGTATAGAGCTAGCTGTCTTTCATCTTTGATCTAATTTTAAAGCTTTAATGTAGACAAGTAGGGGCAGTAGAAACGAATTAGGTTAATTCACAAAACAGAGGGTATGAATCTGGGAAAAAAGGCCAATTTCCTGCTGAAAATAAGCGGAGTGTTTTTCCAAGAACAAAGTTCTTGGTCAAATGGCATCTTCTTTTCCTTTTGACCTTAAGAAACCACATGATGCCTCTTCATTCGAATACGGGCGTGACACAGCTCATAACTCTGCAGCTGGTGAATTCTTGAGCATGAGTGCACACCGCCGGCCACACGCCCTGCTCTGAGGCGGGGAGTTGTGTTTCAGTTCCTCTCCTTGTGGCGGACAGTCTTTAGGACACAGAATTAGACGTGTGGCTGTTCCCTGCCTTGCTGGGAAAGATCAAATTCTGAAGTTGGTTCTTAACAGGAACCCGGCCTCCAGAATTCTTTTACAGTCCACTTCTGAACACTCCGTGATATTTTTAATGCCCGAGTCATCAAGACCTTGTTTCAGCATCTCAAGCGAAGGGTGGTACCTCTTACTGTAAGAGGGTCGACCAGTCCTGGTAGCGGGGATCCCCACACCGGATGGTTTTTGTTCCTCCTGAGCACTCAGCCGAACCCAGAATAGACCCATTAAACAGCAGGTTTGATATGAACTCTTTGATTGTCTTCAGTTCCAGGCTGGTTTGTAACCATTGCGTTTCATAACCGAGTTAAGATCCCCAGACTGTGATCTGGCGCAGCTCCACGTGAGTGAAGAGCTCAGCGGCAGTGACAGCCAGTAGGCGCAAGGCGGCCCCGGGTCCTGAGGCTCCAGATCTGTGTCCCTGCTCACCGTGCTGGGGTTGCAGAGCGCCCCCTACAGGTCCAGCAACGCCGTTCGCTGTTACAAACCTGACTGCCCTTGAGTCTCAACGAGGCGCAGCTCTGCTCAGCTCCTGAGGTCTGAGCACGTCGGGCTGCACAGGGAGGCGCAGAGAGCCCAGCGGGTCAGACAGGCTGCACACTGGCACTGCTCGAGTTTAGTCCTGGACCGACTGCGTGTCGCTTGTCCATGGCTGCTGCCAAAGATTTCTCGGTGAATCCCAGTAACTCGTGTTTCGAAAGGCAAAGATCATGTGTGTGTGCACGTGCGTGTGTGCGTGCGTGAGCGGGGACTGAAGTTAATATCCCTTGACCCCTGTTGGGCACGATATTGGCAGCAGCAATAGACTAACAGTAGAATGCTGTTTATTTTAATATTGTGTTTTGGAGATTTAGAAGCAAAGCAGAGGTTGTATCAGTACCAGGTTGTTTCACTGTTTATTAGCCTATTGCAACGATTTTCTCTTATATGTTACATACAACATTAAGTACAATCACATAACACTTGGATACTCCAGCGAGGCAGCTCTGTTTCCCATTTCCCACTGTCACAGCGCGTGACTAACGCTGCCAGATGTTCATCATATACAGATGTGGTCCTGTACATTCTCTTATGAGCATCTGTGGTAAAGATACTTTATGCCCCAGAATGTTTTTTTTGTAGTTGGCAGCACTAGCAGTCTGAGACCGTGAAAATGACTATCACACCCTCCGTGTGCGGTGCAGGATATTAGGAGCCTACACGCTCGGCCGTTTACTGTTATTCATACAAATTTTTTCAAAAGGTGTTTTTTTTCATCTTGGCTTTCAGATGCGTGTAAGAAGCACTTGCATGGGCAGATTTAAACTTCGCCTTTGTGCTACGGAATTAGGCATCGAAAGGAATCTGGGTAGCTTGGTGTGTTTAGTGGTTCAGCAGAGTGAGGTGAAGAAAACTTTGATCGTATTTGGAAAGAAACCCACAACAGCCTGACCCAGAAGTGCATCGTTTAGCATGGAACAGCACCAGAAGCCGAAGCTTTGACTGAAACACGATTTGCTCACTGTAGACTGGTGCCCTGTCCAGGGTGAACCTGCCTTTGCTTGCTGGGATGGGCTCTGGCTCCCCCGCTATCCTGCCTCTGAAGGAGCGCTCAGACAATGGATGGATAGATGATTTGCTTAATTTTAAATACAAAGTGTGCTGAATGAATATTAATGAGATTATATGCAGAAGTCTTTCATATTTCCCCGCTATCTGTTAAATACCCATTTATGGCTGTTGTCTTTATTGTAAAAGAAAGTTATCTTGGCCAACGACAGAAGCAGATAGAGAGTGATTTGCATAAGCAGCTTCTCCCACTTAACGTCAAATAACTCAAAACCGTCTTGAGAGAAAAGAGAATGTGATTTTTAAAAACCCACTGATTTCACGCTGCTGTGTGAGTTATACACATGACACATGATTGCTTAGCTGTACTTCAAGGTGATCGAATTGGGATTGGGTCCTAATTAGCTGTTGTTTGCCATGGCTGGCTGAGACCCAAGCACAGGAGTCCGTTATCCTCACAGGATTGCAGTGAGGACCAGAGATCGCCAGGGCACTTGCAGGTAGACAGCAGGCGGGCTGAGGACAGGCAGAAGCAGGCAGGAAAGGGAACCACAGGTTTTGGCCGAGGTTTGGTTCACATTTCGGGAATCTCCAGGTTTCAGAACTACAAGGTAGCTCAATGTCAGAGCACAGAGTTCCAGTGGCGATCTGGGGATTAAAAAATGTCTTCAGTTAGACAACTGCATGCCTGATGGGTAAGAGGGAAGGCACAATGACAAACGCTCGTGGTAATGTTGGTGTTCCCCAAGCCACCGAAGGCTGTGAGCAGCCGCCAGCCCGGGCATGACAGCTGTACATCAGATAATATCAAATGGTGAAACCAAATGACTGAAATGGATGCAGGGAGGTGGTGTGGGTCAAATTCAAGAACCTGTGATACCGGTGAGCTACAGCTTTGAATGAGTCAGGCCATTTTAACTCTTTCTCCTGGTATAAAGGTGTAAGTTTAAAAAGACCAGGACCTACATTAGTGACTTTGATAGACAGATCAGACAAGTGTGATTTTCCTTCGGTTAAACACTCTAGTTTTCCACCAATAGAATTCCTCTTGCAGTTAGTGGACCAGAAATTGGGGGGCTGGCTGGCTGGTCTGGTGTTCAGTTCTTCACTGTGTGTGGTATGTGGTAACACTGCCTTAGGGTTATGGTCTGATGTGCTGTGCTGTCTGGCTGATGGTTATACTCAAGAATCTAATTTTAAAAATATCATGCGTCACAGTAATGTTGAACTGTGGAGTGCCGGTGCCAGGATGCCCCACTTTCCTTATGTTCACCTCACACGATCACCACTCTGACCTCAGGCCCGCCTTGTATTTCTCCCTAACTAACATTCCAGTGAACAAAAGCTGCACTGAGCCCGGCCTTATTCTTCTGGTCCCTTTCTAGCAAGCAGCAATATCACTCTGCAGCTCACAACTGGCCTCCCACAGCAGGTGTGAGCCTGCTCAGTACCTGGATGGGAGACCTCCTGAAAAAACTAAGGCTGCTGCTGGAAGAGGTGTTAGTGGGGCCAGCAGAGGGCGCTCACCCTGCAGTCTGTGTGAGTCCTAATGCTCCAGTATAGTGACGGGGACACTATACTGTAAACAGGCGCCGTCCTTCGGATGAGATGTCAAACCGAGGTCCTGACTCTCTGTGGTCATTAAAAATCCCAGGGCGTTTAAAGAGTAGGGGTATAACCCTGGCATCCTGACCAAATTTCCCATTGGCTCTTACCAATCATGGCCTCCTAATAATCCCCATCTATGAACTGGCTTCATTACTCTGCTCTCCTCCCCACTGAGAGCTGGTGTGTGGTGAGTGTTCTGGCGCACTATGGCTGCTGTCGCATCATCCAGGTGGGGCTGCACACTGGTGGTGGTGGAGGGGATCCCCATTACCTGTAAAGCGCTTTGAGTGGAGTGTCCAGAAAAGCGCTATGTAAGTGTAAGCAATTATTATTATTATTATTTCTGTGTTCAGTACCAGGCCAGACCACCTGCTGTACTCACCAAATTGACTTACAATGTGTCAAAAATGAGCCTGTGTTTTGGAGACTAGAGTTTTACCATTGAGATATTTATAGCAATAGCAGTTATAAAATATCAATTTGTAAGATGACAGTTTTAACACCTCCAGTGGTCACAGTATGTGTTAGGCTAGACTAACATATAGTTAACTACAGTGAAACAGCAGTCCTTGTCACAACCCTTTTGCTCTGATACAAGCTTTAGGTAAAAGTACACATTGTACTATTTTTACTTTCATTTTTTTCTGGTATTTACAGGCACCTTACTGTACTAATTGCAAATTTAGAAAAAAACTCAAAAGATAAGGAGATGAAGGATTTCTGTGATGCAGTATCTCACTGTGTGCCTCCTAACATTAATGGTTTTCTGAACCCAAATCTTAATATAGTAGTATTACTGTCTGGGCGTCTTTACTCTGTTGCCTGCATGACTCACTCTCTTGAAATCCCAAATTTGTGATCTGAATATCTTCTGCTGGTGATTTAAAAACTTTCTTTTCCCTTTGTGTGTGCTTGCAGTTCAGTCCATAGAAGACCAGAAATTTCCCTTGTTTCTGATGACTCGAACAAGCCAGGTGTGTGTGGATCAATAACTCCCTCTGTTTCGATATATCTTAAAATCTTGATAAAAAAGTCAGTTCAGAATGTTTTGGAAGTGTATTCATGGTTATCAGTTGCATTTATGACAAGTGCTTTGTGTTTTTTCCTACTTTCAGGTGGTTTGTGCCAATACAGCATTTCTGATTATTAGAACCATATTATCAGCACATTGAGAGAACGCTCAGTGCCAGACATTTTTGCTGGCTCATTGAATGGGTCAGACACAAGAGATTGTACTTCGATTCAGCTTGTACTGTACTTAAGCATTTTTCTTTTTTTTTGTCCAGAATGTGTTTTTTTTTGTCCTGTTGAATAATTGTTAAAAATAAGGTGCTGTATTTGAACATCTTTCCCCAGTATGAGAGACGGATATCAGGTGTATTTCATTATATTATACTGACCTTTACTCAGATTGGAGAATCGACACTCAAAAGTACCTTTTTGTCTTTTAACCTGTATTACTCTCTGCTCTGAAGTCAGAATACCTTGTGATGGTGTGTGAACCCACTGGGCTGTTGCTGAGTATTTGAGATGTTTTAGTCAGCTAATGGTGGAGATCAGTCTTGCTGCATTCTTTGTTTACTCTTTTGCTTGAAGATTTCTGTGCCACACATGAGCAGGCAGTCCTGCGATCTGCACAGCTCTGCACACTTTGAAAACTTGCCAGATCACGTTTGGCAGCTCATTCTCTGGGGCGGTAAGCAAACATTTCATTCCAGGGCTTTTGAAAAATCTTCAGAACAAGCTGGGTTTTGTTGGCTGGGATCGTAGTGCACTACTGATGAGCGTGCACTGTGTTTTAAGTCAGTCCAACAGTTAGGCACATATTTTCATTCTCCAGTTTTTGCTAGTTTTATTTCTACGGTTATTTGCGTCAGTTTGTATCCTCCTTTGGTGTTTTTTTTGTGAAGTGGGGCTGGGAATATTCCTGACATTTCTATATGGCTTCTGTCAGCCTATGATGTGTGGAGCAAATTGATTTTTTT
The DNA here is from genome assembly GCF_055471065.1 of Atractosteus spatula. NCBI lineage: Eukaryota > Metazoa > Chordata > Actinopteri > Semionotiformes > Lepisosteidae > Atractosteus > Atractosteus spatula. The sequence goes on along the minus strand of NC_142709.1, from coordinate 73,528,784 downwards.
CAAAAGTGCAACAGGTCCAGAAACTGAAAACCCCCCAATCTGAAGTCAATCTCTGCTTGTCCTAATTTTGGAGCAGGTTCGGCACATCTGACACTGCAGTCTGTGCAATAATTGCGACTAGTTAGATAGCCATCAGATCCAGCACTTCACCCACAATTCTGCCTCCTTTGTGCCATTGTGACTCACTTTTCCTTTCTGCTTTCCTTTTCTGTGCATGTGCTTGTGGAAGGGGGTCTCATTGTGCTGTTGTGAAAGACCCAGATAAGTCTGAATGTGTTCTGAAGTTTCTGCTTGTTGTCATTCAAGGCTTCAGTGCAGCTCATCATTGTCACTGACAATGTACAGCTCAATGTCTTGTCTTGCAACACAAAATCACTTATTTTTAGCATCTCTGTACTGAGAGCTAAAATGAGATAGTGAATGCTCACGTCATACCATGTGCTTGGATTTATTTTTCTAAAATCGGCTGATCTTTTTTAAAAAGATCTTGCCTCCCATATCACGTTGTGATACTTAGCTGAGTTTCTTTAGTTCATGCATCATGTGTCCTTGTCTCACTAACCATGATTTATAATCATCTTTGTCAAAATCAGTTCAATGGCTGATCCCACATGACAGTGGTAATATTCTGGATTGAAGGACAGTCGACACAAGGATGGATTTATCCTGGAGTATTTTTTTCTTGGCCATGTAGCCCTTGAGCAAGGGGATCGTCTTGTTAAGGACTGACATAATGATCTGGGCTGAGGACAGAAAGCCTGAGAAAAAAACGATGCTGGAAATATTTCATGGATTGAGTCATGAAGCAAAGTGCTGTAAACCAGAGTGCTGTGCTCTTCAATGCTGAATGCTGTGTAGAATACTGTAGCCGACGCTGTTTTCCCACTGGTAATTTTGGCAGGGAGACAGCCGGGGGCTGGGGAGGCTGATCCCAGAGCTGGAAGACCCTGTCGGTGCCAGAAGGGAGACGAAGGGACCCGGAACTGCTCGTCTCCCCGGTAACCTCAGGGCTCAGACCCCTCCCAATTAGTCAAGACCTTGAAAGTTGGTTCTCTGCATACCAGTGTGTTTAATAACATCACCATAGCATGTATATAATTAGGACACACAGTATGTGATGTATCTTCCACAGATATTTTCCTTATTGAAAACAAGAAATCTAAATAGCTGCTTTCATGTTTCTCTCTGATGGGAAGCAATGGGACAGAGGAATCTTGATGCATTTCAGGTTCTACACCTTCATGCTCTTGTCCAGACTGCACATATCCTTGTATCTTCTCCATTCCCCTCCTTTCACATTTACAAAAGACACCAGTGGTGCCCAGTGTTTGCTTTTGCACAAGAGCCCCCAGGTGGTAAAGCTGGTCTGTCCCAAACTGCTGTGAATGTCTGTGAATTCCCACACTTCTTTCTTTGATAACAAGGGAATCCTTCATGACTTCCTTGAATACTTTTATAAACACTGGGAACTGTTTTCCATAGGGAGTCTCTGAATTGATCTTGTCTTCTCAAACACTTGAAGACAGAGTGAAGGAAAAGAGGGGAGAGATCCATTAGGGAACTGTGATCAAACTGTGCATATAGAGTCCGAGTCAGAGCTGGAAAGCAGACTATAAGGGAATGAATCCGAGTTTAAAAGATGTATATTGTAGAATGGGAAGAGATAGAGCCGGAATCATCCCTAGAGTAAAAAGTAGTCTAATAAAGCAATTGGGAAAATATATAAGGAGAAAGAAAGGACTTTGTCGAGTGAGTAAAAAGAAAACAGAGTGCACTGAATTACAGGTGCTGGTGATCAAAATTGTCAATTGTATGTTAGAACTGAGGCTAAAATTTTAAAATAGCTTTATTCAGTATTACAACAGCAAATGAACCCTGATAAATGAAGTAACTTTTGTAATATTTCTTATGCTCTTAACTTCTTTTTTTATGAGAAGGTATTCACTTATCCTTCAAGTTATTATCCTTCCAGGGTTCGAGTTTCACTGGACTCATCTCAAACCAAGGACCCAGTTTCTAATGATGTACTGTATCAAAAACACAATTCAGCAAGGCTGTGGTACTTTATACTGTAAAAAAATGATACCAGAGATACAAGAGCTTGTTAGATTTCTCCTTGTTGTATCCAAGATTCCTATAGCTCTAATAAGCACTATGACTATCCATCTATTCATACAGCATGAATCAGAGAATTGAAGAAAGGTTTAAAGCTCAGGTGTGACGTAACTTTAAAAACGAGCATTTAATATATATATATATGTCTAATAACATTGTAGCTCAGTTGTATTCTTGAGAAAGTTCTATGGGACAATGGTGAGCTCTGTGGCTCTGTGCAAATTTCTCTTATCCGTTTCTACTTCCATATCAGCTCCTTTGAAGCTTCGAACACTATTTTCAATAATTACAACAGAAGATTTAACACATACTGTATCAGTTTATCGTAATACCTTAAATCCTTTGCATTATGTTTCATATAACAGGTAGAAATTACTCTAGAGTGAAAAACCCAAAATGCTCCTTTACATCTTACTACAGAGTTCCTTCAGGATATACAACTGTCTCTTCAGTATACAGTACTTAACATTAAGGCTGGCTTTTTAGCAGTTCATACATAGCTTTTGTTCATGAATTTCAGTGAAGTCTGACATTGTGATTTATGCATGTAAAAGTATTTTGCTTTTCACAATATTGTATAATGGAGGTGAAATTCATACAGATCTAAATAAGTTTCTGTGACTTTTTTAATCTACTTTAATAAGCAATTTGCATTATGCTGCTTTGCAATTATTTACAAATTCAAAAGATGATGGGATTAGTAAATATTGGAGCAAGTAAAGGTTTATTCCATGCTGAAAACACAAGAAAAGAAACAACGTTTCGGCTGTGCAGCCTTCTTTGGGTGTGTGTATTTAGAATATATTGTAGCGCTCTTCGGCCGCAGCGCCGGGCGAATGCGCTACAATATTTTATATAAATATAAATGGTGGTATATTTAGTAAATATTGCACAAGTACTATACAAAAGTATTTCGGACAATCAACACTAAAAGTTCAATGAAACTTGTTTCAAGTAAATGGCACACATGAACACACGTGTTATCCGATTTCTTACTGAGCAACACATAACGTTTCTCATGCCGGTTAAAGCCAGCAAGTTGAAGACACTACTGTTGACATGAAGCAAGATTGCAATAGGAAGCACCCGAGTGATCGCGCTGTTTTCATCGGCTGGAAAATAAGAGGCTGCAGCATGGAGCAAAAAAAAAAAATACTGTACATGTAGACATCCTTCTGTCTGCGTGAAAATCCCTGCAGCGCGGAGGGAAACCGCGGGATGGTCCGCCTTCTCCGGGGCTGTGAGCTCCAGCAGGGCCGCGGCGCTCGCCGAGCCGGTCGGGGAAGGAGGGGTCCCCTGACGGGGGTCACGCTCGAAGCTGGCTGCTGCAGCCGATCGATAAACCGCCGGCATGAGAACAGCGAGTGGCCGCCGGTTGTTTACTCGGGTTCAATTGAACAGCATCAATCCTGAAACTGCAGTTCGTGCACTCAAATTTTCTAACCATTTTGTTATCGATTTTTTTTTTCTTTGTACATGATCATAAACAAGACACATGCAATTAAAAACAGATGTGAGGGGGGGAGATTTAACTTTTTTTTTCCGCATTGAGATATGTAACCCTCTCTTATCAAGAGGTCTGATGGATTTCAGTTGAAAGTTACTGTATTTGTTTCAGTAAGAAATTGAGCATCAAATCCCTTTTATGACACCCTCTAACAATTTTTTTCTGAAACGCATTTGCTGTTCATTTGTTCACATGCACATTTAACATTTCTAAACCACAGCTTGAAAGTGTTTAAAACCCTTAATCAGTTCGCTCGTAACTGAAACACTTGAATACATTTTGAAGCCTTTTTATCCCCCCACCACGATATTAAAAGCAGAAGGCAGGTTTCTGTGGTCGTTGACGGAGCTTGACGGCTGGGCTGATGCCAGAAACGGAGGGATACCACTTGTCCTTTTGCGCCCCAGCAGCGGGCTGCGGTGCCGAGAGAAACGAGCATCAGCAGTCAGGCCCCAGCACCCTCCGGGTTTCACTGCTTTCAAAACCGAAGTGAGAACACAGAAAGGGAGATCGTGTTCCCTCAAAGTAAGCAAGGAAAAATGTAAACAAGGACGAAGCCAATGGACTCACAAACTCCATTTATTTCTGCCAGCTAAGACTAATGAGGGGCGAGAGCGTCTTGCTGAAGACGGGGCTTCGCGAGGGGACGCCTCATTAGTTCAAAGACAGGCCTTTGTCCCGCCTGCTCGGCCGGCGGTATATTAATGTCCAGCGCCGGGGGGGCCTCTCTCTGCTGCTGGCTGGGGCTGCGCTGCCCTCCCCCTCTTCCTTCGCGCCCTCTGCTTCCTGGCCGCCGCGCTCGGCTTTCTTCTCCGCAGAAAGTCAGCCCCCAGGTGATGGATAAGATCTTCCAGCAATCCCACCTGCAAAAAAAAGGGCAAACGTTCCTTTGTACTTAACTTTTTAAATGTCACCTATCACTGAGGTTGAGTATATTTGCTAAGACATTTTGAGAACCGTGATTCTCCAAATAAATGAACCATTATGTCAAAATATGTTTCACTTTGTGGGTATCCCACCAGGTTTGTGCTCTGTGACTTATTTAGTTGTTTTGAAGAATAGGCAAATGCCTTTCTGTGGAGTGGTGGTGAGTGTAAATGGACTTTAGTAGTGTAAAGGAGATCAACTCTGCATGATTAAGAAATTAATTTTACAAAGCAATTTTCTTCTTTAAGAAGAAAAGAACCACACCAGAGGTGGTGGTGTACAGTGTAAGTGGAATTGTTACTGGAAAAGAAATTAGAGTTCTCTGGGCTTATGGCAATGGCTACAGTTCTATTACATCAAAATTTAATTTAAATAAATGTGTTGCCTGGTGCAGCATCTTGCACAGTGGATTAGTGTGCAATGGAAGAATAACTGAACAGACCCCCGTTTCCTCCAGAATCCTGCCTAAATTTCCAACTGAGCTGTGCAACAAATTTAGTATACTCCTAGATGCTAAAGTACCAACCTGCTTCAATTCCATTTAAATGCTGCATTTGTACCGTGGATGTGTTTAATGAATTGAAGGATAAATTGCGAGAATATTGTAATGGTACAGAAGTGTCTGTCATTAATACAAGCACAGGAGGTTGCAACTAAAGGCAGTGTGATGTACGTTCTGGTTACAACAATAAACACATTCTTCCAGCACATGAAAAGTATGATTTTAGCTGCTATTCTTTTTTGGCATTTACAACCAACTAATGTTCAGCAGGTCTTATAATCTGTGCATTTGTAATTGAATACACTGTAACTCCTTCCTATTCCTAAAGCTGTAGGCACTGAGTAGCTCAGTATACTGCAGAGTAATTTGCAGCAAGGTGCAAGACTAGGTGAAGTCTGGTGTGCTCACTGCAGCAGATGGTCATTAACATGCTGCCAGGAGCCCAGTGGGAAGTATATTATTAAGAACCTCACCCTATTTTACCAGGCATTGATTGTTGTGGCTTTCATCGATAACACAGGTACAGCACTGGACTAATTAGATTTGATGACAAATTTTACACTGCACATCCTCTGGATTGTTAAAAATGTGCCCCTTAATTTTACAGACCATTTATGCCATTGACAAGAAAACATTGTTTTCTGTTATTAAAGTCTTGCAAGCAACTTACCAGGCAGGTAAACAGGAATGAGGTTACAGCTCTAACTAGTCGCGCAGGGTTTATAACACTGTTAGATCAGGCAGACTGACTGAAAGAGCTCCTTTGTGTTGCTGAGTATTTGTGTGTGTATGTGGGGGGGGTTCCCAGTATTTCTGTGTGTGTTGCTCAGCAAGAGGAGAGTAATTTCAGTTTTGTACTGTTCAGGGATTTACAAAAGAGACCCAATTAATTATATGCATTTGCCAAAGTTCAAGAACAGAAATATTTCTCCACCCCACTCCTGATGAAATTAGAACACAATATTATCAGATAAATTAGAATTGGTATTTGTAAGTAAATGCGTTTTTTAAACTTTTTGTCGAGTAAAAAATAAGCAGTTCTATTTCCTCTAATTGCATTAGAAATGCTTAAATCATTAATTTTTCAAAATATCATTTTTAGAACTGTGAGTCTTGTGATCTACTTCATGCCTCAGTGGAATATCCAAAAACAGAAGTGAGTCCTAAACCAACCAAAATTGAAGGTTTGTCACTACAGGAACAACTTAACAGAGTATCGCATGGGATTGTGGGAAATGCTTCATAATCATTTTTTACTTAACTAGACAAGTCAGTGGAGAACAAATTCTCCTTTACAGGAAGAGGTCCAGGTAAAGTTCAGTACAAATTCTCCTTCTCTTGCTCTTCTCTACATTTATCACTATGGTGAGAAAAAATAATGTCGACCTAAACACAGCTGCCAGATGCAGGCCAGACATCCAGGCTGGAATGGAGTTGGGCAGGGAGCTGGACAGCAGATGGACAGGGGCTGGGCAGGAGCTGGGCAGGAGCTGGGCAGGGGGCTGGGCAGGGGGCTGGGCAGGAGATGAGCAGGGGGCTGGACAGGAGATGAGCAGGGGGCTGGACAGGAGATGGGCAGGGGGCTGGACAGGAGATGGGCAGGGGGCTGGGCAGGGGGCTGGGCAGGAGCTGGGCAGGAGCTGGGCAGGAGCTGGGCAGGAGCTGAGCAGGAGCTGAGCAGGAGCTGAGCAGGGGGCTGGACAGGAGATGGGCAGGGGGCTGGACAGGAGATGGGCAGGGGGCTGGACAGGAGCTGGACAGGAGCTGGGCAGGAGTGGGCAGGGGGCTGGACAGGAGCTGGACAGGAGCTGGACAGGAGCTGGACAGGAGGCTGGACAGGAGGCTGGACAGGAGCTTGGTAGGGGACTGGACAGGAGTGGGCAGGGGGCTGGATAGGAGATGAACAGGAGGCTGGACAGGAGCTGGGCAGGAGATGGCCTGGGGGCTTGGCAGGAGATGGACAGGAGTTGGGCGGGGGGCTGGGCAGGAGATGGACAGGAGTTGGACAAGGGGCTGGGCAGGAGATGGACAGGAGCTGGGCGGGGAGCTGGCCAAGGGGCTGGGCAGGGAACAGCCTGGAACAGCGAGGTGGAGAAAAGATATCGGGCAAGATGCTGCAATCAGAGCAGCTCTATCATCAGCAATCCTAGCCTCTGTGAGCACAAACTGGCTTTGAAATCGGTTGTTTCAAATCGGTGAGAAAAATCACAGGGGGAAAGCAGGAGGCTGATTTTACCCTGCAGGAAAACTGCCCATCCAATTCATTCACTACAGAGCAGGCAATTTTCTCACAGGGAAAATAACGACCCCTGGGTGGACAATAAGTCCAAAACAGGTTCGGCAAGCGATGTGTGCTGTCACACTCAGCTTGAATGAACAAAGAGGCAGTGGCAGTGCCATTCATATTTCTTATTAAGAGAAAGGAATTCAGGTGGGTGGAAGACACCATCACGACTGTATTTCACAGCCATAGTCATTTCTTATTGAGACTATGTAGAAGACTTCTGGGGCCACTGTGTTAAAGGTCGGGACTGAACCAGGACTACGAGGGACTGACCCAGGACTGCAAAAGACTGCGAGGGACTGAGAGGGACTGACCCAGGACTGGCCCAGGACTGCGAGATACTGACCCGGGACTGGCCCAGGACTGAGCCGGGACTGCAGAAGACTGCGAGGGACTGACCCAGGACTGACCCGGGACTGCAAGGGACTGAGAGGGACTGACCCGCGGATGTGCCTCCATGTGCTGGCCAGTGTGAGAGCCCTTCACACGTTAACTGCCTCTTTGTTCCAGGGAACTTTTTCAATTTCCCTGTTTTTAGAGAGAATGTAATAGGGGTGCTGTAGGACCGCGGGCTATCAGCTGGCGTAAGTGTGGCACTGTGAGTGTTCAAGTCCCAGGCATGACCTCTGAAAGAGCAGACTGGGCAGTCATAGGAGCTTTAGAAAAAGTTACAATGAGAGAAAACCATTCAGCCATCTAGCTCATTTGGTAATGAGTAGTTAATTGCTCTACATTCTTAAATGTACACCCAAACATTTTGTTTTCCTCATTAATTGCTTCCCTATATTTTGGAGAAAATGTAAATGCAGTGTCAGCATCAGCAACTAAGTATTTTCATATGTGGCCTCTTCTTGCTCAGCATTTCCCATTTTGTATTTATATTTTTTTTACTAACAGTATGTAATATCCTGCACTTGTCTATATTACATAATTACATATCATATGCAAGGTGTTTGCTCAGCTGTAAATTTTATTTAAATCTTCTTAAATTTAATTTGCAGCTAATTAGCAGTGTTTGCTAATCCTCCTTATTTGGTATTATCTACAGAGTTGACTAGTTTATTAACTAGATCAGAATCTAGATCACTGATAGAAATAAAGAACAGTGATCCTAGTTCAGATCCCTGCAGTACCCCTCTAATTACATCACCCCAGTTTAAATGTTCACCCCTTATCTATACCCAGTATCTTGATACAAAGTACCTGGAGATGTCAGGACTGAACCTGGGACCTCATACATGCAAAGCATGCACTGTGCCCTTGTACCACATCCCCACATGCCCGTACTCGGGTGCAAGGCTACCAGGGAGACAAGCAGTTCTGCTCCTGTTCCCTTTATCTCCCCTCTGGAACCGACAGGGCTTCCTGCTCTGGGATCAGCGACTCCAGCCCCTGAGTGTCTCTCCCCTGAACCCCCGGGTTACAGCGCCGGCTACTGGCCGCTCTCAGACTGTGCCTGCTGTTCATGGGCTCACTGGTTCACATTAAAGACCACTCTTTACCAGCATGGTAAAGAGTATTCTACCTGAAACTACACTCAGGTGACATATAGACAATTGCAGAATGTGACTAAACAAATAAAAAAAAAATACTAAACTGCATCTATGGAATTTAAAAATAAATGAGCAACCACGTTTTACAAAGCATGACCTACAAAGTTAAGGATAGTGGCCAGACTCTATGCTGGTTGCATTGCACATAGAAGCCAAAGCCTGCAGTCACTGCAAAGAACTCCTTTCCTTCTGCAGTGAATAAATTCCACCTTGCTGATGAAAACCAACAGCTATACTTTTTTAACACCTTTTGTTTTCAGTGGCGAACATCTCATTTTTACCTTTTAGCCTACGTACTGGATAATCAGTTTCTTCTCACTTAACACTTTTTAATAGAAATTTCACCTTGTTATAACCATTAACAGATGGCTATATCTTTGACATTAATCTGACAAATGCACGGGATGTCTTTCAAGTGCATCTTTCCCCACTAGAATATCCTGTTCCTTAGACGTCACATTTCTCCTCTTTCATTTTACCTTTCGCATTTCATTCCAAACACATTCTTTATCAGCCTGGCTTCCTTCAAGGGTGGCCACTGTGTCTGCCATTAGCGCGTGCAGCTGTGGCACAGAGATAAAAATTATCAGAGCACTATTCACACCTACTGCAATAACGGCTCTAAACACACAGATTTAAAAGCTAATTAAAAAATCATTTGTAGGATGATTTTATTACTCATTCTTCACACAATAAGGACGGTGGTCTTGCATATTTCTTCAAGGAAGCTAGATAGAATTTAAATGCTTTGAAAGAGGAAAATTGTGTGAAGATTTCTTACCGTTTATTCATCATGATGTGAAGAAGGAAACCACCCATGTGTACATGTGGAAACTTTACTCTATACCTATACACCTACAGGCTTGTGTGATAAAAAGAGCCAGTACATTCACACATCACTTGTAGATGCTCAATTTTCAGAATCATATGTTGCACACAGATAGCTGGTCTACAATTCAGCTTCCAGTGAGGTTGGTTATGATTCTTCTTACTTGTTGAAAGAAAGGAGATAAATGTATGTTTAGGGGTTTCTCAGTAGAAACTGGTTGAATGAGGGAGACTTGCATAGCTCTAATGCATCCTGTGAAAGAAACAGAACTTGATATACTGTATATTGTATCAGGTGCAGTTACCTTGGAAGCACACTTATCCCTTTAAATATCCTCTCCTGAGCAGTTCTAGTGTTTCCTGTCAGTGAGTGCTAGGCAGAGCTGACCAGCTCAATAAATCAGTGTGGCAGCGGCTGATTATCACAGTGTGCTCGGCAAATGTAACACCCCTCACTGCACACCTGCACAGGGTCACTGGCTGAACTGTGTGTAGCAGCTGGCCCAAAGAGAGTCGTGGGTAAGGCGAGACAGATAGGCACAGAGGTCCCTTGTGCTAATAGCAGAGGGAGGGGGACAGTTGGTGAAAATGGCTGTCTCCACACGGAGAAGCAAAGCCAGGGAACCTCTACAGCCTCATTCTAAGGGTCTTTTTCTTGACGTCACTCCTCTTTATGGAGCAGTCTTGCTAAGGACTCAGGACTACAGCCTGTGTGTCCTGCACAAGAAGCCACTGGACATCTGTGGAAGTCCTTCATGTCTGACACATCAGCTGGCTGGAAAATGCACCTGTTCCTACATACTATACTTCCTTTGATGTACAGCTTTATATGGGACTTGTACAGGAGATGACGTGTGTGCAGACCTTATTCACTTACAAGTTTGCTTTCAAGTTTTTGTTTTCTTAGTGTCAGCTTTAGTCCCACCTTTTAACTTGAGAACTATCACTTCTGTGCTTAACACTGATGAAACCAAAGCTTATTGTCATCTGATACCTGGCATCCTGTGGTGCTTCAGGCCTGGGCCAGCTGCCTAGGACACCTGAAGACTTAGGTGTTAAAGACTTTAAATATGGATCCACTTTCCTTTCTGCAGGGCACTGACTAAAGAGCATGCAGCTTCAAGACCTTTAAACTGAAGGAACAGTGGAAAACAAAGAGAGCATCTAACAGAAAGGGTTTTTAATGCAGGTGGCCGGAGGCACTCTGCTCTGAATAAGCATTTCTTGGAACGAAAAAGGCACAACAGCCGATCTGCACCAAGCAGCAGTGACCCTTAAATTTAATACCTTAAACAAGTTCATGAATCTGACCCGCTGAGCCCATCTAAATCCCCCAGCAATTAGAGGACCCAGTTCTCTATTCATTGCTGATTTTGTCGCAATATCACATAAATCAAGCTGCATTGATCTGTTTTAATCTCGCTGCAGAGCGGCACTAATCTACTAGAGAGGCAATTATAGAGCTTCATCACAATATCCGAAAATGAGGTTTTCTTTAAAATTTATGCCACCTCATCCAGCCTTCACACACATGCACACACACAAAAATGACTTGCCTTTAGTTCATTTATTTTTTTAATATCATAAATATTCAAACCAAAGCACTGCTTATTGGTGTGCATAATTCAGAACTTTAATAAAATACCTAGCCTAGTTCTTTCATTTTGTGCACTATTAATGGATGCCTTAATCATTACTACATCTCTCCAAATGCAAGTCCTCTGAACTTCAGAGGTGTAGCTAAGGTCATGGAGTTCTGCTATCAATGCACAGAGGCAGTGTGCACTAAAACAAGGACAGAAGCTGCTCACCAGCTCAGTGTCCTCCTGACTGATGTCCTGTAGATAGGGAGCGACTGCGAGTTCAGCCAGAGCTTGATGAATCACCTGCGAGTGCTCACTGACACGCTGCAATTGGCGGAGGTAGCTTGCGTACTGCAGCTTCTGAATCACCCCCGAACCTGCAGAAAAACCATCCTGCCGACTCCGAGGAGAAACACGAGAGAGTGAGGGGGAGACAACACAGACCAACGCCACTCTTCCTGCAACACAACCCAGCACCATGTTTCTGTCTTGGCTTCAACTTTCCAAGCAAGAGACATGATAACCAGGTTGCTGTGTTTTGAAAGGGTTATGTACCAGTTAAGAACCAAGCATTTGTATGCATTCTGTAGCTCAAGCTGTTCCTTACCTGAAAGAGACACCTCCTACCTTACAAACCACTTTTGTTAACTTTGATAGGAAAACTAAGTCATTCTAGACAGAAGAACACAATATAAGGTTTGTCATTGTTAAGGGTGTCTGAGTTTTTAAAATACCGACATTTATGTTTGACATAGAAGGAGACACAGCTCCAGTGCTCCAGCAAGTGTTGACTGATCCCAGACGACCTGATTCAAGGGTGCCTGGAAAATGTTTGCTGTGCCCCCGCAACCCTGTTTGTGGGATCTGCTCCCCAGTTTCACTCTTAAAAGCACTTGCAATTAATTTACAAATGCAGGCCTTTGGTTGGGCTTTGACACAACATTTCATGGCTCTGAACAAGTGAATCTGATCTTCTCCTTCAAGACTGCAATGGCTCCGTTCACATGCAAGCGAGAGTCAGAGGTATTGTATGCAGTTCTCAGATGAGCAGCCTGAGTGCACCATGGTCTGTTTTTAACAGGAAAGCCTGCAGCTTCGGTGAGGTGCTGGATAATGCAGAATGTGGGCTGCTGAAGACTTTTTATGGCCTGGGGCTCTTTGAGGTTCAATGTGGAGCCTCTTCGGATCCCCGAAGTAGCTAATTCTGGGTTCTGGGAGCAATTCCCCATTGCCTTGCCAGTTTCCATCTCATTTGTTGAGGCTGAGGTTGTCCTGCTATGCTACTCTGAGCCATTCATCCTCTTTATGGTTGCTGATATATATCCCCAAGCATGTGTCATTTTTCACCAGCACTGCCTGCCCTCCTGGGGAGGGAGCCGGGGGAGGCTTGCTGTATCTTCAGCTCAGGGGTGTTGGCTTTCTAGATCCTGAAATAGCTCCCATCCCGAGATGTGTCCTTTTTCCCCTGCAAGTATTGTACAGCAGCTCGGCCCCCCTCCACCCCCAGTCCTGAGGAATGTCTTGCCTCAGGCACACTCACGGGTGGTACACGAAGTTTCCCGTAACGCATCCCCCCCTTCGTGAATGGAAAATGCAAAAACGGCAAGGATAACCCCTCCTTCCCAGACATAAAAGATACGAATGCCTGTTTGGCTGGAAAAAGTATCACCTCCCCCTCCCCTTCCTTCTTCTGCAACCAGGGAAAAGTACCAGCAGCCTAATGTGGTCTAATGTGGCCTCATTATGAAAGCCCATGCATGGCGGGGGAAGGGAGTAATATTCATGACAGTTTTGACTATAACCTGTAGCAGTTGTGACATATCCTGTTCTGTTTCGCTGAAGTAAGAGCTGGTGAATCCCTGCAGTGGGACGTGGTATTCAGTTAAGCCCTGACAGGCTTGTGCTTTAATGAGGCTGTAAAGGCCTTCATCTCCGTTCCCTGATAGGTGATAGACTGTGGTACCAAGATCTCCCCCTCAGCAGCTTAGAGCAATGTTCTCCGAGTTATTACATAAACATTGCTGCAAACCGCAGAGCATCCTGTGCTCGGAGCCTGGGGAATGGTACCAGCAGCCCTGGAGGCTCTGCGGGACTGTGGTCCTGGGCGCAAGACCCTGGGTGCGGACGTCTCAGGCAGAGTTCCTTGCTGAGGGAGAGTGAAGGGCCCTGTATTGCCTCTCTTCACATCAAGCACCCTGTCAGGAAGACCTACCAGCTGTGTCTTTACTCGTAACGCGAGAGCTCCTGAGGCACGGAGCTGCTAGGCTTTCCTGCTCCTTTTTTATAGAAAAAAAAATTCAGAGCATTGATGCATTTACTATAATTCATTATTATTTTTACTACTATTAGTTATGCTTTAACTTTGTCATTTAAGACCCCCAAGAGCTCAGTATTTAATGCTGACGTCCTGAGTCATTTTAACTTAGCAGCACAGATCGTGGTCTTTCTGTGGTTATCCAAAGCCCTGCCAACCGAGCTGAAATTTTCTCACGTCTGATTGTTGTTCCACCAGTACTTTGAGATCTGTGGGAGTTAGAGGAAGGCCCAGCTCTCCGATAAGAATGTATGCTCCTTGTTTAGTTGCTTCATATTTTGACACATATTGGCATTTCCTCTCTGTCAAAGCTGCTCCTATTTATATATAGAAGGACCATACGCGATTACAGCCGATCTGCTGATGTTTGTGAGCTGCGATGCTGTGTTTCTCAGGCCCAGTGCTGAAGTCCTGCTGACAGCAGCACAATAAACACTGTGAGCTCAGGTCCCAGACCATGCGAATGTTTCTGGGTCACTGTGAGGTTCGAGAATGTGCCGTGATGCCGGACTGGAGCTGGGCTCTGGGTTTGACTGGCAGTACCATGCAACACATGGCCCCGTCTTTAGCATCTGGTGGATGTGTCCCTTCTCAGCAGGTACACATCTCTCGCTTTAACATTTAAACACAGGCTTATACCCACAGCTAACTTAGTGCATCTGATAAAATCTAACACTGGAAGAACCCTTTTCCCCAGGGTGTGGATGTTCCTCTCCACGTCTTCTGAAGTCCGGGGGCAGGACAGCAGCGTATTCTCTTAAAAAAGAAAAAAAAATAGAATGACTCACTGTTTCTAGACCACGTTCTCATTCTTCTTATGTAGTGGATCTTATATATAAAATATTGATACACCTTGCTTATGGTCAATAAATTGCTCCGTTATGCGAAATAATAGAAAATGCATTTTGTCAGAATAGTGTTACAGTAACTGTGACAGATATTCTGGTTGTTTCCTGCTGCAGTCACATCAGTCGTGACCTGTACCAGGCAGAGGAGCAGTTCCACACAACACAAAGATGAAAATACAGCTTTCTGAAGAGGCTTAAGCCTCGGTTTGTTGCATTTCTCTCACACTCAGACTCAGGTCACCAACAAGCATGAAAGGGTTTTAATAGGTGTGTTAGGTACAGTGTGTGCTACAGTACACCTTTCAGTGTGCAAACTCTGCCGCCTGGAGCTCTTAGCAAATTTGACCCACAGGAATGGATAAAATGAGAGCAGAGCTCCCATAAAAACTCCAGAAAGGAAAACTTGATATTTTGTTTTGAACCTTCTCCTTCAATGCATGACACCGCAAAACATTGATCTTCTTCTTTAAACGCCGCACATTCAATGTGTCATCTAATGTGCAGCCTTGTTTCTGTCTACTTTTTCAGCCCTCCTAAGCTAAAACGCAACTGAAAGCACATTTGAAAGTGCAATGTGACTCACTACATTTGCCACACAGGCAGAAGGTTAATGAAGGAACAATGCATGCCGTACTTGTCAATAAACGTCCTGCGCCATTGCTTCTGAGTCCCAGTGCCAGTGTCATTCCTCCAAGCATTTGCACAAAGAATATCTGAAGCTTAGCACTTCAAACTATTGTTACAGCAAATCTGAAAAACTTTTTTTGACATGCCTATAATTACTTCCTTAAAGGTTCAGATCCTGACAGTCTTTTCATCCAAGACATTGCAAGTGCACTGCCCTCTCTGGAGGGTGTGTCCGTCTCAGAGCCGCTGAGCTCTTCAGCCTCTGCAATGACATCACCGCAACGGCCACAGCAACCTGGCACCCTGGGGTTATCGTTTCCAGGATGAAAGTCTTTTCAGGATGTTGAACAATGAGCAGAAAAGGCACAGGCCCGTTACTTAAACAGTCATAGCAACACAGGTCGATCTCTGAAAAGGTAAATTTTTTAAAAACATTTTTAACATTAAAAGTAAAGTAAAGTTTATGCAAAGTAAATGGAGTTTGGATTTCATTGTGAGCACACCTCCTAGGTGTGGAGCCTCTACGGTTTCAGTTGTCCTGACAACCTGGAATTAACCCCTGCTTGGTCCTTTGCAGCTCATACACTGACACAGCTCCACACAAACATATTTTAAATATTATATTAGTATTTTAAATGTTATATCTTTCTCATAGGAAAAATAAAATGAAAAGAATAGAGAACAGAGAAGTGATCAACTAAAAACTGTTGAAGGTATAAGGGTTTTGTAAAAGAGATGATAAGAGGAGAACTGACTATTTTTTTTAAAAAAAGAGGCATCTTGCTTTCTTTATAGTGCCTCTTCATTAAGTGCCAGGATTACTTTTTAATATAAAATAAAACCGCACACAGATGGCATATTATATGCCTGCCTGTTTCTGTTTCCAGAGCACTTTTCCCACAGTACAGTATGTGTAGCTTAAAGATGAATTCAAGATTTGGGATGTGTTAAAATGCAGCTCAGTGACAGTTTGACATTCTAATCAGTGTGGAAGCAGCAGAAGAAGTTATACAAGGGTAATGGTGATAATCTAATATTGTCAATTTACTACCAAAAAAGACACCCTTTATAAACTTCTCAAGAACGTCAAGTAGATTACATCTATGAAGTTATAGCAATGCGGTTCCTTCCCACGTATTGTGTGAATTAAAATTATTTGAAGAGCATTTATTGACAGATATTTAATTAAAAATAAATATTTCATGTTAATTCATCAACAGGAATTTACATGATAATTTGGCTTTGTTTGACTTGACCATCCCAAAAGCGTGGATTTGACACTGATGGTGTGTTTGAGTGCAGTCTTCACATGTTTTTGAAAATGTAATATCCACATAGGAGTAATTTTACCTGTAAAAGTTGGGTACTTTCTGGTCAACAGTTTGTCTAAGAAGCTTCCATTTTCACATTTCTGGAATCCAAGGGTGATCAAATACCTCTGTGATGAAGGCAGGGCCCAGTTTGTTGTTTGGGGCAGTAAATGAGCATGGTTTGGATCTGAAGGAAGGAACAATGGTTTTGGCTGAGATATGCTCTTAAGGCACTAACACAGGAGAGGGTGAGTTATGAGAATAATTTTTCAGTATGGGAAATTCTTGATGACCTCTAATTCAAAATGTTACATTTGTCTCATGACCTTTCTCTTGAGTCACCCTGAGATACATGTTATACTTTGATGATGAATGGATTTTGTGAATCCCACAAAACATTTGGGAAAACGACCTGTTTTCTCATTCCCATTTGCCTGAAATATTTTCTCTCAGTTGCTTCTCTTCACAGGAAGAAATAGCATCCACACAGGCAAACATGCCCATCAAGGTGATGTGTCCATTCAAACATTTTCCTTCATTGAAAAGTCATTAAAAGGCACCATTACGAATTCATGCAAAACAAGGTAAAGTACTAAAATAAATTAAAGTATCATTTTAAACATCACACTACAAAGTCACTAAACGGTCCTTAGCAAGGCAGAATTGCATTTAATGTATATATTTTCTACAAGAACTGACAAAGAAAACTTTGAGAAAATTATAGAAAATGTCCCCACTAAGACAATAACTCCAACAAACTGGCAATGTGATGTTGTCCCAATAAAGTAAATACCACTTTTATCAGACAAAATCCTGTCTTCTTTCAAATCTAAAAGTGACAAAACTATCCATTACATCTAGTAAGTCAGAGAACCTTAACTTACATTGTAGAAGCAGTGCCAGGGACTCTAATCTAAAAGCTCTTTTTAAATCTTTTGTTCAACAACAGGTGCATTGATGTATTAACTTGATAATGAAACAACAAAGACAAGGCAGGAAAACCAAGGTTACCTGGGTACAGAGAAACATGCTTAGAGGCTTTACAGCGTTGTGGATAAGAGACTGAGGCTCCAGCGCTGCATGACCTCGCTGTCTTACAGCAGCTGCACGCCTGGCTCGTGTTGGTCAGGGCTGGGCGGCAGTGTGTACCTGTGAACAGGTAGGAGGTGTACCCAGAGTGCTGCCTGCTGAAGACATCGGTGACCTCCCTGATGTCCGTGTCCGCCGGCGTCACGCTGCAGGGAGTGTACATGACGGTAAAGCCCTCTGCTGCTGTCGCGGCCTCCTCCAGCATGGCCTGGCGGCGAAAGGACAGCAGGGTCACTTTCAAAGATCTCAGAGCAGCAAACACCTTCTTTGGTCTTTTTCAGCAATTGTCAAAAGGTTGTCTCCAATCAGATTGAAGCTGTAGTACAATACACACAACACCACTGAGGCTTTCCAACCACAGAACAAGCAAAAAGAAACATTACATTTCTAGGGTAGTATTAGAATTTAAAAAGATGCTGCCCTCTGGATATACTATGGTTATTAGAAGGCTAATGTCCTTTGGTGGTATTAATCGAAAAAACTTATTCTTATATAAATTTAAAACCAGCCTTTGAACAGGAATGTCAGAGCTGTGCATTAATACAGTATGTCCTTCATGGCCCCAACATTTCACTTCTGGGTTCGAAGGTCAAATGGGGTGGAAATGAGAATGAATGAGCTGTGGCACATACGAAATAAGATGATGGCAATCTCATTTCTGCCTCCGTCGCTGAATTTCGTTTTACTGCCCACTGAGCATTGCAATATTAAAAAATACATATATCACTCATTTTTTAATATATCGTGTCCAGCTGTTTTCAGCCCTGTAGTAAATCATATTCCCATGAAGCCAAGCACTGTACTGGCATTGCGGTACAACAGTACAGACTTGAGGCTCATTTTTAAGGCAGAATTATTGGGAAAAGATCTGTTATGTGCTATTTACCACAGGTTCATTAACCAAAAATACCTAACTTTGATACTTAGAAGGCAGTAATGGAAATCGTAAACTGACAAAGAAAGACAAAACCCTGTTTGCAAAACAGCAGACCTGCTTATTAGGTAAACATGTCTAAAGAAGGATTGGTTAGCTCTTGGAGAAAGTCATGAGTGTGCAGAGCTCTCTGACCAGAGTCTGGGAACAAGGGTTAGGATTAGTAAGACTAATCAGGAGACCCTGCAAGGCACCAGCAACAGCAGTGAGGGAGAGGAGCTCCTGTGTGCTGGAATAGAAAGAGCAGCTGGTGTGTCTGAAAGAGAGTTTACAATAGTGCAAGGGGAGAGGATTCTGTCTGATGGTGCATGTTTATCTCTCTGTCTTTTGGAATCACGTATGTGTCTGCATTTAAATTGGAAAATTAACCAAGTGCCACAGTGAGATTACATCAGACCCAAAGCTGTGCTGGCCATTATAGAGAAAGTGGCCAGGAAGGTGTGCTGCTCTTTGATGTAATCTTGCAGGCCTGCTCTTCCCGCTCTGAGTGCAAGTATACACCCTAGACAATAGCACTGCACTTGAAAGTTCCTCGGGTGCACTTTTCTGAGTACATTTTTATCTTATAGGCACAGGACTGTCTGTTAAGGAAGGCTGGAATACTTTAACTGCAAATAAAAAAGAAACAAAGTTCAATATTGTGCTGCTATTGACCTCTGTTCTCATTACTGCTAGGCTCTTTGGGGGTGAAAGTGTTGTGAGCTGCAGTATGAAATTTCAAGCCCCCCTTCAGCACTGTGATGAACACTGCTGCACGCTGGCCGTGGCACACGACCTTTGCTAACGACTCCGGTGCCGTCGAGAGCTGTGCATCTGGCCATGTCAGAAAGCCGCTGTCCCGCCGAGCGTCTGAGCGAGCTGGCTCGCAGAGCATGCTGGGAAACAAATGCTGGACAAACTTTTAAATCCTTTTCAAGGTTTCAGTTTGCTCTGATTTATCACTATGAATGGAAGTTGGATTTTTTACATCAATGTTATTTTTAACATTTCATTTTTAAAATTTTCTTTTTATCTTGTATGTTTCTGAACAGTTCCCTCATTCCAGATTTTCTTAAGTGCTGTTCCTACAAGACATACAACACACATCCGCATTAGGGACTGTCTGCAGGAAAGCAGGAAGTCCTTCCCAGCCGGCCTCCACAGCCTGTGTCTTGCAGCAGTGTGAAACCCTGGGCCAGCCTGAGCTAAGTGTTAATAGCATACGAATGATTCCACTCAAGAGGAGGTCAATCAAGACATCTTACTCATTTCATAGTCCAGTAGATAAGTGAATCTAAAATTTTGTCCAGCGACTTCTCGAAAAAAACACAAGACTGTGGGCCTCAACCACACGGCTGAGAAGTCTGACACCCACAACTCTTTGCGTCAACTTGCGTTTCCTATTCTCCATCCTGAATGAACTTCCTTTAGTTTCCATTCATGACCCATATACCTTTATCACTACTGAGTCTATAATAGTGCCATGGTCTGATCATATCAATATCCCCCACGATTTTACGCAAATCTTTCATCACATCCCATCTCAGTCTACTTAGTTCTAGACTGAATAGGTTTAGTTCCTTTAAATTGTCTATGAATGAAAATCTATTGTTAACATGTTTAAGTGTCACTGCTCTAGTGGAACTGTTTCTAATATAATATCCTTCCTGTGGGCTAGTGTGCAAAACCTAAGCCTAAAGTATCAAAATATTGTGAAGGTTTAGTTATGACTTTCCTTGATTTAAGATTTATATGATGTGTTTGCTACTCTTATTCTATCGTGATTATCTACCTGCAGTTCTGGTTCTGTGATATGCAAACAGTATATGTGCCTACTTCCTGAGTGGATCATTCTGACACTGTTTCGGTGTTTGCCACTCCCATTATTTTTGTATCATCTGCAACCAGTTTGCTAACCGTAAAAGCACTGGGTCTAAAGTGGACCCTTGGGGAACTCCACAGCTTTCATTGGCCCAATAAGATAGCTTGCTGTTTCCTGTTTGTTCAATACATACAGTACGCATGCATTACCTCAAATTCCTTTTTAGATTAATTTACCTATTTATATTGAATCTGATCAAAACCTTCCTAGAAATCATATGTAGTATAATAATGTTATATGTATGTTAGACAAACTGTGTGATCGTGGAAGGCACACTGAAAAATGAAACAGATTGAGGAATAAAACTAGAAAATAAATGACTAAACAAACTGCGGTCAAACAAACCCTGAAGCTGTCAGCAGACTTCACTCCTACAATGTGTTGGATTTATTTTTAAAGTCAATAAAAACAATATTTTTAGTTTTTCTTTCCAAATAATTACTCAGAATACAAAATTTCCAAATGTACCTAATTAACTAGGATAATGCTGTTCAAATAAAATGCTTACATGCGTATCAATATCAGTGCATTTTGTAAAGGATAATATTTAATGTACTTCAGCCAACTCCGAAAATAAAGGAGGAAATAATAGCAAAATGCCTGGAAAAGGTATCACCCTGTGAAGCCAATTTATCACAAAGTCAGAGGAGATCAATTATGCCTGACCTTGACAGAGTGCAAATTAAGTTAAAAAATTCTATAGATTTCATTATCTAACAAACTGATAAACACAATGTCAGCTTGGTTTTTGTAAGTTTGAACTGGTGGCATCCATGTCACTTTTCCACTTCTTTTTTGAATGCTGTAAATTATTTACAATCGAATCTAACATGAAGTGTTATTTCTTTTGGACAGGAAGGTTATCTATAAAATACTCATCTTGACAGGCCATAAATCAGAACTTTTTCTCATGGCATGTTTTTAAATTTGAATTTTCTGACTTATAAAATGAATCCAGATCTATATTCCTCTGCATTTTCATTTTTTTCCCCCAAGTTTGGGATCAGAGAGCAAACACTTTTGCCTTTGAATGTGTGCAACATAACAGCCACTGAAATGTTGTCCTTCACCACTAGGAGCAGGAGAAATGAATTCACTTCATCATGATCATATCAGTCAAGGCGCTGTGTTTTGGAGACTGGTCTGCAAGTGCCAGCCCACGGTGCACATGCTCATGACAGATGAGCTCCAGCTGGAGACGGAGCCTTTCAACAAGAATAATCTAACAAAAAAGGAAGTGGGGAGGGTTCAGTTTTGCTCCTGTTTCATCACGGAAAATCTTCTTTTGGAGATCTTCCTTCAACCTCTGGCTATTGAGCCTGAATAAAAACACAGGGGGTGCAAAGACCAGCTAGTTTCATGCACAGTGACCGAGGCTCATCCACCCCATCTTTATAAACACCCATTTTAAACTTTTCGACCTCATACAGGAGGAGACCTGCTTTTCGGACTATTCGGAAAATTAATTTTGCTTTCCAACAAATTAAAAAAAGCAGGAACAATGAGTCCCTGGAAATAAAGTGTTAAACCCAGGCAGCAGCACAGAAAGAATTCCACCTAGTTCATTATAAATGGCTTACTGCTATGCAGTGGTCTGGCTGATTGATATGCTAAGAGCTACCTCAGTCGGCAGTCTTTTAAGCAATAATCCTTCATTTGAGGTCTGATTGTGAGACGGGCCCCTCCCTGCTCCAGTGGTCATTAATTCTCACCTGCCAATACAGTTTGATGAGCTTGCTTATATGCTGTTCACTGCCTCCGGACAGCCAGTACATGTAGTCAGCAATCATGGCACTCCTAATGACAAGGACAGAGTAGGCACGCAGTCTCAGACACTCTCCATCAAGATGTAACATCCCTTTTGCTGAGGGAAGGTTCAAGAAAAGGCACATATTCAATAGTAGGAAAACCACAGACTCAAAAAGTGTAACTGGTTTGTTTAGATTAGTGAGTACAAAAAATATTGTGATTATGTCATCACTTGTGTTTATCTGGAAGGCAAACAATAACTAAACACAGGATTCTGCAAAAAAAGTTATGCACTTTTATCTACATACACTTTGTGTTATCTAGAGACTCTACAGTCCTATTTGCAAAAAAAAGTCACAGTAGTTTATTGTTTCCTATTCTACTATGATGATGGGTTACATCGTCGTCAAAGAAAAATAAATGACCTGGCTTCCTGCCACAGGGAACATTATTTTATTTTAATTTTTGCATCTGGGCTTAAAGAGATATCGGCTTGCAACAAGATAATAGCAGATGCCACCAGTGTCATGTTAAACACTTGAAGGACAAAGATACAGCAGCCTTCTGCTCTGTCAGTCATGACGGAAGGCTTGCACTAAGACAGGCTATGCCATATTTATATTAAAATACAGAAAAATGATGCCAGCGTACTATTTGTTCTCACTCTGTACATAACACTAGCCTGGGAAATTACAGTTAAACATTGCTCTGTATTTATAAAGCTCACTTTCCTTCCTGTTGAGATATATCCCTTTCAGGCTTAATCTCTGCCCAGCGGGCACAACCCACACCAGGTCTCATTGCTCCAGATTTGACCAGGCAGCTCAATCCATAGCATCCAGTAGCTGCTGCCAAAAAAGGTCCTTGCTGAAATCAGTTAACGGTAATCCAGGCAATTAGTCAACATTTTAACCTCCAGTAAATGAATGATCCAAAAAGACGCACCCCATCTCTGCACGAGTCTCTGCAGGAGGGTAGGAAGATTAATGTTATGGACATGGCTGGTGATGTCATCACCGTTGCAGGACTGGTTATCGATCGAATTCCTCGAGGGCATATTTGAAGAAAAGCAAAAAAGAGGAAACGATGAGATAATTTAGTATTCAGCAGGTCTTGCTGTGTTTTATGGGACCCATGGACAGCTTTTTCTAAAGTGACAACTGAGCAGTGAAGTTGCGCCTGCTGGAAGTCACCAGAAATGTGGAACATGTTTTCCCTTCACAGCCAGGTCTAGAATCCCAGTTCCTCGCAGTGCTTGTCAAGCTCACAGAAGGTCAGCTCAGAAGACCTTTGTTTTCAGTTAGATCAATGAAGTCCTCAGCCGGGAGTTATTTGAGATCCTTATCCAGTGGTGCCTGCCCACTCTTTCCATTAGCCATGGGTACAGATAGAAGCCAGATAGAAGCTCAGAGGGTAAACATGTTCATTATGAGTCACAGCACCAACACCGCTGCACACCTCTGTCCCTGCGCAGAGTGACGCACACCAGAACCCACCAGAAACAAACGTCACCTGCGAAAGAAACAAAACTCTTTCACATTTCCAAGAGACTGTCATGCAGTTGTGCGGGATTCTGCCTCCATTAATAGAGCTCTGCTGTGGATGTACTGCACTTCCATGGCCTCTTGCCTGACCCCCAAAGGAGGCTGTAATGTTAATGCAGCTTTCAGAGCCAACTTGTAGCAGAGTTACAAGAACAACACTTTTCGGGTGCACTGCTCTCTTATTCTGCTCCTGTTACTTCATAAGCATTTATTTCTCCAATGTGTGAAGAGGTATTGATAACATTGCCTGGCTCAAACCTGCTAACTACACTGGACTTAAGAAAGACACAGATCAATTTTCTTCATTTGCCCTCGCAGCACTGGGCTCTGGGATCAGTCTCTGGGATGCTATCTGCATGGAGTTTGTATGTGCTCCCTGTATGTGTAGTTTAATTGGCTCCTGAGCAAACAGGCCCTGGTGTGAGTGTGTGAATGTGTGTGTGCCCTGTGATGGACTGGTGTCTCGTCCAGGGTGTATCCTGCCTTGTGCCCAGTGTTTGCTTCCCAGAGGCCCTGAACTGAATAAAGCCATTAGAAAATGGACGGATGTTAAGGACCTTACACTATGACACTCTTTACACAACAGTTTCATAATTGAATTTCTATCATCTGAAAGCAGTGTTTTTTCTTGAATCTCAAAGTACGTACAATATATGCAAGTATAAATCCATTAGTCTTATCCCCCCATTCTTATTATATGCTGAAAGACGAACACATGGTTTCTGGGAGGCTTATGAAATGAATAAAGAAATAACATTTTTGTTTTACAGAAATTTTACAACCTTGACTTATTTTAACCCTTTGCCTGTCAGCTCGGCTGGGCAGCTAAGACATTCGTCAGAGGCTGTCAGTGTCTCGTCGGGGAAAATACACATGACTTCTTCTCTCAAGCTCTTCTCAGTGAAGTGTCAGCTGAAGGAGTGAGCAGGTTATTCTGTGCAAATGTATAAACTCTTCTTCAGAAACAACATTACACCATGTGTAAAACTACATGAAAAAAATCAATACACTGCTATCATAGTGTGCGAGTTAAATTGGTTATATACAGATTGCAATCCATACTGAAATTACAGTAGCAAATGTTCAAAATAAAAGAAGCCTAGCCTAGCTTTCACCTGCACATGCTAAACAAGTGGAAGCTGCAGCAGTTATCTTTGTTCAACAGAAAAGCCCCAAACATTGTTTTAATGCCATTTAAAATCTTGTCACGGCACTAGTCCACTACACTTGCACAGAACTATAAAAGACCCTGCCAATAATGTAAATTGATAACTTAATCCCTTTCTCTGTGCCTTGGGTAAAAGGGTAATAATAGTCAATACTTCTGGTACATGAAAGCCCTTTCTATCGAGTGACAAGAGGGAAAGCAGATGTTGTTTGAAGCTCTCAGAAAATGGTTAAAAATGTTGAAAACAATCCTTTGGCTGCCCCAGCTCTGGACAAATCTTTTCTTTTTTTGTGTGCCTTCAAAAATAAATCACTTTCATGTCAGCGGTGGCAGTCACTATGACAAAGTTAAATTCAATGTGCAGTGAGGGAGTTGAGTTAATTTTAAAGTTCTTGTTATTTCTCTGGCTCTGGCCACATGGGGGTGTAGAACAGTAAGATATATGTCAAAGGGATAAACCCACATGAGTGCTGAGCTGGAGAGCGATTTCTCAGTAGGGGACCTCATATCAAGATAATAACAGAACTGACAGCAGTAGCTCTTTGGCGACTGCGGACTGAAAAGTTTCATTAGAGGACATGTGCACAGACATCATTTAGAATGTGACAGACAATTATGGACCCCAATAGAGAAAAAAACAACAGCTGGAGGTGTCCAGAGCTGCTTGCAGATGACACTCATTACAAACCCAGACAGCGGGCTCATAATCCAGTGCCTCTTCTCCTGCAGTACCAACGCACCACCTGTCAGGAGGAGAGTATATTCCCTCGTTCAGATACTCTGTGCACCATACCCTGACTCTGGCTGCTGCAGCAGGTTCATGTTTTCATCATAAAACAGGACTGGTGCAAGACAACACCCGCAGTTACTTGAGGAGTCCTGTTACTGTCGATGCCACTGGTTGTGCACCACCCTGCTGTTGTACCTCCTTACACTGAGCAAGATCATGTGCCCATGGCCAAGAATAACACAGAACTCCCAAAAAGTCAACCACGCAGACTCGGATAGAATAACAGGGACCCAGACCAAAACATAACTAAAGTTTACATTCAGGAGCCCAAGAAAAGTGGTAAAAACATCAGGCTCTTGCACTGGCTCCAGTGTTCTGTCTGCATGCCTGTCATATGGTAATATAGCAATAAAATATTTGATTTTGAGAATATACATTTTATTTTTGGACTGCATCCCTTTTTCATTTTGTTTCCACATGCCTTCTTATCCGCAATTCCAGTCTCCATCAAGGCTGTGTCACATAGCTAAGGAGGAATGGAGGTATCTCCTCATACAAGACTGCATCTTTCCTACTGTTTTCTACGTTTCACTGAGTGATAAAAATGGACTTATCTACCGGTAAGTGAAAATACGTTCTACATATTATATATGAGCTTTGGCACATAGCAAAATGAAAGATCCAGCAAACATTTCAGGACCTTCTAGGAGTTAAATGTCCACATTTTTCAGGAAAGTAGCAGTATGAAGGGCAGAAAAACTGCATAGGAGCTTCTTAATTTAATGAAAAGATCTGAACTGGGAAAACGCTCAAGACAGATGTTATAAGGGCATCTGTAATACGCTTTTCCTTTCTGTTGCAATGCAAATGACCTTCACAACTGCGAAGTATTAACTGCTTGTATTAAGATTAGATTACATATTTGAGGTGTTTTTGTGTTACATCACAGAGAAACATGTAGTCTTGAGGTACATATTTATATCAAACAGCACCAAGACCAACATAAAGTACTTTCAACTGCAGTTCTCCAGTTCTCCTGAGCAGTGCCCCTGGAGCAGTTCAAGATGTTATATTGACAACCCTAGTTAAGGCAAATAAAAAATCCAAATTTAATATTGGAAATATACGAAACACAAGAGTATAAGGAAGGTTGTAAACAATCCAAGCTAAGCAGATCTGAAACTTCATCCTGCTGCTTCCTGAAGGAGCCAGGAACTTGGGCCTTAACCACCTGGCAGGGAAGCCAGTTCCTAACTCCACAACTCCCTGTGTAAAGAAGTGTTTCATATTCTCCATCCTAAATGAATATGACTTTACAGCTATCAATGATCAATTTCATTTGGGATATAGCTGCCTAAGCCATTATTTTACCATAGTCTTTTGTAATTCCCTTGTATTTTTTGTTTGGCATTGCACAGAAGTTTTACTTTAAAGTCAAGTAATTAATGTGGTTGGCCAAAATCTGCACAAGCACAAGATTGGAATCATATTTTGATGTGATTTTCCATCATGATGGAAAAACTATTTTTAAAACTTCTGAAACACCTGAAGAATGCAGCTGTGCTGGTAACACAGTGAACACCAAACCAATCATATGGAAAACACGTGGCTTTATTTTGTTTTTCTAAGCTTCAGTATGAAGTGTTATGATTGATGTTGAATTTTAACCAACTTATGAAGAAGTCATAGCAAATATCTAAGATTTATTGTGGATTCGTTTGTGGCACATTGTTCATTCATGAGGAATGTTGAGCTGCAGATTGAAACTAGATAATATAGACTTCAAGTGTTTTCAGAAGCAGGAATGACTAAACAGCTCACATTCAGTAGTTCCAACAGCTTTAAAGCTTTGTTAAGTGCATCTTAAGCCCAATGTTTACACAGCATCAAAAAGGACGAATCAATGCTCCTTTAGAAATCAGCAATTATTATAAATATATTTCAATTTTTTTTAAAACAATCTAGTTCACAGCAATAATTAAACCTGATGCTGTTTTCTCAATACACACTGGCCGAGTGTGTGTATACAGAGCTTGGGATTTTTTCCTTTGCAGCGTGGGTTTCATTTTGTGACGATCCTGTTGCCGTAGAAAACCAGGCATAACCAGAAAGCTTCACAAGAGTTCCATCACATCTGATTGAAAATGTACTGCTTTACCTTTGCTCATCCCCATTTAAGAGGTTTCATAATGGGCTTTACCACTTTCAAATTCTTATTGGTTGGACGGAGAGCTGCCGAACCCCAGCCAGGTCTGATGCTCAGACCAGTATCTTGTTCTGAACCCAAGCCAGGTCTGATGCTCAGACCAGTACCTTGTTCTGAACCCCAGCCAGGACTGATGCTCAGACCAGTACCTTGTTCTGAACCCCAGCCAGGTCTGATGCTCAGACCAGTATTTTGTTTGAACCCCAGCCAGGTCTGATGCTCAGACCAGTATCTTCTTCTGAACCCCAGCCAGGTCTGATGCTCAGACCAGTATGTTGTTCTGAACCCCAGCCAGGTCTGACGCTCAGACCAGTATGTTGTTCTGAACCCCAGCCAGGTCTGACGCTCAGACCAGTATGTTGTTCTGAACCCCAGCCAGGTCTGATGCTCAGACCAGTATGTTGTTCTGAACCCCAGCCAGGTCTGATGCTCAGACCAGTATGTTGTTCTGAACCCCAGCCAGGTCTGATGCTCAGACCAGTATGTTGTTCTGAACCCCAGCTAGGTCTGATACTCAGCAGAAGGTTTTTTAACGTCCGGAGCTTGTAGTTGTAAAACCACTTACTATCAGAGTCAAAATGAAGTCAAAATTCTTTTAGGTTATTGATATTATTATTATCGTTTCTAGAAATCCACTTGTCTATCAACTACCCCCGACTGTCCACTTCAGTTTATTACAAACCCACGGATTCACACAGCTACCTCCTGTACAGCTCATTTCACCCCAACCACACTAAAAACTCTCTTCCTTTTTCACAGTTCCTTAGGTTACGACGATTATGCAGCGACGACATCGACTTCGAGAACCAAGCCCTCGAAATGTACTCATTTTTCATCAACAGAGGATACCCCAGCAGTGTGATTGACAGGGCCCTTGCCCGAGCCAAAAACACCCCCCGGACCATCAACCCGATCAGGAACTCCCGCCGTAACAACCGCATTCCTCTGGTGCTTCCTTACCACCCTAACACACTTCCTATCCCCAGGACCATTAACCACAACTTTTCCATCCTACAGGATGATCCCTCCATTGGGGCCCTCTTTTCTGATCGCCCTATCATCTCATATCGCCGACCACCTAATCTGCGTAACCTCCTTGTTCACAGCTCCCTTGACCGCCCTCAACAACCATCCACACCAGGCACTTTCCCTTGCAACAGAGCTCGCTGTATCACCTGCAAATACACAGCCACCACCACACTCATTCAAGGCCCCTCAGGACAATTCCGGATCACCCAGACAGCATCTTGTACCTCCAGCAACCTTATTTACTGTATCTCTTGCAGTAAATGCCCAGCCATCTACATTGGAGAAACAGGAAGGAGACTCGGAGACCGTTTCAGAGAACACGTCAGGGCTGTAAAGATTAAAGATCTCTCCAAGCCCATTGTTTCTCATTTCACCTCTGACGGCCACGACCACTCTAATCTCTCCGTCTGTGTTCTCAAAGACGGTTTTCCAAACTCATACATCAGAAAGACCACCGAAACTAAAATTATTCTGCAGCTAGGATCACACCTTCTCCCTTCCCTTAACGACAGACTACTGTTCTTTTAAATTTTCTCCATTCATTGGAAGTTTCATTTCACACCTCTCTGCACCCATTCTGACTTCACACCTCTTGATTGGCCTCTCTTTCTGTCCCCTGCTCCCGCCTCTCACTCCTCCTCCCTCCCAACCTTTGTTCTCCCGCTACTTTACCTTTGCCTACTGCCCTGTCTCTCTCACACCTGAAGAAGGCTCCACGGCCGAAACGTTGTGTTCTCTTTCTTCTTTTTTTCAGCATGGAATAAACCTATTACTTGTTCCTTTGATATTATTATGTTTAGGAGAATGCGCAAAACACCACACATCAGTACTGCACCACTCCTGTGATCAGCCTGATGCCCCTGACCAGGACTGAACAGACAGAACTTGTACATAATGAAGCAGACAGCCTATTTGTGTGGTTGTGAATAAAAGAGATTAAGGTAGACCTGTCAGTGAATTTGCTCTTAAGTACTACTATACCAGGATTTTGTGCAGAATAAATCATTTTGTTTCATCATAAAGAATTCACAGCCTCAAAACACATTCTTTTAAGTTATTCTAATTGCTTAGACACAAATGTTGTCATGTTAACAGTATTTTTCTTTTAAGTTGGTTGAAAGTGTCTACACAATTTGTTATGTCCAGTAAGATGATGACAACACCTTTGTAGTCATGTTTGCACATAATTAAAACACCCACAGGACAACTATTAATAAAAAATGACTTCTTCTTAGTCATGTACTAAAAATAATGCTACGTGTGATTGCTGCTTGCATTCTGCTTTTCTTTTTCAAAGATCCACCTTAATGCATACTAAGAATGTGGGAAAACCATAAAACATGGACTATTCTGGTAGTCTATTTAAATGTGTGTGAAACATCAAAAAATGATATTCTTAGTATCGGTGTGATCATGGCAATGCTGTGTCATCTCCCTCTGCCCTTAAGAACACAAGCAGATGTTTGCCTTTGTCTCCTCTGCCTGGGATTAGTAAATCTCAAAGGATTTTCTAACTGAGACCCAGGTTTCAGCATCCATTTACCAGTTTTGCCCTTTCAAATCTTATTCATTTTAAATCTCTTTTTCTCCCAGCCAGATTACTCAGTTTAGTGCTTAAATATCTTCGTGTAGTCGGATTGATTTTTTGAATGCAAAAGAAGCTGCCTATAAGGAAAACAGTGGTGCTGAATGACTCTTGAATATTTAAATTAAAAATTCAATAATAAATGAAGGTGTCACATTAAAAGTACTCCCGGTTAGCATACATACAATATATAATCATATCATTAGAATACAAATGGGACATTAACAACGCCAAAGCCCCGAGTTTATCTGTAGGAAATGATTGCTTATAGTATCACATAACAGCAACATTAAATTCCAATCTAATTATGAACTTGATTGCTCTATTCCCCTCTTGTATGTGTCCTTCAACATTTGTACCGTTTCTGTGAGCATATTTTTCCTTAAATATGGAAAAGTGTTAACTTCCCAATGTCATTCTGACAGCCTGCAATACTGAGCTGCATTTTCCTAAATTGCTTGAGGCATTAACCACTAACAACTTTATTTATTAGCCCCTCATGTGCTTTGCTCTGTCTTCATTTCTAAAAAATAAAATAAATCTTTTACAGAACATTCCCTACACTGAAAAAATACCCTCTTACCTTCCAGCCTCAGAGAAGCGTCCCAGTAATCGAAACACTGCTGCCTGCTGAAGATGGTTGTGGAAATCAGTGGGATTTAGCCATATGTTCCTTTGACAAAGAAGATGGAGAATAAACATTATCCCCGATTGTAAAGGTGGCAGATAAGGAGGCCCTGGCCAGCCTCAGTGTGAGAGTTGTGAGGCAACAGTTCAGGCAGCCTTAGGAGTATATGAGCAGTGTCTGGCAGGCTGATTGTCTCACATCTCCACCAACATGCCCTACCAAAATATTAGACACAGGTAAGTTCGGTTTGAGTCACCCTTCCTGTCCAAGGTAGAGGGAATGGCCAGTACGCACATGGAATGTCCTATGAGTCCTGATGAATGTAAAGAAGTAACAGACAAGGCCTTACCCTCACTGTTGTGATATGGGAAAGAGCCTAGTTTAGAAGAATGTCCTGGAGCTCGTGACACTGGTGCAACAGCTCAGACAGCCTCAGGAGTATACAAGCAGTGGCTGCCAGGCACAATATCATGGCTGTGTCTCATATCACCACTGGACTGGACATGTGGATGTCCAGTCATGTATTGGCAAGGAGATATATCAAGCTAGATCACTGCCTGATAGTTTGTGGTAAGTAAAACAAGTCTTTAGTGTTTCTGAGTTTTGATATTTAAATTCAGGGAACATTTTACCCAGGAAAACATTTTATTGTGAAAAAGCCGATTTAATCAGCAAGTACAAATGAATAAAATGCTATTCAGCAGCTTGCCAAGTACTGTGCTGAAATCTGAAGCACCATCAATTTGTGTTCTCTAGTCCTTGTCACAGAGTTCTATTAACATGCGGCGTTTCTGTATCCACTTCAATCTGTATCCACCCTCAAAGAAAAGACAACCAGCAAATTAATTGCATGTGCACAATGTCTTCAGCATGCTCATTATAATGCTGGTATGGTTAATTAAAAAGACTCAGACATTTGTTTGGTGCAGCAAATACATTCCAGACAGTGGGGAAAATTCAGCAATGTGGCAATAAAAGCTAACTCCCTCTTTCCTGCTTTTGGTCTATTTACAGGCACTTTGTCTTTCCCTGCACAGGTTTTCTAAGTCATTTATACAAGTGGGACTTCACCAGCGGTAAACATGAGCCCTGTCATGTACAAAAACCTCCTGTTTTCTGTCCTGCTCCTTCTGCCTGGGCAGTAAAGCGCAGACCCGTCATCTTCAGAGCCCCTCACTTGTTAAAGGCATGTCTGCACAGGCTCAGACCGAGCACCTGTCCTGGCCACCTGCGCTTCTTCTCACAGGGAGAGCCTGGGGACTCACTGGGGAGTTGGCACCCAAAGCGCTCACTGGCAGAGCTGAGGGCTCACACCTGTCCAGAAAGGCCTGGAGGGTCACGGGCACTGGGCAATCCAAAAACACCCCAGCTGACTAGAGCCCTCCCTCTCCTGGGGCGCTCGGCCACATGTACCCCACTGCTCGGGGAGTCCCAGACCGAAACTGGAGCTGCCCGGGCTGCAGGACTCGCCCTGCTCCAACAACGAGCCGCTCTGTGGGTCGAGCCACTCAGGAGGACCTGCCGACACACTTGTCAGTATAGTGGCTGCCTGGGCGTGACCCGAGCATGACCCCATCTGCTGTCATACGAGGCGTCACCGTGACCTCGCCGATGTCCTGCTCATGTGGCGAAGGACACTCTCCCACTCTGCTCTGACTCCGCTCTGGCTTCCACATGGGAGGAGAACACAATTAATTTCCACTGTCAGCATATCAATGTGAAAATATTTCATCTTAAGAAAAATAAAATGGGCCTATGTAACATGTTTTCCTCAGCAGCATCCTTGAGACTGGAGGCTGATGGCCCTCCTATTTCATCCTAATGGAAACAATTATCACAATGGGAGTAGACTCTTTAAGTGATACAAATAATTACACCCATTAATCCACCAGCCTTATTTAATGGCCACCGTTTAGTTGACTACACTGCTTTTAAGTACAGTTTTTATTTTTAATGTTCCTGGGGTTTTCCAAGGACTTGATGGGGTTTCAGGAATTATTTTTATAATATCTCGCGAACGAGGTTTTCTAACTAATTCTGTAGATTATAAAGTCCGCACCTCTACATGATAAATAATGATCTCTGTTTTATCAGAACCAAAGCCCTCTTTTAAATTTTAAAAGCAAAATCAATCCACTCCTATATGTTATTAAAATTTTAAATACATGCAAAAGACTATATCACCCTCCTTCTCCTTCTCTCCCTCAAGGTAATAAATATTTATTAAAGTCTGATGGCGCAGTTTAGAGAGAACACACCGTTTATTTCCTTTCTTTTCTCCCTTAGGTTTTGAGAAGAAAACTATTCTATATCGGTCTTTTAAAAATAAATAGAAAACTAACTACAGCAATTTTAAGTAAAAAAGTATTTATCTCTTTTGAAAGCTTTTATTATCTCTAAAAAAGCCCCAAGGCTCTGAATAACAATTTTAAAAAGAGAAACAACACTCCCCAGTTTCTGACAGTCTGGGGATTTACTAGCAATCTTGTAGATTAACCCAGTAAGAACTGCTGAAGTCTTCAGGACTAAATGAAGACACTCCACACATATCCATTCAGCAATCACATTTAAACAAGCAAGAGAGATGTCCAGCAAACGTGAAGGTTCAGAATGAAATGTTTCTGACACACATGAATTTTAATCACTCAACCCCACCACTTACCTGATACTTTTTTTAAATCGTATTGTTTTGACAAAGACAGTTGAAAGAAAAAAAGAATTTCAACCTTGGCAGTCAGAACAACAGTCTTTAAATGTTAGTTTGCAGATGAGAATGTCAGAGGTTTATGTTTATGTGACAAGACAGTGACAGTCTGAAAACAATGTTAGATTCTCTAACCTACAGAAGCAGTGCAAAAACACAAAACAAACACTGTCAACATGCACAGTTCAAAGAGCAGGGATATGTGGTATTTTTATCCAGGGTGTTTTGTGGGGAACTATACACTGTGTAGGCAAATGGCATATACCGAGTAAATAATCTCTTTACCTGCAGCCCACAGAACAGGCGTTAACTTTGTTTTGCCTTGTGTCATCCTCTACATACTGAGGTATGTCAGGCTCTGCCACAGTAATGACAAACCCTTTGAGTGAGACTCTAAAATGTATTTCACAGGAGCTTTCAGAGCCTGAAAAACCTTCACACTTTTCTTATTTACAATGCATTGTGACCTCTAATTGTAGTTGTAAGGATGTAACTGCACTTAATTTATTCCATTGTACTTCCCTGCAACATACATTTCTTTTGTATACTAAACACTAAGATACTCAGGAGAAAAACATCTGCTAAGGGAACAGTGATTAAAATACAAGGCAGTAATAATAATCTTGATCATTCTATTTCTCATCTGCTTCAAGTTACTGTGTGAGAAATGAGCACTCGTGCAGTGGACACTAATTCTAGCGGTTTTAAAAGGAGATGCTCAGAAACCTGGGATTAATGGATATGGTTAACAAAACATTAATTCTATTCCATTAGTAAGACACGTTTAAGAAAGACTTAAACAGGTCATGAGGGGACTGAGGTCTGAATGTTCAGAGAAGACATGAATTTCTGCATTCCTGTAATCCCAATATATAATCTTACACTTTAATTAAGAATTCTTCTCACAGTTGTTTACTTTTGACATTAAGTATTAAAGTATTGATGCGCGCCAGTAATTAAGGAGGGTGAAGGACAGTCAGTAAATATAACAGCCCCAAGGAATAAACTGGCTTCATTTCCACAGCATCCTTATGTAAACCAATGTCTTCTGAAAAGCTCCTGCAGTGACCTGTGCCTTCTGGGGACGGGCAGGGGGAGAGCACGTCGAGCCCTGAGGCTCTGTGCCGTATTGCACCCTCCTGCAAAGCCCCGTTTCATCCCGACGGCCTCCGAGCCCAGCAGGAGTCCCAGCCTTCTCGACTCGATGGCCGATTGTCTTTCCCATTGTATGTGAAATTCTTTCAGAGCCGTAGGTGAGACGCTCGGCTTTGATTACAAAGATCTTGTTTAAAAAGGTAATATTAGTAATTAGTAATGATATATGCAAATTTGTTCTTCCGGCTTTTATTTCCAGCCTTCCATTTTTCCCCCCCAACTGCTTTATCCAATACATGGACAGGGGGAGCCGGAGTCTATTCCCACAAGCAGCTTTTATTTTTCAAAAAAAGTGCAAAATACTAAAGTTGTTTTTCCCCCAAAGCCAGCTCTGACGACATCATCATAATACAATTTTAACCAACAAACTCAAATCACCTAAGAATTGCTTTCACATGGTGGCAGGGAAATTATTCATTTATTTTTTCTCTTTTTTCTGTTGTGTATATTTGAAACCACTTAACATGTATTATGGATTAATGTGATAGCTTTCAGCTAATTCCTCTACCCGTTAAATTATTTCCACTGTACCTCAGGTCAACAGGTCCTGCTGAATGACTAACAGTTGCTAGTTAATGTCAAACAAGGCACATTTTACAATTAAATCTAAAGCCATTCCCATTCTAAAAACCCTTTTACATTTCAGCCAATTAACATTGTACAAAGCAGCCAATTCTACCATGAAAATACATAAAAAAAAGAAAGAACAAAATCAACTCAATATGCTATTCACTCTGTAATAATGGTTCATTTAGCTTTTGGCTCATTTGGCAAAGGAAGAAGCTACAGTATATCTAATTATCCAGCACTCGTTCTTGCAGTGTCAGATATCATTGCTTAAGCAAAGCTCTCCTACTCTAAAAATAATTCCGAAACTTGCTGTCCTTACCTGTGGGAGTGATTAAGTGCTAAGTCAGGTCTTTTCATTCTGAGGTAACAGGCAACTAGCTTGGATTCAATGAAGCTGACAACCTTGCAAATGTCTTCATAACCAGCATCAAAGGGGCTTCCCAGCACAGCTCCTCTTGTGCACAGCTATAGAGAGCAGCAACACAATAGCGCCTTTGTCAGACCCATCGCAACATTTACTTTCCAACTCATCTGGTGTACATTTCTGAAAAATCTAAAAACCCAATCTAATCGTTTGAAGTGCTCAGAAAATAAAAGGAGTTGTAAATTCCATTTCTAGGATGCATCTTTCCGTTGAGCTTAGCTTGAAAGAAAGCTCAACGGAAGGCTGGTGTTTGTAAGTAACATTAATTAAAATTTATATAATTGAATTTTGGATTATCATTTTTCTAACTGATGATCTATTAGGAAATGCCGACTATGAAATGCAACATTAAATAATATCCATACATTTAGCACTAATATTCATTCTCATTTGGACTAATTATGTAGCCATCGCTATTGATCCTTGCAGTGTTATCCCATTATTACCACACAAACTCCCCTAACTAGACAGCGATGAATGGAGTGCTGTCTGGCTAGCACCAGCGTGTTCAATACCAGTCTGAAGAGATGTGCATGTGCCTGCTGGCTTGCTCTCAGATTTCCAATGCATGAGACAGCTTCTGTTCCATTCAGCCACTAAATAAAAGTAATCCGGATCATCTATTTCTCTTAGCTCTCTAAAAAGTGTAGCTTTTAGAAGGTCTTATGCCAGCCTACAAAATTATAAAATACCCGTCACATCGATAGAGTTTTACTGCCTGGAGTGAATTTTGAACCTTTTCTAAATCTGCACTTACCTGCTTCCTCAGAAACATCATTACTCTTAGATGGGAAATAATGTGGGTGTACAGTGAATGGCACTCCTACTCTGGTGCTCACAACTGGACAGTGCAAGCCACAGCAGAGACAGACACGCGTCTCTCAACAGTGATGCTACTCTAACTGCACAGATAGATCACCAGACATATGGCATGTATAAAATGGACTTCAAAATATAAAAAAAAAAAAAATGGGAAAAGCAACATAGTGTAAACATGAAAGTGAAAAAATTAAACAAAGTGCCTTGTAAAATTATTTAGATTTCTATGTTGTCCCGTTATGTAAAATTACTATGAAAGAACTAAAACATAACTTACTGACTGATACACTATGTTGGGCTTGTGTCATATGTAAAACTTTGACTTTAGGCCAAACTGTTCCAATTTTGTCTCATCTGACCACAATCTTATTGAAATGTTGGCAGCATCACTTTCGTGCTTTGTTGCAAACTGAAAGCGGGAACCGAGATGGAAATGCAGGCCAGCCTTGGGGAGAGACTGGGATATTGTTGAAAGTCACTGCTGGCCTCACATGTGTCCCTGACCAGTTCCCTCTCAGTCAGAAACAGTCCAATCGAGGCAGCGGCTGGCTGGTAAGACACACCCTCCACTTCTCAATGATCATTTTCACTGTGCTCAAAAGCGAATTTCAGTGTTCTTGAACTTTTTCCCCCAAACCTTCTGATCTATTATTTTCTAGAATTTTGTCCAAGTAGTTTTGAAAGCTCCTTGGTCTTGAATTCTTGCTTGAAATTCAGTGCCTGACCTATTGTAGGAACCCAAGAGTGATGGGTATTTAACAATTAACTGCTATTTTAAAAGTGCCATTACTGCATGCTTTAAAGCAAGAAAAGGTAAAAACTGTGTGAGCATCTGAATACATTTGCAAAGCCCTGTACTGTATCAGCCTAAATCACAAGTCAGAGCCGGATTATCCTGTACATCTACATGAACAAGAACAAGAGTTCTGGCACAACCCTGCAACAGACAGTCAGAATCAGCCACACGAGCACACAGTATTAATTGAATTACAGGATTATAAACCTGCCCTTGCAAGAAAGCTACTGTATACCCATCAACACATCAACAGCACTTGCATAGCTCAGTGGGAACAGGGTTTTCAAAGAGCTTCCACACTTTATAAAATATGTACAGTTTGTTTTTCGAGTGGTGAAGGATCCAGCTATGTGGAATAAAATACATCTCGAGCACGAAGGAGTATGTATTACATATATATATATATCAATGTGCCAATTACCAATATAATATAATGTACTGCATCGCCAAGGTAATGCCTAGGAGAGACTTGATAACCAGGGAGCAGGTATCTCACTCAAAACAAGGCTCTCCGAGAGGGAGAATACAGAATATACTGCAACACATCCATCTGTTCTCGAACCACTGTATCCAATACAGGGTCACGGGTGAGCCGGAGCCTGTCCCAGCAAGCAGGCGGAGAAGGCAGGACACAGCCTGGCTGGGACGCCAGTCCATCGCGGGGCAGACGCACACACTCACACCTGGGCCGGGTTTCCCCAGAATCCAATTAAATTAGCAGTACAGGTACAGTACGTCTTCGGACTGTGGGAGGAAAGGGTGAATGCACAGGGATCATAATAGTAAATGTAACACTGCGCTTCTTTTGGAGGTTGCTAGGGAGTTTAAGTTGCTAAGGAAAAGGCACGCTCTGCAGTAGCTCTAAGCCCAACTCTGAATGACTTAAAGTGTTCCAATACTGGAAAGCAAATAACAGCACAACAGAATATTGCGACGCAAACGCCTACCTCCAGCGCGGCGGTGAAGCGGCGAGCCGCGGCGCTGTACTGCCTCTGGCGGTAGTGCGCCTCGGCGTCGCTCAGGGCCACGACCAGCCACCTGTCCAGGGGAGGCAGGGCGCCCGGGCCGGGTCCGAGCGCAGGGGCCTGACAGACCCCCTGCCAGCCCGGGGAGGCTGGGGGCCTCTGGGACTTCGGGGCGATGGCCGGCCCTTCGCAGTAGGCGAGCCTCGTCTCCACCTCCACCAGGATTTTCAGAGGGATCCGAGGAAGAGGAGGAGGGGCGGGATCATGTCCCAGCCTCCTGCTGGCCTCGCTGTCCCTTAGCGGTATCTCCGGGCTCTTCCTCCTGCCCGTGAGCCTCACCTCTCCGGATCGCCTCCTCCTCCTGCAGCTGTCAAATCGTTTCATCCGTTTTGCAGTTGCAGGATCTCTGGACCCTGGTCTCTCTCCCGACTGGGCTCTCAGCGCTGGACTCCGATCACGTCCTGGTCTAGCAGAAGTATCCAATATATTGTATGTCAGAAATGTAATATTAAAGAGCACAACCTGCACCATTCCCAGGATAGTATGTATTCAAATGACAAAAACATCATAGAGAAGATGAACACATGAACACAGCTAAAAGTGATCACTGCTATGGCTTTTCTTAGTAAATATTTAAATACGTTTAACAGTAACACTAACGTACACAAACAAATACTTCAACTAATAAGTCACAACTACAGCACAGCCCCGAAGACGTCACTTAACGCTGGTGTATCCCCTTCAGAATTTTTCTAAAGCGATAAATTCACGGGTGTTAAAAGGAAGGGCTCGAAAACATCACTTAACAGCGCATACCTGACGGATGTAATCATGTCGTCGAAGATACAACAACAACTATACTGTACCTCCCCGAAATACTGTGTATTTGTTCCGTCGTTTCTGAGCCTCAATTTGAAAAACTAACATTCCACCAGCCGCCCCAGTAACAGTAACAGTGCTTTAAAAATAAACCGAGAAGCACGCCGGCCTGTCACTCCCAGGGTGACAGACACTGTGAAGGTTTACTGCACATTCACCCATCGGCTCATCCCCAGGGCGCTCGTCCCAGAGACTGTCCCGGTCGTATCCAGTTCAGTATCCCCTGGAAATCCGTATCCCCCTCCGAAAGGCGCTCGCCCACTTATCTCAGGGACGCATGATTTTTTCCTATCGTCTACAGGTCACCTGATGTACAGTACAGGTAACACATAAGGACAAGAGATGCACAGAGCCATCGTGTGCTTTCTTTCGGGTTCCCCTGCCAGGTGCTTTACATACAATACAAACAAGAGTACATACTGTAACATATCGATAACATCGTCAGGCGTTAAATACCGCGCTTTACGTGTTCTTACATTTAGAAATCGTCTGTAGATACCCCTTGACTCCGTCAGGTGTAATAAATATAACTCGAGCTTTCAATCATGCAGTGACGGTAAAACGTTTTAGATGACTCTAATCCCATCCCTAGCAAACGAAGCAAATAAACCCAGAAATCCGACCGATTTCACTAGGAATGACGACACCCAAAATGAAAGCGTCATGGAGCGAAATTGTGACTTAACCCGCTCGGCTGAGCGCTGACCTACCGGCCAGAGGACAAGACCAGGCCCCCCAGGCAGGGTGACCAAGGAGCAGCTGCAGAGGTGAAGGTGGGATGCAAGAGAGAGATATAGGGATCTCGTAGGTATTTATAACGTTTGGGAGAGGAATGGATTGTCAGGGGTGATTGCTAATTACTGACAGCTGAGTCTGATTGAGCTTGGTTGTTGTCATCCCTCCCGAATGTTTATCAACTCCATATAAACAACAACGACGGGCCCCTTTTTAACCCGTGTCGTAATAAGCAAAGGTACAAACATGCACGCAGGAGCTGTCTACTGTATATCCTTAGTTATCCCGGATGGTTTTGTGCAGTAAGGGGAGATACAGATTTCCAGGGGGTATGACTTGAATAAGAGCTCCAGGCGTGACCTGTGTGCTGGGTCGCCTCTGTCCCAGCCCAGTGTGCTGTGGAGTACGCTCTGGTTCTCGCAGAAGTTTACTGTGAAATACTGCGGTACAGCAGAGGACTGTTCGGTGGAAGCACTGTTGTGAAACCATGGCGCTCGAAAGAACGAGAATCGGGACAGGCCCTAAACTTCACCATCGTTTACTTTCATAAATTTTACATTTCCGGACATGTTGCTTTTTCTTGTATTGTTGTATACCTACAATCACCTGTCGGTGAGAACAGACCGCAGTGAAGTACTGTAAAACCGTACTCGAGTAATGAAAAATAAGAAACGTGGCCCAATGGCGCGAAACTAAATCCCAGAAACCTCTCCATTGTCAGCGTGATGAGCAATGGTGTCCTAATGCAAATTCAATACGTCTGTGCTGAGGCAGAATTTCAGGAAACATGGAAACCGCTCCAGGGTTTAACTACGACCCCAGTGCTTGTGAACAGAAATTCCCAGGGCTCCAGGTTCTAGGTCTTCTGTCGGCTTCACTGCTCCACCATTCTCAGCGACGGTAACGCCGAGGGGCGCAGCGATGTTTCCTATAGTCTTGCACTTGGGCGCTTGCGTTTGCGTAATAAATTGTGTAGCAGTCCCACACGGTCACGTCTGAGACAATGACCCTCATGTGCAGAGGCGCTCAGCGCACACCCCTTGATAAAGCACTTTCCCCTAGCGCTAATGCCCCGCGAAGCGTGCTGAAGGAATGCGCTAGTCCTTATCAAATAAATAGCACAAACAATCTTAGTAAATTAGGCGCACCAGGGGATATATTCTTACATATTGTAGCGAATATTCCGCTGTGCGGACAGCCGTTTGCTATTTCTATTAAATCACAGAACGTTCTCTGACACCGTAACTCTGCAACAGCTTGACAGCAGATGTAAAATACTCTCTCTGAGGAAAGATGAAGTACCGTTTGTCTCCAGCTCAGGTATTTAACATTCTAACCGCTCAAGATAAATGAATTTACTGTACAGCCTGCTACGGGTCGGATCCACACTTCTTGAGTCTGCCTCAAAGCACACTGCGCGAATTTCGGCGAGTCTCGCCAGCTCCCTTCAGATTAATGAATCGCTGCGTGACACTCATACCCTCCCCTGATAGTATCTGTCGCCGTTGTTGTTTTCGTTCATCATGTCAGAGCACCGATGAAGGAGTGCTTCCTAACGCGGGCATACATAATCATATGCCCAGTATGAGGGCTCTGCTTTTTTGTTTTTCTCCAGTCGCGGCTAAAATTGTCCTCTAGAATTCCACGTCTCTTGAGGGCTAAAATGTCAGCAATTCCAGTTTTGCAAAGCGCGTGAGGAAAGAATGCATTTTGTCACCGCTATGAAACAAAATAAATAAATAAAATAAATACGACTATTCCTCTGTTCCGTCTGATTTTGGCACAGCCGCTTACATTACTTGACCAATAAATAAAAAAAATACAAATAATCTCAAATTAATCTATCACAAAAAATGCCTTGTTTGTCTAAAGAAACCGCAGACTGGAATTCAGGCTTAATCTTAGTGTTTTTTTTAATAAATTTAAAATTAAATGTAATTCCTCAGGGTGCTAAACGGATTCCAGGCAACCGGGGTACGATTCCTCCTGGTTCGGAAGGAATGATTACAGATATCGATTAGTGAAATCTATTGATCACTGATTAAACTACACATTAC
Organism: Atractosteus spatula; assembly: GCF_055471065.1. Taxonomy (NCBI): domain Eukaryota; kingdom Metazoa; phylum Chordata; class Actinopteri; order Semionotiformes; family Lepisosteidae; genus Atractosteus; species Atractosteus spatula. Next base: position 73,486,759 of record NC_142709.1, on the reverse strand, counting down.
TGAAAACAACGTACTTACAGGCTTTTATTTAAAGTACAGATGTAAAGGATAATTTTCTGTCTCCTATCATGATAATATTATATACAGTATATATCATCATTATAGCCCTGCACTTACTGTATTAAGTCACAGTGTAGCAGTGCTGATACTTTGCTTGTTTGAAACATTTACCTGAAGTTAAAGGGACTTTGAAAGGTAATCAGCTAAACAGGTGGAAAATAATGATTTTGTAACTCTCCATATCTGGTCAAGGATTTTTTAAACGGCTGATATCTCTGCTCACTCTCAGGCTGAGTCTGTGTAGCTGCCTAAAGACCGTGTTGAACTAACCGTGAGAACCCAAGACTGATCTCAGCGTTGCTACAGCAGGTGACTGGGGAACTGCAGTGTAGGATTCTTTCTGTGTGATGCATAGAAATGTCTCCTTTACCTTTGGTCTGTCACTCATTTCCATTTTGAGCCTTCGACACAACACTCTGCTCACACTAAAATGAAATTGCAAGGACCACAGTGCCTAATCAAGTCTATTCTGTATGTTGTAAATATGGCACCCTTTTGTCAATTTGAAAAATTCTAAACACTGCTCACATTTAAAAACACATACTGTATACCCCATGATCTTGTCAAAACATTGCAGTTTGAGATTAGGAGTGCTGATTTATGCAGTTTTACATGGCCTACATTATACATTTTTACTGTTTTTGCTAATAAAATGCACGGGATACCTCATCCATATTCATTCAGGTAACTGCGAGCCTTGAGACTGATTTAACAGAGAGGCTAGGGGAACAAAGTGTGAGATAAGAGAGAAACTTAGCATCTGGCAATTAACAGTTACCATTGTTTCTGAAATTATACATTTGTTTTATTCATTTCTTTATAATAAATGCAAGAAAAACGTCTTGATTTTAGCTCTTTGAGTGGATATGTATTTTGACATTTTTAGAAGCAGTTGTTCTCGGAGCTATGTGTCATTATTATGTTCAAGACAAAAGCATAAAAAAGAAATCTATCCATTCTATGAGTGACCTTTAACAATGTCATAAGCCCATTTGGGTTTAGTCAGTTTTTCAATGTCACCTTTCAGGTTTAGTCATAAAAGGACCAAATCACTGGATCGTGTAAATACATTTTGTTCACCCTGCAGTGAGAGTTTGCAGAAATTGCTACAAATTTAAAAATAATTCCTGAACAGAAACAGATTTCTTCACCTGTTTGCTACAGTCAAGCTTAAACAGACACATTTACACATTCTTCCTCGTCAAGACCTTGAGCATGATGACATCATGACCAAAAACCATGAACAAACATAAAGAAGAGGAATAATTCCAACCATTTTAAAAGAGCACGTCTATTGCTCATGTCCACTGTAGGGAAAATGGAAACATCTCAAATACATGCTCATAGCTGATAGATCACAAGAGCTGAAGCACTGCCAGTGAAGTTGGGAGAATCTGAAATTAATCACAGAGATCAGTGAGACACGAGGTAAGGAGAGGCTGAGGAGAGCTGTGTGTGCAAAGGTAGATACTGGCTACGAAACTCTAAAGTCTTGTACAGCACACTGATAGTAATAATTAAAAGAACACGAGCTATTTATTGAGCACTTTCTATCACAAAGGATCCCCAAATCCTTTGCAGCTAAAAGGAGGTGTGCTTCATCCCTGAAGCTGAAATGCAGCTTCTTCTGCGAATGCAGAGCTGCCCATGCTGCACCACCATCTACTGTACATCTACAGCTACACAGCTGACCGTTGGCTGAAAAGAGCTGCCACCTTAACAGTCAAAGCAGAAGGGTGTTAGGGTTGAGCATCCTCTCCCATAGGGGGCGCTCCACATTCCCGAGTCCTGGTTTTATTGCTTTATTATTTCTAGGTGTTAAGGATCAGGGTTGATCTATAAGCCTAGAGCGTCTGATGCCCAAGGCTCAGCGTTGGAACATGGATGTCCGGAGGCCCTCGGAGTCATCTGAGGACACAGGCCTTGCGAGAGACATCACACCCCCTGAGCCCGGGGGTCTGGAGGACCGGGCCCTCATGTTCTTGGACTGTTCCCCATTTCCCTGTGTCTGTCTGGCTGGATGGATCGCCCGGTTTAGGATTATAGGACTGCGCCCTGACTTTCCCCCATGGATTCACTTGTACCTGGATGCCTTGTTTTCCCCTGTTCACTGGAGCAGCTGTTGTCACTGAGCACTGTGTGTTTTCCCTCATGTCCGCCTCCTGTTGGTCCCAGGTCACACTGCACCGCATGGGGTCTAAACAGCAGCCGTTCGCGGAAGGCTGGGGCCCCTTCGCAACAGAGGGGAACCGAGTGCCTGAACTGAGACTCAGGCGCTGGGACTGTTACCCTTGTTGTCTGGGGTATTGCTTGAGCAACTATAGACCTACATTTAACATTACCCCAAGAACAGAACTTTAAAGATCATGATCACGACGATATAAGTGTTTGGAAAAACATGCATGCTCATAAACATTATACATGACACCAATGTTATCTTTTGAAGTTCAATTTACTTATGCATGTGTACCTTGCTTCTGAAATGTGTCATCCATGTTGGTGCAATAGTTTTGCAGATTTTAGCAGAACATAGACTGAAATTTTCACCCTGAAGCTAACAGGCTGTGTATGCATATATATGGAATCACAAGCAACTCATTTAACACTGTCAAACAGAATGATCCCTTTCCTGACCTAGATCCTTAAAATAAACATAATCATGGTTGGATTCTAATTCTGATTTCTAAATTTATTTTTTGCCAGCTACACAACTCCTAATTCTGAATCTAAATCTATCACAATTCTAAACCCATTCCAAAAAATAACTGAGTAAATAAATAAAGGGATTTCTCGGCCTCCTTGTGAACAGAAGTTAATAAACTGCTATGTTTTTTTTACCTCTGTTCCTCAAAGCAGTATTTTGTTTTTAAAATTGCAATAAATATGAAGTAACAGTCATTAAACACACCCAAACAACTGTTTGACTCTAAAGAGCTTTCATTTGCACACTGAATCAAAAGCATGTGTTTTAAAATCCTGTCAGTTTTTCGGAAAAGGTTCAAGCACATTTGTGGGCTTCATTCTGTGCATGAGCAATCGTGGAGCCTCTGAGGAAAGTGTGGAGCTTCAGCCATTGATCCTCCTGTAAGGGCTCCTTTGAAGCTCCTCCTTTAAAGCTGTATTTGACAGAATTCCACTGTGTATTTTAATACAAAAAATGCAAGAATTTGCAGGAGCCTTAGCCTTCTCTACAAAGTTAAATTTGCAAAACCTTAGGGAATCTCTTTGGTGATATAGAACGACCTAGTGTTAAAAGTGTTTTTTGTAACTAATCTCTTAATTGCTTTTTAATTTATGTCAACAAGTAGTGTGCGTTCTCTTATTGCTCTGAATATACCAATATAAAGCATAAGCTTTATCATGCTGAGCTTATAGTACCTGGTGACACTTTTCATTAGCTGTCTTAAACACATTGTCAGATGACCTCTGAACAAGCAGGGGTATAAACTATTCACTGCCCCTATAGAAGAACTTTAATACATACGTTTTTGCCTTTGTTCTTTAAAATAGAGTCAAGTATAACTTATGTCCATGTATTGAGCACAGGTAAATGCTCACTATTTTATGCTATAAATAACCTTTGATATACACATTTCAGGTATTTTTGTAATTATTAAGACATGAAGGCAACTAGTCCACATCAGAAATTAAAGTGTTTTACTCACAGAGCTTCACTCATAGAGCCTCACAGCTTCAGTAGGCTGCTTCTAATTGTGTTTGCATGAGATGGGGAGACTAAATAAGTCAGTTTTACTTTTGGCATAAACATGATCACTTTATGTGAGTAGTCCACTTTTTATTCTTATTGATCTATCCAAAAGCCTAGATACAAAAGTACCTGAAAATCAACAGAATATCAGGTGGCTCTCCTGTCTGCTGACATCTCTGCTGAGATGTGTGAGAGTGAGAAAAAACGATCACTGTAAATGTTCAGGGCAGCTGTGTGGAGTACTGGTTAGGACCTGTGGGATTCTCTGATTGCTGCTGATTGCTCCTGTCCTGATGTATTAGGGGGTAGTCTCCAGGTTGTCATCGTAGATGAGAATTAGTTTGTGATTGACTTATCTAGTTAAACAACAAAATGTTGCTGATCAATGTTTTTTCATAAATCATCTAACTACCCAGACGTTGAGTGGTGATGTATTGATTACCTTCCTGGTCTCTACTTTCTGCTGTTGTCCTCTCCTGAGCTGAAAAAAAAATGATCATAAATGGATTCCTGTTTGCAAAATCTTGTGAATGGTTGTTTTAACGTTGCCTTTTAAAAGCCGAAATCATATTAGCTCACCTTAATTCATAGTTATCAGTTGAACAAATGCTGGTATTCTGAATGTTTTTGCCTGACATTTGAACTTCTCAAAACCCCTTGACATCTGCAGATCCCTCCTCTTTCTTTGCCACACATCCCTGTTTCTACAGCCGAGCGCTGAACGGGATGAAATGCTGGAATGAAGCAGTTTTGCAAGTGGGGAGAAGCTGGAAGACTGGTGGTGTCAGAATCTGGAATAAAAAATGAGGGACGAACATAAAAAACCCAGAACATGGCCTTCCTACATTGTACGAGCTCTGTCGAACAGAGGAACCCATTTTTCATCACCTCTGTGGATTTGCGCTCCAGAGGGTCTGAAAATGTGGAAACATCTCTCAGTGTAATAGATGACACCCCTGTGAGAAATATGGGTATTCACAGTCCCAGCACTCTGTGGCTTTTATTAGAGACCCCATAAAACTACAGTGACTGTCATGTTAAATTCATGAGGAACAACAACACCCCATAAGGAACTGCATTTCGGAGTGTCTGTTGGCAGGTCAGACGTAAGAAGCTTTGGCTCAGCCACGTGGCTGAGGGTCTCAGCAGGAGGAGGACAGGAGCCCCTGCAGAGCCAGCAGTGAACCAAGGGGCAGCAGCAGAGGGGCAGAGGGGCAGAGGGGCTGGGGGGCTGGAGGAGGGGTGCAGAAAGACAAGGGCAAGGAAGGCCTAGGGGCTCCCAGTGGTTCCCAGTGTCACAGGAAGTGACATCATAGAGGAGTACAGGTCACAGGAGCAGGGGTGAAGGAGAACTGGGCAGCCAACAACCTAACGTTTGTTAAAAACCCCTTCGGTGGCATTTGTGCTATGACTTTCCACTCTTGTTGTTGGCGTTAAAACGAGGCCCCTTTCATCCGCCCGTTTGTTTGTCAATGCCAGTGCTACCCGTACATTTGTGAAATACCAATCCATCTCAATGAAACCTAATGAACTCCTGTTCCCCCAGAAACATGGTGTTATTAGCAAAACAAGTCTTGTAACTGCGAGAATCATTATGAGCAATAATTAAATCCATTGTTTAAACTACAGTACGGCATGAATGATTGACAGGCCCAGACTGTGCTGTGCTTGGAATGTTCAATTCCCGAATGTGTGCTTTTCATTGCTGGAATTCTGCTTCCTGACTTCCTGCTTACAATGTAGACACCGTGTTTTGGCTAAAGGAGAAGTTCTCCATTTGAGGATTAGGTCTGTCTTTCTCTATATACATTACATATACTGCGTATACTCAATATGTAGAGAGAGGTCACTCTCAGCAGACAGTGATTCAGAATGAGAATTTCTGTCTCATGTTTCCACAGTCTGACCTGACAACCACAAAAAAAATAAAAGTAAGTGTATAAAGTCCCAATACAGCTGTGTTTTGCTTTGTTTTTTCTGAAGGTACAGAGGTGTTTCGCACAAAGTACATGTCAGGAACTACTAAGATAGTCATGTATGAACTCGCTTGTTCTTTACTGAAAGCCTTCAACGTACTGGTGGATGAATAAAGTCCATCTTAAACTATAATGTGCGTTGCATGACTTGGTCAATTTCAGCACAGCAGACATCAGAGATTCTAAATGTGCCACAGAACATTCTGACTTGTAAGTGCTCGATTTCCTGAATTTTTAAAGGCTTGGTTTAAAACCTCATATCTTCCCATTATTAATCTAGCTTTCCCTTTCATGAGTTCAAGACATGTTTCTCTGCTAAAACAATCGTCTTTGAAGCAGTGAGTAGAAAATAATACAAGATCTAAATTATATTATATTTTATATCCAAATTATAGGTATATGCTTTCATTTGAGAGCTCTGAATCAAAAGCAAATTAATATTTTATATATTAATTTTAAAACAAAGTGGAAGAAAAATACACTCTTGCTATTTTCCAGCCATGAAGAAACATCTTCTGTATTTTATTATAACACAATACAGGACTCTCCCACAAGTCATTCCAGTTGTTGTCCTTTGGCTGACTTGCAAAATGAAAATGGATGAATGAGTGATGATACAGTTCAGCATGTACAGCTACAGTTATAAATATATATGGCAATAAAATACAAAAACACAACAAATATCCGTTGCACGACAATAAAAGAATCAAATGTAGTTACAAATCAAACTTTGGTGAAATTACTAAGATATAATTGCTTCACAGTAATTTTCCTACTGCTTTCCTGCTGCTTGTTGATCTGTTCCACTCCTCTGGTCTTGATAAAAATGATACCCATTTGTCATGTGCACGAGAGCTTGACACGTTTCTGTTTTCTCTTGATTGCCCAGCTGCAAAATCAAATCTGAGATCAAGTATAAAGACAAAGGTTGGTTTCCTAACACATTTAGTTTCGGCCACGCTGGGTGTTTGCTGTGCTACTGATGACAGGAGAATGAACTCTCTAGCACAACCTCATTTTTTATGATCAGTTGTTCTGATTTTAAATTCCAGCTGAGTTCTCAGTTCCTCTAATTAATTAATTGTATTGTCCCCCAGGTCTCTCGCAAACAGGAAGTCTACTCCTGCATGCTCTGCTGGGATCGCACGTGGCCTCAATGATAAATAAGAACAGTTATAAAAATGAGGAGGCCATTGGGTCAGTCTTTTTCCTTTGGTCACACTGCACTCGACTGATGTCAGAATCTCATTCAGATGATTCCTGAAGAACTTAAAGAAGCTTGAAAATGAGAAGTGGCCACATGGCTCAACTACTGTAGCTTGTCCGGTTGCTCGTTGTTTCTTGTTCTGAGAATCTCACCGGCCAGTTCTTGAAGAATGCTGGAGGAATTTTGTTAATGGTCTATGAATAACTTTCCTTTATTCTTTAAGTGCAATAGAATACCATCAGGACCTCAAGATGTGTTTACAGTATATTAAATAAGTCTAGTACCTGCAGCACTGCTGACTGGGACCTAATTCCACATGTTAGGACCCATGGTGAGAAGACCTGCCACAGTTCTCAACGATAAATGATCTTGTGTTAAATGCTGCACATCTGCAAGGCAGGTACTTAATGGAAAAAAAAAGAGAAAATGATTCTATCATCGATGTCACGGTTTGAAAGCTTAACCCCAGTGAACTGATTTTCCTTGAACTTGAACTACATTCTTCAACGAGAGAACCAAAATCACAATATCTTCAACAAACCTTCACAGGCTTAAATGTCATTAAACGATATTTTCGTAATTATACGGAGTGTTACCAATCCAGCAAGAAGGGTCTTTTATCGCAGTGAATGTGCCCTCATGCACCCGAAGTGTGTTTAAACCGAAGCGGTTTCTTTAATAGATTAGTTTATTCTTCAGTCCCTCTCCAACAGCGCCTCTGAAGGTCTGTGTAACGCTGGTGTATTCGCCGCGGTGTCTAACACTTGCTAATTGTATGATAACGGACTATCGGGATTAAGTGTGTAATCGCGATGCTGCCGAGTCTTTCAGAAACTGGAGTTTCTCCTTTTCAAAATATCGTCTTACGTTGAATATTTATGGTAAACCCATAACTGAAAAAAGGGATTGTTAAAAAACGTTTAGTATATTTAGGTTCTTTTCATCATGTCAAATATAATTATCCTGCAAAGTTAAGAAAAACTGAGTAATAACTTGGCGACTTTAACCCGGTCTTTTTACAAGTGGATATGAAAAAGAAGAAGGCAATTTACCGGAATTTAAGATACAATTAACCAATTAAAGTTTAGAAACCTGAATGATAACACAGCTGACGTGTGAGCCGAGCTAACCGCAGAGCTGGTGCTGGTATAATTATTTAATATTTTTATTGGGATTGTACAACAACTTGTTAAACTACACCACAGTTAATGGCTCCAAACCAATTAATTACCTATTGCGCGCAATGTAGTGTGCGGGACCCAAAGCCACGTTAGAAGAAACTAAATCAAGTGCATGCATTTCTTCCACCGTGTTATACTAAAGGGGGTGAAGTGAGTCATGAAGTCCTTATTTTAATAAAGCAGACGGATGCACACGGAAGAAGACAGCGCGTTGCTCTCAGTTACTAGGTACTCGTGAAGCTGAGAGATGCGGCTTCCTTTCAAGTTTTCGATTTATACCGACGATGCTTTTCCCCTTTTTTCACCCCAAAAACTTAAATCTTTCCTGCGGCACGCAACGCTCTGCAGTCCAGCTCAAGCCAGCGGAAGAGAGGAATTACCTCCGTCAGGACGGAGATGCGCAGTTGGCACCATTGGTTGTACAAGTGACTCGGTAAGATACGCTTTCTCTGAACCCGAACCGCACGTCGCTGCATCATTTCAACAAGCTTCATGTGAGATCTCTTCCCCCTTTTAAACGTCATGTCTGACGCGCGCCCAGCTCGGACCCCATCACTGTCTCTGCTCAGAGTCCCAGCTGTTCACCGCCGGCCGGCGCAGAGCCGCTGATCGTGCCTGCGAGAGCTGAGGAAAGGTTTTTATTCAACTTGGGATCCGGAGGTCTAACATTTGGCGTGTTGCTGGCGTCTACAAGAAGGAAGGAGAGATGCTGTATGCCTCCACTGTGCGTCCTCTTGCTACCTATTTAGCTAGAGAAACACGAACTCTCCACCCTTAACGGTATCGGGAAATCTTGACGGCGTCGTAAGAGACAAGGAAAAGAAATCTCATCCTTTGCCACTTGACACCCGCACCCGCCCCCTCTTCACCAGTAACCCGCGCTGTGTTAATAGCGTTTCAAGGCGTATGCGTGGCTAATTCCGTATTTTATGCTGCTGCGCGGGATGTCTGGCAATTAAAACGACATTGTGGATTTCCTGTCGACCTGTCCAGGCGTGCTGGCGCAACGCGAGAGAATACATGAAATTTAAACACAGGTACAAGTCTTCGCCTCCACGGCGCGTTGAAGAGGCTGGAATACACCTCTCCAGTAACCTTATCCGTGATTTTATTTCTCTTACCCTGAGATTACGTCTGTGTATTTGGATTGAACCACCACTGTAAATCACTGCATTCCTATATGCCCCAGAGCTGAACACTTCTTTAAAGTTTTTAAAGAGGTAAGATTTGATCCTTTATTTCCTAATCTAATGCCGTTGCTTTGAAGGAGGACTACGTGAGGGTACTGTGGCTGATTTCTAACGCGTGGGTGTCTTACAAAGCTCCTTTTCACCGAGAAGATACCAAAGCACAAATGCGTAAAAAATGAATGAAAAGGGTTTAATAAAGTGCTGGGCTCAGTTCTTTTTTAATGTGTGCAAATCTGTGAATTCCCTTTGCGTTTCCTGACACTAGGCACAAAGGATGTACAGTGTATCGCTCTCCCGAAGGCTTGGCACGCATTTGTGATTTTATATTCAGTGCATTACCAGGAGAAGGAGCGCTCCAGCCCAGAGTGCCGATCCAGCTAGTAGCTCCGTGAACTTTAAAAGAAATTGACAAGGCGTGTAGTGAACACTTTGAGAAGAGCCCTGAGCCCCGGCTTACACCCTGAGACCCCCTTTTCAGACCGTGTTTGCGGCAGCAACAGTCGCCAGCCTGACAAACTCGCGGTCTCTTGCGTTATTCTCCAGGCGACGGAAAGCTGCTTCGCGGAAATTCTTTTTCCCAATTTCCCCTTTGGAAAGCTTCCTTCAGGGCTAACTCACACCGCGCGATCTCCGGGTGCGAGTGACATGTTCTCGTCTGTTATCTCCCAATATACAGTCGGTTTCCCCCTTTCCGGTAGTGGCTGCTTTCACGAGGTTAATTTTGAGGAGTAAAATGAAGTATAAATATGAGACGGCAAACGAAAAAAAATGCATAACTTATACAAACGATAGAAATTACAATCATGAGCGTTTTGTGAAGTATGTGTTCTAAGTATAAACCCTAAGTTATTTTGACTCACGTTTGACTCTGAAAATATGCAGATTCTTAAAGCTTTGTCAGATTATATTAACAGACTGAACAGGAATTTGAAACAAATCATCGTGTATTATCAGAGGTTAAGTAGCTCATTGTAAATTTCACCTTAAATAATCGACCTGTAGGAATAACCTGCAGGTGGCAGAAGAGCTCAAATTTCTCTTGGCCAGCTCGTTCAACGTGTTACACAACTGACAGCGCCAATTCTAATTGAAGTTCCGTTACAAATATATATATATATTTATTTATTTCGGGCAAAGGTACAACAAACGTACAGCATTGGTGTCTTCGTCCTTTAAGGCATCTGTTTGGAGAATAATCATGCTGCATGTATTCCATATATGTAAAAACCATCAGGAAGCACAGTACATCGGTTTATACAAAATATTCGCCTGATTCACAGTTACGTCAAAGCAAATTCCCAGTTTACCCCGGTGCGTTACAGTCGGTTTGGAAGCAGTATGTGCTGCAGAGAGAATCTGTCGGGGTCTGTGTCCGGAGCCGGGAGACGCGGAAGATGAGCATCGAGCCAACTTCACGAAGAGGTTAACGTGCAGTACATTCCCGACACTTTTTTTTTACAGAATAACATAAATAAAAGTTATAATGCACTATGCCACAGTGCATACGGCTCGATTTATAGCTGCTGTGCTCGTATTTGCCATTCTTGAGCAAATTTCATGGTTTATAGGGACGTTTATTGCCTTCTAACGAAATGATGGTGACAATTCGCAGAAAACGCTTCATGAATAAAATCCGCGGCTGGGAGAAAGGGGTTTCTTCCAGCCTGTTTCTCGAGCGGCCTGCGATGTAGAATTCCCATACAAAACATGAATATTAATTGTATTTTCAAACTGCTTTGACTTGATGTTTATGATGTATATAATAGAGAAATATCCGTTTGCCGATGAGCATCCCACTATGGAGCGGACGACTGTGGCCTGTGTACTCGGGGACAGTACCTTGTTGATTCCGAGATGTAGGAAATTTGTATTTTCGTTCATTTTGGACGCTACATCAGCGGGTATTGAGAGAGGAAAGCCGGCGCAGTCTCTGCCTGCCTCTCTGGAAGATTGTTGGACTGTTTGCATGTTCCACGAGGAACGTAATTAGTCGCCTTATATGTATAATAATTGTCGCCAGCTGTGCAATTAGACAACGTGATGGCAGACAGTTACCGGGTCGTGGTTTCTGGTTAACGGATGCCTCCGCTGGCACTGTTAAAAAAAAAAACTACAGTGTATTAATCTGTGAATAAATGAAGTATAATGTATGCATTTCCATATATAATGATATAAGGTAAATTGTTTTGTAGTTTTTGTCCATGTTCCAAACTTTTGATACTCGTATATTGATTTTATAAAAAATAAATAAATGGCATGCCATGTGACTTGAACGTCTGTTACAAAGGAATATTGGGAAAATATGACATTTACTGTATGTCAAAATGTTATCCTTGCTATGGAAAGCAGTTGTATGATTTCTGGGTCATGCCCGAGCTGCATGACCAATCAGGACTCCTTTGTTTTTCCTTGACTTGATGACGTTCTGTCTCTACCGGGGCTTGCTGCGGTGTGTACAGACTTCAGTACTTGCTGCAAAAGCTGAAAGGCGCAGTTAAGACCCCGCAATTACCAGTTGGGGTTGTTTTCAGTGACCTCCTGGATTTTAAAATGTATTCCCGCCATTTAACGTTGCTCAAGTCCTCTAACCTTCTCCGAAGCAACATCTGTTGCCCTGTTTGCATTTCAAATTCTCTCTCTCCGTCTGGGAGTGGGGCCATGAAATGGCAAACTGCTCATTAAAGAGAGTGCAGTTTGTCAACAGTTTGAAATGTGATTGGTTTTGGATTGTCTAGGGACCCAGTCGTTCAGGGCAGGTGTGGAAGTGAGCCGGGTGCTGAGAATTAGTATTTGGAAACTTACCATCAAAGGCTAAAGGACTGACAGTATTTCTGGATGCTGAGGTTTTGCATCGAATGGATACAAGTGTTTTATTTTTGAGGGCTGCTTTTAAATGAATGCAACTGCGAAAGCTGCAGCACATCGAGCTTTACCTTTCTCAAGCCCAGGCCTCCAGTTTGAAAAACAGTGTTGGCCTACAGCATGGTGCCCCCTATTTATGTGAAACATCTGGAAAGATGCCTGGTGAACTGCTGTATTCAGTCTGATGGGAATGGTTTTAAACAGCTGCAAGGAGCTGAAAGAGAAGAAAAGCATCATGTCGTGACAGCAGGCGACTTGTTGGGAGTCTGAAATGAATGTCTGTAGGAAGAAAAGATATTGAATAAAACCGTCTCCTCCTGATTCCTTGGTAATAGTTGATATTTCAACAGCAGTCCTGTGACTTGCTTAGTTCTGTTCTTGTTCTGTTACAGCCTGTAGAAGGCAGGTGTGCTCACTGTGACTAGGCCTTTACATCTGTTCCACCCCTCGATTTCACTGGGTGAAGCCATGTTTTAGTACAGAGAGCAGTCGCACAGAAAACAACCTGTTAAAGAGGTATGTATGTGTTTTAAGGGAAATAATGACCATAATCTACAGGGTGCCTTGAAACCAATTACAGAATACAGCCTTTAATACAGAAGTACAGTACATGGCTTTGCTTTGGATGTGTAGTTATAACAGATTAGGGGTTTTACATGCTCTGTGTTCAAAATGCATTCTGTAGCTGGACTGATGTGAACAGGTGTTTTACTACAGTGCCTACAAATGAACAAGTGTGAGCTTTTCCAGTTTTGCTTGTTGAAGGCACAGCCTCTTCAGAGCAGTCTACTAAGGAGCCCCATCTCCCCTCTGCTGTCACGAGTTCTTCTAAGGACAGCTTTCGTTAAACATTTACTGTATTTCTTGGAAACCTGTAGTCCCAGATGGAGCCCTGTGGCTTCTGCCGTGTGTTCGTGTGCACAGTCCAGGAAGTTTTGTACAGCCTGGTGCACACGGAGGAGTGCTGTATGCTAACCAGCAGGGGTTCACTCTTGGAGCCCCTGTGATCATTAATCATCCCTCTGCCACTGGGCTGCAGGTTTGTCTCTGAACACTTGTTGTTACACTTGGAAAATCATTGCGCTTTGACATTTTCTTTCCTGCATTCTTTTATTTTCTAAAACATTTGATTATTTTTTACATTTGTTGTAACGGGGGAAAAAAAATCCATCCAATTGTAACAACGATTTCAAAAATGTTACGTATTTGCAGTTCTCACTAGAAGAGATAAGGATCCTCACTTGTCTGTGAAACTCTGGTTAATAATGGTCAATTGCTTCTGCATGAGCTCTTCAGTGTGGCAGCTGAGGCTGTTCCTGCTTTTCATTTGCTTGGCTGTTCCTGCTCATTGCATATTAACATCTGTTGGTAAATGTGCTCTAGATGCATTAGCTGGGTCCCATTCACTCTGAGTGGCACAGATAATTCATTGCAGGCGATGCTTTAATTGGCTTCGAATCTCGTTACAATGGCTCTGAAGCTGCATTAAAACGAACCCCTCTGCTGTCATCACTTTCGTCCTCTTCCCGGCTTGATTGTTATCGCTTTTGACTTGAGAGGAGTTCGTGTGCATTAGCCATGGAGAAAACGCCCATACTTTCTGTTTTATTTTTTCTTTCAATTCAGTTAATTCAGTACCGCCAGTGGGTGGCACGGTGACCCCCCTTAACCTCACGCCTCCTGGGTCCAAGATTGCAGCCCGGGCGTCTCCTCTCTGGAGTGCCTGGTGTGTGTATGGGTCCTGCGACGGACTCGTGTGCCTTCCAGGGTGCAGGCCTGCTGTCAGCCCTCTACCTGCTGGGATAGGCTCCCGTCCACTGTGACCCACTAGGAATAAACTATTTTTGAATTGTCTGCTGTTAATAATCTCATTTTGCCGTTGCGCCTTCACGGAGTCACAGGACAGAATCATGTTGACTTCTCACACACCATGAACCTGGCAGGGAGGAAATCCAGCTGTGTCAGTGACTTGCACTGTTTACGGGGCCAGTCAAAGACAAAAATAAATGTTAACTTCAAAGGTTCAATTACATTTCTTTGGCAAGAGTATTAAATTAATTGTAATTTGTATTCAAACTGCAGAGTCAAAAGGATTTACTGTACTTTTTTTCTGGGCCTTTAAATCAGCTGTGGTTAGAATTTATTTTAATTTGTTAGAGTTGGGTTTTCCCTTAAGGGGGAGAAAAAAACTGCCATTGAGGAAAACGGCAAGTGCACTAAATTCTGAAGAAGCGTAAATTGAAATTTAAATATGTTTATCACATGCAACACAATATATCAAGACAGTAGTGCATTCAACATTGTAATAAGAGGCAGGGAGAAAGCGTTGTCTTAAGTCAATAGATGGACTTGGTGTGCTTTCAAACATAGATATTGTAATGCATACGGCCAACATTAGAGGTTGTGAGAGTCGGCTTACCAGCGCGGTGACGTCACCGCCCTTCCCTGTGAATAGCAGGGACCTCACCCGCCAGGCTGACGGGAGATTTCCCTTTAGCTCAACTGGCTGGGTCCCTGTTGAGTGACGCTGGAGGCCCGGGTTCGAGTCCCCAGCGGTGGGGGGCCGACCTGAGGCAGCAGTGGCGAGGGCACATACCTAGTGAACCCAAGAGCGCTACAATATGTTTGATTCAGGATGATAACGGTGGTGTGAATTGCATGTGGAGTTGATAAGGAATTTCTGTCATTGGTTTAAAAATGTTTTTTTTTATACAAGAACTTAAGGAATGTAAAGTAGTAAGTAAGGAAGCAGGAAGATGCTGTTGTTTTAGAGCAGATACATAATCCAAGGCTAAACTGTTCATATTAGAAGAGACTAGGGATTTTCATTCAAATATGGACGTTGCTATTTTTATAAAGGCTGAAGATATTAAAGATCTATAATCTTTGTGACCCTGTTCTTGATATCACTGGAGCAGAGATGGCAGAGTTCCATTTCAGCATCATTATAGATGGGGAGTCTTTGGCGATAGCTCTCAGAAACATAAAATACTGAAGTGACATCCCATCTGGAAACAAGCTGTACACTGTGGTCTCTAGTCACAGTACAGGAGTTTTTCCTGATTGAGCAGGGCTCTCCCGAGAAAGAGGAGGAAAGGATGGCTGTCTGAAAGCAGTCAGTGGAAGTATTCAATTTGCATTTAACATCAGTTGCCATCTTTGTGAAGTATTGCTGTATGTTTCAATGCTGACGTGTGCCTAAATACCCCTTGATTTCTGTACGATAATAACAGCTTTGAGCAGCTGTTTTTTGCCGTGACGTTTTCTGTAGAAATAAAAATCGACATCTGCGAGATGACAAAGAGAGATTGAGAGCACCGCACTCAGGGTGTGCCTAGTGTTTGAGGGTGTCGGCAGTCAGGAAGAGGGATCAGGAATTAGGCTTTTCTCCATCAAGGATGTGGAATGGAAACCTGTGACATTGCCGCTGCGCAGCTGGGCACAGTGAGAAGTGTGGCCTTCTGCCTCTGCATGGGCATCAGAAATCTCTGAGTCTACATGGAGCCGATTGCAAACATTACATGCTTTCCCTGATGTCTGCCATGTGAAGAAAGAATGCTGGAGGTGCAATGTGCTTTCAGGCCTCTCAAGCCACGGCTCCCTGGGCCATCACCCCCAACCAACACCCCAACTGACACCCCAACTTTCACATGAATCGTAACCCCACCCGTCACCCCCGACTGACACCCTGCCAATCACCCCCATCCGACACCCTGATTTTTCACATGAATCATCACCCCCGATCAACACCCCGACCGTCACCTGAATCAGCACCCCGACACCCCGACCGACACCCGAATCGACACCCTGTTCAGCACCCACACCCCTCACTCTGACCTTGTGCTATTCGCGATTAGCCAGTCCTGCTCTTTCTGACATGGGAAATAAGATATGAGGAATTAAGTTTAAAATTAGCACCTTCCTAGAGCTCTAAGGTGTGATATTTTTCTTGTCTGAGTTTAAAATTAACAGTATACAACATTTTTATTGACATTTCTTTTGCAAAGTTGTTAAACTTTTTTTTTTCCATGGAGCAGATATTTTCAAGCTCTGTTGTGTTTCATAGAATGATGAGCATGGGGATGCTGAAGACTGATAGCATGAAGTCTGAATTGCTAACCCTGAACACGGTGTATTACACAGTACTACTGTATATGTATTACTGTACATTTTTGCAAGCTTATAATAGTGGATGAGGATAAAAGAGGATATTTTTGATCTGATGAAAAAGGCTTTTAATCTCATGTTTATAGGTAATGATAAAATATACTCAAGTGAGCACTGTAATCCATCTCAGCATTGAAACTGAGCTCTAATAAGCCTAATTCAGGATCTTAGGGTTTATCTCTAGTGTTCAGGAAGAGCATCATTACTTTAAATGTAATTATTCTAATTGTATATACAGTAATTCTTTGCTAATGTAAACAATGCACTCTGTAATTAATGCATTTTCTCCAATTTGCAAGCATTGTACTTTTTCTGAAGAGGTTTGTGCTGTAAACATTTCTGTTGTTATAATAGCTGCTGTGTTTGACTACCCAGCACAGCGCCTCTCGCCGCTCTTCAGTGGCGATCCCTTGTGTCCGCGAAGCCTTTCCTCTCTGGAGGCGGAGCGAAGGCCGAGGACAGTTAAAGAAGGATAAAGCCATTGAGGGTCAACAAGGAGGGTCAACTTAGCACCTGAGCCAAGCCTCCACTTTAGGGAAAAAAACATTCTTTTTATTCTTCTTCTAGCCTTTTAGGACTGCAAGGTTCACGGCTTAAACTTGATATTCTTAATCTTTTATTTAAAGGGAAATGGGCATTAGATGCATTGAATGAGTCTTTCAGGGACCCTGGTGTCTCACGGGCTGGTGCATGCAGAGTTTCAGAATCAGGATAAGATCACTGTATTGGCCATACGCAAGTTCTTGCATTAGGAATTCGTCTTTTCGCAGACCCCAGCTTGCTCTCCATGAGACACACAGACAGGGAGAGAAGCTGGGGGTCAGAGCGCAGGGTCAGCCATTGTACAGCGCCCCTGGAGCAGTTGGGGTGAAGGGCCTTGCTCAGGGGCCCAACGGAGTAGGATTCCTCTGCCGGCTGTGGGATTTGAACCTGCAACCTTCCAGCCACAGGCGCAGATCCTTAGCCACAGTGCTTAGTACAAAAGGTAGTTTAGACAAACTCCTCTGGGGCCTGAGGCTCTAAGGGACACACAAGATGTTGTTCAGAGGCCAAAGCACATCTCAGGACAGGGGTGAGACCCGTTCACCAGAACAGAGGGTCCGTCCGTTGGAAGCCTAGCAAAACCGAACTGAATTGGGTATTATAGCCTGACAAACGTTCCTGCTATTGCATGTAAGCTCACGAAGAAATACCTGCAATGAAAGTGCAGGTTAAATAGTAAAGGTATGGATATTGAAATCAGGTCTTGCTTTGATAACCCGCTAGAGTGCTTAGAACAACCAACAGCAGGAATCGCATCAAGCGTTTGTGATGTACACTGTATGTTTATATTCAGATTTTCAAAAGGCTTTTTATTAAAGTTCATCATGAAAGATTAATTCTCCAATGACAGTTTCTAGACTTGTAAGGAAATGGGTGTGCAGTAGACTAAGAACTGGTTATTGTCCGGGAAACAGAGGGTACAGATAAGGCACAAACGCTCAGACTGGGGTGATGTAATTAGTGGAGTCCCGGAGTATTGTATTGGTATGTATCTGTACAAGGACTGCTGCTCTTCCTAATCTATACCAGTGGTTTAGATTTTAGGATTATTAATAAATAGGTTTTTAGGAGGATTAACTTTGTAGAAGATGCAAAAGAAATTCAAATTGACCAAATTCAGGACTGGGCAAACACCTGTTACATGACATTTATTCATTTATACCATTAAAACCATTATGGTATTATACCAGAATACCTTGTAAAACCAGAGGCAGGAAACACTTCAGGAATATGGAACTATGGACTGTGAGGGAGTAAGGAACAAGGTACCCAGACAGGGTATTTTTAATGCCCTGGCAGGATGAGACAATTTAGCCACTAGCAACCAAACAGACTAGATGAGCTGTGGCCTTGTCTTGTCCAGATCCCATCTTGTTAAGATGAATTTGTGTTTGG
Organism: Atractosteus spatula; assembly: GCF_055471065.1. Classification (NCBI taxonomy): domain Eukaryota; kingdom Metazoa; phylum Chordata; class Actinopteri; order Semionotiformes; family Lepisosteidae; genus Atractosteus; species Atractosteus spatula. The sequence continues at coordinate 73,468,469 of NC_142709.1, read as the reverse complement.
AACAAAGGGCCTGAAACATGGGTGATGCTTCAGGAAGTGGCAAGATGAGACCCTCAGATCACGAAGTTCCCGGCAACAAAACGTCTTCCCTGCTTGTTGACTCTTTTGTTGAATCTGAATTCCTTCAGTATGACCAAAAAAAAAAGTTTCTGCATCGTCCTTTATCTCCCAGTTTGTAAGTATCCAAGCTGTGTAGCGATGGTTGCAGAAATGTTTGTTAGTGTATCCATTTTGCAAATTAAAATTAATGTCGATGAGCTCCAGAATATCGTCCCTGCCCAACTTTAGATGCATATGCTGTACACTGAGAGTTTTCATAGTGTGGAACTTGGTGATGTTTGCTAAGACATCTGTCAATATCTCCTAATTCCTGGAGTGTTTGTGCATCAGTGCCCAAACCCCGCAGAGTTACCTCACTCATTGTGATGCAGACCTTCATCTACATCCTGAGCACAACCCTAAACCTTTTTCATATCTACTTAATTAAAATCTCAAAATCCATCCAGCCTCACAATAAATACAGAAAAACAGCAGAGGAGAAGCATGTGCCGAAGTTAATGACAGAGTGTTTGTACAATCTATGTTCTTTACTGAAGCCTGTTAGAATCTTTTCCTTGATAAGCAGTGCTTTTACACAAGCCCAGAATTAGCCCCTTCTGAAAGAAAATAAGAAGCTGTAAGAACAAAAACAAACACAAAGGAACTTTGGTGCATGTTGGTGATGGACAGACGTCTGCTAATAGGGCTGTGACAGCTTGATTTCCTCAGTCAGATAAGTGATGGCCCAGAGTTTTTCACCGGTGTAAAAGCTCCAAATTATTTCAGGGATCTCAGGCTGTGTTTGTCTTCTGACACTGTAAGTGACAGGAGCAGCTGAGGCAGGAGAAAGGGGGACATAGTTGCTGAAACCCCTTAGTGTTCAGCCATCTCCCTCCCTCTGTCCGGTCTGAGTCAGCTGAGTGGCTTTGTTCCGCCCATGTGTGTTCTGGTGGGGCTTTTCACTTGCCTTTTGAGGTCTGGATTCAAAAAGTGAATTCTGTAGAACCCCACCCGGTTTTCTCTTGCCTGTCAGAATCATCATGAGGCCTAGAACAATATTGGAAACAAAACTATATAAGGTACGCGTCTGATTTATTATCTTCCTCACCTCGTAGCCTTAGCTTGTCTGACTCTGGTTTACACTTTGTCCCCCCAAGTCCATCTACACTCTAGGGGTGACAGGGCTTCTCCTGCTGAGCCCCAGAGCTCTGGAATTCTGTCCTCAAGGATATCAAAGAGTCACCTTCCCTGAGCGCCTTCAAATCCAGGCATTAAAAACCTTCTTCAAAAGGCTTTTATTTGATTGGTGTCTGTCTACCACTTGCATTCTAAACCCTTGTTTTGTGCTAATTCTGTTATCTCCTCTCCTTGTTTTTTTCATACTGTAAAGTGGTTTGAGAAGCTTTTAAAGGCACTATATAAAAGGAGGTGTAGTATTATAAAATTAAATCTTTGAAATTTCACATAGAAGTCGTGTTTGTTTTGGATACAGATATACAGTTCTATCTATTGGCATGTTTGTATTTGGTTGTCATGGTCATTTTACCTGTTATTATCTGAAACTCTACCTGGAGGCTGACCTGTTAGTTGACTTGTCCCAGCAGCAACAACCTCCTGGAAAGCCACTGGGTGTGCCAGGACCAGGAGTGAGGATCCTTGTGCTGCAGGCACTGTTAGAACTGCTGATGACGATTCTTTGGTAATAACCCACAGCGTGACTTGGGTTACATAAGCCTTCAGACTGCAGCCCTACAGGCCTCTCCTGTCGGGTGGCTTGACCGTCTCTACGGGGAGAATGACGTGCCCCCCCCCGAAGATCCTGCAAATCCCTTCGTTCTCGAACAAGGAGAAACGGAGAAATAAACAGAAAAAGGCACTTAGCCTTTTTCCTGGAACTCTGATTTGATGCCCCAAGCACTGCTGGCACACAGCAGCGGAGTCCAGGGGCCGGATTAGCTCCTCGAAGGGTGGGCTCCTCTGCACCGTGTAAGGAGACTGGGGTCCCGCGAAGTGTCCACGATGCCCACGAGTGGAATGGTGCCTGGCTGTCCTGGCAGATGCACAGCAGGGCAGAGGCCAAGAGCAGGACTGTAGAAGAGGAAAGAGGGTCCTTCTGCTGCAGTGGCCATTGTAGTCCCCTGATGAGAAGCCCAACGTGACCCTCCTGGATTTCCTCGAACGTTGAGCGCAACAGCAGCTGCGCAGCTGCCAAAGTTCCTCGCGGAGACGGGTGCCACAGGAGGAGTCGCCCAGGACTGACTCGGTGCACATGAATTCTCCTGTCTGCGTCGGGCTTTGCTTTGTCAAAATGCGTTGTCGTGGTATGTATTGGTGGTGCTGCTATATTTGTTCTTCAATGCCATTAAGGCATTAAGATGCGGTGGCCCAGTGGCGGGTTTGCACAGTTGTAGCAGAAAGGCAAACATTGTCTCGCCTTGCCTGTGTTTCCAGGACCTGCTCTTTTAGAGATGGTCCAGCTCGTGTGGAAGTCAGCCAGCAAGTGAATCGCATGCCAAGCAGGTCATTGCCAGCACCCTCCGGGTACAGAGTGATTCACCGAGGTTGTGCTGTGTCCAGACTCTTGAGATCGTGTCAGTGGTGGAATACTAATATCTGCGTGAACATGCGTTACCGATTTCTGGGTGTGAGCATGCGTGTGGCTCTTTCAATTGCAGCTGTTCGTAAGCTGGGGTGAAGACTGGGAGATAAATCAGTCTAAAATAAATCATTAAGAATGAGACCTTGTTTTTTATTAATACAGAAAGCTCCTAAGAGTGTGCCAGCAGTGCTTTGAAATTTTTGTCTCTTAATAGTATAAGCATTATGGAGCATAATCTCTGATAAATGCATAGAAAATGCATTTTGACAGTGTCTGGGATGCAGTCAGAATCCTGCATTGCAAGCACTGGCTTTTAAAAAAACATTGTGTAATAATTCTTTTCAGAGCTGGGCTTTAACTTCATCAAAGCTACTGATAAATTGTAGGTAAGCTGGTGAGGAGCCAAATACAAGGCCCCGACAATAACAAGATTATGTTTCTGGTGCTTGTATGCACTCTTTGATATGACTTGTAGTTTCAGGTCCGTTGTGTGCTTGGGATATAAGTAATGTTTTTGTGCTGGAGCGTGTCAGCAGATGATAGCTGAGCTGACGATTTTCACTTTAAGTGCAAGTTGGGCAGATTCTTTGCATGTCCGAACAGCTAAGATGCACTCATAAATAGCCAAGGAGAAAACGTTATGGGACAGTTAACTCAAAATTCAGAATTATTAAAATGGATTTAAACACTGTCTCATCTTCTAAGCCTTGCGTTTGGTTGTCATGTGAAAAAAAACATGCACATTTGGAATTCTGTTAGTCTTTAATGTCTGACTGAGACTAGAACTTGAGGATGAGAGCGTGGATGGCATCATGAGTCTAGAATATCTGAGTTGTAAAGGCCAGATCTCAGATAAACAATACTGCTAGTTTTGCTGGAGAACAAGTTCAAGTTCACGTTTGTCATTCTAGCCCTATTGAGTACAAGTATACAGTGGAACGAAATATCGTTCCTCCTGGTCCATGGTGCAAATACAGACAGGACACTGACATAGACATTGTAGACAGGATACAAATAGTGCAAATACATAATACAATATGCACAATACACTGGGGGGATTTAAACTCTCTGTTTCTGGAATTGGGGTGGGTACAAGTAGCTTCCAGGGTGGTGAGGAGCCTGACATCCTGCGGGAAGAAGCTGTTACAGAGTCTGGTGGAGCTGGCCCGTACACTGCGATATCTTTAACCACATGGTAGGAGGGCAAAGAGATTACGGGAGGGGTTGTGTAATGTGAGCCAGTCCAGGCTCCCGTGAAGCGTAGTTCAGGACCCTATCCAGGTGGTATAATCTGGAAGTAAGTGGAGAAGGACAACAGAGAAAAGACTTAGAGGATCAGGACAGGGGGACGTGACGACAGTGATCCGGTGCTCAGGGGGCGTGGGGCAGGCAAGCAAGTCCAAACAGTCCAAGGGAGAAACCTGGGGCGCAGTCCAGGGTCCGGGTGCCGGGAGAAACATCCAAGACAGACAAGGTTAAAATCCTGAATGGGATCTGTAACGGGAACAAGGAATCAGGCCTGGCGCTCCGAGCCCTTGACCCAGATGGTCAGGATGCCGTGATGAAGCCCATGCCGTCGGGGTCTCTCCTGGACCCGCTGGTAGGCGGGCTTCCGGGCGTCCGTCTCCCACCGCTGAGCCGGGAATAGCAAGAGCGCCAGGCTTAAATAATGACGGACTGAACGGGGGGCAGGTGTACGCAATAAACTAAAATACAAAAGGGTCAGAGCGCACTTCAGAGGAGGGATGATGATCATGACAGGTGGGAGGGGTCCTCTACTATACTGGAGGCCCTGTGTCAGCAGCGTTTGTGACAGGTGACAGAAATGGAAGGGAGGGAGGCTCCAGTGATCTTTTCAGCTGTTTCCACAATTCGTTGCAGAGTCTTGCGTTGCCTTTTCCAAACCAAACAGTGAAACAGCTGGTCAAGGTGCTCTCAATGGTGCTTCTGTAGAAAAACAACCTGAATGTTTTGTTCTGTTACATCTGCTTTAAGGTTAATTACCTTGCTAGAAGGATCGTAATGTGTTAATACCCCTAAGGCTCTTAAACAAACATCCTGCTGTATTTATTACAAGAGAACGGAAAACCTGAGCTGCTGTTTTAATATAGCTTTAATCAGAAGTGGATGGAGCAGGGTAGATGATTGTCAGACGGGGTTGTATGAGACTCAAACACACTGAAAAGCACTGAAAGTAAAGAGAGAAGAGCATTCACTGCAAGGATGTAGCTCTGTAAAGAGGCCTTTTAATTTAAGCATCTTCTTTTTACATCTTTTCAATTGGTTCCTTTCTAAATTTAGACTTTTTATTCCTAAATTACCACCTTCTTCAGTAAAGCAATTTGAAGTACGTTTTTTTTCATCTTCAGGCACATTGAGGCACGTGAAAGTGAAAGGAGCCACCAGAGAGGGCTGATTCCTCCAGCCGGTATCCTGTTCATTTGCAGACTCCTCCAGGAGCACAGGGCCTTTCAGACTCTCTTATGGTTGCTTGGCCAAAAGGCACAAGAAAGAAAGGAGACCCACAAATGAATCTGACTTCTTTACATAAGAATGTGAGAAGCTTTACAAATGAGAGGCTGTTTGGCCTATTTGCTCATAGAGAAATGCCTCCTTTTCCAGCTCAGGTTTCAACTTAATGCACGCCTTGTTAGTTTCCACTTGTCTCCTCTGTGATCACGAAATACAAGACTTTCAAAATCTATAAAAAATTTCAACAAGAAGCTCACTCTTATTTCAGCTCTAGATCTTTTTAGTTAATGAATCATTGATCCAGGTATGCCTGTACAGCGTGTGAGCTTCAGCTCTTTTTAGCTAGAGTTAGAATGCATCTTAGTATATGTGCACATTTGTGTGCGAATGTTTGCTTTTTTAACAACTGATAACATGATTAGCTCTTCTACTTTCGCTCACAGTAAAGACACATAAATGGACTGGGCTGATAACATTAATTGACAGGGGGAAGAGAGCTTTCTATTTCTGTATGATAAATCCAGAACAGATTGTGCCTTAGGAAGGAATAGGTAACAAAGAGAAAAGCTATGGTCAAGGACGAACGGATTGGTTTTTGTTACAGAGGCAAGGTTTATTAGATTACACAGGGCTGAAGAATCTCACTCTGACATCTAAAATGAAGCTGGAGCTGTTGAATACCTAAAAACAAATCCATATTCGGCTGAAGGGATATCCTGTTCTCTAGGAAACCAGGTTTAATGTCCATAAGTAGCTAAACCTCATTACTCTGTTGTCAGAAAAGAGCAATGACACAGAGGAGAAGAGCTAAATGTCGCCCATCAGAGGTAAAACGTGTCTCAGAGGCTGAAATGAAATGGGTGTTTCTCAAACAGTGGTTTTGTAGGAATTTTTTAGTTGTGATATTGTTAAAATAGTGATGTGAAAGAGGAAAAATAGCTATGATCACAATGACTGAACTACTGGAAATTCTTTTAAATTATTCAGCACTTGACTGGGCTTGATCTTCCCTGAGAGTAATGGATCTAAACACAGCGGCAGAGAGCTTCCAGCTCGTCTCAACAGCAAGCGAAAGGGCAGCAAAGGAATTTGAAGAGAGCCCTTGTGGAAGCTGACTGTGTTGTATGTTTGCATGTTAATTTCACATCTCTTGCCATGGTGCTTCTTCTGCATTGTATATCCATTTACTGCACTGTGCTTGAAAGGAGCACAGCTGCTTGCTTGCCAAGTTACGGAAGTGGACTAGTGGACACTATTTGAAGTGGACAAGTGGGCACTGTTTGAAGTGGACTAGTGGATGTTGTCCAGGACAGAAGAACCTTAAAGACAAGGCATGGGTTATTGGTTATAAGCGATGAAGTATAGGTTATGAGTGATTGAAGCGTTTTGCTCTTTGTTTTCCAGATGACACTACATTCGTCTGGGGCAGACGTGTGGAAGCAGACTTTCAGAAAGCCCTCAGTTAGGTGACAGAGGTGGCAGATGTGGCACCATACAAGTCTTGTGCTGCTGCCACTCAGTAAAACCTAGTTCAGTGGTTGACATGTTAGCGAATTTTTTGTTTCCCAGGTTTTATCGAAACACATCCCATGGGCCCATAGAAAGCAGTCATTCTTCTCTATCCCATTTCTGGGAAGAGCGGGCTGGAGCTGAGCAAAATTCAAACAGAAAAACTTGTTGGAAGCTTGCGGGGGGTATAATGCTTACTTCACAAATGTTTGGCTCAATCTGTATCAGGTACAGTATGTTGTTACTTTTGAGAGGAATGTATTTTAACAGAGGGGGAAATTCGTGGAGTAATTAATCTCTTTGCACTATTTGACCTTCTCATTGCAGGGCTGGGTGAGATCCACAGAAAAGGCTGATTTCTGGTCATCAGTGTAGTAGCTGTAGAGTCTTGACTTAGGGGACACTATCATTAGAAATCTTACTCAGAGGAGATACAGAACTGAAGAGGGCCTGGCTCTTTTAATAGTTTAAATAGTGCGAGTCCTTTTTCTTGCATTTCAAAAGGGAACAAAATATAGTTTAGCATTTCCATATAGGAGTCCTTGTAAATGTGTTTTCTGTGCATATATATGCTAGCAAAGAATTGTATTTCCTGATACGGGTCTTTCTGTTCGCTGATGTCATGGATGTGGGTGATGAACTGATGAAGGTAGCTGGTAAAAGGTTTCAAAGGTGCATAAATCAGCTTGGTGGGCGCGTTTGTTCCTGCTTTGACAGGAATTGAGGCTGTGCTCCTCTGGTAATGGGTTACTGTGTTTAATGTTCATACAGAGGAGGCAGAGCGTGTCATTTACAGCCTCAGGGACGAAACCCCCCAGAGCTGGCAGACAAGCCTGAGGGAGAGACAGCAGTGGGACATGAGGACGAGAGAGCTGCTGCAGAGCTGTAAATGAGCTAAGTAAACTTGATAAGAGCAGAACAAAGGATCCCCAAATCCACTGTGCGTCATGTGTTCAGGGTAACAGTCTTGACACAGTGTCTAGGCTGTCAGGAACCCTCCTGATATGATATGATACTGCCAAATGTCATTCGGACAAAGGGTAGATGTGGCATATTGATACAGTCTATTGCCTATTGACTGTCTATTGGGAGACAATAGGATATTGATCTGGGTGTGTTCTTAGCTGTCAGGGATTTTTTAAGGCTAAAAAAATTCCAAACATGGACGCCTTCACCTTCACTGTGAATTGTTCACCTTTCTCTAACACTGTCAGAGGGGTTATAATTCCAGGGAATAGCTGACACGTGTTTGGTGTGCTGTTGTAATGCTCTGAAACTGGTCATCTCTTTGGATCCAGTACGACACTGAATCCGGAGATACGGAGTCCCTTCAGCCACACTGGGAGGTGCATCTGTAGGTTTTCCTAGTGAAAAGGCAGAAATCGTCAGTCACCTTGGTGCAAGGCAAGGTGAAATAGATTGTAGTCATGTTTTTGTGCAGATAAGTTTCAGAGACAGAAAAAAACCATTAAACACAATAAATGTGTGTTGGACCCAATTAGTATTTGTTGTATTTTTAATACCTCTCAGCATATAAATAAAGTATGTGTATATACATATTGTGTAGGCAGATTGACTTTTCTCACTGTATGAAGGCAGAAGTTTGAATCCCCATGTGGAGTTGAAGTACCACTGTGATTTCAGTGCTGTTATACAGTCCTTATAACTCAGCACAGCACCCGTCAGCTGTTGGTGCAGGGAACTGTGACTGCTGTCCATGTGTGTCCTGTTCTCCTGCGCGAGAAAAATGCTTATTGATCGTTTATGGTGAATAAGTATGACAGTAATAGACACTCGCTTCACATCATTCAGTAAACATTCATTTGGAAAATGTGGTTTATTTCAATGGGATGAATGACACTTATGATCAAAATGGAAACCAAGCGAGCTCCTGCTTCATGAAGGTTATTCCTTCCATTTTAAAAGGTTAATAAATTGCTCCCTTATTGAGAACTGAAGTGTGGAGCAGGTAGCTCTGGGATCTTTTCGTGTTTTGTGGCAGCCGAGTCGCTGGTTACCATGTGACCAGGCCCTGTGGTACACTCATGCCTGGCGAAGAGATGCGTGACCTAGATACAGATAGATGCCATCTTTCAGGAAGCAGTGTTCATGGCTCAGGCCAGGAAGGACCAGTTAACTCACAAATATGGAAGCATGAGAGCTGTGAAATGTTCTGTTTACCTCTGAGAATTGTGAAGGTTTCCCTGAAGATTAACTCAAGAAGATGTATCTTCCCCACAATACCTTTAGAAGACTAATAGTGAAGCATGTATAAGGCTGGAGATGAGTTTCCTTCTTCTTCGCTCTTTTGCAGTACAGCACTCTGGTGCAGAGACTTTGCATTTCACATTTTTCCTTGAAGTCATTTTAAGCTTGTGTACTGTATGTGAACAGTCACTATGAATTATAGTAATATTGTATCTCTCAAATCTTACACTGTATACACATACCTTCAGGTTTAATGTGAACAAATTTAATTAGTTTTTTTAAAGAAAATGTTCCAGTTCTGAAATCCATCACCTTTGTTAGTAACAGACAAATCACACATGTGAAGTGAATGATCACAGCAGAGATGTACAGATCTCTGACAGGTTCAGACTGCAATTCCAGGTGTAAGGATTAGCTCCTCGCTGTTTGGAAGGACAGCACGAATTCTGAGTATTTCTTTCTACTGTATTCAGCTGTAACATGACTAGAATGAGAAGCAGAAATTATAAGCTCTGCATAAAGGTTTACAGGAAAAACTTTATTTTTACAGTGTTCTTTTGTGCTAAAAATGACTTTTGAACTTCACTTGAGAGGATGAGAATAGGAAACTGGCATTATTGTTTTTTCCACATATAGCCAGCGCATTATCATCAAGTAACTGTCTTGCATCCATTGGAAAGAGCTGGATTTCAGGAATAAAGACCATTGTTTCAGCCTAAGCTCATCATCCCTCTAAAGCATCAGAGAGAGCCAGAAGAAAATGAACTTAAATGAGCTTTTAAACTGCAAATGGTTTTCTGATTGTTGTTTAAAGACTAGCGCTCAACAATGCGCCAAATTATAATAAAGAGACCATTAACAAATGAATAGCAAAAACCTCAAATGAAAATGTTTCCCCATGGGGCACTTTCTGCACATTGGAACGTTATGATAACCATTCTGCATCTTGCATTAGAACAGCAAAAAGTTAACTTCAGCATTTCAGCCGGGCACTAAATAATTTGTAAGTCAGGAATTCAATTAATTACTTGTAATGGAAAGACTGTTTTGAATAGGAAATTTCAAATTCACAACATTTAAAGTAGCCAGTGCTAAAGGAAATACATCACCCCTGTACTGTACACCTTCATTTATTGTTGGCAAGGGCATCGCTATGTCATGGAGAACAGCATGCGAATTTTAAGCATGTGGTGAATATGAAGCTCTTTTAAAACACAAGTTCTCATCTCATTTTCCTGAACATATGTATTCAAGCCTGCTTGAGGAGTAAAATTATGATGTCATGTCCATGCAAGCCATCTTTTAATGAATTGGTCATTAGAAGTGGAGGTGTCATGGCTCATTTCATTTGGGTTTAGTGAGCTAAGTGTCCTTCTCTTGTCTGTAGATAATCATATGCCGTGAGTGGTAAGTGGTCTGTCTGAGAAAGATGAAGATGTAAGATGTCAGCAGCAACAGAAAGACACTACTTGTGCTGTCACATTGAAATGAGCTGCAGTACAGCAACAGGGTTAACATGGGGGAGTGGACTGCAGCAGGGGCAGAACTGCACTGTGTCTTGCATGTGAATCTGGATACAACAGGGCCATCTAAAATACAGCATACAGCTCTGCTAAGCAGAAAGATGTCAGATGCCGGATGAGTGCCCTGCCCTCTGCAGACTCCCCAAATCGCGATGTTTCTCCTCAGCTCGCGTGAGCTTGCTTGAGCCACGTGCCAACAGGAAGCAGCTGACCGCGTTGCAGGGGCTTCTTGTTGGGTAAACTCCCGTCCTGACCTGTCATCCTGTGCACAAGACCCGAAGGCGAACATGGAGGGGAGAACGAGCTCATGGAGAGCTCTTCGTGGGAATAAGCCTTACATCTGCTTCTCATACAGCAGGGATCAGCACGCTCAGATAACATATGCAAATTCACCAGAGATATTAGTCTGCAATCTAATCCCCTTACTGTACTTTCCACATGTGCAATATTTAATAGCCAAGCCATGGAATGAGGAAGAATTTCTATGCAGGTTTAGCTGTTGGCATAATTTGGTCTGTCATTCTGTTTGCTACACAGTGTATGGAAACACAACCTCCAATTTCCTAAATAAAAAACATTATTACTGTGACTTTGCTGGGGGAGTCTTTGTTAAATAATTATCATTAATATTTAATTGCTTTGGCAAATACATACTGTATATCCACAGCAGCTTACTATGATATGATATAATGGAATAAAGTGGAAAATAAGGGCGGTGCAAACTGGAAGTGTAATGCAAGGTTTGAACCAGGCAGAATGTCATAGTTATGATGTAGAGTGTGGCTATGAAATAAGGCACCCCGAATGGATGTGAATAACATGTCATAGTAATAATGACATATACAATAAAACTGAACCAAACAGGGACTGATTCATTAGATACGTTAGCACTGTTTTCTAAGATGCATGAATTGAGATTTTCAACTTGGATTTAAAATTGCTTGTGCAGTAAGACTTGCAGCACACAAACACATTTCACCCACAACACTCCTGAGCTCACAGAGGTACGGGACTCCCTACCTGTCCCCAGCTGTATTTTATTTTGTTAACTCCAGCCCCTGGAAGCAACAGCTGGCTACCCAATGGCAGGGTGAGACCAGTCGTTATCACTGACGTTTCCCCAGGAAGGTATTTAAAATAGCAATCCACCTTTTAATCCATGTCAGCACTACCCTTCAAAGCAAGGACTGGGACTTGCTCATACTCTAAGTAGTAAAAATGAGAAAATCTTAGCATTGAACAGGGCAAAGCTATGTTTTGTGTTGTAATATTGTGTAATCAGGCAATGGGTCTTGGAGAGTACAGGATGAACACGTTATTTAGTCGCTTTGTAACTCGTGATCTCACAGCAAGGTTCAGCTGGCAGATCCTCTTCTGTAGGAGTTATGCTGCTTTACCAGGAGATTTGCAAAGACCAACCGAATACAAAGCTAACAAACAAGCTAACTCTATGAAAGAAAGGCAATACAGTTTAAGAGGCACTCGGGAATCACACTATTACACCAGTGTACTTACGGTAATGAAAAACCTGATTACATTTGACCAAAGTGTTGGGTTATCAGAACACACTGGACTTTCCTTTTGGAATAATTAAGATGTATTTTGATAAACCCTGGGACTCTAATGCCATATGCAGTCTATTCTCATAACAGAGTCATTGTTGACTCATTTTCATCAAGGGTATCTTAAGACTGCGTATTAAGGGAAATGTCTTTCAAAAATATCAGTACTTGTTTGGTAGGCATAGCAGATCTATTTGAAAATAATTACGTTTCTTTGATAATTCTCTTTTTTTCTAATAACCTTTGGTTTTAAAACCTGTGTTGAAAGAGTAACTGTATATCAATAAAAATAGAATCGGAAAAATAATTTAACCATTGTGCCTTTTTCAACTGATGAAAGCAGACTAAACATTCCTGGCTAACTGACTCCTCTACTATTCATTGATAAAGTACAAAATAAAAATTCATTTTACAGGCTTTATGCATGTGAGAAGGGAAATTAAAATCCATTTTCTATTAAAGTATCTCAGATTGTAAGTACTCAGCCTTTGTCTAATTAACCTGCAGCAGACAATGTTTATGCATATAAAATAAGCAATGATTTAATACATCCATATGTATACATATGCAATTAATATATTAATTTAATCCTTAATCAGAGCTTGTATGCAGAGACCAATGCTAATTGTAATTAAATTCAGCTTGAAATTTATTCAGTACATCATTTAACAATTTCAGATTTAATCAAGGTGAGGGTGTTATACAATTTACAATAACAGAGGTCACTTTGCCCAGAAAGTTGGTGATATGGACCTTAATTTGTGTTCTTTGTGTTTCAGTGGTACAGGCACACTTCTCACCAGCAGCAGTACAAAACTATCAGTACAGGAACTTAAACGCATTACACTTAGCCCATTTGCTGATAGTGAATTGACCCAGGATGTCAGCTTCATGAGTAAAGCTGGGCAGTTTATTGTGAGGAGAGCTCCGTCTTCAGTTTTCAGTATCATGCACTTACAGTAGCTGTCCTCATGTCCCCTTTGTTTCATACCTTGTCTGTTGGGGTGGGCTGTCTTTATCAATACCTGTTTAGAAATGTAAATGCAATGCCCTCAAAATCTGTCTTCTACATTAAAGAGATTTCATTCTTTCGACCCGCCTGTCTCGGGCTTTCCTTTGAGCCCAGGGATGGGTCTGTTTTCTCCCTGACCTGGTGTGTTTGATTCTGTTCTTAGTGCTTGAGGGTGTGCAAGACAACCTTCAGATATCATTTTTTTTCAGATATCATTTGATGTTCTTTTCTTTCACAAAAGAACACACGCCATTTTCATTAGATTAAAATCACGACATAGTCAAATCTTGAACTCTTCCGTGACCCCTCTAGAAACGCACTCTTTCATTCTAACATACAGTACGTTCAGTACAGATCTCAGCAGCTGACACCTCTACCATCTGGTTTTACACTGCTGGCTGTATAAGTGGTTACCTGCCTTAATAAATGAGGTGGCTGTTTTAGTTTTGTTTGTTTGCACCTAGGTAAAATGGATGCCATGGTGATGGCTATTTCTCTTTATTTAACGCTTAAACTCTGCAATATAAATTTCCTTTGAAATTGCATGAGCTGTACTTATAAAGCTGCACTTTGTGAAAAAACATTTTTAATACAATACTTCCAAGAAACATTTTGTCCTGGTGTTTTCTGTAATCTTCTTACTGTATATCTGTCAACATCTTTACCAGCAACACCTCATTTGTAGCTTATCATGCTAGCATGGTTACTGATGTTAAAGGATGTTATTCTAAAATGTGTGGAAGTGTATTTGATGTTTTTATGTGTATAAAACACATGTTTGAAGGAAAAACAAATCCTTACTTTTCAAAAAGGATTTTTTTCTTTAGTTTTTCTTTTCTTGCTGCAAACTCATCCTTACTAATTTCTGATGATTACATCTGATATTTCTAATGGATGTTGTGTTTAATACATAGCTTTTGTGATTCTTCTGTTCATTCCCTGCACAATCAGTCAATAATTTAATTAACAGCATGTACTGGCAATTGTAAAGATTTTCTCTTTCCATCCCACTTTCTTCAAATAGTCTAAATATGATAAAATACAACAAAATCAATATTGGAGAGACAGCATTCTCGTTTTTGGGAGTGTATTATTTTATTATGAAGTACAGATGTGTTAGGTGTGTATCAAATTTCTAAAAACAGACAAATGGTCTTTGACTGGAAAGCATATTTTTCATGGCAAAATCCAGTTAAAAGTGTTTTACACACCTTTTACAGTTTCCGTCTTCAGGATGTAGATCTTGTACTTTGTGTAAATGGATAATACTACTCTGGAGAAAATAGAATTGTGTGAAATGTATACATTGAAAAAATCTACAGTTAACGTATTTAGAATTATTTTATATAGCACCTGATTTAAAAAAAAAACTTTTTTGGAACATCCCACTTTTTTTAGAAAATTCCCAAAAGATTTGTATCGGACAGTCTACTATTTGATATATATCCCCTGTGGAAGGAAATGTGGCAAAACTACTTTTGGTGAGTTAGTAGTTAGAGCTGTGAAATAATTCAAGGTAATTTAAACTTACTAAAATGGAGCTGTTCCTCAGTCCAGACTATTTTTACGTTACTCTTTTATTTTTATTTGTGTTTTATTTATTGACAACCTAGATAATGCGATCCCCTCTGCACAATTAGAGACCTTGGAGTTCAGGAGTGACATATCCCAATATCTTCGCAAACGCTTGGCTACATTGGTAGCTAGCAGTGGGACTCATCATTCAGCGAACAATCCAGGTCAAAAAGTTAATACGCTTTCCACTTTCCTCTAGGTTCCGAGATTGAAATCCATGCTGTTGAAATACTTTTTATTTATTTTACTTATTACAGAGACAACGGAGCCTCGTTCACACTGAGATTCCAGGTCAGGGGGTTGGCGAGTTACAACAGACATAACACTAGCACAAAATAACAAGGTTGAGACAATTTAAACTGAATTTCATACCAACATTGCCTTCAAGTCCATCACCGTGGTTATTAAAAAAAAACATTCAAATGGAATGCTCTGCAGCATTTAATAGTGATTCTTGTGAATTTTATCGATCAATGAAGGATGATTTTTTTGTTTGGAAACAGACAATTATCCGCCGACCAGCAACAAGAATTACTGCACAGTAATTTATTACATTTTCAACACCAGCCATCCAGATAACCCTAAGGGCTCCTTTGTGCATAAAAGGGAATAAACTGTAGCTGAATTAAATGTAGGTCTCGCAAAGCCAGATCTTTGTTACTTCCTGTAGAGGGAAAATGAACACTGGGACTTGCAAAAGCACTAAGAAAGTGGAATCAAACAGATTTGACATCACTATTGAAGCAAGTTTTTCTCATTTGGTAGTATAATGCTCAGGTCTGACCACATAAACAAGGCACTTTTCAAAACCTCATCTGGAAGCAATAAAGAAGGTTTAAAGGTTAAAAGTGAGCAAAATATAACGTGTGCTTCAAAAACAAAGATGAAACTAATGTGGAATTTATAAGTATTTAAACATAACTTTGGAAATGTATCTGGAGTGTATTGCAATTTTAGAAAGAACAGAGCAAAGAACTTTCAGTGTCATTCTGCATGGATTAGCTGTGCAACAGAACAGCAGAACTATCCTGGCTCCTTTCATGTCCTCAGAAGTTTTTTTTTGGTAAAAAATTAAGTTCTTTGCCATTATTTACACAGCCATTGAAGTGATATATTTCAGCACCCTGGACAGCTCTAGTGAAGGGAAAACTGCAGTGCTTTTAAGAAATCACCAGCTGTCTGGCCATTACAAAAGGCGGGGTGTAAAATAGTCCCACGTGCTGACTCTTTAGCTCAGGGGTCCCCAGTCCTGCTCCTAGATGGGGGGGGGGGGGTGCTTTTCTTCAGGTTCTTGCAGCCCTCTCAGAAACCTACATCAGCTCGTTACTGACTTAACGCATTTATAAGCTTCCCCCAGCTCTGGTGCTGCTGCTTTGAAGACACCTGGAGACCTGCAGACGCACCGGCCCCCCAGCTGAGGGCCCCTGCTTTAACATGACATACCCAAGAATCGCTGGCTGGGACATGAGCCAGGCTCCGTCAGCTCCTCAGAATCTGTGCACTGGTGTCGTGGGGATACCTGTGGGATCAGTGCTACAGAGCTAGAACAGAGGTAATCCTCTGGGCTGCTCCTGAAGTAAGGGGTGAGATTGGCACTTTCTTGCCTATGCAGAGGAGTGGCAGCAGCTGTGCCAATGTTAGAATTCCACAGCCCATACACGTGAGATGAAAGTCATCATTTATATCTCATTGCTCATTTCCTCTGCCAGCTCTGCCTGCAGTTGGTCCTGGCTGCTGTAGTTGATGTTCAGAGTTGGCCTCTGCAAAGGCATATTGTTTTGTCCACTGATTCGTTACAGTCTGATGATATCAAATAATTTGTTCTCGCTTCTATAACAGCCTGCTACCTTCCCAGATGGCAGAGCTGAGTTTGATGTCTTTATCCACCTTGTCATCAGTCTGAGTCAACAGCAACAACAGAACAACAATAATAACATACAGTATTAATAATTCCTAATTATTATCAAGTCTTCCTTAAGGAGAATAAATAATGGTGTAATATGACAAAAGAATAAATGAAATTAACTAGCAAGGAGAACTACGTACAGAGAACCCATAGGGAAAATATGATTCATGTTTATGAAGGTATTGCATAATATGTTTCAGTACTGCAAGCCAGTACTCCTGGTGGATTATGATATTAGATTCTAAGAAACTTGCTTATTATTTTCTGTTTCTCAGCAGTGATTAATAGTTAAGAATTCAATGCAGTTCTTGCTTGTTGACTCTTTTCAGATTGGAGGCACCAAGACTTTTTTTCTATTAATCAGTTGCTGTTTTATGGCATAAACTAATATTTTGTAACTGTGTGAATTGCTGTTCAGTAATTTTAATACATTTTAATAATCTTTTTGTTTTTTGTTTCTGCATGTGCCTGTTTTGCTTTTGGTAAATCCTCTTTACTCTGCCAATATTATTTTCTTATTCAAATTTGACATGGCTGAATGAGCCCCAGCCAACAGAACTCCTCTGCTTTCTAGAGAATGATTTATTATACTTCAGGATGTGTGCTCACCCAAAATAAAAATAAAAACAAAACCACTTCAATTATAAGACCTTCTTTGTTGCAGACATTTTCTGTTTTTAAGTAGGAAGAAGAAGAGGTTGATCCTGTGTTGGAATTATCCTGGCTTTGCATCTTTTTAGCTTTCATACTGACGCAGCTCTCTTTTCTAAAGTCTCAAAGTATAATCTTTATTCCTTTCATTTGGAAGTTGATTCGAACCACTCTTTCATCTGTATATGATATATTTATATATATATTTGTACTGTATATCAAATATATGCAGCAGATCTATTCTAAATAAAAATCGATCCATTATAAGTGTATATCACACTTTCTGCTCTCAAATGGTGAGTAGATGTGAACAGAATCAAAGTATGACATTCTCTGCCCCTCCTCTAAGAGGCAAGGCAGAGTTCTTGATATAAGTGTGCATGTAGCTTTGGTTACCTGCAGCTTACCAGAGAGAACCTTGCTCTGAGTGAGGACAGCTCCCCTGAGCAGAGCAGAGGAGAGGTGAGTGAGGCAGTTAGAGCACTGGTGTGTGCTTGCTGGCAGCACCCAACATGTGGCCTGACCCAAGAAAAACACAGGAAAACCAGTGTGATCACCAGCAGGTTTTTCCTCCAGCACATGTGGAACTCGGTCTCTCCGAGTGGGGCTTGCTGTTTTCCTGATACTCTCAAGGCCGGACTGCCAGTGCCACTGGGAATCTCACCTCCGCGTTCCTCGTTGCAGGGGTGAGGCTGGCTGGGAAGAGAGATTCCAAAGCAGGACATGTTAAGATAGCCTACACCGTCTACAAAGGGCAGGCACATAATCGTTTGGGGGATAGTTGAGAGCAAAATGAAGGAACAAGCGAACCAGACGGTGTGCTGTTGACTTTTTTCTTACTAAAGACAGGATTCTTAATTGAGATGGTGAAGCAGGAAGCCAGTGCTCCATCTGCTTAATTATGTGAGGCTTTACACTGATATATCCACTGGTTACACTCAGCAGGGGAATCAAGGAGATGGAGCGGGTTGTCCTGTAAACTGAGAATTAATTCTCCCCACTACACCAGGCCAGGAAGGCAGTGTAGTGGAGGTTAGAGCCGCGTCCTTCTCAGAAATAACCAGAATATTCTAAACCCAAGCACATAACATTCTCCACTGACTAAAACATTTTTGTCCACCAGTGATAGTAATACTGATGCCTGTCATTTATGATACTCAGTAACCCGCATGAGTGTACATATTTTGATGAGGTGCAGACAGGAAAAAGTGTCTTTAAACTGTATTTCATCAGTTCATAGCTGGAATAGTAAAATAACACTATCTTGTCCAGTGAGAGAGCCGTAGTATTTAAGTTTCCATCTTGATGTGAACCAGCCTGTTGTTTTCATCAAGATATTAGTTACTGAACCTGTGACTCAAGGCACTCACAGCACATCAGCAGCTACAGTCGGCAGCCTGTGGGCAAAGCTGCAGTGACCTGGAGCTGGGAAGCATTCCCAGAGTTCCCTGCAGTCCCGGGAAAGCTCCTGGAGCCACCCGGGCACCGTGCGCTGCGTGCCAGACACGACCTGTCCAACAGAGGTGAGAGGGGGCGTGTCTGCAGAGCAAAATATAACATTTAATGGAAAATATCTGAATTCTTACATGAGATTTAATTTGTCTCCCTCCTCTTGGACATGTTACACTGGTTGGCCTCCTGGAGCGCCGTGCAGCAGGGGGGGCCCGACGGGGGTCTGTCGCTGCTGTCGCTGTGCACAGGCGCTGAGCCTGCTGAGGAGGCAGACTTTGCCTTTCGAAGGAAAGGAGTCTGGAAAACGTGACAATCCATCTGACCGTATATATTTTCAAATTATTGAACAGAATGATTTGACCTTCACATGGCTTTATTTTCTAGTTACTATGAACAGATGAGGTATGAGAAACAGTCGTGGGACATGAATTGCATGGCTGTGCAGCAGGAAGTGGAGCACCAATACAGCACGAGCTCAGTATCTCACCACAGAGATCTGGCAGCAGAGCCTCTTCTTATCTCCAAACACAACGGGTTGTTTTTGTTTTCTTTATATGACTGAAGCGATTTATGCCCTTACATCTTTTTGCATATTTACTCTTGATTTCAGCAGCGGTAATAACTTTGTGGCTGGGTTATGGGTCAAAGTGAATTTCTAGGAGCTGTACGGACCGCAGTCAGTGGAACGGAGGAAGGAGTTGGCACCGGTTTCTTTTGCAGAATGTCTGCACGGTCAGAATGTGGTTGTGAACATGCGGTGCCTGTGCTGTCTGAGGCTTGAGGTTGCTGAACCTCAAGTATTTAAAAGT
Source organism: Atractosteus spatula (assembly GCF_055471065.1). Classification (NCBI taxonomy): domain Eukaryota; kingdom Metazoa; phylum Chordata; class Actinopteri; order Semionotiformes; family Lepisosteidae; genus Atractosteus; species Atractosteus spatula. The sequence continues at coordinate 73,449,152 of NC_142709.1, read as the reverse complement.
GACCTTCCTTCTTTAAAACAGGACCTGGCTCTTTGACATGAATGTTGAGATGTTGTCTGGCTGTTCTGATTTTCTTCAAACCTTTGTACAGTGTTTGATGAAAGGCCTCAGGTGAAAAATGCAATGGTATCGAACATGAATTGTCCTGTTTTTGAAGGAATATTGCTTTTAAAAGCGCTAAATGATATACGTTTTCATTACTCCTACTCTTTTTAAAAAATTAAACTCCTACTCTTTCATGTGGTTCCTATTAATACTGTCATTGTTGAGGGGTAGGCTTTAGATGTATAAAATCTACAGGTTTCAGGATATTCATGTGGTTTAGATCTACTCACACTGTCAGTCATATGGATATAAAAAGGATCTGTATCACGGCATAACCAAATGAAGTGAATTGTACAAAGTACCTCTGAATCACCAAGGAAGAAGGTAACAGCGGTTGACGCTATCACGGAATCCAAACACCGCTTGTCTCTTTAAAAGTGGACAGCAGCTATTGCAGTTCTACAAAGCACCGCTAGGGGAACCTTTGCTCCATCTTTGCTCGGCTCGTTCCTCTTCATTTCGGCTTGTCTGTGTAAGGGACAAGAAGGGATCTCGGCATTTTACCAAGCAATGCACCCAGAATCGCGAAGAGTGGGGGAAAAAATCCTTTAGTTCTTTAACATTTTACAGAGTGGAGATCTCGGAGGGGCTCATGCAAGAAACTGAGCCTGGGGCCATTTCTACCGAACACGGGCTGATTGGATTAACACCATTCTCTGAGTTAATTACATTTATAAAAAGAAGAGGAAAATGGTTTGAGAATTTGCCTTCTGCTAAATTGCTGGATCTAAATAATGTTGAACTGTGAAACCCGGTCTGCATTCTCTAAGTAGGATTTTCCATGTTTTTCATTCGGCTTTTTGAGGGATTTTTTTTTCTGGTGTAACTGAAGAAAAAGAAATGGACAATTCCGAATTAACAGAAAATTCCATGCCAAAAATCTCTCTAAGGTGACAACGAGTTTGGATTCCAGTTCATGGTAAATATCGAAAGATTCTTATCTTCATTATGAAAGTTTGTATTTGTGTTTCAATGTTTAAATAGAAAAGAGGTTGAGAAACTAAAGATTGTTGTCGATCCTCAGTTGGGGTACATTCCACCTAGACGATTATTGCTGAAATTAGTAGACTTCAGTTTTTTTAAAACACTTAATTTAAGTATAAGGGTCGCTCAAATGCTGTTATATTTTTCATTAATTAAAAAAAAGGATGAAGTTATTCTTTGGTTTGAAGGAAGTTTTTTACAATGGAGGTATTAGTATTTCGAATTGTAACCAATTGATACAGTAGCAGAGGTAAAAATAGACCTAAACTGGGCTTGTATAACATTGAAGGTCTTATTCTCTGTTCCTGAGGAACGAACCAGAAGAAAGAAAAAAAAAACATCGAAGTTATTTGCGTCTTCCCTTTCCAGCAGTGCAGGATACATCTGGATATTCCGGTCACATTTAGAGGGACATGCTCTGGGTGGGGGACGCTTGACGGAGTGGGTATAAAATAATGCGTGCGTGCACTTTTTGTTAAATAAGTAAATCAGGATTTTTAAAGTGTAGATGTGTGTTTGGATTTGTGTTAGTAGTGATACCATCGCCACAGAAGTCCGTAATGCGACCTTTATACAGTAAATACCACCTGCAGATTTTACTAACGGACCCAAACACAACAATTCTTTGCAGTGAAGAATCAGTAATTCATTCCTCTGCAAATTGTAATAGAACATCATCCTCACTTGGTGAAGGAAAATCAATTTTCAGCTGCCTTAATTAAAATTAATCAGACAAATTACTTGATATTAATTGACTTATAATTAAGGCTCGAAGCTAGCCGTGAAGAAGATAGCGTGGTCTCATCATTTGAAGGTGCATGTGTTTTTGAAGATAAAGGAGATTCAAAAGATTCCTCTATTGAACCAAAATTATTTATTAGAAACGTTCTAATTAACCAAACACTATGGATTTGTATAATTTAATGTATTATTTTTTTTCCAGCACAGCAGTATCTTTTATAGGCTGAAAAGTTGTGAGATTGAGTCGGGATTATGTAGCAAAACCTCGGATCTGTTTATGCGTAGAAAACACCCTAACTTCTAAGGAGACCGGAACCTGGAGGGCAACGTTATTGTTGGCTATTGTCAATATTATTGCATAACCAACGATCCATAAATTGGATGATTAAATACTAGAATTAGGCAAGTGCTTTTCTACGCGCGTAAAGACCAAATTGTGGAGAATTATTCAAAAGATCGTTTGCTATTAATCATTGGACACCATTTGATAGTACTGCTGTTTGCATACGTGGGCATTTTTCCAGTTCAGTAGAAATAGCTTACTTTGCTTGTAATTACCACTATATAGATGTGTATAGTATATCAATAGGCTTTAAGCGCAAAGGATGTCTTGTCTTTCATTACGGTAGTCCTACGCACTTTAATATACTGTAAGTAAGATCCGCTGTGCTAAATTGTGGGGAAGATACGTGCTAAATTGAAATTAAAAGATTAGAGTTCTTGGTATCTTTTAGAAAAAAAACACGGTTTGTTTTTTTAAAAAAAACCTCACCTGAAGATTTACCGAAATATCTAAAATACAAACTGGCCAGTTTGAATGTGACGTGTTCCTCTACAGTACGGGCTTCGCACGTGCTGCTTTGAGGTTTTAAATACTGTACCATGTTAGCAATCGTATTCACCTACTATTGTAGTGTGACTTAGAATAATTGCAGCAGTAATTAGAACAGGGGGAGCGGAGGGGAATCGTTAAAGAAGAAGGCGCTAAATGGCTGATAGCCAGTTCATTTTCACGTCTCGACTGTTTTTCATCCGAACACCTTCCACCTCGGGGTACCTACACAGCAAACCTTACCCTGTACGCACAGGGGAGGGAGCTACGCGTTCATAAATAATGAAAGACTCACCTGTCGTAATGGCGGGTTTACCGTGTTTTAAAAAACTACCGATATTGATTTAACATCTCCCCTTTATGCGCAGACATCTTTGATAGTCTGTTCTGCGTTGGAAAATAAAGAAACAATGAACGGAGCCGGTGACAGAGAGGGCGAGGAGCCTGCGGAACGCTGCCCCGAGCGGTGAGGGTGTGGGTGGGACGCAGATGTGTGTGCGGTTGACCACAGTGACCCTGACGAGGCCTAGGCGATTTACAAGCTGTGGAAAGGCATGGCGTGTGTAAGCATGGACAAACCATGGGAAACGTACATGTATTCACTGGGACACACTTCCATAACAGCACAGTTTTGTTCTGTGTTGAATGTGCACATTATAACAAAAATGTTGTTGCCGGTGGACCTGTCGCCACACCAATGCGAGCTTCAGGCGTTCATGTAAAACCAGGCTTTTGCTCTGACAGTGGAGTCCTCAGACTCTCATGTCCTCAGATGTGGCTCTCGGAGCTCTTGAATGTGCCCTCTTCTCGCCAGTGACCGGCTGCTCCTGGAAGTCAAATACTGTAAACACAACAAGGCTCCATCCACTCTTATTGCTGTACAAAGAAGAACATGGTTGGTCTTATTAATATGGTTTGAAATTGATGGAAGCAAGTTCTTGACCCACCTGTTGGAGTTAAAGGCTGGCTGGTGGTGAGGGCTGAACAGGCCTTTCCACTGGAATCAGTCATGTGGGCCCAGCCAGCTGGAGACCAAGTTTTATTTCTAACCAGCCCACCGGCAGCGAGTGCGATCCTGATGGATTCTTCCTAGACCCGGGGCTGTCCAGCCCTGGAGCTGAGCTGGATGCTCCAGTGTTCGGTGCCGCTCACCCTGGTCTTCAGTGTTCAAGGAATTGTCTGGCTGCTGTGTTCTTGCTGCTCCAGGGGAAGAGCAGGAGGGTGCTTGGCCCTTATTGGGTGCCCTGTCTCTAGCTGTTTGTAACCCATGACGATGGGCTGTCTAGTTTACATTGCCTCTGGTTTTTATGTGCCTTAATAATTGTATCATGGATTTTCAATACCTAAATAAGCAGGAGACTAATTTGGAATTAAATTGGAATTTGGAATGGAGATGGTGGTGGTGTGAAAGGCAAAATCCTTTTTTCTTTCCTTCTCCTCTACTGAACAGTCCAGATCCACGTTAAGATCTTACCGTGTGTTTCCTGAATAGTCCAGTTTTCACTGTCAGACCTGCTTACACCTGTGATTCATTGGAGCACCAGGCCTGTGGATGGCCTGACCAAGTCCATCAGTTGTACTGAGAAAACTGACATCTTTAAACGATTGAGAAGACCCGTCTCTTCTCTGTAGGTTTTAATGTGGAATTTAGTTTTACTCCGGGTTTTACCGTGTCAATATGCTGGGCCTTTCTTTTTCTTTTCACTGCTGTGTGTTATGTATGCACCACAGTACATCACCTTGAGTATCTTGAAAATCATTCATAAATAACATTGTATAATTTATTGTAAAATTGCATCTTTCACACACATGCTGATTTTTGCAGTAGTTACAGTCTCGGGATGTTCTGGTCTGTTTTGTGTTAGGCTGGTCCAGTGTTTTCACACCTGGCACAAGCCTGGACTGCTAAGGATCTGCGCCTGTGGCTGGAAGGTTGCCGGTTCAAATCCCGCGGCGGCAGAGGAATCCTACTCTGTTGAGCAAGGCCCTTAACCCCAACTGCTCCAGGGGCACTGTGTACAATGGTTGACCCTGGGCTCTGACCCCCTGTCTCCCTGTCTGTGTGTCTCATGGAGAGCAAGCTGGGGTATGCGAAAAGATGAATTCCTAATGCAAGAAATTGTATGTGGCCGATAAAGTGATCTTATCTCTTATGTCTGAGCTGCTCCTTGTGTGCAGGTGGCGGTATATATGTGAGATACAGCTGGCCTCCTTGTGTTTGGGCTCCTCCTTGAAAACAAATGGGGGTGAGGGTGACATGGCCCTGTCACAGGTAGATAGCTTGCATGATGCAGGACTAGTGCCTGAGGATTCAGGTGAAGTGGATGACTATGGATGAGTATGTTGAGACTAGCTATTAATATAGGTCATCCTCAATCAGGGGTCTCCAACCCTGGTCCTTGAGAGTCCCAATCCAGTCAGTCAAGACAGACGGTGAGTCTGTATACAGTCTGTGATTGAGGATAACCTGTAAAACCAGCGGGACTGGGGGGCATTTGGGACCAGGGCTGGAGGTACTGTACCTGGCCTTAAGTAATCTTGTTAAAATATTCCCACTTTTAGTGGGATGTTATTTCCAGTAGTGGGAGAACTGGAAATGCCAGGTGAGCAGTGCTGTCAAGCTTAAATCAAGCTCAACACCTCCGTTTTCCGTTTCAACCAGGCTTTTTTTATTGATCCCTTGTTTATTTCAACAACAGAATGGAACATGTCAGCAAGACCGTAAGGTTAGAGCATAAATGAAGTTTAAAACTATTCACGGCGTAATCAATGTTTGAAATAATAAAGTGCAATAAACAGAGGCAAGACTGTGATAAAGATTGTATGCATTTACATACATGGCTGTGAATCCTAACAAAATTATATTCAGTATTTGAAACAAGGGGGAGGCGGAGTCAGCTACAGACACTGGGTGTGTAGCCGGGTCTTGAACAGAGGTGGTCGACACCTTTATAGTGGCTGGGTGTGATTTGTTGATTTGGCCTTTGGCGCATTCCAAAAGAGTAGCATCCCTGAAGCACCATGTCGGGTATTGTTGAAAGAAAGAGCGGGTTTCCTCCACGTTTGTGGAAGAGATTTGTTGGCTTAACTCAGTCCTGCCAGGAGAATCCTGCACTAATGTCAATAAAGGCAGAGTTGTTATTCCAGAAAAGCAGAAGAGGATTATTATTTGTAAATCTGAACCTTCAAAAGCTGGGAAACAGTATTCACTGCATACATCCAGAAACTCTCCACAACTGGGTATTCCCAAAATATATGCCTCTGACAGAATGTCCAAAAGGATTTAGTCTTTTCATTTTATGAAGTATGTCTGGAATATACTTTATCTACAGTATGAGTTAAAAATAATTATTTATTTTAAAGGTTTTCAAGTGTTAAGGCTCCTAACATGAGAACACCTGATTAAACTAGAGCATCTCTCTCTTTGTTCTGCGTTAAAATCCTGGCGTTTTGCCTCTCCGGAGTCTGATCTTGTCAGGTCTCGGAAGCTAGGCAAGGTTGAAACTGGCTGGTTCCATGAGGACAGACCATTAATCATGTCCGGGGATAATTTCCCTCTTAGTAGGATTTTAAGCACAGCAATGCAGGGTTTGGTGGCACTGTAATTCAAGAGAATTTTACTCCTAGGTACATTATAAACCCTACTTCCACTTGTCTCCTAAAATTAATTTATTCTATCAATGTTTTTTAAAGAAACAGAGCCAAAAACAGGCTTCCGAGATAAAATACATACTGTATTTGCAGGCCTACAGTATGTACTCACAATGATAATTGTGGGCAATCTACACTCCCTGTCATGCCTCATTGCCTTTTAAATAAAACATAAACTGTCGATGCCCACTGGGTTACTCGTTGAGTCTCCTGGGACGGGACACGGTACACAGTACCAGCAAAATATGAGTGGGTTTGCACTATGTGGGTCGCCTGTGAATTCTTCCCCACTGTGAGGGGCTCAGCAGTCCTGGCCTGTGGGATTGTAAGTTCTTCTTGGGACGGGGTCAGTAGGATGGAAAACTGGGAAGTCGGTTTGCTGGGCTGGTTATTCCAAGGTCTGGTGTTGTGGTATTGTCACAGTGTCCAGCCTTCTGTAAGTTAGTGTCTGCTTGTGGGGTTGTCTGGTAGTTTGAGGAAGTCTCCCTTTTTTCTGGGCACAGAATACCTAAAGCAAAGTTTTGAGATATTGACTGGAAGTATTTAGGATAAAAAACCTGTGTAAATCCCTTGGCATATTGGAAAAAATGGCCACATCACTGTAATATCAAAGGCATAACCACTAAGAAGGTAATGCTTTCATAAAAAATGAAACAACAAAATACTTGTCCCTGTGATATATTTGCACAAGAGATTATGGCCTGACAGAGCAGCATGAATGAGAGTAATGAGTTGGATTATTGTACACACTGGGCTTGCCACGAAGAATAAAAGTTGAACTAGTTAAGCATGTAATGTAATGTATTGTTTGACATGTGTGACTACTGGTGATAGTAAGGAACAGTAATTGTACTATGAAGCAAGTGCAGCACAGAGCAGAATAAATGCAGCACATTGTGGGCTTGGCTGTGGGCATGTCACCTTTGAGTCACATGTGAGTCCTGCAGACCATGAAGGGATTGATGTTTTCTTCCAGTCCCTGGTGTCCAGGATGATGAATTTAGCACTCTCATTTTGCTCCTCATTTTTATCCACCTGTCCCTGTTAGTTTGCTATTTTTGTTTGTTTTGTAGTTTTGTTTGAAATCGTAAGAACATCATCACAATGTAAGCTTGCTGTAAGCACCCACAACCCTTTGGCTGAAGAATTGCCTCCTGTCTCCATTTTAAATGCATGCCCACATTGTTTGTACTTGTCCTCTGGTTCATATTTCACTGTTGATTCTCCTAGTCCACTAGGTTGTCTTTCTTGGTGCCTTTGAGGATTCTGAGTACTTGCATGCGTTGTCTTTGTTCAAGACTGAACTGGTTCAGTTCTTTGGCCTGTCTGAATAGCACTTCTGTTTAAGCAATGTATCCTGTGCATTAATATGCGTCTTGTATTTTTTTGGATTGTGGTGACCAAAAGTATACAAAGTATTCTAAATGAGGTTTTACAAGTGCAGATGTGGTCATTTTTATTTTAATTGGACCTGTGGATGATGTGAGAGGATGACCTCCCATAAATGAGTTTGTTCTGGAAAATCTTAAGTGTGACCCATGCAAATAAGGTAAAATAAAAATGCATAATAAGCATAAAAGTCTCACTTTTTATCGGGAAACCCTTGAAGTGGTGCATGTGAGCAATAGAATGAAAATGAAATGCTCACGACAATTCAGAAAGAAGAAATGTGCATCCATGTTACTGCTCGGTCGGGGCTTTGCAGTGTGAAGGTGACTGGCTATGTGACAGCACTGGGGAGGTGCAGTCCTACTGTTGGCCAGTGCTTGGCTGAGTGTCTGGCAAGTCAAATCCTATTATCAGAAACCTGAAAGCAGAGGAAAAGGCTAAAAACAAGATTCACAGATATTATGTTTTTCTTAAAAAAACAACAAACCCTCATCAATTTTGCATGAGCTGGAGCTGTTATATCTGTGTCTTGGTCTAATTTGCTGTGATGTTCAGCATTTAAACCTGTAGCTCGGTTTCCCAAGAGTCACTTCTTTTCATACTGGTTAGAGTTGTGCAAGCTAACATTGTCTGAAATAGTTCTAAACTGGCTTATAAATGTAATGAAAGTGTGATGGGAGGTGAATTGAGATCATTAAGGTCAGTTAGAGCTTGCATTGAAGTAAACTGTATAGGGATGGGATGTTTAGTCTCTCCACTGCCTGTGATAGTTCTGGTGTGAACTCCTGTTTTACAGTATAGACAGCTTCCGCGATCCTACATGCCTCTTTGTAATAATCTATAGCTTTCATCCTGTATTTAAAAAAAAGGCAAAAAAATACATTCAAAAATCATACTAAAATGCTAGATAGAATCTCCTCCCTGGGCATGCAATTAGGATGTACAGTAATTATTACAGGGTAACAGATTGAATAAGAAGTGTGTTCTCATGGAAAGACTGCATCTAGGGCAAAAAGATAGATATGTGGTTGAGATACAAGACACGTGTATCACCATACATAAAATAGAGCATTAAGGCAAAGGAATTTAACTAGAGGAATTGAAGGTCTCAGAAACGGTTTGGGTCTGATGTATAAAACACATTCAGAGGAGTTAGTGGTAGGGTTGTGCCACAGACAGATCAAGTGTCTGGGCCACTCCCTTTTGTGGGCTTTTGTTTCACTCCTCATTTCTTTATTGCATTTACGTTGGCAAGCCTTCAGAGACCGTGGTTTTTTTTGCTGGTTGCTTCCCATGTTGAGAAGAAATTGAGAGAGTTCAGTTGCCCTGAACTGGCTGAAATGGCCGCCCTACTGGAGGAGTGTGCGAAGCGGCGGGCTCTGGTTGTCAAGGCTGAAAGGGCGGAGGTGAGCTCGCAGAGCTGTGGCAGGTGCGAACATAAATACCCAGGTGTCAGCTATTCAGCACTTGGTCTTGAAGCTGGAACTGGTCTCATACACGGAAAACAAAAAAAGGACTGAATGTAGGACTGACCCTGGAGTAGTAATATCTGCCAGCGGCTATATCGCCCTGCAGCTCACAGCTGGCAGTGCGCTGAAGCTCATCAGGTGTGAGCCAGGCCAGTACCTGGATGGGAGACTCCTGGGAAAGCTAAGGCTGCTGCTGGAAGAGGTTTTAGTGAGGACAGTAGGGGGTGCTCACCCTGCAGTCTGTGTGAGTCCTAATACCCCAGTATAGTGATGGGGACACTAAAGGCACCGTCCTTCGGATGAGATATAAAACTGAGGTCCTGACTGTCTGTGGTTTCTCGGAAAGAGTAGAGGTGTTCACCTGTCGCCCTGGCCAAATGTCTCATTGGTAAAGGCCAGTCATGGCTGGGTGGTAATCCAGATCTATGAACTGGCTTCATCACTCTTTTTCCCACTGAGAGCTGGTGTGTGGGGAGCGTTCTGGTGCACTATGGCTGCTGTCGCATCATCCAGGTGGGGCTGCACACTGGTGGTGGTGGAGGGGAGTCCCCATTACCTCTGAAGTGCTCTGAGTGTCCAGAAAAGCCCTATATAAGTGTAAGGAATTATTATTATCTGCCAGTGTAAAGTGGATACAAAGTTCCAGGTGAACTTTTGCCATGTTGCAATATGCAGTTTCGAGATTTGGCTGGAGTGTGGAAGGGTCACAGAGAGTTCATGAATACTGGGATGAGTCTAGATTGTTTCTCAAGTGTTTCTGATACCTCTGTAGCCGAGCAGAGTTTGCTTTTGCAGTTTCTAATCTATATGCTTTGAATTTGGATGATTATCTCAGGTTGCCCACAGTCTGTAATATTTCTACTCCAATTTCTGTAAATAATACTACACATTGCACATCGGTGTATGCTAGTGATAGTTTGCTTTATGTCGGCAATGTCTCTCAATCCCTGCTTTATCTGTGATCTATTTTTGATGCCTTAGGTGCTCTATATTTACATTTTTGCAATGGAGAAAACCATGCTACCTCTGAGCCACTGGATAAATACTACTAATATCTTGATTCTGAGAATTAGTCCATACACACTATTACACTAAATTATTTTAATAATCATACCAAACAGGTAGGCGTGGATTCAACAGGTGGGCACATTTTTTACAAGATTGTGTCTCTGTAATAAAAATGAATGTGCTACCTCACAAAGTTTACATCTGTCATTGCTCTTCCACTTGCTTTAGGTCACCTAGATAAGTTGCAGTCTCATTACCAAATTGTAATGGTTAGGGGAATGACCTATGTGTCAAGTGTTTTAACTTAAAAACTTACGATCTCATCATAAGCTTCCTGGCTCTTCTTTCCTTTTTTTACCTACATCTCCCTTTTGCTTCATAGTCCTTCATTCAAAACAAGCAAGTGTTAGTATTTTGGAATGGGGATTTGAGATTCAATCATTATGCATTCATTAACTTCTTGTGACAACATTTGGAACAACAGTGGAAGTTGAGGAAAATTGGAAATAAAGGGGAAAGTGAGAACAGGAAGCACTTCTTTACTCAAAGGTTAATATGTACTGTAGTTATAGGTTCCCTAGAAAATTGAAACCTGTTTGAAATGCTGAAGGCAAATGTTGACTGTTTACTGTTCTCCTTTGTTTAGTTGGTATAGCAGCAGTGACTAAAACTGAAATCCATAATGTATTCCAAACCTTGGGAAAGCAATACATAGGCTGGGAATTCTGAGGTATTCTCTGTCTAGGATTTCCTAGGAGGTAATGCGTTCAATTACTGAAACTGTCTTCCCCCTAGAGAAAGAATTTCATTCTAGGTGGAAAGAAGAAATGAATTAGTTAATTGGTTGATTAATGTATAGATTGTTTATAGGAGTAAATGTCTTACTGAAATAAGTTGGCAGTGACCTACGCAGATCTGAGGTATGTTGAAGATATCTTATTGGCATCCTGCAATGCTTCATAAGCTTGAAAGGAGAGCAAACAATGAAGAAAGTGCTCGGTAAAAAGGCTGTCTGATCTTAATACTCTCAGCCTGTTGCAATCAGTGATGCTATTAAAATGAGCTTGAGGAAAGAGGGTTTAAAGCTTCTTCCAGCTTTTTTTAATCACTTCCAGCAGTGTTTTTGCCCTCCCTATTGTACCAAGAAGATACAGCAGATTTTTCAAGTAAAGCCTCTATTTATAACTCATGCAGCTCTTGGAGTTTCTTAATTGTTCTCTGCTTTGTTTTCTGAGGTAGTGCGTTACTGCAAGGTTCACATGGAGGTCAAACATTTAACATTAAACACTTAAGGTGTGAAAGAACATGTTATTTCTACAAGATACTGGTTCTATAAAAAAACACAGTGGCACACCCATGATCTGCAGTGGCCGAAGGCCAAATGGTCTTTTTATTAGTCATGCTGCACTGTTATTAAAATTGTGATAGTATAATGTCATTCATTTTCAAACAGGTCATTAATCTCTAATTTGACACCTATTAGTTCAAATGCAAGTTTGTCAGCTTGGTGGTTGTCTCTTCATGTAGCATGTATGTAAATCTGGATCTTTAATAAGATGAAGGGTCATTGCATGATTGTTGTATTATAGTGTGTTTGTAATAGGTCATGTGCTACCATTAAAACTCCACTGAGGCCTGTTGGACATGAAGGTATATGACTAGCACTGTACCTGTATAATTGTGGTGGTCTACAACAAGTTACACAGTTGTATTGATGAAGCTGATTATCTAGGACCCTTCATAGATAATCATCTAGGTTTGAGTATCAGCATCACAGTGTGCAGGTTGACCAGAATGGTCTTTTCCAGTTTGTAAGCTTCACCCTGTTATTTTGCACTGTTAAAACGCCCAAGGGTTTTCTGAGAATGACACATCTGTTCTGGCTCCATAAGAAGTGTTTTTTTTAAATGGTGAAGCTACTGCAGAGTCTGAACCCCAGATGCACCAGTTGAAAAGACAGCCTTGAAGAGCAAAGACATGCCTTCTTCACACACTTTCTATCAATAATCGGCTCACAGAACAGACAAGTGTGGCTGAACAGCTTCAGTTCAATTCAGACAATCCCCTAAAGGCAGCAAAGTGCAAAATTTCATTTATGTGCAACTATGAAACGGGTGGAGTGTAAAAAAAGCATGGAACAATTCCACAGTTACAACAAAAGCTTCCAATGAACTGAAAAAGTATTTTAGGGTAGTATGGATAACATGAGGATTTGAGCAAATTTCTAATGTGAAGAGCCAGCTGTGGTCCCAAGTGGTTTCCAATTAACCAGCCTGCTTTTGCTTTTGTCTCCATATGAAATAAAGGAGACTTAATGTTGATTTGAATAGACCTCTTGTTTTTCTGCTGCACAGCATGTACGATTCTAGCAAGGTATTACTATTGAATAAGTAATAGGTTTATTCCGTGCTGAAAAAAGAAGAAAGAAAACACAACGTTTCGGCCGTGGAGCCTTCTTCAGGTGTGAGGACAACAACAACTTCTTCAGAAGGCTCTACGGCCGAAACGTTGTTTTCTTTCTTCTTTTTTCAGCACGGAATAAACCTATTACTTGCTTCTTTGCAGCCTACGCATGCTGACGCAGCTCCCCACCTGAATTACTATTGAATGCCAACATTCCCATTTGGGAAACGTAGAAACTACATGACATTGCACTGTAGAACAGGCTGAGTTTTACTGTCTGTCTCCGATGGGAAAAGGTTGTTTCACATTATAAATGTGCTCCCATACCTCATTAACACTGTTGCTGTGGAGAGTCTATATTTAGTTGTCATATACATGGAAGCTTGATGCGTTAAGATATATTCTGCTTTACAAAGACAGCCATTTCTGTGAGCAATATAAAACAGATTAAGAACAGTTTAACATTATCATCGTGTCTGTCAGTAATTATTTTTTGTAAGTGGTCTGGTGATATCTATCTACAGTCTCTGTTGAATGTGACATTTGTGTCATAGACAGATTTTACGGGTTCAGGAAACATTGGAAAAAAAAATCAGTTTTGTTTTGACAGACCCCATACATCCACTTTGTGCTTGGACCAGACCTACTTTTTGGGGGGGCAAAAGGTTGTATTATCCTCCTTCTGTGCCAAAATAAGGTGCTTTCTATAGAGTGATAGTTATGTCGCCTCCAGTGACTGATACGATCGAAGGCGATTTCTAAATGGTCAACTCGGGGGCCACAGAAGAGATTGCACTGAAGCCGCCGGTCTGCCCTTATTTTTCTCCCTTATACTAATGACCCGTTTTTATTTCCTGCAGGACACCGGCCCCGCCGCTAACTGGATTTGATTTATAAGAGGAAGCTCTGCAGTAAATGGCGTTGCTCTTGCTATCGCTGAGATGGAAAACAGCATTGTCGATAGGATGTGTCCTGATGAATAGCGGCGAGTGAAGATGTGGCTTCTTCTGTGTGTGTGAAATCGATGGGAAATAACTTGCCATGAGAAGAGTCTTTGAGGGCTTTGACAGTGCTGCGCTCAGGAGGCTCGATACGCTTCTCTTTGACCCCCCTGTTTGGCACCTCAGGAGTGGATATAAATAGGGTTCCTTTCGCCCCTCCGCTGCAGAGATCTTTGCTGCTGCTGCTGCTCTTTCCTGGTTGGGTGTGGATCTGTGGCCCGGGCTGTGGGGGAGGGGAGCCATGTCTCTGCACAAGCCCGCTCGGCTGAGCTGCGTGTGGAGAGGGAGGGGGCTCCGGCTCGGCTCTGGGGTCGACGGCCCCTTCGTTCTCTGGGTTCTGGGATTTACGCTCCAGGCCGTCGTGGCCTCCTCGCAAAAGCTGGACGACACGGACCCGGTGGTGACCACCAATTACGGCAAGGTGAGGGGATTTAAAAAGGAACTCAACAACGAGATCCTGGGTCCTGTAATCCAGTTTCTTGGGGTACCTTATGCAGCGCCCCCGACTGGAGAACGGCGTTTCCAGCCTCCGGAGCCCCCATCCTCATGGTCCGATATCCGCAACGCCACCCAGTTCGCCCCCGTTTGCCCCCAGACCATCCTGGAAGGAAGGTTACCGGAGGTCATGCTTCCTGTGTGGTTTACTAATAGCCTGGAGGTAGTCTCAACATATGTCCAAGACCAGAGCGAAGACTGCCTTTTCTTAAACATATATGTCCCAACAGAGGATGGTGAGTTAACAGCAGCAACAAACAGGGACTTTTTTCTGCCTTTTTTTCCAAACAATTCCAAGCATGATGATTTGTGCATGTTTTTTGTCTTCTATATGTGCATGCCGCTGCTTTCTCTGTGTGCGCGTGCGCGTGTGTGTGCGCGTGTGCGTGAGCATCAGTCTCCTAACTTCCTGTCCACGCTCATCCTGCCTTCCTGCACAGCACGCTCATCCAGGTGACCCCAGTTCCTCCTCTGCCTCCCCTCTCACGCTGACTGAGAAGGTCCATCATTTTGTCCATTGTGTGTGCAGGCACAATGAGTTGGGATAATAAAAGAAGGATCTATCTGATGTTAAGTAATGATCATGATGAATAAGAATTAAACCTTTAAAGAATATTTTTTTTCCTCTAAAGTTAGATAGTGGTGTTGCATGCTCCGACTGTCTGTGATGGAGCTCCATGTTATTTTTTAGTCTTCTATTCATTTTGCAGTAAAAAGAATATCCAAGGAATGTGCCAGGAAACCCGGCAAGAAAATATGTAGAAAAGGAGGTATGTATAAAATATAATGAACGCTGTGCCACGGAAGAGATTGTATTTATCGACAGCAGAGATGGTCGTCCGCTGGTGTTCTGTGAGGTGGAGAAGGTCAGAAACTTTCCTGTACTTAATGACGTCTCTGAAACTTCGTTAGGAAAAGGAGTTTGAATTAGATGCGAGGAAGTTGCACTTGCAAAACGTCTTGCCTCAAATAAAACGGATGGTATCCGTGTTCCATTGGCTTACACTAGCTGTACTGATCACGATCTCATCAGGGGCGGCAGGCCACTGAGATGCAGCAGCCTGGCAGGGCCTAGTGGAAAAACCAGGACAGGAACCATCATAAGATATACTGTATACCATTAATATGACTACTTTGGCTGGAAACAACATCATCATCAAAAAAAGAAAAATCGTTGCACGCTATTTTTAATCACTCACCTGGGGGAATCTACAGTATTCTCCATATGAATATTAGATGTCGGTTCCATTAAAACCCTTAAGTGCATCTTTCAGCACAAAAATAAAAAGGCTCTGTGTTGTAGACTAGCTCTCTGACGGGTCACATCGGCAGTCGTTACAGTCACTTTGCTCTGGTCTCTTTATCCTCTACCACTTCCCAGCTTGCCCCTTAGGAGGCTCTTCAAAGCTCCAGTGAGACATGCAGGGGGCAGCAAGTCCCCTTCAGGCTCAGGGCCTGTGTATTAACTGCCTCACCCTGACCAGGAGGTGAGTAGCCAGCCCCCTCCCCCCCGACCCTCAGCCACACACAGACACAGACCTCCCCACCTCGCCCCGCACAGCTCAGACAGGACTGTTCCCTGCAGCCCCCGTGAAGTGCGAACATCACATTCCTCTGCTCTCTGTCTGCACAGGCTGGGGTTTTTCATTTCAGCATAGTGGAAGAGAATTGTGTCTCCCCGATGTTGATTTTTAAACCATCCATTTTTTTCATTAAATAATAACAGCCGTTCATTTATTGTATCCTCAGTGCAACTGGTTCCTGTGAAAGAAAAGAAATGTCTCTTAAATTATGATATATAACCAGCCTGCTCTGCATTGAATTTTGCATCCCAAATTGGAGATTCTCTCTCATACAGCAAGTGCACGCCAATGAAATCTTTCAATTATTCTTGTCTGTTGGGATATTCTTAGCAATTTTTTTCCAGCCATTTTATTTTAATTTTGAGGCATTTGTATTTATTATAGTACTAGCTGTAATGAAGAATAACATACTTTTTCCTGTGTCACAAAAAGAATCTCAATGAAATGGAAAGAATGTCGATTTTTCCACCTTTGCAATTAAACTTGGAAAAAAAATAATACAAAACTGGGTTGGCAGGTAGCTTTTGCATGTTTTGGCAATTCTATCTCACCAGCTGAAACGTCTGATTCAGCCCTCTTATCTTCACTAAACACCAGTAAAATTACACCGCAGGCGTAGTACAGCTACCTACAAGCTTATTGAAACTGAAGTTTATAGGAGCAGGAAAAGAGCAACAATGTCTGGTCCAAAATCTTTTGAATTCATTGGCTAAGTTTCCCTGTGCGAAAGATTTTTTTTTTGGGGGGGATGTTAATTCTTCTGATGTAATGCCTTTTCTTTCTCTGAGCGATGCGTTGAGCCGGATTGGGAATACTGTACTGTGTTCGAATCAGCCCACGTCACATATTATTTTCAACACCCAACACAGCAGTTGCATCACAGATAAATTTAGCAAAATTATGAAAAGAGAATATTTTTTGTTTTTAAGGAAATCCTGAATGTGGTTTACATTCGCTCTGCATTTCTGACACCAGAGATCATTCCTGTCATTTTATTTATAAGCTGCTCAGATATATATTTTCAGAGTCTGGCTGCACTGTCCTGAGTCTTCATGGACACTTTGGTTATCATCCAATTTGCAATATTTTGGGCTGCATTTGAAACAGCCTCAAAATGTACTTTTGCAAGAGTAAACACTTGATATTACTTTTCTGTGTTCTTATTGTTACAGTGATTGCAGTCCACATGCTGAAATAATTTTTTCCAAAATGTACTTTTTTTCCCATTCCTGTGGAATTCTTTGCTATTTTTTTTGCAATATGGCCATAACAATGCTCCTTATTTTAAGCGTGCACGAAAGCTTAGCCAGTGTTTCTCACTGTGGAGAATCTTACCGCCAACATGATGTTCTCTGTTGTTTTTTTATTCATATGCTGTTATTTTCTTTGGGATGGTTATACAGTACTTGTCTATAGAAGACACTAGTGGCACATGTGATAACTGCTGTAAACCGGGAGATCAATGGATTGATGGATTTTGTGCTGTAAACAGAGAAACATGGGGATGGATCACACTCCTGCAGAATGCAGAGCCTAGTCTGTGCTGTTCAGCAGTGTGCACTCTTGTTAATGCCCCCAGTTTAAAAAATGCTAATCCCTCAGATAAGTGTATGTGTTAAACAAAAATCAA
Organism: Atractosteus spatula; assembly: GCF_055471065.1. NCBI lineage: Eukaryota > Metazoa > Chordata > Actinopteri > Semionotiformes > Lepisosteidae > Atractosteus > Atractosteus spatula. The sequence continues at coordinate 73,431,861 of NC_142709.1, read as the reverse complement.
ATAGACTACCTGGCTTCTTTCGGGCAGGTTTTATTAGAGACAGTCTCTGGGGGGCTGCCAGTAATATTGTGTGCATCCTTCAGGATGGTTGGACACAATTTCCTCATGCCCCTCTGGGAGGAGCTGCTTTGTTATTTATTTGAAACTTCAGTCTGCGGGTTTATTACAGTGTGTGTATTTGACTGGATCTGCATGCCCTTCAGAGGGGCGGCGCTTATAATTGGTCCTCATTGAAAGGAACGGGCTACTGAAAAGGAGTGTGTTTCTCTGTATTTGGGTGCAACACTGCAAAACAAAAGAAATCTGATCTATTAAGTAAACCCTCAGTTAAAACCACCATCCTCATCTTTAGAAATAAGTTGCATTGTCTTTCTGTTGAGAGGTGTAATCTGTAGTTAATTTGTTTTAGAAGAAAAGGGGTTTGGACAGTAGGTGTTTGGCTGGTTCAGTTCATCAGATACTGATTTTTATGTTATTTCTGTTTTTGTTGTGGTGAGCTTTAAAAGCACACTGCTGGTGACATTATCTGCTGTTGTGAAAAATCTGCTGTGAGATTTATTTTAAATCAAGGGAGCACTGTAGGTGGTCACCACTGCATAATAGCCAAGCAAGAGTGCAGGTTTTAGTGTGGAAACTCCAGCTTCATGGGGACGCGTGGAATAAAAAAGCAATAAGAAAGGGATCACAGACAAATCCATTGGCATCAGCCGACAAGATAGTCAGGGGCTTTGCTGCAAGAATGTGCCTTTTGAAAATCTGAACGCTGCGGCCAGGTTTTTCAATAGATGAACTGGATCCTCAGGGAAGCTCTATGTCTGTGACGTGTGTGTCACGGTGAGGGTAAAACATGGCCTGCTGAACGTCCTCACGTTTCGCTTGTCTTGACCTTGAAGGTGACCCTTCCACACTGCGTTGTCTGGAGCCCCTCAGCCTCATTTCCCTTGGAAAGGATGGAAGTGCTGATGCTCTTGTGAGTTTGGGTGCTTACTGTGGTTGTGCATTGTTCCTACTTTGATTCTCAAAATGGACTTAAGTGCTTGAGCAAAGTGCTTGTAGTCAAAGGGAAAATTATACCAGATACAAATCTGTCTGGTAAACCAGGACTGTTTCGAACATAAGCCTTATCATTCTGGATCTGAAATGTTATTTGATATCAGAGCTGCTCTTGGGTACACTGAGAAGGGCAGCAGTTTGTCTTGTTGCTGGCAGGAGATCATACATGTAGCTCTCAGGACCAGCTCTAGGCCTCACTTTCCCAGTGTGAGAGACAGGATATGTAGAATCTCTCCTTGAGAACAGCATCCAGGGTTTTATGAAGGTATTTTATATCTTTAGCACTAAGGAAAAATTGACTTACTGATGCAATTACTTAAATAGTTATTTCTAATGCTGTGTTATTACATGGGACTCTTCTCTGTCTGAAGGAACTTAAAATGAGTGATCTAACAAAAGTAGTGCAGTAGTACTAGTTACCACAGTTCTACAGCTGACAAAGGATAAAATATTTCCATAACTGCAGTCTTTTTGCAGTTTTAGAGCAAGTACTAAGAAATTAAAAGGGTTAAATTTAAAACATTAAAGCACCAAAAAGGAGTATTTTTAGTTTTATCATTATTGTGGAGTACAAAATGAATATGAAACTGTTTACACAATATAATCCTGGAGGCAAAACTATCCCATTTGTCAGTGCGAGTGTCTTTTGGCACCTTGTGTGGTAATTCTTGATTGTTTCTTGTGTGATCATTCTTCCTGGTTTGCAGAAAGTTTGGGAAAAAAAAACATTTTAGGTTGAATCCTTACCTTTAAAAAAAATGCACCACTATGTTAGCAAGATTAAAAACAGCTCTGAAATGATTTGGGAAGGCTCCTGATTGTGATATATCGAACACTCCAAAGCCACTATAATTTGTCATTAAATATTGATGGCAGCGAAAACAGAATCCGTTTTGGTCCTGTGATATTTTATAAATGTTTTATAAATGACACTTAAACAGAATAAGCATGTGAGGCTAATGAGCCTAATTCCCCACTTCTGTTGACACTGATGCTCTTGCTGGTGAAGGGGGAGTAATGACACGCGAGTAAACTGCAGCGCAGCTTTCTCTGATACTGATTCCTCCCAGACCGCCCGGGTCACTGTCGCTGTGCACTGCAGGTTCTCATGCATATTTAAGACATGCAGCTTGCAAACGGGGAGGGAGGAGGTCTGCTTCACATAAAATAGCCACCCAAAAGCTCACCAGACTGAGGTGGGCAAAGAGCTAACCAGTCTGCAGATAATTATTTTTAAATAAGACGTTTTTGATTTAAGATATCAGAACCGTTCCAGAGATATGATTTCAGAACTCCTTGTGAGGAAGTCTGTGCGGCTGCAAGAGAAAGCCCATTGCTGTGGTACGGGGCGGTGGCTCTGTGGAGAAACTGCTGTCACATGCGGAGCTGTTTTTAAATGTATTAACAACTTTGCCCAGTAAGCTGCAGCTGTATTTTTCCTGTTTAAAATGTAAAAATAAAACAACAGATTCTTGACTTTTCTGTGGTGCGTGCGTGCTCTCCCACCATTTTGTTTTTTTGTCAAACTAGTCAGTCCTGGAGGTTAAAGAGCATAAGAAAGGTACTGACTAAGGAGCCATCCAGTCCATCTAGCCTGTTTGGAAGTTAGTAGCTGATGGTCTAAGGGTCTCATCCTGCCATTTCTTGAAAGTTAACAGAATATCAGCTTAACAACGTGGATGGGTAGCGTGTATACTGCCACAGCACTTTGTCCTGGTCTCAGTTTAAAATGCACGTCTGTGTAGTTTTCACTTGTGTCCTCTGATAAAGGGAAGTTCAGACCCGAACCTTTTTCAGAGACCTTTGTAGCCCTAAAACAAACACAGGACAGTGTCCCTGTGCAGGAAAGAGGTTTGGATTTGAGTCTCTCTGCAGACTGTAGTATTGGTTTTTGAGTTCTGATGGTAACTGAAGGCTGAAACCATAGAACACAGTACTGCTGTTTGCTGACCCCAGAGCTCAGGAAAATTTGATTGCATTGCTGCAGTTACATTTATACATCTAAACATCACTAACCTCAAGAAATGGCCACATTACAAGAAAACAGCGGTTTATTTCCGAGCTCTGTTTGCCCAGAGAGGGACTCGTTTCAGGTCTCATTACAGTGGGTGTTGGATGTGTGCAGTGGACTTTAGCCACAGACTCTATACCCAGAAGCAACCTGCTCCTCCTCCTGAATTCTCAGCTGTAGGGTTCAGTATAGTTCCCCCAAAGGATATATATTGATATACCTTTGTTAACAGTGGATGATAAAGTCAGTGTAATGTGTTTATTTGGTGTGTATGTCTAATATTTTTTCATTTTGACTTGACCTGGTCAGTTCCAATTCTGATGAATATGCCTTACAGGTCCCAAATCATGGATTGTTAGGGTGGATTATTTTGAAGATCCAGGCTTTGGTGTACCCATCCATCCATAAACTGCATTTTTATGTTGCTCAGGGAACATAGGACACAGAAGACAGGCCTGAGAGTGCACCACTGCTCTTTCTGGATTCCAGCATGGGTTTGGGGGTGATGTACAAAACAAGCGTTTCACCAGGCCAGCATTGAATCTAGGGCAGAAATGATGTGAGGCAGCTATGTTAACTGCCATGCCACAGAGCTGCACAGAATTTGAGTTCATTTAGCAACGTTCTAACAGTCAGAATATAGACCGGCAGTGCATATTTACTAATAAATTAAGTTGAAAGCAAAAAAGGGAACAGTTGTTTGAATTTACTGATTAATGTGATCTTTAAAGCCTGGGTTTTACACATCTTTCCTGAATATGCCCTACAATTCTCGAGAGATTATGGTTCAATGTTTGTAATTGTGAACTGCAGCATTTCTCATATTTGCTGTAGTGTAATATTGTACTTGGATTTAATTTGCTGAGAGAGGCTCAGAAGCTTTTGATTTTAAAATTTCAGTATTACAAACAATCAGGGTTATTGTAGTAATTTTATCTCTGAACTGTGAACATTGAATTAGTGTCATGCTTTAGCAGAAATGTGAGCTTAAAGATGAAGCGCAAAACTCCAAATTTTGTTTGAAGATTGGCATATAAAATGTGATTTGGTCTGTTTTACCCTCTGAAGAGTGAATATTTTGTAGGCTGAAGAAAGAAGTAAAAGAATATAACCACTTCTCCTTAAAGCTCTTGATAAAATGCACGCAACACAATTATGAGAGATTTACAAAAATCCAGGAAGTGTGTCCATTTATCTTGGCTGAACTCTTGTGTGTTTTGCTTCGTAAAAATGCTCAATCAAGCTGCCAAGTTATTTTAATTACAATTTATGCTAAATACAAAAAGGACTCTGGGTTTGACAAACTGGTGTGCGGTATTTGGCAGTGTTCCTGGAGACGCACTGAAATCCATTCCTGAAATAAAGGCCGCACATCAGACCTGGGAAACAAACACCAGTGACTAAACGCTAGCTAGTGAAGATAACAATGGGCAGACCTGACCCCGGCTTTGTTTATCACCCCATTTCAAGCTCTTTTTCAGCCTTTAAACTGGAGCTTAGTTTAGGGTTTTCTGGGTTTTTGGTTGAATGGCAGGTGGCGGCAGAGCAGTGTGGGGCTGTCTCTCGCTCACTCACTCGTGTTCAAACCCTCACTTTCTTTTCCCTTTAAAAAGAACAGAAGGACTTTGGTAAAACGCCAGATACAATGGCAGTGAGTGCCTGTATACCAACATACAGTCCATGCTATTATGAGAACAATATCTTATAGGATTATTTGTGGTGAAAGTCACAGTTAATATGAACAATCTTGCTCTATTTTAATGAGCGTGACCACAAACGACACTATGCCAGCAGTTTTGAATATGAAGCCTAATGTGTGGAAATCATAAATGGTAGTCTGTGATTTAAAATTTACCACTTCTTGTTAAAACAATTATTCAATATAATATTAAATAAATTGTGGGAAAATATCTGCTCGCCAGTTGTTGCACTTTGTCACAGGCTGGAGAAAGTCTAAGAGCTCTCAAGCCTATTAGTGTGGAAGAGCTGCCTGTCTGGCCAGTACAGAGACCCTGACTAGTTCCACTCACCTTCAGCAGAGCTGCTTGCTGGCTTCATGCCGGAGAACAGCTACAGTTTTAAAAAAGACATGGAAAATCTTACTGGGATTCCCCATAAGAAATTTAATTTATTGCCTTATCTTCACCGTCTTGAGTTTCTTTTCAAGACAAAAATAAGATGTCAGACTTCAACAATAATAGGGTTTGAAGCAAAAGAACTGTATAGTTTTTTTCTGCCTTTTACTTTTGCTGTTCTTGATTTTGCATCTCTTGATTCGCTCGTGGAGTGTTTCCTAACCTCCTGCTGCTTGTTTTTCCAATATCTTGACTTCCAGCCCTTGGCCAGCGTTTCGTTAGCAGTTGCACGTTAAGAGCAGTCATTGGTGTGGCTGGCCCAGTGGAGCGCTCCTTGGTGCCGGTCAGGGGAAGCCGTGCTTGTGTACGAGTCAGGGTGTTTTCTCCATCCTCTCCTGTTCCCACCTCAGATCAATGGCGTTCTCCATGGCTGCAGCCATTACTTAGGCAGCTCAACACATCCTGCAGCTGTAATTATATTACTACTGTCAATAACTCATCACTCCCATCATTAAGCATATCGGCATCCCTCAATTCGGCGATCGGTGTTGTTTTTCTGCTTTTAGCTTTGTTACTTCAGTGCCCTGATCACCTGCTTTGTTTGTTCTGTGGAATTGTTCTCCCTCATCTTAACTTGAGATGAAAAATGTACATATTTAAAATTGCAGCATGTTTTGTCCTCAGTAATACTTTGTGTATGTCTGCCCTACGTGCTGTGTATAGTACATGATGTGTTGCCATGCTTTGGTTATCGTTTACCAGATAGAATTGTTTTTACTCTAGAACAGCCCCAGGTTCAGTAGTTCTGCCTTCAGACATCATCGAAATCCACTTCATTCTGTAGTGTTTTGGGAGCGAAGCTGATTTCGAGTGGAAGCAGTATTGAGGTCATTAGTATTAACGTTGTCAACTAAATGTGGAACAGCGGTTTTCACACTCTGCAGACAGACTGCTGCTGCGTGTTGTTGTCCAGTGTTCATGGTTTTGCTGCTGACACCTTTTACAGGGTGTGTGCAGAGTGTCCATTTCAACATCTGTCGGATGAAAGCGCACTGGCTGTTTCTTCCCATGGATTGGGAATGCAGTGAAACTCTTTGTAAGATGGAGCGAAGGACCGCCAGTTTTTGAAGAGAGAGCATGAATTACACGCTGAGCACGTAGCAGATGCTGGTGTGTACGGTGTGGGACTAGAGCGATTCCCCCTGACCCAGGTCCAGGCTCTCTGCTTTCATCGGCCCCGGACATGAAGCAGCAGGGGGATCTTTCATTGGCACATTCATCTGCTGGCCGACAAGCCAATGTCATTTACAAGTATTTGGCTAAGAAATCGGTTTGATAAAAGCAGCTTCTGATTTTCCTCAAAAAGGCATTTGACAGATTTTGGCTTTGGGCATTGCTCAGAATTCTCCATTGTCTTGATTAATGTTTATTGAAAGCTAAAGGTCGTGTTTTTTTAATGTATGCATGAGAAGGTTCTCTAAGTCACTGTTAACATTCATAGGAAGGTTATTTTTTCTTTAAAAAAAAACCTTTTTTAATTGAATTGCAAAGAGCTAAGGTTATTTAACCACAGAAACAAAGAGTAGATATTCACACTTCTATCGTGATTAAAGATGACAGCTGTTTTCAGGTATCATTTTATTTAGTTCTGTGTCTTGCAGCATCACCATTAGAAGTTGTGTGACTGAAGTCTAAAGCCAGGGCTTCAAAGCTGTTGTCCAAGTCCAGGCAGTTTCCTTTCCTGTCAGACCACAGGTTTGAACAGTAGCCGCCTGACACATTGGCCACAGGTGACACAGAGTGTTTGGGTTTTTTTAGTTGCCTACAACCCCTAAAGCTTCTGAAACAAAATGTGACTTAAGCAGGGTGCTAGTCTCTGGGGTTTTTGGAAGGAAAGTTACATATTGTGAAAGAAAATGTTAGCTCCAAGATTGATCTGAGCCAGTGTGTTGTGCTGTTTCACTCAGCATGAGAGTCTTTGAGTCTGATGGACTCTTCAAAGGGACCTAAAAGAGATTCAGTGCAGTAGATCAGAAGGTCCTGTTGGGCAATGAAGTGAGGTAGAAAGTCAATTACAAGGATTTAGTTATACAGAGCAGACCTGGTTCAGGTATTCAAAGTCCTCTCAGACGCCAGTGCAAACTAAGGGAAAGTGTCTTTAAAACCGCAAACAGGTGACATTTCATTAAAGGATTGTGGGAGTCTTGAACGAGCTGCTCAGCTATGTTATTGAAATTGCAGAGGCTGATACCATTACCTTTTACAAGAAATCACTAGATATCATTGGATATCATAGTTAGCTACTATCAACCCAACAGACTAGTTTGCCAAAACTACTTTCTTCTCATTTGTAACTTTTGTCCTGTAGAGGAAGCACTGGCACTATGTATTTTAAACTATTTAATTCACTAGAACATCTTAATTCATCACTTGTTTGGGAGTGTAATAAACATCTGAATTCCTCATTATGCCCAAACAACAGGAGAGACATTTGATTTCATTCAGCTTGTTTACAATTCAGTGTTTATATTTCTTCAGGCAGTCTGGCAGAGGAAGTCGGGTTATTGGAGTTCGCCTGATAGGGCACATCTGAAGAGCTTAGGATTGTGTCTGTCATCAGTCACATCTCATCTGCGCACACCTGAGATACAGCCACAAGCAGCTGCACAGCTCCTGTCTCCGCTGCAAGTTTTCACATTAATCTTTCTAACAAAAAAGTCAGTAATCTGTGGTCTTCTATGGGGATTTCCATAGTGCTTGCAAGTTAACCTTTCAATGAAAATCAGCTCAAGTTTCAGTGTTTTAAAATGAGAAAATGAAGTGGCTAAATTCCGAAAACCAAGCAAACCTCACACAGAGAGGCTCCTTGTGAGCTGACAGCTGATGCAGACTGCTCCTCCAGACACGCTCTGCTGCTGTGGGAGAACTCTGTTCTCCGGTTTACACTAAAACTTTCTGCTTTGTTTGGCTTCTGTGATTTTGCAAAGGTGCTTAGTAGACTGATCACCGATTCCCGCTGACATGTAATTGTCATTTTTTTCCATAAGAAAAAAGCTATTTGAAGTCTAATGATGATTTGACAGACTTAATAACCAACTACTTGGCCCTTGCGCTGCTCTAGGAATTAAATTTTTGACACACTAAAAAGGGGGCCAGTAAATCATTTTTCATCACTAATTATTAGAATGAAAGGGAGGATTAATGATTAATGAGATGAGAGGCTGTTGAAGGACAGATTGCCAGTGAAAAGAGATGATGTCTAGGTATCCTGGAGTGAAATGATCAGTAAAAAAGGGGGCTAAGTGGCACAGCTGTGATTTTCCTCACTGTAGAGCCGGGTTCAAATCCATCTTAGATCTTAAGAGTGACAGGTGTTTGGCAGGCTCAATCAATCTGAACATTGTTCAGCGTAGTGAGGAGGGTAGAATGACTTTCATAGACTTTTTTTCCCTGCACAGTAGAATTTCACCCTCATTTTTGGAAGTCGTTGTAGAATTTAGAAATATCATTGTACCTACAGATGCATTGGTAGTATTTTCTATTTATAAACCATATGTATTAATTAAAAACCTCTATCCACCTGCTGCTTGTGACATTTTGAAACTGATGCCCAATGGTGGGTTCCTTATGGTATAAGAAGCAAGAAACCCCTGATAAACAGCAGCTACAAATGATGTGCAAATAGAAAAAGAAGCAAGTTTTGTAAGCAGAAGCACTGTTTCAAAAACTCCTAGCTGATAAATTACCCTCATTCTTCCTCAGAAACTCTACCTTAGAGTTTCACATACTAAATTTTACATTTGTGGAAATGAGGGAGTCAGCTCTAGGATAAAAAAGCAAAAGAGAGTGAAGGACAGTGATGAGTAGGGAATGATGATCAAATATGATTATTATATTACCAGTCATAATAACTGAATTTGGACATTTGTCATGAAATGTAGGTATACAGGGCACTGACATTTTAAAACTCTTCTGTGGATATAGGTAACCAGTATTGTGAGTCCTGTAACCGAAGACTACAGCCATGGCAGAAAAGCTAATATCTTTGATAGTTTTACATTTTTACTAGCTTGATGTCCCAAAATCCAAAAGTGCTGTTATACTTCCATTTTTTATGCTAACAAAATCTCAGCATACAGGTAAAGCACAGCAGAAGGGAAATCATAGGACATTTCTTGATTGTATTGTATTGTATTGTAAGCTGTGTTGTATTGTGTTAGCGCAAATCAACTTAGGCAATGTCTCCTGCGCTTTTCATGAGCTCTAAATTGCAACAAAAACTTGAAATGCAAGAAATCTCCTACAGCTTTTTTCCCTTTCTCTCTGTTATTCACTTTCAAGGACCTGCAGCACGTGGCAGCAAGCTGAATTGTGATGATGGAAGATATGAAAAAGCATGCTCTTTGTTGAAAGCAAAATAACTTGAAGAAATGTGTAATTTTCAAGGCAAATCTGACACCAGAAGCTCGCTGTCTGACCTGCCAGATTGTTGCTTCTGGGTGGAAGCGCAACAGTGATTTCCGTTGCAGGTTTGGTATTTAAAGACTCGAGAAGAGAATAAAGCGAGATTGATGTTATGATGGATAGTCGTTGACTCCTCACCTTTTTCCCTGCATTTCAGCATATCGAGCCTTTGTCAAATGGCAGGGAAAATCTGCAAAGCTATTACCTTAGTGTCTTTCTAAATCATGTGCCTCTTCAAAGAAATGGCTTCAGTAATACCTACCATTTACCTGCCAAATTATCTATTACATTTTCTGCTTTACTTCAGGCTTGGTTTTTTTTTCACTCGGGGGAAACACTGAAATAGACAAGAAAGGTTCATTTTGTACGCTGTGTGCCGTTTTACAGTATTTGCTTTATTTATTTCTGTTCGTATCAGCAGTGGGTTCATTGCAAGGTTTTAGTCCAGGGAAACAACTTCTGGATCCATCTGCAGGCAGGAGTGTTTGCAGCTCTGGAGATGTTGGGAGTGAAACCGCTCTGGCTAGGTAAAAAAACGAAACAAGCTACTCCATGAGCCACCAATTATGCTGTTTATAATAGTAGTATTGTTACGACATCATCCATAACAGCTGCACATTCAGTGAATTTATAATTGTGAGATAAAAGCAAGATTACTTTAATTGAATTCACTGATGTTGGGAACAAGGGTATTAAAATCATATTGTGGAATTAAATTTGCTATGAATTAAGATATTTTGAATAAACAAAATAAAAACAAAATTTGTTAATCATATGAGATTTTTTTACCGGGAAGCCTCACTGAACAATTTAATCACAGTTCTTTCTAAATTTAATTTTCCCTATAATTAGCATAAGACTCACTTGATATTGTGTGTGAAGTCTGCTGTGTGCGTGTCGGGGAAAGAAAAGCTGTAGCACTTGCAACGTGCTCTATTTTTCACTGTAAGAAAGACTCTCATTTTATCTTAATGATACTTTCAACATCAACATCTTCATAAACACTTAATTAATTTAGGGTTTATTATTTAATTGCTAATAAGTTCTTGGTAAAAAATGGAATTTAAAGGTCAAAAACTGTTTAATCTAGTAGAACATTTGTGGAGTGCTTTAATGAACTAAACTCCTTCTTTCTCTTCCCTTGGAAATTCAGTATTCACTTCTAGGACTTGGGTTTCTAAGTGTCCATCTGCTCCAAAGACGTGTTCTGCCAGTTCAAGGGAAGCAAGGAAGAATGCAGAAATCTTGAATTAAACTTTCATTTAGAAAGGAAACAGGAAATGACAGCTCCCTGAGTACAGATTTCTTTCAACCCTTTACAGTGAGTGAATTCTGAAGAGGAGTGTTTTGTTCATGTTTACTTTTATAATTGGAATATGGAGAAGGACTATATCTTTTCAACCCCCTGAACTGAACTACAAAATCTGGTGTTATTTGCCAGTGTCTGGCCTCATTGTCACCAAGCTCTGATGATCCTCTGTCACGTATCATTAAGGCCATGTGGCCAATCACTATTAAACCGTCTCTGGGTCCATCTTTGCAGGCTGGGCTATTTTAATAGCTTGCAGTGTGCATACATTAAAAGATAATTAGGCGATCTCCAGTGACGATCTCAGTCAAGAGTCAATTAGAATGAGTTTTTTGTTAATGTCACAATGAATATAGAGATAGCAAGACTGCAAGAAAAGCTTGACAGATACTAATTACCGTGTTCAGTCTGGAGACCCTGTGGAGTTACAAGCACAGTACCTGCATAGCTTATTTTGATCCTGAGACACAGAAGTTGTTGCAGAATTTAATTTTTAGGTTAACCCCAGAATCCTGTGGTTTATAATTTTACTATGTGTGCATTTATGTGTGTACATTTTTACCAGAAGGATTTAGTTCTCCGTTTTGGTAATGTATTGTATCTCTATGCGAAAACTCATGCCAAGGACTCGCTGACAAGGTCTGATAGGCTACTCTGAGGCTACCTTTTTCTCTGGTGCTGCGATGGACTGGTGTCCTGTACAGGGCTGGTTGATTTTTTTTCCCCTGCGGTTGTGAGATCCAGGGTCCCGATAGCGCAGTCCTCACCCACGAATGCCTCTGTGATTAGGGAAGGATGTGTGCTGAGATACCCTTGTGTGGGATAACCATCCATAAACTGTAGCACGTGTTTTAACAGCAGTGTTGGAATATTACAGCCACTGTTCTAATAGAGACAGGCGGCTGAACCTCCTTGAAGAGACTCCTCAATGCTCCACTGCTCAGCTACCTTTTAGGCCTGTACCGTTAGCTCAGTGAACTAATGGTAAGAAATCGACTCTGAAGAACTGTAATTCAAACCACAACACAGTACTAAGCTGTTGGTAAATGGGGCCCTACGAAACAGATTTATATCATGCTGTCCAGGTGCTGTGTAAATGATTTTTAAGCAGTTGATGATAATGCATTGATAATAATGCATCGGTTCATTTAACAGATTCATCCGACAGTAGGAATCGACAAATGTCAAACTGAAGGCTAGATTCCTGCAGGCGAGGGGTTTTCATGTTTTAGTGGTTTTGAAAATTTCACCCTGCTATTCCTTAGAACAAGAGAAAATAAGAAATAGGACAGATTAGGATAATTAAGATATGAATTACCTTTGATGTGGGCCCTTCGATATTAAAATATTTTGTTCTTCCAAATCCTCTCGGGTTAAAAACCATCAGTAGCTCAGACCTGAGATCTAATCATGTCCCAAAAATCCCTCTTACAGTGATCAGCTGTTGCCTACTGTCTGCTGAAGCCTTGCAGAGACCAGGAATAGTTGGTCCCTGGGTTTGAGTTGGTCACAAGGTTTGAGAAACCTTGTCCACAAAGTAACATGGTCATTCCAGTGATTAGCTGGTTTCAATGTTATGCTGGAAGGAAGGGCAGCTTTATGCTGAACCTTCAACTGTTTTGCCTTTTGTCCTTTTTCTCTGTTCACCATGACCTGGCTCCTCTCCTCTCGCAGTTGGGCTGACTGTTCCTCCTTACCCATGACTTCTAGAGCTGCACCAGCAGAGCACCGTGTTGAACAGTGCTGCAGGCTAGCACTTTATTCATCCAAATCTGCACCCGCTCAGCTTCCTCAGATCGGCATGTGACAATTTTTGGAAGAAAGAAACCGAATAGTATGACAAAAAAAAAACATCTCTGCACATTTCAGTTTGTCCTTGGACATGGGAGAACTGGTGAAATAGTGTTGGGTAGATATTGTTTCCTCACACATTTTTAAACCTTTACAGCCTGGTGTTGAAGACAATACCCTGGTTTCCTTTAAGAAATGTCTAGATGAGATCTTTGGATCAATTAGCTGCTGATTATCAAATGGGCTGGACAGGCCTAATGGCTTCCTCTTGTTTCCTACCTCTCTGTGTTGTAAGATGAGTGAGAGCTCTCTCTCCTCTATCACCGCAGGTTGGGTAGCAGAATGTAGCCCCACTGAAAATCAATCAGCCTGCATTATTAGGTCAGTTACAGAGCAAGGAAAATGATAACCTGAGCAAGGTGAACATGGGTAGCTTGTTCCAAGCTTCTATAAGCCTTTTCCCGTTCCTGCTTTTAAACGTTCTTCCACACAGTTTTCACTTCCTTCCTGGTTTTTGTTTCACTTTACTCCACTGGATTGACTATGTTTACTGATATCTGCAGGGATGTGAGCATATGTTGTTTAAGCTTATTGTCTATGGGCCTGAAGTTTAGAAAGCAGCATACGCACTTGGGAATATGAAGGTATAATGGAAAAACCTTGCACTGTGTATTATTATGAAAACATGTGAAATATTTCCAGACAGTATGTGCAATAGCTGGGTTGGGTTCTTGTCTTCATGCAGTGTCTTCCTGGGGCTGCTGGGCTACGTGATGTTAAGGTGACCAGTCTCTGGAATTGTGAAGTATGGTCCTCAGCTTTGATCAGCCTGATCCTCTATACTGGTACTCACCTGTACTGTATGTACAGCACAGTCTCAGCCACCAGCAACTCTCTCCTCTTGGCGAGAGTCAGCAGTGTTGCTGTCTTCATGAGATGCAGGGGTTGACTGTAAAATAGTCATGATGAGAATGGGACTTCCTGATGTTTGTATAGTGTCAGATACTCTATGTCCTTCAGGCTCAGAATAAAAACGTTGTTCATTTCCACACAGACAAAGCGTGGATTATTCTGTTTGGTGCCTTATAGGAGGAAAATGGCAAACAGACCATTCATTTGCTAAGGACAAATTGTCAGGGGTCACGGCTGGAGACACGGGGACGGGCTGTTGCACAGCACTGTTCGAAAGAGTGATCCTGTAGGTGCTGTGTGTGTGGCTGAAATGACGACAGCACGCCGATTTGGCAGAGGCTGACACAACATCCAATCCTCTTTTAATAAATTAGGTGAAAACAATCTGGAACACTTGGATGCAAATGAAATAAAGCCCAGTAATCTGTGCATCTGCCAAATGGCATGTCGATGTTAAAGATGAAATTCCTGGGGCTTTAGAATGGGCTTATTTGCAGAGTTTCTTGTTTATGTGGTTTAAAAACAAGCTCTTTACAAAACAGGCTGCTGCTAGTGTAGAACAGCTCTCCAAACAGTCAGAATGTTGCATTCTGATTGAAATCAGGATTTTTGTCTAAAAGAGGCTTTGTTCCAGCCTTTACTTTGTTTTTAGTTCAATGCTTTCCACTTAATTAGCTGGCCATAGCAGTAATTGCTGTTTTTTCTCAATCTGGTAGTTTGTAGTAATTATGCAGAACTCTTTTAGAAATAAACAGTATTGGTTAACTCACCCTTTCTGGTGTCTTTCAATCATGTTTATTGTATTCTGTTGCAGTTACAAAATGCAAAAATGTAATATTGCCTTTCCTTTTTTGATTCACTTCTATTGGAATAGCAAAATATTTTTTTTTACATAGGAAGGCAATTATCCTTGTATGTACTTATAGAAAAAATGCAGTACTCGTAAAAATAAGAAATCCAGCCCCGAAATATAAATGATGGACAGCAAGCCAGCTGTACTGCACGGTGTGGTGGTGCTCTGCTACAAAGTAACCTCTACACTAGCAATTGTACAGATTGAATGACTGTTTAGAATATTAGCACTTAGGAAAATTGCAATCCGTTTAGTAACCTCTTTCTGGTGTGGCACAGGAGTTTATTTCTATTAAGCACAGGACAGGAAATTATCCAAATGGTCTCTGTTTTCTGTTCAGCTTGAAGCAGACTTCAGAAGCATAAGGGCTTTAGATGTTATTAGCAGTGGATATTGAACTTCAGAAGATATATGGGACTCGCCATTAAATTTAGGACCCTGTTTTTATCTCTGTGGTGTAATTAGGTGCAGAGGAGACTAATTGTTAATGGCATGGCCTTTATTGCAGTAGGTTTCTTTTATTTTAAATGGAACAGTCTGCTTTTGTGAGGTATAATTAGGTTTTATAGCATTACCTGGACCAAGCTTTTCCTTGTGGTTTTTACATTTTTACCAGCTGGTATTTTGAAAGCAATTAGTAGAAACCTAGCTTTTGTCTCTCAAAGCACCGAGCACGGTTTATTTTCCAAAAGCCTGGAGTTTCTTTTAATATCCCACCTTTTTCAGATAAAGGGATATAATACCAGCAAAGGGAGAGACTTTTATTTCTGTTACCCACACCAGTAATGGCAATAAGACTCCTTCTCCATCAGGTCCATTCCAGGTTTTACTACATATACAGTAGGTTCTTATGCAAATTGTGTAGCTGAATCGGAATAGTATTCGTAATATTTCTTTATCTCTACTTGTTCGTCTATGGAAATTTAACTAGATAGGCATGACATATCCAGCACCTGCGGCTGGCTTATGTACAAGATTCTGTGGCTTGTAAAATGTGAAATGACCCCAACTGGTGTGTGGTAGGAGCTTTATCTCAGTCTCTGGGAAGAGGTCTACTTCTCACTTTATTAAACATCATGTGTGGAGACGGGAGAGGTATTCCCTGAGGAAGGCAAACCAAATATTCGTTTCGAATTAGCGTGTGAAGAGCTGTCACAAGGTAAAATAACAAAGCACTTCAGAAGTGATGTACATACCCATAGAAAGTTTTATTAAAACAGTAAGTTGAAATATAATAAACAACATACTGTATACAAAGGGACTCAGTATGTTCTGAAGTTTTCCTTTAATGGAACCTTTTAGAAAAAAAATGTTTAAACATTTGATCATTTTTTTTGCAATGTACATACAATAGTACAGTCTTTATTGCCTCTTTATCTAAATGTATTCTTTAAAGAAAGTAAAACAAATGTTGAGATCTAATTAGAGTGGCGATTATTTTAGTACAATAGTACACTCGATGTAACCTCACAAAATTTGGAGGGACAATCTCGAGAGCCAGGGTGTTTGAGATTGTGCTCTGCAGTGGCATTTCTGGGGAAGCTAAATAAGTAACCAGGTAGAGCTGTGCTGCATTGCGGCCACTCCAACACAACTATATGCACATTTTTTTATTGTGAGTTCAAATTGCACTGTGAGACTGCAGATGACCCGTTTCCGGGGATATTGATTTCTAGATAAGCAATTAGTCCAGCTTAGCCTGTTTCTTGTTCAGATTATTACTGTATGTACAGACTTTGCTCGGAGCAAATACAATTTGGTGGTGTAAATAAAACATTCAGCTGACAGCTGACCTCTGTGGTCTGGGGTCTAATCAAGAGTTTAACCTCACTGCTGGGCTCTTGTGTCTCTGCTGCTCCTCTTTCAGAGCAGTCTTTTTCCTGTGATGTGAATCTGCTCTATGCGTGTGGTTATATTCCAACAAAAGCAGGCTAGGCCATTTACCAGAGTGACCTCTAGCCTCACCAGTCACGGTGCTTTTCGTGAATGTTAGTTTTAATGTGCCCATGATCGGAGGAGGGTCGAGAATGTGGGAAGAGGCACGTGTGCTAAAGACTACAGTTGTGCAAAACTCCCACAAGGCACCGCGGTTTTGTCAGATGAGAATATAAACCGATGAGTGCCAAAGAAGAGGCTGCAGCAGAGGATGTTTTTTCAGCACTGGTAGCCCAAGTAGTCAGCACTCTGCACCCAGGACAAAGGCTGTGGGGGGAAATGCCCTCTGAGAAACCACTGCTAAAGAGGGGCCCCACCTCAAGGCATGATCTGGTTTCTCCTCGGCGGCTTTGAGGTCTTCTGGTTCCACATCATTCAGGAAACTGTTCCTGACTCCCTTAACATAACCCCACTTTCGGCAGATCCACGTTTTTTTTAGATATTATTAGCAGTGGATATTGAGCGTCAGACGGTATATGGGACTCGCCATTAAATTTAGCAGGCAGAAGGACGGAGGGGGGGTTGCCTCTGCTGTATCAGCTGTGCTGGGTGTCTGGTGCTCTCTGGTTTTGGAGGTTAAAGTCTTGAGAAGCAGGCTGTCTTTATGAGTGTGTCGCAGGTGTGAGGTGAAACTCCAGTGGGCCGGTCCCAGGTCTTGCCTGCTATTTTTCTCTTGTTTCTTGTAGCTCTTTTGCCATGAACAGAGGCCCGGAGATCAGACCTTGAGTCCCCCCCTCCCTCCAGCTGTCCTTCACAGAAGTGTCACCTGGCAGTGCTTCTGTTTGCCACAGGCATCTTGCATCTATGTGATGGAAAGCTGCCAGAAAAGTGTTAGTTTTTGGGGGGTCACCGAGACCCTTAAATCGCTTACTGAGCAGGAAATAACACCCTCCACCTTTGACAATTTTAGCAATATTTAATTACTTGTTGATTTAATCATGTATCATTAGAAATCGTGATGGCAGTGAGGCTGATCCTGTATGACAGAAGAAGACTGAAGGCTGATTCCAGCTTTTCCACAGTCATCTCTCCTTACCTGGTTTGCTGGAGAGCAGTGGTAATGAAAGTAGACAGGAGACCCTAGGTTGAAAAGATTGCGAAGGAACTGTAGATTGTTAAGTTACCATTAACTTGCAGCCTTTTGAGAAACCCTATGCTTGCTACAGCTTCTTATGTGTGTGCCAAGGCCGATATTATTGAGCGTTTTCCAAATGGCACTATTTTGATAGCTGGAAAACACAGCCCTGATGTCAAAAAATCAAATAAATGTTTAAATTGCCTACGTGGACCTAAATTAACATTCTGAAAGAATGTGCCATCTTACGAACTTCACCAAGTTACTTTTCTTTTCAAGTACAAGGGAGAAAGAACAAGAATGAAAATGGATGTTAATTCTGCATGGTGGCAAATGTTTTATGAAAATTACTCTACATATTTTCTGTTTTATTGATCCTAGACCATTTATCAGATGTGGCCTCTAAAACAATGGCTTTCATGAAAGTGCAATAGATTTATTCACAATGGCACTGTGCGTGCTACTAAATCACATTACAGTATTGATCTGATCTGCATTATTATTGCATAAGATATTAAAACCAGCATGTGAGTTTTTATGACAAATACTGTACTGTTAAAATCTATGCAGTGCTGACTGTTACATACTGTAACATTTCTGGCACCAGACGTATTTGTAGGACACTTGTATATTTAATGCTTGTAAATGTAAATTAAAGTAATGAGTTTCTCACAATTTGTTTTTATTTTAGGCTTAATGAGTAATTGTCTTTTTTTTTAAGTAGGGAATTCAGTTTTCTTTGTTATGATGTGGATAATATTCCACATGCGATCCAGTGTTTTCAACTGAAAACCAGGTCAAAAACAGCCGTCTTGAGAATTATTGTTTTTTACTGCGAAGTGGTTATAAAAATAATGACTTTACAGTAATAAATTGATCACGGCAAACTGAAGAAGTGAGCTTTTAATTAACGTTGACAGGAAAACCGACTTGTGCTCAGAAACACTTTACTCTAAAAATTGCTTGATAAATGATTTGCTTTGACAGATCAGATAGCTCGAACAGTTGGGTTTTATCATATTGTAAGCCCTGTAAATATTTACCAGATCCTTTGATTCAAGGTTTGCTTTTTGTGTTAATGAGGGAATGCTAGCCTCATTAAAATGCCAGTAAAATTTTCACAGTTGTATATTTTACTTTGTGCTTAGAATGTACATAGACACAGTACTTGCATCATTCTGAAACTGCTCGGTAAATGAAACATTATATCTGTTTATCTTTCATAGTTTTTTTTAATTGCAGTGACATACTGTATGTTCAGCCTATGTTTCATGAAACTGGAAAATCTTCTATATAAAACAGTATACGTTACGACAGAATCTAGTGTTTATGTTGCGAACTTGAGCCTAATCCTTTGCAGAGTGAAGTTAAGGTTTGGTTCGGAACTCCCCTCTTCACACAGAGATTTGGACACCCGAGGCTCAAGATACCCTATAGAAAGGCCATTTAATTTAGCAGTTTGCAACACTGTTTTCTTTGAAGACGTCTTCCTGAACTTAGTATACAGTACCTTTGTTTTGCGGTGCTAGCTGTGTGTCGGCTTTGAGAATTTTACATGCAACTATTGTTAGAGATGTTATTTTGAGAATTTGCTTGAGTCATGAGCTTGACGTACTGTAGTTGCTTGCACTACCATGGCTATAGTGACAGGCTTCTGTTTGACAAAGTGCAAAATGACATTGTTGGTGTAAAGCTCTTTTACTCACACACCAGCTGTATCACACCAGACAAATAAAACAAGTTTTTATTCTTCAGTTTCACCAGACAGGTGATGTCTTCTATGCTGAACCTCCATATTACGTACTCTTTGATGCACCTGATAAAGACCACAAATAAGTACATGATGCACAATTTGCTGTGTTGTCTGCACTTTAAAATATTGTTTAGATAATTTCTGTTATGTTATGAGATATATAAATATTGAAAGTATACTGTATGTTTGCATTTGCATGCACTTGTTTTTGTAACTTTTGTCACATGTGCATTGTTTTTGTGAAGACTGGCTGATGAGAGCTTCCCTGACACTTTTCCTTCAATTAACAGGAATTTTCTAGCAGCCGCTGTTATTTTGGAGTAATTTTCCCAGAGGGGTTTCTCCAGGTGGAGCCGTCTGTGGTATAGACTTGAATTGCTTGTAACTTCATAGCAGGCGACAGGCACACATTCACTCAGTGAATCCAGTGTTACAGGACTGGAAGCAGGAAGTGAGAGCTGTATCATTTTAACATATGTATATAGGCAAGAGTGCTTCTTTCTTTTCAGGAGCGTATGTTACCTTATTCGCTGCACCATGAGCCAAAAATGTGTAGTAATCTCTAATAGTTCAGTTAATTTCCTCTTTCAAAAGTTGACAATTGCAGTGTGTAAAAAAAACTCAAGTGAGCAATCTTTTTAATATTGCCGTCTTGCTTTTCACATTGCTGGGGCTCCAGTAGTCCTTTTGTTTCGATGGAGATGTGAGGCTGAAGGGGATACCGGAACCCGATAGGGATCTTCCCAAAGATGCGGCAAGCGCCGTTGGAATTGGACCCGTCTTGAAAACAGACTACATTCATTTCACCTTCTGCCTATCAGTCTGTGAGATTTGATAAATCTTTGTTTTTTTGTTATTGGAACTTCTCTTTCCTCCGTCGGCTTGTGGCCCTGCTATTGTCAGCCCATCTCGGATGAGTAATTGCGTCAAGCTGTTAGGAAGATATCATAGCAACCGTAACACTGCAAACACAATGAGTGAAGGGTCTGCAGACCAGTGGTTAGTCATTAATCAATGAAACAGCAGCTTCGATCGCCAGGGCCTGAATTCATCTCTGCTATTTGATTTCCCCTCCAGCAACCAGTACAAGTTACTTTTATTAAATGACTGCTGTGGAGCAGATTGCTTCGAACAATCTGCAGGTTCATCTGGGCGACGTGATCGCTGATACCACTCCGTTAACGACAGAGCAGGACTTGATGAAATTAACAAAAACAGAAACAGTGGGATTTGCTGCTATGGATGACACAACTAAAATAAAAAAAAGTCCTAACTCATTACCAGTGCTCTGCCACACAGAGGAGAAACGTACCTGAAACAGAGGGGTCTGACTCCACCCCTGATGATCCAGGGAGGAGCTGCCCAGCTGTGAAACGGCTCAGGCCTGTGGAGCCTCAGGCAGTTTAGAATGGAAAAGGATGTTTCACAGAGATTGTCCTGCCCTGTAATCTCCAAGCATCGGTCCTTCTGGAAACAGCACTGTAAAAGTGACAGCCAGAAAAGGAAAGTTAGCTTGCGGATATTGTGATTTTGAAAACCTATACCTAAGCACTTGTTTTTCTTTTTGAACTACAGTACAATCCTTTCTCTAGTGTTGCCTGTGTAGTAAAAGTTATTGCAACTGAAGAAGAGGAGAGTTCGGGAAAATGATATGTAGGATATTCTTAAATTGTGAGCAGTCCTTGGTGCACTGAGATTTGAAGAGTATTATTTTGTAGATAGGAATCTAGACAATGATGTCACTAGAGAGTGGAAAATTGATTTATTTAAATTAACACACAGGGCAATGTTTTTTGGGGGTGTTGTGACTTAGATCAGGGTATTAATTAGTCAAGAAACTCTTCAGTCTATGATACAATATCTACAAGGGCATCGTTCACACTATAGATTAGGAATCTGCCAGTTATTATGGTCTCTGCCATAATAACTGTCCATAGCCAGTGTGCTGATGTTATTAATGATATCATAAACAGAAAAATGACCAGTTCAGGTTAGGAGTGTGGGTCAGACTGTGGTCAGAGCTTTGCTGCTAATGTCCGTTTAACCTGCACTACAGGATGTTTATCACGTTTGTGTCATTTTATTAATGCCTCATCTATATATGTGATTTATAAAGTCTTTGTAAACGCTGCTTGGAACCCCCGGGTGTTACCAGGAGGTCTTCTCTCGAACTGCTAGGAACGCTGACGTCTCCGCAGGGTTGCAGGGCTGCGCTCAGGGTGTAAGAAGCGCTTGAGAAGACAGGCTGTCCGGGAAGGTGTTCTCTCTCAGGGGCGTTCGTCCCAGAGCCTCCTGTCAGTAGGCCATATCCATTTCTGGGCGGCTGCTCCAAATCTGTCAGCTGGATTTCACAAGCGCTCGTCTGAGATTTCTCCGACCTCAATCTGAGACATCTGTCAGAAGCGCTCGATGGTTCTTCTGGAGGCGCGCGAAGCTGGTGTGTTATTGAAAGACGTGAAATGGCCCCACAGTTGACCTGTGGCTGACATGGAGCACAGAGACAAGGGCCTGAGCCATCTTTTACTTATTTCATTGATCATGACCGTAAATAGGTTTGTTAGCTGTCCAAATACTTTTTATTTTAAGTCCTGCAGGTTTTTTAGATAAATTAACTGTGGATTTTAATTTGATACCAAGAAATGTTAATAGTTCTACGGTATATATGTTTAAAATAAATTGTCTCTGTGCAGCAAGCGTTTACTTAATTCTAGGGTCTTAATTTTAAAGGCCCTTTTCACTAACAGGGCATTATAGGGTATTATAGGTAAAGAGACACATTTTGAAATGAAAATAAAGTTTCTAGCAAGCATACTTGTACATTTCTTTCTTTCTGTCTTCTGTTTTACCTTAAAGTCCTGAACTTTCTTAAATGTTTCTGCTTGTGAAAAAAATATTGTTTCACTCAGTTAAGAACCATATTTAAATCTGTTTATGATTTAAAACTCACACAACAAAAAAGCAGACAATTTGGGTTCTGGCTCTACTGTAATAAAGGAAATTATACTTAATGACTCATCACCAGCATAATCTCACCTACTGTATGTTCACACCTTTATACCTATTCCATGTGTTTGTGTCCATATGTTTTCTGTATAAAATTGTTTACAGAAAAAAAAATTGATGCATCAGGCATTACTTTTCTTTAGGTCTCCTGAGGCTACGAGACACCACAGTGCAATGATTTTCAATGATGTGGGGAATTTTTCTGCAATTAAAAAATATATAAAATTCAATTTTAATTTTAATTCAATTCAATAGAAAACTTCAGACTGTGTCCAAATGAGTTGGAAAAGGGCTGAATCTGCCTGAAGTTAGTAGTTCTTGAAATTGCCTGTTTAGTGTAGAGTAATAAAACTTCCATACTGTGTAATATTATGAAGTGCTTAAAAAATGTGAACACTGTCCATACAACTTCAGTACCAAGTGCAACTAGACTGGAACTCTGGCACTTTCTGGATAATTGTTACCAGCAGTACCTGTTACAGTATATACATTTCAAAACGATTAAATACAGCAGATGAAGCTGGATGCCTTCAGGTTCCACGAGGATCCCAAAAGTCTGTACATCACCTGCAGCTTGAAAGTGAATGCAGCTTCTCAGATGCACAAGGCCCGTTCCCAATTCTAAACCATGGTGGTTCAAAATTAAGTGAAATTATGACCGTATCCAATTCTGACCTGGCAAATGTGCTAGCAAGTGTGATAAAAGGTCAGTATGTTGGTGTTGAAGATAAATCGCTCTGTAAAACCAAAGGAGTAAAAGCTGAGTAGCCATGTGGAGAGCTGTAAAATGCAAAGATGACGTCACAATGGGACCTGCCCCAGACAAAAATCTTCCTTGCATCGCTTTTTCGTGAAGGAGCCGTTCGTGAAGAGGTGTCACAGTACACCACACACTGAAGAGCTCCCAGACAAACCTTGCTGCTACTGACCCTCTTGAAGAGGCGATACTGTCATCTTTATCGTACATAAAATTTATGTGACTGATCGAACAAACTGGGAATTTTTTCCTAATTGCTGTCTTTCTGTTCACAATGTACATTTGTGACTAAGTGTAATTTGACTCAGTCAGAAAGAGTGCTATAAGACATCAAACTACATTCATTTGTTTTCTTTTAAGCAATCATTTTCAGTATAAACTATATAAAATTATGCCAGGCCTTGCATGGGTTGACAGAGAACACCAAATCAAAATCCCACTAATCTTGTGAACTCAAATATCTCTCTGGTCAAGTGTTTAAAGGATAGCTGTGGTCCCCAATTTCTCAGGCGAGTTATTAAATCTCAGTAACAAAATAATTTTTGTTGATGGCATGGAAAAATTTACAGATTTTGAATTGAGTACAACGTTGTGAACTTTGAGAAAGTTCTGTAAGCCTGCTTGTTTACAATGTAGTAGCGCCTTTTCACATCACTGGATGTTTTGTTGCCTCATTCTGAACCGCAGAACATGGTGCATACCTGGAAATGTAGTCTATTTTGGGATGTAAATTGGAGGATTTAGAAGTGACTGAGAAGTTACTGTACATTTTATTTTAATTTTAGTGTGGCTTGAAATGCACTCATCAATGCTGATTCTTTCCAGCACTGAAATATAAAAATAATGTTAGAGTTCCCCTTGAAGCATGAGGTCCAGATTTTCTTTAATTGATGAAAACTAAAACTGCATCTATTACATCTTGGAGAAGCCTGTGATACTAGCCAACACGTAAGTGCACATTGTTTTGAAGAGATGAGGGTTTCACACATGGAGCAGTGTCCCAGAAGTCATCCCAGGACTGCTCTGTGAACTAGAGCAAGCTAATTACCTTCCCGTGAGGTGGTGGATTATGAGGCATGTAGGCACAGGCTGGACCAGATGAGTGACTGAACAGACTTCGCATTTGACATCATCTACCCCCCTACCTCCTAGAATGATTCCCCTGCCTGAGATGAGCAATATTTTGCCCAGCTTTTTCCTGAATAACAGATTGAGTGTGTTTCTTTAAAATCGCATTGCACAGTTGAGTCTTGCCACGCACCTTTCATAGTAAGTAGGTCAGAAAGGATCTCCAAATTATTAGATTTTCACAACTTTGTTTATTAGACATCTCGTTTTTATTAATTGAAATATTTGTACAGATAGTGTAAACCTGAAGACTTAAACTGTAATAAAAATGTACTAGACTTTCATTATAGATGAATATCTTTTGTGTGCAAATGACATTTTGTAATGCAGTACTGTATTGACATGCTGCAAAAACAATGGTAGTTGGGCAATCTGCCTTGAGAATTATTTGATTAAAAGGTGCTATATAAGAATAAAATTGATTGATTAGGCATTGCCAAAAATGCCTCAAGGCCTGTATAAGTGTAGGCAGGCATATCATTTTATAGTTCTGTCGACAGCCCTGCGCTGTATTCACAACTCCAAGGTTTTTTTTTTTAAACTGGTATTTCAGACAATCGAAAGGCTTGAGGGAGAACCGCAACTCCAGAAACTTCTGTCATGTCCCTCAGCTTAAGAGGACGTTTCCCTGCAAGATTGGTTACAGTATTACAGATATTTTGAAAATAGCCCAGCTCCCTGTGCAGGAGTTACGGTTTCTTCAACAACAGTGGAGACAAATCTCCCTAAAATGGCCTCGGGGGGGGTATCTGCTCGGGATCCTGGGCCGAGTATAAAGGACGAGGGCAGGAAGGTCTGCTCTGCTTGTCCTCGGATGATGTGTGGGAATGTAAAATGTCGGGCTGAGTTTTGAAGGTCAAACTGTGCTCTGAGGGCTGCTCATACCTCAGTACAGCACAATAAGATTTTTGCAGATAACCCAGAAATAGCAAATAAGAGCTGGAGTACGTGGGTAGGAGGTGTGCACGAGCTGGTGCTGTGGCGGAGTCGGAGTCGCTCCCTGTCACTGACAGCACGGCCGTGCTGCAGACGAGCTCTCCAGCCTTGCGAGAGCCCGGGGAAGAGGACAGCCTCTCCATCACGGAGCTTTGGAGTGCTCCATCACACGAGGGTCTTTTGGCTTGGATTGGCCACATTAGGCCCAGCACGTTGTTCTGCCCGGTGTGACAGCTGCCACAGCAACTGAATAGTTAGCTTCATCTTTGTCAGCCGGGAATGTCACAGTTATAGGGCCTCACAAAGCAAGACAATTTATAAAGCTCTCGCTCGCGTCCGCCTCATTGTGCCTAGTGCAGCCCGGCTCAAACACTGGAGCTCTTCAGCTAAAACAGGGATTTCCTGCACAACTTAAATTGTTCCCATTTCCATTCCCGTCACGTTGCTGGTGATCACCGTGGCAACTTAACCATTACTCTGTTGTCTTGACTACCGGGCTGATGTCAGCCCCGGGTCTGCGTTGCTAAATTTTACTACATGCACATATCCTTAAGTGGTGATAAGTAATTTATACTGAAAAGTGTAAGACCTAAAACTTTTGCTGTCGTTACCAAGGTCAAGGATTTTTCATTTTTTAGAGCCTTATTAGCTGTGAGCTAAGTCAGATCTGAGCCGAGCAGATTGATTGTGAACGTTCCCATTATCAGCATGGCTACAGGTGATTGTGGCCTTTCTGTGACAGAGCACAGCTTTCATGCGTTGTGTGTTTCAATAGGCAGCTGACATTTGCAAGAGCCGGGAGATGTGCTTAACTCTTTCACAGCAGTGTGCCACTGAGAGCCATCCCTTGGATGTGCAGGACATCCAGGAAATAAGAATCCACCTCGCTTGGCTATTACCTGCATTGGTGTCCATGACCAAGGAGATGACAATTTCCACCACATTTCATACCATATTTCACACACAGACTGTTTTCACTTACAACAATGATTTAACTTTGTGGAAATTATAATACTTCCGAAGTATAAGTTTATTCTATAGAGTGCAATGTAGTTATTCATTGTGATGCACAGAAACCATGAGGGTTGATAAGTGTGTTTGTAATCTTGCAGTAGTTCCACAAATGCACTTAGGAATTAAAACACTCTTGGTGCTTTCTGCTTCTGGTGCAGTTGCTTTAAGATCTGTGATCAAGCTAGTGTTAACAGTAGTTGCCTGTCTCGCACATCACATGATACCCTAATTCTGCTTTAGCTGCTGCAGACATCTTCCTGTGCAAGGCCCATTGATAAAATGCATTTCACCAACTGCAGCTTCAAATGAATATGAACATTAGATTTTCTGATGCACCATATAGAAAATTGTTCAAATATCCCGATGTTTTTCATTGCTCTACTTTACATACTGTACTTGCATTGAGCATTCTATGGAGATCCCCTTAATGTATCTAAAAACTTTTTTGCACAGATGCCCCAGGCTGCCGGTGCAAGTCACAGAATAGCAGACCATGACGTGTAAGAATTCCTCAGTGCAACAGTTAGCTGGTAGCTATTTTATATAACCACTTGCTGTTGCTTTTTGCTGCTGTTAAGGAACAGAGATTCATCATTACTTTAATATTAAAAAGGGAATTCACAAATAATTTTGTAGTTAGAGGGCAGGAAATGAGCTTTTATGACTGCACATGACATTTTATAGTTACCATTATGTGTATGTTAGTTGGTGAAACTGCTATACGATGCTTATTAAATTGTGAAATATCTTTCACATTTCTGTGTAATCCATTGAGATTCAGAGATCTCTTTAATCTTGGTTTGAATGCTTCTAAAACAAAGTGGAGGGGTTTATAATGGGAACTTAAGGCTAATTTTCAGTACGGTGCTGTTAATATCTTCTCATCTTCGGTCTTGCTCAGGAGGTGTTGCATGAGGCCGCTGTAAAGGAGCTCTGTGCATTCCCAGCCTGTCTGTGGGAGTGTGCTGTCTTTGAGTTCTGATGTGTCTGCTGTGTATGTCAGGCGAGCTCGAAGATGGAATGTTTCTGCAGCTCTGATTCCTCTGGAGATCTGAAGATGGGTAACCTGGATGCTTTCCTTTTTTGTGCTTCCTTTCAATGTGGGCGAATGTCTTTAAAAGCACAGGATGTGTACACTGTGGGTGGGCACCTGTCACGGCGCACTGGGGTGATAAATGTCAATTGTATTACTGCTATTGTCTGCCTTTCCGATCTGGATTCTGAGTTCAAGGGAAGAAAAATTCCATCCCTATATAACAGGGATAAAACCACAGAAGAATTTTTGGCTTTCTGAGTCTCTTAATGGCAGCTTTATGAAAGAAAACCACTAACACACAAAGAAAGGAGGTTTTTAACTTACAAAGAATAGAAGGAAGATATTGCTTTTTTTGCATCTTTTAACATTAGGAATTGTGAGACGTGTGCCTCATGTTGTAGTGTTCGTTCGATTTGCCTGAATAGCATATAATTTGGACGCAGGTTCTGAAGTGGTTTGTCGATATTGGGGGGGGGGAAAAACACACCTGAATAATGCAGCAACTGTGCTGTCTGTGCCAGGAGCATCCCTCCTCAGCTGCAGTCATGGCAGGGGCGCTCATTCAACAGGTTAGATGAGGCCTTTGATAAAACAGAGACATTGATTATTCTGAGAAACTAAATGCAATATTATGTTTGTGTGTTTGTGTTTCGGGGGTATCGCCTTGCTAGGTTGTATAGTACAGTGCAGCTTTGCAGTTTCCTGGCGTGTACAAGGAATCGTCCACATACGGGCCGTCAGGCAAGCTGATGTTGGAGCCCACGGCCTCCGCGCTGTTGCAGCCGAGTGCCCCTTGCTGATGGAAGAGCTGTTGAGGTGCAGTGGCTGGAGAAGGGGGACCCACAGCGACATCGCATGTTCCAAAACATTGCGGTGTTGCCGGTCGTTACCGGAAACGAAAGCGCGCGAGAGCGCAGGCTTGGCGTTGCCGGGGGTGTGGTCCGTCTGCAGGCTCTTTCTGAGGCTCCTGTGCAGAAGGCACGTGAGCTGGCTCAGCTGGCGCCATGGTAACACTGAGCTCACCTGTCCTTGGGAGTGGGAAGTGTGAAAGTAACGAGTGTTTGATATCACGAGGGAAAAAGTACAGGGAGAAAAAATACAGGAGGCTTTTAAAGGTCTCAAGCTATTAGAACAAATGTTTGTCTTTTTATTCTTCTGCTGCAGGTTGTCATCAGGAATCCAAGCACATACAGTAGGCCGGTAACACACATTTTATACCAAATGCAGAGTCTAATGTGCCTCCTTTTTCTTTTCATACTTTCTGTGCAGCACTCAGCCTACGTTTGTTCAGAATTATAGTGCTCCTTGTTGCTGCACTTTGTGCAGTGCTGGGCATCAAGATGTTTCTTTTTTAAAACAAATTGGAGCAGCTTCCCCTGTAATGCTTTTTAAGAGAAAAGCGAACTCTCCTAATGGCATGCAGCCTTTGCAAATTCTTAGTATGGATAGAATCTACCAAATAACTTCATTTTTATTAAGCTGCCTTGTCCTGTTTTAAGCATTAGTATGGTTGTTATAAACAGAGCAGAATTTTAGCTCCAATATCCTCAAAGATAAGAAATGAAAAAGCTGTTTAGAGCATCATTTCAGAATGGAATATGTAAAAAAAAAGGAGACATTTACGCACGTTAATAAATAAAGATTGAAGATTATTTTGAAGAGGCCGTGCTTTTAGTCAAGGTGATTTTAGAATTAACTTTGATCAAATTGATTATTTTGGTCAATGATATAGTTCAGTGTATTTATTATCTCGCATATAGTTGCAAAGCGCTGAATAGATTTGCCTCATTAAAAGCATTTTCATGAGTGTTTTCAGAGTGAATGATCAATCAGCCTTGTGTTCTTTGTAGAAATCTATAGCGGACTGTATGCTAAATGATTTTCTGCCATTTTTTAATGTATCTGTAGGACAGGTCAGTGCTTCCATGGGAAGAATTGTATATTTTTGCATGAACTACTTAATCATTCCTGTTGATTACTTTCAGAGGAAATCTATAACTATTTTGCTTTGTCCTTTTATGAGCCAGTACTTTTTTTAGTCTTCATAAGTGGGAGGGAGCAAATTCACAGGTTGACTTCAGTTTGGCATGTCTTGATGCAGATTAAATGTTTCCGAGACTGATTTACTAGTTCATTACTCCTTTCCTTGAGTGAGAGCCTGCACAATTTCGTTCACTTCTGGAAAGAATGCCTGCTCTTTGTTGTAGGAGGAATGGTTTGTTTTTTTATACGAAATGGCACATGTTTTATTATTTTTTTACACCCCTTCCTGGCCTTTATTATATATTATTATTTATGATGTTTCCTGCATGTGAATGCATGTTGCCTGTGTAAATATTCACACAGGTGTGGGCCACTATGACTACATGTGTCTTCTGTTATGAGGTGTCACTCTGAGGTGATGCACTCTCACACTGCTGCCCTATTTTAAAGCTACCATATTCAGTGCACAGTATAGGAATTACATTTTTTCATTCAGTGGCCTCCACAGACAATATTATATTACCCACCTTTGAAATATAGTCTTTTCAGATCAGACTCACAGAAATGAAGGCCTTACCCTGACTCCATCGTGTAATTTGATTTTTTTTCCCAGTGACTATCAGATTTTGAGTGCTCACCTGCCAAGTTTTTAAGTGTGTCAGCATATGATTTTCAGATTAGAGTAGTTATTAGGAACAGCTGTGGTTTAGATTTTGTTAATGCCCCTACATTCACTTAGATGTATATTCTATAAGAATGTTATATTCTTAATTTAGTACTTTTAAGTGGTAAAGAAAAGACAAGATCATTGTCTAGCAAATATTCTGGGGCACTGACCCAGTCTCAAGTCCAGCATGTAGTAATATAAATCTTGAGATCTCTGCATTACCTTTTTCAAGCATTGTATGATGCAGTGCATCAAACAACAGTTTTTATTCGGTAAGTGAAATCGTTTCTAGTGAACCATGAAATGGAGGAAAGTCAGCTCTTTCAAACCCACAGCCTTATGAAGCATTTCAAAATGTTCATACGTTTCTCCACGATTCAGGTGTATAAAGAATTAGGTCTCTGTTTATTGCTAGGAAGGCCACTGTGCCTGTGATAATTCTGTCAATACAGTATTTCTTCAGGGCCTACCTGCACCTTTGAAGCACTAAATGCAAAAACATTGGTGTTCTTCTTCTGCACTTAAGGCTTAAATGAAGATATTATTCGTTTATTTTTTTAAAGAAGCCCAGAAGCATTTAGTATCTGTGAGCTAGAATGGGCTATTTATTGCTTTAGGCACTTTCCCATATTAATAACCAGTATAAAATAAACAAATACAATACATTGCTAAATAAGTGTCAAACAGACTCTTGGGGATATGATGTAGGGGTGTTCTCATTAACTTTAAAATTGTAAGAAAAAAATCAATTATCCAGGCTTGGCTGATGATGTAATTGAGTGGCCTGTGGAAAAAATTAATTACTTTTTGACAGTACCTCTGTGCTGTGCAGGATCTGCTGCTGTTACACTTAGACCACTAGAACTTAGGACATTAGTGACAATTACAAAGCTTTAGGCACCAATTGATTTTCACTTCAGCTACCCTGAGATGAATTTTAAGTGGGGGCTCTTTAATGTAACTTTGCAAGAAACGAGAATCCCTCTGTGGCCAAGTCACTTTGTGGTTAATATATAATATCCATGCCCTTGGCTAATGAAGCTAAACGTTTCATTCTTCTTGGTCGTTGCAAAGTTAACATGCATTCACGCCAACTCTGGCCAACCACAACTGCTTATGTGTTGGAACAGGAACAGGAGTTTCTGTTGTAGAACGTCTGTGTCAGCATCCAACTTCTTTTCATGTTGGACCAAAAGTATTTATTCTTGAGGTCTGAATTGCTGACATCCTATTCCCAAGCCCATGGCTTGTGTTCTAGGTACTCAGTTTTATAGAAAATGTACTTTTTGTAGGTTTACATTTTTTCATTTTTCCTTAGGACACTTTTCCTCTACGTAGGCGACTCTGTCACCTTATCTTTTAATTTAACTTACTGTAGTTTAGTGCTGAATGACATCTCTGACATTCACATGTACTTGAAAAGTGCCTCCTCAGTAATGTCTTTGTGATGTAGTATGCACATATGCACAATTATAAAGAATTAAGACTATCGCCATTGATAGGAAGGCCACTGTGCCTCTGATAATTCTGCCAATGTACTGTCTTTTTGTACTATTTATTTATATACCATAAAGGTGCACTTGGCTCATGCAGGATTTCAGCAGTCAAACCCTACATGTTTTTCTAATCTAAATTCAGTTTACAACCCAACACTACAGCCCTCATACAAAAGAAAAAAAAACACCATAAACTTAACAGGTTCTAGGACTAGGCCTAGAAGAGTTGCCTCTCTTTATCCATCACCATGATCTGCAGATGTATCTGTATATTTACACTTTTGTTAATATTGTTCAAATTCAAAACTTTACTATAATCGGAAAATAGCACAGCAGATTATTTTAATCACAAGAGCTCACAGCAAAACCAGTTTTACCGATCTAAGATCCGTAAAAATATTAACAAATTACGCCTGGAAGACCACTTGTATCTGTCGCAGAAACATTGTGATATTGCCATGTGAAGCCCCTAGTGACTGGCGACATGTTGGCCCTCTTTTCTAAAGGATATGGGATGTTTTCTTTGGTCACTTCAGGCAACGAGTCCTATTCTAGAACAAGGTTTATTGGCATCCTTTGATGCTGAATCTCTGTACCCTAGATTAATTAATCTGTTCTTTTGATTCGGTTCAGTTATTTGAATTAATTGTATAGATTCCTTTATTTCGTTCACTTGCTTCACCAAGTCACTTGAGCGGAACGTCACCACTGAATCGAGTCATCGATGGACTTGGCACTGCTGAATAAATTATCCACTGAATCAAGTCTGAGTCTGAGACCAAAATAACTTTACTGAATTGAGCCAGTGATCGAAACTGCACAACTCCATTGAGCGAGCGAGTGAAGAAAGCGGCGCTCTGCTGCACAGTACTGAATCGAGTCTAAGTGATCTACTGAATTGAGCCTGAGTCAGTGAACAGCCCAGCAATACTATGAAGCCATAGAGTAAATAAACATTACTCTCTGTGGTTCCCTACCACATGAATAGATATGAAGTTTGACAAACAAGATCGTTTTTAGAAAATTCTAGAGCTGATGTCATAAAGAGATATCTAATTTGATGAGAGCCTAGTCTATTTACCATGTACAGTTGTCTTTTGCAGGGAAGTGGTAGCATACATTAATAAAAATATTGCCAGTGTAATATTTTTATAATTGGATGCACCCACAAATGTGAATTTATTAACAGACAATATGAAAAATAATAAAACAGTAACATGATATATTTAACATCTACTGTATATTCTTATTTCTCCCTTATTAAATCAAGTTCAAAGGAACATCTTTATAATGCAAAACTAATAAAACTGCACTTTTATTTGCCGACTCCGTCATATTTGCATTCATAAGCTGAAGACAAACAGTATACATTACTGAAACTATAAAATGGGCAATATTGCGTGCTTATCCTCTAGTAAAGGTATCAGTGTTTAGTATGAATATAAACTGATATTATTCAGACATTTTTGCAAAGTCAAATCAATACAGAGGATGAAACTGAAAAGAGAGGCAACTTGGCCCAACTAGCCCATTTGGTAAGAGCTTTTCTTCTTAATTGAATGTTTGGAAGGACTGCTAATTAGTAGTTAATTGTCACACGATTCTCATTTTGCAACTTGTGATTGTACTTACAGAGTAGAGAGAGCACCTGCTTTGATTTCTGATGAAATTAGCCAAGCCAAAATGTCAGATGTCTGCTATGATCTTCTTGAATTAAGGAGGATTTTTAATACTTGATTGTTCATTAGTTTTTGGCTTCACAGTTTGAGTGAGGCAGTGAAAACATATCATTTAGGAGCAGAATATGAAACGATCCCCCTACTGCGAGTGGTTGTGTGTTTGTCTTCAGGCACCTATTTCTGTGCCACATGTTGACGCCACCTGTAGATACTGTAGTATTCGTCTTCCTTCCATGTCTACAGGTTTATTAACAGTTAGGAAGATATTTAAGAATAACAAATGTAAATTCCTCTCCCTTTGTGAGGTTCATTGGAGAGTTTGAATTTTAAAATGCATTAGGTTAGGAAATTGGCCAGTGCTGTCCTGCTGTCGATGAGGAGTCTGACTTTCCTCCGGGCCACTGCTAGTACAGCTGTTCCTTTGAGAACTGGAAGGTGAAGACGACTTCTTCTGTGTTTAAGTGGCACCAAAGAAATAGCTGCCATCGCTTCATGCCAGATTTAAATTTAACATCATTGTGGATTCTACAGCACCATCATAATTCTACTGTGTGCTTTGTCTCTTGAATAGTCTCCATGGCAGTCATGTTTCTATTGCTGAAGTAGGAAGCCCTCACTCAACAGTGAAATAAAATGTAATACTACACCCCAGTCTTTAAGTTCCACGGTTCTGGGGCTTTTTCCATTCATGCACTAATGCTATCAAACTAAATTACCTGACTTTGTCTTTTTCCTTAATCACAGTGCGATCGCAAGTGAGTGGACATTTCTGTGCCTGCCCTGTTACCTGCTGGCTCTTGCCTGTGCAGAGCTGTGCAAAGCTGCTTTCTGTCTGTGCAAGTTGCAGCAGGTTAATAGAAACTTGTTTTCTGAACCGATGCTATTTTAGCCTACTGCAGAGCAAACAATTAATTACAGATTTTTAGTTTTGTTCTTAATTTGATTTGTGAATAGTTTGTACAACTATTGGAGTTGGTGGAACTAGATTACAGTCTGCTCAGCCTAAAGCATATATTACAGTAATTTGTAAACTAGGAAATTAATTTATAAAAATAAGATCGATTTTAGTTTTTTACAATAATTACAGTAGCAGGAAAAACACTAACAGGAACTGGTGCACTGGGGTTAAAATGTACTATGGGTAAGAACATACACTAAAACTAAATATTGCTGGGCCTTGGTTTTAAAGGTAACGACCACAGCCGGTACGATGAGATGTAGTTTTTGCTACAGTGCTGTATGTTAAGCAGTGTGCTTATAGAAAACCCCCAGTTAGCAGCCAACAATTTCCACAAATCTGCTGCAGTTGTTCCTGGCCTGCCTTGGTGCATTCCTTTCAGGGCAGGATATTCTCCTGGACTCCTCGCACCTGGGCGTCTCGGATCACCTGCATGAAGGATCTCTGAGCTGCATCAGTATCCCGCCATCTGCGGCACAGACTCTCTCCGTTTAATTGGTTAAGCAGTCATGTCAAATCCCTTGGAATCACCCAGAGGCTTTATCGCCATAAGATGAAAACCCCGTCTTCACCA
Organism: Atractosteus spatula; assembly: GCF_055471065.1. Classification (NCBI taxonomy): domain Eukaryota; kingdom Metazoa; phylum Chordata; class Actinopteri; order Semionotiformes; family Lepisosteidae; genus Atractosteus; species Atractosteus spatula. The sequence goes on along the minus strand of NC_142709.1, from coordinate 73,397,399 downwards.
CAGGGATTTAAAGGGACTATGTTCCCTCGCAGGGAGAAAACAGAAAATGCATTAGAAAGGAATTAAGTTGAAATACCGCAAGAATCAAGTTTCAATTTCAGAACTTAAAAGTTTCATACGCTGTGACAGATTCGAATTTTTAAATCTGTACTTAAAATCTCCTACTGTGGTCCACAGTACATTGAATGCTGCCTACCACAACAGAAGATTATATGTACATAAGAAAGGTTATGCTATAGGACAGCAGTACAGATGCACAAGTATAACCTTTAAGACACCATTTAGTATCTGTTAAGTTAAGAAGATCAACAGTCTTAGAGGTGTGTGATATCCTTACCTACACTGTACAGTACCTGAGCAATCGTTTCACAGAAGTGAAGAATAACGCCTGAATAATTTGAGTGTTGGAGAATCTAGGCCACTTCATGATTTCCTTTCCTTAACAGAAAACTTGCATAAGGTTTTTGTTATTTGGAAATGTCTCCTTGAAAGAAGCAAGAGACCCCACCAATCTTTCAAGAAGAGAAGCTTTGCTAGAGTTTGCAGGATGGGAGTCTTTGTTCTCTTTTTTAGTGTCACCTTCTCAACTAAATGATGCTTCTGCAGCAGGTCGGACTATGGAGAGACCTTATTATCGGCCAACATGCCAATAGAGGCCCACAAGATAATGAGGCACACCAGTAATTAGTTGGCTAATTAGATTATTGTTGATGGGTTAAAAGGGCATATTTGCAGATGGGGCGTGATGTGTGGTTTTTGGGTATGTAAAGGGGGTCATGATGTTAATAGGGTGGCTGGGTTTTGGTAACAAGAGTCTACTTGCGAGGTCTGTGAAGTAGGATCTGTAAAATTTCTGCATTTATGCCTCCTGTACCCTATAGTAATTCCATTTTAAGTCTACATGGGCACAGATCCCTGGAACCTCTGTGTTGGAGGGTGAGGTCTGTTTCGCCTACCAGTTTAAAGAGTGTCTTGTCTGCTCTAGAAACCAAGTGGGCTCAATGGCTTCCTCTTGTCAGCTTCTTCGGTTCTGTATTGAATGGAAAATTGTGCCAGAAAAGATCTTATACTATACTACTGTATTGTACTTAAATTGATTAATAAAGATAAAATGTGTATAGACTTTATACACTTTTTTTAAAATGTGGAACAATAAAGTATATTTTAAACCGTATTCATAGAACAAGTAAAAAGGTTTATTCCATGCAGAAAAGAGAAGAAAGGAAACACAACGTTTCGGCTGTGGAGACTTCTTCAGGTGTGTCAGAAGAAGGCTCCACAGACTAAATGTTGTTTGCTTTCTTCTCTTTTCAGCAGGGAATAAACCTTTAACTTGTTCCTTTGCTGTCTACGCATGCCGACACAGCTACCTACTTGAACTATTTATTCGTATTTTTTTTTGCTGAATTTTTTTAGGGTTTAACCTCTTTCTAATAATACTCTACTGTAAGTATAGTGCTCACCCCCTCTTAATTTATTTTGTATTGAATTCTTATTGATCATACTGGGGAAATCCTGTGTGAACCAAAACCAAGAGTTGGGTCATTGTGTTTTTCCTAACCTTTAATTCAGAATAGCTGTCATTTTTAAGTCAAGTTATAGAACTTTAATTTCAGTATGAGGGGATATGTCTACGCAGATGTTTTGGTAGAGAGAAAAGGCTTCTGCAATGTTAGAAATAAAAAAAATCTTTAGATTAATACTGTACACTTTAATTCCTGTTGACAAAAACTACTATCAAACAGAATTTGCGACAGAACAGAATTAGCATTATCCCCAGTGTCTGTATGTGTGTTGAACGTTTGTCTTGATTTCAGTCTGTCAGTTGTGACCCTTGTGATGGTAAGACAAGAGTGAGATGTTTCAGCTCTGGCCTTGTTCAGAATCAGATGGCACTGAAAAACCCACAGTATGTTACCTGCCTTTAAATGTTGTCAATGGGTGACATTTTGGTCCCCATTTCTCTGTACTCTCCTCGGGGTTTTTTTTTAAAATAACCTTCCTTTTATGACATTCAGTGTTGGTATTTGAAAACAGACTTGGATTTTTTTTTTCATGTAGTTTCTGGACCTTTTTTTTACAGGTTTTTCGATTAGGAAATGTCAGCTATGCAAGAGGAGAAATCAAAAGCAATTTCTGTCTATGCTTTTTATTGTTGCATTATTTTCTAGACCCAGTTTGTATTTTGTCGTGAGAAGAAAGCTTTGAACAGGAGCAACTGCAGCTCTTTACTTTCATGCAACTTTGTCTAGTTACTAATTAGTTCGATTTCCAGGTGTTGTCAACATGTTCTGAAATGTTACTTTATTAGCTTAGACGTAACATATCAAGAAGTCCTATGGATAATGCATACCTCACTGTGAGTGCTAATGTTTGAATATGTAAAAATTTAGTTTTGAACCGGTGTTGTATTCACAAATTGTCTTTTAATTATCTTTTGTAGGTTTACATTAATTAATTAACTCGGTAACAGTATGAATCTGCTCGAGCAGTTCTAAATGTGATAAAGACATTGGTCTTTTGCCAATCACAGAATTGCATGTATCATAGGTCATTTCTGCTTCCATTTGTTCAAGGCAGTTGATCCCAAGAAGCAATAATACAAATAAACAGAAATCAAGAGGTGCTCAATCTGAGATCAGTTGAGTCTTCATCATTAATTAGACTGTCTCTGTTGGGTTTCCGGACTCATGTGTTTCCGAATGTTTGTAGTGATGCCGGGTTTCTGTGTGCTGTCTCTCCTGTACTTATGAAGGAAGTTTAGGAAGACACCATTGCAGTTGTGCTCAATTGAGCTCAATGTTGTCTGTGGCCTCCTGAAGTCGTGTGAATATTCTACGTCACTTTGATCTTTATTCTTTGGCTTTTGCATGTGTAGTGATGTGAAGGTTTTAATTTATTGTTACAATCAGAAATTGTAATGGTAAATTACAACAGTACGTGACAACTTTTAGATATCAATCAAACATAAAAATTACAGTCTCACACATGGATTCTAAATATATAGAATACAATTTGTTACATCACCAACAACATCCATAAGAAACAACAAACTTAATATATTTGTGAAACGATCTGCTGTGATATGAAAGCCAGTCATGCACAATGGGATTACAAAGACAAAGAGTTAATAACTTCAGCATTAAAATAAATGTACTATAATATGTTATGGCCTTCCTTGTTTCTCATATAATGACATCACATTTATATTCGCATATACAAATAAATATGCATTTACTATCTTGAACTAAACATCAAACATGTTTGGAATACTAGTTCAACTCTTGAGAATTATAATGTGAATCAAGAAGTTTCATACTCCATTGGCCAAATGACCTTTATGAGCTCACTGACTCGGTCGAGCTGACTGGATTGGCTGGTCCATGGTCCAAATTGCTGGCTCTTTGCCGGGAATGTCCTGGAAATTTCCCAGTGCAGAGAGGAGAGAGACAGAGCTTTGCCTTACACTTGGGCTCAGCAACTAGCGTGGATCCTCTGGCAGCTCTGCCAGAAGTTAGTGTTGCTGTACTTCAATCTTTAAAAATAATAGTTTGTGCTCAGTTGTCTTCTTAGGGTCCCGCTGCATGGTAGACAGGTGGAAGAACTCAGTTCATTATAGCTGTAGCTTGATACTGAGTATAGTTGGATATTCAGGATGTTGACAAAAAGAGTCCAACTGTCTTATTTCATTGATCAAGAGGAAGCAACAGTGAGTTTATGAACACAAGATTTATTCTGTTTAAGAAAGAACATTTTGGGTAGGGTTCTTTACTGACTCTCACTCTCTTGGCATGGCATCTTGCAGAAAAGGAGAGGAGTTTAAAATGTGTGTCGGACTGCTTGCTGTAACATGGTGAAAAGGTCAGAAGGCCAGTTCAGCTGGAGAGAGATGAGGAGCCATGGTGGATCATGGCTCATTGATGGAGGATGATCAACAATGACCTTGGGCTAGTGGTTTTGGGAAGAAACACTACAGACTAGATTGTTCAACATTGCTTACAGTTTTATGATGTCTCTTATCAAAGGGACCTCTTTAGCTGCTTGGCCAAGGCACATAAAGATTTAAATAAATATTTAATAACCCTTAATTTTAAGTGTAATAATAGGCCTTTTCGCCAGCACATGTACTGTATGCAGAGAGTTAAAAAACAAACATACTAACATTGTCTTTGATGGTAAAGCATGTTGTCCTGTTGAGTTTCAAATTTCCTTTAGCCTAAAACATGGTTATAACACTTGAGTGGATCACATGTATGTTTAACCACAGTGTCTTTGCAGTTTCTTCTGGGAAGATTTGAAGTGTTCTGGCTAGAAAACACACTTCATTTCATGAACAAAACCTCAGTAACGTAGGAAGTATGAAAATAAAAACAATGCAAATGATTGCTTTTTAATATTGAATTATTATATGTGTCACACCTCCTTAACCTTAAAATCATTTAAAAAAACAGGCAACCCATAAATACTGTGACATTGTGGAGACTGTATCTTTCTCAAAATATCAAATCATTAGAAGATACAGTAAGCATCTTAACATTAGCTCTTTCTTTTATGGAGTAGCTTTTCTGGCTGGATGAATAAGATAAAACATGGTTAAAATTTATAACAATAAATTGAAAAGAGAAGAGAATGGCAAAGACCACACAGAATACTGTACTGTTTACCAGCAGGCAGGAAAAAGACCAGTCCATTGACTTTCCTCATTGTGACAGCCTGATGATGAAATATAATCTCGGCAGAAGGCAGGGATGTTAGAGAAGTCCCTGATATTATTCTCGTCTGTCCTCAGATTGATGTACTCAGTGAAGTAATGTACCTGCAGCCCTGCTGTGTATAGAGCATGATGAAGTGGGTGCAGTCTGCATCCACACCTTAATGGTCGATGTGTGGTCAAGAAGAGCAATCCATCTCAATCCCTGAGGTAGACACAGACATAAACTGCATAGTGTTGTCTGAATCCAGACTCTGTATCATGTTTGCTCATTCTTTTTTGGCTCTCACCCTCCAAAGCTCCATTTTTAGAGAGATTAAGAGTATCTCTAGATCTTGTTTTCAAACAGAATTAATGCTTTCCCATTTAACAAAACATACTGTATAAATCGCTCTTTAAATCATGCTTTTCAAGATGGTGTAAAGGACTTTGAGATTTTATGCAAGGTGATTGACTGGATTTCTATCTTGAGATATCCTTGAGCTCCTGTCAGCTCCGTATGTAGTAATGTTCTTAAATTTAAATTAGTAGTTAGTAGTTAAATTAAAATTTGTTAACTGATTATCTGGTTTGTTCTTTTAAGTTTGTAGATAAATTGAATTGTTGAGGTTTGTAGTTTAAAAGAACAAGAATACAGCTACAGGAAAGTTGATTTTGGGAGAGAATTATCTTTTTTTATTCTTTTACAGAATAATTATTGAGTTATGTATTGGGGTTTATTATACCCGTTTCACATTTTTTGAGATTAGGTTCATGCTGAAAACCTTTCACTATCGACACACCATCACATGAGTGTGCTCTCATTTAGGAAGCAACAGTTTGCTTATATGTACTGTGATCTTATCAGATCATGGGAGCCAAGCGAGACTTGGTCAGTAAGGAAAAACAGGTTGCTTACCAGAATTTGCAGATAGTGACCAGGAACACAGCGTGTTGGGAGGTACTTTCCATTGGATGAGATGCCAAACTAAGGTTCTGAAGACCTGGTCATTAAAGATCTCTTGGCTTTTTGTAAGAGGAAGGGTAATTCTTAGTAATTTTACTCTGGGAGTGTACAATCTGTCCTTCCTAAAATTTCCCCATTACTTAACTGGAAGTATAGTGTCTCTGTCCATCCGCTGGCCTTGTACGGTAGTGCTGCTGGCTGAGAATGACAGCTGTGCATCACCCATTTGGGGGCTGCACTTCAGGGGTTGTCCCTGGTGTATGCACATAGAGCTTTGTGATTCTTTAGTGTGATGGACGCGGTTCAATTCTGATGGTGCTATGGAGGTGTTTTCTAACACTGGGCATAAGCAGGGTGAGTTTACCCTGCTTACCTACCCTGAGATCTTACATGTTAAATGTTACAAAAGTAAAGTAGGGATACTTCAGAAAAACAATTATCATATAGTATAAAAAGTTTAAGTTTAGAAAAATAGCTAGAGTTTTGAGGAAAATAGATATTAAACATAGTATCTACTTCACTGCTTCTTACTACTTCTCCTGTTTGCACTGCCACTAAGCCACTGTTGGAGATGTACAGTACTACTACATCTGTTCTGCTATAGAAAAATTAAATTAGACTGAATCGAGATGCGCTACAGTACGTTGAAATAGGTCTTTTCCCTTTGTGGAACAGACTAGTGCTTTCTGCCTTTTAAGACAAAAGGGTGCAAGTCAGAATTAATCCATTATTTGCCTTCTTTTGACATGATCAGGCAGATATAAATGGGTATGTTGCAATTCAGTCTGTTTTGCATTTTCTCGGAAGATAGAGAATTCATCATAAAGTGAAGTAAAACTATGCATTTTCTTTCTTGTGACTTGCAAAAAATCTTTCTTGTTTGTTATGCTTTGATAACTTCTAATTCTAACGTTTGTTTTATTGTTTTCTCCACTTCGTATTTTTATCCCTACTGAATTACTGTAGGTGTTGTTCAGGCTTCTGCTGTCTTTGCCTGTAATCAAGTTCTTATGAAAAAATGTCTAGAAATATGTCCTGCATTAGATAAATAATTCTAAATGAAGGAATGCATGAGTGTCTACTTTGAAAGCTCATCTGTCATCTGTCATGTTGTGTTTGTATCTTTCATTGTGCTTTACTGTTGTGGTGTGATTGTTCTTGAATGATATGTGAGCTTCTACATTTACTAGTGTCCTGCTGCGGAGCTGCATCCATTATGCTCTTGGCTTTTTCACCATTTATGTAACTGGAATGTTATTTTCAAATCTCTGCATGTATTTTGGTTTTTAATGCCCGTTTCTGAATCAGAGACGCTTTCTGTGTCTGGGCTGCATCCTTCAGAATTAATTCTTTGTCATTAGCAGTAACATTCTACCATGGCCTTTGACTTCCTCCCTGCTGTATTATTCTTTAATGAAAAAGCTAATCTTCAACATGTAGATGATTATTAACCCCAGTCATACAGTATTTTAAGTCACTAAGAAATTGTTTTTTCATCTTAGCATCTGCATTTTGCTACCACCTACCTGCCAGCAAATTACATGTTATTTTTTTTTGCCTTCAAGATTGAACTAACTGCATTGTAGAATAACATTTTTATACAGCTTATTGCCATGCACAAGTTTCAAATGACACAGAATTGCACAAACGAGCAGTCATTGTAGCTCTTACAGAGTCACACTAGAAAGAAACAGTCACGTTACATTGGTGCTTGTCCTGTAATTCCTAAAATTGGCTGAATGATCTCCTTTGACTGCTGTTTCAAAATTGCTTGGACACATATAGTGCCGGCTGTCTGGAAATCCTCTTTTTGTGTGTGAAATGTGCCCTTTTCTTGGCTGTTTTATCAATAAATAATATAGCAGTAGGTTGTCAAAGGTTGCAGGGGAGTAATGATCATGAAAATGATAGTTACATTCTCTTAATATGTGCATGTTTTTGCAACAAACGTTGGCTTATTGCAAACGGGTCTTTTCAGGGTCCGGTTCCAATTAAAATTAGACATGTAGGTCATACTTTTGAAATGTGTTGGAACTCTAAACAACACACCAATGTTTTACAAAATAAATATTTTTCACATGGTGGGATTGCTTTTGAACAAGGTGAAAGTATTTTCTTGTTCTATTTCTTTGCAGTAAAATGCTTTCTAGATCTTAAGTGTCTTTTGATCAGCCCCACTGATAAAATATACAGAACGTCTTCCTTTTTTTTTGTCTAAAAATAGTACTTTTTTTAAGAGACAAAGCAATTGTACAACTGCTGTGTTTTCTTAGCAATTTTTTCAGGTTTGTGTGTTCTTGAATGCTCTGTTTCCTCCATTCTCTCCATTCTTGATCCTAGGTCCCCTTACAAAGAAACAGAATGATGATTTAGTCGATAATGACGGTGCAGAGGATGAAGGTATTTTTTGATGCCCAAATGATATGCATGACAAGGAACCCTCCAGTTTTCTTCTTTTTTTCTTTAAATTTCTTGTCCTCTTTTTAAAAAGTGAAGATTTTTTTCTTCCTAATTTTTGATGGATGTGTTTTGTCTTTTTTGCTTGATGTTAACCTATCTTTTTCTTTTTAAGAGTATGTTTATTGTTACCTGTTATATAGACTACTTCATTGTAATATCTCTAAGTGAGGTTTTTGCTTGAAATCTTTCTTTTTTTTTACATATTGCATCCCACCTGAAAATAATCTGTGAGACTGATAACAATGACTAATATCCCTTTTAACTATTCTTAACACTTTTTGCATGATTTTTCAATCCTCTGCTATTTTTATATTACTTCAAAACACTACAGGCACGTTTTATACCTGATTCAATAATACTAACATCTCAAATCAACTTTAATGTTAGTGAGAAACATATATAAAACAACAGTTTCTTAAGCAACAGCAATATTCCTGGTATTCAACAGATAATAATGTCTAACTGTACAGAAGAATATTTCTAATTCAAGCAGTGTAAAAAGTCACCTTTAAATTTTGCATCAAATATTTGTATATTAAACAAACACGTTTTTGAATATCTACTAGATCACATTATTCACATTCACGGGTCAGATTAACTTTAAAATGATGCACTTTTAAAAGCTAAGTAAAAAAAAACCCAAAAGGTAAGAATGTCTTTTAATCAGCAGCCATCATTTGAGCCATGACATCGTTTTGCCATTAAAGAAAAGCAAATAACAGAAAAAAACAAGGATTCGAAAGAGCTGTGGATCTGTGTCATGTTGCATTGTGTCATGTTTTCCAAAGGCAGAAATCGAAACTGAATGAAAGTATTGATCTGGTATTGATAGCCCCATGAGCTTTGAAATTTAAACTAATTATCTGATGATATTAATCAGGGGGGAGTTCATCATTATCATTAAGACCTTGGCTTCCAAGCTACAAGATTATGGGGTCCATTCCCAGCTGTGCACCCAAATTTCTGCAATCTACCCAGATGTGTAAATGGGAGCTGCTGTTGCTTTTTAACCCACAGTGGACAAAGAAGAGACTACCTGGAATTGAAAAACGCTGATTGGTAATGAACTCCACTTTGAAAGCACCTCTTTTTTGTGAATCCACCATGAAGATCAAGTGCCACAGTAATGGAAGAGAGCCCTTTATTTCCCAGCAGAAAAAAAAGACCCCTGGCCGCCCTTGATACAAGACTGGTGGACATTCATCAAGGCGGGGCTGGTTCAACAGAAACCACTGGGGGGTGCCGTGGAAAACGATTGTCTGCTCTTTTCAGCCTCAGCAGGGGAGGGGACAGAGAGTTGCACCAGTTCAGGAAGCTTGCTGTCAGTCACTCATTTTCCTTTTATTACACTTTAGAATTCAAGTGAGATCACAGCCTGACCAAGAATGGAGGACCTGGCCCATAGGATTCTGCTTCAGCAGCAGGAAAACAAATCATGCCTAATCATATGATTAAAGATGAAGACAAAACAGCTCAGCGGAGCTCTGTTGCCTTTATCAAAGTGTATCAAAGCAGTATGCATGTACCGGGTAATCATTTCTAATCAGCTCTGGTCTCTGAAAATGATACCCATGATTTGGAAATACTGGTTGTTTATGAACGCACAGCACTCCAACATGAAAGAGAAGAGGACAGCGTAAATGCATCTTCAGAAACATACCCTGCAAGCCCTGGTAGCACTGCACGTACACCGAGGCGTCAGCTGTCGGTCCAGCCTTGGAGGACATGGCCAATCTCGAACCCAAGTAGCCCTGCCAGAGCCAACCAGCTGTCTGCTGACCCGGTGGAGTCCCAGTTAGAAAGATTTTTGGACAAATTGGGGCCAACCTGTGCTTCGGGATAGAAGGCTTAATGGTTGAGCATCTTTTGCAAGCAAACTCATTCACTGGTTGACTTGATGTACTTAATTAGTATGTCATTAAGTTACTGTGAAATCAGTTGTTTCTGTTTTGAGTGAGTGTAATTCGAAGGATAATTTGGTATCCCTGTGGATTTGCAGGAAAGAGCTCCTCTCTTGTCCCCTGTATCACTAAGCACTACGGACCTACGTTTAAGCTGAGCTGTGAGTTACTGCTCGATCCAATTTCGTCTCTTGTAGTTACATGAGATTGTGCAGTGGAGACTGAATTAAACAGGGTTCCTCCCTCTGAGGTGATGGTACACACTGCCGCTCTGCCAGGGCTGTTTTTTCATGGGAAGCTATGATTCTTCCATCTGATGGTGGTAATGATGCACTTACCGTGTGCTGTGTTTTATTTGATGCTGGGAGGTCATCTGGATTACAGGACTGATCTTCTGCCCTTATGTTTCAACAGTGGGTATGAAATGGACTCCCAGCCTGGCAACACTTGTCTCCAGATTCACTGAGAGTCAGGTCGCATTTATTTCTGAGCATCACGGAAATAAGAAAGAAAACTCCTTCCTGAATGCTTTTTTATTTTTATCACGGACAATTTTATCAGTTTTGTTGGTATGCTTTTATTTTGTCCTGTGTTATTAATGCAAGTACACATCCAGCTGGTGTGTATGCTGATCAAATAGAAGAATCAGAGTGAATTGAAGATGTTAAAGAAATTGCAAAAAATAAACCTTAGTTACGGTTATTAAACCCGTCTGCCTATAATCACTGCCTTTTAATAATGAAAACACTGCTATAATGCGACTGCAGAGGATATTACAATGAAAAGGGAATTGGTCCTTTAATTCCAGCCTCTGCTCTTGACTCAAATGCTGTTCTGCCTTCTGCTTGTAACCCTTCGAGAGGGTAATAACAGGAAAACCATTTTGGAGTGCTGAAGGGACATAACGTAATTTCAAAACCCAAGAGGCTGCCGTGATCTTTCGAATTCTTCATAACTGACATTTGGTTGAAAAATGTGAATGTGAAAAAACCTCCTTACTTTCTTTTTACTTATCAAGATAAAATATGTTAAGACATGCAAAAGCATGTCCCTGAACACTGCGCTCATCAGCAAATCCACAACAGAATCTCATCTCTGTTCTCTGAAGGTGCTTGACTAAATACACAGTGTAAAACTTCCCTTGAAAATGTGAGGACTGCCCTGAAAGAGAGAGAACCTAAATAAACTCTTTTATCCAATTGAAAGCTTTCAATAGTTGTACAAACAGTCTGGAAAATCACACTGAGATACATGCCACTGAAAGGACAGCTTGACTGTTGTAATGTGGATTATATGACTAATTGGATAAAGAGGCTAAAAGCAATGTAATTTTGTGAGTAACATGATGGACAAAACGGCCTTAAGGCAGAATTAACTGTTCATAATCAAACATAATGAGTAAAATTCGCAAGTCTTTCATTTTGTTCTGAAATCTCACATTGTTCTTTTGTTTATCTCTGTATTAAAACCACATGAAAAATTTTGCCTAAATGATACAAATTAATGGTCTTTAACAGTTTTTTTGCTTTACACTGCTAGCCGATGTTGACCTCTGTACTGATCAGATTCCTTACAAATATTTGCAAAGTACCAGGAACATAACACGCATGTTGCTTAAGAAACAGAGCAGGCTGACATCTAAACCTGCACATGATTTGTCTCAGGTCACTAGTGGTAAATAAATGTGCAGCTTGACCACAGTTCAGTTTACATTTCTGGCTGTCAGGTTGAATTTGTTCTTCAATTATTTTGTCCTATTCTTTCTTCCCTCTCAGACATCCGTGAGAGTGGGAGCCCGAAGCCAGTGATGGTGTTCATCCACGGAGGCTCGTACATGGAAGGAACAGGGAATATGTTTGATGGAAGCATCTTGGCAAGTTATGGGAATGTCATTGTCATCACTGTTAACTACCGGCTTGGGGTGTTGGGTAAGATGATAGATATTTTACTCTCCGTCTCCTCCACAAAAATGTCTCTTGTAATGGCTTGTGTTCAGCAGTTATAAAAGAATGCCTGGAGTTCACTCCAGTTTAGGTTGTGCTGTCATTTTCTTTTCCACAAACCTAGGAAACTGTACTCGCAGGAGCTGATTTACCTTCTCTAACATCAGGCTTATGAATATAAAACTTTCAGGACCGATTTTCTGCTCCCACATGCCAGCTGCAGTTTGTGTCGGAGAAAGTTTGCTTGGAGGCAGAAGATATAACATGATAGTAAATAGAACAGATATCCGTTACCACTGATTCTGAATGCTGTTTGCTTGAGTCAAGGCTGCCTTCTGAGTGTCAAAGGAGCTCTCATGGGTGTCAGTATTTTATTATTTTCCCCTTAAGTCATTGTGTTCTGCAAGGTTAATGTTTGTGTGTCAAGCGAGTGTGCTGTCGGTTTTAATTCTGAGTGGTTTTGTAATCAGAATGGCTTACTTTTGCTCAGCAGTTAAAAAAAACATTCACACAATTCAAGAGGACTCGGTTAAGGCTATTTTAGCATAAAAATCAACAATAATTTCTCAATTTTGATGGAAATGTGTAGAAAAGAAGACTCAGAAGGACCTGTAGCATAACAGGTAAGTTGCACTGGCCTGTAGCCAGGCAATAGAAGAGCACTTTCCAGCAGTTTGTATTTTCACTGTAAATAAGGTTTTCGGAGGTTTGCGCTGCAGAAGGTAAACAGAGACACCACAAGTGCTTTGTGTGAATGTGCTTGTGAGCTCAATTAATATGTAGAATGGATAGACTAATAAACACCTTTGTGTGTACAGGGTTCTACAGTAACGATTGTGCCATGTCTAGTTGTTCAAATTATATTTGAAGGAACAATTTCTAGCTAATGATTTGTTATTGTTGAGGTAGTCGTACATTTTCTCTGTGTAGCTAAGTTATGCAAAGCTGTAATGAGGTTGTATTTATTATTTATTGCCTTCTGTTATTTTTTTTATTGGGATTGGACTCTGAGGTGCTTTGTACTCTGCTGAAGCTGTTGCAGTATTTTGTGGAGTCTTATTGAAACAGCATGAGACGAGCAGACCCTCTGTCATTATCTGCATTACCCTGGGTGTGCGCAGGCAGTCACATCACTGACGCCCTCCTGTACAGACCTCAACGCTTGCTGCTCAGTGCCACTTTACAGCAGTGCCCACGCATTTATATTTCTGATGTGACCTCTGCTCTCGGTCGACTATTGATCAAGTAATGAAACAAAGGACAACCTTAGATGAAAAAAGCAGCTATTTACAAATCTGTCTTTTGAATACAGTCTCTTAATTGGTATAAAGTGTGCACCGGGGAGTGTCGCTAATTGTATTGGAATCATTTGCTTCCAGGCATATCAGCAGCATTCCTTTCAAAATAGAGACACTGGCTTTTTCCCCCAGATTGAATTGGTTTTCTTTTTTTATTTCTGAGCTTTGCAGTTGATATTTTTGAACAGCTTGAATTTTTCTTTGTGGCTTGTGTCCTGTCCAGTTTGCAGTCCTGCCCTGTGACCTGTGCTTCTGGGAAAGGCTCCAGGTTTCTGTAGTACTCTCTTGGATATACAGCAGGCGATTTTCTGATGAAGGGTGGATAGATGGAGTTTTTTTGATGGTTTTGTTTTGCTCTGAGGGGTGAATTGCCCTGCAGCTAGTCTTCTGGATGGATTGTATTGAGCAGGGACTTCCTTTCTACAGTATAGCTCCCTGTACGTTTCATGTTACAAAAATGAAACTCTGGGCCCTGGGTGTAGTTTCTTCTGAACAGCTGTTATTTCTTGAGTTTTGCACTGAACGTCAGGATTATTGTACAGTCATAGTGGATGAGCTGGGTGTTTATTGTTCATGTAACACTGAAAATGTGGCGATGACTGTAGGCCGCAGAAGTGCTTTTAACCTCCAGCGTGTGCAAGAAGAAAGTTCTAGTAGTGTACGTGTGGCTGGTAATTGTCACCATTTTGAAAATTGCTAAACTGAGTAAACTGGGCCTCAAAGCGGAAAGTGCCCTGTTAGATATGAAATTGAATTGTTTCCTCTCTTGCATAAATAATCCATTCCAGTTCACCAGCTGGTTGCTCGTTCATCTCCTTTCAAATACCGCTTTCGGTGCTATTTCACGTCAGGGGAACTTTCTGCTGAAGCCTGCGATGTCCAGAAATGTCGCCCAGACCCCATTCACTGCCTGTCTCCATGTTCTTCACCCATCTGCGTCAGACCGATGATGGGAGTGGGTGGGCAGTCTTGCTCTTGGGTGTTTGTGGACAACAGTGACCGCTAGATGAAGGAGGTACTCTGATGGACTTATGAAAGTGTTGGATGTTTGTATCCTCTCGAAATGGCTGCACTAAGGAGAACAAGAACTACCAGGTTCTACATTTTCTCATACACCAGTTTTCTACAAGTCTTAAAATGCATGGCACAAGATTTAATTAGTGTGTTGAGTGTATTTTCTTCACCCATGTAATGTGCTGTTTTCAGAAAGTTGCTTTCAAGTTCATGAAATATGAAGGTTTTACCTTGCAACATATTTTAGAGGTCAGTTTTTTTATCTCCCTGGAAATTAGTCACTGCTGTTACAGGTCAAGAGTTTCCAGTGGGTGAGTTTTTCTAACAGATGGTAAGTGGGTATGAAAAATATCTGATGTTTACTGTCGTTATCACATAATCATCCTCTTGCACTCCTTCTCAAAAAATAGATACTAATAAGATAGACAGCGCAGGAAGCAGCCTGTTCACATATTTTTGATTTAACTTCTCATGTAGCTTGCTTTTGCTAAGTGAAATATGCTGTCTCAAATAAAGTTCATGTTTTGGAAAGGCCATAAAAATGAAGCCCTGTGCTGGAGATAAATATAAATCCTCCAAGTATTTCTCAAATACTGAAAGTATCAATTTCTGCGATAATTCAGTGGCACAGGTTTTAGCATTTCTTTTCACTTGCCTTGATTATAGAGAAATAAAGTAACTGTCCAAGGGAACCTTTCTACAATTTATATCAGTCCTTGCACTGTAGCGATCCTGCAGGTTCATTTATAGGCCCATTTCAGAGGAGATGTGCTGTTTTAAATTGTCTGCAAATATGGTTAGTTAGGAGTGTGGCAAAGCTGCCGCAGAGAGAGAGATTTATTTCCCTTGCCACTGGCCCAGAGCCTAGACCCTTCCTTGTAATTTGGTTTTACCTGTTATAGAGCTGAGAAGACAACTGAAACTGCAACGGAGGATCCTGAATATGGCCGTTGTGTGCTCAGATAGGCAGAGGGGAGTTTTTATACTCCCCGTATGCGATGACATGTGAAGGATGTTCCCCAGCGATCTTCAGGGGATCGGCGCTCTGGATTCTGCCTGTCTCCCCGGCACAGGGAAACTGTGTGGCCTTGTGCAGCGATAGGTTGTAAAGCTCCGCACTGCAGAGAGTGGTGATGATGATGTAGTAGTTTTACACATTTTGACATTTCATCTCGCTTAGTGCATCACAGTGGGAGACTATTTCATTAACATTGCTGCTGAAACATCTACAAGGTCTACAGCTGGTAGTTAAAGCCCATTGACAGGGAGCAGAAGGGATCCTTTCGCTCTTCTTTTTGCTTAATGCATGGATAACGCATTTCATCTGTCTCCTCAGATACGCAGATAGTTCTCTCAGTTCCAAGGGGTAAGATAATGTTTTGACTGTGAGCCTAAAATATTCTGGTACACTGTCAAGGATACAGTATGTGGCCCTGTCTCTTTTTGTTCTGGTCAGACATTCGTATGGATCTACAGATCCACAGATCATTGTGTAGAAGACGAGCAGGACAGGACTTCCAGGGAGACCAGGGGAATACCAGGGCTGCTGCCGAGCACTCGTCTAACAGTTGACTGTGATGTCACATGATGCAAAAAGTGGATTACTTGGCTGGCCTCGTGAAACCATATGAATTAGTGCCTAGATTGTGGTCCTGTCTAACATGGTGAACTGAATGAAGCAGAGTTATGGTTCTCTTTCATCATATGCAAGAGCAACACACATGTTGTGAACACATGGAAGTGATGGATAGGAGCCCTGTTGGAGGATTCCCTTTACTTCTCAGTCTGAGTTAATGAGTTGTTGTTATTATTGCCACTTTGTGTTTAGTTCAGCTTCAATCACAAGAACTTCATTAGTTGTGATGATTCCTGGAAAATTAAAAGATAGTGTTAGTGGGTGGGGGCTTGGGAGCAGGGTTTGATTCGAAGGAACAGACCGGAGCAGATTGCTTCTTGTCACTTCTAATTAGTATAATTATCATTAATTGCCATATTTAACCATAAATATCAATTACTATGATTATTAAATTTTGCCTGCACTGAAAAAAAAAGGACAGAGTGAATACGGTGCATACTTATCAACACCTGTGTGTGTTCCAGCTCTCTCTCACCACTGCAGCGAGAGATGCGGAACGAAGAGTTATTGCAATCCATTTAGTATCCTACTGGGGAGAACTGGGGCACCGAGCAGTGTCTGTGTGTACAAGCTGCCTGGAGAAGCATGGACCCTTTGGCTGTGGAGAGAATGCCTCAGGCACTTCAGAGACCACCACTCTGCATGTTTCCCTGCTGTGCACAAGGGAACTCATATTAGCCATTAATATTATTCAACAGAACCATTTCATACAGAAAAGTCTAACAATGCATATCACATTGCCGGCAGCTTCTGGGCTCCTCTCCACAGCCGATCAATAAATCACAGGCCATGGCCCTGAGTCTGGAGTGCAACTGCAGGTTTGCCGGCGAGGGAGGGAGGGAGGGAGGGACGTTCGACAGTGACCTGCAGCATCACAAGATTAAGCCTTATCCACGGCCCCAGCACACACACAGAGGGCGAGAGGTAAGGGTAAGCTTGTGGAGTTGAAACCAAAACAAGCATTGCAGAGCACTCCTGAGAGAACAGAGGGTTTTTGATCGGTCTTTGCGCTCGGGACATTGTTTGCCATTCTCTGACACAAGATACATATGCTGTTCACCCTTTGGCTGGCTTTATGTCTTTTCTGATATTATCCTCGGTGGAGATGTTCATTTACCAAACCGAGATTATTTGTGATACGGCTTTGTGTTTTTTGGAACTCGGGTGTTGTGGTCTGCCTAGATATTCACTCAATAGTACCTTTCCAATACAGTTTGTTCTAGGCAGCATGGAGGAGATTTGTCTGACTTTGCAGAACATGTGTCCATTACAATCCTTGGAAAAGCCATAAATAAATCTGAACCATTCCCATGGAGGGTGCTCATGGATTTGGGACAAGAGGCAGGGAAGGGCTGGTGCACTCTAGGGACACTAATGGCAGTGTTATAAAAATTTATCATTGTGCTAATCTTTATACTGTATATGTTTTCATCTTCATGAAGAGGTACTGTCACGATCGAGAGGCAGTATTGAATCAGATGCTTTTGTCTGAAACTGAATAAGTATACAAATCTAGCCTCTTCGCCCATTTTCAGAAGAACATACTGTATGAGCGTTTACAGACGAGAGAAGGCAATTTCGCCCATCGATCTCATTTGGAAGCAGTCATTCCTCTGATCTAAATCTTCCTTTCCACCTAAAATCCAAATTGAAGTACTCTTTGAAATAGCTATGAAGATTGCTTTGGCATTATGTTATCGAGTCTTTCTTTACAATAACCATTAACCCATCTGACATGTCTTAAGGACAGGCAGCAAGTGTATTTATGTGAAAGTTTTAAAAAACCTGGTTCACAAAGCGCAAGTTCACATTCAGAAGTGGGTTTAAACTGGAGAATTATTATGTGTTTCATGTAATGCACATTTAATTTGTAAAACATCATAAGGCTGTATGAGGTGTTGTGACAGTGATTTCTTACCATTATAATCATTAATAACTATTCATATTAGTCATAATAATCCAATTACATGCAACTTTACCATCTGTCTGTGCTATCTATCGAGTGTCACAGAGCACATCAGCCTGCTGGAAATCACAGCTGAGCTAATTGGCTGTTATCCTAGGAAGGACAGTCAGTCACATGCTCTAGTTGCTATGGGTCAGCACGGCAATGCTTTCTGTTTGCTCATGTTAGACTGTTAGAAACAGTCTTGTTATTTGGATTAAACAAAGCACTGACCTTTATTTAACCGAGAACATAGCAGTAATATCCCTGAACCAAATTCTATCTGTAGAAGGCAATGATGATTATAGTGGTCATGGTGTGCAGGATTATCTGATGTTAGCATCTAGAAGTTTCCAAATGGTATCTTTCTCATTTGAAAAAAGGAATAAGCAGCCATATCACCCTGCAACTCACAACTGGCAACCCACTGAAGCTAAGCAGGCGTGAGCCTGGTCAGTACCTGGACGGGAGACTCCTGGGAAAAACTAAGGCTGGAATAGGTGTTAGTAAGGCCAACTATATGACGAGGACACTATACTGTAAAAAGGGTTCGTACTTTGGATGAGACGTATAACCGAGGTCCTGACTCTCTGTGGTCATTAAAAATCCCAGGGCGTTTCTCGAAAAGCGTACTGTAGGGGTGTAACCCCGGCGTTCTGGCCAAATTTCCCATTGGCCCTTACCCATCATGGCCTCCTAATAATCCCCTTCTCTGAACTGGCTTCATCACTCTGCTCTCCTCCCCACTGAGAGCTGGTGTGTGGGGAGCGGACTGGCGCACTCTGGCTGCTGTTGCGTCATCCAGTGGTGCTGCACACTGGGGGTGGTGGAGGGGATCCCCATTACCTGTAAAGCGCTTTGAGTGGAATGTCTAGAAAAGCGCTATATACAGTAAGTGTAAGCAATTATTAATTATTATGAATTAAAAAAACTCATTTGCTGCTCAGACAAAGATACAGTACTTCCCACAGGTAATAAGAAGCAGTAAATAGAAGGCATTCTTGTGGTCTTGAAGTGTAGCATCTACAGTACATTCTTCCCCAACAAAGAGGAACAGATGAAAATGAAGCTAGTGAGAGGGCAAAGGTGTTTATTTCACTTTTTAAGTTAGTAATTTCCAGGTCGGTACAAAGATTTATAACTATTAATTGTCAAACAGTAATTTCTTATCCAAGTGAATAAATTAGACAACTCATGAGACTGCATCACTTGCCTTTTCAAATTCATTAGAGTTTTCTCTGCCCTTAAATTCTGTAGGCATATGTCCTGAATAGTAAATCTGGTTTGGCTAATGTTTAGCCAGCAGAGCTCACGATAAGCAGAGCAGAATATAGTGTAAAAATGGAGGAATAGAACAGGAATACAGCTTCAGCACTCAATACTGGGGAACAGAACCATTTTTAATGTGAAAAAATCCTTAGTAGTTGTGGATTCTACAGGGCTAGAAATACAAATGACCCATCTGCTCTAGTTGTGCTTGTTCTTTCTATTTTTTGTTTCATTTAAGGTCTGTGAGCTGAGATCAGTTAAATTTTATTTTGTAAATCAAAATTGTAACAGCAGGGCTAGGACAGTCTTTCCTTCAATTACATGAATTGAAAAAAAAAAAACAGCAATACGTGTTTTTTACTGGATAACAAATTACAGCACATGAAACCCACAGCAGAATTAGTCATATGAGGAAGCTCTGGCATGTTTAATTTTTGTGCTCTTAATTTCTTTTTATTACAGTCAGTTTGGGTTATTTATTTCTAAAGCCAATTGTGATATTACAATTTCACAGTGAAAAACAGTTTTAGTTTATGTCTGACAATAACATTGGTATTTAAACAGATGACTGGGTTTCAATTACTTCTGCTTTTCAAAAGTGGCACATTTTGCAGCTGTGAGTTGAGCAATATACCAGAAGGAGAGTGATATTTCATTTTTTATATTTTCTAAATATTTCATCTAAGGCACTTCTCTGGGCTTTTACTTTTAAACCCCTTTCGGATCTAAAATGATGATGCTCTTGGCACCAGGTGAAATATGAGGCTCAAGTTGGTGTGCCACACTTGCGCAAAGAGCAGAGGGACATTAAAGAGCTCGTGGCTGCCTAATTAAGCAATATATTACTGGTGCATTGAATTAAACATTTATCTTCATGTAAAATAAATTAATACAAAATGTAATTTATAACACAGAATTAGAACTGATTTTGCTGCAGACAAATAAATATTATTGTCTGGTTGAAGAGAACCTGTTTAGTACAAGCCTAATAATTAATTTTAGTAAAAAATGGTTACCACTAGTCTATTTGAATTTAGTTTTTTTCCTTCTTTTTGATGTGAAGATGAAGCTCGACAGACTCTTGATGTACATGAATACAACCCCCTGAAAGAGCACGTGTCTTCTGGGACTGTAGCTGTCTTAGGACAGTTCTCTCACGGCTGCTCGTGACATCAGTTTTTAGTTTTCAACCCCATTTCAGCAAGTACAGTATCTCTCGCACCCAGGAGTCAGCCTGGACGTCATGAATAGAAAAACATTAACTACATTTAGGCTCAAATCCTCTAGTCCTAATCCAATGTGCAAAAATGGGAAGAGTCTGGGAGATCCTGAATTTTGTACTTTTCCTCCAGGTCCCACATGGGGCATATACAGTACTGTATGGCTCCATCAATCCCTGTCTTGTGCCTCATGTCTGACCCAGCACTTTCAGTTCAGTCATCACAGTCTTGTGCCATGTTGTTAATACCCTGGGTATACATTATAGACAGACCTTTGGTGTTCACTCTTGGGACGTTCCACTTGTCGGAGTCAATTTATCCAGTCCTTCTTAATCTCGACAGGCGGTGTTCTTGTACAGATCCCCATTAGAAATTTTAATGGTCCAGGAGATGCTGTAGATCTTACTGTATGTACTGTATGGTAGGTAACCCTTATGAAAGATGTTTTCTCTCGCTGCTTGGAGTTCTTGAGCTAACATTTCTGTTTCTGCAAGCTAATCTGAAAGTGTCAATCTTCCAGCAGGACAAGGCAAGGTCTGAGAGTACTACTAGGATTACAGTGGCATAATGGTGTTGAGGTCTTGGTGTGACCAGCGTTTTCATGCCATCTACAGGAGACAACCATGACCTTTGTCAGCTGGTGAAGGCTCCCACAGGAGTCTGTCCAGAGCTGATAAAGTGTATGGATCAGTGCTGCCATGACTGTGTTAATGCTCAGGGAGGCCATGCCCAGAACTGGGTAATGTTTTCTTATCGACAGTGTGTCACATTTCATACTGACATTTCAAACATCATGATAGACTTTTTTCTTTGAGCTTGACCTTTGACTTCTTTGAACGATCTTTTATGACGTTTGTTTTGCTGTCTATTTTTAAAATATTTGATTAAATCCATTAGACCCCGATGTTACCATCTGATCCATCAGTATAGTTCACTACGTGCAGGCACACGAACACTGAGGTAACCATCCTGTGTATTATAACTAGCAGGAAATGCAGGGGCTCTTTTCAGTTTGAAAGTGGAAAACCTGTCTGGGTTATGGATTGGATCTGCATATTTCCAGGCAGAGGAAATTCAGAGAGGTAATCCAGTGCTTCAGAGGCAGAACCACACCCTACCAGACACAGATTCATCTAAATAAAATTAATTTCAGTAGTATATATATACTTTATTGATCCCGTGAGGGAAATTGCAGTGTAATAGCAGCTTAACACAGTCAACACAGCACAGTGTAATGGAATGATACAATAATACAACAATACAATGCAATACATACAATACAATCCGTACAGTGGGAAGTGCACTAAGAAGAGTTGCCCACAGTCCAGAATATACAAAGAACAAACCAGAACAGTACACAAGAAGTTGTATTGCACAATATAAATATAAATGTATTGCACAAGTCCCTGGCATATATTGCACAAAAAACAGTTGTAAACAGGAAAAGCCAGATGTAAGCAGAGAGTTTACTGCTTAGTCCAAAAACAGGTCAATGTCAATGTTGCCCCTGCCCAGACACACAGTGGATGAGTTGTACAGTCTTATGGCAGAAGGCAAGAATGACCTCCTGTAGCGCTCCCTGTCGCACTGCGGTTGGATCAGCCTATTGCTGAACGTGCTCTTCATTCTCAAAAGTAGTACTGAGCATTGTTACAGACCCCTTTTCTTTCATGGGTGGGTGAGGGTGGGGTTCCACACAATCATGTTATGTTCCTCATACCCAATATATCTGAAGCCCATATAAGAAATACAAATGCATAATGTGATTAAGTTGCCCAAGACATTGCTTGAAAAAGCTGGTTTCATCTCTATTTGTGCCTGCAGAAGAACAGAATCCTTTCAGGTGCTTCCTGTCTCTTCATGTCAAATGGCGTGACGCCTACTTTCCAAACGATCTCTGTCCTGGTCTTCCTCTGGCATTCCGGCCAGGCTGCCAGGCGCCCCACTTGTTCTTTACTCGGCTTTTTTTTTGTGTCCAGGTTTATATCTGTTCTTCTAACTTAAAGGAATTGTTCTAGTAATTATTTTTGAACCCCTGTATAGTAAATCAATACAAATTTAACAATACCAGATTTACTTAATAGCAAGCCATTGCCTTCCTTCAACAGCACTCAGGACAATTTAGGTCTATTTCAGGAGCTGCCCACAGGCTGGGAAAGAGCATCAGGATGGCTCCAGTTTGCTCCGGTGCTCGTAAATCTGAAAGCCCCCACTGCTGTGCCAAAATGGAAATTCAGATTACCCACTCGGATCAAACGATTTCTGACTTCTACACGATCCTTTAAAATGGAAGTAATTTTAAACAGAAGAAAAATAAAAACAGGCCTGTGTGGGAAAATTGTACTCCAGTCTGAGGAGCGTACAGAAATGGTCTGGTAATTACTGTCATCTTTCAGATGGAAAATATTTTTTTTTCAGGAAATGTGGTAATTATTCTTTCATTACAAAGACAATTGTACAGATGTTGCTTCTCCAAAACAGATATTCTGTCTGTTGATGTCCTCAACAATGAGATAAGCCTTTCTTTGATTCTTATTTTTGACTTTTTAAAAATGCCTGAACATTTGAAGTTCACCCATTTCACTTTTTCTATTTCAGCAAAACTCAAGCCAATAAAAAATCAGATGTGAATTACCATTTAATGATGTAATGGCAGTTATTATATTCTAGTAACTTAAATCAAGAGAAATGTTTAATTAAGCAGGGCAAAAAAGACTGCTGTCTTATCATTATAGAGGCATTCACATGCAAAAACTTTTCCTTCAGCTCTCAACACATTTCTGATCATAGACTCACAAACTGTAGGTGGAATCTAAACTTATAAGATCTGTCAGGGTGAAATCGAGATATGAGCTCTTTGGATAATCAGTCATTTTTCTAGGGACATTTTATAAAGTCTTCTTCATTTTGACTCTGTAGCAGACAGTGGTGAATGCCTGCTTATGGAGCTGATGTCTGTTCTGTGTGCTGGCAATCAGCTTCAAAAGTGCCTGTGCCCGAGTTCATTGTTGTATCTGCATTGAGGTCTTGATACTGAAAAAGAAGAGCAAGCACTTGTCCACAACCTGCTTTTGATACCTGTGGAACTGCTGTGCAAGCAAAAGGAATGAAACTTTAATTACAGAATGCACTCCAGCCCTAATTATATCACTGACCCATGTGCTCAATGTACTGTAATGAGTTTTTTGCTCATTGAATTCATGTGATTTAAACTGTAAATATCACTGGTAGGACATATATTGCTACCAGTTCTCTTGGTACAGGAGTTGGAGGGATACATTATGGACGCAAATCTACATATATCCCATAGTGGGTCGATATTGGATTAATTATGCAGAGTATGTCAGTGCTGTGCTGTGCTTTAAATCAGCAGCAATTTAAATTCTGCCAGTAACCCACCACAGCTAACATTTTCGAGTTTTACATTTTTCATTTATTGTCATTCCCCAAATTATTATTTTGCAGTAGCGCTATTATATAGTTTGTTTTAGTGTTGCACTGAACCTGCGGCCCATTAACTTGAAATATTTTTTTAGCAAACCTTCACAGTTGGGTTTTGCCAAAGTTCAGACTTCTTTTTTTAACAAACCAAAGAGCCTTCTGTGGGATAATCGCTGTCTGTGCTGCTGTGCTGTAGGCAGTAGTCTTCGATGTAACCGTAGCAATGTGGGTTCTCCGGCGTGCGCGAGAATCCTGTTACAGTGCAGAGGTGCTTCCTCAGGGAAGCGCTGGGTTCTCCCCAGAATTTCATTCCACTTTCAGACCTACAGTCATTCTCTTACATGGTGGAACATCTGCACATGCTGTTTGCCTGTGATGAAACACTCTTACTCACTGTAATCCAAGGATAATTATTTCAGATCAGTTCCTCCCTCCCCCACACACGCGCTTCCAAAAAATATCCATGTGGGATTGTGAATGTCACTTACCTTGAGCAGGTTCTGCTCCATTGAACAATGCTCTATTTAGCACACAGCAGTGGAATTCTCTTAGTGGAATGAAATCATTGTGCTGCAGCTGAGCAATGCAGAACATGAGAGAATGAGAGGAGGCAATTCAGGCCCTCTAGCTTGTGAGTGTCTAAGTGGCCAGAGGATCTTGCCCAGCCACTTCTGCGAGGAATCCAGGCCGCCATCTTGAAGCAAATGGCTGGGTGGCCCCTTCCAGACGCCCACCAGACAGAGCAGAACATACTGCCATGGTCGAGTCTTCTCGACCTGCGTTTGACCTGCATTAGTTGAGTTGAGTAGCAGAATAAAGGAGAAAAATCAGAGAAATAAACGTTGCAACTCGGTAGGTTTGGTTTTTCTCAGCTTTGCCCCTCCCACGTTGTACAAAGTTCTGTGCATAAGGAGGCCAATCGCAGGCCGTGCTGTGCTTGAAGCTGCAGGTTTCCCCAGTGAAGGATCTCTCTGCTGCTGTTTGCAGTGTCTCCTCATACGGAGTCCAGGAAAAGGCCTGTTTTGCATGTCAGACACTCTGCGTTCCTCCATACAGAGATACACTCCTGGCTGTATCATCACAACGAGCCTCCAGTTTAAAATATTTTTATTGTTACTTTATCTTCACGTTGCCACTGCCCCCATCTACTCAGCTGAGATTTTTTTATCATCTGTAATGCATTGCTCAGTATAACAGCATTTTTAAAATGCACATTAGACATCAGTGGATTTTAGTTTTTTATTGTGCATTATCAGATGTGGGAGTTTATTATGTTACTTAATGTCATGAAGACATTACATCTTTAAACATGTCAGTGTTAAGGGAATTAATGTTTTATTTGGGGGAAGCATTCAATCAATTATGAGCACTTTTCCGCTGTGTTGCTCACATACTGTACATAAACGCAGGTGCATATGGGTATGATATTTCACTGTTGATTCTGCAGTAACTGCTGGGCTGACTTTGTCTAAGGCTTGTAGTCAAAAGTTCTGAATACTTCAGACGGGTTCTCTCCGATGAAAAAGGGTCAGTTCTTTTTACATGACAGTGTCAGACATTCCTTCGAGCTTTGGAATGTACTCTCTGTTCTTACTCTTTTCTGGAGTGATTCCTGAGCTGCCATGTGTTATTTCTAACATGGTGACTAACGTTGTACACAATATTGTGAAAGAGGTCTTAATAATGCATTGAACATTTTCAACATAATGTCCCTTGAGTCACATTTTGCACTTTTAACCATATACCCTTACTTTTTTATTACCACTCCTTATTTCCTTGCTGATACTACTCTACAATATCCGGAAAAGGAAAATGCCTAACGGAAACACCTAAGTCTTTCTTATACTTAAAAGGTCTCCTACCTGCATGCAATGCTATGGTATTGTCTGCACTAGGTCTGCCAGGTGTTTGCCTCGTGTTTGGGAATTTCATTTGCTAATCTCCTCCTGTTCCGAGAGGGTTTATTGGGATGCCAGAGCTAAAGCTGCCCGAGAATCATAATGCCATGCAGACGATCCTGACGTTTACTTCTAACTCTGATGTGCAATAGAAGAGAGACCTATTGATCTGTGTTTCCTTGGTTTGGTTTTTGCCATCCTGTTATGGGTGGAAGATCCATGAGCTGTGTTCCAGTCAATGGGTTTCTCCCCTGTGGTAGGAGCTTTGCTAATGACCGATGAACAACCATCCATTGTTTCCTAAAGTACAATTAATAGGCCCTGGAGCTTCCTGTTAAGTGCCTTTAATACTGGTAATACACGTATGTCTCTTCCTTGCTAAGGAATGTAATAATTCTATTCTGTCTCTTTAAATAAATACAAATACAGTAATACAGTACAGTATATGCGAGAGAGGTATCTGAAATACGTTGTCATCGACTCCCACGGGGACAGCAGCAGCCCTTAAAGCTCATTACATGCTGAAATCTGTATCAGCAGACAGGCTGCACTGCAGTTTTATTAAGCGAACCACAATGACACCCGGCTACAGGAGGCTGCTAGCGCTTGTGTGATGCCTGACCCTTAGTATTCATCTCCCGGCTGCCAGCACTCTGCAAATGAAGAATATTATATATTGGGGGAGAAAATGGCACGAGGTGTAAATTACTCATTAGAGTCAAAGAAAGGACCTTGCTTTTAACCTTTAAGATCTAGACATTTCGGAGGCAAATAAGCATGTACCTCTAATTGTCTTGCCAGTTAACATTCAGGCTGTAGAACACTTCACAGGAACAGCTTACTGTATACTTGGGGACTACTGAAATAACACATCCAGTATTAAACCACAGACCACACCTGTGAACAGCAGCAGAGTTTATTAGGGATATCGCATTTGCTTTCTTAAACTATTGTTTCCATGGTAGTTGCTTCATTGCAGGTATGTTAAAAAAATAAAAAGAAAACATTTAAGGCAAAAGAACTATTCTCTCATCGCACCAGGTACAATTGGATCAAAGCTGCCTCCTCCATATTTGCTCCACTTGGATGCTGCTGTGTGTGTCCTTCTGGGTGTTAGTGATAGCAGTCAGTCTTCTTGCCACATCTTTGACTGAAATGCAATTAATGTCACCACAGTTGTTGACAAGAGCTTTTATGTTGGGTGTGAAAGAAGAGCTCTTTGCATAGCGATTAGAATTCCTTTCAAGTGTGCTCTGAAAGCTAGCACAAAACCTGCACTCTTCCAGAGCCGTCTCTGCAACAGCCCTGGAGCTGAATTCCTCCAGCTGCACTGTAGCTGCAGCTAGCAGGGAAGATCTTTCCTGCCTGCACGAGAATTGGGGTGGTTGCTGATCCTTTACAAGTGAGCATTGGCTGCTGCACTACTGTACTGTATATACAGCATACGCTACATTTTCTTTTTAATCAAGCTTGATTTCCACATCCAGTAGTTAAGCTGTCTGTATTCATTTTAAATCTGGTGTAGAGCAGGGATTGAGCAGTTAGTCCAAACTGGAAATGCCTCAACATGCTACTGCAACTCTTACTCCATGCTTCAGGACTGCTGGAGGCAGGGCGCCGACAACTGCACTCTTGGTGCACTCTTGGGGGAAATGGTGTCCGATTCCCCCGTTTATTGCCCTGTACTGTGAAGGCTGAGGCCTGTGGGCCTGTGAACATGTCACTGCTCCCCACTGAGTGTCTGATCACTGATCCACCGGGTAAATCTCTAAACCTGCCAGAAAGGCACACTTATATGATCACAGTCCTGTGCTCTAACTGATTTTAAATGGCTTTTCCAAAAATTATTTATTATCTTTAGGTGTCCATTGCCGTTGTCCTGTCTGGTTTATGGGACAAAAAGGATTTTTGTACATCTGTGTGGGCGCCTTGGCCTTTTTCTCTGCAGGGAAGAGCTTTGACACTGTTAAAATAAGAGCAGAAATGTAGCTGCCAAGATCTTGCAGCAGCAAATGAACCCCCAACTACAGGACATCAGCTTGAATGTGCCTTTGGGTCAATAGTAATTCACTGCCAGGGTGGTATTTATGATCTGTAAAAATGAAAACCTCGAAATGTAGAATCTGCACTGAGAATTTTCTGCAGGATCCGTGTATGTTGTTAAGTAAGGCATTCTTACTTTATTTCTTTGTCCCTGCTGGTTTCTAAATTGCTCATCAAAGCCTTAATCTGTGCTAAAATGACTGGCAATACGGCAGAGATAAAATTATGATACACAGACTTTTAGCACCATTATAAAAATGGATGTTTTTTATATACAATTCAGCAAACATCAGGGCAAATGAGATTTGTGGGAATACAGGCTCCCGCTGTACTAAAATGCTCGGCCTTGAGTTAGCAATAATACGGCTGCAACCAACACTCCAAGCCCGAAAGAAAGCAGCCAAACTCATCTGTATCTTAGCATCTCCTGCTGGCGGTTGGAAAGAGGGATAACCTTCACACAGTGGGGGAGACATTCTGGGAAAAGTGTGTGATTCCGGAGCCTATTCAGTGGTTCTTCTGGTAGAGGTTCAATCCTGGGTCGTGTCACCAGCCAACAGGGAGCCGATCCAAGTACCCATAATCCTGTAAGGCACTTAGTCAACCCCATGGATTTCTCCTGCATGAAGAGCGAACCACGAGCCAGAGGACGCCAGCGGGAACACTTGAAACGGAGAAGATAGGATAAGATCACTTTAGTGGCCATATACAGTTTCTTGTATTAGGAATTTGTCTTTGAAGCTGATACCCTGGCATCTTGCAGGAAGTTGCTGAATGTGATCCTTGGATCGGTGAATAACGACCTAAACGCACAAGATGGGTCGAATGGCCTCTGCCCAGTCTGTAACCTTTGTGACTGGGGTTCCTGCAGTGGGACAGCCCACAGCTGGCTGCGCGGTGGGGTGGGGTCAATAGGTCAGGGCTCTCAGCTCCCAGTTTCTCCTGGGCCTCCCCAGCACTTGCAGGCATGCGGTACTTCAATCAAAAAGATGCGGACCCTTCCACTGAGCCTGGTGGTGCTCGTGCCAATGTGGCAGGGCCCTGGGACTTCAGAAATGAACATGTAGAGGTTCCACTCCACACGGAAAAGGAGCTTGCACACTGAAGTAGTTCCCTGCTTTGACCTCAGTTTGTCTTTGGAGCAGCTCTCCATTCCATCCTCTGGATGAACTTTAGCTAAATTTTCCAAAAACCATGTTTAAGGCAAAATCCGCCGATTCAGCTGTTCTCAGAAATGTCTCCTTTTCCCTGGTGAGGACTGCAGCCCAGTGCCTGTCGCAGAAGCTTTAGGACTCAAATGCTTAGCCATGCTGGAATGGAGGAAAGAGCATCTGGACAAGACCCATGAGAAAATGTGGGAACATGTAAACACTGAAGACTTCCTAGTCTGGATTCGAACACAGGACCCAAGAGATGTTAACCATCACACCACTGCATCTACCTAAAGTGTAATTACACAGAATATTGTATATGTTTTTCATTTCTCCTTTTTTCCCCATTCCCAAGTTATCACTTTATATATTTGTACAATGAAATACTTTTTTGTTTTCAGAGGGAGAGTTACAGATCTTTCCCCTGGGTAGTAAGCTTGGAAAATCCCCTTAATGAAGTTTTATCTTCTTGTCTCTTTCAGATATGCTATTCTTGTTTTACTGACAGGTTTGTCCAGGTTACTGAAGGTGACATAGCCCTCAGCAGCAATCAGAGTATTTACAGCATATTGCAATGTAAGAGGATTTCCTGTTTAGGGGATTTACTTTATCTGAAGCTTAATTTTTCTAATACAGAGATATAGCAGTGACAATCCTACTAGCCTAAGTTGGGAAATATTATCTTTGTGTGGGGGAATGCTTACATTTAAAATCAGTTCAATACATGTTAATATGCTTACAGTATATACAAGAATGTTTCAAGGAAATGCATTCGCATATAATGATAGCACAATTGATGTATACTGAAAAAAGTATGTATAACTGAAATTTCCACATAAGCAGGCAATTCTGTGACCATGTTATTAATCTAGAAGATGCAGCACATTTAATGCTTTACACAATGAAGTATTTTAAGTAATAAATATGACTATCCAATCTTTAATAAAATAGTCTCATTTTCTTTCTCATTCTTCCAAGGTAAGCTGAAAAAGAAGGGAAACTTCATGAAATTTCATGAAAGAGGGTTTGTTTATAATGGAATGCCCTCATCTGACATTTCTGGCCTGCTGTTTTGTGTGTGGGCCCTGCAGTATGTCTCTGTCTGACTTTAGCTCACCCATACTGGTAAACTGGATGTTTTTTTAGCAAAACTGGATACAATTTAACATTTGTTTGCCCAAAAATGATGGATTAGCTTGGCTTGGTGATAAGGACCACGTACAGGACAGTATACTGTAGCTCTTCCCCTGCGGTGTGCACGGTCAGAGACATCTGCCTGTTGTCCAATCTGTGAGTCTGACACTGCCCACAGCAGGGCTATTGTTGAGTAGGTGGACTGGGGGGAAATCATGTGCTCCTGATTATCGCAACACACAGGTGAGCAGCAGGTTATGCTGTTCTTTGGCCAACTGTAGAGGCCATCCGTCCTTGGGATGCTTGACCACTTCAGAATCGTGGACAGGTAATAACGGAGCCCAGACATGGACCAGTGAGGTATTAGCTCTCCAGGGCGGGCAGTGTTAAAGGTTCTTTGATTCGAGATGTGTTGTATAGATTCCAGGAAGGTCTGGTTACAATCCTGAAATATAAAGATGAGGTAATTTAAGTGGGAGACCATGAAAAAGATCTGGGTTGCCTCCTTTGTGAGTGCCGTGGAGTCAAAAGCAAACATTGGAAATGAAATGTCAGTGGCGCAAGCAGCCAAGGCAGATTGTGAGATAGCTCTTTTGTTTTGTGGGATTTCTGACCGTGGGATTTTTAAAACGAGCATTAAGCACAACACGGTACCTTGAGGAAGCCAGAGGAAAGATGAGCAGAAATGAAATGCGAAGGGCTACAGATCCTGGCAGCAAAGGGAAAGAGTGCCAGAGTGTTAGGCTTTCTTCCAGAGTCCCTTTCTGTAGGCTGTAGGCCGCCTGCACAGCATTGATTAAGCTTTAAAGGTCACACTAGGGATTCTACCATGTGATAGAGGAACATATGAGGAAACGACCCTTAAATGGAGCCACTGACATTGTTATTACATTGTGTTTTGAGGAAGATGGAAGGAATATCTTGCCATCCTACTCAGCAGTCTGCTTGTGTTTTGAAGCGAGGTTATGATCATGATTTCTGTTCTTGACAAATTGGAATCTTTTCCAGTCTTTTGATAGTTCTTAAGGCAGGAATTCCTCAGCAAATTTCCAAATAAGAAAAAGCCCAGACAGTCTCCACCCCCCCCCCCGTCTTCTTTGACGAGCTGTCTCACCACATGCAACAGAGGAGGTGAAAACTGGAAAAAAAAATAAAAGCAGTTCTCGGAGGGAATTGTTGCCCATCTTGTTTAAAAATTCTGATTTTAAAATGTCACCATGCTGCTCAGCAAATTATTCACCAAGAGCTGCCTCCTCACCAGGTGGCTTGGAGCTCCTGCAGCTTCATGTTCACCGTGTTCTTTTTCCTTAATCCCTTTAGCTTTTTTTACTTTCTTTAAACTAAAATAGAGAAAGTGCTGGCACCAATCCAATCAGATCTGAAACCTTCTTGATCTGGTGTTAGGTGATTACTTATCTCAGCGTTTGTGAGTTTTAGGAACCCAGTAGAGACTGAAGAGCTTACGGGACAAGACAAAACAGTGGGTGAATTGAAAAAGAAAACAGAAGAGGCATATTTGTTAAGCAAAATACTTAACCTGCACCTGGCTGTTAGGCGTCCTCCACATGTCACCAGGTTTCTGTAAAACCTGTTGATGAGAAGGCCTCTCGTTAATTCAGGACCCCAAAAAGGGAATTCTTGGAATTCGGCTGATTATTTCCTTAGTCCAGCGATATTCTGTTGATCCTCTTACAGTAGGTGTCGCCTCTTGGCCAGTTCAGTCAATTTCTTGTTGTTCAACAATTTCTTGTTGGTGCTCTAACCCACTCCTTTCTAATTCTTGCTATTCTGTGCATATCGCTTTCCATGAGTCTTTGACTTGTCTCTACACAGTATTGCTCTTGTCTGTCATTTTTCTACAACAGTCTAACAGGATGTCCCTTTTAAACATGGCTCCTGGATGACAATGAAATTTGGAGTGCTTGCCATAGGACACACGTAGGATTTATGCAATGATAGGAAAATAGTTTGTAAATGCTCTCCAAGTATCAGTTCTGGGCATGGGTGTCATCTGAAAATCCATTTTATGTTTTTTTTCTAGTCATTATAGATTATAGTACAGTGTATATATAGTTCAGGTGGACAGCTGT
Source organism: Atractosteus spatula (assembly GCF_055471065.1). NCBI lineage: Eukaryota > Metazoa > Chordata > Actinopteri > Semionotiformes > Lepisosteidae > Atractosteus > Atractosteus spatula. Next base: position 73,365,299 of record NC_142709.1, on the reverse strand, counting down.
GTCAGCATGTGTAGGCTGCAAAGGAACAAGTAAAAGCTTTACTCCATGCTGAAGAGAGAAGAAAGGAAACACAACGTTTCGGCCTTCTTCTTCACACCCGAAGAAAGCTCCACAGCCGAAACATTGTGTTTCCTTTCTTCTCTTTTCAGCATGGAATAAACCTTTAACTTGTTCCAGTGTACTGTATATATATAAAAGTTTGTTTTTATAGTTATTTGTCATAAAGTCTGTCTATTTACCTTATCTCTGGTCTTAGAGTATTTCTGACTTTCATTCCATCACTGACTTCTTTTGCACTTAACTGAACTAATGAAGTGGATAATCAACTGTGTTTTTCAGGTGTTAATCAGGTGCTAATTAAAAAGTGCCTCTGAAACCTGCAGGAATCTGGCAGATCTTGAGTTGACTGGAGTTTCCTCCCCTGTTGTATGAGACGAATAGAGATGCTTTCAAGTAACACCAGGCTAAAATAAGAAATTCAAACTTCAAGGTGTTCACAGTCATCCCTGTGTTTTGATTGTATTTCACTGTTTTGTGTTCTACAGCTTTGCATTTTTTAATTGAATCTTTGCTTCATGTTCCAGGTGTTATGCATAACTTAATACACCCATGTGTGTTTCATCCACTTTTTATGACTGATGTTAAAATTATTTCCAATCTGCAACCAAATCCTGGAACATTCCTTTACATGAACAGTTCTACTCTACATTTCCTGGTGAATTATTATCAAGGTGACTCTAGTTGGTGTGGTGGTGCAGTCTGTAATTTCGCCAGCAAAATGTGGGCTTATGCAGAAATGAAACTAGGAGCCTTTATCCCGGCTGTATCAAGCAATGACTCAGACTTTAAATCCTTCTTTGTGCCATACATAAGGCTTAGGTATTGAAAAGTGAGAATTATATTCTAAGTCTACTCAGAATAAAATTGAGACACTATTATGATATAAAGAAAATAAAAATAAGTTAAGACATTTAATAAGAAATAAGCTTTGGCGTTTATTTTTGACAGCCTATTAGCTTTGAAATAGAAGGATTAAATTCTTTCAGGACGTTCTTGCTGGGAACTCAAAGAGAGATGTCATTGTTGTACTGCCTGTCTGCTATATTGGTCCAAAGCAAAGAATACATCGCTCTTGTGATTTGTCCTAGGCTTTTTTATGAAGAATGTACAAAAGTTAAACATCTGTAATTTTTCTCCAATTTCTCTGCAATTGCCTGCATATTGATGAATATCATCAACAAAATCTATCATCAAAAAACTTTGAGAATTAAGGAAATAAACTAAATAAACTAAACTGAAAACATTCTTCTGTCTATCACCTATCTACCTATCATCTTGCCTTTCTAATTAAAAAGCAAGAAAGTTTGTGAACGAGGATATGTCATTGGCTCTTAATAGATAATTGATCTGAGAATCCCATCCTGCTTTTTCCTGAAAGACGTTGGAGCATAGGGATCAGGAATCACATGGGAAAATAGGAATTTTAGGGGTTTTGTTTACAAGGAGTGGTTGCACACAGTATAAAGGAGTAGGCGGTGTCCGGAGCTGCCCAGCCATGCTGTTGAACTGGGCCACTGGGAGCCTTCAGTGAGTGATTGGATTGAAAAGCTGGAACTCATGAACTTCTCACACCATGCAGCCCCGTTTGCATCCTTTCTGATATTCTTAACGTAACAACTTGCGTTCAGATTAAAAATAAGGAGGACATATTACTGTTGCTTTTTACCAGGTGATTCATATATAATACTGTACATACTGCAGTATATAAGAAGAAGAAGAAGAAGAAGAAATGTTACTGACAGATTACATGAATGCCTGGTAATTAATCATTTGGAAAGTCTTTCATGAGTTGCAGAGCAGATCATTCAAAAAAAGATTTTGCTGTATACCTAGGTTTTCTTCCAATGAATGCAAAGCTTTTTTCACCCCCCCAAGCTCCTGTCCAGACAGACCAAAGAAAATCCTCTGAGATTAGTGTTATGATAGCAGTGGATTATCATTTAGGCAAGTTTGTATAATACTGTGTATTTCAGTACTGTCTGACATGCAGATGTATTCAAGTGCAGTTTCTCACTGCTGGTATTATAAAGAATCATTTGATACATTTATTTGGATGATCTACTTTTTCAGTACTGAAGGGTTTCTTGTCCTTAAGCACTGCATTCTGCTCTTTGCTGTCCTGCTGACAGGATAGCTCAACATGGTGAAAAGCTTAATTCTCGCTCTGACTTGCCGGAGAGGCACCTGAAGGTTGGAAATCGCTCGTTCTCCTGGGATGATAGACTCAACTGCCTCTTGCCATCACAGGCGATGTGTGTCTTAACTGGAGAGGCTTGTGAAGCAGAAGGTGTCATTCCAATTTCAGACCTATTAACGAGTCAATTTCCTTTTTAATATTTTACTTTATCAGAGTAATGATTTCGTCCTGAATTATTGATTTTCCCTGCAGGCCTAAGAGCCAGGGTTAGCTTGGGCATGCGGTTAGGTTTGTATCTTGTGTTGCACTGTAGCACATTCGAATACACTGTAGGAAAGTTCTGTCAAAATGCTTGAAGTCATTCCCACTGGCTCAGAACTTGTCTGCATTGTGATCGATCCATCCCACCTAACTCAATGTTACCACTGTGTAAGCCATTACAGTGAGGTGATCTCTCATATTTTATTTATTATTTTTCAATTTAGTGAAAATTAAATCAATTCTCATAATGTGGCAGATTTGTTTTCAAGACCCATGTTCATTGTGTTTCGTGCTTAACAGTATCAGCTGTTCCTGTTGATTTCTTTTGTGCTAGTCAGTAAATGTACAATAAATGCCAGATTTTTTTTTATTTGTTCCTGATATCTGCTTCTTTTTAAGTTAGTTATAGAAAATATTTTCAGTACAGTGACAGCTTGTGTCACTGCTTGTCAGCAGACAATGAAGCTCATGAATTGTGACACTTAATTCAGTAAAATAAGGCTGCGTTAAAGAGATTAAATGCACAACACCCAAAAAAATAATTTGTAGGCAAAATTGGGAAAATCTGTGAATGGAAGTTTAATATAGCAAAGAATCATACTGGAATGCTTACTGTACATTGGGAAAAAGGATTTGATAGGATTAGGTCCTTTAAAGTTTAAATGAAATTAGACATTTCAAATGTAGAATATGAAAACATAGCCATACAGTGGAATTGGGGAAGATTTAGGGTTGGAAAGCACCACAGGAACATTACCTGCCTTTGGCTGCTGTTTTCACTGCTGGGATAAATAGCATTTTATTTTACTTAAGAGTAAAACGCTCATGTAACTGATGTTAAGCCCAATGCAAAATTAACCCAAATGTAAAATAAAGAAAGCTAATACAAGGGCCCAGTGGTATATCTCTTCATGGGGCTACGTGTTTAGTTTAAGCAAAAGCAGCAATTATTCCAGTGTTTGATGCTCACATTTTTGTATTGTGGACCAGTAGTCAGACTCTGACATTTGTTCCAAGATTAAATACATTTCTGGTCTTACACACAGACTCAACAAGGGTTTCAAAACTGCTCTAAAAAAACAGCAAATAAAAAAAAACACATTCTGAAGTTCGTTTTGAATTCTGGCTCTAGAGGACATTTATTAGATGTGAACATTGATCTGTTTGTTTCCTTGGCAAACATCCTTGCTGGACCACAGGGATGTATCAGTCTTGCTCTTCCATTTAGACCTCATGCAAATGTAAGAGATTTAGTGAAAACCTCTGGTTTCCTCTGCAGCTTTATTGCTTTTACTCCCTCACTGGGGAAGCTTGGCTGGTTCTGCTCAGATCAGTAGATTTTTAGGAGCTGGGAAGAAATGACATGCAGTCCTTAAGTACAGAGCACCTGCAGGTACTAGAAGGCCCAGGAAAGGTTAGCTGTGCTCTCCAGAGGGATGAGAGTAGATAGTGCATTACCTTGTTAACGCTGAGAACACACTGAAACTGCAGACGTGCTCCCAGGGTTTTCCTGTGCACACTATTGCGTGACAGAATATAAAATTCAGAACCATGACTACATGAGCTACAGTTAGATTTGTACACTCTACAAATCACAAAGTTGACCACTGCTGGCACAATTTCAGGTACAACTGTCTGTCTTTAGAATATGAAACAAATCTTATTGTGCTTCAGTAACTCTATGATTATTTTGTTTTGTTGTTGTCTATCACGCTGCAGTAATGATTACTGATGAGATGTAGGACTTACAATGTTACATTGAGCCCACTAGGGGAAACACAGGCAACTTGGGCACAAGAAAACTCAAGAGAAAGTGCTGGGTTGCAGGTTAAGAATATCAGGGCCACAATCTTCATGGGACCTTATGGGCCTTAAGAAAGATTGCACACTAGAGGGGGCATTGAGCCAGTTTTGATAGTAACCCAGCCATTTCTAGAAAGAAACCAGGGTATCAGCTTCAACAATGTTCTCGGTTCCGAATTCCATACTCTATATTATAATCTTTCTGTAAAAACATGCCTCCGGTTATCTATTTTAAAAGCTTATTTTTCTATTTGCATGTACCATTTCTTTATTAACTGTCATCCGCCAGGTGTTTGTCTATCGTGAAACTCATTTTGTTGATGTGCAATATTTGCAAATAATCCTAATTTACTATTCCAGAATCTAGATTGTTAATATGAATAAGAAAGTCTCGTGGTCCTTTTACAGATCCCTGTGGTACTCCACTCATTATATCACCCTGATATCAGCATTCACTTCTTATGTCTTCACTGTTTTTCTGTTCATTAATCTATTCCCAATCCATAAACATGCTTTTGAGTGTCTGTTTCATGCAATTAAAGAATTAATCTTTTATCTGGAACGTTTTCCAAAGCCTATTGGAAAAACTCATCATACCATATTGCAACAAACCAAGCATACAATTGCTGCTGTTGCTTGTTCAAATAACTCTTAACAGTATTACATTTTGGCTTCTACTTAATCAAAAGACAAAACACTGGCTTTAACACTATGTACACATGCATTGGCAAGAACCCATGGATATGATAATCTTCGCGCTGTTGAAATTAGGCTTTTTGGACAAAAAACAGATTTACAGTTTATGACCTGTCGGTTGCAATTCTCATTGTTTCATGGCATGCCAGGTTGCTTCACTTAACTCCTGTTTTCACTGCATTACACTGTTTAAATAAAAGTACACAGTGTACAATATTTAAGAAGGTAGTGTCATGTATTTTTTTGAATGGTATGTGCTCTGTTTATTCATGAAAATATAACTAAGTGAAGAGTACTTAGCTGTATTTATCATTTTCAAATTCTGAAACCTTGAAATATGTAACTGTTGTCTCATACAGTATGTACTGTATATGAGCACTTCGTGCCAGATGTGCCTGAACTGTTTTGTTCTGAATCAATTAAAGAAATAGGGGTGTTTAAATTGAAGTTCCTACACTGAGAATACACTTGCCTGGACGAATGACCTTGCTGGCAGATTGTAGGGGTGTCCCGGCTGCACCTCCCGCCGATGAAGTGCTGGAGGTCCTTTCTTATTTGCAGACTGCTTTGCTTTGGGGTGTTAAGCGCAGTTAGCTATTAGACTTATTGTCAGTGTGTTTCTCACGTGTGTTTGTGGCTCTCGCTATCGAGGCACGCTTGGACGCGCTGAAAGCGGCACTGTTTGGGATGTAGAGCCCGGAGGTCTGAAGTTCCCGAGGTGAACTTGGCAGATCGCACATCTCGTGCTGTAGCTTCCGCTGTCAACCACACGGTTGCCAGGGATACCGGCTCTGGGGCCCCGCAGCAGAGAGGTTTGAGGATCATGCGTGTTGACACGGATGTCGTGATGATTTGCGAAGAATTAGCAAACGTGCTGAGGGGAGAAGGGAGAGGGGCGGGGCGGGGAGGGGGCAGTTGGTTACAGACGGGGGGGGGGGGGTCACCTGTCTTTTCTCCACTTTGGTGCTGAGATTCTCTCTTCACAGTGAATGCTTTCCAAAGGCCGTATGTGTGTGTGTGTGTGGGGGGGGGGGGTTGGGGTGTTCTGGTTCGGCCCCTTTCTCTGGACCGGACCACTACTCCCTCCGGACCTAGTTCTGTGCTGCAGATGTCCGACTCCCCCTGTCTTCTCATGAGCTTCGGCACCGACACTGCCACAACCAGGCCACAACCATTGATCCATTGATCAGATCTTCAGAAACTAAGGCAGATCTGAAATGCGGTTTGTATTTGAAACATTTATGGCCTGTTTTTTGCACCCTGTGTGTGTGTGTCCTTCTGGGTTTTTTGGGGTATTTTTCCCATCCATCCCAGAGATGCAGGTTGTAGTTAAGGATAAGTTGCAAGTACAGTTTTCATCAAAAGTGTACACTTTTCTTTGGATTGGTGTGTCCTCCTCTCCTCCATGGAGTAGACTGTCTTTCATTGTTGCCAGATAAATAAGAACCACAGGCTTGAAGAGTACAGAGGTAGTTTTTCGTTGAAATATTCTATTTTATCATGAAATGGCAAAGAGTGAGTCAATTGAGGGTTATGAGATTAGCAAACAGCACTTGTGTTCTTTCAAGAATGTGTTGGATGTGGCCCTTGGATCAATTAGCTGCTAAATACCAAAAGAGCTGGACAGGTGGCCTCCTCTCATTCGTAATCTCTTTTATTAATACAAGTATGAAATTGCAAATACGGTATAGAAATAATTCCTCAACAAAGCAAATAATGTCAACAGGCAGGCAACCTTTCTGCAATGACTGAGGAATGTAAAGGAAAAGGCAATGGGCAGTTATTGGCTACAGCTTTATAGTTTGTACATCCATTAGCTTTCATTATAATAAATTACTGTCATCTTATGTGAGCCAAAACAAACTGTACCTGGAAAATTAATTCTGTACCTGTTATATTTTGAAGGATTTTACACCTACAGAAAAAAAAACTGCTAGTAAAGGGAACGGCTGTGGCTTTGGATATTAAAATGTTCTGACATGTAAATATAAAAGCTTGACTTTGTTTATAATTTTACTTGCAGTGCATTTAGCAGAGCCGTAAATATCCATGTCACATGAAAAATCCAGAAAGCTGGTTTATTTAGCAAAATCAGACAACTTTGTGTCTTCCAAGTGTGGGCTTGGATTAATATATACAGTTATGTTAATGATCTTATATGTATTAGTGTTGTGTATATTGACATTTTAGGCAGACAAATGTCACACATGTCAAATGCCTAGAATAAATTCTGTACTTCACGTACTTATATATTAATATTTTTTCAAAAGGTGCTTTTGTTGGTGCATTTCAAAATAGGTTTTATGCATTATGTGTAATATCTAAAATATGCTTTCATTGTGTGATTCTTTAAATTTGTGTCAGGGCATTAAACTGAACATACTTTATTCACACATCAGGCATTACAAACAGTTCAGTAATGCATGTGTGCAGATTTAGAGACAGGGTCTGCTACAGCATCCCAGTCAGTGAAGTAATATATCAGATCTCTGCCACAACATGCTGTTTATTAAAACAGTTCACTCCTTATTTCCTTTTGTCATCTCTTATTTATTGCCACAGTTCTAAACACTTAGTAATCAATAAAGGCCTCAGTTTTCAGTCTGTTAGATGAGTGTTCTGTTAGGAAAGGTTCTAGCATTCGAGTTTATCAGGACCCTACGTAGAATATAACTAATTCTAGTGATTATTAACTGTTTTGTACAGTAATTGCAAATATATTATGATTTCTCCTAAACCAGAAAGGTTTATTGAATGGTGTTCTAACAGAGCATTTACAATAGTATTAGTTATTTGGCCATGAAGAAAGATTTTTAAGACAAACTTAAAGTTTGAAATGTAATTTGTGATTTTTAATTAAAAAACATTGAGCCCCAGAGACCTTTCTTTAAGCAGTTTTAAATGCATTTTGTGTCAACTGTCAATTGTGTTTGACCTCATTGTTTGGCCCAGTGTTCCACTTTTCCCAACTGAATAATTCCTTTTCATTGATAGTTATCTGAGTAAGGAGCTAAGGAGGTTCATCATGCCTCTTTTAGCTTTGAACTAATTCTTATTTCTTCTCTTGTTTCTTTTGGTGTAACACAAGAGCAGTTATTATGCTGTATCAAACAGTGCCACATACGAACCTCATAAAGTTTCTTCTATCTCCATCAAAACCACTCAACCTCACTGTGCAGGGCAGGGAAATAGAGGCTCACTGTGGGCTGAGTAGAGCTTGCAATCAAGCACTAAAAGCAAATGTCACAGCGAAAGCTAAAATACTTCTCTGTTCAGATGTAAAAAACAGAAATCAGGACTTAAAAAGATTCAGAGGAAAAGTTGATCTTACCAATGAACTCACCCAGTAAAAAGCTGCAATTTAATATGTGGATAGATCGATTAACTACAATGACCATGCATTGTAATTTGTCTAGCAAAGCTTTTTCCCTTTGAATGCCTGCAGAAGTGTGCATTTAATTTGTGAAGAAAGGTTTTTATAAAGATGTTTAAAGTGTTGGGTTTTGTGGCATTGCACAGTACCCGTGAATAATAGAAACCAAAGAGAATCTCTTTGAGAGCACAAACCAATCAGTACTTGTCATTTTTACTTTAAGAGTGTGAACCACTGATTCACATGGACTATCAGGGAACTGGTTTCATAATAGTTTTCCCTCTCAGAACTAATAAGTGCTCATTTTCAAAGGTGATTTTTCTGTGTGGAGCTCCTCATCATCTGGACTGGCACACAGAGCCCAATGTCACACGTCTTCCTTGCTTCCTGTGTTTGTAATCTTGAATTATGTGTGCAATGGGCCACTTGCTTTAGCGAGCGGGTGGTATTATTGTTTTCTTGGAGTCATAATTACATTTTAATATTTAGGACCATAAAAAAAGTGATTAGCTTAATCCTGAAATTTCTTGATTTTATGGTGATTATGGGAAAGATTAGTATAATCTGTTAGAGTGTCCTGGTGGCTTCGGAAAGAATGCTTGATTTTATCTGGTGAAATTATTAGGTTTTCATATTGAATTGATGTTACAGTAACTAGCATGTTAATAAATATTTTTAAAATAATGTTTTTTTTGGTGATGAATTCCTGCTTTCTTGGAAAAGGGCAAATCAGTTGTATCATTGCATCCAAAAACATTAGACATCTATACATTGCTGCTTGCACACCATCTATAGTATATGCAATGGAAGTCTAAGTCTCCTTTGCTGTCATGTATCACTGTAGCACTGTTTTGAAATATTGTAGTGTAAAAGAACTCTATAATGTCTTTACAGAACTGCTTTAAGCTGTAATGTGGCAGAATGATTGATTTGCTTTTGAGAAAATTACAAAATAGGTTTGAATAAAAAAGCCGCTTCTCTGCATTGTAGTCTTTAAGTCTAGTGTAAATAGCATGTAAAAGCTAGGCTAGCACCTGCTTTTTAGGCATCCATCTGTTTTTTAACTGCATTTTCAATATTAGTGGCCTTACCCAGATCGTTAACTATAAGGAGAAAAAATGGGAAGTAGCCAGGTTTAAAGGGTATTTGATTTTCTTTCATGGATTACAGTATCTTAGTCTCCTCATTGTCAAAATGTCCATGCTTATTTATGTTTTACAGAAAATTTTAAATAAATAGCGCTCTACAGAGATCTCTTTTTAAGCTGCAGGTACGGTGCCCAGTGTATAACTCAAGAGAGGCAGTGTGGATTTTGTCTTCTGTATCAACAGTAAAAGTGTTACCAAAATGAAAAATTGGTTAAATATAAATGAAGCTGCCTCCGGACATATAGACAATTCTTAATTAAATCGCCAAAAGCACTTAAGCCATCCTTACGGGTAAAATAATATGCCGGTGGATTTCCCTGCAAGACATTAAGTGTCAGAGAGACCAACAAATAAGTTCCATCAGGAATTGGCTTAAAATTGGAAAAAAAAGGCTTCAAGCAGGCACCTTGCAGGACAGCTATGTGAGTGGAATGCTTAGCACAGACAGGCTAATTTATCATAGTCCCGTTGCCAAGGCAACAGGAGTTCTTGGGGATCATGTGACCCAAGGCAGTTTCTGTTGACTGGTTCTGACTGACTGTCGTTTCAGAAAGGGATCCTGTGTTTCACTGTGGGGGAAAAAAAATAGGAAGAAGAGCATTGATACGTATTGAAAAGGCTTAATAATAGTATCACCAGCTGTGAAAGCAGCTCTTTGTTTAAATGGCATTTGTTTTGATTAGGCTGAAGCCCCCTTTCCTTAATTTTGCACATAACAAGACCCTGATATTTACTGACTCACTCATTTTGCATGTCTGTATTAACCACACATAAATGTAAATTACATTAATGAAAGTGCAGCCCTGAAACAAAACATTCTTTTTGTGACAAACTGGCTTCATGCCTTACACATGCGGGAGACTTGATGTCTCTTTGTCCTCAGGTTAGTTACTACACTGGCTGAAGCCAGAATTCCAGCATGTTATTCTGCAGGATCTCTTGCGTAGCAGACAGGCTATGTGATGGTCTCGGCTAACTCATGTCGACTCATATAACTAAAATAAAATTTCATTTTAAAAATGCACACTCTAAGTCAGAATGGCATTGAAAACCTTATTCCTGTGATTTGTATGAACATCCCTGTCTGATATAAACAGGAACCTGCTATGTGCTGATTCCGGAGTGCAGGGATAAAATGTCTCCTCTCTCTTGTGGGTTCAGACATCTCTGCTGAGTATAAGCCAAGTAGAGGGATTATTGGACGGGGTCTTTTTCTCTGCAGCATGTCTTTCCTGATAATTAAATAAATGTTCGATGTAAGGAAATATCTCTGTGCCCTGAGATTAATCTTGATGCTGGGCTGCCCAGTTGGTCATTTTCCTTATAGACAACAGAGCTAAGATTGCGAAGAAGCTCAGGAGCTCCCGGCCAGCAGCTGAGGTCAGCACTCGCACTCGTGATGCAGTAAGTCAAGAAAACTCTGTTCGGCTCCCAGCCCATCTAACTCCCAGCCGTCCCTGCAACGTTTCTCAGAATCCATTGACCCCATTTATTCCGAGAGCTTTACCACCTGTGTGGCTCACGAATGCTAAGGACAGGGTTGGGATCAGGGATCCATCCCAAGTGCCTGCAGGCCCACAGCGATGTCAGTGCAGGACAAGTCCTCCAGCTGGCTCTGTATGCCGCTGCAAAGCCATCTGCATGTCAGAAGATGTGTGGCTCAGCGATGGTCAGGTTGGAGGAGCTCGTCCTCCTCCTTCTCCTTGCGAGTCTACAGGGGGTTTTGCTGTGAGCGGAGGTGTCAAGACACACCTGCTAGATCCAGATTGGACGGACACCTCCACAAGCATTGGGGTTGCTGAAACACGGGAGCTTTAAAAACGTCCCTGCAAACCTGCACAACATATCAGTTTTTTGCATCTCAGATTTCTCCATCATTGAAAGAGTCCATTCCACTTACTAACTTTCCTGTGATATAAAGTCAAGTTCTTAGTGCCTTCCAAAAATGCCACTGACCTCCAGATATCCTCAGGAATGCAGTTTATAGTGACAGAGGACTGAGGTGATAATAGTGTTACTCCCTCCTCCTGACAGCACAGCTTCATTCACTGTCCTTCTGTTATCTGAGAGCTGGGTCTCAGATCCCCCTGTAGTTTCGTCTGTCCATGACGAAGAAAGTTCAGTTCGGCCTGGCAGTGTAGGACATTCCTTTGAGCCCAGTGATGTTTCTGGTTGCTCTTATCTGCACACATACCAGAGCAGCAACATCTTTATCATATGATGCTGACAAAATCTGTATACAATATTATAATGTTCTAGGCCCTAGTGGATTGTATGATTTCAACACAACATCCCTTGATTTTAATTCCATGCTTTTAACTGAATACCCTACACCTTTGTTTGCCTTTATAATTGCTTATCTGGAAGATGTGAAGGATGTCAACATAAACACCTCAGTCTTTTTCATTAACTGCCTCTTCCAGTCCTGCATTTTGCAATTACACTTTGTTTTTGGTACCTGCATGCAAAACCCTGTGCTTATCTACATTAAATGAAGTGTTTGCCCAGTCTTGAAAATTGTTTATTTCTTTTGAATGCCATATGCTACTTCTATAGTGTTTGCTAATCCTCCTAATATCATCTGCAAACATACTGTAACTAGTTTATAACAATTAAGAGCAACAATGGTCCTAGTACAGATCTCTGGAAGTCCAATAATTATACCCCCATTTTGAGTATTTGCCCCTTACCTGTTCCCTCTGCTTTCTTTGATAACTAATCCAATCGCTCCCAAAACCGAATGACAACACCTGCAATCTGAGAATTGTTTATGGTGAGCTTTACCAAAAGCCTTCTGAAAATCGAAATACTTCACGTCACATACTCTGTGTATCCATTACTGCTGTTTCCTGTTCAAAGATAAATTTTATTAAATGAATCTGGCAAGACGTACCTTTTCTAAACCCATGCTGACTATTTCAAAGCACGTTTCCGTCTCAACGATTCTCCAGTTTATCTAATACACGTAGCAGATATAGTAAGATGCATTGGTCTGTTATTATTTGATTTAGTTTTCTAACTCTCTTTATGAATGAGGTACTACATCAGCAATTCTCCAGTCACTGTGTATTAACCAGTCTTGAGCGACTGTTGGGAGAGTTGCATCAATGGCTTCTGAATGACATCTCTTGTTTGCTTGAGTACAGTTAGTAAGATTCCATCAGGCCCTGGGGATTTATTAGACTTGAGTGCTTCTTGTGCTCAAACACTTCTGCCTCTTCTATGCTAATACTGTTTAATACAGACCTTTGACCTTCTGCTGCACTACTGCATGTTGTTGACTTCTTCCTTAGTGAGCACTTGAATGAGGCGTGTATTTTGTGCATCAGCCATTTCCCTCTTACTATCTAAAAGTTCCCATTTCTGTCCTGGAAATATTTCCCACAATTTCCATTGGCCTTTATGAGACACTCGTATCTGTGCTTGTAATGCATTTAACTCCTTTTCAGTAACTGGATCCTGTTCTTTTTTTCATTGTTTTCTAAAGTGCATTCTTTCCCCTTTTATTATTTCTAATTGTTTTGTTGGAGTATTTGGGATATAATTTTTAACTCTTCTTTTAGTCTTGTTTGAGATATATTTGTACTGTGCTTCAAGCAGAATGTTTAAAATAATGCCCTCCATTTTCCACCAAGTCCATATCTATCCTGTCCTATTATATTTTACTTCTCCTAAACTGCTTCTATTTTTTTTTCAATGTCTTTGTCAAAGTTGTGAATTTGTACTGTGAACAGTTATACAATTTACTTATAAATACATATACAGTAATACTGTCCCTAAAACACACCACATTATGATCCTGGTTCCTCAGCAGTTAGCTCACCTGTTTGCCTCACTGTCCCGATAGAAAAGACCAGAGCCATACAAGCATGTACTGTAGGTACTGTAGGTAGGTTTGTAAGACAAACTGGATAAGAAAACAGTCGTTAACCATGTCCACAGTTTCCATTTCTGATGCTGATATTGGTATTTCCCAGATAGTTTGGAAAGTTATAGTCACCCATAAAAACTACTTCTGCTTTGGTACATGAATTAATCTTAATTATGTAGTGTTGAATTAGTATAATCAACATGTTTTCAGTGGTCTGCTAACACTGTACTTTAGAATTTTTTAATAAGTCTGAATTTTTGTTAATGAATACATGTGCATTAATGGCATATTAATCTCCATAATGTTTGGTTGGTCATGTCTCTGTGGTTCCAGTAACACCTATTCCATCTAATCTAATTTGTTTCTGATGCTTCTGACAGTTAAGTATCAGCACTTAATTACCTGATCATTTGTTTTCTCTGCCCTTTGGGTCTCTTGTGGTCTTCGCTACTCATGTGAATTCCTTTTTGAGTTTTGTGAGTTCTTCTGTTCTAGTTGAAATGGTTCTGGATTTCTGTCTTTATCCTCATGCCGAGATGACTGGTGCTCATCTTGTTTAGATGTTATCCATCAGGTCCGTACAGGAGGTCTTTAACCTGGACTGGTTTCCTGTGGCCCAGAAAGCTGAAGGCTTCTTCTGGCCACCATGTCCTCCTCCATACAGTATGTTGGGTACAAATCTTAACTTTTGCAGTTGTTCACCTTTGCTCAGTGTTGGTAGGATTCCAGAGAAACGGACTGATTAAGCCCTGTTCTTCCATATTTTGCTGGAGAATGGAGTCTCCAATGCTCACTACATCTCTTTGTGGACTCTGCGTCAAGCCCAGTGATTGAGTCCTGTGGTCAGTGGTGGAGCTGCCCAGTCTGTTGCAGGTCCTGGAGCGGGGCGATGTGATGTTGTCTGGCGATGTGGGGCGCGGGGTGGGAGTGCTGGGATGGGTTGGTGGAATGTATTTCCTTTCACCACCAGCAAACAGTTTGTGTTTCCACGTTGTCTCTGCCAGTCTAAGGAGGAAATTTCCTTTAATGTTGTTTTTGTGAGTTCTTCAGTCTCCTGTAACCCTTTAAGGGTGTTTAGTTCATCCTCCAGTGTGTTAACCTTTTCTTTCAGGTTCTGAGTTTTGTGATGGATACCAAAAATGTAGTTTGGGACAAGATGCAGATTACTGGTTTAAACACACCTTTTTTTTTAAGTACTGGGAAAGTGGTGCTGTTTCTACAAAGCAATTTACATGTAAATAATGTCAGCCTTCCAGGCTGCAGTTAATACCGTTTCAGCTACTTCTGCAACACTGACTTGCAAAACTCATTTAAAGGAAAAAAAAACTCATTAGATGACATTTATAGGAACAATAAATAAGAGAAAGATTGATTGATCTCTCAGATCATTACATGGGATGAATGCTACAGTATGAACAACGATTCTCTGAATTTAGACTCATTTCCTGTAATGCACATCATCTTAGTTTCTTGTGAAACTCTATCTGTTATTAATGAGATTATCAATAGGTTCATGGCCCAGCTCACCAAATGCCAGAAATGACTGGCATTTAATCAAAATCCTTGTTTTTTTCTGATGGCTCTGTAAAGCTTCTCAAAGAGAATTATTTAAGGGTTGTTTACATACTAAACTCTGGTAACCCAGAACTGAATGAAATGAGAGTTAGGGAGATTGTGAGATTGCTTCAGAAGAAAATAATGACATGCTCCACATTTAACAACGATTTAGACACTCATGTGACAACAGGCTAGACCAAGTCCTTGTCAGTTTCACCAGATTTATGTGGTTGAACACATTTTGGGTATTTTACCAAATTAAAATACTAAATTATAAAAACCTGTAATCTTTGCATGTTTTCCAAGTAGGTGAATTGTGTTTTTCTTGGTATTTTCGGTTTGTCACTGCTTTTGTTGTGCTTTTAGTGGAAGTCTGGTTCAGTCACTTAAGCTGCAGCCTAACTTGTTTCAACCACATGGCAAAAAAACGTAACACTTACAGTAGTAAATAACTGCATTGGTCTGAATGTTAAATTTCTTAATGAGATTTAAGTAAATAATTTCTTTTAAAAAGTATTTTGTCTTGGTAGAGGTTTTATTTCGACATATATTGGACATATATTGCCATAGAGTCCATAGTGGATTATTAAATCTTGGCTTTTGTACAGGGCAGAATGCTTTAAGAATTATGTGCCAGCCTTCATAGTATTCCTGCACTAAGCATTGATTTCATTATTTTTTATCCGTCTTCAGTTAAAATCAGTTGCTTTAAAGGTTATGACCTTTTAAGATAAATATATTTAGATTTGGTTAAATAGAACAACACTGTTTCCCATTGCTTAATTTACTATTCATAAAAGAGCTCAGTGTTGCCTTCTGGTCTGCTGAGATGAGTTGCTTGTGAACTCAAAAAAAACTACAGAAGCTTGTTATTAATATTAATATGAGTACTGCTTCATGGAAAATTGAATTTAAATACTTTTCTTGAGGAGAGAATGTTGCAGAAAAAAAACTGTTCCCTTCAGTGAAAAAATGCAGATTTTAAAATGAGCTTTTTTCCGGTATTAAGTAGATGATTCTTCATTTCAGTTCCTGGAAAACAATAATTATAAAATGGACTGAAAAAGCAGGGCATAATAATGACAACAACAACAATAATAACTTTTAATTTATAAATCACTTCTCTAAAAGCCAAGGACACTTGTACTAAAAAGTATAATAAAAATTAAAAAGGAAAATACAGGATAAAATGGAGGGCAAAAATACATTATAAAGGTAAGTTTTAAGTTTAGATTTAAAAAGAGTCAAGGAATTAATGCCACAGCGTCAGTGCAAGGGGGTTCCATAAGTAAAGAGCAGCAACAGAAAAAGCAGGACTTCGTGCACGGTCTGGCATGTGACAGGGGGCCAGATTTTTAAAGTCTTAAAAGTTCAAGATCTTTTATTGAATATGTGACTTTATAGGCAACCAGTGTAGAGAGATAACTGTAAGGTAGGAGTGATACACTGCCAGGGTCTGTTGTGAGAAGTCCAACTGCAGAGTTTATAAATGCATGAATCAGGCACTGGACAATGATAGAAATTGCCCAATGCAGGCAATTTATGAGGTGAAAAAATCACATTTTTCACACGGGGTCAAATAACAGGAGAGGATCAAGTGTGACCCCAAGATTCCTAACTACAACTGACGCGAGAATGGGGAAGCCCTCTACGATTACTGTGAAGCTCTCCAGCTTTTCCAGATGACATTATCTGCCACCAGGAAAATTTCTGTTTTGTCATAATTTAGCTTCAGGGAATTTGATGTCAACCAGAGTTTGATGTCATACAAACAAGAGATAATGTGACAGAGGTGGGAGATCAAGTGGTGAAGATGTTAGAATAAAAATCCAAGTATCATCTGCATAATATATGTTTGCATATGGTCTGAACTAGAAGATGCATATTGTATAAATAATAAAAGAAATGGTCCCAAGACTGAGCCCTGCAGCACACCATGATTGACTGGGTCCATGGGGGATTTATGAAACAAACTGTTGACTGCCAGTCAGATATGAGCAGAACCAGTTAAAAACAGTACTTGATAGGCAAGAATGTTTGCAAGCATTTGAGAAACATCAGATGATTTACTGTATAAAAAGCTGCACTAGGATCAAGGGGCATAAGGATACTTACAGCACCCCAGTCATATACGAGTAAATCATTTACAACTTTTACAATAGCAGCGTCAGTGCTGTGAATAGAGTGAAAACTGCACTGGAATGGATAAAACAAATCAGTATCCATCACATGAGCTTGTAATGGATGTGCAACCACATGTTCTAAAACCTTAGCTGGGAATGCTACATTAGAAATTGGTCTGCAGTTCATCATTGTATCGGAATCCAAGCCAGGTTTCTATAGTACAGGAGTGGTTTGAAGCAGCCTGTCTTGAATGCAGCAGAGACCACACCCATAGAAAGGGAACTGTTGACGATATTGACAATAAACAGGCAGATGTCTGGCAGGAAAGCTTTCAGTAAAGAGGTGGGGATGGGATGTGAAGTTGTTTTGCAGCTGTTAATAATTTTTGTAAGTTGGTCTGAACTACTGTACTGTAACTGAGCTGAATTCAGAAATGTCTAGCAGGGAGAGAATGTGAATGGAAAACCAGGACTCAAATAGTGGTCAGAATCATGTACAAGGCTGAGGCTTATTCAGATAATTGTAGATTTATAGCATCAATCTTGAAAGAAATTGAAAGAATTGCAAAAAAAATTCTAAGACAGAGGTCAGGGGCGGAAAAAGGAGCAGAGTGTTCAGACGGTTTAATGAGCTTGTTAATAGCAGAGAAGAGCATTTTATGATTTCCTAGTCCAGAGCTGATTGTATCTGAGATACAGTATAGCAGGATCTGGCAGAAGTTAGAGCAGCTCTGTAGACTTGCAGGTGTTCATTATAAGCCTGAGTATGAACAACTAGGCCAGATTTTTTGCTTAAGCACTCCAGACACCGTCCAGCTAGTTTTAGAGAGCGAAGTTCAGGTGTATATCATGAAGAGGAGCACTTGAAGGGAACGGAGGGGCGTTTTAAGGGGGGAGTACAGTATATTCAAGGAGTTCTAGTCAATGCAGTATTAAAATTACTGACTAGGTCAACTGTTGAAGATCTCCAGACTTGTAAGTACAGAATTAGAGAAATTGGAGTAGTTCACAGATTTCCGATTTCCAATAAACATACAGTTATGTAATAACACAGCTTAGTGACCAGGAATTTGTAGGTCAAAGTTGTACCAGTATTATCCCTTAAATAAGCCACTGTTCATGTTACTGGTATAAAGCGAAAGATCCATGTCAGATGGAAATGTAGCTGTCCTCTCTTCAAGCCTATAATCTTCAAGACCATGATGTTTATTGGAGATCTTCCTAACATCAGCCAAGACGACCATTCTGGGAGTCACAGACCTGTGTTTCCAGGTGCCTGTGGTGATCAGTGTCAGGGTGAACAAAAAGGGCCATTGTGCAGAGGTGTGTGTGTGTGGCAGCTGTTGGCATTCCTTCATGTTTGCACCTACCGTTGCCCTGTGCTTTCATCCATATTGGAAATTGCGTTGACCTTTCCGAAAGTACACGAGACTTAATTGGCCTGGGCTCAGAAGGTAGATTAAGTAATGGCATTGTTTTTTTTAAAAAAACAAACATTGAGACAACCATTCAAGGCTTTTTTTGTTTTTTGTACGTTTGCTTTGTGTCAATGCTATCCCAAAAAAGAGTTTTTTTTCATTCAGAACCATTGCCAGCGTGGATCAGTGTGGATCAGTGGCATTCTGATCTTAAATCTGGCCTTGAGCATCTGTCAGTTTGGAGTTTTGCTATATTCACGTGGGTTTTCATCAGGTATTCTTGTTTCCTACCACTTATCAAAGATGTGCCAGTTAGGATTGACTGGCTACTTTAAATTTTCCAATTAGGAAACTTATTAGGGAGATTTCAAGGGTAATTATTACTTACTGTTCCTGATGCAGCTAAGCTATGGGACTGTAGGGGACGGGAGACACAAACAGCCTTCTCTCGTCATGGACTTTTCTGATGTTTTGAAAGACAATTCGTACAAAACACTCATTTTAAGAGGTACAGTATGTTTAGCTTTTTACAGATGTCTATGGACGTGGCCCCCTGTGTGTGAGGACAGTGAGAAAGCGAAATGTGTATTGCTAAAATGTTCACTTCCTGAGAAGTAACATAACAGCTACTAGAAGCTCAGAGTGAAATCCTGTTTTATACAGCACATGTCTTATGTAACCCTCTCTGCTAGGGCCTTGTGTGCACATCTAGCAGGCAGCAGCTGGAGAAAGAAGAAAAGGAGAAGGGGAGAAAAACTGTGCACGTAATGAAAACTTTGTTGTGGATGTAATTTGTCAGGAAGTGAAATTATGTAGTTTTCACTTTCTGTTTTATAAATCAGAGCTGTTCTAAATATGTGCCCTCAGAATTCAGAAATGACCTTTATTGTGCAGAGATGTCCTCAGCTTTCCAGCTTTCCGAATTTCTCCATTGCGTGTTTTTCCCTCTAGTCCTCTGGGGCTCTGGCTGAATGTGGTGCACTCCTCTGCGGTTCTCTGATAATATTACTGTGGAAAAGGTTGATTTGCTATGGCTGAATACCGATAAAGGTTACTCTTTCTTGTTTTAACATAACTGCTTTACTTTCATGTCTAACGCTGTCAGGAAGACTAATGAATTGAGTTTTTATAGAGGCTTTTATCTCTGTTAAACCAGTCCTACTGGACTGTGAGGTAATGCAAAGTACCATTTTTATTTCAAGTATGCCTTGTTTGTGAATTCAAGAGATGAAAAGTACGTCAATTTTGTCTCTCGCTGTATTGGAAGTCGTGGAAAATAAATCCATTTTTTATAATTTCTTCACTGAGAAATTAATTAGCATCTATTCATTTAGAGATGAGACATTATGTGCTTTTAATTAATAATCAAATACAGTCTTTTATGTGTGGGGGAAAATGAAAGCTGTAAACTATTTTTATTTTGTCATTTCAGACATAGTCCATGTGATGCCATCTAATTGATGGATTTCTTGCAATTAGGGCAACTGAAGCCTCTGCAAAAGTACTTACCCCAAGGAAAATGGAGCTTCTTGCATTTTATTTGGCATTGAAGCTAAGTACTTTTTAGCAATTGAAAAATATGTATTCCAAAAGGACATAACTGTCAAAGTCTAGAATAAATAGACTCTTAGCTCCAAAGTAGAATTGCTGAATATAGTTAAATAAGTGAATCGGGCTGTATTCTGTACAATTTTTGTATCAATGAACAAATGTTCATTGAAAATTGTAGTGGAATGTAGGTTATGAATGGCTCTCCGATAATGTGGTGTATACACAGAGGTTCTGGGAAACACCATTCCCCATTGCACAGCCATCCCTCACTGTCCGAGTGTGGCGTTCAGGAATATTGCCCAGGACAGAAGGTGCTGTTGCAGCCCATCATAGGTGCTTTTATAGAAATTGCAGCACCAGAGTAAATATTAATATTCATACAACAGTGTTGACTAGATTTATAGTTTTAAAGCCACTGTCTACACAGTTTTTGTATCACTTCACCAGTACTTACAGGCAATATATTGCATCTTATGCTTCCTATAGATCAGCTTCAAATTTCATCTTTTTTGGTACTGTATGTAATACTTAAGCATATTGCTTTCCTGGGCGTGTCAAAAAAAGGTGTCAGACATTGAGCTTCTCTCTTTATTGAAGCCATGGAAGGGAAGGCTTCAACATCACTGGCTATTATTATAATCTGAAGTCTTGACAGCAGAGGCAATGTACTGTATACAGTATATATACAGTACAGTATACTGTAGGTGGCACAACACCTAGTGCAGAGAAGAGATGTCACTAACAAATGGGTGCTCTCACGTGCAGTGGTCAACTCTTGATGTTCGTATCGCACTACCCAACTATGATAGGGCAGTGCTTGCTTTAATGTGGCAGGGCTCCGAGCCTCTGAAAATGTATAGGACCATACTGTTTGGGCATCATGCATCTTTGATCCTTCTCTAAACACATTTAAGATGACCGGTACAGCTGTGTTTTTGTGTGTGTTGTGTATTAAGTCAGTTTCATTTTCTTTGTTTCACACAACACACATTTGATTAGCCTGGCCTAAGCATGGTTGCCCCTTTTTTCACTGTAAGCCCTGCTTAAGTAAAATAATTGTGATTTCTTTACAGCTTTATAGGCACAGCACAATCTGGACTGTCAGGAACCCTGTCCAATTAAAAGAAGCTGAGTGCTCACTTACATTCTCTGACACACAGAGTGACATTTTTATTCAGAGCGAATATGACAAACACCAAAGAAATTAGGAATTAATTTTAAACCCTGTTTAGCACAGAGTCTTATCAAAGCGACAAAAGCCTTTGTCTGTGAAGAAGCAAGGTGCGCAGCTGATATGCCTAAATTGGCTCCAGGCATCTGCATGTGTTTATGAGTGACAGTTGCACTAATCATCCTCAATGGAAATTAAGTCCAGAAAGCTGATGGCAGGTCACAGCTAAAGGTTTGTATGATATCACTGGGAAAAATCAGCATGCTAAATGCTGCTAGACAAGCTGTTCTTAAACACATCACAGATAAGAGAGCACCTCAGAAAGCGAAGAAATGAAATCACAAAGAGAGGCTTTTCGCAGCACACAGAGCCAAACCTGGAGATGTCTCTGTGGTGGTGTGCTCGCAGAGACGTTAATTTAAGGGAAGAAGACACTTCCAGCGTGTGCCAGTGCTTTAAGGTGAAGCGTATTTCCTGAAATTGATGAACAGCCCGATAAATGCTGACACACAACTATACCAATTCTATTCAACACAAATACCTCTGGGTAAGCCAAAAGAAACCATAATTATCTTTGGACGCACACATTAAGATTTACATTGAAGGACTAACGCAGGACCATTACTATTCAGAGTCCGTGTAATCATCCAGGGCAATCCAGGTCTCCTTCTTTTTGTTCTCAGCCTCATACTGATGTTTATCATCAAGCAATTTTCTAACAGTGTATTTCTTCATTGTTTATCCTGGAGCACATCACAGCTTTCAAGCCTTCAGCAGAGTAATTCAAATTAACAAAGGACCATATACACGCATTAACAAAATTGGGTTGATCTTGCCCACTCACGGTGCTGTCCACGTCAGTTTATCAAGAGATCGGTGTAAGCAACTACTGTTTTCATTCCTTCATGAAAAACAATTCTACAGGTTTCATAGGGAATCAGTTGGTTTGGAGAATCTCCACAGAGGATCTGTGCTATACCATGCAGACTAGATGGGCTTAATGGCTTCTTTTTGTAACCTTTTATTCCTGTGTGCAATTTCACAGAATCAGACTATGTAAAAGATTTTAATGAGAACCACTGGTCTTTTTTTCTTATTGATAATGCTATGTAATGGCAGAGCAGGGAAGACATGACTGTGTGGAGTAGCACCCAATTCCTTATTTTAGAAAGAGACTCCAGTCCTGTCCAAAGAGAGAGATGGGAGAGAGGGAGGTTCAGACTCAAACCAAGAAGTTATGCATAATGTAAAAGCACCGAAAGGTAAGCCGGTCAGGCTTGGGATTCGTTCTGATTGTTTTCACTGAGACACCTCTTTAGATGATTTGGGACTATGGTACTGTATATACAGAACAGCTTCCAAAAGCTTGTCCTTGAGGTAATGCAAAATGATGTCACAGGTGATGGGCGTCTCTGTACTGATTCCTGTGGCTCACTGAGAGACTGTACAGGAAGCCAGAGAAACACTTTCCACCTGGATGGATCCTTACAAACACAAATGAAGCTCAGCAGTAAGTTTCATCCATGTGTTTGCCTTCCTGGACGTTTTCTTTTTTTAATATACCGGGGTTTGTATTTACATTTGTCTTCCAGATATTGTACTTCCTTTCAAAGGTTTATTTTTATCAAACAAGTACTCTTTATTTCATTCCCCTTTTATAAGGGTTTTGCACTTTATAGTCCCCTGTGATAATTGTTAGTCCCTTGTTCTCATTTGCTGTGCTTTTGAACATAAACAGTGCTTCCCTGGTGGTGGCCTGTTGAGGTACAAATACTCCCTTGTGAAGGCTGGTGTTGCCCCATTTGAAGACACAACTAAGGAATTAAAGGCCATTGAAGTTACTTTTCCAGTAGATACATTGAGAGAATGTTAATTAACTTTTGATAAACTTGTGCCCAGACATTGACATCAAAGGAATGCCCTTCTGAATTTTACAGAAAGTGCTCCTAAACTTTCCAGAGCGCTCAATACGTTTGGAATTATCCATGGTGATGGCATTAATAACACCCCACACTGCAGGCATCAATTATCCGGTCCGAAGTGCTGTCAGAAAGGAAAGTCTCTAATAAATGTAGGCCTTCCTGCTGTCGGAGGTTATTAGCTATCTTCGTTTTGAAGATTGTATCTGTAGAGATGTGAAATGATGTTATTAAGTTTGAGCCTTTGGCAAAGTGATAAAGCCTGGCCCTGCATCGTTGGTGTTTGGGGGCCTGACTGAAAGTAAACCCTGTATCAGGGCTTTGCCTGGCTCTGTGCGCAACTGCTCTGAAATATTTGGACTGTGAAAATTATGTGCATATAGATTATCTTGACCGTTGTCGTGCCGGATAACGCTGGATTCTTGATACCTGCTGTGCTGTTTCCTTATTTGTGTCACAAATAGCTGTAGAATTGTAATTGCTGAGCTGTACTATAGCCTAAAATGTAGGTGCCAGCCTTGTTCTCCAAACCTTTATCATAAAACACGAAGTGGGTTATTATTTATAATTAAACACAATGCAAAAAGCTTTTGTTTTAAAAAATAACCTGCTTTTGCACATTTTGTTAACATTTAAATGTTCTTTAAAAAATAAATTGGTTTATTATTACTGTAGTATACAGTATTTAGACCATAGTACAGGCAATTGCAGTTTCTACCTGCGTTTAGGGAACTATGCATAGCTGAGTTGTGAAGAGCTAAATGAAGCCCTCATGCACCAGGAATAAACACAGATAAACAAAGATAAACACAAGGAATGTGCTATAGTCTACCCCTACACCTGTTCATTTTCATTTGCACTGAACCCATTACAGGGATGCAGGAGGGTTGCTGTGGACACTTGAATTGCCTATGCAAACCATATAGTTTATTATTATTATTATTTAAAAAAGGGGTGTAAGGTCTGTTTGTGCTTAGAAATGAATGAGAGTACCTACAGTACATGCCAGCAATTTGGTGTTAATACATTGAAAAGAAAAAGATCAAACAGATACTTTTTTAAAATGAAAAATCGCTTTCGATCATACATTTTCAAGGTGGGTAGTCATGAGGGATTACTCTTTGCATATTTATAAAATGTAGGTCACTTGCAAAACAGAATGATAAATTCAAAGACCAGGGGCGATATGTCCATCTCCACAAGGAAGCCCTTGGCCACAGTAAATCATTATTTGCAGTATGATCAAATACAGAAAGGCAGAATCTCTGTTTAGAAATATAGGGCAAGATGCATCAGCTGCCTCCTAAGAACATAAGAATGCAAGACATGCTACACTACAGACAAGAGGAGGTCATTCAGCCTGTCTAGCCCTTTGATAGTTAGTAGTTTATTCATCCAGGGATCTCATCCAGCCCTTTTTTGAAAGAAATCAGGGTATCTGCTTCAACTACATGAGTGGGGAAACTTAATTTAAACTCGCACCCTACTTGTAGGCTAATAATATTAAGAATTTTGTTCCATCGTTAAAAGCCTAGGGTGGACAGTGTATTGACCAAAGTGTTGGCATGACTTGAAATCATGATTGAAAATGTAATTATACCTCATTGAGAGGCAGTATTTTAGTCCCAGGGGAGGATATTTGAAACTATCACACTTGTTTTTTTTTTTGCTGACAGCAAAATAGTGGTTTCTTATTTTGCATCTTGTTAGTAACAGCAACAGGGTGCTTTTCACACTTTGGGCTCCAGGGAGACATTCGACCTCCATTTCCTGAAAGCAAATGCACTAAGTATAAAGAGCAAAATCTAGAATGTATTTACATAAATAACATTAACAGGTGTGAAAACATATCTGCAGTTTGAACCTGAATAAATGAGCAAATTTTCAACAAGAGCTAAAGCTTCTAAAATTTTTTTATGAATACCCTCACTTTATTATTTAATCTATTACATAAACACCTACATGACTAATTGGGTGACTTGTTTTCTTTTTAAAAAAATTGCAAAGATATCCATTTATTTTTGATACAGCGAGACCTCCTATAAACATGCAGGTGACAGAAGGTGTCTATAGCACCAGAATCAATGTTGTGTAGAATCAGATGGAAACCCAGGAACACCCTCCAAAGATAAACATAAATGTATATGATCAGAATTGCAAAGTAAATTTTAGTTTTGTTTTGGAGTGGTCCATGTTTTTCTTCTTCTTTCACCTTACTTGACTTTTTGGCACTTAACAACATTTCATTTTTTTGATATTTGGAAGGTTTGTCATATGGACTTGCTTTTCTGTACCCAAGATCAAAAGTTTTCTTTTGCTCAAGATCAAAAGTCTTCTGTACCTAAGATCAGCATTCTTATGTACTCAAGATCTACAGTCTTCGGTACTCAATATCAACAGTATTCCTTACCTAAGATCAACAGTCTTCGGTACACAAGATCAACATTCTTCTGTATTCAAGATCAACAGTCTTTGGTACTCAGGATCAATAGTATCACCCACCCATCAGTGTTTCCCACCAAAGAACCTCCAGAGCCGATTTAGACAGCCTAGGTAGAGGTTCAGTACAATAAAGATCTTAACATGTCGACAGCAGCAGAACTCCACTCTCCTTCCTGCGAATCGGGCGAGTAGCTTGAGGTACAGTACAGGTACTGTACATCACATAGATGTAATTAGAGCTTCCCAGTGTGAGATCGTTAATGCCTTATATCTATGGGTCGTACCTGTGTTGTGCAGAGTGTAAACCACAGTGCTTTGTTTTCAGGCATGCAGTAGATGGGCAGCAACGTTTGCTTCAGTATATTGTTCATCTTCAGACTCAGCTGTCCCTTCACAGATAGAGCACGGGCCCTGAAGGACCCGGAGTCTGTGGTGTGCGGTAATTTTTCTCAAGCATTTCACATGATGTAAGAATTTTACATTGTAAAGTTCTTTGATAACCCCATTTGAAATTGACCTTGGGACACTTAATACCTTCTGGAAGTCCTTCTAAATACCTGGTTACAGTCCTTCATTGTAAAAGCAATTGCTTTATAATATACTGTAGGGTTGTTCTTTCATTTTTTTTTGCAAGTTGTCACTGTTTTGTAGGAAAAAAAAGTCATTATAGCAATTCATTTTTTTCAGTCAAGCGCTGTGTAAAAATGCAAACACCCAGTCTGCTTCAAACATATAAATCAAAACTGAAACGCCATAATTCAGATCTCTAGGCTGTTAGGAATTCATCATTCATCAACAAAA
This sequence comes from Atractosteus spatula, assembly GCF_055471065.1. NCBI lineage: Eukaryota > Metazoa > Chordata > Actinopteri > Semionotiformes > Lepisosteidae > Atractosteus > Atractosteus spatula. The sequence continues at coordinate 73,338,968 of NC_142709.1, read as the reverse complement.
GTACCTGAGGAGATGCCGGTGCCAAAACTGAGTGATTTTAACGATAGAAGGTGTGTTGTTTTATTTAATATCCTCTTTAGAGTGTTTAAGGGATTTTGGATCTGGGAGGTTCTCAGGCAGAAATGTCTATACAGAATTAATGGGGCACAAGCAGCCTTGAGCCACTGTTTCTATAAGGTGTCTAACCTATCTGCTTTGAGGAGCGGCACTGTTGTTTTCCTCCCATAATCCCATTTGTCATCCAGTATCTTGTCATGCATTGATTCAGCTGCTTAAATCATCTTTAACAAACATTTACCACAGCTCCAAAGCTTTACCATGCAGTTATGAAGCTTTTGGTTTGGTCTGACAGTGTCCTGTGGTATGGAAAGTGTGTAAACTCTGCTGCAAGATCATTTCAGAGTGATTTGCGCACAATACTGTTTTTACCATGGTGTGCCACAGCATATGCTTACAGATGAAGAGAGTTGAAAAGGATGGGACATTGTCACTTTTTATTTATTCTTTATTTAATAATTTTCTTCCTGCGTCAATAGATTCATGTACAGTACAAAAACCAATCAAATCTTTGAAGTGTGAACGCATTTAATTTTTCAACACTCCAAATAACTCTCGCGGCTAAGCCCTGCAAGTGCAGATAAAATTCAGAATATGGTTCTTTTTTCAATTTGTCTCAAAATCGAGTCTCCATGTCAGGGATGGGAGAAATACAGACAGGAGCCGCCTGTAAGGTATTTAATGCAGAAAATAGGTGTCTGTCAATATTGATTTTTGTAAGTGCAGATGCAGGGTTTTTTAATGTATCCTCTTATAAATGCGCTCTGCCTGCATTTTAGTGCACATAAATATACTTATAAAGTTATATAAGTTTCACCATTATTTTGCCAGATGCTTTAAATGCAAAACATGCTCGTTATCTTTTTAAGGTATCTGTGTAGAAGGCTGATAACAATTAACTCTTCAAGCCATCAGAGGTTTGGATTTAATTGACTGAGTCCTCAGGGTCTATTCAGAAGTGTTCTCCTAGAGAATATCCGATGTTTGCAATGATGCTTTGAAAATGTTTAGGAAATCATTCAGTCTAATGATTCAGGGAAAAATTTACCTTGGGTCTGTGTAGATTGTGTTTCTGTCTTTTCCAGTCCTGTGCTTTCTGTTCAGCGATTTGAACCCTCAGACTCTTCAGAAAAGTTTTGTCTATGGAGGAGGAAAGAGGTTTATAATCTCAATGTAAATCCTTATGCTTAGCGTGTCTCTCTGACCTGAGGCCTGAGGCACTGGTGCCCAATGTCACGCTTCTGTCCTGCCAGCTTTCGAGTTAAGATCTCCGTGCGACTGGCGAGCTGGCGTGCTGGCCCTGGCTCCACTGCTCTTTTCCTGCTCTCAGCTCCGCTGGACAGGGCAAGGGGTTAATGGCTGTAGTCCAGGGCTCCAATTGAAACTCATCCAGCCTGCCCCACGGCCCCATGCCTGCCAGGACTGTCAGCTACTTATCGTACAGCTCCTTGCAGGCACCTTTGGAAGCTTTTGTTACACGAAAATGAGGCGAGAAATTAAATCAAAACCATCGTTATGTGGTAACGACAGAAGGTGTCTCTTTGTTCTCTTGTTGGTGTTGGTAATTTCTTGGATGCTGCAGTGACTGGCTCATTGCAGCTCATCTCATTTTCACTCTGTCCATTTTACGCCACAAAGACTAGAACATCCCTCTGTAAGCCTGTCCTGTCGCCCAGAGCCTGCCTACTGTGTGGCAACAGGAGAGATGGGTTAGAGCTGCGTATTTAAAGGATCACTCAGTACTAAAGGCATAAATAACATGGGACAAGTCAATGCCATGGCTAACGCCACTGTGTAAATGGCTCTACTGTATGGTTTTTCAATAAATGTCAGTAATAATACTCTATTTATGTGGGATTTATAGTTGCATCTGAAGACCATGAAGAGTAATTGTTCGGTGTGCAGGATGAGGGAGATCTATAAATGCCTTGAGTTGTACATAGAAAAATAAGAAAATAAGAAGGTTTTAACATCGCGGTTCCTGCACTGTTCTGAATAACTCTTATGGTGTTTTTTCAAATACTTGTTGTTTTGTTGCTTCCTTTCCGCACGTGACTGTTGAACTGCGATAGTTTGTGTCCCCTTTAGCTGGTTCAGCGGTGAGGCGTAGACCCTCTCGTCCTCGCGGGAGTCACAGTAGGTCTCAAGTGCTAAAGTGGAGGTTTAAGAAAGCATTTGTTTCAGTTGCAGTGAATTAGTAGATCCATGTTTGGCAGCACTCTCTCAACATAGAGCAGAGCCGGTTCTGCCCTTTGCTCTCAGAAGGTAGAGTAGCCTGCTGGAGAGCTCTAGTCTTCTCTCTCAGCCACCAGAGGGAGTTTCAGCAAAGCGTGGGTCTGTGGAGTTGTCTGCTGGGTCTGTGGAGTCCGTTCCTTCCTCCCACGTGAGATATGCATTATATATAAACTACAGTACATTCTCCCTGGCTGCCTGTCCATCTGCTGTGTTACAGATTTTCTGAAAAGAGTTTTTTTTTTAGCACTTCTGTGCAGCCGACGAATGCGGTTTTCCAATTGCATTTTTTATGTGTCAACATCCATCTCAACATATATCTTAAATACTGTAAAAGTCCTTTTCCAAAGATCATGGCAAGCTAACATGAACAGCATACATTTGCATCCAATGATATTATACCAGAAAAGCCTGGATCATGGCTACCACCACATGCCACGTTTCTGGTGCTCTAGCCTCATTTCCATTAATGGGGTTTGCCTCTGCCATCACCATGGCATCGCCCATACTAGAATTTCACTGTTAACTATTAACTGTTATCACTATAAAAAGGCACAGCTGTGAAGCACAATGAAAATGAAAGTCCTGTGTTTATTATTGCTAAAATAAATTAAGAAGCAGTCACAAACACAGCAAAGTCTCCTTTTGGAAAGGGAAATCAGATTTGCTATGACAAGTGCCGTTTTACGATGAGAATTACTAATATAATGAGAATAAACATCTTTCTTAATGTTATGTAAACAAATAAAATCAGTACAGACAGCTCTGCCCTGCCCTGAGCTGTCAGCAGTCAAGGGTCCTGGTGAAGACAATCAGGTTGTCGGAGGAGATGATGAATTTTGAATACGCTGTAATCACCTCCGGTAGGCTGAGCCTGACTTTATAGCTGTACTGGTTCAGCCTCAGTGTTTTAGATTAGTGAGTTCTGGGAGAGCCATCGGATGTCATGAAGACTTCTTTAGTTGAGTGTTAAAGAGGAGAGTTTCCCCTAGGGCAAGCGTAGGCATGTCGTTTCTTGGGTGAACTGCTGTAAGCAGTGTGGGGGTTAAGTAAGCTTAGAGATGAAACTGACACAGCTGGCACTTGGACTGGTACGGGCAGAGTCAGATCTTGAAAGACTGGGATCACATGCGAACTGGTCTGCCATTCACTGCCTTGAAGCGTGGGGCCCGTCGCAGGGCAGCACACACAAGCGTACAGGGAGAGCTCAGACGCATGAAGCATGTTTCTGGGAGACGGAAGAAAGTCTCCAAGGACTCTGAGGCCAAAGCCCACGTGGAAGGTTGCCCAGGCTGGAATTCAGTCCCAGACCCAAGAGCTGTGAGACGGCTGCCCCGACCTCTAAGATGCCGGCTGTCCTTCAGTTTGCCCGTGAGGTTTTTCCTTGAGTGTCCCTTGATTTCAGCAACACATTGAAGTCAGTATTATGGTTCATGGACTCTGAAAAACCCATATTCCATACTTAAGGTGGTGAGTATTTAAGACAAAGTTAGGTTTTATGAAACTGACAGCTGCTCTTCACTGCTGCAGATAATTTTCAGAACATATGAACAGCTATTAAAGCCTCTTTTTTGCTTATTGCAAATAGAATCTAAGCTGTAATATTGCCCCAAGGGGCTCTGTTTTTACTGTTAGTGTTCCAGTTCTTATTGTTCGCCGTGTAACTGAGAGCTGTATCTCTGCCCATTTGGCTTACCCTCTTTACATTGCTCGTGCTAGACTGCAGATTCTCGGGGAATTATCTGACTCCTACAAAGAAATGTTCCACCTCAATTAGAATTTTCCCATTTGAATTGTAACTATTTTTTTCCTAGTGTCTGGTATGCACTCTTAATTATCTATACTTTCAGCCAGCTAATAAAATATTTTATCATATAACACAATTCTTCGGAAGCAATGATGCCGAACTAATCCAGATTTGATACATTTTTCTGATTTAAATGAAAGTGGGGTATAATAGCCTCTAAAGAGATGCAAAGTCTTAAGAGATGCAAAGATGTATTGAGCACTAAGGGCTATATTTTGACCTCATTTACATGAGGAAATGCAGCAATTTCACATTTTCTTAAAGGAATATAGTACCTTTAAGTCTGGCATTGGAAGAACTACCTTTTTCTCCGAAGGTCTGAAAAACTTGCTGGAGAAATCTTGGGGTAATGATGAAGGTAATGAGCAATACATGCATACATCATCATCATCATCCATCATCAAAAAGAACACCTAATATCAGGGATCAAAATATCATTTAAAAAGTTTTAAGGGGTTCTGGACAGCAGTATGGGTGATCATGAAGTCTGATTCTAGGTGAAACCTGACACAGATGAAGTATAAAGGTAGGTGCATTTTGGGGGACTGCTTATAGTTTTCTTTCAGAAAATCCTTGTTTGGAAAAACATCCTTCTCTTTTGCACTATACTGTACATCGAGTAACGCAGTTATGAGGTTGATCCTGGGAATCCTTGGAGTTCTTCTCCATGCCTTGGTCTTTCCCTGGCAAAAACTGAAATGCATAATAATGTTCAATAGGAAGATAATATCCAAGGCAGCTAAAAAATAAAATAGGTTCGGTCTTGTAACTCAGATGAAAGATGATAAAAGATGATGTACGTCAGAAGATGAATAATGCAGGTGGAAGGAATAATCAGAGTCATTGAAGAAAGGATCTTCTGCTGGGCTGAAGGATGTATTCTAAAATGACAGCTCTCTGTCAGGCTGCTTGTCCTTGTCGTAATTCCTTTGTGGAAAATGGAACGAGATTGTGCAACCTGCGGCAAGCATAAGTTTATTGCACTGCATCATGAAAGCCAGAGCTAAAAAAAAGACCTGATGAATTAAGAACTGGAATTAAAATAAAGCATGTGTTATTCCAGTAAGATAAAATAGTGCTATTGAGACTCCCTGGCTATCTTTTCATTTGCAGTCTTGTGAGTATGGTTTAATGGGGTTTATAAAGTTTCTTTTTGCATGTTTGTGGCCAGCCTGGCCTGCCATGAAGAGCCCTCTGTGGCTCTGCCAGATGTGGCCTGTGACCAGGGACCTCTCAGCCACAGCTGGAGAGCAAACACAGGGGTTAAGGCAGCTGGGCATCAGGGCCCAACCTGCGATCTCAGCTTTTTGGAGTCTCAGTAGATCTTGGATCTTGTCATAGCAGCACTTGATAATCTTTTGATTATGAAGATACAGGAGGTGTGAATACAGCAGCGTGTATCCTCCTCAGTCGGAGGCAGATGGCAATTCACCTTTGGGAAAGTGTCTAATTCTCCATTAAATGGCATACACTCATATGCGGTATTCACTGTTTCAACCTTGAATACATTCTCTGGAGGAGACAAATGATTTTTTATTGATTTTCAGTATCATTTGCAATCAAAATCAAAAAGATTGATTTAGCAGTGTATAATGAGGTGCCAAGACTGTACTATTGAGCTTTAAATGGGATAGTTTTGGTGCCATTTGAGGCTCTTTGTGTGGCTCTGAGGAGGAAACAGTTGCTAAGAGACTGGAAGAAGCATGGCGATCCACGAGCTCAGCCCTCCATCAGTCACCATGGCAAGTTCAGAGCTTGTTTAAAAAAAATGCTGGTTGACTCCTGAGCTTTCCCCTTTGCTGCTGTCCATCTCCTCTGATATTTTTATAAAGTGAAAAACAAACGCAGATTCCATATTTTGAGATAAATCCTGTGCAGACGGCAGGTTGGTTTTTTTACAATTCTCAGAACTTAATGGCAGCCCCCTGCGTGTCTGAAAGGTGGTGTAATTGGTATGATACATGAGTTAGCAGCATGATTGATTGACCAGGACATTTAGAGAACACATTGTGCGAACAGCACTAGATTAATGAAAAACATTGCAATTACAACTGTGAGCTGCCTAAAGCAAGGATGCATATACATTACCACACACTAACACTTTTGTCCAAATTAATGGAGACTCACTTCAGAGAGCCTAACCCCAGCAGAGCTGCGGTACACAGGGAGCTGTGCTGAATAGAAGGTGACTCAGCCATTAGAGGGAAAAAAAACATTTGCAATGAGGGTGGAAGAATGTGTTTGCAGTGCTCGATAGGAAGAATCTAATGGAGATTAAATTACATTGCCAAATGTTATGACTTAAAAAAATCCATATTGTGATCTCCCTTATTACTTGATCAGATAATTTTAGTTTAATACTTTGTTTTATGTAAAGTGGTTATTCATTTATCCAAATATTGATATGCTACAAATACTGAGATGTAGACAGATAAAACTACAGGAAGGAGAGGTTTGCTAGACGGAAATATAAATGTAATCAAGGCTGCAAATGACAGCCCATTGGGTTATGAGCAGTTAACTGATCTGATCAAGCCTTTTCTTGAAAGGAGCTAGAATAACATGACCGAGGAGCATTCTGTTCCAGATTCCCATTGATTGATTGATTTATTGATTGATAGGCTTCCTGGCCCAGATCTGTAGGAGCTGTGTCATGCACCTTTATTCGTTTTTCTAACTATTCTTGACTGATACAATGTAGAAGTGATGTTTTTTAAAGTATTGTAGGTGAGATTTGCTTTTTTACTATAATCACCTTTATTGTCAATTATTTTGAAATGCAAAGGCTGTCGTGCATGAGAGTGTAAAAGTTTCAGATGCCTGGGGCCAGTGGGCCTGTGGACAGGCTGCAGTGAGGTGTCGCTGGAGCACAGCTCTGCTGTGTTTCCTATCACTGCCGTTCAGTACAGTTCTGCCGGTTTTCACTTGTATATGTAACCTCTAAAATCATCAAAACAAATCATATGAAGTACAGTACTTCTTTTTCAGTATGATCAAGACTGATAGTCAAAACAGCATTTTCGTGTTCCAGTTTGTACAAGAGTGTCCCAATTGAATGCTTTTCATATGCCAAACAAAGGGTATTTATAATCTGCTAACCTGGGGAGCCTTAATTGTATATTATTAGTTGGTTATTTGACCTGTAAAATGCTGTAATGGTTTTCATGGTGTGCAGAAGGCTGTAAAGGGAAATTTGCTCTTGATGAAGATGAACGTAACATTACCCAACAAGTCCCTTTGCTGTGAGCACTGTGGTCTGAAGGGAGCTGAGCACTCCCGTCTGTGCCAAGCAATGTGATTGTGAGTGGCAGAGTGCAGGCCTAAAGAAGCCTAGAGGCTCCGGAGCTGCCAGTTATGGTCCTCATGCTTTAACACTTAGCGGCTGGGAGGAATGGCCTGGCCTCGCAGCTCCCAAGTCCAGGTGTCGGCTACTGGTTTTGCCTGTGGTTTGTCTCTGGTTCTGGTGTCTCTGTTGGTATGTTTGCTTGGTTTGGAGTGGCTGAGTGATGCAGGAATTCCACTGCTGCCCCCTCTTCAGAGAGAGGGCACAGTGCACAGTATAAGCAATTAGAAGTATATCTCCGCAGATCATATTCCAGATTAACTGTGGTGGTTGAGAACAATGCCTGTGTTTACTCAACAAACAATTTGATTAATCCTCTTTTAAGATGGCACTAAATCCAAGTATGTGAATTTGTGTCATTTTGATTTAAAATGGAAATTAGAGAACAACTCCCAGCTGTTGGTGTGAAATGGGTTTATCTATTAAGTTATTCGTGCACATTTACATTTTTGCATTAATTTAAGAATAAGAAGAAAATAAAGCCTCTTAAATTTGTCACTGTCTCAGTTCTAAAACTGTACAATCCAGGTATAAGAGCCATGTCTTTCCAAGATGATTGGTGCCTCATAAGATAGCTGTAGTACTCAATACCATGGACTACAATCAGCATTTCTTGCCTCTTACTTATCAGCATTAAATCTTTTCAGACTAACCATGTGCATGTACTGTAAGCCTTTATTTCACAATGCACTTAAAATCAGCATGTCTGGCAGCCCTTGTATCTCAAGTTCAAGAAATCATCCAGTTAATTCATGTAATAGAACAACTGAGTAATTTACAGGTTTGTATATAGGGGGTCCCTGTTATATTTGTGGGTGTCGGACACAAAGTACAACATGTAATGAAACCACTTATAACAAGGAATCTTTCCTACACACAGCATGAATGGAGTCAAACATGACGGTGTGTGTGTAGGAAATTTACATTGGGATCCTCTAAATGTCAGCAACATGAGAACATATATCATAGAAATGTATGTCCCAGACTCTCTCTGCTTTCTCATTCCCCTTGTATTTGACATTCTGTACACTCAGTACAATAGTGGTTGGGCGATTTCCATTACAATGTTTTTGTTCCATGCGGAGAAGTGATATTGGGGGAGAGACTTGGAGAGTAAAGCAGGTCTTTCTTACCTGGACCTGGGCTGGCTTTCCTTCAGGGTGACTAGGAGGCCCAGGCTGGACTGAACCTGCAGTAAGGGTCCTTCTGGACCGGGCCCCCAGTGGGCTGCAGTGGAACCAGGGCCAGGTTAATGGACAGGTGAGCACACAGCTGGCTCTGGGCCTGCCTGCTGGTGTTGTTACCTGCGGGAGCACACAGGTAAACAGCCACTCCCAAACCTGCCAGCGAGCTAAACATTAACAGAGCCCTGTGGCACTGGTGTGTGCCCACCGCCTGCTTCTCCAGATTTCGGAAACGCAAGTTCTACTTCACTGTCAAGGCCCGTGAAACCCATGCAGACTGACACTGGCAGACTTGCCGTGTGGCAATTGGCAGGGCTTGTTGTTTACAGGCATAATACATCACTGTGCACTTTTAACAAGTTTGTCTTGTGATCAGGTCACAGAGACTGTAAGATTTTTATTGCTTAACCTGCAGCCAACTGTCTTTTTTGAAGCCAGTATATGACAATGCTTACAAAATTATTTTTGGATTTGTATGTAGTATTAAACGATAGAGCTGTGTAATCATGGAATAGAGATCTTGTTCAGCCTGTCATATGTCATTCATTCATCATTGCACAGAGGAACTGTGAAAAATAGGCACAGACATGGATTCTTTCAAATTGGCAGAGAATGGTTTGTTACTGGTGAATCCCAGAGTTAACAAGCATTTTCTCATCTGGAACTTAACAGATTTTAAGTGGTTCATGTCCATTTTAAGTGACAGTTGTTGGAATTAAATATTTTAAAGCAGAAATTCACAAATGACGCTGAGACAGAGTTTTGAAGGGAAAGTGCTGAGTAAAGCCCAGTTAATTTCGAATACTGTCAAATGTGCAAGAGAAGGACTGATTTTAAGAAGTATGATGAGTGATGGAGTGTAGCACCAACAATGTTGCAAGGATTGAAATATCTGTTTTACTTTATTATTATTAAATATATCACAGGTGTCATTTTATCTATCAGTATTTCTGTGTTTACACCACTTGTATCTATTCCTGAAGAGCAGTTTGTCAAAATTTATCTCCGCTTCTGTCAGATGAACATGCCGGACAGCTTTAATCTTAGTGTGAAAGAGGGATGAAAAAACATCCCTAAATTTCATCTGACCTAAATTTCATCTGATAAGTCTGCTCCCTGAACCAGTGATAGCTGGTTTACATTGATAAAGCACTAGAGGGTCTGAGGTCTTACTTTCAGACATAAACAACTTTGCCCCAGAATATTTACCCCCTAATGCAGAACAGTTTTAGTCATTCATGACAGTAATTGCTACTTGACCTAACCAGTGAATTACTGTACTGACATTTTGAAATGATATCTGGCCACACCATGAAAGTCTTTGGTTACACACGGGAAACAGTTTTAGTTGGCAGAGCTGCAGTCCTTGTCTTCTTCTTCTCCTTGTAGCATTTGTGAGTTTTTAGATCCCTTTGTTTTGTGGCTTTCTGTGGGTCCTGGAAGTCGTATGTGGGCGTGTCACAGGGTGAAATTGTGGCTTTCGGGAGACAGCATATCAGCCTTCAATAAGCTGCTTATGGAAGGAAGGATAAAGTTTAGTACTGGGTGTCAAAAGAAGAAGTGAGTGAATATTTTTTTTTGTTGTTCAACAGCCTAACTTCCATGGCCCTGCAGGAAGGGCTGTTGATCTTTCCTTTTCCATGAGTCTGCACGCCTACTGAGGTTCTAACAGGGCCGTGTTAATTCAGCATCATGCAGCTCTGTGCCGTTTTCCTGTCCCTTACCCTTTTTAAACCTTCACAGCTCCCTGTCCCCTCCTCGTTACCAAGGGAACAGTTTCTACAGTTATGGTTTATACTCTCTTTTTTATGAAGGCCATCACCCTACAGGAAAATCATGAATTATGATTGGAGTGCAGTGCTGCCAAGTCCTGAAAAGGAATGGCTCTGATGTAGTTCAACATAGTCAGCAAGCATGCTGAAGGACACCAGCCTGCCTTTTCCAACACTGGCAGCCTGTGATGGATGCTGGAGATAAAAGACAAACCCTGTTAGTTTTGATTAGATGCTTTGCAAAGTTATCTTTACTTAGTTATTTTAATGACACAGTTGGTGGGACAGGAGGATTTCATTTAGGCTTAAACAGTGCTTCCCAAACTGTTTCTTGAGAAACCAAACGGTCCTAGACCCTGCTCCTGTCCTGTCTCCAATATCTATTTTAATATCCTTTTACTATGTCTGTAGTAAAATTGATGGGGAGCTAGGTAAACTTGCAAGGTATGTGCTCATTGCATATGCACTGTACAGCACAACTCAATCAGTGAGAAGTGCAGTTTGTAAGAATGCAGTATTGTATGATACTTCCCCACACATTACTGGCTGCAACTTTTTAAATAACATCACTTTCCTTTGTTCTGTTTTTGTTATTGATCTTCTGGTGAGAGTCAAAGGACAAACACATCTTCCCCCGCTGAAAAACAGCTCATGAGAAAAGGCATTTTTAAAATGGACATTGACTTCCATGTTTTACTGGAAACAAGAAAAAAACATTATCAGAGTATCAGCTTAGTGCAGGAACATTACTTCCACAGCTGCAGGGGAAATACAATGTTACTGCTTCTTGCACCGCAAAATAGCCCATCAAGAGCTGGCCACCCTGATGCTGGAGCAGTGCTGAGGAGTGGGGTGTGGGCAGGACAAGTCCGAACTTGAGTAGCTACATTGAAATTTGATGTTGTTATGTTGGCACGTAGGTCAATTAACTAACGAGATTCCTTTAGCATTTGGGGGCGTGTGATCATTTCTTCTGCTGTTTCTTCATGCTCATCTGCAGGGTGTTGAATGCTGCATCATCAGCTCAAACACAAGTCCTCAAGGCGTGAGAGAAAAACAGCAGTGTGTGGGCAGTAGCTTTGGAATTTCACAGAAGTAAATAAGAGTCTTTTTATTTATTTTACCTTTTATGCAACTACAGCAAACACATCCTTATATTAGAGTAACCCTTTCACACCAGTATTTTCTAGAGGGGGCCAGTCTGCGAGTAGTGTCGACAGGAGGCAGTGGCCTTCCTGTGAAAGGCAGGTTGATTATGCTCCTTGATATACTGTACTGTACAGTAAAGCAAATTCTTCCTTTGACAGAAGTTTAAGACAAAGGGAGTAAAAATAGGAAAAGGGGGTGGAGGGGGCTCTGATTACTTGGTGTAATTATGTAACTAAGTGGGATTAAACTTTCTGAACTGACGTGCCTGAAGCACCCCTGGACCTGGAGACGCAGGCCCCTTCTCCAAACTTCCACTCAGAGACCGAGCCTCTGGCACACACACACGAACAAGGACTCGCCGCCGTGAGTTACTGCACTGTATCATCTTTATTGCTGTTGTTCTGAACCCTTGAGAGCAAGAATTGCGGTGTATATATTTATTCTGTTTGTGCTTATGTATATATCTAGCCTCTCATATGAAGAAATCACAGTTTGCCCTCTCCTGGATGTTTTTCCTCTGTTCTTGATAAATGCCCCACTGGAACATTGCCATGTGATTTCCTCTGAGCTCTTTTCTTGTCCTCTTTTTATACTTGCTGATAAATTATTTTTAAATACCTTAATTGGAGAGCAGTCACCACTATGAACCCGAGACTATATACTATATACTATACTGTATATACTGTATCACACACACCCTATGTTTTTTTAGGACATGGATAATGGGGCACATTTTAAAAAATGTGTTTGCAGGAAATGTTTTTTTTTCTTGAAATTGCAGTCCCCTTTTCTTCACTGGTAATTTTCTAATTTCTTTAATTTCCATTTTACGCAAAGGCTGAAAAACAACATGTCATAGTTGTCAGTTTGAAAAATGTGTATCTCAAACAATTAAAAACATATTGCTTCTAAAAAGCTTTGACTTCATACAGGCTATTTTTTTGTCATGTCTGCAGATTTTTTGTTCACTTTGGAGACATTAGTGTTATTTTAGCTTTTAAACATCTAACAGTTGTATTCATATAATGTATACATATATATTTATTTTTGTGGCAGGAAATATTTCCTGGATTTGCTGGTGTTTTACAAAGGACTAGTTGGAAGGCACAATGAAATGCATGCAAACAAAATGCGAGCAAACAGGTCTGCACTTTAACAGAGCTCATGGCCTCGTGCTTCCTTAATAAACCTGTTTGCCCTAATGAAATTCAGAACATTTCTAGAAGAAGATAATTACTCAGTTAAACTCCCCTCCCCATTCAGGTTTAAAAATATATGGTATACATTACATCAAACACACATTAAATTTCAAAGACCTGAACAAACATTATGACTGTTACTGCACTCGCTGAAAGGGTCTAAGATCCATGAAGTGCCGAGATTTTCCCTCTGAAGCTGTTTAACATCTGAAAGGAATGTTAACTTGCTTGTGCAGCTTGTGAATCCTTGACAATTAAAGAGAAGTCAAAGTGGGTCTTCACAAGGCTGTCTTAATGGTGTCTCAGTCTGGGGGTACACAGTTAACAGCTGACTATTAAAAACTCTTTGAGTGCTGATGAGAAATTATAGAAGATTCATGGAGAAGCTTGGCAAATTGGTTGATAAATGAAATGCTCTACCTGTGTCCTAATTAAAAAGACACTATTATGTATTGTGAAGAAATGCTTCTGTACAGGTTCTCTGATTACATGCGGACATACATGTCAAAAGCTCACTCCCCATAATTTTTATCCCTTTATTTCATTCTGTTGATGCATGTTTTTGCACATCTGATGTTGTTTTGCACATAACCTGTTACATTTTGTTGTTATGCACATTGCCTGTTGTTGTTTTGCACACTGCCTGTTGTCTGTGTCTTTCTTTTCTTATACAATTGTATTGTTGTTTTTTTCTTTGTACTACTTATTGTCCGAGAGCTAGCTAAATAGCATTTTGTTATACCATATACCTGTATATGAGTATAATGACAATAAACTTGAACTTGAATATATTGTAGTTTCAAGTAGGACAACAAACCTTTTAGGAATGTCTTACCTAAAATTACCTAAAATTAACAGTGTGTCATTATTCTTAATGTTTGTCGTATTTTCTATTTTGCTAATACATTTATCACAGACAAATTGCAAAGGCTACAATACATGTCAATACATGTAAACTGTACATACTACAAGAAATGCCATAATGCATAGTGCATTATCGTAGGGGCTGGGGGAGGGGTAGCAGTTGTGGAAGACTTTAAGAGTATTTCTGACAGTATTTTCATGTGCAAATCATTTTCTTTTTTCAGTGGTCATTACAGTGTACAGTACTTTCATCCAGGAGAAGAAACTAGAACACATGGAAGGTACCGTGCATAATTAAATGCAGATTATACTGTGTGGGCATTGAAATGAAAAAGTGACAGTGCACTATAGAACTGCAGAGGTCAGTGAGACTGAGTGCACAGAGTGTATCTACAAGCTCAGGTCTGAGCAGGGGAGTGTAAATAAGATCTACAGGAGAGTGTGTAGGAGGTGATGAGTGGACTGTAGATCTACAGGAGAGTGTGGAGGAGGTCATCAGTGGACTATAGATCTACAGGAGAGTGTGGAGGAGGTGATGAGTGGACTGTAGATCTACAGGAGAGTGTGGAGGAGGTCAACAGTGGACTGTAGATCTACAGGAGAGTGTGGAGGAGGTCATCAGTGGACTGAGCAGATCTACAGGGAAATCAGGTGGAGGTGATAAGTGGATTAAAGGTCTACAGATAAGTCTTGAGGAAGTGATCATCGACTGTAGATGTAGAGCTCAATTCAAAGAGGAAAATATTGAGGGATTTCCAGAATGGCAAACTGCTTGGATATGGAAACATTTAAAATAAATTTGACATAATATTTCTAGTAGCAGAAAAGAACAAAGTGTTTTTTATTTTCCCTCTTAAAAGTTCAGTGTTATGGATCTACTGTAACTGACTTCAGCTGCAGGCACAAAAGAGTAAATGGATTGTGTCCATTGCAATGTTAATTTGTTTTGTCCCAGGACTGGATGAATATATTTGTCTTCTTAGGAGAATTCAAGTGAACTCTTCTTTTTTTCCTGATGAAGCCCGTTCTTTGTGGTCTTTTGTTTCTTGGTGCATTCAATTCATGTCAAGGCATAAGTAATTCCCAATCATTCATTCCAGGCTAGACATCAAAATTCTTGCCAGAGAGATCTAATTGAATGAGTTTTCATAAAAAGGAACCTATTACTACATCACAGTTTGGGAAAGTCTATATAAATTTGTAAAGGATTAATTTTATATTAGCAGTCGCCGTCTGCTCCAACACAAATGCTAATTTTAATGCTTCAGCAGCTTTTAAATATCTGTGAATGTGTTCTGGTACAGTGGCTCTCACCTTAATCACAACCATGCGGCATAATCCCATTGTTGTGACCATATTTCAACATGGCTGGGCGAACAAAATCCGACACAGTTAAAATTAAAGACAAAGAAGTCTATCTACATAATTTATAATAGCCATGTCTAATGTAAAACCCCCTCTTTTCAGCTGGCTTCATTAAAATCCATGAATTTGTTAGAAATTCTATTATACAGTGAAGCCTTTCTTGTGGGGAGAAGGCTCTGAATGAATGAGCTGTGATTTGTATTAGGCCTCCAAAAAGTTCTAGAGAAGTTCCAGTTAATTTCATTAACATTGTAGCCTCTTAATCACAGCAAAAACAAAAATGTGGGTCTTCAGGATAAAAAAGTTGATACATCATCAAAATGTTGTTTTTTTAAATTAAATTTAACAAATACTATGAAAGGCTTTGCAGTGATGTCGGGACGTGCTGTTTCATTAAAATGTGTTTAAAACGTTTCAGCATTAGTCATGTTTACAAACACTATTGATAACTTTCAGTTTTTCTTTCATACATTTCTTAGTCTCATTCTAACATTTTTTGCAATACAAATATCTCTTAGTTACTGTATGTGCAGAATTTTTCTCAGTATAATTTCATATGTAGGATCTTGAAAATCTTAAGCATGACTATGATATTAAAAGGACTACTAAAATAAAAACAAGATTGAGATCATAAATCAATAAAATGATCTTAATAAAATTCTAATATAAAATATGAAATAATAAAAATAAGAATACAATTTTAATGAGTGCTGCCACACAGACAAGAGCAGCTGCGTTTGTCTGACGTTTTATTAACCGGGGAGGTAAGAATTTTATTTGGAAAAAAACAGGACTGTTTCTACAAATGTGATGAATCATGTTAGCAAACACTATTGGTGGCTGTCAGTTTTTCTTTGGCTTAAATATTTCTTAGGTTCATTTTAAACTTTTTCATGATACAAATATCTTTTTAAAATACTAGCAAAATGCAAATTCTTGTTCTCAGATGTGAAAATAAAAAAATAAAAAAATGAAACCATTTGATCCAGGCACACACACCTTCAGGCCTTGAGATTTCCATTCCTATTAAATAATCCAGCAATTACATTTCAATAATTAAATAATGAGCTGCCTTTGACTTTGGAAAGATGTTTAATTAATCAGTTAGTTAAATTAAATGGTGACTTTTTTTCTTCTCCAGAACAAAAAAGCAGATCATTCCTTTCACCCTGTGTGATGAATTACTTTCAATACTTTATGCAGATTGAATGCATAAGACCATAAAAATACACAGAAATAAATAGTTTCTGTCTCTATTAACAAGTTACACTCGAACTCGGAGGACTTTCACGTGTGAGTTGCTTTCACAGAAATAAATGTAAGGAACTGCCTGTCTCTCACATTACATCGTTGACTGCAGAGATCTAAGAATTGTTTGCTAGTTACAAAAATACACATTGTCTCTTATCAAACTAAGTGTCTGGGTTACATCAAGCATGTAATAAATAACACAACAGCAGAATCTTTTTTTCCCCTTTTTGTCACAGACAATTTTATGGCAGATGAGAAGATATATTTTGAAAAATGATTTTTGGAGACAGAAAAAAAACTACAACATACTGCTGACTTGGTAGTGTAACTAACATTCCTGCTGGAAAAAAAGTGCAAGACCTGCGTATTGTACACAGTATTCAGAATGATGAAAAATAGGATGAGGTGGGATTTGGACATTGATTTGATTATTAACCCATTTTTCTCTGGGTTCTTTTGAAGGACAGTTTGGTCAGTTGAGGGTTTTTAAAGTGCATTAAAAAGTTAACAAGCAAAGTCAGTTTTTAATTCATTCTTCTTTGTTCTTGCATGTTTTTTCATGTTTTTTTTTTTTTGCACAAGGTTTTTGGAATACCATTCCATCTAAAGATCCAAATCAGAAGTATAAAATACTGCAGCCTCAAAATTTTCTGAAAATAAAAATATCTCGCAACTTTTCACAACCAATGTAAGCAGCAAAACTGGCAGGGAATATACAGTGTCGCGAGGTGCTGGAATATGTAAATGGAGTTATTTTGTATGTGTGATGTGAGATATCATACTGCTTTATACTGCATGTTCTCACACCTTGTACTGGGCTTCCTGGCACTACCCACTATCACAAACACCTCATTTAATACTCTGACGAAAATATAGGTTCAGGTTCAGTACAGTTTCATGTACAATGTATAAACCCCTTTTGGTTTGGGGCACAACACTTCATTTAGCAATTTATTTCCAAATGCACTGACTGAGTAACATACTGGAATACTAGATACTAAGTACTGTACTTAAGTTATAGATAACAGCCGTTTGTAATTAATAGTATCAAAAGATATCATTATAATTACTGTTTCTTCTCTTTGGTCTCTGTAAAACTTTAATTTGGAACCACCTTCATCCATGAATACTTGGAAATCCAGGTACAAAAAACTGCGTTCCTGCTCTGGAAGGCACTTTCCAACATCATTGATGGCATAGTCATATAAATGGCCATCAGAATTCAACATTGTGCCACCTGAATTAATTCATTAGTTCTAATTGTTTGTTTCTGCATGCAAAGATCATATTAATCAATTTAGTTGTAACTGTAAAGAAGAATTTGTAAAGTTTTAAAGCTTTAAGTTTCATGACATTTCAAGGACATACAGTATTGTACATTTCAGATTAATTTATTATGTAATTTACATTAGAAATTATAGAATTGTTTAGGATTTAGGATTATTTAGGATTATTGTACAAATAAGATAGCTATCATAATGCATGTCTGGCGACACTGACACAATCCCGCTGTCTTCGCTGCAGTTAGCTGTTGATCCTGATCCTGTGTCTTCCACAGCAAGAACACTTCTCAAAAACCAGGACCGGCCTGATCTAGGCCCAGGCCAGACCACATTTAACCTCTCTCCTAGACTCAAGTTGTAAAAGCAGTTACCTGTTGGCATGTGTCTAGCCCAGTCCCTCAAATCTGGGACAAACCCTGAAAGAAGCAATATGGGTTTTCTCTTAAATATTACTTGTAAGACAAGTATTTGTTATTACTTAGTAGTCCGTGAACAGCAGCTGTACAAAGCTTTGATAAGTACTGATTACCATGTGATGGTAACTCATTCCTCATCAGTATCTGTCGGGTAGCTAGTTTAAGACATTCATACAGGATTCTTCTAGAGGGCTTCTGTGAACTTAGAAGGAATGTGTATATGGGTATAAAGGCTACCTGTCCTCAAAGAGTCACCAAAACATGTTCTGGTTAGAAAATCTCCAAATCTGCTAAAAGCACGAATGGAACTAACAGAAGTCATCCTTTCTAAGAGCCCATGGAGACTCGTAATGCTTCTCAGATAAAGTGCAGAGAGTACAGTGTAGCCCCATTGCTACCAGGAGGTTTCACCGTTAATGTTGTATGTTACCGTTATAACCACAGGCCTGCCCCTGGAGAACACTGTTGCCGATGGTTTTAATTGCTCAGGGCTCCATTCAGGGCACATTTTTATTCTGCTTCTGCAATTAAGCATGTCACTGTGTGGGGGGTTAGAGGAGAATGAAGTGCATTAGAGATTTTCATTCCCCCCCAAAAGCTTAATGCTCATGCCGTGTGTATTATTATTTTTTAAAATTCTGGTTCTAATTAAAGGTATTTATATAAACCCAACAACCTTTGTGCTCATTATGGCAAACGTTCAATTTAACCAATTAATTTTAAGAAGGCCTTCAATTTATTTTGAAATGGTTGAATTCCTCCGGGAGAGTGATTAAGACTATCCGTCTTCCTCAAAACTGCGGTCTTTTTTTTTTTGTTTTCATCTATCAAGATTAAGTAGTTGCAAACTGACATTCTAGACCGAGCCCGCGTCCCTCCCGTTTAATTACATCCAATCAGTTTGCTATCCTTCTTTAATTGGGTGACCACACCATCATGTGTGCATTGATGTTCCTGAGCATTGCTTCAGCAGTTGCAATTAGAAGCCTTTTAACAGCTCTGCCGAAAAAACAAACCAATAGTCTTGAAAATGAACTTGATGGAAGTGTAAATTGTGAGAGAAGCTTGTCACATTTCTTGAGGATTGGTTACAATTTTGAGATATTGTCTCATAAAGGGTGCAGCAGATTTGCCACAATCAAAAGACATAAAGTAAAGTCACAAATGAATCTCAAGTTTGGGAATCCAAGTCACACATCAGTATGTGTGATTGTATGTAAGTGTGAAATAGTACTTCAATGTGTCTTCTCTTTTAAAAATTAAACTCTTAGTACAGTACATGTAGAGAACTAACCTTAAATTTTCCTTTTCTGAAGAGACATTTTAAAATACATCCTTTCTGCGTAACTAGTTCTTCTCAGTCCCATTAGTGTCACTTTCATGTGATTAGAAAAGGAGCGGTTTTCAGTTTTGATATGGAAGTTAATAGCTCGATGATGTGGCTCCTCCTGCTGTGGCTGGCAGTGTTTTAGAAGCATTTGCGCACAAAAAAGAACAAAGAAACAGAATTGCCTGTTGTGATTAGTCTCTGGGGTGTACTCAGAGAGGCCCCAATTGATAAATGTGACTCGCAAGTGATGTATGTCTCCCTTGTCGCCATTATTTGTCAGCTGCCATTCTATTGCTCTGCTGATCAGCAGAAGGACCTCAGTGGCACGTCCCTGGTAAGCGATTGCAGCTCTTCATCAGTAATGCCAATATACTGTATGCCACCTCTTGTTTGTGTAGAGTAGACAAAATAGCTTTCATTTCCCAGGAATGACCAAACCATGAAAATGTATTGTTATTAACATGCATGTACAGGTTATTCTGGTTATACATATCTTTTATTGGTTCTTCTTGGCTTTTTTTCTTTTATGCCAATTAAAAGTATGTGAAGTGAAGGTTTCCAAACAATTACAATAACTGAAGCCTCAGTCTGTGGAGTCCTTTTTGACTTATCGCTTTTCCTGTTTCTCGCATTCTAAAAGGAACCACTGTCTTAACTATCGATAGCTTTCTGCTCTTATGTATTGTCTTTCATTTGCAATCTGTTCTTCATGATTGACTCAGTGCTTTTTTTTGTACTTTTCCTTTATCATCGTGATGTCAATCCTTCATCAGGAAATTAAGATTTGTGTCAAAATCTTTGCGCACAGTGGAATTTCCTGATGTGAATTTAATGGTACATGTATACAGTATGTGCATTATTTCTGCACTGTAGCTATGGCATGGTGACATTTTTGCATCCTAATAAATATAGCACTTTCATCTTCTTTACATGAGTCAATTATGCTCTACATTTCTGTGGAATGTATTCACATTTATTCAATTACATTTAATGAAAAGTGGAATCGGAATGTTTTTGCTAGAAAAAAAAGGATTACAACCCTCTGCTGTGAAGGAAATATTAATGCTTTAAAAGATTTCCAAATGTTGCCAGTATCCTCCCTGCTGCAATTACAAATCCTTAATTTGCCACTGGCTACAATTTGAATGCAATTAGAAGATTTCACACCACTTTTCCCTTCTAAATTGCAGAGAACTTGGTGGAGTTGATGTGCTTTTATGATCTAATCGAAGACAAATGCTTGACACAGTTAGGTCCAATTCATGCTCATTGACCTTCTGATTAAAAATGTAAGGAAAGGTGTCAGGAGAGGCTGAAAGACTACGAATGCTTTAATGATGAAAACTTTAAAACCTCTTTACTTGAAAGGTGGTCATGCATGCCATAGCCTGACATGGCTCTGAACTAGAATCAAGATTTCTCCCTGTTTTCCAACCCATAGAGAGTCATACTATAGATTATATACAGTACAGCCATGGCAACGTGTGTTGCTTGAAATCATGTTGTATGAGTTTATGTAATATATCTACGGTATGTGAGTGTGTAGATGTATGGCCAGTTAATTTCCCAATTTAATCTTGAGATAAGCTGAGGATGGGGGCATCATATGTGGAAATATAAGGACATCATACATGGACAGTATCCCAGTATCCACTGGCTCCCCCTTCCAGCTCCCAGTATCTCAGTATCCACTGGCTCCCCACTCCAGCTTCCAGTATCTCAGTATCCACTGGCTCCCCACTCCAGCTTCCAGTATCCCAGTATCCACTGGCTCCCCACTCCAGCTCCCAGTATCCCAGTATCCAATTCTTTTCTGCAGGTGAAAACAATTAAAAAGGTCTAATTGGTTCAGGTAAGGGTTCCATTAAGCAACTGAGAGCCCAGCTGGAAGTACAGCCAGGAGGCGGGGGGTCACAAGGGGGGGCAGCCGAATGACACTAGTTTCATGCTGACTCACTGGGACCCAGAGTGGCGACCTGCGTGTGACTGTTCACAGGAAGAGTGATTCTCTGACATTGAGGCTCAGTGGCTCATTGCGTTAAAGCCCTGCCTTGAAGTGGGGAAGATTGGAAGCTGCTGGACATTTTAAAATGTTCCCTTCCGCTTTTCCCCAAGGACAAGCATGAACCAGGATTTAGGGAGTGCATCTCTTCCAGTCTCACTTACACGAAACCTGCTGAAGTGTTCGCTCGTGTCCTGCACACTTGCAGGTTGCATTACATTGTCAACTGCTACATCATTCTGCAAAGCACTCTTTGGCTAAATGTCACGAAATTAAATCACTAAATCATTAAAGCCACCTCCTGTAGACCAAGCTGTATCCATTGCTGTACAAATCGTTCAGAATGTATTTTACTGTCCCTCTCCGAAGACGGCGTCCAGTGACAAAGCTCCTCTTGAAGAAGGTGTCTTCTTTTTCTTTAAAGAGAAAGAAAGCCTACTAGGGGGGTCCTCTGTGACCTCGGTGTGGCATGGCATTTGTGCTTCATTAGGAGATTACGATGAAGTTCCGCAGTGCACAGCCAGAGACAGGGAAAGGTCAAGCAGAAAGTTGGGAGCCAATGAGACAGGACAGAACAGCCCATGCGCTCACAGCAGAGGCAGGGGGATTTATTATAGTGAAGCTGTAAGGCTTGTGCAGTGCAGCAGTCACCAGGTTAGCAATGAAATGTAAATCTTGTTCTCATTTAGTCCAACTGCACTGACTCTCTCTCTTGAAGAATATGCATTTTCTAGGCATTATTGGAGTGGAGTAGGGGGCTGGGCACAACAGTGATGCAGTTTGAATAGATGAGACAGGAGGCATTGGGGATGCACAGCTGAAACTTGATTTAACAACCTCAGCCTGGATGCATGGATACCTCTGGTGTTTCCTTTCCTGACTACAGAGAGGTCGCATGGTTGAAGTAGCTTTATGATGGGGTTCAGATATTTTTTTAATTGGGAGCAACAGAAGGAGGTTAGGGCTGAGAGAAATCCCTCTCATGGATTCTCGACATTTGCTCAAAGCTTTAAAAACAATAAAGTAAAAATTCTCATTTTTTCTTCCTCAGTCATCCATGTTTTCTGGTGGCTGTGTATTCCCCCCCAGCTCTCTAATTAAGATTTGCATGTGACTTCTTAATGAAAATTCATTTAATGAGACACTGAATATTCGTGCGAATAAGAATGAGGCACTGAGAGGAAGAGCTTTGGGCTGTGTCGCCAGTCCACATGGGGCAGGGTTTGCAACACCATCTCTGTTCCCCTGTTCTGGTCTGCACGATAGAAAAAACGTTTTCTGACAAAGGTAAAAGTTTTCTGAAAATTTACTTATTTCTAAGGGAAACTACAGTAGATACAGTACATTATGTGTTTTTTTAAGATCACTTTCTTGGCCGTATACAATTACTTGTATTAGGAATTTGTCTTTTCACAGACCCCAGCTTGCTCTCCATGAGACACACAAAGAGGGAGAGAAGCTTGGGGTCAGAGCGCAGGGTCAGACATTTATACAGCACCCCTGGAGCAGTTGGGGTGAAGGGCCTTGCTCAGGGGCCCAACAGAGTAGGATTCCTCTGCCAGCCGCGGGATATGAACCGGCAACCTTCCAGCCACAGGTGCAGATCCTGAGCCACAGAGCCACCGCCCTGCCCCATTTCTATAGGTCATTGTTACAGTGCTTTCACAAGATACTCATATGCTTTCCTTGTGCATCATTAATTAACTGTGAAGTGTTACCCTCACAAATGTAACTAGAACAAAAGTATTTTAAGGTCAGGTTTTATTGAAGGAATCTGTATAAACATCTGTACATATGTGGTTCTGTATAAGCCAGTATAAAACCATATATACTACTGTATAACTCTATATAAAATCATTTAAGGTTACTTATTGCGTTGGCTTTCCATGGGCTTTCCATTTGTGAGACATCTGTGGTTTTTCATCTCTCAGTGGGATATAGGGTCCTTTAAATCTGTGGTAGAATTTAAAGTGACTGCACCTTGGCCTTCTTCACAGCAGTCTCTGATTCCAACTTGTTATATAATATTATTAAGGTTATTACAGATGAAAAAAAAACATTAAGTATTTTTAAAAAGGAAACACTTTTAATCCTTATGATGTACTGGGGTATTAGAGCTGAGCTGCGATGTGACTTAGTGTTAGCAGTCTTAATGCTCTAGTGCAGGAGACACTTTTCTGTCTGGAGGAGCTCCTGACATTTCAAAGGCCCTCACAGTTCTTCTGTATGTTTTATTAATTGACAATTTCAAGCAGGTTTTTGTAGCAGAGACAGATTACTCTACTTATGGATAATGCAGATGTGGAATACAGAAGCTTCGCAATCGCAGCTGTTCCTGCCGGCTTCTGTAATGCATGCAAGCGAATGGAGCCACTGGCCGATGACAGAATAGCATAGGCAAGTGACTGAACTCGCCAGTCTGCTGTGGTGAAGCTCCATGCATGCTGTGGGTGGGATTGTGTCGCTGAGGCTCATGAAAATATGGGCCTCTGAACTGCTGTAAAGAGCTTAGTTTGGATTAGAGGAAAAGACAGATTATGTGACTTTACATTCCCTTGGTAGGACGATCAAGTGACTGACTTTTCAATCTGCAGGCAGTTGAGAAAGCATTAGCACTGCAGAAATCTGGAGGCAAAGGCGTCTGAGCAGGAGTGGAGCACGGCTGCCGACCAGTCTCAGCAGCCACAAGGCCCCAGCCGGGACGTGGTACATGAGCTTTAATTTGCTCTGCATCTGGTTTCCACAGCTGTGTTTTTGGTGCTTTCTAATCTCAACAGTCAAGTGGCACAAGTGGTGCAGTAACTGCCATGAGCTGAGCAGGCAGAGAATTTGTTTCTTTCTTGTTCTTTTAGTCTGTAATAAACATGCTGGGATTACTATGTATTCTGTAAATTTGTGTATTCCCAGTTTTCCCCGTGCCAGGTCTAAAACCTGTTGTCTACACATATGTACTATGAGTCCAGCTGGGTTTGCAGATTTTTGGAAACCTGTGAAATGACGTTTTCTGAGCACAGTCAGGTGACACAGGAGGTTGCGCTGGGAGGTTGTGTGTGGAGGCTTGAATGACAGAGCACAGTAAAGAACTGATAGAGTGAAGCATTTCTCTCCATTCAGTTTGATTTCAATGGTTGGATTTTTATTCATGTCTCTGAGGTACAAAAGGTTTTCGGCTTTCAGTTTCTTTTAAAAAATGAAATGGGAATAGTCACTTTCGAACTTTCAACAGCACAATGGTTCCACTGATTTGCACCAGCGCCTTGGCAGTGTGTGGGGTCCTGTAGTTGTGAGAAATTATGTGAATTGTAGTCCAGCTTGAAAATGTTCCTCAGGAGCTTTCCTGATCCCTGTGAAAACCTGATTCCCATGATTGTTTCATGCTTAACTTCCAAATCTGTGGTATTTGAAAGAAAAAATGTATTTGTGAACATGATAAATCCAGCTATGCTATTTACAGTAGCACATAATGATACATGAAGTGAATAAATGAAAAAAGTATTATCATTTCAAATGTGTCATGCCAGAAGCCCAGATCATTATCGGGTAGCACAACTGAAAACAATGGAGCCTGATGTAGAAGAAACTGCATGTTAGGTGTTTTTTTAATATACTGTAATGGCTTATCTTAAGTAATGCAGTTTTCTATGCGTTTATGTTTGCCATTAATAAACTTTCAGAAACATGTACAGCTATAAAAGTCAGGAATGCAAAAAACACTGTGCTATGCAGATGATGTGTGAAGTACCATCGTAAAGAAGAGCAAATCAAAAAGGTGGAAGTTAAGCATGAAACAATCATGGGAATCAATTTATATGGAGTCTAGAATCCTGTCTCTCCAATAGTCAGCTTCAATGGGAGCCCATTGGAAGGCTGTAGCCCTGGCTGATTTTAGGAAGTATTTAGGAATAACACGGATTGTTTGATCATGAAGAATGCTTTGGAGCAGGTGGACTGAGTAGGTACTCGAAGAAGAAAGGCCTTGATCGAGAATGTATGGTAGATATAATACTGTCAAATAAAGTATGCATTTCCATCACCAAGAGTGATGTAGAGCTGGTTAATAATACATCATTGTGAAGTCACATCTGTTAGCTTTGGACTGGAAAAGCACCAATATTAGGGCTCAAAGTAGAGACTTATATTACCTGGTCATAACACCTTCTATCCCATGCATTACTCTGTTTATATAGATGCAGCTTGTATTCTTTCTGTGAATCCTGCAATTTATCATGCGCTATGGTGTGCCATTTGTCTGAAAGCTTTTTCTTGCTGCAAGGCCTTGTTAAGGCACCACACATCGATTTTATGGTGCCTTTATTATGTGGATACAGAATATTGGGCTTCTGCTTGCATTATTTATGCACGGATATTTTGAAGATACAGTGCTGCATTCTTCATTCATGATTCATAGCAGCCAGACAGGAGGATATTGATACTGTTTGTCTCCTTTCAGAAAACAACCAACACACCCAAATGGATTTCCATATTCATTTCCTTAAAATTTTGAGACCAGGAAAGCACTATTGAAATTAAGTATTGTGCTTACTAGAGTTGACAAGCCACAGCAGATCATCACTTGTATGGCACATTTCATTGCACACTGACTGTGAGTGGTGCTCGTTGTTCTAAGCATATACCTGTACTTTTAGCATCTGGTCATTGTTCCTTTTGTGGCTGAGACAGTGGCATGCATGAGACCCCTGAATAAGGTAAAAACTCTCTAAATGTCAGAAAAAATAAAAAATTGTCAGCCTAGAATAAAAAAATCAATTACTGTATCAATGCAAACAATGTATTATACAGTAACTGTGCTCCAGTTGCATGTCCTAGGAATAACATGAGACTGTATAATGTGGGTATAACTTGCTGGCCAGTTACTGTATGTCCAACCGGTCTGCCTTGGGCTAGTTGCGAATGTCTTGTGCTGTATAAACATCTGGGAGCTGGAGGGGAAGTGGAGTTAAATGCCAAGATGCCCTTATGTCAAGGAAAAGCTATTGAACATTTACAACTGCTCCGCCATTCTCATCGCCTGGGCCTCTCTGCTGCGATATGATTTTATTGCGTCCCCACAGCCGTTGAGATAGAGGTGATAACCCTATCTTTCCAGCCAGAGTGCTGAGCCACAAACTTTCTGATTTGATCCATAAATTGCTTTTTGTCCTGAAAAAAAAAAACCTCAGGAAATACAGAGGCTGGTGTTTACATAACAGGCTACTCCCAGGCTAGTCATCTGTGCTCTGGCAGCGCTGGAAGAAAGACATAACTGTTCTGATTGGAGCCTGGCGATATGAAATCCTCTAAGGAAAGGCTTTAATCTGTTTGTTAAATGGATGATAAGTGGGTATTTCTGGGATTTGTCAGATGTATTCATTATAGAAAGAGAAAAACCTAACCCAGAGTACAAAGTTTGATCCACAGCAGAAATAACAGAAATAACTCGCCACACCTTCAGCAGGCTTACAAGCGCTATTTTTACACGTGTGACCATAACTCGTGCGTCGTCTCATTAGCTTAAGCATGTTTGGAAAAGCAGTGACAGCACTTCCAGAAAATGGTGCCATGTGTTGATTCTCATTAGCACATTCAGTCACAGGGTGCTCCCTTGTGGATCCCAGGAGAGCGTCTGTTCCCGTTTTAGGGCTGAACACGAATGGCTTGTGCATAATATGTGTACAAGATGCTGAAGCTCTGGTTTGGTTTATTGCTGATGTGTCGTCCCCCCGCAGAGCTCAAGGTAATGGCAATCTAGTCTCCACTTTAAACTCTCCGTATTGTTATTTCTGAATTTCTCTTTTAACAGGTTTCTTGCCAGCGAGTATTGCTTTAAACGAGCACAAACCTTTTAAAACATGCTGGATGAGTTAAAAATGTTTTTCCAATTAAGTCGTTTCTAAAGATACAGAATCCTTCCGAATCACCGGAGAGATCTGATAAAAATGCACAGTGATGAGGCCTATTCTCACTGCTAAGGACACATTACCATTATCACCGAAAAGAAAGTGTTTAAAATAAAAGTCGCTGAAACTGCAGACGATCTGGCAATTAACACGTTTTAACAAGGTTGTTTCTGTTGTAAGTGATTCTTGCTGGCGCTACTTTTTAAAGGAGAGATTTGGCAATAAAAACTCGGAGGAAATGTTTTCGAAGGAAAGTGGCAACTAAATCCTTGTTACTTTGAGCCCTGGCCAGGATGAGTGACTCATCTGGGTACAGGACAGGGCTGTCAGCTCGTGCCTGATACACATGAAGAGCCGAGTCTACAAGACCGAGAGCAGACTCCTAGGGCTGCTGGAAGTGATCAGTTTTCCACAGCCTCAGCTCTTGTTGGATCTCTCTCTTCTTGCAGTGGGAAACAGATGGTTGCTGATGAAAACCCTGTCCTGTCACATACTGTAAGTGTAAGTGCAGGCCAGCCGTGTTGTCACACACACACGTAGGAGCTGACTCTTCCTCTCCCGGCTCGGGCAGCTCTGTTATTGAGATACAGTATAACAACACTGGAACACAAAGAGGGACTCAGAAGAACACATGGTCACTCCCCAACAAGCCTGAGCTCTTCTCGGGGACTGGCAGCTTTGTTTTCTCCTGCAGAGCTTGATGAGACAAGGGGCTGTTTAGTGGGATTGTTTGGTTAATGTTCCCCCCACACAAGCCAGAGTGATGAATTGAGCACTTTGTGCAAGTATATGGATTGGCAGTACAGGTCAATAGAGCTCTCTATTAATCTTCAGATCACTTACAGCGCGGTGATGAGTGGACACCCTATTCCTGGCACGAGAAGATAATTAATTTTCCATAATGTTTCCACCCTGGATATTAAAACGAATGGTAGGTTGCTTTCATAATACAGCAGCTCAGCGCACTTGGGTTCTAACATACAGAGGTCTGGTGAATGTAAAACAGAATAAAATTTAAGCTGGGCACCAGGAAGTCAGGTGAAAAAAGGCATTATCTGTCTCCAGTATCAACTGCCCTCATTGCCCAGGACACGTGCAGGACCATGTCCTTTCCATTAGGACTTAATAACAGCGCGGCTTCCCGGCAATCAGCAACATTATAAATAACGCCATCATTCCATCAACAAGTTCGCGACCCTGACAGGCTGCTGAGCTGTAAGGGAGGTAAAAAAAAAGTTCTTCATTTCGGAAGTCAGTGATTGATTTTCACATTCATCTATCCTTGTCAGAACCTGCGTATTAAAAGTGTCTCGTGAACGTGAGATGCTGTGTTACTACATTGCTTCAGTTCACATAGTTGTAGAGGAAATAAACAGCACTTGAGAAGCATTGCCTTTGTACAGCAATGATGCGCTGAATTAGAATGCGTCTTCCTGTCGGGCAGCTGGGTCTGTGCAGGGCTGCATTCTGGAGCAGTGGGTAGGGCTCTGGATTGGTTGCCTGGAAGTTATGGATTCAAATCCTGCTTTGGGCAGTGCTGTTGTGTCCTTGAGGAAGAGACTTTGCTCTTGTCAAAATACCCAGCTTGGTGAATTTAAGTCACTTTGAGCATCTTTATTTGTCCCTAATTAATGTCAGCTATCATCAAAGCAGAGACAGTACTTGATTGTGAGAAAAATCACTTTTGTTTCCTCAAAGGTTTAGATTTAGATGTGCAGACTTCTTGCTCATATCCTAGAAACTGTAGGTACATTTACTTTCCTTTTCAAAGTTTTTTTTGTCTTCCTTTCTTACTGCACCCCTTGGTATGGAGGAATCTGGTTCATGGAGTAAGAAAGTAGCATGGAGTTTGGTCTTTGCCCAGGTAATGCAAGAGCCTTTTCAGTGTCCTTCGGCTGCACATGGGTTTCAGTTTAAGACGCACTATAACGTGGAATTTCACTTGGCTTATTCTTTATAACAGCTTTGATAGGGAATAAGAGCAGACCATGAAGAATGGGGTGCTGTATCTTTAAAAATTAATATCCCTCAATATACCAGGCATGCTTACAGCCAACTTTAAAAAAGTCTAGATATCGTTTTGGAACGGGAAGCAGGACAGCGGTTGTGTGGAGTTGAAACTGGCGTTTCTGTTGCTGGAAACAGAAAAAGAATCATTATGAGCAGAATGCAGTAATTCTAAAGATGCTTTATGATGTAAAAGCATATTTAAAAGGAGTGCATTGTATCCAAATATATCATTACTGAATTCTGAAAAATGTGAATGTGTTTTTTTGTTCTGATTTCGAATCACAACATGTGGATTAAATATGTAGTGGGATGTGGTATTTATCTACATACCAACATACAGTACATTAATGTTAGTAGTGATATTTTTTGGTTGCAGGGGTAACCTTCATAGACTATAATCCTGTGAATTATCCCTGAAAAAAAACATGTTTGTTTACAGGACAGCAGTTGGATTACAGGTTCAAAAATGAGTCCTTTCTTTAATGTAGCTGAATTCAGATGCACATTCCTCTGCCGGAAAAATGGACAGGAGAGCAGGAAGAAAAGCTGGATGGCTCTGCAAGCGAAGCTGGGAGCGAGACCACGTGACCAGTGCATTATGGAGCCGAGTGGAATATTCGCTCCGCACTCTGTACTTTCCCTGTTGTGTGAGCGCAATGGGCCAGCTGGCACAGCTCTGGAACACTGATGCTGCGCATTCCAGTGTTTCCCCCTCCTCAGCCCAGCTGCGTGCGGGTGTGCTATACGAGCGTCTTTCAGAAGCCATTAGTGTGCGAAGCGTCACACGTCAAGTTTCACCACCAAAGCCCCCCCCCCCACCCCAGCAGGCGTAAGTGAGACAATGAAAGTTGAGCATCTCTCCGTGAATAAGCTGCTCTTCCCTGAAGGAGGCAGGGCTAGAGGTGCAGCAGTTTTCTCGCTCTGTCCAGTTTTGTGTGTTCCTCAGTCACCAGTTCACGAAGCGAGAGAGAGAGGCTGCTGCCCGCTGACGTGTGGGGTGGGCTGAGTGTAGCCTGTGGTCTCCCTGTGTGCTGGGCCTGCTTGTCGTCCCGAAGGGCACGCGCCCACCCCGGGGGTGGCACAGAGGGTGCGGCCTGTCCTGCCTCCCAGACGAAGGCTGGGAATTGCCCCATGAAAGGAACAGGCAGATCCCGTGCTGGATCGCGAATGCCGTGCTCCTCACACGTTGCCCTGGCAGTCGCTGTGTGCCGGGCTTCTGTAGCTTACAGCTTTCTACGGCTTATTTAAATTACACATTTTCCTGGCTCAGCACTTGAAAATTAATCCAGCCTAATCTTTCTTACAAGTACTGGGGAAATGTAAGTCCATGTGAATAGTTTGGTTAGATGCTTCTACTTACTTTTTTTTCCTCGGCCCCCAGTCTTCCTTGGTAGTTGAATCATTAAGAGTAATTGGAGACACACTGGAAATTATTGGATGGTCATACTGTAGCGAATTGTGCATTTTTAACTTGTTTCAGGTAAGGAGGGTACTGTGTTAGGCATTATGTTTCAATTCTATGTATTTGTAATGCTTGGCTCCTTTTTTGACTGATAGTGTGAGCTGCGGTGAGTGCAACTGAACATTCATATTGTCCACTTTTCTACTGTCCATGAGCTCTGTGTGAGACCAAGGTCAGGCTGCAGCTTTAATGTCAATCTTATACAGCCAAAAGACAGTACAAGTACTTCTATAATTCAATAATTTCACATCCGTGCTATATGATTTCCTGCTTGTTCCTGTCCACATTGTTTTCTTATTATTTTTCTTTTTACTAAATGACTTATAATAATTGGGAGTATTATGAAATAATTTCATGAACTGACAATTGCAGTATGTCAATTTAATCTCCCATAATGACCATTCCACTGATTTTGTTTGATTACATTAAGGAATATCATAAGTTCTAATTGAATGATATTGCAGTTCAGCTTTTGCTTAATAATGTTTTTCATCAGCTTTCAATTGCGATAATAAATGTAAATTTGTTCTGCACAGTACTGTGTATGAGCATATTAGAAAACCACAGATTGTCCTGTGGTTCTACATAAGAATCTAAAAAGTACTTAAATGAGAGGCAGATATTTGGCTGGTCTTGCTTGTTTGGTAGTTTAGTACCTGAATGCATCTTAA
This sequence comes from Atractosteus spatula, assembly GCF_055471065.1. Classification (NCBI taxonomy): domain Eukaryota; kingdom Metazoa; phylum Chordata; class Actinopteri; order Semionotiformes; family Lepisosteidae; genus Atractosteus; species Atractosteus spatula. The sequence continues at coordinate 73,307,674 of NC_142709.1, read as the reverse complement.
ACATCCTCCAGCCATTTCTTGAAGGAGTCGGAAATCTGGGCTCTGAGCTTTCTGTCTAGATAGCCTTTTCCAGACACGCACCTCTTCTCTCCAGCAGTCCTGCAGCCGTTCACCTCGCGTTCCTGATTTTGAGGATGAGCCACTCGTTCCAGCTTGGACCGTCCCTGGCCCGGCTCTGACCAGGGTCCTGTCCACTCACTCAGGAAGGTGTGTGGTCTGGGCCATTCAAGAGTGCTGTCGCATGTACAGTATAAGCTGTCTCTACCTGCAAAAACTGAATCCTTCACCATCACTACTGTTTCTCTTTATGCTTGAGAGAGTGGCCTGGGTTTTCTGGGGCCTGTTCATCCCACCATTTTCATGCAGACTGTCTGTGCCCCGATCCGGATTCAATAAGACCTGCAAATCTAGACAGCTATCCCTGGGGATGCAGCCCTTTTGCAGAGAGCTGTGATAAACCTTCCCTGCCGCTGTGGCCTGGTCGTCCCCCAGTTCTTTCTTCCTGCCCCCCTGCTCGTGGTACAGAGAGAGCCAGCCTGCTCCTCCAGTTCCTCCTCCTGCAGCATTTCTGTTTCAGCACAGATCACCAAGCTGGGTCTCGAGTCTCCTTGGCTTGAGACACCCAACCAGCTGGCAGCATTGTCTTTGTCTAAACAGGCAGCTAGTTGTCCTGCAAAACACCTTCACACTGAAACGGCCTCACACTTTCTTTTTATTTATTAAATACTCTTTTTAGCTGAAACTAAAGTTTCAAACATGATTATTATGTAGTGCTTAAATAAGTGTTTGTCATGTGGATTTGTTTTCTACACATTATGAGTAAAGTGTAATGCTCTACATGCTGCATGAAGGTCACAAGGTGGAAAAAAGACTCCATCGGACCGCCAGAGTGCTTTGTGTGAGACTGTTGTGTGTTCGGGTGAGAATACGCCTGAGGAGGCGATAACAAAAGTTGAGCCGTAAAAACCCGAGACATAAAAACATTCTCCCTGCCCCTGAAAGGCAACCAGGAATAATTTCCAGGACAATGTGAGTTTTTAAAGTGAAACAAAGAAAAGCACAAAAGGGCTTACAATACCGATCAACAAACAGCACTGCTTCTGGTACTGTAGCTACTTCCGGCCTTTGCAGACCCGGTCTGTGTCCTGTAGTGAACCTGCTTTCTTGTGACAATCCTCGGTGAAGCACGCATGTCCTCTCTCGTGTGATTTTACAGCTGTCTGAATTACACCGCACTTAAGAAGAAAAAAGGGAGCTCAAAGATATTTATAGGATTGGGGTGCGTCACCAATCTGATGGAAATTTGTAATTCTAGTAAGAAGTTCATATTTTTAAGTGCAAAGGGAATGGCAAATCCTGGAGTATACTGTCAAAGCAATGTTAGCACCATGGTGAAATGCATGCTGGGGTAGTACCCTTCTCCTTGGCCCTTTCGGCTCTGTTTGACCTCCAGCCATCACCCCTCCTCTGCCCGTCTTCAGATGAGGAAACAGGTTTCCACAGCTCTTATTCTGGAATGATTTTCCTTCCTTACTTGCAGCAGCACAGCCTGCAGCCAGCGCCAGACAAGTGCCAACGTGGTGCATAATGAAGGAAGTGTTGTACATGTGAGGGAGCCAGCAGGCGTCATTAACCTGTCGACGGTGTGAAACCTGTCGCTGCTGTTCATGTCTACAGCAGCAGAAGATAAGAAGAGGAAAGACAGCATTTCCAAAATCCAAGGATCATTAAACCACGAGCCCATTCCTGAAGCACCCAGCCACTGTGTATACATAGCAAGCATATACAAAAAATGTACATTTTCTAAATGGGCCCAGTGACCTCCTCTTCTTTGTTCTTAAAACTCATGCTATTCTATATTGACTTTAAAATAGGTCCTGTACGTGACCCTATTATAAAATCTTAAGCATATACATCCTCAAACTGTTTACAGACTTATTTCTTATAAGTATATATATAATATTGCATTCCTGCCATGTGGATGTTCTGCAAATCATCACTAAAATATTTTTATATTTTATATTTTAGTTTAAAAGGAGTGTGGACGACTGAAAAGCTGAACAGAAATGACTACTGTGACCTACTGTATGCATGTATACTGTTAGGGGTGCTCTGCTATCTACTACAGCACAGAATGAAGTATAAATGTCCTCCTGCTACTACTACTCTTCTGCTGCTACTAACTGAACTGTTATTCTAACTGCTGTATGAATCATGTAGCAAGATTTATGACGAAATCTTGAAATAGAGCCCTCGATTATCATTGGCTTGCTGATAATTAAAACATGTCCCTTTCTCTTCTGTACACAGAATGGCATTTCTGGATATTGTACGTAATCTATAGAAGATGCTGACAGGTGATTGGCCATGAACCTCGGCATGGGGAAGTGTCGACAAGCTGTTAGGCCTGGGAGTTTGAGTTAATGGACAGCTAATATCATGAGTGAATGGTAGAAGTGGAGCCTGATCTCTTTGAGGATGGAAAATCAATAGTCTATTAGAGTGGTCGGGGCAGGAGAGAGAGGCGGGGAGAGGGGGGAAGGGGGAGGCACGGTCTCTTGGTTCCTCGCTCGCCTGGTCTGCCAGCCTCTGCTAATTAAGCGCCAGTCTGGAGACACCAGCGAGCCCGGAGGACTGAACTGATAATGAGGAAAGGGGGCCAGGAATAAACGAAGCCACCACACCATAAGGCATGCTGACAAACAATTAAACCTCTTTATCAGCGCAGCCTTCTTCCTAGAAATAAAACAAAAATATGGCAGCTGGAAAACATTTCAGTGGTGGGGGCAAGCTTACAGGACCTCTCTCCTAGCTGCGGATGAAGTGCCAGTCGTGTCCTTCTTTTCCCACTAAGGCTTTTATCTTGAAGGGTATCCAGAAGGGAACTTTGTCCAAGTTATTGAAGTTATAAACAACGTGTTGTCTCTCTATCTTGTACCTTGAGCGTTAATGGAAAGTAATTTGGACGTAACAGCTTCTCGCTGTTGCCTGTAGACTGGAGTTGGCAGTGGGCAGGTCATGCTGAGCCCTGGCATTCATAAAACAGCTTATAAACCGTGGCCCTTTTCCAGACTTCCAGCAGGAGAAGCGACAGGACACAGCCTGTTCCTGAATTCACATCCTTGTTTCAGGCGCTTGTCTTTATGTGTTTCTGAATAGGAACATTAAAAAGCCTGGAAAGAACAAAGGCTGTGTAGTCGTCCCTAGGAACAGACATAAGTTCAACAAAGGGAGAGACAATTTTTGTCCTGCTTCACTATCGAGCGGTATCTTTTGTGAATGGGAGAAGGAAGTGTGTTAACAGCTTCTCTTCCTATCCAGCGGCATGTTGTCACAGTTGGTCATTTTATTTTAGAGTGTGGCCGGCCCGTCTTTGGTTTGAGTTTTGACTCAGTGCTAAATAAAAGAGGAAAGAATTCAAGGTGAAGGAGGGGGATCTGTTCTAGGGGAAATGGAATTGACCTAGAAACACATTCTCGTGTTTCCGGCACTCCTCTCCTACTGCAGCGAGCTAAGCGGGTTGTTGCTCCAGGTACATGTGTGACGTTGGCTCCCAGGGTACAGCTGGATCTTCAGCAAGAATGAGCAGCTTAAACCTCGTGGAAAGATTTTATCTGGCATAATTGACAGAATGCGAGACAAGTTGTTTGCCACACAGCGCATAACACTCTATCAGAAAGGGAAAAAGAAATCAAATGTTACATACCACATGCAACTGCCTGTGACCTAGCAATACTGGCATCCTTGAAGAGGCACGTTATGTAATATTTTATAGCTTCATTAGGTGGTTTTTATCAGAAAAAAACACAGATGCTAACCTGAAGGGGTAAAAAAATCTCACTTCTTCCGGGAAACTTGAGGACGATTAGTTTTGTGTAATCTATTATGCAGTGCTGCTGTTATCTCCACCCTTTGTATCTTGACCCGATGCAAAAGCATTCTGGATAAAAGCGTCAGCATAGCGAATAAATGTAAATGTACCAATATCACCAGTAACCATAATGTTACTAATACAGTATGTTCCACAAACTGCTTAACAGTGGCAGTAAAGAGCTATGTGACTAAGAGACTGTATCACCTTCTGTGCTTTGAGTTATTCTTGACTTTTATATACTATAAATGGTAACATCACTAAAAGGTGATTTCTACCAAAATGGCGAGATGAGTCAAATGTCCTTCTTTCCTTTTCAACCTATTTTATGCTCTTAAGTCTCCTGGACCAGCTGTAGTTCTGCGTGGAAGCTGGAGAGGCCTGAGGCCTCAGTGTGACACAGTGCCAGGGTGTGCTCTCCAGTGTCCTGGCAGAGCCCCAGTGGCTTCGCAGTCCAAATGCTGAGATGTACAGTACATTGCAGAACATCTGGTCGTTTACTTGGCTCTTAAGCAAATTTCAATATTTATCACCCTTCTGTGTTTCTGTTTGAAAGAAAAAATCTTTCCTTTAGCTTCCCTACATCCTGCAGCATTGACTGGAATTTTGTATGATCTTTGGAGAAACTAAAAGTGTTTCCAGGCAGAGATCACTGGGAATGAGGTCCTGTAGTAGGTGATGGGAGTCCCTGTGATTGCTATGGCAAATTAATGATACTGTATATGAATTCAGCCTGCATCATGTGCCAGATATTTCAGTATATCCCTATGCAGCACCTCCTGCCACCCTTTTGAACGTTTACCACAGGCAATTTGAATGGTGATTCGAGTGCATGTGCTTGACTTTGCCCAGTCTGTACCCTGTACCTCTTTCTGTTTTATACCCTGATTTCACTGTGCGTCACTATTCTTTATTCTCTTTATAACATGATGTCACTGGTATTCATTTTTCTGTATTTTTATAATACCAATGTGCTTCTCTGCTCTTCATTCTGTTTTGACCATTATTTCCCACAGTGATGTATTTTTCTTTATTATGTTTATGCAAGTCTAATGGCTGTGAAATAGAAATTAAGAATTAGTCATTACTGTTTTTCCTTAAAGGAAAAATACACAAATCAAACACAGAACATACAGAAAACAAAATAAGTGGAGTTAAATACGCAATACATATTTATCTGTGTTTCAATTTGGTAACTCCAAAGCATTTTTTTTTCAGTTCAACACGTTATCCATTAATTCTTATTCTCAGGATGAATGTATGTTGTGAGCAAGACTAGCAAGTACAGTATGTATATTTACCATCTTTAGCACTAGTGTGGATTTGAATTCCTGATACTAATGATAATTACATTTCTAGAATCACAGCAGTGGTCCAATGTGGACTTCCTGGTCTAATAATGGCAAGAGTAACGTCAATTCCTTATTATTTTATTGGTTTAGAGATTTTTTTTTAAGTGGGTTAGGTTTTAGCACCTATATACTTCAGAGAATAATTCTATTAGAAGCCCAAGTCAAAGACATGGAAGAATTATTAAAGCAAGAAGTGATGATTTTCTTTTTGTTTTGACAAATGCATTTTTAAAGTCAGCTCTTTGAGTTTCTTGGCTATATTTCATTGGCTGTTTCAGAGTTTTCCTTAGCCCACCTGGTAGATGAAAAGCAGATGAAGTGAGCTACACTAGGTGGCAGGCAAGCCAGGGCTCCACAGCAAAGCAAATCAGCGCACACATCATCAGGGCCAGACCCCGACAGTGTGTCTCTCAGTCGCAGGCAGTGTGGAATTGTGGGACAAGCACAGAGACAGCGCAGACAACAGAGCAGTGATTGAGGGTGCTTTTTTTATTTGAATCATCTATAATTCCCAATAAAAATTAAATTAAAGCTTTTAAAAATGTCTAATAAAATGTTCAATTAAAACATGTAGAAAAAATCAGTACAGTTACTAAAGTGTCCAAGATCTGGAGTAAAAGGCTCAGCTGTGCAGATGTCGTTTTATTGTTTGGATTTGTTATCAGGTACTGTTTTGGGTGAAGCACTAAAAATTCATTGCTCAGGACAAGCAGATATTCCCAAAGCCTTTTTATTAGGGTTTATATCCACTTTGTGTACTGTTCCACTACGAAAATGTTAGATCTGTGACAGTAATTACAATGCTTAATTTCCTGCATTGAGTCCTCGAATCCCCATGAAGTTCACATATTAATTTAATTTGGGTTTCAGAGCCATTCTTAGATTTTAAATATCTTGAATTAATGGATGTGTGATTTAGCTACGTGTGTTTTTAAGGATCACATAAAACTAAAACTTGAAACCTAATCCTGTACTGGATTTGTAGATATCCTGTTTTCTAATAAATTATCTCTTGTGCGGTGTTGTAATAACTTTAAACATTGAAATGCATTTTCTCATTCAGCAGCATCAAGCATCTGCTATCTGTCAGGGATGTGAACATTGTCTTTATTGACTGTCACTTTTATTGATCCTCATCTAAAATATGTGGTCTGAAAGTGTCAAAAGGATTTCGTTCTGTTTTTTACAGTCTTTATAAATTCTGTTACCTATTATGTTTCAGACTGGCTTAGTGCACGTATCAGTTTGACTATTAATGCTTGTTCCTACAATATTAATTTGAATTAAAGTTCTGTCTGTGTAGTACTGTACCTTTCATGCACAGAGCTGATCAAAGTGTGGGGATACAATACAATCATATTAAATAAGATATATTTTAAAAAATGAGTATTTTACATAAGTTTAAAAGCTGAAACTGAAGACATTTTTAAGTAAAATGAGGAAAGGTTTCCACATTCTGAGGGCATTACTGTATAACAAAATGTTGTATGTCAGCATCAGCAGAGTAAGATTATTATACTTATTCACTTATATAGTCAGATGTCCATCTGTTTAGTGCTTTACATGTTTGGAACAGAATTATAAAATGAATTTTATAACAAACTGGAAGCCAGTGCAGTATTATTAGCCCAGCTCATGTGCTCTTTTTTTAGCCTAGCAAGAATGTCAGCATACAGTGCGTATTCTGCACATGCTACGTGACATGGCAAGAATTGCATGCATAAAGCATTACTGTAGCTCAGTCTAAACTAAATAGTAAATCAAAGCATTTTCAGCATCAATTTAAAATATATATTTTTATATATGTAGAATACTTTTGATGCCTACTAGAAACGTTTTCTAGTTTTATACAGTAATTGATTGATTGAACTGTTCTAAATGGTAAAATAAGGTTGGGTTGGGGAGCTGATGGTATCTGTGCAAGTTGTGCTCTTGAGGGACCCCCGTCCAAGATCTTGCCAAGGGCCTTTCAGAAGCTTGGGTCGGCCCCGTGTCTGTCCTTTAGCATGCTATAATCATCCTCGTCCTGACTTTACAACATTGAACTGCTTTTATCATCGGTCACTGAAGTAGACTCTCTTTGGGTCATTCCCACATACAGTACAGTGGCAAGAAAGGGAAGCCAACCTTTGATATAAAGTGATGTTTGTTCCATAAGCACAGCGATTCCGAGCCCTTTGAAAAATCTCAGGGACTGAGTGCTGACAAAGATAAAGCAGCCTTACCCCTTTAAGAAAATGTCATATGGACAATTAAACTAACATGCTGCCTGCACAAGGACAAGGGTGCTAAATAAGAGAAGGAGCTCATAAAACGCAGAGAGGTTCTTACAGAATTATTGATGCATTGTTGTCGAGAGCAGTGGAAGTAAATAATACCAAAACATATGTTCTATTCATTGAGGGTTGAAAGATTTCAAGCAATTAAAAATCCACGCCTATGGATATCTTGCAATGAAAAAACAAAGACAACAACAGAAAAACAGCAACAAGGCTCCTAGGGCTGTAAATATGATCTGTTTTTCTTTCTTGATTTGCATTTAATTCCCTGTTTTAGAGCTGCTTCTTAGGATGTCAGCAGTGCAGTGGAATCGTACTGTGGAGAGCTGGTTTCAGAGGCTTCTGGGGGCCATTCACTTAAACCTGTCCCACTTAAGCAGTGATGAACCTCAGGGACTGTTGTTTTCACTAATGCATCACAATTGCCTTTCTTGATTCATTCAAGAGCGGACCAGACTCCCAGCTTATTGCTGCTTTTCACCTCTGAAGTGATCTTTTGTTTTGTGACAGTCTCTCTAATCAGCGTTGTTGGGTTTTTTTTTCCCCACAAATCAAAGTAAAATGTACAATCTGGTTCAAAACATTGTTCTTTTGAAATCTGTTTTGTTTTAGATTAGCAAACATATCACATCCAATGTTCTTGTTATTAAGCAGACACTATTCTTTGAAATATATGTTTTTTGCTGTTTTGTCCCTTTGAGAGAGAATAAAAGTGGATGATCAGAAACAGAATACTGATGTAATGTCATACAGTGGAGGTGATAAATACGTGGCATTGTTAAGTCTGAAAGTTGTTTGACAGCCTCATGTGGAGTTCTGTGCACTGTCTTCAAGTAAACTGCGAAATATAGTCTGCCCTTCATGTTTAAAAATTACTTTCAACGCAGATGGTTTGTTAAGAGTTTTTAATCAGGGGATATTATCACTGAGTTGTTTTTTTTAGAGAAATGAAAGCAGGCAAAATGGGTCATCTGCAACAGTGTTCTTGAAATCACCAAACTCTGCTTTGCTGGATTCCTGCTCATCGTTTGCACGTGTTGATGTTAAGCTACTGCGACAGATGCTTATTTCAAAATATATCAGACGCCCTCAGCATAATTGTTTGAAAGTTGGAAACCCACTGTTGTAGCTTTAAAAAGCTTGAATGCTAATATACATACTGCATATATATACTGTATATACTGTATGTGTATCATAGCTCACACTTAAAGATCAGCAAATTGGAATTTACAGTGCTGAGTTTGTGAATCCCCTTGGTGGGTCTTTATTCTTGTATATTTTAGACATAAAACATAATCAGATCATCTTGAATGTCAAAATAAAATATGATAATCTGATCAAATCTATTACATAAAGGCACGAGATTTATTTAGATTAATTAACAAAATGATCCAACTGTAAACATCCTCATGTGAATGTAAGCACTTACTGTAGGTTCACTAACTTTCTCAAGCATTGATGACTTAATTCTAGAAGTCATATTAGAACCTGCTATAACTGTTAATTAGTCTCTTGCGTCATCATTTAGGTATTTTGGCCCATTCTTCCTTATAGAAGTGCTTCAGGTTAATGACATTTGAGGGTTTCCTTGCATGAGCAGCTCATTTCAAGTCTTGCTGTAACATTTCAGTGGTTGATATTAACTTGACCGGTCCAAAATGCAAAATTGAATCTTCTTCAGTCACTCTCCTGTAGATCTCATTGTCTGTCTCGGATCATTGTTTTCCTGCATGGCCCACTTCCAGCTCGTCTTCAGATGATGAATGGATGGCCTGACATTCTCCTCCAGAATTTGCTGATACTGTATAACACCAAGCTCATGGTTCTGTCAGTAGTGACAAGTTGTCCGGGTCCTGAGACAGCAAAGCAGCCACAAAACGTGATACTCCCACCACCATGCTTGATGGCTGGGATGGGTTCTTCTGTTTGGTTTGTGTTTGGTTTCTTTTTTTTTAATTCACTCAACCCAAATTTACCATAAGTCCAGCTTCAGAGCCCATCTGTCTCAGGCAAGATGGAATAAGTGACAGAGTTAGCACAGAAGACAGAGCAAGCGAGACAGTTCTAGACTGTATGACTTTGTGCATTATAAGTGTAATGAACACTGTGTAACAAACTCTTTCATGTCTGCAGAAAACAGCCCTCAGAGGGCTGCAACGTATACATCCTTATTCTAACATCTTTCGTGACAAACAGGATCTTGCTTGTGTTTATTGTCTAGTTTGACCTCTCACAGAAGATTTTGAGTGTGCGGAGACAACTGCTGCTGTGGCCATGTCTTGTCAGCAGCGGTGTGGTTGTACTTTTGTTGCCTGTCGTCTTGAGACAATGGCAGTGTTTGTGTGGAGACTGGGGCTTGAGCTGTAGCACTGACCTTTAATTTTCTATGGGGGGATTAGAGGTGTAATTCTAGTGAATGGAAGGGGGGATTTACTGTATATGCTGAGTGTCTTTTATGCTGTATTTACAGTAGGACTGTACACTACCCCTCCAGCATGGAAGATTGAACCCGTTTCCTGCTGCACAGTCACTCGTACAGTATGTGTTAGAGGTGTCTGCGATTGCGGTGGTGCTGAAATTGTGGGCTTGTACCTCCATGGATATGCAGCATGGTTTGTGCAGTGTTCTTATGCATCGTGTAACATTCAAACAGTGGTGGTCATCAAATAAAAGCAGAGACTTGCATCCCTCTGAGCACGTGAGCCCTTCCTTATCGATCCCTGTCAAACATATCCCAGTGAAGCCGTATTTCTGAACCCCTGCCTGTACTGATTCTGGCCGCTAGGAATGGGTTCAGGTCTGCAGGCAGGGGTCACCTACAGTATCGTCCTCACAGTCAGCCCGTTGCTTCCAAGGAAAGTATTGACACCATTCCAGTTTGGAAGAAATGGTTCCAGGAGAATGAGGTGTTCTGTCAAAACCAGCGATGTCAGTATAGTAATACAGGCTGCCCCCCCTCAGTATACTGTAGCCATCCTTAGAAACCAAATCTATGCAGTTTCATGTGAAAGTTTTCAAACTTTGTACTTCACTTAAAGTTCAATTAACATGTGTGCAGTATACTGTATGACACCAAATATTTAACACAAAACACAAAAATGAAGATCCAGTCCAGGTGTTTGATTCTTACAGGAGAACTGGCATTGCAAGCTAAGATTCTCAGTTATTTTTCTCACTTGCAGAGAGATGCAGACTCTCAGTGCCATAAAAACATTAAACAGAGTGAACTGAAATACCAGCAGAGGAGCTTTGTTTTAGTGATAATCAAGAAGGAAATAAATGGCAATTTGAAAGTCAGTGCTGCTGGAATCAGATCCTATTTCTTCAATTGATTTCATGCAAATCAATTAGAAGGCAGAAAGATTTTAAAATAAAAATTTAAAATACAGAGAAAACAGAATCACACGATTGTAATTAGAGAATGTTAAAGAGTTGCTCCCTGGTAAGCTTTTGAATCCCAGCTGCTGCATTTGAAGAGCTGGTATAATGAACATGCTAGCTGGGGCACTGCAGCGCTGCAGAGAAGGAGCAGTGTTGGCCTTTCTGGGTTTCTGAGTTAATTGGCTGATTGTGGAGCCTTCTCCCTCTGTAATTTATTACTCTTCCTGCCTGCAAGTGGGACTGTGGAGGGTTCACTTGACCTTCCGGTTTTCAGATTCCTTGACAATTTGTTTAATGTCAGCTGGGGCAACATGCAAGAAGCCTGTTTACTTTGAAAGTTAAAAAGCACTATTCCGTGCACCTGAGTGCCCGTATGAACTGGCCATCATATGACCAGCACCTTCTTGGAGTCACTATCGCTGTGTAAAATTCTGTTTATGTGACACATTTATCGCTGCCGTTTCTCTTTTCGGCATGTTTCCAGTGCCCCTCTGCTCTTCCTGCCTGGCGCACCCCTTGTAACGATCTTGCAATGGCCTGCCCATGGACCCCTGCACTGGGCAGAGTGGTCAGAACGCCGCGTGCTTGGCACTTTGAGTTGGTGATGTGGGAAGTTTCCCACTCTGATGTAAATCAGCCGCAGGGCGTTGCGGCTCTCCGATTCCTCCCTCCATTCCTTCTGCCTGCCGCTCTGTTTTATGTGACTGATCATTTTCCTCACCATTTAAAGGCCAGGGCCCCTGTTTGGGATGTTGGCTGGTTGTCAGACGCAGATCTGACAGAATGACACACTCATCGGTTGACCCAAACCCAGTAAGACACTGGGCTGTGTGGCAGCAGCTGCGTGCTGCCTTTTTAGTTTTGACTTATTGGGCCCCTTCTGAGCATCTGCTGTTCTCCAGCGCTGGAACTGTCATTTCCTTTCACATGTACATGAGCATATGTCTCTGCATGGAAATTGCTGCTCCTGTTTTCCCTCAGCACAGGGCTGATGACTTAGACACAGAACCAGGACAAGCACGAATGTCACAGAAAGTATTCATTTTCATGACTCATCATGGCTCTCAACACCGCACCCAATTAGCCCTGTTTGAAATGAGACAGTAGTATCGCAATGAAAGCTTAACTGCAAAAATTCAACAAGAGTTTCGGACGATAAGATAAGAACAGAAGAAAAGTTAAGATGCAGAGGAGCCTATCCTGCTCCTTTTGCTTGTTTTGCTCTTTGATTCCAGAATTTCATCTACTTGTTTCTTAAGTACATCTACTGTATATATTTAAAAACACGAAGCAAACATTCCTCAGGCACCACAGAAGCTGCTTAGCTTTATTCTGTCAGGTACTCAGTTTAAATCATTTCATTTTTGTTTCCGTCTTTTTATAGGATCGACATACGTGAAAAAAGATGTGACATTCAAATATGGACCAAGGAAGGGAAATATGTAAATCAGCTTTAATAAAGATTCTGGAATACATTTACATTTACTGCATTTGTCTATTTGAGGCAGCAGCTAATGTTTCTCCTGAGTATATCCCAATGGTAACAACCGCAGAAAAGCATTCAAATCATATTGTTCTCAGATGGAGCCACATCTGTAGATTAGGACAATATATTATTTATTACTCTGTATATGTTTATTTATGGTACCAGAGAAGAGTCTTTTGATTCTGTTGCCTCTCTCCTGGGCTCTACTGGGTCAGCAGAAAAAGTACAGTCCGTTGGGAATCGAAGCTTTCATACGTGCAGAGCACTCAAATAGCGAGGCGGAAGCATGCGGAGGTATTTCAGCCGCTTATACAGTATTGTGGCGATTTCAGTGTCTACCAAATATAAGCAGGCTGTTCTGTGCCACGATTACTCAAACCAATCTAAGGTGATATCAGCGTGATAGATAATGTTGAATTCTAATTATTTCCGCATGATATATTGTGGTTTACACCCCTTTCCCCTTCCATGTTTAATGAGCTGTTGTTTGTCCTTGCAAGTTGTGGTTAAGATGTTCTATAGAGTGATGCCATGCAAGACACAGGATGATCAAACTGAGGCTTAAGTCAGTGCCACTGTGACCCCTCACTGGAGTTATTCTAGAGGCGATACTCCTTCTCCACTCACAGCCCTATGTGTTTTGTAAATAATAATCCAAAACTATCTCTGTGTTTCTGATAAAATACCCCTTTTGCCTTTCCAAAAAACTCTGAAGAAACACAACAAAGAGTTGTTGAATTTACATTGACTTCAGAGAAGTTTCCTGACTTGCTTATATCTGAGGTCTTCTCTTTGTGTGAACTCTTCACACTCACTGCACTTACTCTGCCCAGTCTTCCTTCACATTCATGAAAAAAACTGCAGGAGTGCAGAGACCTGTAAACACCCATTGCCTGCAAATATTGTTGTACAACAATGAGAACGTTTTGGTCAAGCAATTCTGTCGAATTCTATCAATATATAAGCACTTAATATTTTACAAAAACGAAAATGTACAGTAGACCTTAAAGGATTAAACCCTCCCCTGAAAACTCAGTACAAGGTCACTAGACTCATTGCATTTCGATAAGAATCCATCAACTGTGGACTTGCTAAATGTGATGCTAAATGTTGGAAAAAAATGCTTAGCCACACAAAACGCTTTGACGTGTGTCCAGATGACAGGCTACAGAGCTAGACTTACTGAGCACCATGCAGTCTAAAATATACATAAACTTCAGCTTCATATTCATATACTGTACAGTGCATGGTCATTTTCACTGGCTATTAATCAAATATGACTACAAACCTTTAATCTGTATTAAATAGAAGAAGACACCCCAAAACACCAAAAACTGTAGATTGTGTCTACAAAAACACTTGAACTCATGTTTATTTTTTGTAATAAAAGCCAAAAAAGCAGTAGCCCATGTTCTAATGTCTAAAAGCCTGATTTCAAAATGTAAAGGTCTGCTGAGGAGCTCCTTTTGCGCGCCTTCTCTGAAGGCGAGTTTGAAAATAAATGGCAGTGCATATTTCTGCAGAGTGTATTGGTCAGGACGCAAGTAGAATTAATTAATTATTCCAACACATGGGCTCAATGATTTTTTCAGTTATCATTGTAGCACCACGCTAGGAGATATTATTTCTTTGTGAGAGCCAGGTCTTTGATCTAGGAACTTCAAATAAAAAACAAATCTAACTGATACTACACTTGTTCATTGTTCATTTTATCCCGGAATGCTTTCCAGCCACGTTGAATCTCAAAGGGGTGTTTAGGAGTTAAGGTAACAGTTTGATAGGAAAAAAGCGGTATGAGCTGCTGGTAAAGACCAGCAGCGGTGGCTGGCTCTCTCTAATCCGGGTGGCACTGGCTCCTAGTGTGCACAATGCCTCTCTGTCTCTCACAGCAGCAGACTGCCTGCTTCACCTCCACCTTGGCTCTGCAGGGGCTGAAGATTTGACATTCACTGGCTCCCATTAATAGTGATTATACTTCCCCTTAAATCGTGCATCGGTAATGATGAAGATTTAGGATTTTAATGTTTCAGATGCCCAACTGAGCAAGAGCATTGTGAAACTTCGCGACAGAGCAGACTTTGCCCAGATTCACATGTACTGTACTGTATGAATGTTCTGGCAAGTCAAAAACCAGGAGAAGCCAGCTATCCTGACACAAGGCGAAGGTGACACAGACCTTGAAATTTAGCCGCCTTCAGTATTTGTAATTATCATTTGTACCGTGAGGCATTAAAAACCCAACAAATGAGCATGTTGTATTTTTAATGGCCCTCAGTATATTTTAATGCCTAAGACATTCAGTACATAGAAGCCTCTGTGAATGCAGATGGATAATGAGAAGTTTGTAAGGCTCTGCCTGTACTGTAGAGTGTAGCACTGCTGGAAAAGGCAGAATGGCTTTGCAAGTGACCATCCCTGCATCCTCAAGATGCTGCATTTTCATATATTTTGACATTTGGGTTTTCTGCATATTTCAAGCAAGTACAGATACTGTACCTGTACCTTACTATTCAGTTCAAGTGCAGGTACTTCAGAGAGCATCCTAGAGCACACGGATATGGTATTGTTTCTCTGCACGGGAATATAGTCCAATGCATAGTCCAATAAAATCCATTCCAGAGGAAAAACTTCCCTTGCAGCTGGTCTCTTCCATAAAATTTTCATTATTGCTGCAGTACCATAAGAGGAGCCTGTCCTTAAAATAACTTTTAAGTGAACAATTTAAGTGTAAAGCAGAAATATTAGGTGAGTGGGGACTGTGTGCACTGCCCTGTGGCTTATCCAGTTCAGCTGGGTTATTAAAAGAATTAAAGGAACATCATTTTCCCTGGTTTTCATTTAAAGCTTGTTTTTAATACCACAGTGTTGTTTAAACACACTCTATATTAACAATTAAAATAATTAAATATGCCAATTAGTTTCATGTAAATTATTCATATGGTTTCACTGTTGTACATAATTATGCAGTATATGAGGCAGAAACACTGTCATTTGTTTCTCAGAACCTTGAATATACTGTAAGCCCTCCATTAATTCGATTTTTTTACAAGTAACACTACATTTACAAACTGTCAACACTCACTGAAAACTCCAGCCCCGTAAGTTAGATAAATTTGCATTTAGCAGTATTCCCGGGATAATTGAATACTGTATTATTGACTATGTGTCTACAGTGTGTTTCTCGGGGACTAACTCTGTTAGGGACAGTTTATTGTGGTTGAATGTCTGTGTCTTCTATCTGTGCTGCAGAGGCCGGGCAGTCTGTAGCACGAGAGGAGAAGAGACTCGCCATTCTGATTATAACCCTTGGTCCCTCAAGGGAAGAGTCCACTCCTGCTTCTCCATGAATCTTGGAGTCTGTCCAGTGTGCTGTACAGTAGGCCACGGCAGCAGGTTGAAGGACAGGTTAAGGTTGTGGGAATGAAGGGCACGATACCCATCCGTGTTGTGAAATGCCCTGATACACTGGCTTCTTCCCAGCGACGGCCGGACAAGCCTCTATCTAATGTGACATCACTGCAGACCTTGTTTCGAGCACAGCGGCTTGGTTTGTACTCGACGGGGTACCAGGAGGTGCTGTGACGCCGATGATGTGTTTCTGTGCTCTGTGTCGCACTGACACGCTGTAAAGCGCCTCCAGTTCAACAGCCCTCTGTTCCTCCGGTCGCTCTGCTGGCTCTGCTCCTCGCGCTCCCGCCGCTTCTCCCAGCCCTGTTCAAACAGCCCCTCCGGAGTGGGTTAGGCCAGGGCTGCACAGCTGCGCTCCTTGGGGCCCCAGGGTCCCTTGCCGTTTGCATTGCGTCTGAGCTCCCAGGCTAAACCCTTCCGTTTGTGCTGCTATCTCTGTGAAACTGTCAAAAAGTTTTCAGCGGGTGGAAACTTTACACGTAGCTCTGAAACGTTCCCGAAAACGATGTTTCCGAGGCGAAAACGGCCGGTTCAGCGGCAGGAGTGGGGTGTGGAAGCCCAGCGGGAGTGGGCACTCGGACCCCTGGGGAACGTGCCGGCGGCGCCACGTGCACGGGGAGGGAGCCGCGCCGAGTTCAGAGCACGTCGCCGTGCCGCGGAGGTGAGGGCCGGTAATTAAAAAGGCCAGCTATCATGCGCATCGCAGGCTGTGCTCTGCTGAGTTGTGTTCGTATTGATTAGATATCTGCGGGCCAGGCCAATCAGAGAGGCAGGCAGTCCAACAGAGCGAAGGCGGTGGCGCTTGAGAGATAATTGCTTTGCAACTGGATCTGAAATGCCATCTGAAAAAAAAATCAACTCCAAGCTGTTCAAGGCACACACTGTACAGCTGGAATGGAATGTTGTTAGCATTTTATCTGTTAAATATTCAGCTCATATTCAGTCTCAGGGTCTGTAAATTACATGAAGAAGTACAGCTCATGGGGGATTTAAGCTATGTCAATCCGTTTTGTCGTTTTTCTCTCTCTCATTCACCTCATCTTTCCATTTGCACTTCAATAGAACAATTTAAATGTATTATTTCCTGTGATACCTCAGCTTTACTTTAAATGCAACTTATACATTTAGTATATCAACAAACATTATCCTCTTATTTTTTGAGGTGATAGCTTCACAGCAGTGAATAAATTCTCCTCATCACGTGACAGTGCATCTCTTCGAGGAGTGTACCTCATCAGCTTCATTTAAATCCACAGATTTAGACGAAGATGCACAGGAACTGGCAGCTGTTCGAAATTTGCTCAGGTGACAATATGACACGATGACCTGTTCAATTGAAAGAGTTTGCGTCGTGAATGAACATAGACATGTTGTAACTGGAAGTAGTTTCTCTTTGCTTTCCTACATGGCCAGGCAAGAATGAAAGACATGATGAATGATTGTCACCGCAGGAACGGTGTTTTGGCTGCGGATGTCAAGGCAGTGCATATTGACAAGGACCCTTAAAGCTCTTTCACAGCCATGCAGTGATGATGGCCACAGACCTGAGGGTTTCACAAAGCATCAGCATGGGCCGCCAACAGGCTGTCCTACTGAAGAGAGGTTGGCCTGATCCATACCACGGGGCACTGGAAATCCCAGAGTAAGGCTGACCTGCCGCAAGGAAAGAGCCGATATCCTGGCTTCTTTCCAGGGTGAGATCCTCGGATCAAGTAGCTGCTAGCAACCAGACAGGCTTGGGGGGGCAAGTGGCCTCCTCTTGTTTGTAACTGCCCTCATGTTTTAAAGTACACAAGCTTTATTGTATCGAAATTTTACTCCTGCAAGTAAGCTGTGTCTAATATGTCTTCAGGCCGCAATGCTACTGATTGTTAATCCAGACTAGTGGATTATTTGGACTAGTTATCCTCTAAACAAGGAGTGCTGCTGTGGCATGGAAGTTATCATTGCTGCTCCAGGATGGTGGGTTCAATACCTGTCCGGATGGGTTTTCTCGGGTTGCCTTGTCTTCAGTGGCCTGTTCTTAGTGACAAGAATTGTGACCTTCATTTTAGCCTCCTTACACCTGCAGGTTTGTGAACAACAAAAATATCCACAGTGTTGTGGTGCAAGATAGTAATAAAGACGGGTAAACAAAACAGTCCCCAAAACTCTGCTGAGATTAGAAGAAGCTTTAGCATTTGGTGAGACAACCTTTCCTTAAACATCCCCTTTATGGGCAGTTAGTTGTGTACAGGTTTGTTCAAGTGTAGATACCCGGTGATTGGAAAAAGAACAGCTCCATGTAGGGAGTCCAGCAGTCCAGCCATTGTCTCAAGGTTAAACCTAAACAGCAATGCTTTCATTAACCTGTGTAAATTAGAGCTAAGGAATGAGAGAACCAGACGGAAGTCAACGTGTTAGAGTTGGGGTTGGTTTTGAGGCTGCTCATTGAGGAATCCTAGTGTGTCCCATCAGCACATAGCTGTACTTCATAAAACACACACTTACAGTAGGAAGGAGCTGGAAGGAAAGGTTCCACTCTTTTAGTCATTTAAAACATCTTAGTGTCTATAAATGTGCATTCTTATCAGCTAAAGGATTTTAGGGCCTCTATTCATGAATGCCCGCTGTCATGTGTTCCTGCTGTCAAGCAGCTGGGGGCAGAGTAAAAGATTTTCCATTAGAGCTCTGGACTCCTTGGCCTGTTTAGGTTTGTTCTGACATATCTTTAACACTTGGCATAGAGCATTTAGCATGGCCAACATCTGTCAAGACAAGCAAGAGGCTCTCACAGTGCTGGAACAGGCGCAGGATATGAGAAGAGGGGTTTAGAAGAGCAGATGTTTAAGAGAATGTATTGAGCTGCGTTTGCAGTGATGGGCAGAATTTTCTGCAATGTCAGCCTCATTGTAATGGCAGATGATGTGGGATGGGATCTCCAGTAGAGGGGTGGGCTCTCCTACTCTTTCCCTGGGCTTTTAAAGGGGGTCACCAGGCAGAGTTGTTTGGGAACCTCTGATGAATGATTCCTGTATCTAGATACAACAGAAATGAATCCTTTCAAAGCCATCAGTTGTCTTCTATGGTTGCTTTTTATGAGTTGCTTATTTGTGTGCTAAGTAGTTGTGCAAAAAAAAGTGTTTTTCATAAACTTAACTACACTGACACCTCTTTTCACGGCTCACACACCCATCAGGTGCGTTTCTTTTAGGTGTCAGACCCCCAAAAAATCTGTTGGTAATTTTGGAATTTCATCTGGTCCTGTGTTTTATTTGTAAAACGAGTTGTCATGACAACAGGTGTGCAAACAGCACAATTTCTGCTTTGTCTGCATATGCAAATGAAAGCAAACAGTCTTTTCACTCACATAATGGCTTGTGTCTGAGCGGATTCATGCACAAGGTCCATCCATGTTTCACAGAATTTTTCAGTGCAGGGTTTCAAATATTTATTCATGCATTCTTCTGTTTAAAGAAGAACTGCATAATTTACCAACAACGGAGAGTTTGTATAAAATAAATGTAATCACAGAAAGAAACATGGAAAATGTATTATCACCTACTGTACAGTGCTATTAATACAAAATCAGCACTGATATTTGTACAGTGCCCATATATTTTAAGTGGCCGCTATGAATTTTGAAAACAGTGAGTGAGCTGACATACTGTATTGTAAATAGAAGATACCTGCAGTGTGCAGCTTGCATCCGTTTACCGTTTTTAAACAAAACAACAATTCAAGTCTATTTTCCATTACAAGAAAGAGCCTGCTCTCTTTAAACTACCATTCAGGTATTTGTACATCTGCAGATGTTGTCGTTAGCTCTTCCTTGCACAGAATTGCTATTATGCTTTCAGTTGCTTTATTTCTTTAGTCCTACCATTAATTAAGTTGTTTCAATCCCTTGGTGTATTAAAGACACAGCAAGAAGTGATGCTACAACATAACACCAAGTCAGTGAAGATTTGTGGAAACCCCCTGGTGGGGGGAGATTATTTCTTCAGGTTATTAGACAGGTGTATGGTTTCTTCATGCGAAGGGCTCTTAATAGGGAAAATGCAATTTTCTCCTTAATGATCCAACACATAATGCAATTAGAAACATTCTCCTGACATCTCTTATTCATTGCCTAATCACCAATACTTGGGACCAAGGGAAATAGGAGGATAGTTTTCTTTTCTCTCATTTTACAGGAATCGAAATGAAGGTTTGTTTCATTATCCACAATCAGATACATTCTCCTCTTGAAGCACACAATCTTTTCAAAAGGAGGGTGAAACACTCTGGGATTTATTTTAATCATTGCTGTACAATGATACTATTTCATATCCTTTGTGTTCAGGTGTTCAGATTTTTTATCAATACGTATTGCAAATACATCAAATATAATCTTGTTTACGTCTACAGGGTATCGGCACGCTCTTTCAAATATTATTCTACATGTTCTGTAATGCCAGGTTAAGTGCTGGTTTGTTAAGCTTTAAACCTGATGTTTAAGCATTTTTCTCTAATTGAGACAGTTATATACAGTACTGTACACACATCGACAGAAAAGAACAGAGAAAAAAAAGTTTACTAGCATGAAGCATTAAGCAAAAAAACTGATTTTAAAGTCCCCATGTGAAAGACACAGTCTTAATGGAGGTTTGCCAGGAATGAGCCAATGTACAATTAAGGGTTTGGGCTGTATTTTTTGCTAAATATGCTCTGTAAATGCTTTAAATGCCCTGAGTATAGCTGACTTTAAAATGAACCCATCTTGAAACAGCAGATCAATTCCAGCAAAAATAATATTATAAATAGAGCAATTAATTTATTCAAAACCTTTCTACCTACTTATACACTGTAGAAAATACAAAGCACACTGTGCAATACTTAAATCACAGGTAGTTGCTCAGTAAAACATTTTTTTGGTGTTACATACTACATACAGTATATATTTATACACATAAAATAATTTCCAAAGGTTGTGCATACAACAAAAAAAACCTTGCCTCTCAGATACCCGTTTGGTTTTTATAAGATGCAAATTTTCCTTTCGGTCACAGTGTCTTTGTCTCCTTGGTGATTCTAGTAGATAATTTGTGTTACTCTGGTAAACCCCAAAAATACAATCCAAACGAAGAGCCGCCAGGTTCATGCACCTCTGCGTGGAATGTAAATATACCAGCAGGCTCGGCCAAAGGTCTGTGCTGTTCAAAACAGGATGATCAAAACTGGCCCATCCCTTCAGCCTGTTGAGTACAGGAAGACTTCAGTACAAGCTCTCTGACAGTAAGAAATATTGCCAGCCTCAGCCTCAGTGTTTCCCCTTACTGTTTGCCTGCTGTCATCCGGAGATCAGGGCCACACAGTTTCCCGAAAGACCCTTTAACTGCTGTAATAGGTATTTACACACGAGGTTTGAGAGGCTGCCCTCTATAAGACATGTCCTATGTTTGGATATAAAGTAACTTAAGTAGGGGTAAGGTTAAAAGTTTGTGTTGGGAATACACAAGAATATTCTTCCCAAGAATATTCCAAATGAAAAAAAAATATTCAGAAAGGTGTTAAATGCACACTTGCAAGTTAATAGTATCTTGGTACTATAGTTATAGTATGTTGGGACCCCTGCATTTAATTAGCTAGGATATTGTAGGCATCATTTGCTATGATGAATGTATGACCAATAAAATACTGAAAAACACATGATTATATTATTTAGCAAACATTACTTATCATTAACTTAGCAAATCACCTGTTTTCTTCAGATACAGTTTTCTAAGACTTAGATGTCTTAACTGTATCACCAGAATCTTTTTTTTTTCCTGTGTCAAAAAACCTCCTACTACTCTTTTCATATTTCTTCTCCAGCTGTCTTGTTTATTCAGACGTGGAGCACACAAGTGCTGTTCAGCGAGTCACAGCTAACTTCCATCTTTTCCATTTCCATATTCATCACGTAGTCATGGCTTTTTCGCCGAGCGTCCTTGGGGGATGTATTGTGAGAGAGAGTCAGGGCCCCGGCCTGTCAGCCCTGTTAGCAGACGATCGGGTTCTCTGAGCTCTGATACCGGCTCGTGGTTTTCCAAGCTGCTGTTACTGCCGGCTCTGGTCACATTGCACGAGGATCCATGAGGTGGATCTAACAGCTGGGCTAATAGGACCCTCAACACCCTTCCTTGTAATTTTTTTGGCATCACTTCCTCTACTAGACTTGTTAGGCTTCCCCTATTGCGAATGCTCCTTGTTTCCTAGCTGCAAGAATGAACAGGTGACATCTTTATTGGGCGTCCCCTGTGAGGTGTGTGGAGCAATGTGGAAGACATCTGTTTTACCCTGTGTGTGAGTGTGCGAATGACGAAGAATACATTCCAGGCATTATGGACATTATGCAACTGCAGCCACATACAGTCCCAAGCAGAGAACAGAGCGCACACTGGCATGTGCAGGGCCTGGTGCAGAAGAATTGCAAGTAAGCCACGACAGAGCTGGAAAAGCAGAGCGCTGTCTATGCGGGGGCGTGCTCATTTTAATATGGAAGTATTCTCTGCATTTCAGTGTTCAGATTCAGGTTTAAACCAGTCAGGGAAACTGAGCTTCAGTGTTTGTTCTTCCTAAATGCCTTAAGGGGTTTCTTTGAAACTTAATTAATTGAATACCCTTTCTGCAAAGGTGAAAGTCAGAGCCGAAGTTACTTGATGGTGTTTTTCTTCATGCTGCCAGCGGGCTAATACAGTACATCATTTTACAACCAATCTATATATTTAGGTCGGCTGCAGGCATCTACATCAGAAGGTGTCACCTGGTGTGCTTCACTGAAGTGGCTCAGAGGTGCCTGGGATGACCTCACCTTCCATGCCGGGGCCACGGTAGCTTGACAGCCCATTTAAAAGGAGAGAAGAAAAGTAAAGGTGGATTTGTCTTAGCTCTACATGAAATATTAAACTTTTTCAGATCTTAGGCTCACGATAAACCAGGATCTATTGGCAATCCAGCATTTTGTTTTTTCATTTTGTAGGGTTACAGCAAAGATCTCCCTTGCCCGCTTTCCGCTTTGAACTGTTACTGATAAAGCCAGCAGAATTATCAAGATGTACCACTGTATGACAGATAATACAAATGTGTTTCACTAGCGGCAGGGGCATCTCACTGCTGTAGTTATGGTAATGTACAGGAATTCTTCTGGAGAAGCAATAAAAAAGTTGCTGTGTTTCACTTTTGGAGCCAAGGCTTTCTCTGTACAGTGCAGTGCAAGCTGTTTGTGTTTCTCACATATTAAGACAAGTTTGACAGCTGGTCCCCAAAGAAGGTCTCGCTTTCCGTTTAAATTTTTAGCAGCCTGCAATATTTTGGAACTTTCCAGTGGGGCCTCACTCTTTTAAGCAGGCTGCTGGATGGTATGAATTTTTTATTGCTGCAGCGCAACACTGATAAAATCAAACAGGGGTTTTGCCAATGTTTGTACAATTAATTTTCAGACAAATACAAAAAAATTCTAAAGTCAAAAGTACAAAGACCTCAAAAAGAAAGGTTTGCTCTGATCTGCTTTAAGTACAATTTAGATATTACACCTTATTAACATTATTTTCCTTTCTTCTGCGGGTATGGCCCTTTCAATGGCATTTTTAGCATTTTTCAACTCTTTATTCGTGATGGAAAGATTTTTATATACATTTTTTGGCAAGCTTATCTGTAGGCTCTAACGATCCTAGGCTCTAACAATTTAGGTGGATCATAAAGGACTCTTTTCACAAGCAAGTCTCTCTGAATCCCCTTGAGTTGGGACTGAAGTGAAACTTTGAATGTCATGGCACATGGAGACCATCTACCAAATATTATGTGGAACGGCCTTGGCTCCACAAGTGTGCAGAGCAGGCTACCTTTGTACCAAACAGTAGCCCCCAAACATTAAAACATTAAAACATTAGCCCCCAAAAATTTTGTTTAAAGGTCTGTGCATTTGACATATATCCACTGACGTCAGGTATCATCCAGTTCAAACAGTGTATTTGAAAGAAAAATCATCCCATTGACCCAATTATTTAAATGAATACATTTTATACATTGTAAGATGAATTTTCTTCAATTCAAGAATGAAAAACTCATCAGGTTGATCAGGTCATTAGGTCAGTGGTTATACAGTTTCCGAGGAAGAGATAATATTGACAAAACAACCAAATGGTGACCCTTCAGGGTGTCATTCTGCCATTGTTTCATCACACTGGACAGATCAGTAATTTTCAGTAGCTGAAGCTGTTTTTCTCTATTTCTTGAATGCTCTCATTTGCTATACTGTACATTAGCAGATTAAGCTGTGAACGTAATGAATCATCCATTTGATGCAGGTAAGCTTAGGGCTAGTAGAAATGTGAGGTTTTCAAACGAGGGAAAATAAAGTATTGGTTAAGAAGAGTGCAGTGGAAGCAAACTGTAGCATTAAACCTGACTAAAGCAACACAACAGAGGCGGGAACAGGAGCAAACTCAGCCGTACAGTAATCTCCCATAGGTCCCTCTGGCTGTTTAAAGGTCCCCTGCTTTTCTTTAAATGGAACTGTGTGAAGGACAACTCAGAGGCTGAAAGCTTCATAAGCTTTTCTGTGGGATTCTAGATGAACATCCTCGGGCTCCTGCCTAGTGGGTGTGGAGTCCCTTGGTGCTGAGGAAACGCTAAAGTGAAGGCTTGGTTTTGGCGGTTGCCTCAGTGAGAAGGGTTTTAGCAGCTTGTTCTCTAGTGGAGTTCCCCCCTCAGTACGAGCCCTGGTCCGGGTGTTGGGCTGGGCGTTGCTGCTGTCACACACATCTCAGGGATTCAGCCCTGTGGTGGCGCCAATTGGAGTTGTTACTGCGTCTTTGCTGTAGTCTCGTGTTCTTTTGTCTTTTCCTCGCCGTGCGTTTTGCTCATCCTCCACTGCGCCAGGCGCTGTCTAAGCGGGTGACAGATGAGGCAGAGGGAACGGAGGAAGCGACCAGGGTCCCTCCGAGGAAAGGAAGAGAGAGAAGCTCAGGCGTGGAGAAACTTTAACATGGGCAGCACATGCATGTTACAGAGGTCCTTTTAAATCATAGCTCACCAGGACTGCAAACATATTTCAGAAAAAAAACAACATATACTGTATATTGCTCTATGAAGAAAGTGCGTGACAATTGTGACAAATCTATACACGTACTGTACAGTAGCATCCAGTTAATTGTTGTGATTCACACTTTTGAGTGTGTCTCTGTGCATCCAGAAATCATGAAACCTGGGGCCACATCAAGGAATTCAAGCATGTTGTCATACTGTAGATTTCCTGAGTTTGCGGATGCAAGTCCAGACCAATCCAATCCAGTGCAGTCACTGTGCAGATTAGTCACATGGCCATAAATTCACAAAAAGAAGGAATTATGTGTCTTATGCACAGTAGTACTACAATTATCCATTGATGATCTTCAAGTGGAAATGTCTCAACAAGCTGGAGCAAACTGCTTCAAGATGTCACATCTTGTGAAACAGCATCTGTGCACTTCTGAATCATGATGTCAATCTTAGGGCATGTTCAGGGCACCATTGAGCAAACAACACCAGCACAAGACAGTGACTCAGGGTAACACCCACATGAACACCTGCTAGTCAGGGAGCTGGTGACCATCTGGCATGTCCATAGCCACTGTACACCACAAAAATGAGGCGCACATGCCTTGGAATCACAAGAGGATGACGTCATGAATCTGTGATTTATATCTGCACTATGTGGTCTTATGCAGATGAAGACCTAGAGCTTGAAGACTTATAGAATCAAGGTTTGTACACTGTTTTAGGAGTGCTTCATCTTTGCTTTGGTTATCATGTGGTCATATCACTAAATGTATCATGTTTTAGGCCGACCAGATGTCCTGAATGTCTTTCTCCCATTTGTAAGCTTTTGGAAAATGTGTTTTGTGGCTTAAATTTATTTACACACCTTTGAAGTATCATTACCTTGACTACGTCATCCGGTATTCTTTTGAAAACATGCTGTGTTTGACATATTGTAGGGTTGTTTAGATATAATATTTTACTTAGTGCTGTCTGTAAAGATTTAGAGACATTTATTGTGTTTGACTTCCTGTAGTTCTCCAGGTGTGTCTTTGCTTAAACACTGTATGCAAAAATAGTTTTTCTCTTGGCTGCAGTGTCACGTCAGAAGTATGATGAATGGTGAAGGACTTTTTCCTTACTGTACATTTGCGAGCATGAGGGAGTGTGAGAGCTCAGGCTGGAGTCTGTGGAGTTAAAATGTTCTCCCCTCTCATCCGAGAACATGCCAGTGAAGGCACAAAGCCATGTATTTCATGTCTACATGGAAAAAGGCAAAGCTGAGCTTTAAATCAAATGAAACACCCCTGAGCCTCTGGTGCCCTGGCGACAGAGCCGTTCTATTAAGGCAGTGGAATAATGAGCCACACGCTGCAGCTCCGCTGTGCTGAGCTGATTTTAAAATCAGTTGTATAAACCAGCATCCCAGCTGCTACTGATACCAATATGTGCATATCCCAACATACACCTGTACTGTATATAAACTTGGATTACTCTGCGCCTGGACAGCCACATGCATAGAAATGGTTTTAACTCCTTGCAAGATGATTTTAAATGAAATGGTTGAATCTTCCCTACTGTACTGTACATGCATGACCAGCAGCAGGACTCAAATGCAGTAATCTCTTACATTTTCATGAATTGTTTGGAATGTTAGATTAGCGGGGGTTTTTGAAAAGATACTGTATTGTACCATAACATCATTCTCAACTGCTCCACATTTACCGCAGAAAAATTAATATACTGTACATCATTACAGCTCCTTGGTCTGCCTGATACCCTACAAATGGCTGCCACCAGCACCTCTCTGCTCCACACTGCCCTCTAGAGGTGCCTTGTAGAACTCATTCTGCTGGACACCTGTTCTCGTGCAGGGATGGGCAGGTCTTACTGATGTCCGAGATGGGAAATGAGATGCTTTGCAGTCAGGTAAAAGACAGTTCATGTAACACAGCATGAAACCATTAACAAGTAACAATTAAGAAACACACGTGCACCAGATGAGGAAACAAGTTAGCAGCTGAAGTAATCTGGACAATTTAGAAAGACAAATCAAGAAGAGAGGTCATCAGATTATGAGATTGATACAGAAGATAGATGGATGGAAAAAAAAAATCTAAAATATGCAATTGGTTGTCCAAATGAAGCAGGTTAATAGTGGTGGGAATTAAGGATAGTTCAGTTCTATTGCACTTGAATCTGTGTACCGGCACTCTGATGGAAGGAGCTCAGATTCGCTGTGCAAGGGGTGGTCATGACAGTCAGTGATCACACTGGCCCTCCGCGCTGTGTTTGGTGAAGATGTCCGCCAGCTGTAGCTGTTGTGCGCTGATAACTTTGCAGGCTACCTTTGTTATCCTGCTCAGTTTGTTCTCATTGCGTGTATTCAGCTTACCAAACCAGGCCACTGCAGTGAATGTTAGGACAGGTTCAAGAAAAGGTCTATAGAATAAAGTTATCAACCTGGTTCTGTAGGGGGCATTGGCGTGTCTGATTCTAAATCAGATATTAGTAAATTATCAACAGTTGAGGGCTGGAGGACTTATCATTTTCAGTCCCTCTGAATTAAGTCTCTGAATCAGCTGGGAGTTTGACTGCTCTAAATGTCCTTCACTTGCAAGAAGTAACATCCATATCCTAGACGATTTCAAGACTCCTCTCAGTCCTGTCTAGCACCCCAGCAAGCCATTTCAAGCACTGTGTCTGAAACGATCCACTGACCTGAGTCAATCCTGTAAAACAGCTGGAGTGAGACCAGTTTTCAGGTTTTATATTGATAAGGCATGTTTGATGGAACACATTGCCCAAGTGACCAGTATTCAGCATGTTGGGTGTATTAAGACCCTGGTGATGAATATGTTTAATGAGATGTAATGGGGAATCTGTCAATCTTGATGAATTCTGAAAGTTCATATCCTGCCTTTTAATCTTCTACAAAGCCCTGATAGACTTTCCCTCAAATCCTCTCCTGTGGATTGACCTTCCGTTTACTGTTAAATGATTTAAATGCAGAAGAAATGCATCTTCAAACATATTGTTATTTTCTTAAATGGGACCCTGCAAGTGTGTCCTGAATCACCTGCCTGTGGACATCGTTTCCTGGACCGCTGGGGTTCGTTAGAGGCAACCTGCCAGCGCGGACTGGCAGGTTTTTTAAGTTATTCCCGGCAGCTGTCGGGTATAGAAAAGAGCTCTTTACTTCTTACAGAGCCCCAAGATCACTATAAATATTTAATTTCTAATATGTATTAGTCTTTAAATAACTTCGTTTTCTTTGCTTCTTTTATTCTACTTCAAATGTCCCCAAACCCCCTACCACCCACCACCACGGCCTGCTGTGTTAAAGGTTCGGAGGAAGACTGGGGAGAAAGCTTGTGGGCTTCCTGTTAGCGGCTGTCCCCTCCTCTCTGCACACAGGTCTCGTTCGTGCACAGAGACAGAGCAGCTTCGCTTCTCCAGCCATGAACTGCTGCCAGCATGAGAAATTACATTTCAAACACCAAATATCCTTTATTCTTTCAAGAGGAATTCAATTCCAAAGAATCTATAATTCAATGTTATTATTTTATTAAATCTGTTTAAAGATCCTTTGGCTGTGTAAAATGTCTGTAGGCTGTTGCTATAATTGTGCATTTTTCTTCCAAAGCTGTCAAGATATTTTTTTTTATTTTAAGTATTTAATTGGAAATAAATAACTAATTATTTTTTTGTCCATCAAGCAGAGTATATGTTACATTCCTCTCCTCGCAGTCGTTAATAAGAATGGAAACGTAAATATTGGAATGCGAATTCAAGATTTTTTTTACATATTCCAAAATGATTAATGTCTGCAATTCTTTTAACCGTTTTGACTTCACAGTCACTGCAAATACATAGTATAAAAAAAAAAGAAACTTGAGGTGAAGGTTTCATAAACACAGCACAAAAATGCAACCTTTTCATAGTCAGGTTGTTTTTTCATGTGACCATTTTTTTTTTCATTTTTGAAACAGGATGGCTAGTTCTTTTTTTTTTTATACCCCAACCCAGAACCCCAAGCCGTAGATCTGCCGGCTTCACAGCCACAGTCTTCGCACCAGCAGGCCGAAGAGCTGAAGGCGCCGCGCTGTTGTCCTCCAGACGAGCCCTGTGGCCAAGCAGGGGAGTCTGCTGCTGGACCGGCGCAGCTCTCGGCACTGTGGGGCACAGGCCCAGGGCTGGTCAGCAATGAAGCCTCCAGACTCTCAAACACTTTCTTGCTGCTCCCTGGGAGCTCCTGCCCACTGTGGGCTATCAGCAAGCTAGAAGAGCCTTGTCGGCTGAGACATAAGGTGTCGTCGGACGCTGACAGTCTTCTCTTTTGAAGTATAAACCATCCTGGTTAGTCCCTTATTCGGGGCACAGCATGTGTATAAAGAGGCCACGATGTGTATTTTTAAACCGTATTTTTTCAAAACTATTTGTTTAATGCTCTGCCAGACAGACTACCTCCAATGATTGAAGCCCAGTGCTGAGCCCAGTCACAGTAGGCTGTTTTCTACACAGAGCTGGAGTGACAGTTACTGCAAATTTAAAACATAATTTCCCCCATGGAAAGAATTTGCTTTTGGCAATTGACTTGTGATTTTTTAGTGACAGAACATATTGAAGTGTCCCCATTCTGACATGAAATGGTACGACTTGAAATTCCAAGTCCCAGAGTTGATTTTTTTTTCATTAAAATCCAATCTAAACCTTCTAATTATGTTAAAATAAATAGTGCCTTTGTGGTTTGTGAACAGTATAATCACACGCTTTTCAAAAGCAAAGCAGTCATTAAGTTTTTCCTGTTGTCTGTTCTGCAATTCGAAGGGCATAAACTAACTCATTACGGTAACGACCCAGTGGTGGGTGTAGTAGTTTATTTCAGGAGCTCAGGTTGTAAGAAAAAAAGGTGACCAACCAGCAGGTACAGCGTTTCTTTGTTTTTACATCACTCATCCTGACTGCCAGCCCTGGAGAGCCTTCACAAGCAAAGCAGTGTCCCATATGGCTCCACATATGGGGAGAGTTTTGATTTATGCCCCTGAAGTCAATAAGTGATTCATTAGGACAAAAGATTGGTCACAAACAAGAGGAGGAAATTCGGCACCTCTAGGCTGTTTGGTAGTTAGTACTGTAGCTGATTGATCAGAGGATCTTGTCCAGCTGTTTCTTGAAAGAATCCAGCCTTCAACCTGGCTGAGTAGATTGTACCACACTCCCACAGCCCTAATTCAGTTATTAACACTGAATTAATAACTGTTGGAAGTTGGAATAAAAAAAACCCCAAGAAACCAGGGTTTGGGCCTAAACTGTCTGTACAGTATATACACACACAACTCTTTATGTATAGATCAGTTTCCTATTCTCTGTCCTGAAAAAAACTCCCTTTCTGTTAGTCATCCCATGTCCTGCTTAGCTACTGAATTTGAAATACTCACCTGGATCGACCCTGTCTTTACCCCTTGGGATCCTGTATACTTGCATCAGATCTATTCTCAGTTACTTTGTTCTAGACCGAAGAGGTGTGGCTTGTGTTTAAACAGTCTTTAACAATCCACTGAGAGCAGGAATCATGCTTGCTGCTTTTATTTGATTTCTTTCTAAGGCTATAATATACAGTACTTTCTGTGGTATGGCACTGAACAGTGGGCAACGTTAACATTGACCTCCTATAGCTTTTAATGTAATAACCCACCTTTTATGAGAAATCTTCTCAAAAGCTTCCTGGAATTCTAAATGCTGCACATTATGTCATGTTGAATGATATTTTATGTTTTAAGTTTTATATTACAGTATATGTTATTTACAGTATGTGCCTTGTTGGAAGAATTGTAACGTCAGTTAAACAAGACCTAAACATATACAGTACGTATAGTATAAATGTAACTATTTTAACACATGTAAGTTAAGGATACAAATATTATTACTGCTTATAAATGATGTTGAGTTTTATAGGTATAAAAGTATAGAGTATACTAGAGAATGAGTATGTGAGCACCAGAAACAAAAACATGAAAGATATTTTGATGAAGACTCCTTCCTGCTTAATATCTGCTACATCACATTTACAGAATCACACACATATGAATATCTTGTACCAGAGTAGTATCAGTGGTCAATTCTCTCATTTTGAAACGAATTACTCTGTGATGGATTTAATAGTTCATTTCAGAAAGCACATAATTTAGTGTGAGACGCTAACCTTTACCATGCACAATTGGACAATGAGCAAGAAAATGAAATATTTAAATGGTTTCCTTGGGTTTAAAAGTAGCACTGGCTTGAAAACAAGCACTAATCAAAAAGGGATAGATGCTTTGAGGACGGAGAAATGAGTTTCAGGCAACCGTTCTGTGGGATAAGTACTGTGACATCCTTACTCTTACAGTGAATTGTAGACATTGTCAATTTATTTGTTCCTTAAAACTAAACACAGAAATACTGTGGAAAGTGGTAATCAGAAGGGGGAATAGTGTAAGCTATTCTGGCCTCATGAGATGTAATGGAATAAAACTTTATTTAGCATTTAAGACAAAATAGTGTACTAAACATTTAATCCCTAGTGCCTTGGTTTTCTAAGTTTGAGTTGTGATGAGTGTGGTTCCTCACCGCTATTTCCAGTACAAGTGTGGGGGAAAGCCAATTAGTAATAATTTCTGCTGCATAAATTACTCATGAAACCAGATCTTGTGTATAGGTCTCCAAAGAGTAGTGGAGCAGTGCACACAGATATTTATTTATTACAGATAAATAGGTCCATTATGTTACCCAAGCAGAATAAATAGAAGAAAAGCTTTGGAATTATATTGTTTTGTTCTGTCTGAATTGAACACACATGGGAATAAAATTCAAGTGGTGACTCTACTGGCAGTGTCCAAATCCACTGTCAGTTTTCACAGACATTGTCTGAAACGCTCAAAGACCATCCCTCAGTGGGTTAAGAATATTATAATAATATGAGAATATTAATTATTGTAATGTTAATACACATTAAAATATTAATAATGTGTAAGTGTTTATTGTACATGGATGCTGACCACAGTGGACAATGAAATAAGCTCTGGGATAGGCCAGACTCTGTTTCTCACTGCGTACTGCACTGTAGATACAGACACTGGGTCAGTACAGAGTGTTGACAGGCTTCACAGTCTTTGTTACAGATGTATTATGTGCTGCTACAGTATGTACTGTACAGCACTAGAGAATATATTCTGTAATTTTTTTTTTACTCAAAAAGAAATGCCGAAATTGCTATGCTTTACTCATTTGATATTACTTTAGAATAGAAGAAATCTGTGCCGTTCAGTTGTATTTACAGGTGCTCTTACTGTACAACTCCTAAATGTTCATTTAAAAAAGATTACATTTTAGCCGTATGTTCAATATATTTCACCTCTTTACTTTTCTCTTGGAGCTGCAAACAGCAAGGATGCTGTCGTCAAGCCTTGTTCACAAATTGTGTAACAATGTAATGCTGCTTTTTTTATAGTAAGTAACAGGAGAATGTAAATGACTTCTCGCTCATTGTTCTTTTTAGCCGGGGGCAACAGCATTCATTAGCAAACCTTAAACAGCCGCATCTCAAAGACTTTAAACAGGGAAACTCACTGTCAAGTCAAATACGGAGAGGATAATGAGAATGTTCACGTTGGTAATCCGTTGGTTTCTAGCGGCCACCAGTCACAGCTCGGAGCTGGCTGTAGGTGCGTGTGTGCTGCAGTTAGCCGTCCGCAGGGAGAGGAGCTGAAGGACGAGCTCCAGGGAGAGGCCAGAATGCAGTAATACAAACGTCCACAGGGGTCAGTGTTGCCCCAGTGTACCTGCCGAGTATCAGCGTTGTGGTTCCTTGCTGTTGATTATTAGTGTATAATCGCCAGATTTTTTTTAAATATTGTCTTGGTAACTGGTTCCCATGAGTCACTGCTGCACCTGTAGCCAGAAAGTAATGCCACATTTGGCAGCAGCAGCAGTGGTCAGTAAATTAAACAAGGAGGCAGCAATAATTATTCCCTTTGCTTTATTTTAGTGAAAGACAATCTATCTGTTTATGCCGGAAGAGTTTGTGAACACTTGCTGCTGTAATAATTTGTACAGATTACCGTTTAAGTGACTTTTTAAGGATAGGAGGAGCAGGTTGAACGAACAAATACAATAGTTTGCTTGGGTGAAATTTTCACAGCATAATGCAAGATCTACCAAATGTTAAAATGACAATTTCAAGGAGTTTCCAATCTCTGTTGCTTCATTTACCTTCTTCACCTTCAAATGGATCCAGGATAATACCTCTCTGTCAGATTTCACATGTCATCAGGGATCCCATTCTCTTCCTACCTGCTCATATTTTGTCAATGAAATGGAGATGAATTTAAAATCACATCACTTTTACAAGGAGAATGATTAAATTGTCTAAAACCTAAAATCCAGTCACAACTCTCTGCCAGAACTCTCAGAATTCTTTGTGATAGACATTCAGTTTTTTTCTTGTTTTTTTTTTCGAATTCAGTGGATCTCTCTTGAACATTGCAAACCTTTTCTGAAAAAGTGAATGATGTTTCTTTTAATCTTACTGTATATCATTTGCACCTGAAATATTCTCGGTTGCCGTGATTCTGAACACAAAAAAACATTACTACTGAATACTGTTTTACTGTAAACATTCATTCTCTTATTTAAATGAGAAGTGGGAGGATATACAATTCATAAAGACGTCTTTCTGGAATGACACCTACAGGCTGTGGTCATGTAGATCAAGCTTGAAGCTATTATCTATTAGCAATGAGCAACGAAACTAGTGATGTTTGTCGTTTGGCTGAAAGGAATCTGTCTCATCTGGGCCCTTTCCCATGTTACTGTGCACAGTCTCATTTAGCTGCAGGGCCCGGCAGACAGGAAAAAGAGAAGGCAAAGTTGGAAGGAGTGTTTAAATTAAAGATGATCAAAAATATCAATAGATCAAAAACAAGAGGCATGTTTAAGATAAAACTAAGGTAACATATATTCATTATACTAAAAACCTGCTTTCCTTTGTAGATTATTTTTTCTTTATGAAGAAAGGAATTGTGGCTTCCTTTTTGAATGATCTCTTTGCTGGTGAAGAGCAGTATCTACAGTATATGAAAAAAATCTTTTCCCCAGCAAAGTGCCATATGATCTAGAGAGTCTCTGAGATGAAGTACAAATTTGCAGATTTATTTTGTGAGGCAGCTGGAACCTGAAGTGGCAGGTTATACAGTTAAGCAGCTTAACAGTTGCATTTTTTTTTACCATTTGTAACTCAGTCGAGCGATAGGGAAGGTAGCAGGTGCATGCTCCCAGATTAAAGAATAGGAGTCTGGAATAATTATTGGATCAGAAAAGAGCTCATTTTAGGCTAATGAGGCTCAGTCTTAGTTTTTTTTGCCTTTCAAAGCTGTTTGTGAAATGTGTTCTGTTGACCTCAGCCTCATTCCTACCTGCCAAATCTACCTTTGCACTCATTCACCAAACACATGGCAGTCTCCTGGAGCTGGACAGGGGAACAGGAGCTGGAAATGTGTTGAGAATTAGCTGCGGTGAATTATGCACTGAGCTGCTAAGGCTTTGCCTTAGTCCAGTCTCGCCCTGGAGGGACGAATTTTGGCTCACGATGTCTACAGTATATCTGGCACATTTGATGTTTTATAAAAATTTAACGGAGTGGCAAAATAAATTAGGACTAAATTTAAACAAAAAAGCAGAAGAAAGTGGGTTGGAGGAAAAAACCTACATCTGAAAGCACTGTGAGTTCAATCTCTTCCTCGTGACTGACTCACATCATTCTTGAAAGCCCATTTGATGTAGATGAGACAGGAGAAGGCTGATGCTTAATGGCTGGAGAACAAGCATTCAAATTCCCCTCCTGTGGTGTCTGGCAATACTAAGCCCCAGTTAGCATAAAGGGTCTGGAGCCTTTCCCCTGTTTTCAAGTCAATTCCACTAAAAGATGAACACAAATCATGCTGCAGCTCTTCTTCTCTATAAGAAGTCAAGTTCGTATCGTGCCACCTGCTGATTTGCTTCTGCCAATGCTACTTACCTATTGGACAATATTTTCCAGTCTGCATACATGTTACACTTTCGGATTTAAATAGTTGTATTGAATGGGTGCCTCTCATTTTGGTACTGCATAGATAAAACAGAGAAATGAGTCTAGGGCACCATTAAAAACTTCAGCAAAAAGCCTTTCACTGAGTGTTTGCTGTGCAACTCGAAAGTGTGTGACTCACGAAATGATTTCTTATAAGCTCACTGTAACAGTAATTCATTGTAAACTGATGGCGTGTGGACTTGTCAGACACTTTGTCTGTGTGGTTGCATGTTTTAAACATGAATGCAAGTCCACTTAAGCTGGCTTTGTGGTTTCATTCCACCCAAGATCTCATTTTCTTTAAGTGAATCATTCTAATGCCCAGATTACGCTTGTAGTTATTCAGTGGTTTGTACAAACTTCCACACCCTGCTAGAGTGTGGGATTGACTGTCACATCAGTATTGTCTGCATAAACATTAACTGTTCTTTTAGTTTGAAAATGTATTCATTGCTTCCGATCAAAGCCACGCATGGGGTACCTGCCCCTATTTCAATGTAATGAAGAGTGAGCCTACAGCCCTGCAGCTCCAAGCAGAATAAATGCAGCAGTGACTGATTTTCTACTTATACAGTACTGTCATAAGCATGGCTGCAGCTAACTGCAGGTGGAAGAAAATGAGTGACAGGCTTAGAAATTGATATTCACAAGTAAAGAGCGTAACTTCTGATCTGGAATCTGAGTTCCGAAGTAATGGGCATTTCAAGATGGAAGTCAGAGGTGAGGGGAATGGGGACTGCCACTTAATGGCTTCACTGGTGCTCCACATGCCCACTTTGAGTTAATCAGCAATTTCTCACAGAGACATCTAATCTATGAGTATAAATTACTCTGCAGTCTTATTATTCCTTAATTGAAGAGCACCAATGTGGAATTGCAAGAGATGAAGCCACAATGATTCTGTCCTCAATTAATGAGGGAATCACAGTTCTCTTAACATTCAGTGGTTGGATTGCTCAATACTTAAAGAGAAATAACATGCAAGCCTGACACATAGAAACCTCCTACTCTTTCTCTGTTTTTTCACCACATAAGGCCTTTGTATATGTATATAAAGTATATAGCTGCATGTTTTCTACAGAGGATTCAGAGTACATACAGAAGAATGAAAACCCATTCATGTTCATGGGAAGGGCTTTACTGAGGAGATTTAACAGTGAGTGAGATAAAGGATGGTTGTGCCAAAGGAAAGGGAAGCTCTCTTTAGTTCCTGGGCCCAGATGCAAAAATGTAGCCTTTAAATATGCAACTTGCTTTCATTCTGCTGTTCAAAACCTAATTTATTCCTCACAGCACAGCTGCCAATGAAAGTCAATCATAGCAAAGGTTTTTAAAACCTCAGGGTTAGGAAATTCACATTTTTCAGAAACACAGCAGATAAACATCATTAGTGTGGTTTTTTTAATTTATAAACTTATAAACTAACAGCACCTGGTCTGTTGTGTGTTATATTGATTATTAAAATACAATCTAAAAAAATCAAAGACCGAGCCTGACATTTAGGATAAATTAGTGTCTGTGAAGAGAGTTTTTCACATCTGCAGTGCATTTATTGGTGTTTTGTTGTGTTTATATTGACTCTACAGACTGATAAATGAATGATAAAAGAATAAACAGCTATTATCTGCTGTGTGGAGTTAATTATAAAAGCGCCTTCACTGCCAGTCTTCAATTAGTCATATTACAAATTCAGTGCCTAGAAGTCACTCAGGATTGAGCCCTTTTTGTCATTTTGTTTGATGTAGAACTAGTCTTAAAATAACCGTGATAACAGTACAGAGAATCTGTGCCTCAGCAACATGTGATATGTACAGTTAGTAAAGGACTCATGACCTATTATAAAAACAAAATATGAGCCCAATAAGGGTGATATAAGGAGCATGTGTTGCTTGGCTGCAGGACATCAAGTCAATAAAAGATGACAAGTTTTGCAATATGTCCTTTTTTGGTTTATTATCATTTACTGTATTAGTTCTTGTGATTACTTTTTGTCTTGATATTTAACAGTAATCTTGTATTTGAAAACCAGCCAAGGAAAGGAAGTGTATGGGTTGTGGTCAGTGCTGTTCCCAGGCCCTAATGTGACAGTTGTCAGGCTGTATGTGGAGGTGCCCCAGTGACATCACTGTCTCAGACTTTGACACAGTGGGGTTCACACTAGTGCTCAGGGGTACAGGCATACACTAAAATAAATCCATTCTCAGGCCTCTGGAATAAACAATTTCTATAGTAAGTTACGTTTTGATAAGTTTGCTTGTATTGATTTGTTGTTGCTCCTTGTGGAAAGAAAGTGAGAAAAGACAGTTTAAAGCATGTCTCTTTCTCCCATTTTTTCAGATAATGCTGTGTTGCACAGTTTCTTTTGGCTTCTTGTTTCCTGCAGAATCTTTCTGGCCACTGTCATTTTGCAAATGCAATGCCTGTGATCGAGATGTATTATTTTCCCCTCTTGAATACATTAATTTCTTGCGGATTTACAGTAATCTTACCTACTTTAGACTTCGGGATGTCATGCTGTGCAGGCATCGCCTGAAGGCCACACTGCTGTAAGTGCACAGCTCTTCACCCTGAGAATACCCTGCCTCGGTTTCAGCCTTATACTTGGATTAAGAGATATCATGAGGCTCATATGCCGTTACTCAAGAAACAATATGTTTTAAAAAAGACTAAACTATGTCAAGCCTAATTAATGCGCCTTGTGTATATAAATACAGTAGACCGTCCACAAAAAGGGAGACAACGTGATTTCTGAACAGAATATCCAATGCAGAATGAGTGCATTGAAATGCAATAGATGGTTGGAAATCTAAAAAAACCTGAGGTTTGTTTGCGCTTTGTTCATGAAGTGAGAAAATCTCCAGGCTGCTGAGATGTTCAGGGCAGCTCTTGCAGTGCTGTGCGCAGTGAAATCTGCTGTGGCTGTGTGTCCCTAAAGTGCAGGAGATGAGTGTGAAAGAACAGGCACAGCACAGCGATGCAGTCATTTAGGGTGAAGGGTGATACGCAGAGTCTAAAGCAAACTCAAGTATTAAAGTCATCAGAGTGCTAAGTATGTGTGAATATCTTACTAGTTCTCATAAGACTTTCTGTTTACAATCCAAAGTTTTATTTTGATTAAAATTAAGCTCAGTTGACTATACCCCATGTGTCAAAACCTAACAATACATTTCGATCATGTCTCCAGATTGGATGTGGTTATTTAAGTACCACATCCTACTTATGCAGCATATATTTAGTTGAGTTTTATACTGTATATGATTTCCCTGAACCAAAAGCTTTCCACATTTATAAAGTTCTTTTCACAGCTGCTATAAAGGCAGCTTATTTTCATTAAACTCTTGAAACAAGAAACTTCAGAAAAGAAAAAAAACATATTAGTCTATTCATACATGAATGCCTTTTATTTTTTTCCATAAAAATATTTTATATGCTGTGGATTTGGAGCTGTCTGTGCTTAAATTGGATTTCCTGAATTATATTATGCGTAGCGTAACAAAAATTGACTTTATGCAGTAATAACTCCTGTTTTATTGCAGAAAATTATGAAAAGCAGAGGCTTGTTGGTTCTGCATCGTCACACGGGCAGCCTTCGATCTTTGGCATTCTGAGACGTCACATGATTCTGGGTCCTGGGTGAAAGGGCAGGGTAACCCACTCTTTCCCTGGAGCTGGAGACCCTAGTGACGGCAGAACAGGAAGTAAAACATGCTTGGCACTTGTGAGCAGCTAACCTACTTGTTAAGAGGCCCGTTAATAACTGGGCAGAAACGCTCCAGGAACACAGCATCTGTTAGACGTGTTGAGAAGGAGTCATGGCCACTGCTGGTTTGAGGGCTTCGTATACAGCTAGAGGAGGGGTTCAGCTCAAGTGGGCTGGAGCAGTGTCCTAGCAAAGCCCAGTTTATGTACATGGGAGTGCATTGCAAGAACAGGGAAAGTGCCATTGTCCATCCTTGATGTTATGAAACATCCTCTAGATTCTGGTCATCATGCCAATAAACACAGCACTTGTGTTACGGTCCTGTTGTACAGTATGTGGCCATTGCACAAATTTGACCTTATTACATAAAGGTAATAAAATCAATAGTATAAGAATACTGTCACCTCCTATAAGCAGTATCTCTGTTTAGACTGAGAAGTGATTTCAGTTACATAACATTAACTAAGCATGAAGTAAAATATATTTGAGTAACTGCCTTGGTTACAGTATTTAACAGGTGTAGGTCTGAGAAATGTTTCTAATGCGTTCTGATTTTCCTTCACTATCTGTCTGTGGTCCACAGTTTCCCTGTACACAGGAGACAATTTATATTTGCAGTGCTTAAAAAGAGATGAAGAAAGTTTGATTATGATACCTCTCATTTTGTTACAGTACATACACATCTTCTCTTTCCAAAACATGTGTGTATATTTATGCCCATGCTCTGTGTACAGTACAGTATGTGTATACTGTATATTGTAAATACACTGAGAATCACTATAAATGTAACAAATGCTATTCCAGAGTTTTGTCAGCTCTTGTCTGTATCCAACTGTACCTTTCACCCCAGCCCTAACTTTATAAAAGTGGGAATTTCAGGATTTGACCAGAACCCAAACTATATCTCCAGACGGCCAGCTTTTGCTCTTGATATATAAATATATACACAGAAAGTATGTTACAGTATGTACACATAAACATCCAAGCCCACCATGAAACCATTACTTCACACGGTCTCTGCATGCTTGCCACTTGTTATAGGATCAATTGTCTGCCCCGAGACTTGCGCTGAGCTCTTTTAAGATGCACAAGCAAGAGGCTAACCTGCTTTGTGCCATCAACAAAATCACACCCCACAGAAAACGCCAGCGAGCTCACACTTCCAAACCGGAGCCTACCGCTGGCACTGATGCAAGTGCTGAGAACCTCGCAGAGTCACGGCACAGTGCAGATAACATTTGCCCTGAGTTTCAGTTTGATAAAAAGGCATTAAGATGTTTTCTCCAGCATTAGTGCTTTGCCCAGTGATTACAATCTCAG
Source organism: Atractosteus spatula (assembly GCF_055471065.1). Lineage (NCBI taxonomy): Eukaryota > Metazoa > Chordata > Actinopteri > Semionotiformes > Lepisosteidae > Atractosteus > Atractosteus spatula. The sequence goes on along the minus strand of NC_142709.1, from coordinate 73,267,748 downwards.
CCATGACTTTGTAAGAAAAGAACAGAGCTGCACAAGACTAATTTATAGTAATATCAATCTGGTTCATTTTAATGACTTTCATTCTTTAATGCAATGTGAAGTTTTTAAAAGTCATTTAGTTCATTCTACTGAAGATATTATAATATATTATCTGACTTGAATGTCTTTCGCTGCAGCTCAAATTAGTAACCCCTAACTCTTTTAACTTTGAAACTGAAAGTGAGTTCTCATACAGGGAACTGTGTTTTCTCTACATTTTCAGCACAGAGCTACAGTATATGAAGTAAAATGGCAGACCCAACAGTGGTATTGATGGTATTGATCCAATAACCTGTCTTCTTCCTCTTTGTTTGTTTGTTTCTCAGGTTTTTTAAGCACTGGTGACCAAGCAGCAAAGGGAAACTATGGGCTCCTTGATCAAATTCAAGCCTTGCGCTGGACCAGCGAGAACATTGCTTTCTTTGGTGGTGACCCATTACGCATAACTGTTTTTGGATCTGGGGCTGGTGCCTCTTGTGTCAATCTCTTGACTTTGTCCCATTATTCTGAAGGTAACCGTTGGAGCAATTCAACCAAAGGTATAATGCAGGTTGCAAATTTTGACAATTTTGGTGTCTGCATGCCACCGCCATTAGTATTTAATTTGACTCTAGTGTTGATTTGAAAACAGGAAGGAACAGTTTGTTTTGGAAAGCTGTTTGAGATGTTTTTTTTTCTTTTTTTCTTCCTTATTTTTCTGAACTGTTTGCATGATCACACTTTTTAGTGGCACACTCTGTCTCTCTCTCCTGCAGATCTTTCTAGAAATAACTTAGAGTGGAATTCTGAACCGCACCGATAAACTTTATTTTTCCTTCAGCTCTTCATTTCTTTATTTTCAGAACAAAAGACTGATGATAGGTGGTCAAAAAGGCTGAGAATAAGGGTTTAACATCATACAGAGAGGTCTCCCAGACCTAGCAGGTTTTCAATTTATGCCCTGTGTTAAAAACAGCTGTGAATTATATGTTCAACGCTGTTGTGAACGAACACATTTGAAGTTCAGCATGTCTGGTTCAGAAATCTTTTGTCTAAAAACTGCATGGAAGTTGCTTGCTGTCAGCTAAGAAAATAAATTTGAGTGTTTTGCATGCACGATCCAAAATTGTCAAAGCATCAAGGTCACAAGCAAATTTCTTCAATTTATTACCCCTCTGTGTCGATGTCCGTTTTTTCTGTTTTTGTCACTCTTCAGTAGAATTGCTCTGGGCCACAGGGCAGCTGTAATGGCACAGTGGGAACACTCAGACTGTGGTGAAGCCACGTGTGTTTAACACCACAGCGCTTTCATGACACCTCTCCTGAGCTTACAGTCGCTGAAGTTTGGGTGAACCGAAATTAAAGAGAAAACAGTCTTTTGCCCGATTTATTTCTTTTTGCTTTTTCTAGTTAACAGATTCATACTTAAAAAATTTGAAAGTCTCACAGAAACATTTTTAGGCATACAGTAATCCACAAGTAAACAAGTAAAGGTATTTGGCTTTATATTTTCTTTTTAAAAAAAGGCAAAACGAAAACACAAGATTATCTTGCTCTGATATTATCTTCCTGTTTAATAGTACATGTAAAAGGCACAGCTCCAACACTATAATAGGTAGTTTATAATACATATACACTTTGTTTAGATGTGGGACTTCTTGCTCATTGATGCATCTATTGTGCAAATTCAGGGGCAATGGTTTTGCAGTTAAAGTGAAATAGTAGTTTCAGAAAATACTAGATCTAGCAAAGAATTCTCTTAACTTTTCTGTTTTTCGGTTCAATTCTTCAAAATATAATAACACTACAAATAACAATTTTTTAAAAAGGAGAGTTACATTTAAAATAAATAACTTTTCTGACTAGGTCCAGTAGAATGTCTTATTCCATTTTCTTGGTGCTGACAGCTGCTTGCAAAACCAGAGCCGTCTGGAAACGAGAGATCTGTAGCTGGCAGGACGCAAATAAAACCCACCCCTGGGTGAAAGAGCAGGGCATGTTCTTGTACAGTATGTTGTGAGTTTGAATAGACAGAGAGAGATATACAGTATACTGTACTCTACTTTTTATGTTCAGAATAAACTCCAAAATAAACTCTGTATCTAAACCTGAAACTCTTTCCCTTTTACTTGCCTACAATACGTTGTCCAGTTAACACTTCATTTATCACTTGACCAAAAGGCTTTGGAAATCAACCCCTGTACTGTATGTACAACGTGCACACTGACAAAGCTGAAACTTTTACAGAACTGTTAAAATATGTCCATTGTTCATGACATTTGTTATGGTGGTGTTGCACAGTGCAGTGAAACAGAAGGGACAATATAGTTAAAGAAAATTAAGAAGTTACTCTGTTACACTCTTAACCCAACCCCCCACCCCACCCACACACACAACCACATGAAAGGTGAATATAATCATTAGTCGTGTCAGTGATAGCAAGCTTGGAAGAGGTCCCATGGGTTGTCATGGCAATATCAGTGATAATCTCTCAACTCTCAGAATCCTCTCTTCCCTTCCTCTATCTCCACCCTCCTCTCTGTCTGCACGGTCACATGGGACTCCCCTTGTCCAGCTCCTGTGCACTGTCACTGTGTCTCACCATTTCACCATTTTCAGAAGCCACCGACTTTTTTGTTATTTTTATGTTTTCATGAATTCCTCTCCAGAGAATAAAATAAAATAAATTAATTCCGATTTGTTTTGATAACTTGTTGCTAAATTGGGGTTCTGAATGTGATCATTAATTGTTAATTATTAACTTTAATACCCTTTTGATTCAGACTGATTCTCCAGTTTTTGTAGCCTGTGAAAATATTCTATAGCCCGTTACTTTGAAAGTAATTGGTGGTTTCTAAGCAATTAAAACTTGGGACATGCACAGTTTAGTTACTTGCTGAAAACCTGTGATTTAGGAATACTTATTACCTTATCATACATCTATTTATAAATAGATACATCTGTCTTAATACTTTGCTATTCAATAAAGAAAATCAAAGTAAAATTTAAGCCCAACGACATCTTTGTTTATATTCCCCATTTCCATTAAGTCCTGAGGTCCCATCAGCGCATGACCATGATGGACAGTGTTCCCCCACCAGCCCACCTCATTGTCTGGACTTGAACACGACACAAAGGGCTCTGCATGCTGCTTCAGACATGTTTTTCTGCTTGTTTCCCGGCTGCAGGACTTTTCCAGCGGGCGATTGCGCAGAGCGGCACGGCTCTCTCCAGCTGGGCGGTCAGTTTCCAGCCGGCCAAGTACGCCCGCATGCTGGCCAGGAAGGTGGGCTGCAACCTGCAGGACACGGTGGAGCTGGTGGAGTGCCTCCAGAAGAAGCACTACAAAGAACTGGTGGACCAGGACATCCAGCCAGCCAGATACCACATAGCCTTCGGGCCCGTGATCGACGGGGACGTGATCCCCGACGACCCCCAGATCCTGATGGAACAGGGGGAGTTCCTCAACTACGACATCATGCTGGGGGTCAACCAGGGCGAGGGGTTAAAGTTCATAGAGCTCATAGTGGACAACGAGAACGGGGTGCAGGCCAATGATTTCGACTACGCTGTCTCCAGCTTCGTCGACGACTTGTACGGCTACCCGGAGGGGAAGGACATTCTGAGGGAGACCATCAAGTTCATGTACACGGACTGGGCCGACAGGCACAACCCCGAAACCAGGAGGAAGACCCTGCTGGCCTTATTCACCGACCACCAGTGGGTGGCGCCAGCGGTGGCCACTGCGGACCTCCACTCCAGCTTCGGGTCTCCTACCTACTTCTACGCCTTCTACCACCATTGCCAGACAGAGCAGGTGCCCGCCTGGGCAGACGCCTCCCACGGGGACGAGATCCCCTACGTGTTCGGGCTGCCCATGATCGGCCCGACAGAGCTCTTCCCCTGCAACTTCTCCAAGAACGACGTCATGCTGAGTGCGGTGGTGATGACCTACTGGACTAACTTCGCCAAGACCGGGTAAGTAGCCAGCCTGCCTATTTGACTGACCTCCCCTCACTGTATCTGTTCCAATACATTTGCTGAAAGGTGTAAAATGGGTTTCATGTAAGCAGTTTCTTTGCGCTACTTTCACTGATGCAATTAAGGAAGACAGTTATAATTACCCTTAATGTGGGTTATTTAACGTGGATGCAAATGGATTGTTTTTAAGATATTTAAATGAGTCAAAACCAAGGATGAACAATGGATTTAAAACGCTGCATATACTGTGCATAAAAAACAGTTTGTGTCTGTTGCAAATTGCTTTTTTTTCTAATGTAATGTGAAATGTGTGTCATGTTTGCACTTTACTGTGACATTTAGATCTTTTTTCCTGTCTTGCAACACCATGCCTGTATGGACAGCTCTTTCTTATATAAGGAAGGGGTAAAATTGCTCTTTTCTTTCCCAGAAAAGGTAATCCCCAAGGGGCACTATTCACACAGGTGTCATATCAAGTTGGTTTATAATAAGTAAGGGTGACTTGATGATGCTGTCACACTATGGTGAAAGTGATTAAAGTATTCTATCTTCTGCCCTAATTCTATGTACAGTACTCTCCAAAAAACAAAAACAAAAGAGGGATATCTGGTAATGGAGAGAAGGTTGTTAGGTTTTGCTTGCTAGATGCGTTTTGCTAACATAAAACCTCTTTTATCTCCTCTCAGCGATCCCAACCAGCCAGTTCCTCAGGACACGAAGTTCATTCACACCAAGCCCAACCGATTTGAAGAGGTTGCCTGGACCAGGTACAGCCAGAAAGACCAGCTGTACCTCCACATCGGCCTGAAGCCCCGAGTGAAGGAGCACTACAGAGCCAACAAGGTCAACCTGTGGCTGGAGCTCGTCCCCCATCTGCACAGCCTGAACGAGGTCACCCAGATCATTTCCACCACCACCAAGGTCCCGCCTCCCGAGGTGACACCCCGGACCTCCAACAAGATCCCCGTCATCACCAAGCGGCCTGTGACCACCCCTTTCCCCACAGAGAACCAGGAGAGCCAGAACCAGGAGACGGGTCCATTTCTGGAGGACCAGCGGGATTACTCCACGGAGCTGAGCGTCACCATCGCGGTGGGGGCCTCCCTGCTCTTCCTGAACATCTTGGCCTTCGCCGCCCTGTACTACAAGAAGGACAAGAGGAAGCACGACGTGCACCGGAGGTGCAGCCCGCAGCGCAACACCGCCAATGACCTGGCCCACACGCAGGAGGAGGAGATCATGTCCCTGCAGATGAAGCACACAGACCTCGACCATGAATGTGACTCCATGCATGCCCACGAGGTGGTTCTGAGAACTGCCTGCCCCCCAGACTACACGCTGGCCATGAGACGGTCGCCGGATGATATTCCGCTAATGACCCCCAACACCATCACCATGATCCCCAACACCATACCGGGGCTCCAGCCCCTGCACTCCTTTAATACCTTCAGTGGTGGCCAGAACAGCACCCTGCCTCACCCCCACCCCCACTCACACTCCACCACCAGGGTATAGCCAGGGAACAATTCGTGAGACAAAAAAAAAACGATTCAAAAAACTTTTCCTCCTCCTCCTGAGTAGTCGTCACGGTGAGTCTGGTACTGCTGAGGCTGAAAGGGAAAATGTAATTTTTTTGTAAAAAAAAAAGCAAACAAAGAAACTGAAGGATACGTTTTGTTTTTCTGGTATCTTGACAAATGGAGCTCGGCTTTCCCAGAGCTGGTTCACACTTGAGTGGTCTCGGCGCGGTTGTTCCGATGCAGTCGTCCGAGGGAGGAATCTCAAATTCTGCAGAAGGGAAGGAGAAAAAGAAGAGGGGCGGAGTTCCTTGACCGAAGGAAAAGGGAAATGTCCCACTGGCGGCTTTGAAGCGCAAATGACTCATTTCCGAAGCCAAGAGGAGCCGCCACGCCCAGAACTCGGGCATGTGTTAACGCCTGCGAGGGAAGGATTGCAAGCACGGGAAAAAGACAACCGTTTCACAAATATTATGCACAAGGGAGACATTCGAGAGATGTCTTGGATTCTTTTCATCCGTTTATTTTTTTGGAACAGTTTTATTGTATAGAACCTATTTACATATCTAGATATGTAGACAAAGCACCAATGCTGTTAATGCCCTGATGGGCACCGATTCTGCGATCTGCCAGTGGAAGAAAAGGGGATAATGGCACTCTGGCAGATACAGCTTCATCACATAAGTGCTGTCTATACCAAGAGCTGGCGGACAGGGGACCTGGATATTTTTAGCACGATTGCGCATGACAATTTATCTGCTTGGTGGCTGTTCTGCTGATTAAGTTGTAATTAAAATAATTTTCATCCCCATTGGAATTTGTTTGAAGACGTACTTCTCTGACGGGCTGTGGCCCATGGAGTAATGCGCGAGAGCAGGGGCAAGGGTCCGGGCTGGGAGGAGGGGGCAGGAACTACAGTAATTACAGTACGTACACAATAGCTACAGTGAACATGGTTAAAAAAGACTAGTTTTGTACAATGTGTGTTGGTACAACTTTTTAATAGTGGTGAAGACTCGCTGTTATAAATCCCAAATGAGGGAATCTTTCATTTATCTCTCTTTTTTCAGTGTTATCTGCAATTTTCCATCCTTGGTTTTCTGATCCCCTTTTTAGCTCGTCACCACCATCACCATGATCACAGAGAAGTCATTTCCTCCGGAGTTTCTGTCCTTTTATACAGCAGATATTTTGTTTATGCAGGAAATCGATAAATTTGCCACTTGAGTATTTGATTGGTTGCATTAAATTCTCATAAGGCATGTTCTCTAACATCTAAATTAAGATTCGTATTTCTGTTTTTTTATATATACTGTAACAGAAGGGTTACAGCACAGACACCACAAACTGGGAAATTGTTCCTAACCTATAGCTAGAATTTCAGACTAAAGTCCTAGGAACAGCTATAGGAAGGTTATGGCTGGTCTAGCAGCAGATGTCTGTGGATATTTGTGTGGTCCAGTGTCAGTTCCCTTTACTAGTCCAGCTGTCATAGGATTCCCAGAGTTCTTACACGAAGTAAAAATGCTAATATTCCCTTTTCCTGGTTAACCTCTCATAACATGCGTGTGAGCATGAAAACTCATATTGCGCGCCTTCTTTTCCACTTGATGACAGAACCAGCTCCTTAATGACTAAATTATTAATTAGTAGGATTAAAATAGTAATTAGCCTCGCTGGTTTTATAAAAGTACAGCAATGGATTGCATTATCAGGGCTGCAGGTTGAGTCTGAGTGACCCTGCAATAGGTTTGTTTTGTGCCCATGCATACAGTATACAGGATGCAGTACTTAGACTTTAGTTTTTACTTTCCGCAAAGTCTGTGTGCTGAAAACGCATTGCCAGAAGTCCCATCTCCCTGGACCCAGGCCATTCAAGGTCATCCCTGTGTCCTGCACACCTGTGTGACAGCTCTGTCTGCTCTGCCCTTGTGCTATCAGAGTGCTGCTTCACTCTGCCAGATGGTGTTGTGAGCATGACGAACGGCAACGTGTCCTCTAGACATAACAAACCGTAGCCATGGTTGGAGGAAAAATCATTATTTTTTTTGTATCTACTTACAGATATCTTAAGCTTATTTACCAAAGTGTAGATGATTTTATATAACCTTGGTCTAACCCAGAGGTCCCACTGTCATGAAGATCTGGTTTTCCAGGGGTGGTGCAGGACACAGACTGCAGCCAGTTCGAGCAGAATGTAGTAGTTCAGGTGGGGAGCTGCGTCAGCATGCGTAGGCTGCAAAGGAACAAGTAATAGGTTTATTCCATGCAGAAAAGAGAAGGAAGAAAACAGAACGTTTCGGCCGTGGAGCTGAAAGAAGCCAGAAGGAACTGAAAGGCTGAATGAAGGCTGAAAGCCGAAAGAACACCTGAAGAACGGTCCATGGCCAAAACGTTGTTTTCTTTCTTCTCTTTTCAGCATGGAATAAACCTATTACTTGTTCCCAAGCAGAATGTAGCCATGATGCTGGGACAGATGCCACGGTTCTTGCTAAAAGATCAAGTGGACCTCAAGTGTTGAGGGTCCCAGTCTAACTTCGCATACAAAAACATGTTGTGCAGCATATAACCCAGTTGCCACTCTACCGGCTTTTATATTCAGCCTCAAAGGGAGGAGCTTCACGCTGGCCCACCAAAACCAGCACAGGCCAAAGGAGTGCATATCTCCTGCTTGTTTCCGCCTCTTGGAGGCCCATCGCAGTTCCTCCCGGTAACCCTTCCTTGTCTGCGGCTATCCATCATCAGTGTGCAAGCGGGGGAAAATTAAACCTCCCCTGCTGGGCTGTAGGACCAGGAAGCTTCAGAATTTAAAGTGGGCGCGTTCTGCTGCAGGGATAAAAGCACACGCGGTTCAGATCTGCAGTGACCTTGAATGCCCCGCAGAACTATTAACATCAAAGCTCTTTCGCTTTTCTGCGGGTCATACAGTACATGTGTGTGTGGGCTGATGAAGCTCTAACGCAGGAAGAAAAATGAGCTTTTCAGGGAGTGTCTAAATGTGGATATTTAACTTCTGATTCCTGTGAGGATTTGAAAGCAGTAGTCCAGCAGCCAGTTGTGGTAGTACAGTATTTATTAGGTACCGATGAAATGTACAGTAGGTTATTTAGAATGGTTTCACTTATCGGACGCATTGTAAATGTTCTTTACAGCACAAGAAAAATCCCGTCTGCCCCGTGGACAGGCCAGGGTCAATCCTGTCACATTGTAGTACTTATAACTGCAGAACAAGACACCTGCTGACAAATGATCAGGGATCGCTGGAACAACTAATGAATATTATGAACATATTCTACATCTGTCCCAAAGCATTTCCTGCGCTGCTTCTTTTTTAATTAATAAAGGAATTAATATGCAGAATGGCTGTAATGTTCCTTCTTAACGGTAGTGCCCAGAATAGCATTAGGAGATAGAAGATGTTCAGCAGGGGCAGCTGTGTGCTATAGTGTTACAGTACAGGTCAGACTGCTCCCTGGTCATTAAGGTGGTCGACCAGATGTGTTGCTAGGAGCTTACCTGGACGGTAAAAAAGTCAGCGCAGTACATTGTGAAGAAGTGTAATACAAAGTGCCATTTCTTTTAAACAGGCATCATTATTTGTTGTCTGTTTCATACAGGACCCATACCTTATACTGGTCAGAACCTCTCTGCATCAGATCGTTGCTCAGCAAGTGGTATCTTAGCTGTTTGTTGCTGTAGTTAAACAGCATGCAAGCTAATTCAGCAGGGTCCACTGATGAGGGTCTGATGAGCCTGAATCTGGCCCCCTTAGAAAAGTGCTTCTCTTGCTCTTTAATTTAGAATGCTGGCATCCCGTCTGGTGACAATTTTGATTTCATTTAGTGTTTATCTGCAAAGAAAGGTGATCACACATTGTGCTCAATTTTACTTCGTTACCTTTTAGAGAAGTGACCTGTGTATTTTGTCTCTGATGTGGCTTGCATACATTTTGTTAGATCCCTTCTAATCTGGGTAGCACTGCAGTTATAGTACTTGTCCCACAGATAACAACCAGCAAGAAACAACAAAGGAAGAAATCTAAATAAGCAGAATTTTTACAGGTTTTGGATGTGTTTTTCTAGTAGAAAAAGGAGAACTCGCATGTTTAAAACTTCTGTACTTTTTTAATTTCAGCATTCAAACTGATTTGTAATATGCAGGTTGGAGGTCTTGTAGAATCATAGTTATTCTACATACAATCAATAAAAAAAGAAGGTATTTTTGAAAGGCTTAAAATGTTCAAAAATGCATTATAATTGAAAATCAACAACAATTCCATTCTTAAAAGAGTACGAGATTAATGCATTAGGCAGTCCTTTCAATACGTTCAAGTTTAGAACAAATTGCCAGTCCTGTGGTTCCTAATGGACTCCCATGCTGTTCGTCTAATTCTGTGTTGTTGGCATAGGAGAATAATATGATCATCGACTATTGCCAGATGAGAAATGGCTAAATCAAACTTCTCATTCTTGTTTATAATCCACAGCTTCATGTGTTCAGTCGCGAGAGTCGGAAAGAAATGGCACAACAGTCTTCGGGGCATTTCAGCTGCTGGGAGAGAGGAGGTTAAAACGATGCTGCCAGACTGCGTCTCTGACAGCTTTAGACAGGATGACCCTTAGATTTCATTTCTCAGTCAGGGCAGGCCAACCTTGTTTGTCAAGGACACTATCATGCAAGCTATACAGAGATCTGAAATAAATGGTAATTTTGACCCATTTCATTCTGTAGCTGAGCCACTGAATTTATCAAATGCTGGGGCTAAACAAAGCCCAGAAGACTCTCCTAGACCGCAGAAGGCCATGCGAGAATTCTGCCTCGGCCCCGCAAATTTGTCTTTTCCCTCGCGCCGCTGGTCTTGGGAGCAGAATAACAGTGGTAAAGAGATGGAGGAAGCAAGCATGTTAACTAGGAAAATATTTATTGGGAACAAATGTAACATTATTGCCAAGCCAATCCCTCACTTCTAGCAGGCCTGATGAGAATGAATACGAAACAATCCCTGCCGTTCTTTGAGCATTTATTTAAATGCCAGTTGGTGCAATTTCTGTGAATTTTCTGTGAATAATGTTTTACAGCCTACTAATATAGTATTAATGGTATCCCATCATTTTTGCTGCTGCATTTTATAGGGTATCATACAACGTGCCAAATTTAAACAGAATGTTAATGTCGACAGCATAAAACTGGGTAGACAGCTATGGTCTTTAGAGCTGTAATAAAAGGCCTTTGTTACACACAAATACACCATCAACAAAAACACAAGTTTCTGAAATGGAGTTTTTAGGCTCAGGCTTCTTTCAGCCAGCCTCTGGTCATTCATACTGCTTGATTCTCTTCAGCATTAAGAATACATGTAAGGATAAAATGCAGACTGTTTGCATTTTAATACAGCTTTGAAGACTGTACATTTTAAAAGAAGGAGAAGAGTTTCATTCTGTTCTTTTATTTAGCTAAACCATGAATCTTGGAATTACACTGGCTTTCATGTGTTTTGACAGATATTGATGCTTGTAAAATGTTCAACTTCTGTGCTATTTGTTTAAGGTAATTAGCATTTTTAATTTTCCAGTACCATATTGCTCTCTCTATTTTTTATTTTTATTGTTCTACTGTAAGCAACTTATTTTATTTTACTTGGTCAAAATGTGTTCCAAAATAATTTGATTAATCTGCACCTCACTGCTGTGCTTTTGTTAGTCTTCAGGGTTTGTAATGAGAAAATCTGTAAATCATAATTTCCTTCTTTTCATATGGTTTCTTTTTTCCAAAAAATTACATATCATATATATTTCACAACCTACTGTATAATTGTGTACGCTAGGTCATACTGTACGTTAGATATTACGGAAACAATTCGGGGCTGTTTTTTTATTGGCAGTAAAGTTAGATTTAATGTTTTTGCAGGACTTCCTGCTTGACATTTTGCTAAGACCCTTCAGGGCATCATGTCCACAAGCTGCTCTGTGGTGGCACTCCAATTCTCAGTCAGTTTCATTTGCGCTTCTGTCTTTGAAGATCACTGCTGTTACCTAACACTTTTATTTGTGATTGCCAGCAGCTATTTCAGAAGATTTAAGTCAGGGGGCTAGAGAAGCCGAGTGGAAAAGAAATCCAGCTTCCTTGCAGACCTTTCCCAGCTAGGGTGTGTTGGAATTGCACTGCAGATGGAGGGACATGTGGAAAGCATTAGTGACGAGGCACACAAGTGTCGTCTGGGGTGTTTGTGGCCGTGCTGGGGTTCCCCCTCACAAAGTGGCAGTGCAGTGTCCGTTCTTTCCCTTCCTGACACCACCTCAAGGAACTGGGATCGGTCCATGAGGAAGTCTGATATAATCCCGGTTAAATCTCTTGAGGATGAATATACTGTATTGCTGTTCCTCTGCTGAAAACTGAAAAACGTCCTAATTGCTTTCATCTCACCAAACCTTTGCGAGATTCTCAATAGCGACAGTTTTATACTTGATTAGACATTCAGACACATTTCCTCCCTGAATCATGGTTTGTCGCAAAACCTTTTCAGCCACTGCTGTATATGACTATGGAATTTGGGCCTTTTTAGGTTAGTCTGAACTGCACATGTGGAGTATACAGTGTTTTTGCAGTTGTATTTTGGGAGGGCAGAGCCTGTAAAACTATTTTTTTGATTGATTCAGTTATTTGGGGGCATTTTCATGTGTTTGCTGTGGAATGTTACATACACATATCATTCACTGCTTCAACAAAAAGGTCTTGAAATGCATCCATTCATACCACAGCATGTAGACTTTATCCCAGAAAAGGCCTAAGCAATAAACTGAGCCAATGGAAGTCATAGAAAAGAGACATCTTGTTTTCATGTGCTATTAAATTATTCCTAACAGTATTATTTTCTATTGACACTGTGGCCAAGGTTATTTGTATATATCATATGAAATATGGTCCAATGTCACAAAAGTTGACCATGAACTGTGCATCCTACATACTGTATGATGCCTTGGAGTTCTGTGTTTGACCCATTCTTGAATTTATAAGGGATTTTTGTGTTGTTTCCTACATAAAATTCCCTAAATCTAATAAAGAGAAAGTAAAATCCATCCCCATCAGAACTCTGATTCTGATGACTCTGGCACAGTGATTCCAAGTCTGAACAAGACTGATTATTGAAAACTCTGAAAGGGTCCGTGTGGTGGCACAATGATTTCTAATGTTTCAAGGGCCCCAATGCTCATGTCTGTCCAGGATGTGAACAGCTGGCAACTTGCCTGACCAACCACACTGCTTGCTTCAGTTTCCAGAGTGACAGCTGGATTATATAACTGCAAATTGAGTGACTTCTCTTAGATCACATTGACTGAAATCCACCCGGTAGCATGTTGTGCATATTGTTGAGTTTTCTACCAGCTGGTGATAAATTTAAATAGTTCCAAAGACAGATGACTTTCAGATTTACAGACATAGTGTTAGTTTAGTGTTGAAGCTGTACGAGAAAGGAACACAGTGAGTTTCTGACTGAGGGCTCAGTGGTTACTGTCAGAGGCCTGTTTGATAGTAGTCTGCTGTATCCCATTACACTGAGTATTGAAACATCAAACACTTTATTTTCTAGAAACCAGTCGTCATTTACAAAAAAAATGTTTGATCTATGTGCTTTCTTTATCCCCAAGATATTTTTGCAAGCATATGTTCTAGCCTTAAATAATTGCTGTGTATTTAAGCTATGTTTTATGACTACAAATGGGTGAATTACATTGTTTTATATAGTGTAGCTTCATATTTTATGAAACTAATAGAACGTCCTGTCCATATCCAAAGCCATTTGATCTCAGACACAAACAAATATAAAATATATAAAAACACAAGAACTCATGTGCCGGGCTAAAGTCTTAGCATGTTTCTGACATAAATCAGAAAAAAAATATTTAAACAAACAGTAAAGAGCTAGTTACCTGTTTTGGTCTGAACAGTTGATTACTAATAAAAGCTCAGCAGAAAATTGTTTAAAACACAAGAGAAGCTTTCCCCCTTTTAAAGGGAGTCAGAATGTGAATATAGTTTCATACCAAGTACAGTAAGTATTCCTAGAGTTTGGAAAAGTTGTCTGCTGGCTATATTTTAAACATTGTTATTGTTATTTTGTTTTCTGCTTATTTTCTCTATCATTTTGAAATGAAAGACAGAACAACCCTCATTTTCTTTCTGTGTAAGGACTGTTTTGCCTTCAGTGACTCAGTTTGTGTTTGGACATCCACTTTCATGAGAGTTTTTAATATCATTAATAAATATGATCATATTTTTTAACTTGCTTTGGCTGCTGTCTTTACTCCTTTCGGATGTCAAGACCCCTGCAGGCTCTCCACACTGATGAAACCTGGATTCCTACAGGTGTGGATGAGGCTCTCCCAGGCAGGCTGGTGTCCATGTTCCTGGAGATACTCTGTCTTTAAAACGGTGTTTTATTAATGTACACAGTTGCTTGGTTTTTCTTAGTAGGACAGCAGTTCTTTTAGGGTAAAGGTTTTTATTCAATGCAATTTTCTCGACTGAAAAGCAATCTTTATCTTTTTTTTCCATTTGCCATTATAAGACAGCGTTCTTTCTCACGTCCAATAACTGAATGCAAACAGTTACCAAAGGTAAAATGAAATACTGATGCTCAGGTGCAACAGTTAAAACAATGAGGGGATCCTGCTCTTCCCAGCAGAAATCCCTGTTCAGTGCAGCATGAAGGATCGTGTCCCTTTGGACAAAGGCAGATTCTCATGGGGAGACCGGAGCAGCTCAGAGGCCTTGTGAAATCCACGTCTTCATGTTCCCACTGCCATTACTGAAGTTCATTAGCAATGCACTTACAGTCCTTACGATTCCGTGCAAATGCAGTTTAAAAAAATAGTTTTTAGTGGCATGCTGGGAAATGTGTGTTTTTGGTAATGTGAGTTTGACAGTCCATCGAGGTACGTAGATGGCTTTAGCTATCCTTGGGAACGACCACTGTGTGTGTGTGAGTGGACTTCCTTTAAAACATGTTGGATGCTTTTGTTCACTCAGCATTTCAGAGGAGAGGTTTCTGAAACAGGAGAGTCCCAGTCTTCAATCAGCAGCTCAAGGTCACGTTTGATGTCAGACCTGCAAACCCTATAGCTCTCCAGGACCATAATATAACAGGACTGTCACTGTTACTAAGACTCACTGTAAAAATAAAGATATCTTGTACTATACTAAAAGTAATATACAATCTGCTTAAATGGATCAGAAATGTCCCTCCATTGTTAGAATAGGAGCAGAAACAATTCATTTCTGTTTTTAATAGTAATTTCATCATTAAGATAAAAGTGTAAAGCTAATTTGGTGAGGAAATTACTATACAATTAACCTGTCCAATTTATGATACAAAAAATATTATTTTTCCATGGAAAATATTTACTTTTCATGGTATTATAGTAGTAACAAGATTAACAAAAAATAATGATGGGATTTACGACATTAATTTGCCATGACAAATGGACTTTTGGATATTTTTATATTTAATTCTTATTTAACATTCATATTAATCAAAAACTTTAGGGTTTACAGAATTCATAAGCATCCTTTCAAAAAGAATAATAGTAGTGATTACTTTCCACATGCAATTTCTATTTACATTTTAAGAGCTTGTCAAGATAATGGATATTTCTGTTGAGGAGTTGTGCATTTTGGAGTAAAGAAGACAACTGTACGTGCAGCTCCAAAGCAATAGCAGACTGCGAGGGCACCTCCCGAGTGCAGCTCTTATTAACAGGCACAGCTTGTGTGCTGAGGCTCAGGAAGAATCCCAAATGTGAGTTGAAATGTGGTAAATTAATCCCCGCACCTGGATTTTACTGTCGTTCTAATCTGAAGAACTGCAACTAATCTTTGACTCGCCAGGGATCTCTGACTCGGGGCCCGACTCCTTGACTCTTCCCGGCTCACCTTTCTGGCCTGGCTGTTGTTCCTCTCAGCCACATATCGGCCTCGGACCCCTCAACCAGTAAACCAGGGTGAAGCCCAGAGGCACTGCACACAAAATAAATCTCAGCTCTATGGCCGAGGGTTCTGCTGCCACTGTGGTCCTGTGACACCGTGGGAAGGACAGGCCGAGGGCTCTCAGCCCGTGATCAGGGCTCTGAGGTGGGAAAATTGTTTCACTTGGCGGGGGCCTCTAAGCAGTCATTTACTATCAAGTCCACATACTGTATATTCTTCTGTATTATTTACAAGGCCACAGATTACCACAAACTGGTAATACATCAGCAGACATACTACATTCTCCCTTTTTCTTTATGAGGGGAGAATCGGACAGGACGGGCCGCCACACATCGTCCACATTAATGACAAGACCATTGGGCTGCAAACAAGCAATACGCACTCTCAGTCTGTTTATAAAGAGTGCCCTTCTTATTATATTAGTTGTAAGCTTGATCAGGCGGTAGTAAAATGCCCATCTTTATTTCTACTTCATTCAGTGTTGGCAGTGTACTGTAAGTACAGCACTTATTCATGTACTGTTTACTTTTACAGAAAATCTATTTAAAGGGCAAGGACAAGCGAGGTCTCTTGTTAAACAACTGACACAGGAAGTATTGACACCTAGCCAAGCTGGAGCATGCACTCTAAATAATAACAGGAAGGCTGATCCCATACAGAGCATGCATCAAATGCAAGCATCGTCGCGTACTGGAAGGGCCTAATGTTTTCCATTAACCAAGGTAACATGGCCCTGCTAAAGAAACAGAGAAAAATCCATCAGAAGATGTCATAATTTATAACTTGAAAGGAAGAAGCACACTGCTGCGGTAGCTCGGAAGATGAAGGTTTATCTCTCATCCATTTGGTGTAACCTGCAGAGATAAAGCACAAAGGTGGCGCAGGATAAAAGAGGATTAATCCTGCTGTGCTGGACGTGTTTATGGAGGTGTCCGGCTTGACTAAGTGCTGTTTTACAGCGCTGGAGATTGCACTACAGCAGCTGCTTGAGGAAAAGGCTGTCCAGGTGGCCTGCCAGCAAGATTCATGGGGACCGGACAGAAACTTCCAAGTAAACTTCACTAAAGAACACAACATTTTGCAGTTACTTCACCAGACTTAACCACCTGAACAGTCACATATGCATCCATTTTATAACCGCTTCATCAAATACAGGGTAGCAGGGGGGCTGGAGTCTGTCCCAGCAAGGCCAGGATGTCAGTCGGTCACAGGCCACATGCAGACACACCAAAGCCAGTTTTTACCAGAAACCTATTAACCACCCAGCATGTCTTTCAAGGGTGGGAAGAAACCAGAGCACCTGGAGAAAATCCATGCACATAACACCACAGGTGTGGAATTGAACCCAGGAACCCAGGGCCCCAGCGCTGCGAGACAGCAACACTAGCCACTGCACCACTGTAGTTGTGTCCATGGAAAGTGGATTTCAAGACCCAGATTTTCTCATATTGCTATGACAGCAGGCGAAGCAGATGTCTTGTGATGGAAAACCTGCTCACAGGCAAAAAGGTCACAGGCACATTCTTTTCTTGTACATCCCAGAGGTGACAGAAACAAATTAAACCATTCATTCGGGGGTCATGTACTGTACCTGTTTTCTGGAGTTTTTAAAGCTTCATTCACCTTTGCAGCATAACCACTCAGGGAGTCAGGTTGCTGACTTAAAGAATGAAGGCAACTGTCTCAGCGAGGGAATGAACTCAGTTCAATCGATAAGTGGTCAACAGCTGTTTGCACGAACATGACAGAAATATTTGTGATCTCTCTGGAAAACAAATACAAATACATCCCTCAGTATGATACGGACTGCCGTCAGGAAGGGTCATTTTGGAGGGATGTTAATTCTGCAGTTACCTTCTTTTTTTGTTGAAAACAGATAACGTCTCTCTGCATTGTGTGAGATATTGCTCTGTTTCTTTGATAGCATTCTCAAGTCCTCAAGCTGCCCACTATCTCCACTATTTCTACCCCCTGATTCTGTCAGTAAAACCCCACATTGCACATCAGTCCATGCTGTGAGATATTGCTTTGAGTAGGCAGTGTCTCCCAGTCCCTGCCTCCTCTATTATCTATTTTTGAAGCCTTTGGTACTCTATCAGAGAGAGAAACAAATTGATCCAAGATGGCGTTACTACCTTTAAATCTTTGCAGTGGAGAAAAACAAATTACCTCTGAGCCACTGGTTAAACATTTAGATGTCTTGATATTGGGAGATACACCTCCCGACATGCTATCGCACTAAAGAATTTTAATCAACTTACTAAACAGGTGGAGGTGAACTGCAACAGATGGACACATTTCCCAGATTCTCCATAATCCCCCTTGTCTGCATAATAAAATACGAATGTACTCTCTTGCTTGATTTCTTTTTTTTTTTACTTCTGTGGTTCATCTGTCTCTTCCTTCAGGGTACCTGGACAGTGCATACTCACACTTCTAAACTCAAATGGCAAGGGATGTAACTCCATATTAAACTCTCCATTTGGCTCCATTAGGTGAAAGATCCGTGAAAGGTTTAGCTCTGGCAAGCTTTAAATTTGATTTTTATGCCTTGGTCTTGCGAGCACTGCCCATTTATTGTACCCCTGGCACTCATGTATCTTTGTGTGCACTTAAAGAAACTCTGGTCTCTCCATACATTCATTTATTCTAGTTCTCCCTTCAGGCATTGTCGACTTTTGCAGAAACACTCACAGAGCCATGGAAAGCATGACAGCTCCACTCTCCTGTTTCACTTTACCACAGGGTTCGTGGGGAGTCCACAGCCTATCCCAGCAAGCAATGGGTGGAAGGTGTAAGGAGGACACGTCCTGGACAGGATGCCAGTCCATCACACAGCACACACACACACAGACACACACACACACACACACGCACGCACACAGAGACACACGCACACAGAGACACACACACAAACAGAGACAAACACACAGAGGAACACGCACACAGAGACACGTGTACATGCACACACACACACACACACACACACACACACACACACACACACACACACACACACAGACACACAGACAAACTCAGACACATACATCAGGGGCAAGTTAAACCACCAGTGTACCTTTGGACTGTGGAAGTAAACCATGCAAACGTGGGGAGAACATTTATTCCTTTAGTTGTTTTGGTTGTTAATTATTGTTTTGAGTGACACTTTTACCTAAAGGCAGGTAGGCATCTGTGTCCAGCTGGGCACCTTACTGAAGCAGACTGAGTGGACAGGAGCGGCTCCAGAGCCTGTCAGGAACCCTGGCCACTCCTCCACCCTGCAGGAAAACATGTTGGCTTTGGGGCTGGGAGTCTCTGACTGTACTGGATCCTGACCTGCCTTGATATTGTTTATATGGAGTTTGTCCGCTCAGGTCCGGGGTACTGGGTGCTGCAGACTGCAAGGCATGGTCAGGGCCTGACTGCACAGCCTGCTGTCACTGATGGTTTCAACCTGACCCAGGTTTTTCAAATTAAAACTAACAAAACCTCTCACAAATAAAACAATTTTGGATCCTTCTTCATGTCTTGAATATTTTGAGGCATATTCCATGTACAATCAGTGCTGTAATCCTTCACTTTATTACAGAATCTCCATCTTCCTGCATTCCTCATCACACAGTTCCATTTCTGGCTTATTTTCATTTTCAGCAGCATGAGAAGAAATTCATTTCTAGATTTCTTGTGTCGTCTATCCCCTGCTCGCCTGCCTGTAGATTATCTGGTAACAGAGGAGGACAGATATTTGTATGTTTTTATAATTGCACCATGACTGACAGTGCTGTGGCCTTGAAATTAAAGATTTACATGTTTCAACAGTTATGGAACCTAAAATGCCATTTACCTGATATTAAAAATGAACACAAACCATTATTGAATTTCATGAGATTGACCTTCTCTAAATGCAGTCATTGTAGAACATTTTGCACTCCTGTTGAATTTGAATTATAAACCTTTCTGTCTTACAATACATTAAGATAACACCAGACACTGAAGGTTAATTAAGAACAAATTGGCATGATCTTAGATTCAATGTGATAATTGAGAATTAAAAAAACTGCTTGAAAAGAGCACCAATTTAAATTTCAGTTTAATCTACCAATAGCCCCACCTCATGTTAGAAATGAAACATAAGAGCGCATAATCCATCACAGTGCTCTGGACCCCATTTATCACATTTAATTATTTTTAGAAGAACAGGGATTTTCTGATGGGTTCACTTGAGTGCACAGGAATGATTAAAGAAGATAGGATTCAACAAGGCATTTCCAGTTTCATGTATGAAAACAATGAACAAGCCTTTGTGTCTCTTAGTTGCACTGTACATATTTATGGATATGAGCCAGCCCAAACAATTAATTTTTGCATGGTGCAAACATGTCCTGTGCTGTACAAAAGGCCCAGTGGGTTAGATTAAAGGCTGCCTGACATTTTCTAAATGATTGCTTGCTGAATGAATTAAAGTGCAGTGAATGTGAAAAGCTTTTTAAAGATAGGATAGATGCAGTACTTATCATGAATGCATAGAGATATGTTTGCAGAGTGCATGTACTGTATGCCACAGATGATATGAGTCCCTAGAAGAGGAACCTCTGGTTACGATTTGGTGCTTGCAGGGAGTGCTGAGCCTGTCTTCTCCAAGAGTAGGAGGACTGGCTGCGATCTTCTTCCTACAGCTGCCCAGAAATACCACCATGACCGATGTCCTTCCATATGAACCAGCCCATGCAGGTCACTGGGGCCGTGGGCAGCACCTTGTGACAAGTGTTTAGAGTGAACAATTGTAAAGTATCTGGTGCTCTTTAAAAAGAACGCAGGTGACAAAGAGTTTGTTGAAAACTTCAGAAGAATATCATCCAGAGTTTATTCTGATCGGTTTACCGGATTGAGACGAGCGTGTACTTGCAGCCACGCGCTGTCTGGTGTGTGCAATGATTAACAAGTTCCAGCACTGTGTTGGACATCCCCAGACAAGTGTCTTACCTCATCCATTTTCATTTCAGAACTGCAAAACACTTGTGTCCCCTGATTTTAAATCACAAAAAAAACAGCCTATGCACAATTTAAATAGCGATGAGTGGATGATAAGAACATCGGTTTCCTTAGAAACTAAATGTTAAGAAAGACGTCCTTCAATGGGTGGTGCCCCTTTTGGAACAGATGGATTTTAGTGTTAATAAATATATGTCATGTGTAGTTGGTTGCTTTGTTCCTATAGCAACCAGTGCAGTTCGACAAGAACTAAAAAAGGCCGGGCCTGCGACCTGTCTCACTCTCTGTGAGCCAGGCAGTCCTCCTCTGGAGTGAAGAATCATGCGCACAGCCTGCGGAGGAGGGTGCTTGTTACCCCACTCAGCCCTCCGCCTCACTGGGGAGCAGGTACTCCGAGCTGCACGCAGGACTCCCCTTCCCTGGCCTGTTCCTACACCCTGTTCCGATTCCTCACCCATTAGTGCATGAGCCTGCCGAGAAGCCCAGGGACACTGCAGACCCTGCAGGCCTGTGGGTGTTACAGTTTGTAAAATAATAAACCCTTCCCATTTAAAGCTCCTGCAATGCCTGCTGTTCTTATACTGAAATCATAACCTTTGAAAAAATCCATTTAATAAGCTGTCACATACTGTACTGTACTGTATAACACAAGCCACACAAGCTTTTGAACATTTACTGTACATTACACTTCTTCTGTGAACACTGATTGATGTTCTTATGAACACGAGATGAAAACTCTTCAAAGCCTGTTGTAGTTCTACAATCTACTGACTGATATATTGTATTAAACTTTTAAAGTATCAGTGTAGTTTAGAGTAAAATATTGAAGTATTGGTAATATATTGATGTTTACTTTACAGAGACAAGAACCCAAAAGAGGTTGTGGGGAATAGTGAATACAAATTCACTCAAAGACTGAATCCCAGACCAAAGACAGCCTCCATAATAATGGCCCACAGCATACAGTATATACAGGAGCAGGCATATAGCACGAGAGCAGACAGGAGGAAGGGGAGTTGTGAGCCACGAGAGAGCGCCTCCTTCATATCAGACTTGAAACTAGATTCTGTCCAGATATTCTGAATGCTGACAGAGCTCTGGACTCTTGAGTTTTACTACAGAACAGAGCTTAATTTGGAAAATCTGATTTCCTTCCGTGTGTGATCTGTAGACTAAAAACACCACTCCTGTTTTTAGTGGTGCATTGTTAGTATATTGAAACTGGCCCCCATTCATTTGTGAGCATCTATTAAGAGAGGGATAATTAGTCCTGGATAAGATCTGTTTTGTTTATTAAGACAAGGGTTTTCTCTCTTTGGCTCTCTCTATTAAGGTTTTGTCATCTTTAGAATATAAGAATAGAACACAGGTTTTTGATTTCTATGCAAGACAGGTCTCTGAAACGCACTGAATTGTAAATATCTATGCTTAGTGTAACTGTGTTTATGCAGTGGTGTAAATGATGTGTGTGTTGAGTAGCTGTGTACAGCTTATCAGAATAAATATTTGTCTAAGTCTTGGGCTGATTATTACTCTTTAATCAAGCTATGCTGAAGGGTAAAAGGACATACATCCTGCATAACACTCGCTAATCCCTAATTTTGGGGGATAAAATTATTAATCTTTATAATTTGCTTGCATAGAAAGCTGGTGTTAAAACCTTATTTTTAAATGGTTTTGATAAACCTCACAATCACAATTTTATGTAACAATCTTTTAACTGCAAGCACTTGCTTTTCCATTGTTAAAAATATAAGAAATAGCTCTGCAGCCATCCTACTGTACAGCATATACTGTAGCATAGATATCGAGCAGCCAGAATCAAGAGAGACCGTGTTCCAGTTTTCCCCTGCCCTGTTAAATATTATTAAATGTGCAGTTATTATTCTGCTTTTAAAATTTTTTGTGTGGTGGACAAATATTATACAGTAACTTTTCATTTCACTTGACTAAATCTTAATGTACACAGAAAAATGTCTGACATGACACCTTGCATGAAGAAAGTGGAGTGTAAGAAAAAAACGTGGAGCTTGACCTGAAAAACGGTTGTGATTCACAGAGCAGCAATAACAGCAGCTGATCATGTCATGTCATCTACTTTCGTATTCCAAAACTGAATGCAAACTGCAAGAATAGAGTATTATTTTCTTTTTAAGACCTTGGTTTAAACATTCTGAAAATCACAAATTCCCTTATTTTAGTATTCATACCTGGTCTATGATGCTTTTATCTTTCTGTCTGACCTTGATACTCCACTAATGCTGACTAAAGTGGAGCAGGATTGAGCACAATGCTGTAGACTTATCTCATATCAAATCCTTTTATAAAGTTAAAACTCTCTTTTTAACATCCCTCTAAAGTATGCGTGCGAGGTGGGTTCTGCATTTAATGAATCAGAACAATTCACTGCATTACACATTACACTAGAAGTCTTACCTTTACCTTACAGATTAGCATAGCATTAATTTGTTTTAGGGGATTCAATGAAGTGCACCAGAATCCACCAGAATTTCTTTAGCTCTGAGAAATGCAAATATGGTATGTACTGTGTAGCAGAAAAAAATGTTAGGAAGGTTGTCAGTCACACTGATGGAGATGTTCAGCATGGACTTGCTTAGTATGACTTGCTATGAATCACTTGTCTTAATAAACTGAAGTGCCAGTGGTGGTCAAGATACACATCGTAAACTGTTTGCACCTCACTATTGTGAAATTTGACTGTGGTTATGCCATAGGAAGTGACGTAAAGTGGGTAAGGGTCAGTGAAGCAGAGAGAAATAATCGTGAAAGAACAGAAAGTAAAACAGAAGCTAAGCAAGCACAAACCAATACTCCCTCTAAGCCATGCACGTGTGTGCGCACACAGGTTATGAAATCAGCGCACATAGGAAATTGAACTGCGGACAACAAATTAAATTCCCAAAAGAATATGATCATAATAAAACAAACACGGTCGTCAACTGAAAAATGCTAGATTGACCACATGAGAGTGGCTGTGAGGGGTCCAACTTGACTGTGTGCATTATTACTGCTGCTCGATCATCGATATCTGTGCTCTCGTGGTCTCGTACCTCCCTGCTCATGCTCGCTCCACACTCAGTCTCCATGACTGGGCTTTTTGAATCGCTGTTCTGGTCTTTTGCATCTCTATGCTTCTGTGAGATTGACTATTAACAAAAAATAATTTCAGGTTTACAATTTTACATACACTCAATTTAGTGCACACAATTTTTTGTTACTGCTTGAATTTTTTGCGCACACAGGCCATTAAAAATTAAAGGGAACATTGGCACAAACCCAGTACAAATGTGGTACAAACCGCAGCAAGATATGAGAATGGTGAAACTGTAACAGCGCTGCACATCTAGAGTGCAGTAAACTCTCAAACAGGGTTATGGGTCTGTATTTTTAAAAGGAATCAGTTGCAGAACACAGGCAGGAAAGTAATCTGCTCACCAACAAGTGCACATGAAATACAAAGAGCGACAACTCTGAAGTAGTTCACCTCCCTTTGTTTTATTTTCTCAACTGTACTGCTCTTTGTAATAACTCTTTTGTGACAAATCATTTTTCAGACATTAAGTTCAAGTTCAAGTTTATTGTCATTATACTCATACACAGGTATATGGTATAACGAAATGCTATTTAGCTAGCTCTCAGACGGTAAGTAGTACAAAAAACAACAATACAATTGTGTAATAAAAGAAAGACAGAGACAACAGGCAGTGTGCAAAACAACAACAGGAAATGTGCAAAATAACAAAAAGGTAACAGGTAATGTGCAAAACAACATCAGATGTGCAAAAACATGCATCAACAGAATGAAATAAAGGATAGAAAATTATGGGCAGTGAGCTTTTTGACATGTAAGGTAGAGGTAGATTTCAATGTGTGTTTGAGTTTTTGGTAAGAAAGAAGGCACTGTGAGGTTCAGATCATAGGTGAGAGGTAAGCTGAGAGTGAGAGAGGCTTTAATATCGCATTTCAATTTGTTTAGGAATATATACTGTACAAGATGAGATATTTCAGTGGAATTAATTAGACTCGCTTGCTCAGTAAACTCATGTTGATTAAAATTAGCATCTTGTCATCCTAGTGCTCCATACGAATGTTCACTGTAAACATGATTGTAATGATAATCCATAGCTTGTCTGTTTGTATTAGAGTGGCACATACACAGTAATTTAAAATTAAGATTGGGCAGAAAGTTTTCATTTGAAAAAAAAATGCTATGTTTCATTTAGAAATGACTTGCTGAATTACTCTTGTTCCTAGTTTTGGGGTCCCGGGCTTGATTCTGTGATGGTGTGCTTTCTGTGTGGAGTTTGCATGCTCTCCCTCTGTCACGGGTTTTTGTGTTTCATGTGTGCCTGTGTCCTGGCTTCCCATCCAGGGTGCAGTCCTGTTCCCACAGGCTCCACAGGGTATAGCACACCTTACTGCAAATAATATAAAGTGGTCATTTTGAGACAGCCTTCTCTTCTTAATTCCAAAATGAAACTGCCTGAACTTTCTTTTCCTTCTGGCTACTAGCTACCGTAACCCACAGTAACCCTTAGTCATCCTGCCAAGCCTGTGTACATTGTTCAGACTGTCCAGACTGTTCTTCATGACCTTCAGCTTTCCAAAAGATTCTTAGCTTCTGAATATAATAATGAACCCTGCAGAAAACTGCAATTATAAGAGACGAACAGTAAAAACCAGACTATGGATTATGCAAGCAATCTATTATGTAATACTGAACTCCCAAGTGCATAATAATCATGGTAAGACTTCTGAGTTTCTTTTGCTTAATGAAGTGTACATGAGAAATAAAATGCTACTCTCATGAAGTATTACGTTAAATAAGGATACAGAACAGTGAGCTCTCTCTGTAGTGTTATCAGAGCAATACAAATTTCAAGAAAACAGTGCTGGTTACCTGTCATATCTTACAACTCATTTTAAGTGAATCTTTGTAAATAATCCTGGGTAACTTTAAAGAACAAGAAAATCAAATTCCCTCATTTTCCACTAAAGCGATGTTACCTTCTCAGCAAATCTGTGTCCGGGAACATATTAAATGATAACAAAAACTGTTCAGAAGTCTTGCCGTTGTGCTAATGACAGTTGCGGAAAAGCCACTGAGCAAAACGGAGCAAAAAAGATAATGAGGTTCAACTGTAAAACCAGCAGGAAAATGCTCTATTTCAAGCCTAGCACACTGCACACACATCTCCCTGCCCTTCTGGGTATCCCCCTGTCTGTTCACCCGTTTGTCTTTCTCCACATCTGCAAATGTCTTTAACACTCACTGTTAGTTTACAAATCGACACTAAATGTCCCTGGTGCACTGTATACAGTACACTCACACAGGAGCTCAGAGAACCCCGTTTCACCTCTCCTGATGACTGTCTTGTGTTCTCTTTGCCTGCTCCTCCCCACATCTGCAGAGGCTGCACAGCCAGCTTGTGGTGTTTTTTCCTCTTTTTTTATTTGCAGTGTGGTATTAACCTCTACTTGCTCCTTTGCAGCTCGTGCACTGACGCGGGTCCCCATTCTGACCTCTGTATGTACAGTAAATACTGTAGATTTCAGTGCTCTCAGGATCTCAGGACATTCTCTTTATTTTCACACAGAGGTTTGTGATATTGAACTCCGGATGCACTATTCAGGGCTTGTTTCCTGTCCACCTGGGCTCTTGCCGCCCAGTGTTACTGACATAACCTCTCCAGCACAATCCGCACAGACCCTGGGCGAGAGGACTAATTCAGCACAGAGCCCCGCCAGCTGATCTTTGACTTTGACCAACACTGCAGCTTCACAGCACTAGCTTTGAAGCACCTGGGGAGTCAGGACAAGACAGTGGAATGGGAAATCAGAACCCTCCCCAATGAACAGCTTTACTAAGAAGCTGAGATGGAGTAGCCACCTCATCCCCCCCAGAATGAACAAATCCAACTCTGAGGCCACAGGGCTCAGAGTAACACGTATTTGTACTGTAGCTCAAAGAGGTTTCTTCATGACGGCAGGACTGTGGAAGGGACAGTGATGCTGAAGCTCAATTCCTGTTCCCTGGGTGCTGCAGGCGTCCGTACCTGCACTCACCTGGGCACTGGGCACTGGCCTCTGCTAGGGAAAGGGGGGATGTTGGGCTCTTTACAAGAAGGCCCAGCTTCCGAACGGAGAGTCATCCAGCTCTATCATGCTGAGCTCACATAAGGGCCAAGCAACTACTGCACCGCTGACAGCTCACAGTAGCCGTGTTCAAGCAATGCTGAAGCCAGCCTGACACAGGGATCAGCATGGAGGGCCACACACAACCTCTTGGTGCCAGGAATCTGGTGAGTTTTGAATCCAATTTATGGATCACTTTTTTTTTTTCTTCTCCTGAAGCGTCTGCACTTGCACGTATAAACCCTGCTGTGGCTCAGTGCTGGCCGTCGCAATGAAAAAAAGGCAATCCTACCCACCAGCGCTTGTACAGTATGCTGCTGACAGCAAAGCCTCCGTCATCTGCAACATACTGTAGCGTACTTCATGTCAAACTAACGCAAAGGAGCAGTGCATGCCTCTGACTGATATACTCCAGAATAATACCTTTTAAAATAATAATAATTGCTTTTAAAAGGATGATTAACCCCATTTCCCAGTGGCTGACATGTTGGGTAAGAGGCTTTACGGGGTGTTTCGGGTCATTTTTAGCTCTTTTCAGAAAAGACACGTGTGCAAGATTCTGCCGGTTGCACGAAAAAATAGTACAAATCGTGATTTCCAGGAGAAAAACATGATTGCAACAGGATTGTAAGGGAGTAGTAGTGAGCCAGCAGTAGATAACAGGCAGTGGTCCCACTAGGTACAGTGTGCTCTCTCTCCGGGGACGATGCCAATGAAGAAGTATAAATGTTTCCTTTTCACAGTGGAAGACTTGAGCTAAGTTTCTAAATCATGGACTACACGGCTGATTCGTCACAATATAAACACAAAAGCTAAAAGGTAACAACATGAGAGCACACATGCTCAGATCGAGTTAAGACCAGGCTGAGCGAGCGGCTCAACTCTCTCGAAAGGCATGTCTGTTCCGCCCGCCGAGTCTCGCGCTTGCCCGGGGCGTGTCGGAGTGCGCGTGGAGACTCCAGGACGCGCCGGGGTGGGCGATGGCACGAGCGGCGCCGCGGAAGGTAGGGAGACGCGCGAGACGTGAGTTTGGGATTTCTCCCCCCGTCGCCCCGGGGGACAGAGCCGTTTCCGTGCGTGTCCTGCGGGGCGGTCGTTTGGCTGATCAGGCCCGAAGTTTGCAGCGTCCTGTATCTGGCGTCTTGCTTCACAGCCACTGCTAGGGGCAGCAGGCGTTGCTTGAGTGGTGTACCGTATGTGCTGCAAGTTTTTAGTTTTCCCTGCACCTCGCGTGGAAACAGGTTTTGAGAGCGGCCTTAGCCCCCACGCTAAAATATATCTATTTAAAAAAAAAAGAAAAGCACTTTTAAGCTGAATTCCTCTGGCAATCTTTGTTTTGTTTTTTTTTTTTTGGGGGGGGGCATGGAATAGGTTTCGTTTTGCAGGCTGTGGAAATCCCAGCCCCCTCTGTGTGAGCTCAGTTTTAAACTTCAGTGTGCAGTGACACTTGGCGTTTAAAACCCCCTCCGAAACTGTTAGCGTCGCCCTAAATCCAATACCGTTTTAAATGAGTGCACTTGGAGGCTTTGTGAAACTGTGCGACGTACCAGAGCAAGGAAGTTGGCGAGAGTAATTGCTCTGGGAGAGCGGGGATCTGTGAATGGGGGGTGAAAGACCGTCACATGGATTTCGGGAGAAAAAACTAGGCAGTGTAACCTGATTAAAGTCACTGTTAGCGGGGTGTCCCGAAGGCGCGTCTGCTCGTTGGAGATTGCGTGTCTGAGCGAAGAATTCTTGCAGTTTTCGGAAATGCAGAACTTTAACAACCCCTCCTCCCGTACAAGGAATTCTTAAGATTGTACGCCGCCTTACAAAACCAGACTTGTTTGTGTATCTGATTACAGTGGTGGATATTAATTGCTCAGCCTCCAGCTCCGACGGCGTATCTTGTTTACATGGTATCATTCATTGGAGGTGGGGGCTTAAGCTCTGTGTTGCTGTATTGGAATGAGAGCCTAGGAGTTTTCATTTAAAAACTCCTAGGGCAGTGTTTTTTTTGGGGGGGGTTCCAAGTTGACAAGCGCACTTTTTTATTTCTAATAAGAAAGCGGTATGCAGTATGAATGTCTTCACGGTGGACTGTCCGTCAGGTTCCAGTCCACCTCTCCGTGGCCAGTGCGGTCAGCGCAGCTCTGGGCGAATGTCCGACGTGGAGCGGAGATGACCCACTTTATTGTGGCGCTGCAGGATAATTGATGAGGCGGGGTAATGTTGACCACACTGCATTATTGCGAATAAATCACCCATAACTGCGGTGTAGCCTTATATAATAGTTGACGAATTACTTCTCCTTTGAAAATTGGCAGCTATTAAAAGTGACAGCTTTTATCCGAATTAAGGTTAACACTTGTACTCGGGAGAAGTCTATTATTTCGAAATAAAACCGGCAGGTGCTCTAGCCCACGAGTAATTAATGATTGGCTCTTGTTCTAGACTTGATTCTTGACAGGAGAAATTGGCATTCCAATTATATATTTTTTTCCTTTTTGAAGCTCGTTTGACACAGTGCCCAAGAGAAGCCGGCATCCGGCTGTAAAAACCCGCACCGTGAACATCAAAGGCCAAAATGCGTTCGTCTCCTTCAAAACCATTTAAAGGTAAATAACACGTATAAGAGGTTCGTCTGGAGACTCCGTTACCTTTCTCTCAAAAGGACAGCGAGGACCCCGCAGTTACAGCAACTTAAAGAAGCACAAGGAATCTTAAGCCGTCGAAAGGTCATTCTTTTCTTGAATTTCTTTGTGGACTTTTTCAAAGCAAACAGTGAAGCACAAACCGGTGGACACCAGTGGAAAACACGTGGAAGTGCATTTAAAACAGAGAACAGGAGACGATCTTTTCCACAAAGAGTTGTGGGAGTATGTAACAAGCTACAGTACACAATCCTGTGTGGTTGAAGCCATTAGATACGTACTTTGGGTTCATGTGCGATATGATTGGATGGAATTCTTGGATCAGTACTAAATACCAAACAGACAGCATGGGAAGAATGCTCCTCTCATTTGTAACTTTTTCATGTTCTTACGAACGAGAAGATCTCCACCCAATTAAAAAATATTATGAATGTTGCACCATGTTTGATCATTTATCAGCAACAACAAATGTGTTGATGAGCTTGGACATTTATTACCTTGGCAAAAGATGGGTTTACAGTACATTCAGCGCAGTAATGAACATACAGTACACTGATGCACATACAGTATGTATTCTGCTGCTTCCAGAAAGCTGTTTTATTAATCCGTTAATATTAATGTATTTCTTTACTTCGGCTCGAGCTTATGAGCCATATGCTTTTTCAAAAACTGTTAAGTGAGGTATAACAATTCTGCACGAGGCAAAAACAAATATTTCAGTGTATTTTGGGAGTTTTTGTATTGTCTTTGTACAGTACGTGGCTACCCCAACGCTTAACCAAAGTGCAGCTGCACTGTTAATTAAACATGATTACTGTGATCCTCAGCGCCTGACAGAAGATGGCTGGAACACCAGGAGGACTCGACTGCAGACTGTGCCAGTGTGTCTCTTCTCCCCGTGGCTCTCATTGTGCTCCTGCTGTTAGTGTCTCCCACACGAGATGTTGTTTCACTGGACAAAGCAGTAATGATCGTGTTTGCTCATTGATTACAGTGAACTGATATTGTGAGAAGCAGACCTTTGATGAAGTAGAGGCTCAATGACCATAGCCTGGCTATCGAAACTGGACACAGGCAGACTTGGCTATCCAGTTAGTACAGGCCCGGTGACCACAGCCGGACCACAGAAACTGGACACAGGCAGACCTGGCTGTCCGAAGAGGACAGGCTGTGCTCCCACTGCCAGCAGGGAGAAGCAGAGAAGAGATGCACTTTCTGCTGCACTCTGGGATTGAAACTAGAAAAACATTCCTCTCTAAAATCTAATCCCAGAATTCTCACACCCGTCAGGATCAGAACAGCTTCCAGTCCTTCAGGAGGAGGAAACTCCATAGAGCTGCATCCCAGTACTGTACAGTATGTGATCTCCTGTCGCAATCTGAGGAACAGAGAATGAGCCTCTCGAATAATAGTTTTTGCTGTAAATGCCTGATATTGTTTTTATGTTGTAAATGTCTTTAAAGGTTTTGCTAATTTTATTGCTTTGAACAAATCTGAATTTGTTACCATCTTGTGGGTGGGCTCTCAATGTACTGTACCACAGCAGGTTTTCTTGTATCACCATTGGTAAAGGTTGCAGGGGCATACAGTATATAGTATACTTCTTTACAAAATTACTACAACTTGCTGTCTTGCCCTTTTGGGAAGAAATTAGGAAATTGTTATTGGAATGATAAATGATCATTCTCAGATTACATTTTTTTACCCGTCAAAATCAGGACCTGTGGGCTATTCACATTGTTTCTGGCACTGCGTATTTCGCAGACCACAAGCGATTTGAGACACTAAAACTCACGGATATTAAATTGGAATCCTTGGTGTGATGTGGAAAATAGGTGCTTTCATTCTCCTTGTCTGGGGATGTTCTCTGAACGTTTCCCAATGGCAGTGGATGTCTGAGTTACAAATGTAACAGACAAGCCAGGACAGTGAATGATGGCTGATCCAGGAGAGTTTTAATATCTCCTGTTTTAAATATATGAGATGTTTTAAATATACTGTACATCTACAGTTGTGTAGATTCAGGTTGTAGATTCAATCTACAGTTAGCATATACTGTAAATGTGAGGTGCTTTGTAATTAAAATTTCATGATTAAACTTTTAGATTACCAAAGGTGGTAAACAGTGTTGCTGGGAGTGTGGGAATTGAGACTGTTGTAAAAAGTAAGGTAATATATGTAAAGAAGGAAACTGGGAAAACAGAAATTACTGTATGTATGGCCAAGCTAAAAATATGTTGTCATTTCAGGCCAAATTTCTCTTGATCATATCATAAGCTGGCACCTTTCCCTCTAGTTTGGCAGTGCACTTAGAAAGCCTTCCATACAATGAAAACTCAGCAAAAGGCACCTCTGAGGGAAAGGCCAGTCTACACCAGGCCTTCATTGCACTGACCTTGCCAATGGGTTGTGAAATTAGACACAGCATGTGGTCTGTCTGGGCCCCTGTGTGGTCCAGGCTTAAAGAGACAGGCCTCTGCTTGTTTGATGATGGGGAGCGAACGGATGCTATGTGGGTCTACTGCATGTACAGTGTACAGTATATACAGTATATACTGTATACCCGGGTAGTTCGTTATAGTCATGAAAATGGCAATGTTGCTTTCTTAACATGGGAAGCAGCTTTAGAGTGGAACCTGTTCAGTCGTCCAGTTCCCGAGGAGAAAGTGAACAGCTGGATTCACTGCTGCACAGGTTCATATTGGCCAGGATGACAATGGCAACGGACAGAATGAGCTTTTTGGAATGTTAAATGTGCTTACTTCCTATTTAGTAAATCTTATAAAAACGAATTGGAAGTTTGTGTATGTTATTTAATGCTACATTAAATTTTATGATGTTAATGAGTCTGAAGTTACATGAGTTTCTTTTAATTTGTTAAATAAATGTACATAGCATTTCAAGAGCAGTCATGCAGGGACCCATAAGCTACACAAAGTGCTTTTACTGTAATGATTATAAAACTAGATATTGATACTCTACATCTTATTAAAGTTCAAAGGGACTTTCTTGCAAGAAAATCATGCAGAGTGCACTCATATTACAAACTAATAAGCAAATTGCAGGAGATAATCTTCTTAAGATGCTTTTTTCTCTTTGTTCTTTGCTACTGAATAAATTAAGAAATACAAATGTTAATTAATCACGGAGGTTGGAAAAATTAATAAATAAACACAGATGGAAAATTTATATTCAAACGGGTGTTGCCAATTAATTTTATACTTGACCCATTAATCATCAGATTAAATTGACAACAACAGGGAATTGAAATATGAAATTTAAATTATTTTTTGATAGGGACAGTCATAAATTTGAATGCACTGAAGCACATGGAGCATTATTCTGCTTCACTGCTAAACTGGTTTATAAAAGGCATCTGTTTTTATTTATATTCACACATTATAGAGATTGAGAAGAATAAAGCAAGTGCTTTGTAAAAGAAAATCACTAGCACCATCTCCATAATCTTTACTTCAGTGAGCTTCACCCAAGTGAGAAAATGAGAATTATAACCTGCCAGGCATCAATGACAAAGTGAAATGGAAAAACTGAGGGTTAATAACAGTGATACCTCGCAAAAAAAATGTGCTGGCCAATTTAACACACCTTCAGTCAAGGTCACTCCTTTGAAGCTGATTATTCTTAGCAATTTGCAGGTGAAGACACTTTATTTTGATTTCATGGTTAACCTAAATCACGAAAATGATCATTTTGATTTAACATTCTGGATTATCTTTCCAGGTAATGAGCGAGTCACAGGCCCAGGCTATTTTTAAGATGGTTACATCTTACAACAGAAGAGCTTCTCGTTTACCTGGGGGCCCTGTTAGTGATCCAGGTGCAATAAGGAGAGCAGCACAGAATTTCTACAGAAGGCTAACTGGTGCTCCTTTCCTTTCTTTTCTTAAGGGATCATTAGTGATAAACCTCAAGCAGGGATTTGAATCTGTCACCTTCATTTAGTCTTCCCTGCTGTTTAAGTGACATTTCTGGAGTTTTATTTTGCTCTTAGTGGCTAGTGATAATTTCATTTATGTGAGTGTAATTTAATTAACTCTCTCCCTTGTGATATTTTTCAAAATACACTCTTTCTTATGTTCAGCTCATTCTGGGTACAGATGTGCTACTACTGTACCTTGGGAGCACACAAGCTGTTTTCTCTGATATTTAAAGTGACTTTGGTTGGAGCCGAGAAAGATGAGGCTTCCCTCTGGGTGTGCAAACTACTGTATTCAGCGAAAGAAACTCTTCTTCAGAATTCTCTCCTGTGCCCTGTTCTTCCATGCAGTAGTTTCTCATACTGTATAGTCTTGACATGAAACTCGAATTCTCGTAAGTGCGCACGGACGTTCAGTATGAATAAAAATGCAGGCGAAACCACCATACAGTATACAGTGTACATGTGTATAGGGCATCCAGATTGCTGACCTGGTAGAGTGTTGTCCTCGTGATGCGAAGGTACAGTACTGTATCGGGTTCGGTCCACTCCTGGCCAGTGCGCTGCGTAACTATTCTATTCCTTCTCATTAGGACTGACCGTGGTCACGATTGTCATTTATATATAGCTAGAAAAACATTGGCTGCCAAAAGGTGTCAAAGGCATCCTCATACACGTGAGTTGAAGAACAGGCAAAATGACAGAAGGATATTGGACCCATCTTGAGTGCAGGTAGCCAAGTCCTCTCCAGTCTGATCCCGTCCCCCAGTGGAGAACCTCAGAGGTCCTGTCCGCCGGGGGGGAAGGGCAGTTCTTATCACTGGCCTTCCCTTGTCCCTACGAGATTGTGAAAGATGCTTTTCTGACTCCAGAGCTGGTCCTGTCTCTCCACAGCTGTTTCAGCAGGGCATCAGACTTCACTGCAGGTCTGTCACTTCGTTAACTGCAGTATCTTATCCTACACTTGAAAACAGAAACATTTTAATTACTCAGAAACTGTACTGTCCTATCTATTTTAAAATGCATTCAAAATATTAATTATAGTGGAGTGCAAATGTCAGCATTATCGTGTGACATTTTTTTAGTGATAATGGTACACTGTACTATGTGAAGACTTTTTGGTGAAGAACCATTTTCTGGAGTAAATCTGAGCATATACATAAAAGTGATAAATTTCAGGAAGGATACCTTAAACTTTAGTTGCTTGTTAGGTAAGGTAAAAGATATCGTTATTTGTTGCAAATGATACATTAATAAAAAGAAAATGTGGGGACGTTATCATGAATGTACGTGAATCACAAAAACCTGAAACAAAAGCTTGACAAACTGCAGAAAACCAGTAATCAAAGTAAAATAACTTACTGTATAAGAAAGTCCTTCATGGCTTTTTTAATGTCCAGTGTAGAAATAGAGTAAAATTGTGCAACACCTAACAGAAACAATGCTACAGAAGTCTGAAAAATATCCCAGAAGTTATAAGAATGCTTGCTTTGTAGAATTAGTTGATTTGTAGGGAGTCAATATACGAAATGCACATGAATGTATTTCTAAAATCTGTCAACCACAGTTGACTCCTTTTAACTGCCAGAGGGAATCTGTGCTTTTGATTAGGATTTAAGAAATGATACAGGTTTTGAAAATTAGAAAGAGTGGTTTTTAAAGAATGCCAGGTATTGATATAAAAAAAGCAAAGCATATTTTACTTGTATTAAAGAAAACATTACAGGAGACTAACAATTGGATGATTATTGTATTTGTTAATGTTACTTTCATGAAATACATTATTTGCTACCTGTGTTCACACTCCACAGTGCTGAAGCCTAAAAGTAAAAATAAAAGCCTTTGCTTCTGATTCTGCATTTTTAATACAGGCTTATGTTGAACCTAATCATTTCTTTCTCAATGGGCAAAAAACTGAAAGCATTTATCTGACAACAGTAATTGCACTACTTCTGCATCAATTATTGTGGAAATTCATTTTCATACTGTGGGAATTATGTTTGCATGTAAGATTTAATTGGAAACAGTTGTGCCTGGCAATTTAGCATGTCTATGCACGAAGGTTATGAAAAGCTCTAAATGTTCTGTTTATTAAAACTATTGCTTTTTTTCTAAAACCTTTTCGTGGTGAAGCACTTTTCATTATATGGATCCAGTTGTGCCTTTCAAGTGGAAGGTTTAATCCAATTTCTCAGTTCCTTTTAATTTCAGTGTAATTTTCTGGACTGTCAATAAGAAAAAAATATTGAAGGTGTTTAAAATCAATAAATCAATCCTTTTTAATTTTACTGAGCTCCTTTCCATTGAGGGAAACATCCCAGAGATTGTTATATTCATGTTACAATTAGACACAGTGAAACTATATTCGAGGACTACAAGATATATAGTTGCTGCAGTAAAGTCAGAAACAAATGACCTGAACCTACAGTATAAAGAATTCAGTAATGATCTTTTCAGAATTCAAGCGTTATTAATGAAATTTCCAAGACTTTGGACAAAAAGTAGATGTTGACAAAAGTAAACCTAGTTTACCAAGTGGGCTGAGTGTTTTGTTTTTCTGCAGATAGATGCTGTGAAAGAAAACCCATAGCAGCTACAGAAAAAAGTTTTATCTTATCTGTGTTGTAGAGGAACGATTGTGGTTTGAACAACTGTTGTCAAAGAATCCAAAATATCAGCTAGTTGGTCACAAAGACACGAGTGGGAGTAAGATTTTAGACAAAAAAAGCGTAAAGACAGGATTTAGAGTAAAGTGTTATGACACAGGAGCCTGAAAGAGAAAAATCTGAAGTGTAATGCATTTATGTGAGATGAAAATAAAGTTCTAGGTAAAGTCCATCATTAGAAAGTGAAAGAGACAGGTCGGGTCTTGTCATGCTAAAGTTAAACAGTTAACCTAAAGTAAAAATTTTATATTATACAGTATACTGTATATCTGCTCACACCTGAAGAAGGCTTCAGAGCCGAAACATGTTTTCTCTCTTCTCTTTTCAGCATGGAATAAACCTATCACTTGGTCCTTTGCAGACTACGCATGCCACCTGAATTATTATAGATCTGTATTTTTTAAATATGTTGGTTATGCACTCTTGATAACTCTTAAGATTATGTACGTCAATGGGATATTAAACTACTTAAGTCTATACCAATATTATATTGTTTGATGTTCTGTTAATTGGCTCAGGAATATTTTGCTTTTGGTTTTGTATGGAAAGGGACTGTGAGAAGTTAGAGTTCTTTATACTGAACTCTAGGACTGGGGGCTCATGACCCTGGTGTAGATTTTGCCCTTTTTAGTATTGTAAAACATTAAATAGAAATTCCAAAGAGTCATCTGAACTGTTTCTAATAGGAACTGCTGTTCTGCTAGATTTGAACTTAGTTCACTTTTATGTGTGAAAACTATTTTAAAAACTAAATGGGGAGTCAGGGCATTTCCAGATAAAAAAGTCAACTTTGTATCATGTAACCTGCTTGTGATGATAATACAACAGGTGTTCTCAGAGCCCTTGCATGCTCATTGGTCAGAGCAACATGGCTCTGTTTGTTTTTTCTACTTGAGGGTTATAAAATTGGTTGATGATGAGATTCATTGAGATGCTTAGGGATCCCATCCAAAGGACAAATGCCGTATTTTAAATTAACACAATATTATTTCTTCAAATAAATTTATTTAGCATTAAAAAATATCAATTAGCCTTTGCTCAGCGGTATCGGTTTTGGTTACATTTGCTCAGTAGTTTTCAAAGCCTGCCACTTGTCCTGGCTAAATTTAGATTCTGCCTCAGCAGGATGGATTATACAGTAGAAGGAGACATGATATCTAGAAGGGAAATTACTTTGGCTTAATTAAGTACATAACTCACTGCTCATGCAGCACCTACTGTATAGGTAGAACATTTCCAGGCTCAAATGAGGTACTTTGAAGGTCATCATACACACATAAAATGTAATGTACTCTTGCCAAAAAGATGGAGACAAGTGTCAGTTGACTCAGGAGGCTCCATTACAGTATGTTTACCTTTCAGAGCAAAGTCTGTTAATGGCGCTTGAGAGAAATAGACAGGTAAAACAGTTGCGATTTTTTACGGTCTCACAAATAAACACGGAAAGGTGACCATACATAAAATGAGGTTATGTAGAATCTTGAAACGTTGTTCATTCGTGTTGGGTATTTCAACTTGGGTGTTTCTCAGCTAAAACTTTATGTTTGACTGGTTTTGCAAAAAAAAAACATCCATAAAGCTAAATAACTTGCAATCATCTGATGAGCCAGCTGTTTATTTTGTGCTGCCTGAGGAATGGCTGAGGGGTGATGTGTGATTCAGAATGGAAGAACAGAACGGAGGGATGAATTAGAATTGTAGGTGCATAAATATTAAAAAAAGTCAAGCTACTAAACTAGCATGGTATTTGGATGCATGGACATAAGAAATAGCGAATTATCCCAGTGCAGAAGGGTTTTGAAATTCTGTAGGCAAACCTATATGTTATTTAGGATGTAAAATGCCTTCTTCAGCACAGTATCCCAGTCATAATGGTGTGTGAGAAATGCAGTATTTGGAAGACAAAACTTCAGCTCACTGCAGCTTTACAGCCATGTAGCCCAGTCCGTTCAGATCTCCAAAGCTGAGCCAGGCTGGGCCAAGTCTGTACTGGGACGCGGGACCTCCGGGGAGCACAAGGCTGCTGCTGTAGCTTGCGTTGATGGACCAGTAGGTGGCGCTTGTCCCTCTGGAACAGAATTTCCAAATCAACCCCCAGTATGGTGATTGGAGAGAGCGTGCTGTGGGCAGAGTCATCCTTCATATGAGCTATTACACTGGGGTCTCGACTGCTTAGTCATTACAGCTCCCACGTCACAGTTTGTAACAGTTAAGGGTCGATGGCCTCCTTCTATATGTATAGTGCTTCAGGATCCTTTGGGATGACAAGTGCTATATCAGTGCAATTAATTATAATTTATAAGTACCGGTGGTAAGATGGCGTTTTACTCACAGAAGCCCTAAGAGTGTTCAGTGAAATCTTTGGCTAGTAATTCTGTAGCCCGCTTTGCTGTGGAAACACCTCCATTCGGTCTTGCTGTTGTCCCCAGCTGAGGCAAGTTTAACATGTTGAAAGGACTGCCATTTTGGCGAAAAGTAAGTTTACAGCACACACATACTGTAGCACAGTGGACAGCCAGAGGAAATATTGTGTTAATTTGGAACCCTGAGGGCATTACCAGCACTTCATCACCCATATTTCAAAGAATCGTGAAGAAATATTTACAGTGGAGGTGCATAACCTTCCTGTGTGAGGGAGGTTTCCAAGCTCTCGAGTGCTCCGCTCAACCAGCTCTGTGCCGGCCGGGGCAAATTAAGCATGGATTACAGGGCTTTTAGCAGGTGATAACTTTCGGAGACCCACTCCTCTATTACACAGACAATATGCTGGTGTCTGTCAAGAGTGAGGAAGCTCATGAAGGAAGAAGGTCTTCCAGCAGAGACTCTGCTTGTTTTGCATGCGGTGCACCAGAATTCTGAATCTGGAGTAAGTATCTGCGTCTATGACAACAAGCTAGGAATACGCTACATGAGTAAACATACCTATTTTATCATTAGGTGGTCTAAAGTTCATCAAATACTAATGCAGTGCTGCCATCAGCAATCAGAAGGACTCCTGTTTGTTTGCAGCTGCCTTGCCAGTGCTCATGACAAGATGTGTTTCTTGCACTGTTGTACAGTACACATCCACACACACTTTCTAGGCTGAAAACTATTTTCCTTTAAAAACACTGTGCATTTTTCTAGATTTCCTGCATGCACTTTTTGCCCTCTTTTTGTAGTTTTACATGCTGTGCATCTGTTTGCTTACACAATTCGGTATGCCAAGCCCCAGCTCGCTAGGTAGAGCATCAGTTTTTTATCTTTCCATCTTCGCAGTATTTTTTTTTTTGCTGTTCGTTGTGCCAGAACATTTGGGTTTTTGGGTAGCTTTAGCACACAGATTTGCGCTTGCAGCTTTTAGAGATAGGGTGTTCTGTTCCTGTATTGTGTTTCAGCATGCTTAACCAAGGTAAATATTGTCCCGGTTCCTTGTCCAGAGTGAAGGGCAGTCAGCTGAAATGCGAATTTCATTTCAAATAGTGCGAATACTTTTTGTCGTAAAATTTCATGTTTTAGGAAGGTAGATTTTCGTTAGTGCGACAGAATATGGAGATTTCTTTTAATCATGTAAGGCATATTAGTGACATTTTACAATCCTTAAATATACAAGGACTGAGGAAATGACGCTGGCCAGCAGCCTCACTGGTGGGAAAACGGTTAACAGAGTGAAGAGAGAGATGAAGGGGGAGAGGCACAGGAAGGACAAAGCCTTATGGAAAATGGCGTTGTGGTTCTTTTGCAGTACGTAATACAGCTACCAGCTCTCCGCTAGGCAACAACAGGAGATCGCTGTTTGGGAAAAAATACCTTATTTCGAAATTATCCATCCTAAAACGGAGCATTGCTTTTTCGAGATGTTTTTTCGCGTGCCACTTGTGCAGGGGAATGCAAAATCCAACTGCTTTACCTGGCACAATTCAGAAATTTGTGAGCTTCTAAAAATCCTGCAGCCCAGATGCTGTCAAATATTTTTGTAAGGAGACTACGGAGTAACTGAAAGGGCTTTTGCCTTTTCCAGAGAAAGAAAGATAGAGCAAAGCCATCTTGAGGTGCATTTTAATTGACCTTGGCAGAATTTGGTACTGGTGTGCAAAGTATCTTGTGACATAAAATGTAAATATTTTTAATTGTCCTAGAAATTCAAGAGCCAATCTGATTAGTTTATTGATAGGTTAAAATGCGTCGTTAATTTTATACATATATAAACGCCTTTTGCAGTTTGTATAGTGTTTTGTCTAGCTATTTGCATGGCATTGCATTGTATGCTACTAGACAACAGGGCTGCTGTGTCATTGCAGGTAAGATCATGTCTAGGTGTCAGTGAAGGTTAAAAGGCAGAAGCAGGAGCCCCTTGGTAAAGTGGAATGTTTGCTGTGCAATAACACAGTGAGTCCCGCAGAGTTTACGAGTTAGATCTGTAGTTTTAGGCACGGGTTGTGTATATTCAATTTACTTTTTATTCTGTTAAAGTTGCGCACGATTGTCTAGGAGAGGGTGATGCCTGGTTTTTTTTTCTGAATTAATCGGAAGTGGGAGCAGAAAAACGGCAGGCTGATCCAGGCTAAGAGAAGGGTTAGTTTAGTTTTCCAGAGGGTTAACATTTTCCAAATTACTGGGATGCTAGATTGAAAGTGAAGGGCGAGCTCCTTGGCGA
Organism: Atractosteus spatula; assembly: GCF_055471065.1. NCBI lineage: Eukaryota > Metazoa > Chordata > Actinopteri > Semionotiformes > Lepisosteidae > Atractosteus > Atractosteus spatula. The sequence continues at coordinate 73,227,228 of NC_142709.1, read as the reverse complement.
GGGGAAAGTGTGAGAGAGCGGCCCTAATGCGGAATCTCATTAAAGCAACTGTCAGGATTCTTCTATTTTACCATCACCTCGCTTATTCCGTAAGAGCTAAACTGTCGTTTCGAGTGAGTGTGCCGCCAAAGAGGCATTTACAAATAAATGAAAAATGTCACAATTGATTTCACTCCTCCAGGAGTACAGCGTGTCAGCTTTGTCACAAACTGTCTTTGTTGTTCTCTCTCTCTTGCAGGTCTTGCAGCCGGACGGGGTCGATAGTTTTTGACGGTTTTGGGGCCTTCTTCATTTGACCCAGGGTAAGCCCCCCCGACAGTGACCTTCCGCGAATATTGCTGTAAGGGTTTTCTCTCTTTCTTTGGAAAAAAAAAAAAGAAATGCTATTCTTCTGACCAGGAAGTCTCAAAAACCAGAAAGAAATAAGCCAAAGAAAGACGTGGATAAAATGGCGAGGCGTGGAGGCAGCACTTCCCTGTACGGCGAGCACATGGAGATTTTAACCCTTGCGATGCAGTTTGCCTTAAATGCCCTGCTACCTTCCAGAGCACAAGTTAAAGAAACAGCGTTCTTTTATGTCTCTGCTAGCAAAGGATTTTAGAAAAGTCCGGGATCTGAGGGAAAGCGATTGAAACGGGTGCATTGGTCTAATCTTTCCGACGATGAAACCTCTGGACCGGTACTCTAGTGCCTTTAATGCACAGGAGTGTAGGGTCCAGTGTGGTCTCGAATTCCCACAGAATATAGGTCTGTGTTACAACCAGAGGACACGGAACACGAAATCCAAAGTCCCAGTGTTTAGAAAAATGGTCTCGGATTGTCATGAATGCGCTAACCCCAATACTTTGAAATTTCGTTACATACAGTAGAATCGGAATGTTTCGTCTTATTTTTTTTTAACGGCGTTTTTCTTTGGTTTTGGTCATTTCTAAGGATTTCTTTTTCGTTTCTGTCCCTTGCTGCTATTCTGCTTTGTAGATGTATAAGTTGCCAGTACTAGAAAAAGAAAAACTCCGGGTTTCCCAATATTGTGAAGTGTGCTATATTATTGTATTTTGGTGGGTTTTACGCAGTACATTTCCAAGTTGTATAAATATGGCTGTTTTGAAATACAGGAAAGGTAATCATCCATTTAATTCAGATCTCCAAATTACCAGAGAGTACTGAAAACAATATTATTCAGCTCAGTCTCTTACCAACAACAATAATCAGTAATCTCGAATCACATGTATCCTTTGTGCTTAGTACACGCATCAGTATGTAAACCTCTCTAGCTCTGATAGTTTTTTACTTCATTAAATTAAACTATGTTAAAAAAGAAACCCAGCTTCTTAAACATTACAGGAATCATTTCATTAGAAGAAACACATCATTTCACCAGAAAAAGTTAAACACCAGTATTTCCTTTTAATTTGCATTAAAAACCATTCAAGAATTCCAGTCCTAACACTTTTCTTTTTTTCTGCCTCAAAAAATTGTCTGTTACACCACAAAAATGTTAATGACAAAATGAGGAATGTTTTGAAATTTTAAATTTATGACTTCAAGAAAATTGTTTTTAAGAAATTGGCAGTTAAATGAATTATCACAGACATACAGCTGGTTGGTTAAAAAGATGTATGATCAGGGAAAGAAAGCAATCTTAAGAAATCTCTTTTTCATACTTACTGTAATATGTTTATACTGTATACTGTAGATGTACTGTAGTCGATCCCCTCTTATATGTAAAGCACTTGTAAGTTCTTTAATTAATTAAATGTTAAAAGACATTAAGAATGAAAATGATCCTGAAATTTGGAAAGTTGCTAATGTGAACTTGAATGATTCAGACCTAAAGAATATGTAGTGGTCTACCAATATGCAGCAACAGAGGTGTAGTAACCGATGGCCTCTGCCAAAAGCAACTGTTAGCCTCCTGCTGTAGGTGAAAGGTTTTGTGATGAAGCACTCGTACAGTATTCTCATCATTGCAAAGCTACAGCCTCAATCTTGTGTAACTCATTAACTAACCTGTACTCAGCAGTGCACCCATACTTCATCTGCAGCTGTTGTGTTTAACTTTTACACGAAACCTGCTTGCTAGTAGTGTTGTTCCGTGTGCTAGTTAGCACCTATTGTTAGCTGACACTGCAAAGCTGTGTGAACTGAACCTCCACTGAAATCACTGGAATATGAGATTGATCAAGAACACAGGCTTTAAACCTTCGTCTCTGGATGTTCTTGTCTGCCCGTTGCCCTAAGAGATATACCTTACTTCCTTCATCCTCGCACCACAGTGTGTTCCTTAAGATATTTTCAGAGGTTTGTAAGCCTGACAAACACTCGCCAGTAACCTGTTTTTTTTTTTCAGAGAAGCTGAGGGTGTACAGTATAGCCTGGCTTCAGAAGCATTTCTGACCAATACTGTTGGAAATTGTAACCAATGCTGAGAACTCTGAAGATACATCTGTAGCCACAGATCATTTCGCTTCGCAGCTTATACCGTCGCCAATAGGAAAATACTGGGACGCTTTTCATATTGTTATCGAAGGATTTTTAGGGCTCTACACCATGGTGAAAAACACAAAAATGATTTTATAACTTCAAATAAACTACATGTTGTTTTCCAACATCATGTTCGGAAGAAAAAAAAAGCACAATAAAATATACTTTCCATGATTCTCGTAAGCTGTCTAATGCTAGATTTTAGATTCTAAAGTTTTATAATTATTTCCAGAAACCAAGAAGGATGCTTTACTCTGAGCAAGTACCCTTTGAAATCACCCTGCCTGTTTTCAAAGTATTAGATTGTTTAAAACACAAAATAGTATTAAAATCTTTCAGTGTTACTGAACTGTACTTTCATAATTTGCTTCTTAATCTTTACCGTGGCTAACTAGGCATAAAATAACGTTACACCACATTTTATACACAGGGTATGTTAGTAATTTGTATTTGAGAACCTAACCAATGAACAAGAAAGCCTGTATTAGTTCAGACAACCTTCATTCATTTTGTTTTACCAGCCGAGCAGTCTAACAGCAGCATCACATTGTCTGATCTGTAAAGTTGTTCATCAGTAAAGCCTGTAATTTGTTTTTATTCAGTTTTTAAACATACGGTAGCTGTAAACTGAACATCATAGAAAGAATAAAGTTTAAGACTAATAACCTAAAGAAGGAAATAGAAAAAAGACAGATTTAATTAAGCTTATTGACCTACCTAAGCTTCCCAAGCATATGGCTTCTCTAGTAGACTTCAAGAACCACAGAACTCTGCCTGAATTATGTATGAGTGAACTATCCATTTCCACTCTGAGTGTTTGTCCTATAGCTTAAAAGCCAAAGGGCAACAACTTCTGAGGCTGTCTGAGAAAAAGTGAGGGGAAGCAAAGCTTGAATGCAGTGTAAAAAAATAAAAAAAATACCAGGGCGTGAAGAGGAACTGGTATGATGTTTGTACATTTAAAGCCTGTTAATGATGCATGGCATTCACCAAGGAAACCAAGAACTATAGCCCTCAGTGCTGAAAGGAGCAGTGGAACACCTGGTGTGACCTCTACAGTCTTATAGGCTAAAGTGATAGAAGAATGAATGGCTTTAGCAAAAAAGGCAGTGTGGTTACTCTGTGCTCTGGAGCTGCTTTAAATGAGCCGACATTGCGGCATGTTTTCTGAGTTCCCATGTTGGTCCGATTGTGCACAGTACCTTTCTTACTTGTCACGCTGCTAGGAACACCACCGGTCAGAAATAATTGTTCTTTCTTCGCCCAAGGAAGGAAAACGCAACAAAATTAAAAAAACAAAACAGCTGTACATAAGAAATGGCCATAGGAAGGATCTTGGAACTGTTGTATGACCTTTTTGCAGTTTTATTTAAAATATGATGCATCAGCATCATACAAATGATGGCGGTGAAGGTTTTGGCACTATATTTACCATAGGCAAGGGTTTGGTGAAGGCAGCTTTATCTGAAAAGCTCAATTCAACATTTAAGGTCTTAAACATTAGGGATGCTTGGGTTTTGAAAAAATGCCATCCAAAGTGTAGTCATATTTGAGCAGATCTCCAGTACCTGCAGTGGAATGAGTCGAGATTTATGTGGAATATTAAACTGGATTGTTGCATGTTCCTTTTTTCAAGGTCATTGTTGAAATATTTCAAATAACATAGTTATAAATGTAAATAAACCTTCTGAATGCATGACACTATAGGAATAAATGCTGTTGTTATTGCTGGTGACAGACAACATTGATCTTATTGATATTAAATGTCATATGCAATAGGCCTATGCATTAAATTAAGATAACTAAATTGATAAGGGAGGCAGTATGTAATATTTTTTATTGTTATTGTTTTGGATTTCAGTCACTATTTCAGAATGTCATATGCTGTACTGCTGCACAGCTCATCGGTGGAGAAATGCATTCCTCACCGAGAAGTGGCAGAAAACAGACAAGAGGGCTAACCAAGAAACCCATTCGGTAATAACGTTTGAAAAAACTGCCATAATAACACTGAAAATATTCAAATCAGCCTCCCAGTGAAAAAATAATGGATATTTAAAACACACACACAAAACGTTCTGATGTAATGATAGGGGCTAATATAGCAGAATAGCATTCCACACCAACAGCAGTCCTCTCATATTATAAATGCTTCATGAGAATGATGAGAAGGGTTTGTAAAAAATAATCATTTTGCCTCCATAACACTGTTTTGTTTCCATGTGTCTTGGAAATTCTTCGGTGGTCATGGGTGAGGTAATGGCAAATCGCTGCTTTTCAGGACAGTTTCCTGTCTTTCTTGACATTATCAGCTCTCACCATTACTGAAAACAGATATCGTGCTGTTTCATTTCTTCGTGTAATGTTCACTTTCTGTAACTAGCCTAACCCAGCAAGCAAAATTTTCAAGACAGGATACACCCTGGACGGGATTTATTTATCTGTTTTGAACATGGTTAAGTAATGAAGCACTGCTTAAATAATGAACCCAGGGGCGCTGGCTGTTCAAATAAAAACAAGACTGTAGTAAGGTTACAGATGAGCAGAGGGCATTACTAGTTATTACTGCAAGGGTTAATGTATTTATTTATTCATGAACGTTATTGGACCTAGACTTGTCTTACTGTATGTGTTAAGTTAACTCTGAATTACTGATCTGGCAGTCAGCGGTAGTCTGACTTGCTGCCTTCTGCCTCGTTCCTGATTTTGCCTTGTTTGTGCTCACAATGGTAGCTGAGACAGCAGTTTAATGTTGGCGGTGATGGCTTATTGACCACTGTGAAATCTTTTGTGGGCTGGTCAGGAAACACTGTCCATTTTCAAAGTGGCGTAGTTGATAACATCTCCAAGGCGCATAATCCTGGATGAGATTTTATCTGTCCTATGAGTGTTTGTAAGTCTCCAGAATGGGAGAAGTCTGTATTGTTACCATTCTTCTTCAAGGCTGAAACACTGTAAATTGTAGCAGACAATTTTTTAACTTTAGCACAGATAGACCTTGTTACTCTGTCGTCAGACATTAACACAGAGTTGAAGAGATTTCCATGGACTTCATGCTGAAGTAAGAGTAATTCAGCATTCACGCAGGCTGACTCAGACATTTCTCAAGGCACTTCAGGAAACTGTACAGAGGCCAACCATGCACGAGTTTAGCCAAAAACATGCAGCAATTGTAAAAGCAATAACCATCTTAGACTTCAGTTCGGTCTTCTTTTGCACATGGATATAGAAATATTGTTGACAATACATAACCACATGGCAGCAGAAAGTGTGAGCTCATATCTCGGAGAGCCACAGACAGTGAAATCAGGAAGCTTCTGAAAAAAAGATGAGCTTTATTTTAATAGATTCATTGAAGAAGCAGACACTCTGGCCATGAGAGGTTGCTGCTGAGAACAAGACGATTCTTGCCCAAGAAGTGTGAACAAAAAAACATTGACAGGAAGATTGAATCTCCTATTTGTTATTGAGGACTTTAGACTTAAACTGGTACAGTACACGTAGTTTCAAACTTGCAAATGATGTTATGCATGTGAAAGACTGTTATGAAAGCATTTTTCACTGTTTGACAAGCCAATATATCAGCGCAATAATCTTTGTGACAAAGGTTAGCTTTGCATTAAAATTCATGTGACATTTTAGCTGAGGTGCAGGAAGAGCCCGTTCTACAGGTGGACTCGCCAGGCGCCACTCCAGCAGACCCTTATCTGGCCTAGCATGACAAATAATTCTGCTCAGCCTGTCGCCGATGACAGCTGAGACTTTTTGCTTAGATACCTTGACGGTACTCGTATTAAACAGCAAGAGCCATTCGCTCCATTAAGTTTTTGTAAAATGAACTGTCTGCTACTTGCTGTTTCGTCGGTACTGGCAGCAGTTCTGAGCTAATCTTCTGAAGCCAGTGGGATGTTTGAGAGCGGACCTGCGCACGCCTGACAGGTAGTGGAGTCGTGTAAGGCACAGCAGAGTGTCTCGGCTCGCAGTCTGTGGCTGAGGAGGAGGGGGTGAAGATCTGATTTGCGTGGCCCTCATGAAACATCACACATCATTGAGATGAACTTTTCACTAGATGGTTAAAAGGCAGATCCGAAAGATCTGTGGGTATTTTCGTTTGAGGATGTTTTGGTCCCTGAAACAACTGTAAGTTCAGAATGATGTTTTTGAACTTGCCCAGCTGTCATTGGTTACACAAGGCAACTTAAGGCAACTTTTATCCCTTGCAGAAGCATCCTGCTGTCGATGCTCTGGAGAAACCTAGTGATACTCAGTATGTCGGCAGTTTGTATCCAACGATACTTGTCAACCTGTTGCATTGTTGCATGCCCAGTGATGATGTCACAGGCAACAGATTGCTGGGATTCCTTTTTGCCAGCACATTGACTCATGTAACTGACTCAGGCTGCAGTGCACCACCCCAATTTTTGGACTACTGTAGCTTACAAATTATACAAAGTCAGAGATAAAATGTGCAAAAGTTTGCTTTTCTAAAGTGTTTTTTTCTATAAACGTGCAGTTGACGTAAAGATTCTGACTTCAGCATGCTTGTACTTTCACTCTCCTTCATGCTTAGATACTACTGTAGAGGTAAAAGGCTCATTGTCTGATGCATTAGATACAGTGATCTGCAGGCATGCCGGGGCATTTCTGTTGCATTAGCACAAGTGTAGCCATTCTCTGAGCAAAGTGGGTAAATCAGATTCTCTGAGATAATTAAATGGACTTTGATGCAACAAAATTAAACCATCAATGTTGTATAGATCTGTTTAGCACCTTATGGGAATACCCATCTGCTTTATTTTATTTCTGCAATTATAACAATTAATTTACTTAAAAATATCTGTATAAGCAGTAAGCGCACATTTGCGTTCATTTTATTTCTCTAGGAATACTGTATAATACAGTCAGTGCAAGTAAACTGCAAGTGCAAATAAGCTTATATATCTTGGAAGATGATAATTCAGCAGAGCTGGAAATGAGGAAAATATTGTTTGTGACAAATCTGTTGAAACACACATCTGCATCTGCTTAAACCTGTACTCCAGCTTTCTTTACTGAATAAGCTTATACAACCTTTCTTTGGTTTTTCTTGTGTTAAAACAGTGATTGGGTTGTGATATGTGGTGTTTGCTGAGTTTCCAGCATGCTTGTGTTCTTGAGGAGGTCCTTGTTAGAAAACACTTTATTCATTACAGAATGCAGACAGGTGGCTGTACAGTCACTGCAGCAGATGGAAGGCTTTGCTTTTTAAATGTGTGCATTTAACACACTAGGGTCTCTTTACAAAGGAAGGCTTAAGTCTGGCCTCTGGGTTTTATCCCAATTTGTGAGGCAGTGGGATTCAGAGCAGCAGACTGAGCTCCGAGAGGTTTTGTTTTGAAGAAAGGCGATTATTAGATGCTAAGAGGATTTACTGACCAGGAAGATAATTTAGGATAAGTCCTTGCTTTCTAAGCAGTGAGAAAGGAGAGGGGAAAACTAGAATAGAAGTTGATGTTGGATCGTTTACAGTAAGGTTAAAGGGATTAGGTTAGTATGTTTCTTAAGGGATGAGGTAACTACATCCTGTAATCTACCCTTTTAATTTTTAGAATGGAAGACGGCAGTCACTTCAAGTTCAGGTGATGAGTCCTTTGTGTGAGTGAAAAAGTCGTAGCTCAGGGTTGACTGCTGTATACTGCACCTTCCTTGCACGTGGATACATTGACTGGCTAGGCTTTATCTTGATTTATCTGCTGTTCTCACCTGACCTATCAATGATACAGTATATCACTGAGGGAAGTTCAGAAAAGTCTGGTGGGGAAATAGTTTTCTGCTCACAGCGTATTATTGTCACTTTTACCTCAAAGGTACTGTACTTGCACTTGAAAAGCGATTCATTTTAGAAGAAGTACCCTACATTGCAGTGTTTATGTAAATTAAGCTTCATATTTGACTGAGCATGTTTTACTTCTTCTTATTAAGTTTTATAAAACATAACTTATTATTTTAAAACAGGTGTATAATTTATGTTCATCCCTTGGTCTGGAATGCCAGACTGCACAGGCTCTTACCTCCTGCAGGGATGGTTCTGTGTTCCACTGGGGCACTGCTTCTATTCCCTCTGCACAGATTTGAATCTGACAGCTCTTCAGGGTATCCGTGCCACTCCTGTAGTGTGAGGTTAACATCACATAACCTCCGCTGCATTCGGACCTGTCTGCTGTTCAGCTTAGTCTTCTCACAGCTGAAATCTCTGTCTAGCATGGAGAGCAGGGATATAAAGCCTAATAGAATAGGATGAGCTCCTGGGAGGTTTGACTTGTGGTGAATTCATGAGATAATATACTAAAAGGAATTTAGCACTTGCACTATCTTGAGATATTACTGTCTTTGTTAGGGAACTAAACCGTAATTCCCTGGATTTCTCTCCTGTCATCTTGCCATTTAAAGCAAAGCTTACCATCCTGAGAGACTAATACACCTCTCTTTCTGTAGACCTTGTGAAAGAAAAAGAAGGCCCGTTTTGTGTCTGCCGTTTAAACCTTTGTGTAGAACACGCATAATATGATTGTGTCCTTGCTGCAGTCGTATTATTTGTGAGTTAAGAGCATTTGTTGTTTTTCGGAAGTGTAGCAGACGCCAGCTTTCCCTGATGTGGACAGCTGGCGGAGTCAGTGTCCAGCTCAGGGACCGCCGCCATGGACTTGTGCCCGAGGAGGAGATGTCCGACCGCACAACAGAAACCCCAGGAAAATCATTTCGGTCCACCAACCTCTTCCCGTGAGGTTCTTCCTTTGCTTCGCAAGGGTTTCTTCCGACTGGCTCAGACTGGGACCGCGGGCGTTACCGCTGCAGGATTGTTTCGATGGCATGACCGGCCACTGGACCAGAGATGGGATGAGGCCGTTGCAGGAATCGGAGAGGTCCTGCTGTTTCCTCGCGAGCTGCCCTCTCAGCCGACTGCACCACGCGGGGCTTCGTCTGCCGGAGTCTAGCGATTCCCCAGTTCCGCCCGCCCGAGTGTTACCACGGGGAACGTGCTCCTGGGCTCCTCAGGGTGCGATCGTGGCCACAGCAGATATTTCCTCTGGGCAGCAGCATCCCCTGCGTCCTGTGCTTTAGTACATTTATTCTGTCTGAGCCACCGTCTGCCACAAGAAGCCTCCCATTAGCGCAGGGGGCTAGGCACTTGACCCCTCGGTCTTCCGCTTTTGCACACTCGCGAGTTTTACCACCCTTAGGATTCCTCACTCGCAGGAAGAGCCATTTTAATATGTATACGAGTAAACCATCCACTGCCACCTGGGCCGTATTAAGATCAAAGTCAGGTGGGAACATGCATAGGTACATTATGTTTTTATTTGAAATGCATTACCCGCCTTGCTCAGCCAATATCTGAAATCTAAATTGAAAATCACCCCCAACAGGATTTAATTTAAAAGCTTTGAAGGTATTTATACAGTATGAGTCCACCTGGAATCACACCAGACTGGGTAGCTGGACCACAAGGGGGTATTATTTATGCAGCTCCTGTTGGTTTATAGATAAGGACCACCGCAGTTTAAAGACGGCAGCTTTAGAACTGTTAACCTTTCGACACACAGTAGGCAGAGGAGTGTAATAAATATGCTAACATAATTAAAATAATAGCCTGGTTAGATGCTCTTCCTCTGCCACCAAATTTACGGTGATAATAGGGTTCAGTTCATCAAAGACACAAGTGTCTAGGCTACCATGATGAAGATGATTATTATGTTATTTTAGATAACATCATGCATGCAAAGTGATGTCTTTGTTAACCACCCCTAATAAACAAGAAACTTTACTGTTTTTTTAAAGTGAATTGAGGTATTTAAAGTCTTAATTTTCACGATTGGCTGTAAAGTGTTTCATCAGTTCGTTGGGAGACATGAGGCGGAGAAAATGAAGGAGGAATAAGGGATGTTTAGGGTTGGAACCCTGTTCCTTTAACCCGACAAGCTGGGTGAGCCGAGTGGCCTTGTTTCGTCAACAAACTTTCTTTTGTCCAGTGTTGCACGTGAAGTTGTGTTTTGAACCCTGCGGGGTTTAGACAAGGATTAACACAAGAGGTTTCTCTCTGCTTAACCTGTCGCCTCTGCATCCTCTCTGACATTAACTTAATAACCTTTTAAAGGTTGTCATCTGATTTTTGATCAGAGAATCAGAAATTTATAGCTTAAAGTCACCCATTCACCAATGTTTTGTTTACTGTTTTCTGAAATTTTGTATTTTGTACTGAATTTAACACTACATGTGGAAGAAGTTAGTGAATATCTAGTCATCCATGCATTACCTGGACGTGATGGTGTGACTGCAGGGAAACAATTCAGTGGCACTAATTGACCAGGAAAGGGAAGCATGTCTTGGGGAGGTGGGAGTGATCCAGTGTGCACGCAGGAGGAGCACGCAAACTCCACACAGTCCAGAGTTTAACCCAGGACCCAAGAGCTGTGAGGCTGCAGTGCTAACCTCCACAGTACCGCACGGTCACACATCGGACTATTGAGTTAATAATGTACAAGCATGGCCACATGAATTTAACTCATCAGAGCGGGAACTGTACTTCTAGCACCCCTCCCTCTTCAGAGCCTCAGCTGGGTGCAAAAGCAGCTGAGCAGCATGGAGGCGCCTGGAGAGCAGCAGAGATGTTCTTGGAAACCTGATTGGCAGCCCAGATGAAGGAAAGCCTGTCCTCCCCTGGTGTGAGCCAAACCACGGGACTCAGGGCTCAGGGCTCAGGATTGAGGACTCGGGGGTCAGGACTCAGGACTTGGAGGTCAGGGGTTAGGACTCAGGACTCAGGGCTCAGGTTGGACTTGGAATCCAATTTTCAGGATTGTGATGAGCACGTAACATGTACAGTAGATTGCATAATGTCACCAGTGTTACAAGCAAATAATTGTAGTATCATATCCCTGGGTTTGCTATGTACCTTTATGTACAAGGCTTTTGTTTTATTTTGTTACCACATGAATTTTTTTACAAAATATTTTTCTTTCAAGATTCCCGGTGTACGTACTGTATCTAGCCCAAATACAAAGATCGCGGTTTGCAGTTTTCTCCATTTTCCCTTCAGAATGACAGAGTCTCTTGTTTTGTTTTGTTTTTGTGGTAAGCATTTTCATCATTTTAATTTGTTTTCATTTTACTTGCCAGAGGAGCTGTTGTGGTGTAGCTGCTGTGTTTAAAAGCTCCTGTTAGACTCAGCAGAAAAGCAGAGAAGTGTGCCTGTTAACAGAGAAATACTTTGCAATACTTTGTCACACAGCTCAAAATGTAATTGCTGTCATGGAAATGAGTTTAAAATTTACCCATTGAGGCTCAGATTTGAATAGAATTTTATCATTGTATTTTCACAGTGCCCCTCATAAATGAAAATCATTACAACAGGACTTAATGCAGTTCATCTCCCGTTCAGCAGATACAGAGGTTATTGGAGGCAGCATCACTTACTGTACATACTCGCTAACCCTCCCTAATCACTGGAGACAGTCACTTTGAGGTAAAGAGCTGCAGTTCATACTCTTGTCTGTGAGCTACAGTATCTTTTGCTTCTTACAAGTGGTACATTGACATTGCATTATACTCAAGTACATACAGTACAGTATATGGTATGCAATGTGAATGAAAATGTTTTTAAAAAACATTAGTTTTAAGTTTTAAGACGTTCTGTAAACCTTTGTTTTCATATTAGTTTTGACTGTCCGTTAGCGCATCTGTTTGTTCGTTGAAGTTGGATCAATGTGTAGTTGCTTCTCCCAGGAGTGGAGTGTGCTGTACCAGTGCTCTCAGAATTAGCTTTTGTTTTTGTGTTCTATTCCTTATCATACTTTATTATTGCTATCGAGTCTGTTTTGTGCTCTAACAGGTGAATGCTTTAATGCCACTTTAATGTCAATCCACTAGCAAACAGGACACAGTCCTATTACTTGAAACCAGTTTGTGCACATTTATTCACACAGAGCTGTATGGAAGGCAGGATATTCCAAGACAAGAACTGAGAATTAAAACAAGATGTTCCACAAATGCTGGGTCAAATCACTTAACACAAAATGATGAAAGTGTCCTGTATCTAAATATCATGGCTCAGAGTGTGCATCTTTCAGTGTCAAGGAAAAGAACGGCCAATTAACACAAACCGAAACTTGTAGCAAAGTGTATAGTCTATAAACATGTCTTCAAGAAAGTAGCCATACAGATATTGTTTTTTAATTTTTTGGTGAACAGAGACTGATATGTCCTTTATGAGTGTCAGAGAATGTACTGCATTTAAGTTGTGTATAAAAGCATATGTTTTCTATTAATAGATACAGTCCAAGTATTGCAATACATATCTCCATTCCTAGAGCATATGTTTTTAAAAAAGCATACTAATTGTATATTCCAAATAATTGCAAGGATTCTAACTAGAGACCTTCAATATTTACACATGACAAATAAGCAATACTTTGACATTGCACTGCAGTAGCAGTTTATGGAGGGCTTTTTCAAGGCTGAACTGTTCTTAATAGAATGAATCTTTGTGTTTTATAGGAACACACAACAGCAGATAGGAAAGAAAAAGCTGGAATTTTATAGTGGTCATGGTCGTTGCTAGGGAACAGTTTTGTAGCAGCCAATTAAAATGAGGCAGATGTGCTCATGGGATTCTGCGGTGCAATTCAGTATATGAAGACTGTCAGAATGAAATTATATCAGTATTAATGGTAGTTATTTAATTGTGTTTTACTTTTGATGTAATAGTAACAGCAAATACAGTGATTGTATTAGAAAGAGAAAAATAGTTTGTTAAGGATTGTTTTGTAGGACTATGATCTATTGAAAAAAAAACATTATTTGACTGTGGCTGCTCTTAATATTGCAACTTGTATATGCTAATTACATGTTTAAGAAAAGGTATTGTCACTATGAATAGAACTATAATCTACTCGGTTAGTTTATATTATACTGTATACAGAGTTGTCTGGAAGACCTTTTCAAGTAGTGCTGTGACCTAAGCTACAACACAAACAGTAAATGGTGAAGAATCATAATTTTGTCTTCTAGAATTGCTCCCCATGATAAATTGATTGTGTGGGATTGTGTTTTCTAGGAATGAAACCGACTGAGGCAATTAACTCAAAAACAGCTGTGAGACTCTGTGTTGAAACCAATTTACCCGGTAAGAGAGAAACAAGTTTCTGACACATCACTCCTGTTTTCAGGTGGTGCGTGTTGGCCCTTATTAAATGCAAAAAAAACATTTTCAATTATAATAGTAATTTTCATTTGATTGCATAATTGGAATAAACTGAAACTAATGCACAACAATATCAATGCATAAACACTCCCTGATTAATTATTTTCAGATACTCCTGTACAATTAGAGACAGATTAAATCAAAACCCCTGCACATTATAAAGAGTTTCTCCCATAGCACAGTAACTTTCCATTTAATACTGGCCTGAATCCTTAGAATCTTTGCATGCAGTTCTCAATGTCTATAGAAAGGTGGTTATCTCTAATATGAGCAGCATTAGTAAATGTTTTTTTTAAGAATATGAATTTGTACAGTTTGCTAAGTTTGATTTACAATAGTGTCAAAACACTGTAAGACATCAGAACCAAAGAAGTGTATTTTAAACTGAATTTGCACACCTTTCGATCAAGTATTTAGGCAGGCCTTTCCGATGGCATAAATATGTGCCGTGTTAAGTCCCTGCTTTTGACAGTCTCATTACCACACATTTTAATAGCTTAGTTTTGTGTTGATTCATGGCTTACAACTCCTTGAGATCAAATGAAATGGGCTACCAAATATTAATCACTAATGCAGTCCCCTGAAAAATTTAATTTCAGTATTAATTTAAAAGCTTCAGATTAAAAGACCCACATTGTTGATATCTTATTCAGTGTATAATCTGATGCAGATTCAATTCGTTGTTTGAGATGCTTTTTATTTTTTATAAAGGAAGTGCCTAGTCAAGTGTGATTGCTAAGACCTTTAGTTTATTAAGACCTGCCTTTCAAATGTTAATGTATTTGCAAGCTTCAGCCTTTTCTGTTTTCTTTTCCATTTTGCCTTAAAATATAATATTACATGTCTTTAATACACCAAACCGGTGAGCTTCCTTTATTGATTGTCTGGTATTTGAAGCTTAAGGGCTTCTGGTTGTAAGTTGTTCTCTGGAGGCTGTTTAATGGAAATGCATTACTAAGAATCACAAGCTGTTTCTTCATGATTGATAGTGTTGCTTACAATTTACAAGTCACTGTCCGGAGATAACACCCTGGATTGATGAAGTGCGGCAGATCTCCTGCTCTCCAAAGTGAAAATGAGGAGAAATGTTTATTGCTTAAGTCAACCAATTTAAATGAAATACAGAACGGAGTATGTTAGTTTTTTTAAAGTCCATTTGTGGAGATCGATCTCAACAGAATGTTCAGATCTAATTATTCTATTATTATGACATTTTTCTAAAATCTGATGCCACAGATACCCCCCTCCCCTGCCCCCTTTGCGCTGCCCTGAGTACACACTGCTGAGTGTCTGAGCCCTAGCAGAACTCTGGGAAAGGGCTGTGTGGCACCCATCTGCCAGAGTTGTTGAATGTGTATTCCAAACGTCGTTAGAGACCCAGAGATCTTCACATACAGTATCTGTATCTCTGACCATCCCATCCATGACAGTGATCTACCTTCTGGAAAACCTCATTGTTAAAATGAGTAAGCTGGATCTTACTTGGTCGGTTGGTTGATTACTTTTATAGCTACAGTATCTGTCAAATGACTGCATCGCAGTGCCAGGAATAGAAGTTGAACCAGGAGCATCAGAGTAGGTTGAACTGTTATCTGATACACATTAATGGCCAATGCATTAAAATCAGCTAAAAAGGTGTTGAGTCTTTTTGTATGTTAAACTGAAAATTAAATATTGAGAATTGTTAATATTTAACCTCAAAACATCTGGGTTTCAAATACTTGTATCTGTATCTGCTTACGACTGTGGGTGATTGTGGTAAGTGGACAAATTTTCAGTGGAAATAGACACTTGCTCGCCCCTGTTTTGAGAAGTGTGGTTTCATTAGAAGTCCGAAGAGTGTGTTATACTTGTAATGCACTATTGGCTTTGGAAATCAGGAAAATCCTTTAAATTAGCTAACCTTATTTCTGCTGCTACTTCACGGTCTGCAGTTCTCCCCCGATGGAGTTGTATGATAAACAGAGGATTATCACAAGTTTGTTTATCTTTTAAAGAATTATATTTTCTATGTCGCTATGTGAGATGTAATAAAAGTACCTTATTTCTGTGATGTTTCAATATAAACCTGTTGAAACAGGCAGGCCTACTGCTGACATAAGCTTACAGGTGCCTGTATTTCACATCGTTTTTAGTCTTCCAAAAGACTTTAATGGATCAACATAAGACTTGCAACTGTTTATTTTCTTGCGTGTTCCGAGATGAACAACAAATATTTCCTAGGCCAGCAGAGGCTTGGGGAAAGCTTTTCATTGCTTATTTGATAGGTTTGTGATCGTGAGAGCTGTTAAATAATTTCTGAGTGAAGCAGATTGTGGCGTGCTCTTCACCATCATCTATTCTGATGGAATGCTTTTTGAACGTCAATTAATGTATGCTTCACTGTTTGCCAAATTTAGAGGTAACAAAAGTGATACAGTGCATAAATATTGAATATTCCTAACCAAAAGGGAAAAAAAGAAGATCTGTCCTTTCTATATGTGCACTTTCTGTGTGTGCAAAACAACAGAAATGTTGTCAGCTTTCCTTTGATCCTGGTAAGGGCGTAAAATACATGTTTTTTTTAAATAAGGGGATATTGACTGACACCATCTGAACCACTCTGGGGCAGGAGAATAAAACTGCTTTTGGAGGCCAAGGAAATGTGCCCAGGCCCCATGGAGCAGAGGAATGAGCTGCAGTGTTATGTGGGCCTCCTGAAAGAATTCCGCCCCGCTTCTGATCACCAACCTGGTACCCTGTCTCCTTTTTTTGTAATCTTTCAGTTCCCGGGGAGACTCATTATAAAGCTCAGACTGCAGGAAGTAATTAATGCAGAAGGTTTTGATATTGGTTTTGATGCACCAGAGACGGGCAGTCAGCCCACTGGTGCGTGAAGACAAAGCTGTGAGTTGAGGATAGAAAGGAGGGCCTGTGGAGCCTGAATGCTGCCTCCACTTCTGAAACCCTGCACAGTGCGCGGACGACAGCCAGCATGCTTAGCTACTGTCTTCGAGAAACCGCAGGCTCTTTGAGATACTAGTTTTATGGGCAATGTATAAAATAAAGTTTATTATGGTTAGATTACCATCTGTCTGTCTATGTGCCCGTCAGTCTGTCTACCTGTCTGTGTTCCCGTTTATCTATCTGTCTCCCTGCCTGTTTATGTACTTGTTAACTGGCTGTATACCTGTCTATCGTCCTGTTTTTCTTTATTGATACAAACCTGGATGGTAACGTAAATGAAGACAATCTTCCCTACTCAGTGAAAGTCTGTTACTGCGCTGTTTTATTAAAGAAGCCTTTCTTTAATAAGACACAATATATACTTGTGTCTGGGAAAGCAACACACAAAAAGCCTGAAATGTGTAATAAAAATGTATAATACAGCTCATAAATACATGTGTTGGAAGTGATTATGTTATTTGGTATTAATTTTCACCCATTTATGACTGTAAGAAAATGAATATTCTAAAACATATTATGCAATAAAAAGGGAATTAGTATCTCTCAGAAATGTGGGCTTAATTGGTAGAAGACTGAGTAGTATTCCAAGAACAGCAAGTGTATTGCAGTGTATAATTAAAAAATACATAAAAAAGAATGAAAATCTCCAGGAAAGCAACTCTAGATTGACACATTGTTTCCAGGCTTCTTTTCATGTTCCAGGAATCTTTTTCCTACATGCTTGAAGCCTTGATTCAGAACTGGAAAGAAATCAGAGCAATACACTTTGTTTACAGACTCGTCTCCAATTGCTTTAAGAATTTCTGTTGTCTGGAAGCCGAGGTGATTTTTATCATCTTTGAATACACATTTCCACTTTGCCAGTTATATTTTATTTAAGATAATAGAGCATACAAATAATTTTGGAACACCACAAAATGTCCTCTTTTCACACAAACTATATTTACCTCCTATGGAATTTTGGGAAAACCGGAATGAATTTACCCAGCATTCGTTCTATATTTGGGATTGTTAAAATTGTTTCTTACAGAAAGACAGAGTAAAGCACCTGAATATTCCTGTGTATTATGTCTGTAGCCAGAGTGCATTACAAATTTGAGGACATTGTTTTAAAGTATTAGTGAAATTAGTTTTAAGGTTTTACAGTCTTACACTACAGATTCTAGATTTTCCTGGGAAGATGTTTTGAGTTATTAGAATATGATATTGTGCTCAGTCACCCACTTCTCAGATAGCATGAAGTGGTGAACTTCAATCAACTAGTGCTGTATTGTTCGTCTGTGCCAGGGAGTAAAATGACAATTTTGTGAAGATGACCAACATTGCTTTACCATATGAGGGTGAGACTTTACAGTATTTCAGTGTGATATACGGTATGAAATTGATGGCACAGATGGAACGTCAGAAGTAAAATTAGACAACTCGTTGTCTCCTCTCACAGTTTTTGAAGATAGGCTGTTACAGGTGGATCTCGTCTGCCCAGTAAGTCAACACTACAGAAGCAATGAGGTATTTCAGCAATTTGCACCCCAAACTCTGACCCCGCCCTCCCCAACTCCCCCCCCCCCTTAAAGACATGCAGCTCGTGTGATGCAGTTGGATCTGACCTCGAGCTGCAATTATATGCTTCATTGTAAGCCTTTCTCTTCAGATATTTTATAAAATATTAAAAAAGCTCTGTGTTAGAGGCTGAACTGAAATGAAAAGGAGACATATTATATATATATTTCATAATTCTTGCTCAGTTCCTCTCGTCTTGCGCGTTTAAGACCGGAGATGGCGCGAGGGGCTGCAGGAGCTGAAAGAGCCTATTAACTCCATATAGGCTGGAGCGCGAGGGACTGTCAATCACTGGGTCTGCCATTCCGCTGTTCTTTTAGAAATGAAAAAAAAAACAACAACTTTTTTATGTCAGTAGCTTGAGCAGAAAATTCCCCATTCCCTTTGAAATGTGCAGTGTCTAAGAAAAACAGATCCTTTTTTCCCAGGCCCCATGATACCAGCAGATGTAGGCTCACTAACTCAAATAGGAACATCCAGTGCCCCTGGGGTGTATACGTTGGACCGGGTCAGAGATGGCTGGAGGCGGTTAATGATGAAGAATAATATTTGTCATTTGCTACTAAGCGTGGTACCCAGAGGATGCAGATGGAGTAGTTGTATCAATTAATTGGTTTTGAAGTTGTACTGATGAGCTTTTTTGTTCTCCCTATTTGATACACTATCATAATGAAACAATATTTCTGTGCTTTTTCTCTTTGGTGCCCACAGGGACACTACACTGTAGCTCACATTATTAAATCCAATGATTTTCCCTACTTTCTCCTCCTCAAGGTCAGTGTTCTCCTTATATCACTACTTCTGGTCATACTTTAGAGGTGACCTTGAGCATTTATTACATTATTAATTTGACCAAAAATCACCAAAAGTTTGTATAATTCTTCATGCAAATGTCCAACTAGAAACCTGTTAGCAGTTTTAAATGCGTCCAAGAACATCTCAGCTTGTTATGTTTCATGATGGCCTGAAGTGGACAGAACTCTCAATTACACTTAAATTAGACTCAAAGTCTAATAGTGGTAGCATTCGGCACACTTCACCGATTGTTCTTGGAATGGTATTGATTTGTTAGTATGGAATTGCTGGGAATGTTGGATTTCCCTAGCAATATCATTGCTTAGAAGTCTAAAAAGTTCTCAATGACAAAATATTACAAAACTCAAAACGTGCTTGAATACAAGTTTTTATTTCCCATATACCTATTTAAAGATTGTTTGCAGACAAATTGCATTGAACAATCATTGGAGATCTTAACGGAATCCTTCTGATTTTCAGCCTATACTGTACGTTGAAAATCTGAATTGGATAAAAACGATAAAATTCATCTTACATCTTATGTTAGGTTCTACTGTAAAATTACTGTAAAAGAGCATATTAATAAATGGCATATCAAACATGTCCATATCTAAAGTGATCTGAACCATAACTAAGCCTCAAGGCAAATATTTAGGTGACTTTTACAACGATGCAACATTATCATGTAAGGTCATGAGAGGTCCTGGCCTGATCCCAGCAGATGCAGACACCAGCAGAGTCACAATAGGAGGTGCAGCTCAGTTTTCTTAGACTAGTTCCAAAACCAACACAATGTCTCACAATGTTTCAGTGTCCTGCTCACTTTCTTTGTGTTTATAGCCACAGATGTTGCCATTTATTAACATGCTCTTTCCTGTAGGATTTGCTGTCAGCTCATTCTTGGTTGGTAATTGGATATTACATTTCGAATTGTGGTCAACCTTACATCAAGACGTTCCAAGTGCCTTTGTCTTATATTCGTGAGTTTTTAAACAACCACAGTTGTGCTTTATTAACAATCTTCCGTGTATTTTTTAAGCTGTAATCCAGAGGAAGCAAAAAATCTGAAAATATAGTGCATGAAAGATTGGCAATGAAATATATATTTTTTATATTGATGCCTACATAATACATCCCTAGGTGCATGCTTTTCTTCTGCATTATCATAACTGGCTAGACAACTTGCAGTAAAATTCATTCTTCTTGGATTCTTGGGTTCAGTCATCATCATACGAAAACGTGCAAGTTTCAGCTAGACATTTTGTTTTGTCGAAGCTGACTGTGTGAAAAGGTTATGGAGTCTCCAGGGACATTAACCTGCATTTCAAGAGATACAGCAGAGCTCCGCTCGTGAGCGCGTCTGTGCATTGGCGGAGTGGAGACTTTATTCTGATGGCCTGCCTACAAGCTCACCTCATTTGGCAGGTTTGCATTCTGGTTCCAGCAGCAGGCTTTAGAGAGGAAAACTGAAAATAATCCTGCCATGACATTTAATTTTTAATGAGCTCAGCAATTTGAGGCAATGCTTTAACACATCTCTCGTGTAGCTGTTTTTAAACCTGTAATGTTGTTGCAGTTTTTTGCATTATTTATGCAGTTTATTATAACCATCATGTTGACTACTGTCCTATTCAAACCGCTTCTGCTTATTTTGGTACTTATCTGACACAAGAACAAAACCATGATCGTAGCTAGCCTTGGTAATGTGCTGAGGTAGCTCTGACAGGACTTGGCATGAATATTCAAGGTGTCAAATGAGCAGGATCCAGTTTTTTGTATGAGCTGCATTTATGTTAACAATTTTGTGTTCTTGATACAGACTGAAATCCTCCAACCTAAGTGAAAAATTTATATTATGTAAAAACCTAGAATTTTGCATGGGTGTGTGAAAATTAATTCATTGTTTGACCTCTAGAATAAATGAATAGTAATAAATGGTACTCTAGTGTTATTGAATACAGTCTGTGGTCAGTGCAACAGTACAGCATATGTTGAAATTGGAGAAGGAAAGCTGTTTTTGGCATTATTGTGTACAGAAGTTTTTACATTTCATCCACACATGAAATGGTCAGTTAAACACAGAGAACGTGTGAATGTGATAGTTTCCCTAAATATGTGCGGTGTGAATTTGAAAAAAAAGCACATTTTAAATGTTAACAGCCTGCATTATTTCTAGAAGGTTTGCTGCTTTTTCAAACAGCATTGATATGAGTAGGAATCATCACTGGAGTTGAATACTGTATGTTGTTTGTTGTGAAAACCCTTTGTCATGCGATAATGACGCCAACAGACCAGTCACCGGCGATTCCTGCACTCAGACACATTCATTGCCATGTGCAATTTTTATGTCAAGAGACGTCTGAGTGTGATGTGTGTGACAGGAAATAACCTACACAGCCCTTAAACGCAATACAAAATTGACACATGAACCGTGATCAACTTACTGCTGGAAGTGCTTAGTGCTTGTGTGCTCTCCTGTCATTCAGGGCGCCGATCAAGGACATGGGCCGTCACCTAGTACTAAAATAATGATATCTGGGAACGTGTGGTCCACCCACACATTGATACATTGCTGAACATTTAGTCAGCCATCTGGTGGCTCCTGTGAACCTAAACTTTGTTTAAACAGTTCCCACCTTAGGGCCGGGTCATCATGGCATTCAGCGAGTCTGAACGTGACCTGCCGAGCACCGCAGTGGCAGCACAAGCGCCGATTCTTGACTTGGGCAGATACGTGCAGTATTAACACATAAAGCATTAACACCAACCGACCCCACCTTTGCTGTTTTGAGTTGCTTTTTTGCAAATGAGCAAGAAGGTTCTGCCCAAGTACTGTCGGAGGACAGGTCTTTACAGATAGCAGGGTTGTCCACTGTCCGGGGTGGGCACTGGACTGTCAGTGCACGGAGCCCACGAGTGACCAGGACTGAATCCCAGCGGAGCGCTTACACACTGACTAGTCGAGCCATTTGCGGTTTCTGTTTGGAACCTGATTTTTAATTACTGAGTCGTCTTAACATTGCCTGAGAGTCGATGATTTCTGTCATTCACAGAAATTTAATCCCACCTAACAAAATAAAACAGCTCTCTCCCTCTCACTATGTACTGAGTAAAAACTTTAACAGCAATGATAATATTTAAAACTTTATGATATACTGCTCAGTAGCCTTAAAACATTTTTTTTTCATTTCGCCTGAAACAAATGAATACTGTAAATCATGCAGAACCCGCTGGTATTACTTCAAGAATTTCCGTATTGATATTGTACAGTGTCCTGTACTTCACCTTCCTGGAAAATAAAAATTCTGAGTGCTGACACACTCCTGCCTGAGACAGTTGTTGCCATTGCTTTAGGTAGAATGCGAAACAGTCATCATTTCAAACATTAAAATTATTGACAAACATATCAGTAACTGAGGAGGGCTGGGCTGTGTAGTGGCAGAGGAGTAGCATAATTTGTCTCATAGCAACATACACATTCCAATGCGAAGCAGGAATATAAATTTCTGTCAGAGCTGGTGACTCTGAATTGAACCTTTTCAGTATTGTAAATCATACCCTGTCATATCGGCTAAGCGGGTCACTGTGAAACGCCAAATATTTATTTGGATAATCTCAAGGTTCTGTAAATCTACAAGGAAAAGTTCAATAAACCCGGAATATTCTGACATGTATTTATTTCTAGACGTAGCAGAACAGAGCATGCCTGCTGTTTCACAGTCAGACAATTGCATTGTTCTGGGTTGACAGTGACGTGCAGTAAAATCGTGCAAGACTGGAGCTCTGACATGCATTCCTGTTTTGTTTTGACACCCCAGATGTCTTTGTTGTGTTCAGCCATTTGTTTTCAAGTAGACAGTATTTTGGAAGCACGAAGCTACTGAAACCTGAGCACAAATGTTTTGACACATTTTTTTGACGTGCAATCTTATTTTATCATATAACAGCAGCCTGCACTCCAGTTAATCAATTAGATTAGCAAACGAAAGGAAGCCATTCGGCACGTCTGACCTGTAGCTTTGTAGTTTTTTATTTTATGGATAAGGATGTCATGCAGCTGCTTCTTGAAAGAAGTCAGGCTTCAGACTTCAACACCATGACTGGACACCTTGTTTCCTACTCCCACAACCCTTTGTGCCAACAAGCACCTCCTGTACTCAAACGTAAATGCACAAGCACTTGCAGCAGAGTCATACTGCCCTGACCACTATGATGCTCTCACTATCACATACAGTGGTTTCGTGTTTATGCTGCAATGCTGGGTGCCAGTGGTATATGTTATGATGGGAAAATGAAATGACTAAGCAGCATGACAAAGCACAATGCGCATAGTGTGCAAAGCCATTTCCAGGTTTGCATTAGAGTACAGAGGATTTCTGTGGACAGCAAGAGCCTGAAAGCTGTGCTGGAATCATCCCACTCCTGCGCTGCTGGGTAGGCTGATAACCCTCAGTGTTTCTTTGTTCAGATGCTGATGGCAGATTTGCCATTATGATAATAGATCCCAAGCTGTGTTTTATGTATTTTCTTGTCCTTATTTGAATAATCCATATCGTTATTTTAAATTGTGCTTTAGTTTTAACACAACATGCAAGTGATCCTGTTGTGCTTTGCACTGTGTTCTCCTTCAGAACACTCAATGTTAAATACAAAGGGGGGGTGGTCTCTTTAAGTTCTCCCTTTGCAGACCTTGTATGCAGTTTTTTTTCTCTGCATTTACAGATTGTGGTCCATTGTAATATTGACTTATTAGTGCCACCTACTGAATCCATTGTCCCAAAATGTGCGGTGTTGCTTGGTGAAAGCAAGCTTGAATTGATATAAAAGGGAAAAGAAAAGCATTTGGAAAAAGGTATCCTTGGTGGTTCTGGCCTGTCCCCTCACTATAACTAGGCCACGTGTTAAATGTTAGAAAAGAACAGTTGCTATCCATGGCTTTTTACTGGAAAAGGTGAGGGAAAGACACTGTCTAAAATAACCAGGAAAGGTGCAGTAGTTGTGTAAGTGCTGTGTAGCTGAAAAGTGAAACTGCAGAACATTTTGCTGATTTGAAGCCTGATCCTTCTGCTCACATGAATTCACTTGTGTTCCTGCTTTCACTGGAGTACAAGTGTCTTAAATGTACATCAGTAGGAGGCTCCCAGTTCCTATTGATTTGTTTAGAAATGAATGCATATTAGGCTGTGAGTGTTTGTGTAAAGGGTAGAGATGACATTATTATCAGCGAGATCTCAGCGCTAAGAAGCAGCTAGTGTGTTGGTGCCAAGACCCTGTCACTTGGAAGCAGTGTGCTGTAACTGGGGACCAGGACAGGGTCCTCTTCACTTCCCTAGAAGAATCCCGCCTGGGACTGAGCAATCCCATGGAACAATAGCCCGTTTTCACATTTCCTTTCCCGCTGCTGTGTGGATTGGTCTGTTGCCAAATGAAAAGTGTATGCGCGCAGTCTGATCTGATCGATAAAATGGAACATTATCCTTCCCTGAGTATATTGTTAGAGCTACCGTTCGTTTGTATCCCAAATGAAAATGAAAACATCACATCTTAGCTGCTGCTTTGATTCCATTTTCTGTTGCACCGATAGAGGCGGATACTGTATATCATCATCGGCTTTCATGAGCCCACTTCCCTAAGCTTCTGTTCCCAGTGTTTCTCAGCCAGCTTACTCCTAGCATGCCTCTTGCTACTGTCCAGGAGTTCCTCTCCTGTGACTCACACAGGATGTCCTTTTTCTTGTAAGGATTCATTCTTCTTGCAGCATCTCTTTTACGTTGCCTTCCAGATGTCTTCATTCTCGCAGTCTTTCAGGAGCTATATGGATATGGATATGGATATGAATTCGAGGATGAAGCCTGCACTGTTCCTGTGGGTTGTCTTGGAGGTGTCTTGGAGGTGAAAAGAACACCTGCCTCTGGATCTCCTTGAGTAACTGCACATCTGTGCTCCCAGATCCCGCTGTCCATGTTCCTGCTCAGTATAGTGCAGCTGGGAAAGGATGTCTCTCATGACGTCAGAAATTAACAGTCTTTTTTTAAATTTAGAATTGCCTGTTTTTTTATTTTGTACTCACCCACTTTAGACTTGTTAGTTGCTCTAATCACATAATAAATCCTGTTCTCGGTTAACTAAAGATATGGCCAAGATGAAGACTAATGACTTCTGCACCACAGAAATCAAACTACTCTGAATGAGTGTAAATTACAGTACCAGTTTCCTAGCTTGTGTCCCAGGATGTATGACACTCAAGTCTGTGGCGAGAACATTTTCTTGTTTCTCCATGTTGTCCTTGTAGCATTGGTCCTTTATAAAGCAATCTTGATTGATGGGCAACTCTTGGATAAATTCTCAGAAAGCTCAGCTGGTGATATAAGATTTCCAGTTCTTAAACATATGACTGATGGATCTACTGTATGCACCTACATTTTGGTCTTAAAGCGCATATCTCCCAGGACCCTCCATGAGTACAGTGTAAAAGACGCACACAAAGGCGGTAAACAAAACTCATTTATTGATGCAGGCTTTATGATGTACAGTACAGATCAATCCAAAGTTTGTAGGTGTATCTTCCAAGGAAACAAAGATAAAACCTTTTCCTGTGTTGTTTGCTCATTGATGTAGGGCTGTACAGAGAGAGGCAGCCCTATTCTGTGTGTCAGTATACTTTATCCCTCACCATTTAACCACATGGCAGGGAGATTTGTATTCTACAGATCAAAAGAATTTTGTTGCTTTAAATGTAGTCTAGACTCAAGTCCTGGAGGTGAAACTCCTTCTTATTAGGATAGCACTCTAATCAACACCACTATGCTGGACCTGAAAATCAGCTTTGCAATTCATATTTTAGAAGCACAGGCGTCTCAAGGATGCCCTTGGGGTTTAAACCGTGGCTTAGTAAAACATCACTGAATCATTTGAAGTGTGCAATAAAAAATAAAATCTGGTTTATCTGACTATTGTGTTCATTTCTTGCCACGAAGGCCGACCTCTAGCTCCTAGCATAAGGGCTGTACTGAAAGCCCTGGAAAGGGTTTTGAGGTGAACAGTTACTGTACATGTCAGACTGCATTGTGCCCAGTGGATTTTGAAAACCAATGTAACAAAACAAGTAAATTACCAGGCCCAGCAAGAAAGGATCAATGCTTACTGTTCAGTCAGCTTTTGATGTTCTGTAACCACAGTAAACAGAAAACCCTGTTTTTACTTGTGGTTTTCCTCTCTCGTTAGAAAGTAATGCTCAATTAAAGCATGATCCTCTTACCTGAAGGCAAAGGGTTAGACACTGAACACATCTTCCAAAATGTATCACTGAATGTGCTGCTGCTTCAGTTCAGTTCACTTTATTGTCAGGTGCAAAAGTGCAGTGAAATGCTTATTTGCATGTGTGCTCCAACACAAAGACATTAAAGGAATCACCAAAAACATAAACACAGAACAGCAGCTGCAACAACAACAAGTTAAATAACATAACAGTACAACTTAAAAAAACCTCAGTGTGAGCCAGTGGTGGGGGTAGAGTTCAGCAATCTGACAGCTTGTGCTTCTTCGGGACTTGTACAATTATATACAGTGCATTTGTATTTCTGTGTCCTGTCGTGTGATTCTTTTTACTAAAGATTTTCATTGCTTGCCATGGGTTTCTTCTGGGGACAGACAAGGAAGAAAGCTCTTCCTTTTGAGCAAAAGAGGGGTTGTTTTTGTTGGAAAGATTTGTTTCCAGCTCATGAAAAAAAGATCCAAAGCAGAAGATCTGTCTAGAAAGCGTACTGCTGTGGGAAGAGACCAGTCCCCACCAAAGGCAAAATTAGAAAAAGGACAGTGTTAAAAAGTTGGCAATTCGTTTGTCCCCTCTCACCTTTCTCCTGCTGGCCTGGCAGCAGGTGCTCTCCAGGTAGAAATTGCAGAAAAAGTGTTCGAGCCACACCTCCTGAAGACCCCGGAGCCTGAGTGCGGACCCAGGCAGTGAGTCACGAGCTGCGAGCTGCGGGGAGGGCTGCTGACTCTGATCCTGGAAGCTCGTCGGGATAAGGAGGGGGCTGCATGCACGTGCTTTCAGCTAACACGATTTGGCGTCCCTACGGTTAAACACGGAGCAGAATTTTTTTTAAAAAGAGTAATGCGTTCAACGAGCAAATTGTTCTGACCTGGCAATAGGAAACACATGCAAGTGTGGATGCAGTAAAAGAAGTGTCATTCCTCCATTAATAAAATGCACAGCCACCGGGAGAGCTTAATTTGTGTTCCCCAACAAATGAAAAAATAAATAGGGAAAAGAATAGCTTACAAAAAGAACACTAAGAGCAGAAATGGTGTGTTGTGCCAGAGAGGGTATTAATTAAGCCAATGATCAGCTACTTAGTCACTTCATGCCATCTTGACTCTTGCCTGGGCCTCCTAAAACACATTTTCCCTTTGCCGAAGAGACTCGTTTTTCCTAATGCTTTAAACAAATGCGGCTTTGTTTGCTCTTTCCTCGATGTTTCTAAGAAGCTCTCTGTGGTCCTCAGTTGTCGATGGATTTTACCATGTAGCTATTGATCCGCTCCTAATTAAATGCATATTAGAGTGACAATAATGGAGCAGAAGAGCAGAGATGACAATATTATCACCTGGATCTTTACTCTGAAAGGGTTTTGAGTGCTGATGCCAAGGCACAGTGTTCCAGTAACGGATCTGTGCTCGTATTAACGGTGGCTGCCTTTTTAAAATTCTCTGTGATGATGCACTGGCTGTGTTAAGAAAATACAGGAAATTAAATTCATTGAAATTCCCAGCTCACAGGAAAGGCTTTATTCAACTAACTTATCATTTTTACTACATTTTAATTATATACTGTATATATATATAAAAAGACACACAAAAGTGACTTTTGTGCTCTAGTTCTTTGTGTGAGAGTGGGTAGTGATAAAACCTTTCTATTAAAAAACGTGCCACTAAAGTACAGCACTGTATGTCTGAGGAACTCTGCATTTGGAAATGGAATAAAGGAGAAAATGTTAGGACAATACAGTGGGTATGGTTTGAGTGTGCCTCCCTTTTGCCTCTAATGATTTGTGAGGAATCGAACAGCCAGTGTGGACTACAGACCTGTTGTCACATTCAAGAAGCCCTCAGCTCTGTCGTGACCGAGTGCTGGCGCGCTGGCGGCTCCTGGTCCTGGGTGCCACGCAGGGCTGCTGGGATCCTGCTCGTCCCTCCCAGAGACTCGCAAATCAGTCCGACCGGCTTCCTGCAGCGTTCTGCTCTGGGGGGAAGAGGGGTGGGGGTGCTTCCCAGTATGCCCAGTACTCGCCGTGGCATGACGGGGAAACAGACAAGTGGTGGGAGCCTACTGGCCTCCTCTCCCCCGACCTTCTCCGACGTCCTGAAGTTCCTTCATCCCAGGCTGATGTTTGTACTGCGCGAGTAGTTTAGGGGGAAAAAAAAGCCACTTCTAGACGAGAATCAAGCTGTCATTTTTCTCTGAGTGAAAAGTGTAGTAGAGTGACAGTAATGAATGACTATTAAATGTTACAAAAGTACTTGGTTTTCTTTTACGGCTGCCTTTTGTGCGAAAAGCTGCTTTGTTCCTTTTTATTATAATCTGTGAGAATCATGTTCTACCTGTGACAGATTACAGAAGTGTCAGATAGCTCCCCTGAGATTTGCTCCAGGGTGTTAATTCAGTAAGTAAGAATAATGGCTAATTAAAATATAATCTGTTTAAAAAAATCAGCTAAGTGGTAATTTAAAAGAGGTGCCTCTGAAGTAATACATAAAAAAAGAGACACAGTGATTTCTTTTGGAAAAAAAACATTTTTCATTTCTGCTTTAACTCCAGGTTTCTGCGGTAGAGTAGCTGGAAGGAGGAAGTGATGTCAGTTAATAGAAAAACAGGTTAGGTAAGTGCAGGTGAGTCAGGAGGACATATGGTAATTGTGCACACGAGAAAGCAGCTCTAGTGTTACACTTCGGCCGGAGAGACGGACCTGTTAGATAACTGATTCCCTTGTAAGTACAGTACTTTCTCGGAGGAAGGGGATTAAAAATGGGGGAGAAAGAAGGCTTTTATACAAATCCAGCTTTGCCAGGTAACTATCTGCATAGTTTGTCTTTATTTTTTTTTTTGGTTTCTGTCACAAACAGCACACAAGGCATTCTGCTTGAATGGGGCATATCTGTTGGGACTGCCTGCTCAAGTCTGGCCTCTGTCCTGCACATTGCCGTTGGTGGTGGAGTAGCTTTCTGGCAGCGACAAGTGTGAGGCAGGGTTCTTCCACTCCGTCTGTCACTCACTGGTTTTCTGTTAGCTCAGTGACTGAGAAGGCTAGCGAAAGACCGCTGGCAGTTTGAGCCTCTCCTCAGGACAAAACAGCTCCAGGATGCAGAAGCAGAAGCTCACTGCTCTTTTACTGAGTCATTGAAGTAAAGGCAGAAGATACGGCTTCAGTAGGGGCATGCTCACACTGAGAACGATTGATGCAGTGTCCTATCGAATGTCGACTGGACTACAGCAAATCCAGTGCTAGTTTGTGCCTGGCATTTAGGGAAGGAGCAAATTGCATTAAAATGATAATTACAATACAATTAGGATTTATCCTCTGTGCCTATTGCGTGAAACCGTGTATACATAAAGTAGTTTTAATGTTATTTGAATTTATTGTGGTCTTTAGGGAGCACCACAGAGTTACTCACAGGCTGACATTTTATTATGAATATACTACAGTACATAAATCTGAAATGCATTAAACAAGAATTAACCTTAATTTGATAACCATCCTGATGAATACTCAACAGGATGTTTCACATTTACATTTTCTTTCGTTCACCATACTGGGTGGGGGCAGTGTAGTGTAGTTAGGAAACCTGTATACTCATGACCGGCGGTTGTGGGTTTGAGTCCCTGCTGCAGACACTGCTGTTGAACTTTGAGAGAGGTACATTATCCCAGTGGCTCCAGTGAATGGGCACCAGCGTGTGCCGAAGGCAGAGTGTCATATCCAGGTGGGGGTCGTGTACTCAGTACACATTCTGGCTTGATGAGCTTGAGTACAGACATAACCTGTCTCAAGTACCAACTCGAATACAGAAGCATTCTGTTGCTGGCATGACAAGGTCACAGACTCTGTGTCCCACCCACCTTCAAGATGGATTTTTCCTCTCTTCCTCTACCATATTTTTAAAAACAATGTGCATCTCAAGGGAATCACGGTTCAAATTTCTTCACTTGAGCAACTGTGACTTTGTACATTAGAGATGTGTTCTAACAGGGCTCTCTGGCTTTGAAGAATACAACTGCAGTGTTTACCAGATCTGTAGTGTGAGCATTGAGTCTATTCTGAAAACATGCTGTGGCTTTATAGAATCAAGCACTTCATTGTTTCTATATGAAAACACAACAGAGAACCCTCTATGTATACAGTAAGCATTCTAAAGAGTCTTATTTGTTTTGGATTGTGGACTTTATTTTGGAGGCTCTCCTACCTATCATACAGTCTTAAGAGTTGGCATTCTACACAGCACATTAACACAACCAGCTGTCTGATACTATAGGTGGGACACGTGCAAGTTGGTCACTCCTTGGTCTTTATTTAGGATTCGGGTCACCTTGCCTGCACTTGTTAGATAGAAAAAAACATGCTGAAGTGTTTTCTCTGTGACCACAAGGTCAAAGGTGCTCACATCAGCTCCTGCTGGCTGCTGGCTCACAGCCTATGTCATTCAGAACTGCTCATGCTATTCTGAAATGTGTTCAAAGAGAGGGAAAGAAACAGTAATAGAATTACTGCCTGAACAATGTACAGTATCTCCAGTTTTATGCTTTCTAGCTTGTTTGAAAATTAGCCAGAGAATCTGACCCAGATCAGAGACTATACATCATAGAAAAAATGCATTTGGTTTTTAATGACACAGTCAAGACCAGTAACTTGACAACAGAGCTTTTTCTGCATCGTTAGCAGTTAGCATCTTATCTTTCATTGCTCAGAATGCTGGATCAAACTGGGTTTTAATCAGGCCTGTTGTACTGTATGTTACTGGTCATGAAACATTAACAAACTCTTCTTTAGCCTCTTCTTTTGGTGACTCAGTATAAAACATTATAAAATTGTTTCCCTTGCTTGTAAGGACATAATTAGCATCTTGAAAGTCTGTTCTAAATACTGTGCAGTCAGTGTCTACGTCTATGTCCTCAGTAGTGTTTACAGGGTCTTTTGTGTAAGCTCTGAATTTTTCCACTTTGCTTTAATTTTCTCACCATTGTAGAAAAAAACATTATTTTGAAATTTATTTCATGTAAATACCTTACTGATATGGAGATGTGGGGTACAGTATCTGTTGCCATCTGCTTAATCAGTAGAATATAAAGTATCCTACACGTTGTCCTGCTATTCTCCCCCGGCTAAAGTATTATTTGCTATGCCTATTTCTTTGTTGTAGTTTCAGTTGAAACTGGTCCTGTAAACTAACTTTTCTCTCTAAAGACACCTGAATAAAAACTAAGCTAATTCCTGTATCAAATACCTTTATGAACATTTAAGCTCTCAAACTCATCGAGCTTCTTGTTTATATTTCCTGTTGTTTCCACAGTTTCTCTGGAAAGCGTAGTGATTAACAGCATCCATATCTCTCAATGAATTTGAACAGTTTTAATGAAAAAATCCTTCTAAAGCATGGCTGTTTATAGAAAGTGCAGGAGTTAATACTTCTGAAAGAAAACAATATTTTTCACTTCTTTTCTTTTGCTTTTGAGAAACACAGAGATAAATAGAATGTTCCTCTATGTATTTTAAGCTTTTTTAGGCTTTCAAATAGATTTCCCTAAGCCTAACCAGTAATTGTGTCGTTTTTAATAACATGTATCAACCAGCAAAATTAAGATTTGTCTCAAGGGGCCTGCATTATGATCCACTGTTTTTCAAAGATTTGTGTTTAATGAAGGGTTTCTATGGTAATTATGTGATTTCCTACCGCCGCAAATATTTTCAGCAAATGTTCTGCCTTTATTGTTACAATCCTTGCTAATGCGAACAGTATCAAGGATAACAGATACTAAGTGAAGTGGCCTAATATCTAGGATATCTTCCTACAGCTTTTGTTAGTCATACAGATGGTGCTGTTCATCAACATGTGTAGATTCTTAGTCACAGATGCAAGGTGTTGGCACACAGAGGTGAGCCCATCCAAACAAACTCCTGTTCCTTCTGTATCTGTGCTTAGTCTAGCATTGCTGGGAGATATGTGGAGCATGCCTGAATACTACCAGAGACCTTAGTGATATTAAAATTCACATGCACAGCTCCTAGTGAGAGCACACGACAGATGGAGTAGGTTGTGAAGATCTTTACGATTGTCTTATTACTACATGAGTGGCAGGTATTGTTATCGACAGCTTATTTAGCTTAAAAAGAGAACAGCTGAAAATTGCCTCCTCTATGAAGTCAATACCGCTAAATATGAAATTCATGTAGAAGTTCCGTCTCTTTTTCCAGTTGTATATTACTCATAAAGCAATCCTTATTTCCTCATAAAATGTCATTGCATATTTTAAATTTCATGTCTCTATAAATACATAAAAGGATTTCTTTATGTGTTTGGGTTTCATAATACAATACTTGAAATAACCTGAGATGCAATTATCATAACAGTGATCTTATGTTTGTTGCACTGAGGCTCAGGGAAAGAAAGATATGCTCAGTAGCAGAGTTTATTAATATCCCAGCAATGAAATAACCGGGATGAAACTCATCTTTATACTAAAAAAGAGTTAGGCTTCATGGAAGGTGAATATCCAAATGCAGTTTTATAGAACATTCTTGATGCTTCTTGATGATGAAAATTACAACATACTGTATTGCGTTATTGTCAGTGTTTTCATCTGCTTTGTTTTGGGTAATTCTTGTTGACAGAAAAATACACTTCAAAATCAATTGCCACTTTAGCACCACAGTGTGTTTGTGAACCTTTGCATTTCCACATTAGTCTTGGGTGTTAAAAACAGGGTGACAGTGCTGAAGAGGAAGAAAAATCAATGTGTACAAGAGCATTTTCTTAGAAAGACAGGGTGCCAGATTACTCTAAAGGCAAAAACCTCTGTCTTTCTGAAAATCTGCTATTTTTTATTTTTTTCAGAGTGCTTTATTTTTTAAGAGTATGTTTTAGCAGAACTGTGAAAAGTCTAGTAATTAAGAACAATCGGAAGCACTTTCTATTGGGCGCGATTTTTAAGTCAGTCACTCACAGGAAATCTCAGGCTGTGTGAGTCATGGGCACAAGCTGATCCCTGATACACAGGCAAGGTGTTATTTCTTTCATATCAATATTTCATGGATTCAGTTCCAATCTGGGTAGAATCTTTGAAGTTACTTTGAGTTAAATCTTGCTAATGGATTAGTTTCCAGACCAACGGCTACTATGAATAATATAATTATACATTTTATTTTTTTTTGCTGGTTTCAAAATAATCAAGATTAAGATAAGATCACTTTATTAGCCATATACAATTTCTTGCATTAGGAATTTGTCTTTTTGTGTACCCCAACTTGCTCTCCATGAGACACACAGACAAGGAGAGAAGCTTGTGGTCAGAGCGCAGGGTCAGCCATTGTACAGCACCCCTGGAGCAGCTGGGGTTAAGGGCCTTGCTCAGGGGCCCAACGGAGTAGGATTCCTCTGCCGGCTGCGGGATTCGAACCAGCAACCTTCCAGCCACAGGCGCAGATCCTTAGCCACAGAGCCACTGCTCCACCCCATGGAACTACCGAATATCGCACATGCATTACAGTTAACATAATTAAAAAGAAATTGAAAATATATAATCAGCTAACTGGTCCAGAAAATCCTACAGCAATTGAACTAGGACTTTACCTCTTCACTTACAGTATAAAGAAACCCTCAAACTGTGATATACAGAAGGTATTAATGGTAAGAAAAATATTTACTGCTTTTAGGATTATAACATGAGTAGCTGATGAGATAGTGTTAAATATAAGTACAGTTTGTGTGTATGATACATTGACTGTTAATCTTAATTTGATCATTGTTGGATATTATTGTTTGACTTTCTTTCACACATTTCAGCCATCATACAGTAGTATTCCCATTATATACAGCATACAGTAGTTCCCCAGAAGCAAACAAAAAATAGCCAGATGAATTTTGCCTGAGTGCAAGGTACTGTAGCTCCTGGTTGGATGCTAATATATTGTTGATGCCAGTACTGAAGCAGAAGTCATCTCTGGGCAGATTTATTACTCTGTCAAGACAGTCAACATGTCTCAGTGTGACGGGCTTGATTACGAACCGAGGTAGGACACAGAAGGAGGGGAGTCAGAGGAAGAGTCAGAGAAATGGGCCAGATTGTCTCTGTGTGCTCAGCCACAGTGTGTAATGAACATGTGAAGATGGACCTACCAGTCTGCACAAGCTCACTGATTCTAGCAAGTCTAGATTTTAAAAGTGATTCTGTATGCCGAGCAATTATGTCATTCCTCACAGACATAAGTACATCACATATCTAAAAACATGAAAAAGTTTATCAAAATCCCTCAAGCTCTGCAGTGAAACTAGTTGCTCTTTAATAAAGCTGTCTTGTATACTGTTATTTTTCCTGTATCCTGTAGTGTTAGTTGTTGACACGCACTGCAAGAAATCTCTCTTTCATTTATTTGTGTCCTTTGGGATTCTGTCAGAATACATTTCTGTTGAGTTTAATTTTTGATCCTTTTTCATTTTATTTTTTTAGTTTTCTTTTTTGAGTTACTGTGTGTCGTTTTATTTGGGCATGTGTTGTAAATTTTAGAATAATTGTTTAATAAATGTGGAAATAAATCTGTTGTTTATCTGCCATTTTAAAGTTAATATGAAACATACTGTATGAGCTGGCAGCATGCTGGTGCAGTGGTTGGTATTGCTGCTTCGCAGTGATGGTCCCTGGGTTTAATTCCAGGGCTGGGTATTGTTTGCACAGAGTTTGCATGTTTTCACCGAGTCCGCGTGGGTTTCCTTCAGGAGCTCCGGTGTCCTCCTACAGTCCAAAAGCAGGTTAATTGGCTCCTTGGGAAATTGGCTCTGGTGTGAGTGTGTGTGTCTGTGTGTGCCTGTGATGGACTCGTGTCCTGTCTAGCTGGGGTGCTCCCTGCCTTGCGCCCGTTGCCTGCTGGGATAGGCTCTGGCTCCCCCGCGACCCCAAAGAAGTCAGAAGCACTTAGAAAATGGATGGATCTCACATATAAGACTGGGGAGCTTTTCGTACAGAATTCTAGTTCATGCATGCTGCACAATCATGTTGTAATGGCTATTGTGGCAAAACATTCACTGTTTTTTCAATGTGTTTTGATTTAAGGAAAACAGCATTTTCTGTGCTGCAGTTGTGTTGCCTTTTTCGGTACTTTTGTATATAGTTGTGTCGTGTACCAGTAGTTTTTCAGTACTGCTAAAAAATTCTATTCAATAATAAGTACAAATAGCAAAGTGGATTATTAGTTGTATTAAATTTCTGAAAGCATCTATTAAAAGAGAAAGCTTACTGTATACGGTAATGCATGCCACTTATTGAACTGAGCATTTTCCTGTTTCCAATCTAATTGCTCCATCTCTTACGCTGGAGATGCTTCTGAAATCAATAGACTAAGTTGGATTATTCTGAAGTTGTTAGTCTTTGCTGCATTACAGTGTGGAACATTGATTAACAGTGAATTACTGATGTTTCTGTATGTGGCAAAGCTCTGAGAAGCACTGGCATAATGACCCTTAAAATCATAACAAAGAAGAGATCAGATGCCTCCCAGCTTTCTAATTACCAAGGGTGTAAAGGTACGTGCTAATTGATGATCTCTGGTAATTAAAAATGGCAACATTTAGTAGAATAACCTCAAAAAGACCTCTCCATCACCCTCGGTCACAAGCTGGCTCCTGCCTTGATCTTGGTGTGAGCTGATGAAAGTCCAGCGGGGAAACATTGCTGAAAGAGTAAAGGTCACATCCTACTCCCCTTCTCCCCTGCCTGCTGCTACAGTACGCTGCTCGAGGTGCATTGAAGGGATCTCTGTGTGCTGGTGGGGCACGTTGGGATGTCAGATGAGTGCGCACCCAGATGGGTGTGGGCAGCCCGAGGAATCGAACACGCCGATGGCCCTGTAGCGCCCTGCTGGCCCCGCGGAAGTGTGGTCCCCCAGATGCTGGTCAAGGCCCACGAGATGGATCTCAAGGATGCTTTTGCATCTGTCATGGATCTCTAGAAACTCTTATAAAGGGGTTAGAAAGAGATTGCTAGTGTCAGGATTTCCTAAATGATATGATACAATCATGTCCTTGGTGCCGCCGGTCCTAAAAACACATTTCCTTTCCAGCTGTAGAATAAATCAGAAATCATATACTTTGTCAGCGTTCCTTTTCCTTATTACTGTAGCATGCTGCCCCCCGGCTGTCCCCTGACCCCGACCAGGATCATCCCCTCCGCCAGCGTGCCCTGTATAAGTCCCCTGAGCCCCCACCCTCTTCCAGCACATGGAGAGCTGAGGGGAGCCGCATCTCGCTCTCCTCGTCTCCTCCTAGGGAGCAGCACCTGCATCTCCGATCAAGAAGGGCAATCACCCCCTGCCGCCATGGAGCTGCAGACCCCCCTGCCTGCCCTGTGAAATATGCATATCTGCTCTCACGAGGCTTTATACTGAAGCCAGTTTCTAATTAAAAACTTATTTTAGATCCACGCTTCTGTATCTCTTACTGTATCCTCCCTTATCTATGTCTTCTGGAAGTGTGCTGTCTAGCACAGCAGTTTTGCACTCTGACCGTGGTTAGTTTCACCAGGGTGTCGCTGTAACTCGGTCTCCTGTGGTTTGAGCATGGCTCCTCTGTTCTGTATGACCTGGGACCGTGGGAATAGAAAACCGAAATACCGCAGTTCAGCACCGTAGTCCCCTGGGACGGTGTGCTGAGGCACAGTGAAGGCAATTAGAAACCGCGGGAGAACGACGGCAAAGGTGCGGAGATCAAATGGCAAATTTACCAGGGTAAACTTTCATGAGGGACATTTTATTATTAATGTTCTCTCTGGAGCTTTATGGAATAAGAAAAAACTAGTCCCTAGTCTGAAAAAGAAAAACCGCTTCAAATCTCCTAACAGGTTAGAACGCGTTCTGGTGTTTTGTACTGTCCGACACGGCACCTCCTTCGACCGGTCCCCGCAGGGCATTGGTCGCGCATTTCGAGATCCCGGTCACGTCTGCGTGCTGCAGGCGAAGGAAGTGCTTCCCGCAGTGCTAGAGGAACAGGGCTCGGTGCGCTGAGCCCGACTCTGCCGCTGCAGGGGATTGTGGAGATCTCCGGTGGCTCGAGTGTGGTGCTGTGTGGCTCTGGGCTCACTGGCGACTGAGATCAGTTCCCAGCAGGGGCAGAGCAGAGCTGCACTCCTCACTCGTGTTGTGTACAGTTCTCCCCTGGTGCAGGACCGGGTCTTCTAGGAATAAGGGGAGGGCGCTGTGCGTGCTCGGAGCCCCTTGAGTGACCGGAACTGAATCCGGGCAGGAGCAGGGAGAGCCCCACTCCTCACAGTAGGATGGGATGAGACTCCTGTTTTCTTAACGGGCGGCAGTGCAGAGTAGTGGCTGAGGCTCTGGGCCCTGAACTCGGAGCCAGTGGGTTCTTCTTGCCAGTGCAGACGCTGGTGTTGAGCAGGATACTTCACTCTGATCGCTGTGGTCCACCTGGGTCTGAAAATGGGTCCATGCATTCCTGGGGTTCCTGGGGTTCAGCCCATCGGGGGAAGGGCTTGCTCTTTGTCCGCTTAATGCCACAGAAGCTGGGAACATTGATGACAGCTGACAAAAAATGAGCTAAAAAACATTAACAGTAGGGAAGACTTAAAATTATTTGTTTGGAGGTTTTCCGTATCCAGGCTGTTTCAGTTTGTCCTTTTTTGAACTAGAAAACAATACTGTATACAGTACTGAGCATCAAAATAAACCTACAGTATTACTGTGTTTATGCATGTATGTGTTTAGACAATTTCTGTACACAGATTGTTCGTGACTGACAGTGCTACAGTGTACTCAAGTCATTTTGACTGTTGCATAAGCACTAAATCACCTCATTAGTGAGAGAGTTGATTGGGCACAGGTAATGAGGTGATTTAATCTTTTAAATGTCAAGCCTAGTGAGACTTAAGTCATGAAAAGACACCAAAGGAATAAATATACCCCAGTTAT
The DNA here is from genome assembly GCF_055471065.1 of Atractosteus spatula. Taxonomy (NCBI): domain Eukaryota; kingdom Metazoa; phylum Chordata; class Actinopteri; order Semionotiformes; family Lepisosteidae; genus Atractosteus; species Atractosteus spatula. The sequence goes on along the minus strand of NC_142709.1, from coordinate 73,189,023 downwards.
CAAGAGAGCAGTGTCTTTGTGCTTTCACATACTGGAGGCTGGACTAATCCAGAGAAATGTCACTTGCTGTCTACAATATTGTGCAGATACAGCCAGCAGTGTCTAACATGGCAAGACACTACAGCCAGGCCCAGTCCATCAACGATAGGCCAAAATTTGGGAGCCCAGTTTCAGGGGTGGCAAGACAAGACAAGACGAATCGCTAAGATTAATGGGGAGTTTAAAGTGTGATGGTCTGGGTAGGTGCATCTAGTTGCCACAGGAATCCACTTGTAATGATTGATGGGAGCTTGACTGGACCACACTTCATTGATCATTGATCAGTCCTGGTACCTGACTTTCTGCCTTTCCTGTGGGCTCATGCTGAAGTGACAACATTGCAGCAAGGCGCGCTGCTCGTAGAACTGGATTTTTGCAAAAGTAGGTGGGATGTGACGATAATACTATGGATGCTCTGCTTGCCTGATTTGAGTCCCATTGAATATTTTTGCGATGAGCTGGAACAATGTGGGCCATCTAGGGCTCAGAGGCCAGTGAGCAGGGCTGTAAGAACATTAGAAAGGCCTCCTCATGTTTGTAACCTTTCAGCCCATCTGGCCTATTTGTTAGTAGCTTATTGATACTAGGATCTGATCAGGCTATCTCTTGAAGGACGTTAGCGTACCTGCTTCAGCCACACTGATGGGGAGCTTGCTCAGTACTCCCACAACCCTTTTGGATTGTCCATGCTTATGAGGCTCTACAAGAGCAAAGGGACAGATTTGCTCAAAACAGCTTCTGCAAGATGCTTCTGTAAAGCATGAATTCAGCTCTCTGGGTTATATTGCTTTCAATGGTGGTTACACTTGATACTAGCATGTGACTTTCACAGTCAGCCCTTGTATACCAGCCGTGTTGCTGACAAATGTTGATCACCATTAATTAATTAATTTACCTTTGTCATATCTGCTAAATAATATATCAGTGCATCTGTTGCAGAAAAAAAAATGTTGCCCTTGTATTGTGTATTGCAAGTGCAAGAGATGCATTTCTTTTGGTGCTCAGAATACTAAAAAACATTTTTTAGTGAGTCCATTTCTCATCAGATACAACTAATTAAATCTGAGTCTGGGCTTCAATAATATTAGATGGCTATATGTTTGAGGGTTGCTGCATGTCACTTTCCTAAATAATAATTATTGGATTTTGCCCTGAGGTTTAAAATGAATATTAGGTTGGTTACACTTCTTAATTGTGTCATAAACCCAGTGAGATAGATATTGATCCCAGCTTATGTTGCAGAACTTGATATAATTTTGAGCTTTATATTTTTAAGCAAAAGATGATATAATTACACACTGTGGTACTGACTGCTGCAGTGTAGAACTTTAGAAAATGATTTTATTTCAGTGGAATCCCTAGAGATCAAGAAGGTACAGGTTACAGTGAGAGATCTATAGCCTAGATTCTTTTTCTAGTTTCTGCAATGGGGGGAGTGATTGGGCCTTTATCCCTGAAGACATACAAAAAATCCTCCTAGGAATTTCTTATTTTTATTTTTTTTCATGATGTACAGTATATACTACCTTTATTTCAGTCTATTGGATTGAAACGTGCTGTTTTTCCAGGTATTTTTTGTGAAGTCTTGTAAATGAAATCTGACAATTTCACAAGTACTATCAGATGATTAAGATGTCTTAATTAGGAATGAGCTGGCAGTAAATATTGAATGTGTTATAATACATACTGTTAGGGCACTAATAAAACTGGTATTGATACTACATTTCACTGTTATTTGCTTGCTCTGCACCCTTTCATATTCTAACAATTCAGTGTTAACATTTTTTTTCTTGCTCAGCAAAATAAGCATTACGAAATTCTGCAATGGACTACACATCTGAATTTGCATGTACGTTGATCATGAATCTGAACGTGTAATTATATACGCGACTCACAGTGGACGTACATTGCAGTACAGTGTAGATCAGTTAACCAGGGCAGAAAAAGCAAGAGACAAGCAGCTTACATTTGATTAAAGTAAAAACAAATTGCGGAAGAGCCTCATTAAAGAATTGATGGTCGTTAGAATAGCTGAAAATGGAGCCAGAATATACTGTATAGTTTAAGTAGTCTGGGAGCTTCTAGCCTCTTTTATGAGCACTGAGGATCTGTCATAGGCTTTAAAACCGAGGAAGGGGAATAAAGCTCCCATCCCCTGCCTCTGACAGCATAAGAGATGTACACCTTTCAGAACTCTGCTTCAAAACAGACTGATTGAGTTTGAGGGGTCATGTTAATAATTTATAGAATGGGGATTACCTTCATCTGAGAAAGGAATTATTATGCTCTAGTGAATCCACCTTCCTTACAATCTCGGGATCTCAAGAGATTCTGAATGGTCTTTAAAAAGACCCTATCAGGTGAATTGTGAATGATTTTTAGATTCAGTGTGTGGAGGAATGGATTTATAACACCTTGGTTTCCTGCACTCATCTGTTGTGTGTTTAATGCCTCTTAGTACATAACAGCAAAATAAAAATGGTGAAATAACTGTAGATTGTGTAAGTAAACATTCATCATTTTATATATTTGTTGTTGCTATAAAATAATAGATAAAATAAATCACAGGCTAAACCGCTTTGATGAGTTAACACTTCATTTTCTGATCATTGATAAAGACAATAATAAAGACATAGGAATGCCGTTTGCTCTTGTGCACTTTTGTGTGGAGATATAATAGCTATTATTTCCATTCAGGGGACAGTTGAAACTTGCTTTATTATTAAACAGACGTCAAAGCTAAGAATCCTTTCCAGCAGAAAGTGTTTCTATTGTCTTTGCTGCCCGTTGTAGTGAAGTTAGAAGAATGGAGGTTTCATCTGTTGCATAGCATTTACAATTGCCTTCTTGTGTTTTTTTTTATTTTCAGCTCTGCTTCTCTTAGATTTTCTTTCTCTCATTCTCTCTCTACTTTAAACTCTTGTCTCTATTATGAAAAGTTTTTTGGAAGACTAGATGAGCGAAAGGAACAAAGTCCGTTAATGGGTCTTCATTTATTTGAGCGCCACCCCATTCAAACCAGAACATTAAAAGCAGGAATGCAGAGGAATATGACATTAATAAAAACCCCAATAAATTTGTCCAGGACTTTCTTTTAATGGTCAGAAATGAGAAAAGAGAAAAGATTAAGACTGGGTGAGCTACCGAAGCTGTAGCTGTAACAGTGTACCAGTTAGACAGGGAGTCTTGCAAATACGTCTCAGAAGAATACCTTGACAACAGTATTCTATATCTCCTTAAACTATGTTTTTTTTTCCTCCACTGCCTTAAACATGCCCATAATCCCACCTGTTTGGCTGGTGAATTTCAAGTGAATTGGACAAACTGCAGCAGAGAGATTCTCCTGACTCTGAGACTCTTCAGGGCTGCCCTGTATAATGTTCATGTAGCAGATGAGCCTGAAGAATGAGGGTAGAATCCCCTGTTGCTGTAGGTTCCTACAGCAAAAGCAAATTTAATACTGTACATAAAAATTGTCAATAATCAAGGAGTTCCGTCAAAGCGTACTTTCATGCTTAACGCCTTCAACTTGTTCAGCTGGTTTTCTAGTCCTGTGGCTTGTCCGCACGATGAGCTTGAGTACGTAGGAATCGTTGTGTGTGAGGGGAGTGTGAAAGGCCAGCACACTGGATGAGAAGGAGCCACAAAGCCACAGGGCAAAAGAGCAGAAAAAAACTGGACTAACAAGAAACAGCAAGCACTTCTCCAGGGGAATAATACATCAAGATTCTGACCTGTTTGCAAAACCCACAGTTGGCTGTTTAGGTATATTTTGGGATTGGATTAATCAATTTCCATTTCCCTTACTGCAAGCACTAATTAATTGAGTCGTAGAAAACTGCAACCCCAGCTTGTGAGTTATACTTCTCCAGAGCCAGTGTGGAGATGAAAATGAGCAGCAAGCTGTTTGCATTTCCCGGCAATGTGACAGCTATGGATTCACAGTTATGCAATCTTAAAATACACCATAGAGATGGGGAAGATCTCTTCAGGAAATGTGGACTTTTCATGATTTTAACACATTAGCACGAGCAGTTACAGTACATTTTCAAAAAGCAGAACAAACCAGAGATAAGAGCTGCTGCAAATAAAACTCCCTTGATTTGATTTTTTTACTCAGTAGCAAATTATTTTTTAAAAGGGAAAAAAAACCTCTAAATGAGACGTTCATTAACCTTCAGCAACCCTAATCACATTTCAGTGTCCAGAGTATTAGCAAGCAATTTGCATAATAACAGACGAATTGAAATAAATTGAAAATGAAGATGATTTAATTTAATAAATATTTATACAATTTTAAAAGAGAAAAGTAAGATATATAATTTTCTATCTACATTTTGTTATTATTTATTCTCTATTTTAAATGTGGAAACAGTGACTAATTTGAAAGCAGACAATTATTTAACATAGAAGAGAATAAAAATGTAATAAGAAGATATTTTGAATGGTATTTTTCACGCTATAAGAAACAAGGGGCTAAATGTGGTTAGGGGATTGCAACATTCATGTATCCCAGGAGCCCAGATCATTGTTTAGGTGAAGAGGAGCTGTGTGACGGGTCTACTGTGTCATGCGATGTGTGTGCAGGATTGGTACCTGTAACAGCGAGACAGGCAGGAACACAGCCTCACCAGGACACAGGAAGCTCCATTATGATGTGTGCAGACGTAAACCATGCTGTGGTGTGGCTCAGTTTTTCGCTCATCATTTAACATTCTGCTGTAATGGGTGATTTCATGCAACAGTAATTGATGATTTTGGATGTGTGCAGTGACGCAGCATACAGGGAAGTCTAATTCATCAGGGATGAATTATAAAATATGAATCATTTGTGACAGCTTTTCTGATTTACTAGTGCTCGCATGACAATTTGCTAGAACTAGTATTTATTACAGTGTTTAACCCCATAGAAAGAATGGCGCTGTGTCATTTCTGTTTCTCTGTAGTTGTAACAAGCCACAGTGTTTGTCACAGAGACAAGAGGAAGGGAAAACGGCCGTGACTCCACTGGAAGTAGGACAGTGCAGTGCCGAGAAATCACATGTGTCTCCTGCTGCATCAACAGCTTGACATGAAAGACTGGGAGGTGTTTTTTTTAGCATTCCTTAATCCATGGCAACAGCTTTATTTATTTATTATTATAATTATTATAATTATTATTATTATTATTATTATTATTATGAATCAAGCTTTACTAGAGTACAGTAATGCAGTGTTTTATGGAATCACGTACAGTGCTTTATACTGCTATAGATCCTAAACCAAAGTCAGTATTTAAATAAAAACAGACAGTATATACAGTACAGTATTCTTTTGTCTGGCAATGTTACAGAAGTACAACAAAACATCAGTCAGTGAACTCTTTTTCCAGTTTATGGCTTAGTTAGGTCACTTTAACCTTTCCAGTGCAAACACTCCTATAAATTATATGTAAAAAAAGTGTGTGCCTGTTTTCAGGAAGAAACTTAGCAGTGATAAGCTCATCCACACCCGAGAGTCGCTTCTGAATGCAGACTGGAGTGATTGGCACGCTGGTATTGAGAAATCTCTAACCCTCTTCAGGCTGTAACCCTTCAAAGGTGCAGGACAGTGGTGTTATCTCCCCAGAACACCTGCATCTGGCCTGCTTAAGCATTCAAGGGTTTGTGCAGCATTAATATGTGACAATACGATTTGTTGTGCTTTTATAGTGGCCATAGCCTTCAGACACAAACAGCACCTGGCACTGAGCCCATGTTCCTTCCTGTTCCTGTTCATACAGATCACTCTTCATCTGCTTTAATGCCATTTAAAAAAAAAGAAAAGTAAATACCCTTTAAACACAAAGAAACTACAAATGCCGAGCACATGGAGAGCCTGGACAGTGTGCGACCTGCTCTTTGTCATGCGCTGACATGTGACGGTACAGCTCAGCTTAGCCGAAATGTGTCCATCTGTAAAACCAGAACAGCACTGAAAGCAGGTTAATGCTACAATAATAACAACACATGAAACACTTGAAAAGACCGGAGGCATGTCGCCAGTGCTTTTTAATATTATATATTAAGTGGAAGGACACACCAGCTGCTCTCTCCCGGGCAGTCAGTAGAACGTACAGTTATCCATCATGTCATTCTGAGGTCAGACTCCACTCACACCACAGGAGGCCAGGAGAAGCATTTTGAAGATACGGTGTGGTAAAGGCCAACTTAAAGAAATGCAAAATCGGTATCTGCTCTTTGGAGGTTCCTTGACTGAATCAAATGGAAGAAGAAGCAGATTGAGACCCCAAACCGTCAGAATAAGAGCCTAAAGCAGGAGCCTGGAAGAGGAGTCAGCAAGACCAGATTGCGCAGAACCAGTACCTCCCTGCTCAACCAGGGAGATCCTATATGGATCATGCCAGTCACCTGTGTTAATGGAAACAATTATCTTCACCCTTGAGAGATAGTCAAAATTATTAATACTGTTTGTATACTGTTTGGGTAGTTATACCGTACATAGGGCCATTATTTCTTGATTTTTTGTTTAGTTTTATACATGCTTTGATATGTCTATATCCTTTTCCCCACAAGATGAGAATTATTTACCGTGTAAGCTAGGACTCTTCGTGGCAACCTCACGTGATATTTTACTTTTGGAGTTGTCCTGTTTTGTTGTATTTTGGGGCAAACGGTTGCGTCATTGACCGAGCCTGAGCAGACAGCAGGAAACTCTCAAGGGCTTTGTATCACAGCCATTTTGAGTTGAGACAGTGTCCTTATGATCTGATCAGAAAAATCAATGCAGAACACATGTTTATGAAGCTTTAAATAGTCATTAGGAATCCTATTTGATAGTCATTATCAAGCTGTCAAAGAGGTCTTTCAGTACTTGTATAGGATATTAAGCTGTAACACGTACCTGATTTAGATTCAGGGAAAACAGAGACCATCATTTCTGAAGCATTTTTTCAGATGATGCCACAAGGTGACACAAGTGTTGTGAAAGACTGCTAAACCGTTATTATTTTCACTGTATCTTTACCTTTAGCACTGCAGCACTTTAATATCCAATTACTGCAGGGTAACTCAGCATCGTCCTTGAACAGGAAGTCGTCTGATAAGACCAAAGCTTGACCAACGACAGGAACAGTTAGAATCTGTGTTACAGCCACAGCTTTTTTCAGCCATTGGATGTTGGGCCACGCTATAACGCAGCAAGTGCATAGCAAGAGAACCCAATCCAGCTTTAAGCAATCCAGCAAACACCATACTGAGCGCTGTATGGGGGTTAATGCATTGTCAACGAACGATATGAGACACGGAGGGGTAACTAATGTTTAGCAGATGCCACCACGTTGTTTCGCTCTCTCTCATGAAAATACCTCACAAAGTGCTTTAGTTCTTTGCCCATACAGGGAATGCTCCAGCCTTTGGGGTCTTCAGAGCGCCAGGCAAGTCATAGAAATCATATTCAACTTTTGAAAACAAGACACAATTGTGTTTTCTACAGTGTTAACGTTTTTACACTGTCACTTGTCTAAAGCCGAAGGGAGTGATCTTCAGTGTGAACAGGATGAAGGACAAGTCCCTCAGGATGCAGACATGCATTGAACGGATACTGCACCTTCCTCGTCGAGATGCTGTTTCTGTGTCTTTCGGGGTCCAGGCCAGGCCAGCCAGGATGTCTAACTTCAGTTGAGGTCCTGACCAGGGAGCTGGCCCTGACAGGGAGGGAGAGAGTGGGACTCCACCCTGCAGCAGCTCTGATGGGCTCTTCAGTGCCGCAACTGTAATTCTGTTGTGTCATGTGGATACCTCTCATCCTGAAGTCTTTACGATGACAAGGGATGTCTGGAAATGCTCCCTCCTCCGCTGATGTTTCCTGGGATGTTTTAAAGGCAGGTGGAATCTGCAAAAGTTCTTTGCAGCAACAAATAAACTATGAGGAGGATTTTAAAGGTTTTTGCTTGGAGGCTGAAATGTGAATCTGGTCTTCTGCAAGTAATTATAGAATAGTAAAACTAACTCAGAGATGGAAAAAAATGTTTTTCCAACATACTGTAAGTCCATATTAAATCCAGATCTAATCCTATCTTTCAGTTTCCAAATCTACATGACAAGTTTCTACTCTACTTCAAAATAAAAGTTTCCAGTAAGTTACATCAATTTGGAATTTGATATTAGAGTTGAAGTTTTGATTTTATCAGAGCATGAAAAAGAGAGAACATTTCTTGTCCTGGAGCATACTGTTTCTAGTTATGTATTACTGTACGAGTGCTTCATAGGAACCGGTTCGAACATGAAAAGCAAGTGAATCTGGTTACAGCAAGTGCAACCTGACGCTGGACGTGACACAGCGTGAGAATTATTTTGTACACATATCCTTTATAAGCACACTAACATAGTTACAGGATGTTGAGAGTACACTGTCACAGTTACTAGGTCTTGTTGTATCTAATTCATTAGACAACCTTCTCCGGTGCACTGAAAATATCAATGAATGAGCGACTTTTTATTGTGCACAAGTAGGATGGAAAGTCTTCACTATGGTAAGCAGGCAGTGAGTATAGTAAAGATGTATCAGCAGTATACTGTCTAGGCACTCCCAAAGTTATGTAATGCTGAGTGAATTCTTGCAGATTTGTTATATACTGTACGTCTCCAAAATTCATATGGTCATTTGAATTCCTTAGATAACTTCTGCTATTCAATCCATGCTTTTATTTACTGTATATTTTTCATCCAATTCGTTACGGCTTTTTTAATTTTATTGCAGAATGCAGTGTATTCATTCTGTTATAGGAATGCAGGAAAGGCCATGTGAGCTGTGCAGGGCATACAGTACATCAGGAGGGGAGCCTGCTGAAATGAAGGGCAGACTATTCACTGTGCATTTGGCTCACAAGTTGGATCTGAATTCTGTAAAACTCAACTTGCAGAAAGGTTTCTGGAATCGAAGTCTTGTGAAAGACCAGGATTCTCAGTACTGTTACTCGGGTACATGGATAAGGTTTAAGGTTACAAGTGATCATCTCTCAGCTTCAACTTCAATTTCTGTTTTTGTGTTTTTTATTACTCTGACTTGATTGCGGTGCACAACTAGCTTAGTGTACTGTATATTACACCACCAGCATTAAAAATAAAACATGAAGGTTTTCTGGGTCTATTAAGTCTGCTTGTTCATTCCATATTTCCTCAGTGTTGTAGATTTACTTGTGTTTTTGTCTTCTGAAATTCCGCTTCTGAAGTCGCAGCAGCACTGGGGCTTCTCTGAGGTTTCTGGTTTTGTTAATATTTGTTTGTTTGTTTCTTTTTGCTGAGTGGAAGAGAAAAGAGACTTTTCAGTTCCGAATATCAGCTCGGAGATTTGCTGATTGACCCCAGCTGCTTGTGGTTCAACTCTCTCAGCCGTAAAATTGGCTACAGTATGAGCCTGCTCTAAATGAGATGTGGTTTCTTAAACAGATGGAAAGGCAAACTGCAGAATGAGCCCGGATTTCCAAGCACCTTTCAATCAGATATTGCTCGTCCTTACGCACTGTGCTGTACCTTTCTGTGCACACAGTGGTGGACTGTGTTTCCGCCCGGAGAGGCCTGCTCTGGTCTCACTTTTGCTGTTGATTTTTGTGCTGCTCATAATGATGAAGAGCTTTATTTTCATTGGGAATGTAAATATTTCTCAGCACTTTGTTTTACTGGAAGTAGAGAAGCCGACGCTGCAAAACAATGGTTTAAAGTGTAAGAGCATGTTCTACATACAGTACTGTGCTTGTTCCCTCTTCTTTACAGATAGTAGTCGTGTTTGGTGTGAAGGCTCTGATAAATTCAGTTTGGTTCTGTGATTTCATCAGGCTGCCTCCAAACAGCTGTTATTTTTTTCTATAACCCACACTCCATCTTACCTGCCGTTTTCTGCTCTGGTTTCATTTCCACAATGTACAGTAAGGCATACTTGAGGAGTATTTCACTTGCAGTTTTTTCTAATTCAACGTTCACCCACCCGGGCAGTGAATTTCAGTGTCAATCACTCTTCTAAGGTGTGTGCCCATTGTTATTGGCAGATTATTAGGAGACCAAGCAATGACATTGCTGGATACCACTTGAACTTGTTCAGATCTTTTTTCTTGCTGCAGTTTTCAAAAGCCTGTATAATCCAAGCCCCTGGACAAGTGCTCATGAAATTTGACCAGATTGTTGAAAAATTATGTCAGTAGGTTTGGTGTCCATGTTGGATTGAGATAATTTATTTTTAAACAAATCTTCTTTTAACCCAGAGAAAGTACAGATCTGAAACTTATTGCACTTGGTGATTTTCAAAAATTCAGATGATACCAATACCAATATGATTAGAAGTTGTATCTTAAACAAAGGTAATTATGGTATTTATTCTTGTTCACGACAGCTTTGTCACATGGTTTGGCTACCATAATTGGTTTGTTAAAATCATTCACATCACTTCTTCTCTGGAACTCCATCTCCAGCTGAAAGGTAATTTGGCTTTAATTAATTAAATTAAATTAATTAAAATTAAGCCTTTCTTTTGCACCTCATATGGTGTAGTTACTGTATATCTTTTCTGCCCACTCCAGCTTTTCATGAAGCTTGTTAAGCAGTGACTTGTTAGGAAGGCCTAGTATAAGTTCTGAACCATGGTGCTCTTGATGGTAATTTTATTAGTATTTATTCAAATAATTCACCACACATGAGATGCGAATGCTTGAGGACTGTTTTTATCTCTTTTGTCACTAGTGTGGTTACACCTTTGAAGAACTGGAATAAATTGTAGCTTTTCGACTGGAGATTAAAATTATTATTTTTTAACTTGCTCTGGCATATCATATTTCCCCATTTGAAATGATTCCAAAAAGCATAACAGTGCTTTGGGAGTAGTCTGACCAGTGTACTGCTTTTCTGACTGTAGTTCTGCATTGTTTCTATAACAGCGGATAACTAATCATTTTAAAAGGCTGCATTGTGGACCTTCCTGATAATTAGACTGGGCATTTTCTCCGGTCCCCTCCACTTCAGATCCTGCTCGCTCAGACCCATGGCTGTTAGTGTGGAATAGGTAATGCTACGTGCCCCGCGGGGAGTTTTGTGAATATGACACTGGTGGCAGTTTCTGCTTGTAAGCAGCTCCGCACACTTTCTGCATTTACAATAAGCAGTTGATAGTGATTAAAGCTGCTTTGAGTAGCTAGTGATATGCCCTGGGAAAGCATTAATCTTCCGGGTTCCTGCCCTGTCCCTAAAGAGCCCTGATCAAAGCAGTGCAGCAGCGCTCAAGGACAGTGGAGGACTCCGGGAGAGCGAGGAGGCAGGTACACCAGATGGAAAGTTCAGGCCGGCTTGTTTCACAGAAATGTCAGAACTGTAAAGAAGGTTTTATAAACCATCAATCATATGTAGCTACCGCTCCAGAAATAGTCAGGAGGCTACGGAAATTAGACCTCTCTGGTGAACTGTGGAGGTAATTACTGCTGGTTGGCTTAGGTGACTTCCTTTCCAGGTATCCAGAGGACTCATGAAAGCCATTTTCAAAGTAATGTCAAGCTGGGCCTGACGAATGCAGGTGTTTGTCAGGGGCACAGAAAATAGCGGGACTGCCACCAAAATGTTCTTTTTTGCACTGGCTGTAAAAAAGTATTTATTTTATGCTACTAACGGGAAAAAATGTTCCAGCCTTACAGGTGCTTATTGTACCATATACTTAGCCTGACAAGTTATTGAAACATAAATCTTGGAGGAATAATAGGGAACACAGTGTTCTTTTGTGATTGGACTAAGGACTTTATTGTTTGAGTTATATTTATTCCTCTTCTACATGAATTTTTATTTGACATGCAAAGTGCTTTTGGGGCAGGCTTCCTAGACAAAACATTTTACCTTGACTTTGCAAAACTAATGGTATCATCTTTTATTAGTCATGTGTGCTTAGCCTGATTAACAGGCAGAGCAGTTTCTGAAGAAATTTACAGTATATACGAGTAAGGTGGCGAGCTTGTGTGATATCAGTTAAAATTCATTGTGAATATTTCTTAGCTTGTAAATGTGAAATGCCATTCTGATACACCTCTCACCTGAGAAAGGTGTAAATCAGTACATAAAGCAGTCTTTAATCTCCAGACCTTGAGTGCATATTTTAGTTTTAGGAAAGATATTGCTGCTCTGGAATCAGTCCAGATACAGTATATTCTGGGACTTAAGGGAATGCCCTACACTGACAGGCTGAAGAAACTGAAACATGTTATTCTTGAATGGAAAGGTTTAGGGGGGGACCTGATACAAGTGTTTACAATTCTCAAGACGTCAACCCTGTAGACTTTTTAAGAATGATCAAATGAGCTAAACTGGCTGAATGGCCTCTTCTCATTTGTAAACTCTCTTATGTGCAGAAGAAGAGAAAGCCCTCATACTGTACTAAACCGGAAGGGATGCTGACATCTCATTTATGTCTCATGCAGATGACAGAATGAAGTATCGTTTGTGCTTTTACTTTCTTACCAGAAATGAAAGTGGTGCTGTAAATATCCTTCTTTCTAAAAGTGTGTTTATTTCCAGATTTACACAGCGCTAAAAGTGATATTGTGTGGGCCCATTACTACATGCTGTATGTATTCAGGGGGCAGGGCTGTCACTGATGTACACATGCTTGCAGTTTTCATATTAAATTCAATGAAATACATTAGATGTACATGAATGACAATTGTATGGCAGTACTACAGGAAGATGTTCTTTTAAGAAACTTATGGAAGGTAAAGCCAGGATTAATGAGAGACACGCAGAACCGTGATAGGGTCATATTTTATATCATGTATAATTTATTTTGTTATTTATTATTAAAGATAGATGGTTTGAGTGACAATACCAAATCTACTGGGGTATATCTCAGTTCCTCTGTGAGCTGTATTGCCAGTTGTTCAGCACAGAGGTTTATTCTATATTTAAACAGTTGTAAAATTTTAATATCACATTTACACTGTACAGTATGTGCAGGAATCTGTGATGTTTTGGTATCAAAATCTTTTCTTTCATTGGATAAAAAAATGCAAGTGGCGGTTAACGTTGTAGTAGTGTCACCTACTGCATTATTAGCAGTTAATTAGTAAAACTGACCGATACAGCTCTCCGTTCTCTTCTCATCTTTTGACCCAGCAGTGGATTTCCAACTGGAGTCCCAGCTCCTTTCTACTGACATTGCAAATGTCTGTGGCTTTCATCCCTATCCACAGTTTAATTTGACTCGACTCCAGCGTGGTTACCTCACATCCACACAGAGGGACGTGACTGGAGTGTTAAACCTTAGCAGAAAGTTAGTTTCCCAGTCTTGGGAATGATCCTTTCAATCTTGATGTGGATTACATCATTTCAGCATTTCAGATTTTATCCAGAGCTGGGAAATGTGTCTAACTTATCTTTCTTATTTTTGTTCTCTTCTTACTGTCTTCCTGTGATTTCTTCTTTTTCTTACCCAGATATCTTCATAGAATTCTTTATGTTATCTGTCATTTTTTTCCAAATGCCATTGCATTTGGAAAAAAATAGCTCTAAGTTCCCTTAAAACAAGCTAGTTATATCTCCAGCTGTGCATTTCAAACAGCTTTGCCTGCAGGTTTGTAATACATTTCCATTGTATTCTTTTGTTATATACATTTTTGTACCCTGTCAGTAATATTGCTGTAATAGGAGCAAGCTGTTCCAGATTAGTTTGATTTTTTTTTTGCTCTCAAGCCAAGCAGCCCTTCACACTGAGAGAGCAGATCCTGTACAAAAGGGGTAATGTTTTTCCAATCCATGGGGGAGAGCCTGAAGTTTGCTAAAAAATGCAAAGGGTTTCAGCACCATTTAATTATCAACACAGAAAGCCAGTTAACCTTCTGAGTGTTACAAACCTTGTGTCCTCACTACCCTTTGCTCCTTTGGAAAGATTGGCATCATGGGTCTGTGGCGTGGGGGCGCCATGTTGACAACAAGAGGCGCAGATCAATTCGGGAAACGGGAGCCTTTTTGTCTTTCTTCTTCAGAGCACCACAGGACCACTGCCCTGGTGTGTTTTACTGGGACACTTCCTGTCCCAGCCCCGGCGCTCTCCACAGCAGCGAAACAGAGCAGAGGGCTGCCTCTCCTTGTCCTTTGTACTCATAGAGAGAACAGCGGCCTCAGCATAGCCAGGACAGTAGAGGTTCATACAAAATGCTGGAAAATACACAGACTCTCAGCAGTTAAGGATATAAGTTCATATTCTATAGCCAAATATTTTTTTTGTGCTTTTATCTGTTTTGGGTGCAAGAAATGGTGCATTTAAATTAGATTATTAAAGTTAAAGTATCATCTTGACACCTGCCAGCAAAATGTAAAGCACATGGTAGAAAGCAAATTCAGGACATTTTAATACACAGTTATATCTGAATTGCCAGACTTTTTCAGAAAGAGGGCTGATGAACACTCCTGCACAGGGGAGGATGCCTTTAGGTCGTGCCGTTGTGAAAATCCTTATTCAGTACCTCTCATCATGCAAAGACCTGAACACAAGGCCTCTTTGTCTGTTTTAATAAACTTTTTTCTAACATTTTTGCACCCACTGGGTAATTATTTGAATACTTGGAGTTTCAGATACCCGATGATTACTGTTGTACAATGGCCTATAGGTAGGAAGTGAAAACTGTTTTCAAAGATCTTGTAAAACCACAGAGAAAATGGAAAGATTTTGCATATCAATCAGAAACGGGTGTATTTCAATTGCGCATCAGATTATTTTTCTTTTAATGAAATGCAAATCGTATGGCTGTTTTCATCTCTTTAAAATGGCCTGGAGATGAGAGAGCAAACAGACCAGGACAAAGTGATTATGCTTTTCTTCAAAGAAAGAGTTATGAAAGTAAAAAAAAAAACTGTCGAGGCCGACCGATGTAGATTGTTGAATGCTCCATGATTAGTGCTCCTTGGATGTAGGAACTGATTATTTTTTAATAAAATATTTTTTGGTCTTACTTTATCCACACAGAGAATGATGTATTTTAGATGAGAAGCATTCTCTTGACTTCCTAACGCGGAAATGTTCAACCTTGCTACAAGATTTATGCTCCTGTACCTTTCATCTATACTATAAGTACAGAATAGTATCTTTACAAAATTAAAGCTAAATAGTCAATATCCTTTTGCACAGTTACAGCTGTATATTCCCGCCTTGCATTTTGAAGGGGAATGTGTCAGACCAGCTCAGCAGGCTGCTAACCCTCAGACCAGCAATGATAATAATAATAACTCCTTACACTTATATAGCGCTTTTCTGGGCACTCCACTCAAGGCGCTTTACAGGTCATGAGGATCCCCTCCACCACCACCAATGTGTACCCCCACCTGGATGATGCGACGGCAGCCAGAGTACGCCAGAACACTCACCACACATCAGCTCTCACTGGGGAGGAGAACAGAGTGATGAAGCCAATTCAGAGAGGGGGATTATTAGGAGGCCATGATTAGTAAAGGCCAGGGGGGAATTTGGCCAGGACACTGGGGTAAATGGAGGGTCAATATACACTTGGCTGTCTGAATGAGCCTGATCAGCCAGTTCAACAGTACACTACAGTAGGCACAGTTAAGGTGTCAATGGGCTGACAAGCCTCTGAAAGGGAGCACTGCCGACCTGTGGCTGTCTGAGCCAGCTACATGGCTGACCTCTGACCCTCCAGTACAGCAGTGAGCAGATAGCTGTTGCCCACAGTCTCTGGGAGCTGCAGCCACAGCTGTATAGTACAGTATGTAGCTCAGAAGGGAACCAGCAACATCTGCATTGCTGTGCTCAGTCAGCAGTCTTAGCATTAGGCCTGTCTGATTCAGCCCCTTGGGAAGCCCATAGGTACAGTCTGGCCTTTTAAAAATGCTATTAGAATTATTCCTTCTTATCTGATGAGAAGGTTTGCAAAAGTCTCCAGGGTGCTTTCTACAGATGTGATGGGTGTGGTCTTAGCCAGGAGGCTGCAATAATTTAATTAACCACAAAGCAAGGAAACACGGGCACTGCAAAAGCTGGCTGTTCGCTGGTAGACTTAATCTCAGGGATCATTTATCTGTGGATGCTGTCCTCTTCCCTTTTAGCCCTTGTGTGTCTTGTGTTGTTCCTTAGGGCCTAAGAAGTGCAGCTGTGGGTGGACTGACGTGAGTGTTGCCATTGTTGGCCTCTTTAGTTTGATATTGAAAGTTTACATTCCAGGTCCTGTCCTTGCTTATAAGCCCTTTGTTCGTTGACTAATCGGTTGATAGGAGCACTAGAAATAAACAAAGATTCTAAGCACAAGTACTCTACCCTATTAATACAGTGAGTAATTCAGCATTACTGTCACATAGAATATCCTTTTGACAGCTGTTGTATGCTTTAATTTGCATTAGAATTACTGGAAATATATGCTGAATTATGGTTTCAAAGTATTTCTCTCCTGTAGAGATTTAATAAAGCATATTTATGATGAAACACCCTGCTTTTATACATTTAAGTGTTTAAAAGGGAATTTTGAAAAGGTTTTTTTTTTTGGCCTTTAAGAAAGGAACCATTTCACAATGAAAAGCATTTTGGTGTTTTCCAAAGCAGAAACTTTAGAAATTTAAAAAACGTGTTGCAGGGGAATGTAATGCCTATTGCTCATATTCCATTGTTTTACATATTCCTCAAAGTGAAATGGATCTAAGCCTTTTTTTCCTCTTTCCCACTGATTACAAAAGGAAGGTGATGCCATGAATTGAATAAGGACTCGGCAGCTTTTGGACTGCAAATAAGATGAGACAATATTTCTTCAAATATTACAGTGTGCTCAGAAGATGTCAGCTCGTTATTCCAGTGAGGCAGCATGCTGACCTTCAGCCTGGGTGCAATGCAGACTCTAATCCTTCCTGATACACTGGGGATCAAACTTGGATGTAGCCAGATAGTACTGTGTATTTCTTGTATGAGGTCAAAGATACACACACAATTTTTTAAGCAGTGTTTTTCTTTGACAATAAAAATTGACCTTCTGTTGCTGATTGACAACTCAAGTAGTGAACAATTTTTCGATTGGCAGTAGAATTGCCAGCAAATGGAAAATTCTAGCTGCTTCTTTCCATGTACCTGTGTTTTTACAGCTGATAATATTGCTTTTTCTTCGATGACATGGTTTCACGCAATAGGATGCACAGACTGCAGGATGGACATTGAGACTTTGCAGTCACTGCTTATGGATATATTTTTTTGCAATATAGAGTATATAGAGAGATTTTTTTTAGGTATACATTTGGAACTTATAGACTGTAGAATTAAATCATGAGCTTTAACATATTGATATCACAGTCAAGGATGAAAGGCAGACTCAAGAGTCCCCATCACCATTCCATGGATGTTTCAAACACCAGTCTTTCAATATAATTGTTTTACTAATACCAGCTGCTGCATGGTTTTGGCAGAACATGTGCATCTTAATATTTCTTGAAGAAGTGCACGCCTGGAACAATTAACAACAGCAGCCTGGTTGAAAGTGGTTGACTTTTTCAATGCCTTTGGGAATTTTAAATAAAATCTCATCTCAGATTTTAGATTTACTAAATATACGTGTATTGTAAATTTGCAATGGCGGTAGTAACAAGTGCCATTATTGGTTACTAATTAGAACCTATTTTTTTTATTTTTCGTTTACTCTATCAGAAAGGAAGAGCCCATTTTATGAACGGATAGTAAATGCTGCTGTAAATTACAGGCTCTCTTGTGGAGATCTTCTAATATGATTTAATTTATAGCTGAATTAGGTCTGCAGGAAGGTGTCTCATTACCAGAAGCTGAGAATAGTCTGCTAAAAATAAAAGCCCTAAATCAACTTAAAAATAAAACGTCTTTCCAAAATCTGGGGCGAGGTTCTCTGTATTACAGTTCATTGAAGTGTGACATACTCCCTTTTGTCAGAGATTAAAGAAATCTGGTGCGGTATCGGACTTATTATTTTAGTACAGTATAATATAGTGATATAGCAGGGGAATACTTACAGAACTGTGTTTAGTCAAGCTAATGTACTTTTATCTGTATGTTTTAGATGGGAGTTCTTGATATGCATCATTAGCTGAGACTAAGAACTGTTAGAAAAATATGACATTTTAGAAAGGTACGTTCTTTTCTGTTTCTCGGGTTTTACCAAAATAAGCTCAACACAAAGTGAGACATTTAAAATATCTTAATTATATAGGAGAGTTAATACCTGAATTAGCATTATTCCAGTAAATTGTACTTAAGTGTTCTTGTGTGCTGACGTTTTTATCATTTTCTTTCTTAATAGAAATTGTTTAATTTAATCTGCATACCAAGCATGGAATACTAAAAGGAATTGTTTAGAAAATGTGCCAAAAGCCATTACAGAATTATGTTTAGGTAAGGCAAACAATAACCAGAATTGACTGAAGCTTGAATAAGGAATGAATGAAAATGGAAGCAGTACAGGATATATAACCAATCTTCTCTTAAGCTGACAAAAGCCAGCTGAAGGCAATGATCAGGCTGCTATTTAAAGGGGACAGAAAGTCCAGTCCAGGGTGCAGGACAGTCCAGAACTTGCTTTGTTTCTGTGTGTCCAGAACCACCAGGAAAAGACCCATTTTCTCTTTATAACATAGTATGTTATAAAAAGTTAAAAAGCTATCAAAAACACTTATAATAATTTCTTACATTTATAATATCTTTCATCCCAATGGATCCCAAAGTGCTTTACATACTGTATAAGACCTATTTAATCCACCAGTGAAGTGCAACAGCACTTGAGTGACACACAGCAGCCCTGCTGTACAGCAGATGAGGGGGAAGAGAGGTGCTGCTTCTTCTCTGAATTCCTTTACCCAGAACACGAGGGTTCACACCCCTGCTCTCATCTGCTGGTGAAGAGATGGCTTGCTTTGAGCAATGATGGCTGTGCTGTCTGTGTACAGCTGTATGAAATAGAAGTCAGATTCTGTCTACATGTGAGAAGTGTTTTTTAGCTTCTTGCAGCAGGTGATGTCCTGAAAAACTCTGCTGACTTGGACCTGCAGGTCATGAAGAGGTTTGAAATCTATTTTTTTCCTCTCATGCAGTACCAGTTTCTACACTACGGTACATTTGGTTTTTGTCCTTTTAACTTCAATTTTGTTTGCTATGACAGTTCATTATTCCACTCTGTTGTAATAGTGTACAGTACGTTCTGTTAAAGGATCGCTGTTAGATTTCATTTCTTAGCTTACTTTTTCTTTCTGTGGAAGTTTCTAAATAAAGAAACTGATACCAGAAAATGAACTATGGTGATGGCACAACACATCGGTCCATCCTTATAGCGCACATCTGTGGAAGTTAGCGAGTAAATTGGAGGTGTTAGCACTTTCAGGTCATGGCTGATGACCCTTATTGATGTTTGGTGTGGTGAAATTAGTCACTGGAGAACGTGCCCTGCCATTACTATTGAACAAGCTCTTGTTGTAGCGCTTGTGTCTGTCCAGTGCTGTCTCAGATGTGCTGCGGTACTGACCTGAAAGTAGATTGCATTTTGTGAAAGCAGACATCCATGAAGCCAGCGGTGCGTAGTTATTGTGCTGTTCTCATGATTTATGGTCCCAAATCTGGTCAATAACTCTCTAACTGAGATGCAAGGTTCTTTAAGATTGGGTCACTAGTTTGGGACCACACTTGTATGTGTTCATTTAAAAAAATAAAAATAAAAAGGTATCGGACTCTTGCAGCGTTTGTGTAGGTGTGCATTTCTTTGTACAGTATATCTGAATATGTGAGGCTAAATTATGTTTTTAAAATATGGTGATGACAGATGAGTACAGTTTGTGTTTTTTTTGCATTTCCCACATGGACTTTTTTAAATAAAATATTTACATCAATTATACGCTGCTGTCCCCAGAGACAGATATAATTGAAAATCTGGAATATCAGTGAGCTTCTGAAGCCTGGAGGGGCCCAGAGATGAGAGGTGATTTACTCAGCTTGTCTAGTATCAGCAAAGGGTTTTATATGCTGTGTGAATATTTCATAATTAAGCCTAAGCTTCCTTAATATCAGGATTAAGAAGTGTAATAGCCTCTGCACTATAGACAAGTTAGAAATAAAAATGAAAATTTGAAAAACTTAAAAAAATACAACTGTTATTATTAAAAGGGTTAACTTCGAAATACATTGACTATCTTAGTCATGACTATCATGACTATCTTGTAATTTTCCTTAATGCAGGGCATTCTTACATTGTGTAACATGGTGCCCAGGTGTCACGTGACAGGTGTGCCATCCCAGGGGGACCCTGCCTGACCCAGGGCTGGTTAGGTCCTGTGGCTCTGGTGCCGGCTCACCTGTACAGATGTTAAAGTAGGTCAACTTACTGTACGACCACTCCCACTTACGACGGCTGTCTTCTTAATTGTATAACACACTGTATATAACTGTTGTGGCGTTTGGTCGTAACGTCTAACATTGATGACTTCATCAGCCTGCGCGATACCGTGCTGCCACATGTGATTGTTTGGGTGGTTAACCAGCAAATGACTAGCAGGCAAAAAAGTGAGTGTTCTTGTGGTGCCTATAGGAAAAAACGAAAGCAAAATAGATTTAGAA
This sequence comes from Atractosteus spatula, assembly GCF_055471065.1. Classification (NCBI taxonomy): domain Eukaryota; kingdom Metazoa; phylum Chordata; class Actinopteri; order Semionotiformes; family Lepisosteidae; genus Atractosteus; species Atractosteus spatula. The sequence continues at coordinate 73,168,425 of NC_142709.1, read as the reverse complement.
ATGAAAGCGAACATGATAGTGCAGCATGAAAATGGAAAATCTGTATCGACAATCGCATGAGACGACTTTGGCCTTTCTCATTTTTCATTATTGATATGATATAAAAAATATAACAAAGCCGTATTGCACAGTGTAGTATTTATACATGTTAATTATTTACGCATCCATATGGTTCGTGTAGTAACGCGATACACGGGATTTTCGACTTACGACGAAATCGACTTACCACAGGCTTGTCGGAACCTAACCCTGTCATAAGACGAAGACTACCTGTATTTCAATGTCGTATTCCCGATACAGACGAAGCTACAATATGTGGCATTCAATAAAGATAAATGTCAGTCCCAGTCGTTGTGTGATCAATTTTCCATCACTGTGTTGTGTTGCTAATCTTTGGTGAATGTAGGGTATAGCAGTCTTGTTCTTGTGTCAGTACAGCCTGCTTTAGCATCACAACGTCTTCAAGGCAGCTTGGACACGGCTTCATGCTCAAGCCAGGGGGATATCTGCTTTTTCCACAGGCCTGTTTTCAGCCGCTCGGTGGTTGAAGACGGCCCTTTGTGCCATGATCTGTTTATCTCTGTCCAGTCCTGCTCGCTCTGTGGGAGAATCCCAGTGGTGCCCGTGAGGCCATCTTACCAAAACCCTCTTCTCCTGCTCCCTGCACGGGCAGCTCATGTAGAAACGAAGAGATCAGGAGGATCTTACTACTTCAAACGCTAAGTCAAGTCCAACAACTGGATTTGAAAACTACCAAAAGTGTACTTGAGCAGAGTAATTAATATGAGGTTCTATTAATCTAAGAAATAAACTTGCATCCCTTACCTCACAAAATATGTCCTATTCCTTACCTGATATTTCTGCAGTGCAACTTTATCGCACTGTGTTTCTCAAAATACCTTAATATTTCATAAACAGGGTTCAAACAATTTGCACAGATATGTTCAGAAACAAAGTGCAGCTTTTAATATGAGGCATCCAGAGTGAAAAGGGTTGTTAAGATGCTGCCAAAAATCTCTGTAGGATTTCTATCTATTTGTTCCCTGCCTGTGTTACAGTAACACAGAAGGTCAGTTTTATCACTTCATGTGTTGGTTTTAATTAGGTCTGTCAAATAAAGATAGGTTACTTCACTGATAAATGCTTTTTGAAATATGTGGTAATTCAGTTTAAAGTCTCATTTCTACTGAACACTAAGCTCTCTGTGAAACTGCTTTGTTAGTAAACAGATCTGTATCTCCTGGAGGTTTGCAGTGGTGATTCCACATATCTGGATTTTTAAAACTTAGAACAAGATTGATAGATGATCAATAACTGTTGGTTTTTGCTTAAATGAAGAGAAACAAATTTGCTTTGTTCTACATCTGGAAGTTTCTAGACATACGTGGTGAGTGGCGAAGCTACGGTATGTGGATACAGTACAGTATCTCCTAAATTTCTCTTCATGTAAAAAACTCATTTGCAGCAATGTAAAGTATTTAAAGAAAGGGAATTCTCTTGTTTGTATGAATTGTCTTTTATGTATAATATAATTGAAGATTATTTTTATTTTTCAATTAAATTTGAAATGTGATCAAATGATTACTCTCTATACAGCATTGCCTGAAGTGCAGATATACATTAATTGCTCTTTACAGTGAGCATTTGCTTCTTTCACATAAGATACACATTGTCCTCTGCTGCTGTAAGGTGCGTGCCTGTGTTTTTGTGATTTCAATGGTTTATATATAGCTCCTGAGTAATTACTAAAAATGTGCATTACCTTCTGTTCATTTCATGATGGTCATTATCACATGCACTTACTCTGAATCAATACTGCAATTTTTAAAAGATTGAAACTGCCTTTTCTTGGTCTTTAAACCCTTTTAGCCTTAGAAGTAATAAAAACACCCCACGAAGATGTATAGATTCTGTGAAGCAGTGATGAACACTCGCCGGAAGCTTTAGATGGACCTGAAAAGCTGATACAAACCAACTTGATGTCATTATCGCATGAGTTACGTAGATGATTCAATTTGAGGTGGTTGACGTGTCAGAGTATTTACAGCCTCTCGTGTGATTGTTAACAGGTTTTAAATTAGATTTGTTGCAAATTGCTGACCTTGTCGTCAGCGTTTACCTATTAGTGAGTAACCATCTTTAAATGATTTCTTACCTCAAGGAGCCCTGAATACTGAATTCAGAACAGAACAGCTGGGAGTCTGAAAGTGCCATTTTACACTGTATTTTCCACAGAAGTGCTTGTAGCAAAGTTATCTGAGGGAGTTTCATATAAACAGTTGCCTGCTGTTTCTGGTGTTACATATCATTAGTGTCACATCTGACGATACAGTTGTGCCTGTAGATTGCAGCTCTTAGCCTGTGCTAACTGGAGCAAACTTCTGTTGCTAAACAATCGGTGCTCTGCATAGAGAGGTTTAGGTTGTTCAGCAGTGTCTATCTCATGGCTTACAGCAGGAGCTGAATATCAGAATGAGTATTGAATGAATCCTTTCTCTGTTTCTCAGACTCCCTGAGCCCAGCCTTGTTGTTTGGACTACGGGTGAAAGCTGAGGGGACTTCACTGCTTCTTCAAGGGGGCGTGAGGTGCCTCCGATCCTCAGCCTTCGAGCCCTGTGAGGAGAAGTTAACAGTTCATTTTAGGGCAACAAATGAAGGAAATATAGATTCTTGGCAGGCGAGATTATTGGTGATGTTATTGCCTGTTTTTGAGTAGGCGAGGAAAAGGGTCATTGTGCTTTAAGAGCCTCCATCGGAGATGACCCAGGGGAGGAGCGTTAATAAATAAGACAGACCCCTGGCACCAGTCTGCCCACAGGACTCGGGAATGAGGGCTCCCTGGCTCTGGTAACTCCGGTAACTAACCCGGCTCTGGAATCCTGCGGTTCTCCTTGCAAGTGTGATGGCGGAGCCTGACCCGGCCCTGCGCCCGTGGGCGCGAGCTGCAGGGGCTCCATCGCAGCCTCAGCCAGTGGCAATCCGGCGTGGTCTCCGAGACGCGTCCTGGACCGGTTATTTATCACCCGACAGAAATATACCAGTGATGAGTTCTCCTGCGTTGGAGGATGTGATTGAAATAGTTGTCCGGGTATGGAGAATGGCACGGTGAAAAATTATTTCTATTGCTGGCAATCAATTACAGTATTTCTTTTCTTCCCCGTGTGTTATGTTCTCGAACTTGGCAAATAACGGTGTGAAGAGTAAATAAACGTGGAGGAAACAAAGAAATGGGAGTGCTTATGAAAGACCATAAAAGAAGAAAAACTCATACCTGAGCATCTGGCTGCACTTTTATTATTCTGTCAATAATGCAGCAGAAATGTTGCAATAAACCCTGCCAATCAAGAAACAAATGAAACACCCTCGACCCGAAAAGAAGTAAATAAAGCAAAAATAAACATCTGACAAGTAAATATTCTGCAGTACATTGGAATAGCAAGGCAAAATGCTTTGAACACAATTTAACCGTGCCTCTCTGGAAATTGTTATAACGTGTCACAGCAAGATGTTTAAAGGAACGCACTTGAGAAAAGCATTTTTCATGTTGCTTTGGTAGTTTCGGAAAGATGAATATGTCAATATACAGTAGGGTTTCAATAAAACTGCAAACGTGAAAGTTGTGCAATAAAAATGAATTAAAAATGAACTCTGTGGGTTTGGAGCAACTGATTGGGCCTAAACTGCATTACTTTACACAGGGTGCCATTAGGCTGTTAATGGTTATTGCAAATAAGCTGCTGTGAAACCAGGCTGGTGCAGTATTTTTGAGCATTTGCCAGCAGCATAAGAAACCAAGATCCCAGCTTAAATCAAAAGTACATGAATATTTAAATTTCATATCAAATTAGTGCACAGCAAGCTTGCAGTTGTTGAAGTTATTGAGTTGAGTTGTTTACAAAATTGTGGACATCTAAAAGCACTGTAAACAGATCAGTATGGAATAACTGTGACACAAAGTTTGGTTTCCAAACGTGAATGAGTATTTCAGAAGTGTCTAAAAAGCAACTGATATCCAAGATGAGTGGAACTGGAAGTAAGGGACTGAAGTGCAATAGGATCTATTCCTGGGGTCAAAAGGACACAGGCTTAGTCTGCAGATGTCAGGTTAGCATGGTCATTCCTCTACGGAGAATCGAATAAGACAAGCATTGGTGGCTTTGATTTGTCAGCAGTGTTTAATACTGAATGTGCCCCTGTGTCTGCATGGACAAGTGTGACGATGGCATTTCAAGAAACAGCGAGCCAGGACAGCAGTGCAGGAGATTCCCCATCCCAATGTGTTTCTGGAACTGTGAAGATCAAACCAGCAGGGCACTGTTCAACAACACGCTCTCCTGAGCACTTCATTTCCGGTTAGATGAGCTGTTCCCGCCGTCTCCGCTGCACCGGCCTGATTTCATGTGCAGGTCACTCAGAGCAGCAGCCAGCGCGACTGGGCAAGGGGAGGACAGAGGCAAAACACCCAATGAGCCGGGGCGGCGGACTAAAACCAGCTGGTGGAGGTTCCCCCACAGCGAGCTGCTCCTGCCTGCTTCAGCCACGTCCAGCCTGTTGTCTTCCAGGCAGAGCCTCCCAAAGCAGTGGCCTTTCAAACACCCACGAGCAGAAGGGGGATGTTGCCGGTTGTGTCTGGCAATGATGAGAAGAGAATAAAATTCCCACTACATACTGTACCACAGCCTGTCATCTGACTCTTCCAATGTGGCATGAAGGCAAGGACAAGCTAAACCAACCCAGGACAGCCCACAAACCGCCTGCTGGCTGGAAACCTTTTTTCTGAGTAAACGGTGGGCTCTCTGTAGTATCATTGACTGCTTTTTTTTGCTTCTTTTACATCAGAGCTATTGCTGCTTTTCCATTTTTTAAGGTCTGAAATGCAAAGCAGCTGAATTTAAATTAGGCTTTGCTCTAAAACACTGCTGAAGAGCTTCTGAACTGTGAAGCACATAAAGACAATCCATGTGATGGAAGTTATCTGGAATGCCCGAATGAATCCAGACGTGGTCTTATTAAAATGCAGGACTGAATGACTCTTGTGTCCTTCTGTAAACCTTTGTATTCTGTAAGAATATGAAGGAATTTGACTTACCAGACATGTTTAGAGCTCCAAAAGTCACTATGTTATAGTTAAGAATTTGACACAGCATCAAATTACCACTGTGAGTGTAGTGAGCACCCTTCACATGAAAGCAAGAACAAATCTATAAATACAACTAATTAATATTCATTCTGCACATGCATCTTTTATTTAGCTAAAAGTAAAAATGTCTGTGGAACAGTACGTGCGTGTTTGTTTGCTTGCTGTGTGAGAGAAACATGAAGATGGAATAATAAGAGACGAGAAGTACTTTTCCAGTAGGGGTTCCCTGTTCTGTACCCCAGGAGCTGTACCAGTGTGTCAGGTATGGAGCCTAATGACTGAATTGGCTACCATATCTCTGCCAATTTGTGGCGGGTGACAGTTTTTAAGCCTGACCCTGGAGTGACACTAGGGACATGTTCACTAGCCTGCCCTCCCCTCACCTGCCTACAGTATGAGTCTCACTTATAGTCCTCTTTTATGGACCAGCAGAACCAGAACCCTTGGAGGATGGATCTCTAGGGACATTCTGGCCTCTTTACTGTATCTATGTTCATTTGAGAAAACCACCCTGTACAGCAAATATAAAAGCACATGAGAAGTTTAGTGTACCGATTCTAAATGGCTTAGACGTTGACCTGCTGCAAGGATGAATTTAAGCTCTTCCTAGTGCAGGCCAGCTAAAATTAACAAATTACTTAATTGGACAGTTGAATGTAGCAAAGAGGAGCTTATGGTGCATAATGGACTTATTTTGTCAGTAAAGTGCCTGAGCTGGAAGAATTACTTAAGTAACATGCCAGATACAATTATACAGTATCTCAACCATGGTTGTCATGGAAGCTACTTGCAACAGGATTTGCAGGATGTCTTAGTGACTGTTGTAAACAAATGTTTATATCTGTTTTAGCAAAACTCACTGGCTGGTGCATGCAGAGTTTCAGAGGGAGGTCTCACGGAGAGTTTAGGATAGGATAAGATCACTTTAGTGGCCATATACAATTTCTTGTATTAGGAATGTGTCTTTTCGCAGACCCCAGCTTGCTCTCCATGAGACAGACACACAGACAGGGAGAGAAGCTGGGGGTCAGAGCGCAGGGTCAGCCATTTATACGGCACCGCTGGAGCACCTGGGGTTAAGGGCCTTGCTCAGGGGCCCAATGGAGTAGGATTCCTCTGCTGACCGCGGGATACGAACCGGCAACCTTCCAGCCACAGGAGCAGGTCCTGAGCCACAGAGCCACTGCACCTGATGTGCTCACCTGATGATCCTCAGAAAAAGTGCAGCCTTACACATCTGTGGACATCAAATGGAGCCTAGATCCTCAAGACCAGCCTCACGTGTGAAAGAGTTCAAGTCTCTGGGCAGTAATACAGTAGGTACTTGTTAGCACAAACCAATTGACACACTCAAGTCAGTAACCTTCCAGAGCCTCTGACATATTTCCAGTTTTGTCTGACTGTTTTAGTTGTTGCTTCTATACCAGGAGGAAGGGGGTCAAGGCAAAGCAAACCATCTGTCCAGATGGCTGTGCTGTAATCAAAACGAGTTCTTTTTTTTCCTGGTTCGTAGACAAACAATAGACGTTGTTTGATGTGGTCTGATTTCATGTACTGTATAACAAGTGACTTTTCTTATTCTGAGAATGGAATCAGAAGAAAAAAATTGTGTTCTGTGGACCCATTTACAGTTGCAATGTTTTCCCTTTGATGTTTTTATTTTAGAGAGAAAAATAGATTTTTCTCTGTCCCAGATGCTAGGTTAGAGAAGCCTATAATATCCTACTGAGATGGGTAAAAAAGACACAGAGGTTACCATAATGTGCTTGTTCTCAGCTATCTGAGGTAGGCTGTGCATGGGAGCATAGTGAACTGTAGAGTCGGTGAAGCAGAAAGAATATGCTTACTCCACCTGAACAGCAGAAATTATTTAAGATAATCCTTGTCTTATTGGTGTCCGAAGTATAGACTCAGCTGAGTCTGAAAGAAACAGCTGAGAAGTTGTTTTTCTTGTATGCTTTTTTGTTAGGGGTTAGTAAGTGTGATTGAATACCACAGTTTGGATATGAAGCACTTTGATTATTAATTATTATTAGTTATTAATTCATTAAGGGTGAATATCTGGTTCCAAAATTGATCACCCCAAAACATTTTTTCTAATATTACTGGAGAGAAGGAGCTCCATCTAAAAGTCCCACCAGTCTTGTGTTTTTTGACAGTGTGGTCCCTAGTCCTGTCATGCTGCTTAACTGGTATCTGCAGTTTTGACAGTAGAAAACTGTGTGAAACATATGCTGCGTTAACTCATAGGATTTTCATGGCAGGCTTAATCTCAATGTGTTTGTGTCTGTGTGAAATTGGACAATGCACAGTTTTTTGTTACTGTTTTGGATGATATATGGGACTAGGGAAGACAAAGAGCCACACTTGGTGTTTATGTAGATGGTGTCAATTGATCTTATGATATGTTTCTTACTATATCAATATTGCAGCAGGGAAGCAGTTTCCTACATGTGTTCTCTGCTGTGGCAATGTAATTAGAAGATGGTTGCTGGCTAAACACCTGCTTCCTTTCATTTCACCATACTTGTGTCACATTATTAAATGTATATTACTTCAAGAAGAATTCCTGCAGGCCTCCCTTTGGAGAATTTGTTTTAGCAATTTGTCTTAATACTGCTATGCTCATTTGTCTGACATTTTTATGACAAGTTAAGACTCTGGAGAAACGCAGCCTAAATCTATCAAAGTTGTTGTTGGTGTGTTCAGTATGTAAAAAATAGATTTCCGAAGGCTTTATGCATATGATACTTAAACACTGGATAAGCACTGGACTGGTACTGGTACTGTATGTTGTATATGACTATGCAGTTAAACCCTCTGTGTTATACTCTTAACAAGCTGTCTGTACTTTCATACTGATATTTGACTTGAATGTTATCATCAAAGTCAAACAATAGAAAAAAAAGTCCACGATTGTATTTGGAGGGTTTGATGCTTGAATTCTGTGATACTTATAATAGGTCACTTTAACGGCAGCCCTGGGCTAATATCCCAGGTGTAACAGTTGGTTGCCCATCATGTGCAATAAAACATTAAAGACCTGGACTAAATCAAATTTTTGACTCAGCTGTCTAATGCAAATTACAAATCCAGCAAATTGTGGTGGTTTGCCGCTGCATGGCGGAAAGGGGCAATCAGGCACTGGCTCCGCAATTTATGAGTGCAATTAAACTAGAGGATCACCTGTTATTAATATCCTAGGGAACAGTCAACATAGAAAAGGGCGGTCTTGCCTGACAAACAAGCAACAACATTAATGCACACACAAAGGCTCCTGACAAAGTTCCTCATAAACGATTCATTCTCAAGTTAATTCTCCCTCAGGAGGTAGGCATTTAGGGAAATGCTAACGTTTGGATTGAGAATGGGTTAATAAATACAGTAGGGAACAGAGACTAGAGATAAGAGGAGGACGCTCATGTTAGAGTGATGTAATTAGTGGAATACCACAGGCCTCTTTACTTCTTATTGTATTTTACTGGAGAATAATGAAGAAGCAGCAAATTAAATTAAAATCAAATTGCTGTCGATAAAATGCTTGAACACCTGGATGACATGGCAGATGATATGGATTGTAGACCAGTGAAGGCTTTTGTATACACCTCTCAAAAACATAAACTCTAAATTCGAAATAGAAATCTCTGAGATAGAAAAGGATACTTACTGTATGAAGGAGACTTGAGATTTTATGTTCTCATCTTCTAGACAATTATTGTTATTTTTATTGTATTACTGTCTATTGTCTTGTCTGCTGTTCTATTTACAGTATATACTGCACCTGAGAGACTAATGAGAAACACTTTTCACTATACTATGCCCCTGTGTAAGTATAATGACAAAAAAAGTTGGATTGGATGTGGGGAAACAAAATGTCAAACAGTGTTGTTACAGTATGTCATATATGGTAGGTACGATCTTGAATCTAAATCAAGCTTGAATGTAAAAAAATTAGATTGACCTCAGAATACTGTGTACAATGTTAGTCACTACAATATAGAAAAATTATTGCTACTCTGGTATTATTCCAGAAAAGAGCAATCAGATATAGGTACGTTCCAGGGAGTGTTGCACGCTGGCAGGCTGGAGGAACTGAGTCTCTTTAGTCTGAAGGGAGTGTTCCACACTGACAGGCTGGTGGACCTGAAACATTTTAGTTTAAAATAGAGAAGACTAAGTAGAGACCTGATACAGTACAAGTACAGGTGAATTTAATATTTGAGAATTCACCTTTTTTCGCTATTTGGTCAGGCCAGCTGGGTCTTGTATGGGAAAGGAGCAGAGCGCGGGATGAAACCAAGATGAATGAAAGTGCATTAAAAGCACAATCTTTGGGTGAAGAATTTTTGGGTAGTATGAAACAAGCTACCCAGCTGTGTTGCTGAAGTCGATATGATGAGCTCCTTGGATCAATAAGCTGCTGATCACCGAACTGGCTCGATGGACCAAATGGCTTCTGTTCTGCCCAACTGTTCATATTTTCTCATCCAGGTAAATTAATGTTACCTGTGCTGATGTCAACAAACATGCAATCCATCCGCTCATTTTCAGCTACCACTGAAGTCCAATACAGGTTGCTTTAGAAATATATTATATAACTGATGATTAAGTTCACCCAGGTAAAGATCACTTTACTTAATACAAAAAAAAAACAGTTACTGTACCTACATGCAAAATCCCAGCATTTCTTGATTTGCACAAGAAAAAAAATTGCATGGTTTTAAGTTTATTGGTAGTATTAACTCATATACTGAAGGAACAGAGATTACAGGATGTCATTATTTTGTTTATCAGAAAATGAGAGCAGTGGTGCTTGGAATTCTTGCCATCCCTGGGCAACTTTAATTAATTCTTGAGATACAGCATGCTAAAAAAAACAAGCATTTGTGAGGCGTAAATATTAACAACTGTAAATTTTATGCTATAGTACCAGTATTAAAAAAAACACTGATATTCTTAAACATCTCAAAATTGCGCACAAGATCTTTTTGAAGGCAAAACGTGCTTATGTACAAGTGCACAGTTCATTGACATATGTATTAATTAAATGCATAGAATAAAAACTCTGCCTATTTAACCAATAGCTGTAATATAAACATAGTTAATTTTTATTCATGTTTTAATGTATGATAATAAAGCAAAAAGATGAATGCAGGTAATTTACTTGGGTCACAAGCTAACTGTTTTGCTATGCTATTGAAACGAATTGGAAATTGGAATTTTTTAACAAATGGAGTAAATATCAGGATAAGTGCTTTAGCCAATTACAGAATGCTGTGAAATGCACAGTGCATAGATGTCTCACAGTTCTGTGTGTTTTTGAGCACTAACTAAATTTTTTAAGTCCAAAATGCTCTTTGGGAGGCAATATCTGGACTACAGTATTTTAAATGCCATTATCTATAGAGAAGCACTTTTGGAAAACCCTTTTAAGATCTTTACGAATTCTAGCTTCCTTTGAGTATATTTATAGAGATATCTTTTGAGCTGAAATGGAATTAAAAGATTTCTCCTTTTTGCTTTAACTGTCCAAGGCTTTGTAAAAGCAACACAATCATGCTAACTGATGGATGTGTATTCCCTCAGTATTGCAATGCCAGTGGTAAGTTTTCTAATAACATCCTGCTATCTCAGACAATCACGGTTGCTGTAGTCTCTCCAGTGGTTTCCACCTGAATGCTTCATGGCTAATCTGAAGAGCTGATGAAATTTTCCGACCACTTCAGATGTAGGAAATAGGCAGATTTCATTGTCCTGGGACATCGCTGAAAATGGGTTAATGTTGGGTTTATATGGGATATCCCCTACATAGATTTGATATGCCTTACATTAGTATTTATGTTTGTATTTTATTAATGCATGAACCTATTTAGTTTGGATTATTGACATCCAGTACTACTTTACAGATTAGACTAGGCAGACTAAACAAAACAATAATCAAAGGCTTGTGAAGTATAAATCACATTTTTGGAACTTTCAAAAAGAAAAGAATAATGTCTCTCTACGTCTCTTGAAGGTGTTGTCTACTTGCTGTATTTCCTGCCAGTTTGACTGAATGTCCCATGTCTGCTGCAGGGACGTACACTCTGTGATTCTGCGTCTCCAGCGTGAGGACACGGCAGGCCCTTTGCAGGTTCAGGATTTAACAAAGTCCTCCTGGGTCAAACTCCTTGTTCTCTTGAGTCCCCCATCTTGAGATGCACTGGTTTGGTTGAAATAATTTGAGCTTTACTGATAACCATTGCAGCATTATTTTCATGCTGACAAAGACTTTTAAGTTCACTGAATATTTATATTTTATAGTACAAAAAGGACCACTTAGCTCTGCCACAGATTTGGCCTTGCCAGGACCTTGTGTGTTCTTAGTTAATTAGGTGCGTAGAAGTGTATGTGGAATATTTGACAGACAGGCCCTCCTATCCTGACACATGGTGTTTTGTGACACTGTAGTAAAATTACCACAGTGAATATCAAGAATGAAATCTGCCTTTCAGCAATGAATGACATGACATGAAACAACTCATTGCCTCTAAAAAGCTAAGATTGTGTTTTTTTTCTTTATATAAGATGTGGCAGACAGCAAGCTTCTGAAGGCAAGAGTCAAACAACAGAATGGTTTTGCTGTTTGAACTGAGTGAGCACAGAGCGATGGCACAGTGTACTTCTCACTCTCTATAGCAGGCTTCACATGCGTAAGGGGAGAGGCATAGACTGCCTGAGATCTCTCCTGAAGAAGATGATGGTAGAGAGGAACAAAAGTAATGGACCATATACAGTACATTTAATGGTCATACTGTAGCTTTTGTAGTAAAACTGCATGGTACAGTGTTTTGTATATTAAAAACTGCATATTTTAAGTATTTCAAGTAGGTAGCTGCTTCAGCATGCGTAGGCTGCAAAAAAACAGGTAAATGTTTTTCTCATGTTGAAAGGAAAAGAAAAGAGACACTGTGTTTCTCTGAAAATAAATCTTCTTTTACTGTTTAATGCCTTTTTTAAGTGGATTCTTCAAAACCATGATCCCTGGCAGTTTGGATTTATGAGAGGAATATCTGCACTTCACAAAATGTGACCACTTCCATTTTTTTTCCTTGAAGAGAAATAGAATATGCAATACGCAAAACTATTTGTACTTTGTACCGTTTTTCAGTACTGAATATCATGGATATGTGAATTTGAAAGGCAGACTTTCCCAAAATTTCATTTACAGAAGAAACATACAGTATATAGTTTCTGTGCAATTTATTTGTAATTTGCCTGGGGAATTGGCATACTGTAGCATTTTCCTTCGCTATATGCTGGTGCGAAATAATAAAGGAGCACAAACTTAACTAAGCTTAAATGACGAGCTCAAGAAATAAAAAAAGAGGTTGTTGTGGTTGCTTCATCTGCTTTCTTTTAATGTGAAGATGACTTGTTGGAAGATAGAGATATTTGTGTGAACAGTGAGCAATATGTGGTGTTGGATGAAAAAAAAGAAAAACACCTGTTAGCAATCACTCTGGGCAGTCTGTCTGCCATCAGTGTGCAGGTTCAGTCCTAATTACAATCACCCTTTTAAATGTATCTCTGCTAAGTTTATTTCCACATTGGTGACGTGACATTAAAAATATGCCCTCTGAGTTTTTAATTTCTTAACCTTCAAAAGGCTTACTAAATGTATTTTTTAGCCATTTGATCATCAGGAATCAGAGGAATAGAAAGTTCACATTATTTACAGTGTTTCTCCAAACCGAAGCCACATACAGTATGTAGTGGAAAGACTTCTGGGAACGCCCAGAAAGCAATAACATTCCTTACCTAAAACACAAACGCACACTGACCCACAAGGTTCGGCGGGAGCTTCGCCTTCGCTCACATGGCCGGAGTGGACAGAAGCAGCAGGACTTGCACTGACAGGTATGGGATTCCGCGGGAGTTCAGGCAGGTAATGTAGCACAGCAGTGCAGGCTCTCATCTCAGATTCCATGCTAGCAGGTCTCCTGTTCTTGCAGGTAATTGGCAGTGCATCGGGCTGTTCACCCTGTTGTTTTTAATGCCACCTTATAAACTTTTCATGCGCAACTCAGACAGAAGCTGGCTCATGAAATATTAGCCATCTATTGCTGACGCTCCTGTCCTGATGCACATATTGAATCTGACGGGTCACAAGACCGTGGTCTGGTTTGTCTTCTGTGGTGCTTACCGATGTATTAGAAGGCCAATAAGGAATCATAACTTTGGAAAAAAGAACGATAAAAAATTGATTCGTTCCGCGGGGGAGATCTTAAAAGCTCTTCGAAAGCAACGAGGCTTATTTGAGAAAGAAAAAGGGAAACCTCCAGCGTGAGCTTGTGGATAGCTAGAGGAATGTCTCAACAAGCGTCCCTCAGTGTGTGTTATTTTTTAATTTATTTTTAAATTTTACCTGAAAACTCTGAGGGGTTGTAGCTGGCCCTAGGTCACCCAGTTGGGAAGAGTGTCTTCCTCTTTGGAACATGATTGCAGTGTGAGAAGTATATGTAAGTAAATCACGCTGTTGGTATAAGTCAGAGGGTGTCATTCACGACAAATTGCCTCCCCTGTAAGTAGGTCCTGTAAGAGGAAGCTGTTGTGTATTACTAAGGACACGTAGAATCTGCAGTAATGCTACAGGAAATGTGGCCTAATAGCGCTAGAACTGACAGAGACAGATGCTGCAACAGTGTCCAGATTTTTGTTTCAATTGATCCTACAGAAAATGTATGAGCAAATAAGGAACTTTTATATAATTTTAAATCGCCACAGTTTTTTATAGCAGTGATTTTTTGAATGTGGATAAAAGGAGAGCTCTATCTTTCATGCAGGTAAACAGACTATTTAAAATTTTACAAATGTGTTTGCTTAAGGTAACGACTGAAGACAGTTGTCTCTTCTACAGTACTTCTTCTTTTCACAAGAAGAAACTTGTACTACTAATAATAGTGATGATGATCATATTATTCATACCAAAGCAGGTCATATAAAGTCAGATTCAAGGGGTGAAACGTTTAACACTTTTTCCAATCAAATTAAGAAAAATAAGGATTTTATTTTTATAAACTTATGCCAGTTTGGATGCAATGATGTCATGTAACTATTAATGTATCATGAGTCATATTACTGTAATTATTCCATTGCAAACACAAATAGGTCTGTGTTTAAAGCAGACCAGCCGTCTAAAACTGAAATAAAGCCTTTGTTTTCTTCATGTGAATTTATTTGAAAATTGGAAATGTAATGGATTGTTCTGTATATTTTTGCAAGACTTGCATTTCGCTTAAAAATGCTTTATGCCTTTTCTTTGGAGTCTGTGATGATTGTTGCACCTTCATACTGAACTTTTCCTTCAGATGTTTCATCTTTTAGCTTCGATGCTGATGGTATCTGCCAGGGCATTGAAAGGTTACAGGAGGCTTGGTGGCATTGTGCTTCATTCCCAGCACGGTGCTGGTTTCATTGTCACAGAAGACACCTTCCCTGGGTGATTGACTGGCATAACAGAAAAGAAAAGGAATTTGGGCTTATTACTCCTCTGTTTGAAATGGCAATGCACACTGAGCAGCCTGAATGCACATCTAGCACTAATTGAGGGCTGCATGTATCCGATTGCCGAGACCTTTACATTTCTTCAGCTGAAATGCCTTTTCTGTATATACGCTGAATGTTCAGACACATTAATACATTAGCCGTACCTGCTTATCCAAATCTATATACAGTAAAATATGTGATTTATTATTTTTAAAATTCCTTTTTAGAAATTAATGAAATACAAATCTTTGAAATGAAGCACTGTGGCTTTTGTAATGTATTCATACCCTTTTAATATCCTTTGTTGTTTGCTTTTTTTTTGCTCTTGGTCAGTGGGGTCTGGATCAGTGTGAACACTCTCTCTCTCCACACCAGGACCTTTACAGTTACTTTTCCGGATTAAGTTTGTGATTCTGACAAAGTTGGCTTTTGGCAGCCATCCTGGTTCTGTAATGCTGTAGTTGCTAAACTAATATACAGTAGATGAAAATACCGGTAATGTCTTGTTTAATACTTCCTGACACTGTCTGTATTGCTAACAAAATTAACCTTGGAGAGCAGGTTATTTCCTGCTGTGATTTATACAACAACAACAAAAAAACTTTTTGGTCATGTATTCTAACAGGTAAATCAGTGAAGAACAGATTCCCATTTGTCCCAGAGACCCATTACTGGGGATGGAATAGCGACATGACGAGTCAGGGGTAGCAGTTTCACAAAGACACCAAACTTCACTTTTCTTCTTCCTTTGCGTTCCTCCATGACTGTCTGTTCACTGTCCATCAGTGAAATACCAGTTAGAAGGTTTTATTGCTGGCTAACACATTTTTGAGAAGCATGAAAGTTATGATCATTTGAGGTGGCTCCCCTCTGAAAATCTCGGACACTGAAAGACATCTAGGGACAAGTACTCAGAAACCCTGTGAGGAACTCTAAGAATAATAGGATGAAAATGAAGAAGTGTAGAAAGATTTAATGTGAATAACGTCGAGATTAGGATTTGAATTTTTTTCAAGTTTTATTAGCCAGTACACTTGTAGAATGCGCTTTATTTGAAGACTGTGACCTTTACAGATGTTTTACTGCACAACATGAGGCAAGATATACAGTACAGGTGTGGTGTTTTTGTTAATTCAAATTTGTAGATTCCCGCCCAGAAAACAAAAATACTGTATGAAGGACCAGAAATAATTCTGTCCAGGTTAATGAGATGGATTAGTATATTATCATAATGATTACATCATAATGATTACGTCACTGTATTCTCTAAGTAAATGGAACAGACGCATCTCGTATAAAGCAACCTGATGAAGTTCCTAAAGTTTTTCTTAAACAGTTTTTACCGGTGACCAGTTTTGGGTACTGGATTTTATTTGGCATGTGTGCCTTGGCTGGTATTTTTGAACACAAATATCATAATTCTTGTTTTATTCCATTCCATCTCGACTATTTTAATTCTCTTATGTTTACAACTGTTTTAACAGTAGTTGTCTTAGTCCCCGTCTTCCGGAGTTATCAGGCTAAGCTCTGCAACCCTTAGGCTTAAAGAAGAGCAGATGCTACTTAGTAATATGTCAGAGAACATCTGGCATATACTTATCCTTGTCCCTCACAGGAAACTAATTGAGTCATTAGGGTTGTATCATTAGAAAATGGACCAAAAAATATCAAGCTAAGTTATGGGACCTCTGCTAACCTGCGTTCTTCTTAATTACATGCCATCATCTTGCTAAATGAGCCCTGCGCTGGGAGACAAAGGGGGAGAAGATGGAAGCCAAAACAGCAAAAACTGCTTCCTCTTCTTTTTTAATTTGGTGCTCTGCTAAGCATTGTTTCATCATTCCCGCAGAAGGATGGTTTATTTCACCTCTCTTTTATTTCACACAGACAGACTTTTCTTTTCCTTAACTTAAATACAGTATAAAGGCTGGGTGTGCTCTGAGGTGGGTGTGGGAAAGAAACAAATAATCGGAATGAAAAAATATTCAGAGCTAGATTTTGTGTTCCCTTGCCCGCTTTCCTTTTGGAGCACACACAGTACCAACGTGTGTGAATGTTCTGAATGATTTCTTTTTTGGCCCTGTCCTAAGTCCCCACATGTTGGGGTGGAGTCCCGCAAGGAAGCATCGAGCACTTGACGCTGCGCAAGCCTCCGCACGGGAGAACCTGTGCAGCACTTGGTTCAGGCCACACAGCTTCACTGGATGTTGCATCAGCTCAGCTTGGAGAGCCAGAGCAGAGGGAGCAGGTACCGAAGCAGGAAGCGTGGGAACTCGGCCCTGGGCGGATCTCCAAAAGCGGAGAAGAGTAGCTGAGGTGCACGGCTCCAGAAAGAGGCGAGGAGCAGGCGGGGCGAGGCAGGGAAGTTGAGTTTGTTGCCGCGGAGCCCAGAGTTGGTACTGAACAGGCCAGTAGAGCTCCAGGCGAGTAAAAGAGCTCAGAGACGGGAATATTATGTGAAGAAATCGAAGGAACAGGAGAAAATTAAACACTCAGTTCAGTCCAGTTTACTGTCATATGCACAAGTGCAATGAAGTGCTTATTTGCATTTGTGCTCTAATACAAAGACATTAAGGAAACACCAAAAAGCATAAACACAGAACAGCAGCAGCAGCAACAAGTGAAATAACACGCAACTTAAAAAAAACATCAGTGTGAGCCAGCCCATAACGCAAACACACAAAGACGTACAGACGAGGAGCAACGTGCAACACATCGCCACTCTCCAGCGCCACGTTCAACTCTGCAGGAAGCTCTACCGTCCGGGTTCTGTCCACTATCTGTCATGAAGGGAAAGAAGAATTCTGTTACTGCCACAACAAGAACAGAGCCAAGAAGGCCATGAAATGCACCGTGTGACAACATCTACACAGAGTTGTCCTCCGTCTTCTTTTTCAAGGGCAAAGCGACATCATTCCCTCAGCTGTCACCCCAGAAGTTCTCTGAGTGATAGAGAATGGGGATACGTCTGTCGCTCTGCCTCCATGCACACAGATCATTTTCAGGCAGACATTCGGCTGGTGCACAGGTCATGTCCCCCTGGAATCTCTTGAGCAGTAGTCACAGCAGCCGGAAAGGCGTATTGCAGATCGGACAGGGGTGGTGTCCTGGCAAAGGGGACCTGGTACAGGCCTGTTCCTCTCAGACTTTGCTTCCTTGTCTCTCTAGAGTGCTCTGTAGGTCGCTGATTAAGGCCTTAGAGACAGGCTGCCTTAAAACACACCAGTAGCTACCAGGTGGTATTTATTACTTAAACAGGGGTTGGTCATATTTTTTTTTGTGTATGAACAGCTACTAATACAGATTTTTAATTTTTTTTAAGTCAAATTCAATTCCAAAGCACTGAGCACCTGGCTTTTTGGTAAAATCACGGGAGTCTCTGTATTTTAGCTTTGTATTTTATTGTCTTAAGGATCAGTACTACTCAAACAGTGAACAACATTGTGTGCTGACTGTTAAAGATGGAAATGAAACTGTTTAGTGTCCAGGGAGCCCCTGCTGCAAGACTAGACTAGACTAGTCTTGTGTGCACTGAGCATGAGTGCGTGATTGTAGGTGTCGCTGGATAGCTGAGTGGGGAAAGGACCTTAGTCCAGACTCCTCCACTGGGTGCCTGGTCAATGCCACTGGCCAACTATGACCAGGACGTTGCACCTGTGCAGACAAGCTGTGCTGTGGAAGGACGGGCTGGAGCCATGCTGGATGCTCTCAGCCTGCTGCATCTTGCACAGGCCTGCCTGTGTTGCAGGGCTCGCATTGTGTAAAAAGGCGGCTGGGTTGAGAGGGTGCATTTGTGAAGTGCAATTCAAATGAATATCAGTGCAGCCATGGGTACACACAAGCCTGTATGCTGTATACTGCACGATCTCCACAGTTACAGTGAGTACAGTACTTCCGCTCAGCTTGCAGGCATGAGTACAGTAATTGTTTTTCTAAGAGCTTAAACCGTTTGTTTTCTACGGAAAAAGAGTATTGATCTGCCAATTTGGGGGATTTAAGGACTAAGAACGTTTGCTTATAATTAAGCATAATGCTGTACACGATTTTGAATATAGTATACTGTATTATTTCAAGATTCCTGTAAGGACAAGCTATGTGCAGAGGCTGGCACTGAAAAGACAAGAAACATGGTGTATTGCTGTGCACGTTCTTTAGAGATTTACACACAGGGCGCATTAATAAAGCTCTGAAGGTAGTCATCATAAATTATCTGGATCCTTGGGTATTTACTGAATTTAATATTTCTGCCACGTGATTCATTAGTGGAGATTGCTACAAATAATTGGGGAACTAATAGATAACCTACAGGGGATCGAATTAGCATTAACAGCATGATGTTGAAGCAAGTTTGCCATTAGGACCAGGCCTAGTGTCTATCAGAGATTATGATTATTACTGTTATTATGATTTGCATAGGAGTTTAAAAGGACATACAGTATGCCCGTTGCATGCTGTTCCATGCTTGGGCCTTAAAAGCCGTTTATCTTTAAGTAATTGATGATGACGGAGGATCTGGTTGTTGCTCCAAGGAATTTCAGCCAGTATTTTTCTTTCTTCAGTGGCTCTATAAATTGCATTGCTTAGGTTTGCTCCAGGGGAAGAATTGAAGGAAAAACAGACGGGATTTTAAGAGCGAGTTTTTGCTCGCCAGCACCCTGCAGTCAGGTGTGGGCTGTAGTGATTAGAAGAAATTGCATTCAGCTGTCCAAAGCTGGAGAAAACTCTTCTCCAAACGGTGAGATGTGTAATAATATAATATAATATAAGCATGTGTACTTTTATAAATATAATATCTATACCCTTTATCGTGGTGAATTAGTTCAGGTATTTTTTATTACATTTGATGTGACAGATTTGCCTTTGAAACACTTGAGCTGGAACCCCCCTCAACAGATAGAACTGTACAGCAATGTTTTACTATATAAGCTAGTTTTGAACAAAATCCTGGAGGAAAATACGTTCATAGGTGGACTTTGCAGTCAGGAGGATGGAATTTTTTAATAACTAAAACAAGAAGATCCTGGCTTTCATATAAACTAAACTAGTCATTGCCAATGTATCAAACATCAAAGGCAGGCCCCGATGGCACATTAGCAACTCTCGAAATCACTGCATAAATCATGGAAATGTGCACAGATGTTTTAAATGAGATATCACGATTACATGTCACTTGCATATTAATTACTTCAATTCCTGAAAGAAGTAGAATCTGGGATTCGTATTGTTGGTGGTTGAAATGCATATTGCCAGCTCACTGGGCTTTTCTGAAATGCTGGAAACTGTTCAGCTTAACAGGAACGCGAACATAACGGCACTTTATAGGTAACAGCTGGAAAGGGCATCACATCTGGATATTGACATTGATTTAACTGCATATACAGTACAGGGAATTCCACTGGCAAAACAGTGTCTCTTCGTCTTGGAGGCTGTAGTGTGTTTGTGCAGGGTGTTGTGCAGCGTGTGCATTGTGCAGTGTGTAAAGTGGTGTGTTGTGCAGTGTGCGGAACAGTGTGTTGTGTAGCATGTTGTGCCATTGTGTTAAGTACTGTGTGGGGCAGAATATTTTGTAGGCTGCAAAGGAACAAGTAAAGGTTTATTCCCTGCTTAAAAGAGAAGAAAGGAAACACAACGTTTCAGCTGTGGAGCCTTCTTCGGGTGTTGTGTAGAATTTTCTGGAGTGTGTGTAACGATGCGTTGGGCACTGTGTGGAGAAGCATGTTGTCAAGTGTGTTGTACAGTGTGTGGAGTAGTACAGTATGTTGTGCAGTACTCTTGAAAAATAGTGTTTACGGTATATTCATTTAGAGTGAATTTTCCGGCGTATGATTTGCAATTTGAAAATGGATTTGAATGAATAAAAATATTAAGGCAAGTTGGCTTGCTAAACAAGTAGCTCTGACACCTGTCATTTTAGATTAGCAGGTGTAATCCTCCCAAGTAAAGTTATTTATCCAATTATACCATGTTATGGACTGTTGTGCTCTGAAAAGAAAAGATTAGCATTCTTCAAGTCGAACAGAACAATGCAGCCGGATGACACATGCATGGCTGTGCCCAACAAATGACCCAACACAAGAAATCCACCACGTCCGTCCTCAGAGTCACTTTGGAACAGTGTAGCCTCTCGTGCTGGCGGATACTGTTAACCTTTGTGCTACATGATTACTGGGCAAACTGACTCGATGATATGATTTAGAATTGGCTGTGAAGCACCTCTGTAGATGTCAGTGTGAAAACTATGGGTTCATGCTCAAGAGGCACAGATTTCTGTGGTGTCTAACAGAGCCTCCATGCCTATAAATGGCCTCTGCAGTTCTTACATAATAATAGAATATGATTACCAGTGGGTACAGTAGCTTTAGGAGTGTTTCAGTAGGCATATGATTTTAACACTTAGAGACAGTAGTTTCATGAACTCTGTATATACTGTATACCCATGTACTGTAGTTTCTCTGGTGGGGTAGGCTGTCTAGGACTGAGGTTGGACCTGCGGTGCCTGCACTGCAGGCAAGCTCATTGGCACCTTCCTGAAAGTTTCAGGTAAAAGTTTCTGTGTTACTCTACCTGTAGTATTATTAATCACTGCATATACTGTAGCTCCTTTGGTAATAAAATCCCAAAGCATTGTGAGTGGAAAAGATAAGACATACTGTAGAAATGTACCATAAGAATAACTTTTGAAGAAATCTGCAACAAAACGCACAGCGCTGGAAAGAGTGCACCACACTCCTGGGACTCAGTACCTGGAGAGAAGTGTACCCACAAAACAAAGTCTCGTCTTAAGATTGTTTAGGATCGCAGTCTGTCCTGTAGGTGGTGCTGTGTAGCGGGTGCATCACGATATGGCCACACGTACTGCAGGAACCCTGCCAGTGCCATCTTGCTGTCCCTGTATACCTGTTTTCAGAGACAGAGTAGGTTTTTTCTTGACAATCATGAAATATACTGTTAATGAGGAACTTTATACACTATGTGAAATTCAAGCATACTGTATCTTGAGTAACATATATTTATGTTATTATATCTATAAGCTATATGTAAGTATTCAACAAAGCCTTTCAGTTCTTTTCCTCTGATACAAATAATGAGTTTCTTTGGTATTTGGAGAACAAATGATGAATCTTTGTGCATGTTCACTTCGTTAACCTTGATTTGAGAACTTTCTCCATCAGCACATTAAAGCTTGGTCGCTGGTGGTAGAGAGAATTGATTTAAGAGATATGGAAATAATTACATTCTGTGAAATGAACAAAAAATGGATTCTACTATTAAAGAAAACAATTGTGAAGGATTAAGTGGTGTTAATCAAGGTCACACCATAAGTGTTGGGGAAACTGAAGAAGTAATAAGGATTTAAGCAATGAAGTTTTCCCATATGAATTGGCTGATTATAAAATATTTGAAACTTTGAATAAATGGGGCATTCTGTAAGTCCGATAGCTGTCTACTCCTGATAAGGGCTGAGGTTTGGGACTTGAGGAAGGATTGATCTCTTTGGGCCACTCCAGCCAAAGGAGAGAGCTTCAGATGTCTGAGCTCACTCCACTGCATAGCACAGCAACATCTTGTAATCGGAAGCAGCTCATCAGAAGAAGGAACAGAGTCTCCATCTAGAGCCTGCAGTCTAGATGGAACTGTTTAGGAGAATCTGTCTTGGAACTGCTCATAACTTATTCTTCTTTTAAACTTGTAAATTTCTTGCTAGCCAATTGCCCGAGGCACCTTATCCAAAGGGGATATCTCAGGGATACATGTAAAAGGCAGGAATCTGGAGAGAACACGCAGTACTTGCCACTAGTCCTGAACTCTTCAAGAGTTTCTTTTTCTCTAAAGTCGCTCTTTGTTTTATAGGACTTTGCCTCTTTTGAGGCTTTAATTACAGAATTCCTGCTGGCATTTCTATCCGTAGCTCCTCCCTTAACAGAATACTGAAACCAGACACTTACCTGCTTTTGGATACGGCATAATAATAATAGTACTTCTCTAATGAGAAAAGATGGCAGTTGTGGCAGATTGACTGATGTACTGTACTCGTCTTTAAACATTCCTGTTGAAATATTATGTTAACTAGCCAGTTGTTTCCACTTTATCAGCATCTCCAAATTAAGTAGACTAAATAAGGACTCATAATGTGTGAAGGTCAGCACATCTCTTACTGTATGTCAAGTGTAGCTGCACACAGGCTTTCACAAAACTTTTTCTTTTCAGTGATCTCTTACTGTTAGATATTTGTGGATGTATTAAATCGGTATTTTCTTAATTCTTCAATGTCTCTTTGTTAGAGTTCATCAGCTGACATTACTGGAGAGGTACATTTGAAGCCGTTGTAAAGGTTGTCATGGTAACACCATCTCTCAGGGAACAGAGATAAAGTAGGCGATGAGGTTTCTCATTAGTAGCTGAATGAAATTGTATTAATGCAGGAATTATCCAATCCTAAGTGCTTTAAAGCAGCACTTTCTTCCTGTGTTGTTTTATTAGAAAGAAAGTAGTCCTCTATGTCCCACACTCTTATTTTACAGTCTCACAGCACTGCCAGAGTAAAGCGCCCCCTCACAGGCTGGCAGGTGTCTGCTCACGGCTCTGCTCTCGCACATCTCTGAGGGCACTCACGGGAAGACTAGCTCACCTGCAGGGAGTGACCATTGTTGATTTACATTGAAGGCGTTTGGATGTCTACTGACCCTTTCTATAGGATGAGCACATGCTATCCCAATAGGATGTGCTTACATTCCCTGCGGGATGTGTTTGACTCTCTCTATAGGATGCTCACAGCTACAGCAGCTCGTTCTTGCTTCTTTTTTCACTGTGTACTGCAGTGTCAGATCAGATGTCTGGGTCACAGACTCCAGATCTTGGACTCCAGACTGCCCAATGCAGTGGTATGACTGCTGCAGTATTTCCTTTAACCTCTTTATCAAATATACTGTACTCTTCTAACCCAGCCTAATGTGCCCAAAAGGACTGTTTTTATTCAAGTTTTTTTTACATTATGTTTTAAATATGGAGAACATTAGTCCAGTAATGAAAGCATTAAGGAAACAAACCTGTTAACAGAAACAAATCCAGTATACAAAGAAAGGAAAAGTGCAAATTTGGAAGACCTACAAAGTGTGGAGGATTTTAATATTTTATAATTATATCTTATGCTGATATGTTAACCTAACTATAGTTATTTTATATGTTATTTTACTGTTAAATGCCAGGTTTTCACATTGAAAACTATGTGAAGGATTGTAAAAGGGATCTGTGCTACAAAGAGCATGTACACCAACCTGAGAATTTACATGTGAAAGTGAATGCATTGGGCTTATAACATTCTGCTGCTGTAATGTAACTAAGCATGTCAGTACTTCTGGCAGGCTACCTGCTTTGTGTAAGATGGCCGTTGGATGCAGCATGGTGGTTCTGTAGCCAGCATTGTTGCCTCTCAGTGCTGGGGCCTGGTTCCATTCCTTTGGGTGCTGTCTGTGTGAAGTTTGTCTGTTCTCCCTGTGTCTGTGTGGGTTTCCTCAGGGTGCTCCTGTTTCCTCCCTCAGCCTAAAGACACAGTGGTAGGTTAACTGCCTTCAGGGAAACGTGGTCCAGTGTGTGCGTGTCTGTTTGGGTGTTTGCGTGTTTGTGTGTGTACCCTGCAATGGACTGGCGTCCCTTCCAGGGTGTACCTTGCCTCGTGCCTGTTCCTTCCAGGGTGTACTCCGCCTGCCCCATGACCCCATGAAATTGGACGGTCTCGTTTTTTAGACTGGGTTGATCTGGACTGGATTTCCCCCGAGCAGGCAAAAATCAGTCATCTGAAATCTGAAAGTTTCTTTATTTTTTAACGAATATAGTGACAATATTTGCTGTGTGCACCATGCTGGTGTCACATTAGGCCCCTCAGTGTTTGAGTATTACTGTACCTTAAGTGTAGCAGAATGAGAAGAGCTGACAAGGTGTTTGTCTGAATTGTAACCATTCAGACACTGGTGAGAACAGAGACTGATGCCCCTCCGTTTGCCTTAACGTTAATGAAGACAGAACTTCATTCCACCTGGAATCACTGCTGCAGGGCCAAGGCAACACACATCCAGGTCGTTGGGCACTGGTGGTTAAACCTGGCAGAGAGGAGACAAGCAGTGCAAGCTGTAGCACACAAGGAACAACAGAAAGACACTCGGAGTGTACTCGGTAAATAAAACATGACATTTTACATTAATTCAGCTATGCTTAGAAATATACTGTATATAAATAACTATTTGTAACATTATGACTTGTGTTTGGAAATGAAAGTGACCTTTTATGTGAAAAAGAAAAGGAAACTGCTGCAAATACATTTGAAGGTTCCCTGGTGATAAGGGACTCCTAACAGGGCATGAATTCAGTCATTTGTTTCTTTCAGGGTTAATTGGTGCTGATGGTGGCAGTTTAACATTGTCACTGAAGATTTTTTTTGCCTGCAGTTGGCATAAATAAAAGTAAAAAAATGTATATCTATGATTTAACTTGTATTCTCTGGATGCTAAAGCAGATTATTTCATCTCCCTGTTTTTAATGTGCACTTACAGTGTGACAGATGTGTTTGGCAGAATGGAATTCTGACTTATCTGCCTTACGAAGTTTTAAATGAATTAATCAACCAATTAATCAATTATGGCTGTTTACTGTAGGTTTGTGGTTATTTGGCACCAGAAGTTATCACTTTCACCACTGAACATTACAGTTTAAACAAAAGTTTGTGAGATTTTGTCTCATTTCTATAGTACTGTATGTACTGTTGCATCCTTCCAACTACTTTTAAAACAAACAACATCTTCGAAGTTCTTCACCATCCTAAAACAGCTACCGTCAGCTCTCAAGCCACCAGGCCTTATTCTTATATATTTTCAAAATAATGTCTTTCATGAGACCGGAAAGGCTGCAGAAGTTTTGTTTTGTTGAAATCTGCTGATGGACATAGTTGCATTCAGTAGAATCATAATAAACAGTACAGTGCTTCTTCTTTTGAATCCTCTTTCTATATTTTCACAACCACTTGCAGTGGAAGAGTCGGTCAGAAATCCTGAATCCTGACTCTCCACAAAACGTGTATTTGCATGAAGAGGTAGCTTTGAAGTTTTTTTGTTACTTCATGCTGCGATTAACACTGCTCTCGCCCTCCCCGCGCCCACACACCCCTGCCTGCGTCTCTGTGTGTTTTAGAAATTAGAAGTGCTTCTGAAAGTAAGAGCCTTGATGCCGAGTGTATCGAAAGAGGTCAGCGGTTGCATGTTCATAAGAATTACCTGTCGTTTGAATTGTGACAGTACTGTAACTGTGAGGCGCTGGGGACGGCAGTGTGTTGGCACTGCCATCTGACTGCCTCAGAGTCTGCACTGACCCTGAGATAATTAACAGTGACCCCGAGGCCTCTGCCTTCTCTGCCTGCCTCACGTGTGGCTTAATGAGGCGCCACTGCTGTTCCTGTGTCTGATTCAACAGGACGGCAGGGGCGGATTTTAAAGAGGGCTCTAGCTTTCTCGTAACGATGTTAGGATATTGTGTTGTAATTGGGGCGATGAAATTCAGGAATTAAAAACGTTTTATGTCATAAAAGCGTTGGGACATGCCATGTGAGAAGAACAGCTGGGTGGGGGTTCTGTTAGAGAAGCTAGAGAGCCCATGAACTGCAGTATATCCACTGTAGACTGACACTGCTGTCCCTGGCCTCTTTTCTTCTGACAGAACTTTCTCCTCGAGACCAAAGGCAAACCCAGTGTTTCCTGTGTTGGTCAGTAGCCTTCTACCCAATGGGGAACCGCCTTCATGGCTGCGCCTCAGTTTATAGCAGCTTTGGCTGTGTCTTCTCTTTCATGCCTGCTGTCACTCTCAGGATTAAAGGCCGGCTGTGCTGTATTCTTATTTTCAATCCTTTGCTTGTAATTACCCTCAACCTTTCCACCTTTCTGACCAGAGTGGAGCTGTAAATAGCTGCAAAGAAATAACAGCGAAGATTGTATGGCACAACAGCCGAGCTCTCTGACATCTTTTCCCCTCCCAGAGTAAATGGATTGTTTGCAGTCAGGATTTCCCTCTTGTAAACCAGAGAGTCATTCCTGCTTCAGCATTAGTCAGCATCTTGCAAGCAGTTACGTTCCTCCATAAATTTATTAGTGATGATACAGAAACATCAGATGGTGTCGGTGAATACATGCTTGCAGAATAGTAAATCAGTGTCATCTGTGCTGTGGCTGTATTGTGCAGAATGCAATTGATGCCCTCTTATATAACAGAAGCCAA
The DNA here is from genome assembly GCF_055471065.1 of Atractosteus spatula. NCBI lineage: Eukaryota > Metazoa > Chordata > Actinopteri > Semionotiformes > Lepisosteidae > Atractosteus > Atractosteus spatula. The sequence continues at coordinate 73,141,499 of NC_142709.1, read as the reverse complement.
GAGCTGCTAGGTTTCTGAACCAGAACTGTTTCAGTTTTACCTGACAGAGGGCTCCACTTTATTTTCCGTCTTCTGGTTCCTTTAGATATAACTTGTTTTTAACTGTGTAGCAGTCATGTCCAGCAGCTGGACGATTCAAGAGGCAGGCTAGATCAAAGGCAATTAAGCTTGATCCATAGGCCATATTTATTTCCTTAACCTTCAGCTCTCAACACCAACATCAGTGATATTTGCTTGCATGTGTAGTAGAGGGGTGGTCTTTGTCCCACGACTTTTAAGTGCTTTACATATAGAAAGAGACCCACTTCACCCACACACAGGCTTCTGGGATCTGATGTACAGGGTGCTGCTGTGAAACCCACTTCCTTGTAGTTTTCTCCTGTGTGCTTTGGTTGGTTTTATTGGAAACTCTGAAGAAGTCCATTGGGTTTGAAGAAGTCCACCATTTGCCAGGTGTTTGCCCAGTATTTTAGAAAAAAAAGGTTTTTGAATTTCCTGATCCCTCTATTCTACCTAGTTGCGAATGTATTGTGTTTTCTAGCTATAACAGACCCTGCAGTGTTATGGTCCTAGTTTTATATCCATTTTTTGCAGCTCCCCAGCAAACACGCTATCTTCGGCATCCATGATGGCTATTAGAATCCAATAGAGTTACAAATGAGTTAAAACTCTATTTTGTTGTAATTATTATTAGTGTATTTCTATCTACTATAAGGAATAATTGAGTAAAATTCAAGTTTATCTGAAAATTCAGCCTGAGTGATTTGTTGTTGTTTTTTTACTCTTCACCTCAAACAAGCATATTTTTAATATACAGTATATGTGTGTGTCTTTTGCTTCTTTAATCATTTATAACGACTTTGATTAAAAATAGTTGTGGAGCAGAAAGCTTTTAAAGATCTCTAATCCATTTTTTCCTTGTGATGTTAACCACTGTGTATGTCCCACTTTTAAAGTGCAAGTCATTACTCCCACTTGCAGTTTCCTGTGATTAAACAATCCACCTGAACACTGGCTCCAGAACTCAGTGAATCCCAGTGACATGGGTCTGTCAATCCATCCATGGGATCGCAGGCATTCTTGTTTTTTGTGCATATTTTGTGTGGTAGCAGCTGTTGCATACATACTGTATTAAATTCAGGCTGCACGTCTTCTGTATCTGAGCTCCTGCACAGCTGCAGGACAGAAGCAGGTCACAGTGACCTAAATATACCATGTACACAAACTGGACTAATGATATCAGTCCAGTATATTTGTTCTTCTGCTTGGCTTAATTCCTTTGTGATTCTGAATTATTTGTAACATGCTTTTATTAGGTCCCTCTGTCCATTTTTGAGTCAACATGCACAGATGAATATCATAAAAACCCTTTCCAGGAAACCCCTGGATAGTGGCTTTACTCTCACAATCATGACCTTTCTAGTCTTATTTTTTAAATTAAAAAGATAAACATGATGGCCATAAGGGATATACTGTACAGTACAGTAAGCATGATAAGATTATATCTAGAGCCCTGATCTTTTTTAAATACTGTTTTAATTTCCTGGGAATCCAATCGTATTTTGTTTCACTCATATGTAAATTGTTTTTTTTCCATTTGAGTGACGACTTTCTTCTTAATTCATTTGTAGATGCTGGCAAACATTAAAGACGCTTGCATTCTGTCTATAAAAGCCAGAAGGTATTTCCACCTGTTCTCATCTGTAATCAGAGAGAGCAACAGCAAACCAGCAGCTCAGCGGATATTCGTAAACAGCGATCTTATCAGAGGCGTCTCCCCTGTAGTCTCCGTGCTGTAGAACTCGTGTCACATGAGATAAATATGCCGACTGTTGGGAAGGGCACATGTCTGTTGGTGCTTTCGGCCTGAGTGTTTAGCCCGAGGTTGAAGAGTCTCTTCCACAGCCCTTTGGGTGCCTCAGTGAAGAACACCGCCAAGTCAAAGCAATGTCTGGGGCCACTTGCTTGCAAATGTCATCTTTTAATCAGCCCTGCTGGCACTCTTGTAGGGAAAAAGTGTTTCCTTTATCTCGGACACTGTTTGCTCCCCTGACATGCTGTGTCTCTCCCGTCCCTTGGAAAACATTGTGTGACACTGAGGTTTGTTTCCAGTCCAGTGAAACAGCCTTTCAGCTGCATGGGAATCTTCCCATCCTGCTCATTTCACTGTCTCAGGTACAGTACAGTAACTGAGCACATCCTTCCCTTCAACATTTCTCATTTTCTGCAGTTCTTCTTTAACCCGCCCAAACACCATCTTAAAGACTTTCTGCTTTGAAGTACAAATACAGCAAGTAGTAACATTTAGTTTATATAGTGCCTTTCATGGCACATCATCTCAGGGTGCCGAGTGATGAAACGATCAAAGAAAAGAGACAGGAACACACAAATGAAAACAGTAAATCAAACAGAATCAAAAGCAAGCATGTAAAAGGGAGATTTAAGACAGGAGTTGAAAGAGCTGAGTGACTTGCAAGATGTGATACAGGCTGGGAGGTAATTTGTCTACCTTGTCATCTTCCCCTGTAGGTAAATAAAGCCAATTCATACCAGGCATTGGTGCTGCTGCACAGGAAATAGGCAGTGTAAATAATATCAGAACAACAGTCACAAGGTGTTAAAACAGAAGACACTCAAACTACACCAATAACGTGGCAGTGTCAGAGTTGTATTATTAGCAGATCCAATAAATGTGTGTCCTTTATGATTTATTATGGTTAATATCTACTCACCTACTGTACATTTCCCTCTTGCCAGCTTTTCTCATCCTAAGCCAGGTGCTTTGTGATTCCAGACTGGCCAAGTGAGGTACTACAGTACAGTATGTGCCGCGATGCTCCCATTGATAGAACAGGCTGTTTGTTCGTCACTACAAATTTTCCTCACTTTCTGATAGATGTTCAGCCACTTAAGCTGGTAATTTGCTTGGTTAATTCTTAATGGTGGTGGTGGAAAAAAACAAACAAATAAACCAAATGGCAAAGAACCATTCAAGAACTGGAAGCTAATCAGAGAACCCAATTTACTTTTCACAAGGGTGACATGACCAAAGTAATATCATACATTGTGAAGTCCGGCTTGCCCAGTGCCCCTCGGTGGGCTCAGGTGTGTCTATCCTAGCCTGTCCCTATGCCTTGGTCTTCCTTATGGAAAAGAACCAGGACTCATCTTGGTTAAATAGGAGTTGATAAAATTATGCTTTCAAAGGATAATAATATATTACACTAGTGTAAAGGATTATTATTCACATTTTTGTTTGAAGGGCTTCTGTTTATGCTTCCTTGCGAAGGTCATCAGTACAATTTGCAGTGCCTGCCTGCTATTTTCCAACTAGGTATGCATCCCTAATAAGTAATATTATATATGCTTCCCAAGCCTTTAAGGGAGCATCAATTAATTTATTGTAGCTGTTTTCATGTTTTGGAGTGTTTCTTGTAGAAGCAGCACAAAATGGATGGAAATCAGATGAAATGGCACAAGCAGAATTAACAGTAAGAAAGTTAAGGAGCCATGAAATTAAACTGCTGTACGCTTGCAAGACAGAGGTGTTCAAGACGTATTGTATTAAGCAGTGCAATATTGCAAATGCTAATGATGTATTGAAAATTTTCAAAGCCCCCCCCCCCCCCCCCAAAAAAAAAAATCCCTTTTCTACTCTTGATAGTAAAGGCAAAGCACAAAGTAAGGAAAAACTACACGCAACTACAGTACTTTCATAAAAAATCAAGATCAAAGTTACAATCATGGACAGAAATGTCCAAACCAGCACTTTCATTTTCCACGCAGTTAGACGCCGTGTGCCGGAGCTCAGCTCAGGAAGCTCATACTGTGCTGCTGTCTGACGGGACGTCCGGACGTGGGTCCGACTCCTCCTGCTGACCACTGGCTTGCTGTGCTGCTGGACAGACCCGTCCCCAAGTCTGGCCCATCTCTGCCGTGTGCACGGTGGGCTCCGGTGGGACACCTTTCCCAGTGCCGCAGGGATACACAGTGGTTTTCATTCAGACTACAAGAATAAATACAGTGAGCCGGGTGAGGACCTGAAACATGCTAGAAGCATCTTTAGTTCTCTGTGTGGAAAAGAGAAAGAAGTATTGTACCAGAACCCTGACTGACAGCTTTTTTATTACAACAGAATGGAACACATTGTTTCAGTTTGTTGAAGTAAGTTATTCTAAGAGCCTTTAGCTTTAATTGGATCATAATTGGGTATAAGGATAATGTAAGTGCTTCACTGTGTAATGTTCATACATTAATTACAGTCTAGACACTAATTAGGGAACAACCATGTTGCGCCGTTACAAGAAATAAAATGCCATTGGCAGACAAGTTGAAACATTTATTAATTTGCTTATCAATTAAAATATATTTACACTTGCTTTAATAAGCTAATGCTTTGTTTACAACTGCAAATTGGCACAGAACTGAACTTTTCTCCATCTTTATTTTTTCCAGACATAAATAACTACATGATTAATTGTTTTGGATAGAAGAGATCTATCATACATGCAAAGGTGATTATTTCATTTAGGCACTCTAAATACGGGCATGGTCAACTAAACTTAATCACCGCAGTTTATTCTACCTGTCTGGTTTCATTTCACAGGAGTGTAGACAGCAGTGCTGTACTGTAATGCTGGAGCCCTGGAAGAAAACTTAGCTTGTGCCATAATGAGTTATGAAAGGGAAACCGTGCATACAATGCAGTAATTGGAATAAATTAGCGGCTGTGAAGGAAAATATAAAACATAAAGACTTGCAATTGAAGAAAACATCTTCACACACTGTAGAAAGTACCCCATAGTAGTGGAGAAGTGGATGGACTTGGCAAAAGTTTACTTTCGGAAAGTGCAAGACAGGCTGGAAGTGTCCTGGAGTCGGAATGTGAGTATAGCAGGGCAGCCTGCTGGAGGAGGTACCGTCAGGAGATCCTGACTATTTGGTCTTCAACAGTCCCTTGAACGGTGTTGGTAAGAGAAGGGATATTAATGCTGTCCTGGCTGAACTCCACTCCTCAAGTCCGGACTAAATCATTTTTGCCTTTAATGAAACTAGTAGTGGAGCTTCTCACAACTCTAACTCATCTCTCCACAGCAAAGCAAAAACAAAGGTTTATTAATATTTTCTATTTTAATTTACTTGTTTGACATTTATAAAACACTGTGTGGAAACGCCCACACAGCCCGGAGACCTACTGTTATTGTCAGCGATTCACTGTTTGCAAATGATGCGTGTCGGAGCAATCCAAATGGAATTTTCTGGGAACGTAAGAAGGGACAGGAGCCTGAAGAGGGGGCCTGTCCTGCCCCTGTCCAGGGGCCTGTCCAGCGGGCATTGCTGTGTGTTTGTGGCTGGCTCCCCTCGTCCGCCTCAGTCAGAGTTATTTGCACCGGAATGCCTTTTAGGCTGATAACAAGCCTTTATATCCAATTAAAATGCCTGTTTTTACTCCAAAGGCAATGCAAAGTGTGGTTTATGTCCGTGTTTGGCATTATTAACCTCCTGGCCGCTGCCCATGTTGTGGCCCAAGCTGCTCGTTTTGTGAAGAGCTGCCATTGATCTGAGTAGTTAACAGTTTACAGACAGGCTTCCGCTTTCACCCTGGTTTCTCCTGGGGAACCACCTCGTTCCTGCAGCAGGAATAACGGATGGAAAATATAGATTTTCTAAATGATCAAGACCTCTCACTCTGAGGGAATCTGTCAGATATCTCATCTGCTGGCACGAGGGCTCAAATTATTGCTCCCAATGCTGAGTGATTTTCATGAAAGATTAAAGAGAGGCTTGTGGGAGTAAAATATTGCCATATTTGGCGGTATTGTGAGCATCAGATGGGATAAAAGGTTGACAAGAAAAACTCAGGGGGCGATCTGAACAAAAATGAAATAAATGCCGCGTTTCCAAGGTGATGTAGATTTGTAGACGTTTATTTCCTTAAATTTATCTTGACTTGGTGTTTTATCTGTTTAAGATTAACACATTTATTTTACATGAAATACACCTGTTTAAATAATACTAAGATTAATAACAAACACACAGAACAAATTTAATATCACACTACACCGACTTCAGACTCAGGTATTTGCTTTCTTAGATTGGAAATCTTGGCATTTTGACTGACTGCGCAAAAACCTTTATAGTACTTATTTCTTCATTAACAAACTTGCCTAAATCAAGCTGACTTAATTGAGACACAAGTCTGTCGTGGTGGTGCTGATTTATTTTTAGACCGTTCTGCATCCCGGTGCTGAGTGACATAATTACATGATGCCTTTCCTCATGGCTAGCGTGTCCTTCCTGGACTGATCTGTTTCCAGCCGGCAACTGCCAGGGAGTGGGAATGTGTTCTGCGTGGCAGAAATTTCAGCAGGAATTACATTTTGTATGTATGCCCTCATGGAGGAACGATCAATTTAAGAGTTTGTCTTGGGTCATTATCACCTGCTGCATAGCCATCTGTTACAGAAGAGAGCGGACGATTTCTGCCCTGTAGCCGGAGTGTTCGGTGGAGTCCGACAGAGTAGAAGTGAAACCAGATGGACTGGGGCACGAGGCTCTGCACTCTGCCAAACTGGTTTGAGCATATTTAAGAGAACCATTTCTAAATATAAATAGTTTAATTATTTATTCGAAGAAAGAGCTTTCAAGCATGCAGAATTCTTAACTGACTCATGGCTATGGAGAACGGTTGAAGCTTTTTTTTTCCCTGAAATGTAGATTTTCTGTCAAAGCAAAATTATTCACCCACCTGCACACATTATGCAAACCCAGAGAAATACAGTATAGTGCAATATTCACAAAAATGGAAAGGAAACAGCAACACATTAATAGTATAAGATAGTATAATATGTACTGTAATAATATATAAACTAATACTATACAATATTTAGAATGTTTTTCAAAACATGACTTTGGGCATGTACAGAAGTATACTATATTATACTGCATAAATGAACAGGTAGGTGATTAATCTCAAACTTCAGGTTATAAACAAAGGATACAGTAAGTACAATAGTATACAATATACCTGTACAGCAAGAACGATTGTGCAGAAACACATGCAATTGGGCACCAGTAACCAGAACCCTGGCAAGACCCAGTACTTGAGAGGCAATTAACTCCCATGTATAACAGCCAAGGACACACAGACTTTTTTGGGCTAAGCTGGTACATCAGGTTGTGAGTAAACAGCACAGCTATCAATGAAAAAGCAGAAAATCATTGTAACAGAGCTTCGTAGGTTGTGTCTACGGAGATTAGTACGATAGTGTCTGCTGTCTGACAGACAGTTTGTGTTGTGTTGAAAGAGTATTTCATTAAGGGATGGACTCTTTATAATTTAAGGAGCAATCAATCAAAGCTGTAGAATGCACTGTAATATAATAGAATTTAGGAGGGGGGGTCCATAAATTTTTCATGGCATTATAATTAAATCTGCTCTTGTTTTGTTTCTAATTACTTGCATTGATTATTTTCCCTGTTTGCTGGCAGTAAAACTTTGTTCTTAGGTTCAATACCTTTGTTAATCATAATTAACAAAGAAATACAGACATTTATCGCTTTCTAAACTGTGCAGTAAATCCTCAACATAAAAATATGATTTTGATGTCATTGTTCTTTGCCTCTGCTGTGAGCAGAGTCTTCCACAGCTTCCGAGATTAAATGTCTTTTTGTCTTTGCTTCCTTCTGCCTTTAATAATGCTCATTTCCTGACAGGTTTATCTAAGGTTTTTGCAATGGAGTGAGACGTTGTCACACAAGGAGCTCATTTGCTGTGTAAATGTCCCACATGTCTCTGGCACCCTTACAGTGACAGCAGAGGATCATTAGAGGTGAACTATGGCTCTGAGCCATAATGCCACATGTTACCGATACAGTATGCTGTCATGTTTCAAAAAAGTTTGACGTGTGTATGCAAGCATACAGCTCTTTCCCTTATCATTTGTTTGAGTGCATTTTAAATTAAACATAAAGAGAAAACATACAACATAAGCTGACTTTAACAAGATATTAGCTCTTCAATTATCTGATCATTTTCTTCTTATTCTTCAATAACACCACTATACTGTATCCATTATATCGTTTGCTTATTAAATATAGCAGCTTTCTGGTATCTGATATAGACTGAAGAAAGATTACCTGTCATGCGGAATAATGACCTCTTTTTTTTCAGCACTGTACAGTATCCTTAAAAATAACACGTTAAATTGTTATTAGTAATTGCATTGATGCTACTCAGAAAATGCATTTACAGTTAAACCTGCTGTAAATCTAATTACTGTGAGATGCTAAAAATTTGTGGTCAGCTAATGGTTTGAGGTTTACCTAAAACTGTAACAGGACACCGAGCGTTAAAGCAAGGTGATTCAGTATATCCTTAAATACCGAGAAAAACAGATAAATTGTTGTAAGTGATCCGTTTTAAAAGCCTTTCTGTACAGTTGTAATAACCTTACAGCATAAGGTCTTTATTGGGCCCCAACTGACTAGCATGGTTCCTAATTAATGACACCAGCTAATGAACTTAATAGCGTAAACTGAGTAACATATGGCTCCCTTATGGGGATCCATATTTAAACCTTTAATTTTGATAAATGATACCCAGGGTTGTGTGTTGTATTAGCATTTAATTTGCGTAGGTGGTTTATACAGTAATGACAAAGATCAAACAGGGTGTAAACTAACAAAAGAAGACCAATAAATACTGTAGGGTCCTGGGTGTGCAGTGATGGACCTCTTATAGGGAGACTGTTCTCCGCCTGCAGACAAAGAAAGCTTCTTCCTTAACTGAAGTAGAGCAGAGTTCTTTGTGAACATCAGAAGGACAGTGTGCAGGACAACCGCAAACTCCCTTTCAAGTTCCAGTGTCGGTAAGAGTGTCCTGTGTTACTGACATACAGGGCTGTGCTGAGCTCTTGGTTTCACCATTTTACTGTGGTAAGTATGCTTTAGTCTCTTCGTCCTCCTGTAATTTTGCAGGTGAGACTTCATAACAACTATTGGCATGCTTCAGTTTCTTTCAGATGATGCAGTAATGGTGCTGCAGGTGTTTTGCAATGAAGCTGAAGTGTGGTTTCACTTACTTCAGTAGTAACTCCTCTGTGCAGGTGGGATTCAGATGTAATTTGCTTTTGAAGTGTGCTGTGGATGAAAGCATGCCCTCTTCAGATAACACAGCTCAGTCAACTGTTTTCATCAACACTCATGTTTCCCAACAACATGCTTATGTCAAGCCAATCAACAAAGCCTAAACAATTAGTCACCAGCAGTTTTGATACAAAGTTCTCTTTATGTACACTGCGTTTGACTTCTTCAGTGGAGGACTGGAGACTGAGACCTCCTTCTTGTATAGGGTGTATGTAAACAGATTGCTTTGCAGTAAGTCTATTACTTTGGAAATAAAGATGTAGTGTAGTAGTATAATAAATGCATTGCAGATGTCTGCATTTAAATCAAATTACCATACCATATCTCAAAACTAAGGCATGCTGATTAAATTAATGGGCTTTGCTGAAAACAGTTGTTTCTGAAGCATTTATTCAAGGAAATTAGATAAGACTGTTAGTCTAATGCACATTTCCCATTTATTTATATAAATAAAAAAAAATTAAGACACAAAGCATTTTTCCTGCCAAAACACAATATTGTCAATCAAGTATCACATCTTTAAAAGCCCTTGAACATAAATGGGAACAATAATTTTCATTACTATTCTGTGATGAATAACCGTAATAATACCCAGGCCTTGTGCACACAGCTAAAATTGTACACTTTCAACAAACATAATGGATGTCTGCAATTGATCTGGTTTTTCCTACAAAATGTTTTCAAAAAGGATTATTTATCATTTGAAATAATTGTTTTCCATTTTATACCTTTTATTGCTTTTAGCCACACAAATTAACCATCAGTTACTCAGAAAACGGTTTTCTTTAGCAAGTAAAGCCTCTGACGAATTACATTATATGTTCCTAATTCTGTGCACATAGCACAAAATAAGAATTATTTTGTAAATTCACATGTATTGGAAAGATGTACCTGTATGTTTGTGTGTGGATAGTAATTTAAGAATGATCCAGTATTTTAAAATGACCTGTATTTGAATCTAATATATTAATATTATTTAACAGAAATACATGGAGATGGCCTTAATACAAGTGTAGCACAACATGTGAACACGAACTTGTTAGTTTTCCTATTGACCAGTGATAACACTGTATTCAAAGAACCACAAAAAACTGCTTTAGGAACAAAGAAAACTTGGAAGAAGCACAAAACATCTGTGCAGTAAATGTCTCGAAAGAGCAGCCTTCCCAGGTGTGTTCTGCTTTGAGAAATAACTTTTTCGAAAGACAATCTCCATATTTCTCTCTTTCTCACTCTGCTCCTGTGCGGTGTCTTATAATGGAAGTCTGTGGAGACCTCTAAAGTGCTGTCCTGTGTGCCGACGGTCTTCTGTGCTGTGCTCCTGTTGAGTGTTGTTCAGTCTGCACTGTGTAGGGGTTAATCTCAGATGAAAGGCTGTAGGTCTGAGCTTCCTTTTATCTACATAGTTCTTGCCTAGATGTCTGTGCTCCACACTGCAAATTGATGCTGTTGCCAACCTCTGCCACTACAGGCCAGTAGAACAGAAAAACAGTACACATCGCTGCTTTGAAGCTCCTGAAGACAACGGAGATTCTGTATTAGTCAGGGTATAAGGGGTTGCCAGTGAAGGCCACTGTTTCAGATGCTGTTTTATTTGATTTTATGTTATGAAGGTTTTCTACTCTGGTGCTGTCTTTGGAGTTTATGTGAACAGCATGATACAGTGGCTTGTGTTTTTGCCGCTGATGAAATATTGTTCTGATTCTATAAATCAGGAGAAACGTGTATCTAGTTGAGAGATCTTAACAAGACCGGCATTGACAGGGATATTTGGAAACCAAAATAGGATGTTATCAAAATAACAGTTATCATTTTGCAGTACGTGGTTTGCCGAATTCCTTCCACCTGAGCGCTTGACTGCAACAATTAGACTGAGGTGACCCTGTAGTTACAGTGCAGAGCCCTAACCACTATTACACAGTGCTGTCGCCCTGCCTTGCTGAGCTGTGTAGAACAGCTGTACTGTACTGTATGTGTGTGTCTGGTTCTGTCCCTCATCCCTCATAGAACGCCTGTCTTGTAACTGTCTTGGCAGTGTAGAGGTACTGTACAGTAGTCTTGTATTCACAATAGGCTCTTCCCTCTGGCGGCTGCATGTTCCGATTAAATGTGCGCTCTCTTCAGGAGCTCGGGAGCAGAACAGAAGATTGCCTTCAAGTGGCTGAGGACTTGAATTCCACCATGTTCCTGCAACAGGCAGGCCCACTGTCATCATCTGCTGTTTCTGTGTGAGGCAGCACCAACCCCGGGAAGATTATACAGCTGAGTGGGACTGTGACCCAGCTGCTGACAGTTTGAGAGCTTAAGAGCTTGTTGATCAGAGGTTGCGGCTCTCAAAATTATTTGCAGGCTTTGAATTGGTTCCTTTTGATGCTATTATTAAAATAATATCCATTTTCTGCATAATGTGATGGACATTTGGTTTCTCTAAGTATATTAAAATGATTGTACTATAGAGTTAGAGAGAGAGTGACAATGCACTGTAAACACTACATATAATTCTCTTTATTATGTGACTCTAGTTCAACATGATTTCTTCTGTAAAGTCAACATATCTATTAACTATGCCTACAGTGTATTGTACAAAACTTTGCATGTTTAATTGTGTTGCTTTGTTTGTGTAGTATTTTTGTAATGGTTTTGAGTTTCCGTTAGAACAGTTAAACAACAAACAGACGTGTACAACACTATTCATTAACGTATTATGGGTTATGTTGGATGCTATGGTTCAGGCTACTCAATGACATATTCTACTGTATAATTGCAAAATAATATGTTCAATACAAAGCCTTGAATAATTGCATCAAACAAACACGTTGTTCAAGTAAGATATACACTTCGTATAAATGATCATAACCCTAATCTCAGAGCTATTAATAGCTGTTAAAACATTGAAATGTAATTTTTCATGAGGCCTTCGAGACCCTTCAGACACGACAGCAATATCCAGCAACGAAAGGGATCTAGCAGATGCTGTGTTTTAGTGTTTATCAAGATCACGGTCTCCCTCAGTCAGCACATACAGTACCCATTCTTTAATGAGACAGAGGTGGATCATTTTTGTAACGGTGCATCACCAAAATAATCTGCCTTGTTTATCTGGTATAAAACATGCATCTGGGAGTCACAGTGGCCCAGAGGTCAGCATTGCAGCCTCACAGCCTTGGGTCCCTGGGTTCAACTCCAGACCTGGGTGCTGTCAGTGTGAAGCTTGCATGTTCTCCCCATGTTTCCTCTGGGTGTTCCGGGCTCCTCCCACACTGCAAAGACATACTGGCAGGTTAATTGGCTTCTGGAAAAACTAGCCCTCGTGTGAGCGTGTGTCTGTGTCATCTCATCCAGGGTGTTGCCTGCCTTGCACCCATTGCTTGCCGGGGTGAATGGATTTGATTCTAGATTGGTGTGCCTTATGTGCGGAGTCTGCACGTTCTCTGTGTGTATGAGTTCTTTATGCACTGCGGTTTCCTCTCACCTTCTAATGAGATGCCAGTCTTTAATTGTCCCTGTGCTTATGGGTGCCTATGTGTGTCAGTTCCCAGTAATGGGAGGCCGTCCTCTCTTGAGTGAAGTTACTGCTTTTGCTCCTGAAATAGGCACGAAGTTGCCTTGATGCCTACAAGGAAGAAGAAGATTTGTGATGTCAGATGGATAATATACTGTATATTTGGAAATAAAATCTAGAAATGAATATAGAGATAAAATTGAAAATACTCACTTCTAACTCAGAGTCAAGATGGGCTAATTACTTGAGAAACAGTAACCGGGCTGGACTAATTACAGGGATAAACGGACTAATGACATGGGAAAACAATGAATAATTTTGAAGACTAAGGCAAAATCTTCGCCAAGCTCAACTAATTAGCTAATTTATTAATTGCATGAATAATGGGCGCATGAATCGGCATCTCTCCCCGGCTTTGCTCACCTGCAACATGCTCGCCCGTGCTCCAGCTCTTGTGTACCGAGTGACCAAAGACTTTAAGTGTGAGTGAGCTGAGACAGGATCTGGACGAGAACCGGCAGTAGGAGTTCGTGTAAAAGCAGGGGCAGTGCAGAACACTGTGAGATTGTAGGGAAATGAGGAAGTGACAGCTCGCGTTCCGTAACCAAGGCAGCGGACAAGGCAGTGTGCGCAAATCTAAAGAAATTCTTTGTTCTGTACGTATGCTATGTATGGTATACCATGAGTTACAAGATGATTAGTGCCCAGGCAGGATACTTAATGTATTAGGTAGAAAATGAATTATCCCAACATTCAAGATCTGGAGTTACTGTAAACTCAGTGGATAATATTTCAGTCAGTGCAATATCTGTTACAATAAATCAGGTTTTGTTAGGAAAAACAGAACCAGTTTGTTTATGGTTCTGCAGTTCCATCTTAGCTTCCATGTGAACTAACAAAATCATCAGTTTCAATCAACTTCTTGACAAACGTTTTAAAACACAAAATAAACTGTGTCTAAGAAACTGGCATTTTGACTTCAGTCTAACAGTACCCAATCGTGTTTTGGTTGGACGTGTTTAAGTATGTCACTGGTGAGAAAAAAAAATCCCCCTGTATTTTGTTTTAAAGTTTTGGTAATGCAATTCAGAGCAATCTGCATTTAAATAAATCTCCCCAAAGATATACCCTGCATATACAGTAATGGTAATGGATATGGTTGAATCAGATTTCAAACACTAACTATGCAGAAGAAGAGGGCGATATCATTTCAGATGTCAGTCAAACATCAATCATTGTGAGAAGTTAAAGACTGCATCTGCATTTCATTCTAATTGATGGTTCTGTCTGAGGGTTGAAAACCGTTAAATTGCTGATGTTTCAATGATGGAATGTCAGCTGTCATCATAGAGATGAAAACTGTGTCTCACCGTGGCAGTCGCTATAAAAAATCCTGTTGATTTGACTTCAAGGTATTGTATCAGGGTCAAAGTTTAATTTATCAGCCCCTTAACCCTTGTGATATGAATATTGAAAGGTTTGATTTTAATGTCAGTGAGGCATTTTGTTGAGCATTATGGATTGGTATAAGAAATACGGTATCTCTCAGTGCCTCTCAACACTATCTTTTTGCAGCTTAGTGTATTTTTTGTTTTACTTTAAAAGCTAGAATTTCTGCCTGTAAAATTTCTTTCACTTAGAAATTAGCATATGAGGCAGAAGAAAAGATTAACCTTAAGTTAATACAATAAAACTTGTTCCATTCTGTTTTATTAAGTGATTTTAACTTCATTACTGTATATACAGTACTGTACATAATGAAGTTGTTCATAAAGTTTGAAAGAAGTGTTAGAAGTATTATAGTGTTGGTTCTATATTTTGTTTTCCCAGAATATACTAGATGCACATGGAAAGCAACTGAAATAATCATTTAGAATTTGCCTGGTATGTTTTACGTTTCTGCAATCACCGGGTGTGTAAGAAGAGACAGAGTGCTAAATGTGCAGAATAAAGTTAAAGTTAGTGTGTACTGTTGCGTGCATGTCTCCTATCTCATGCCAGGGCAGGGTTAGGGTTAGGTAAGAGTGCAGTGGCGGAGTGGCTCTAATTGCAGCGAACTCTTTTCTGACCTGCAGCTAAAAACATGGCCTACCGGAAAGTGACCGCAGGACATGGGGGGGCTTTGCACTCTCAGGACCTGGACGGCGAGGCCCTCCAGGCCACAGTGCTGGACCTTGAGTGGGACATGGAAAAGGAGCTGGAGGAGCCGGGATTTGAGAGGTTCCAGCTGGAGAGCACTGGCCAGCATCCCGCAGGGAATTCGACGGCCCCCACGGACCTCGACATGGAGCCAGCGCAGCCCTCCGTCTCTCCTCAGGGTCGCTTTGAGCGGCTCCAGGAAGACCCCGACTATGTGTCTCACTTCACTAGACCGGCACCAAAGAGCAGCCGCAGGACCTGCTGGAAGGCTGCAAAATACTTTGTGGTGGGCAGCGGGCTTTTCTTCATCGGCCTCCTGATTGGCCGTTATACGCGGCAGACAGGCCGCTCTGGGCTCACTCCAAATAACCGGACCCTGCCGGAGCCGCCTGCCGGACCCGGAGATCTCCACCGCGTTATTCTGCAGGACATCAGCGCGGAGGGCATTAAGGCACGCTTGAGGTACGTTGTGAAACCTCTGACACTTGCGTTTGGCAAAAGGTTGATGAATAGAGTTAGAAATAAGAAGAGAACTATAAAAAGGAGCAGAGACACAACATCTGGAGTTGTTAACAAGTGGTTAACTGCTTGTAAAATGAGCTTGAAATTTGGGATTATAGAGCCATTGTTTTTATAATGCAGGGTACTTTCTGAGCAACAAAATGTCACAGACATGCTGTACAGTAGTTGCTAACGAGAGGTGCGTTAAATGAGTCACAGACAAAGCAGTGAGTCACTAAGTTGTCTCAAGCAAATAAATTCACAAGAAGTCCAGTGGGAACACTGGTTCTGTGTCTAGTCAAAACAAGAGAATAAAAAAAAACTGGTCAGAGTGGAAAAGAGTGGAATTTTGCAGAAAATCTGCAATCTGTTCTGGCATAAAAATCCAAAGCACACTGGTTCGACACTGGATCTCAGAATATTTCACTTAGCCAGTAGGCACAGTGAATTTGTAATGCCTCTTAAACAATCTGAATTGGTGGCTGCTGTCTGCTTGGCATGGAAGTCATTTAACCTCTGATACATGAAACCAGCCCAATTCAGGATCAAAGTCTGGGGTAAATAAACACAGTGGAAAATGATACGGTTCTGCGCGTGAGGCTCTGTGAAAGGGAGGGTTTGTGGAGCCCACAGATGTGGGGTTTTCTTAAACTGCCCCTGCAGGACTCTCCTCCTCCTGACAATGTTTCACTCAGTGCCAAAGTACAGGTGCCTTGGCAGGCTGTCCCTCACAAGTGACAGCCAGGTATGTTCAGTGCATGCCAACTGGTGCACTCGCTGTTGGGAGTACAGCAGACACAACCAGGTACTAATGTTAGATGAAATCCTCACAGCTCTCCAGTGCACAGGAATTGCTTGTGAGTCTCCAAATGTAGAACAATGTACAACTGCAGACACAAGTGATGGCACGCTGCATCTGAAATAAATGTATTCACTAATGTTTCACGCTTGTCTAAAAAGTAATTTAGTTCTAGTGTACTAAATTAATGTGCAGTATTGCAATATTTCTGACTGCAAGACTATAGACATCCTTGGAATTGCAGGTACTGTATACAGGTAAGTGTTAGATCCTATGATGTACAGTATGATATTGCTACCAAACCATACTGGGTGTCAGTAACTGTTAATTTATTATAGACTCCCAAAAGGTTACAACTTACAGTACATTGCGAGAAGCAAAAACAAAGCAATATATATAATTAGATTTGAATGCCTGAAAAGAAATTCCAGAATGCATTTTGAATTATAGCCAAGACTCAAAAACACCCTTCATTGTACAGTATATTCAGATTTGCCAACATTTAATCACACATCCCTTGTGTTACTGGCACTTTGTGCTGTATTGTACACGGAATGTGGTATTTTCTTTAAGGAGATAATGATAAAACCTGTTCTTATTTTACAAGATTTAACATATACTTCTGGGAACAAAATATATTATTACAGTTGTAAGGGCTTAGACAATGAATTTATTCCTTATTCTTGTGATCCTGGTCCTCAGAGGAAATTCGCATATTTACTAGTTTAGCTAAAGCCCAGTAGGAATGCAGACTGCCACTTGGAAAACACACATTTAATGATTTAGAATAGATTGCTTAATTGATTCAATACCAACACTAATAATTTAATCAAAGCGCAGTCTACTACAATTCTGAACACCCTATTTAACCTTCTTACAGATGCATTTGGGCTTTTTAAAAAGTGCAGTGTAAGGCAAACAGAGTACCAACTAATTGAATTTATTGTTCAATTTAGACAGTACTAGTCCTGTTTTTTGCAGTCTTAAATGTTTTAAAAAACAACCTGGCTCTCTCAGACAAAAGTGCACCTACTCTTGAAAATGGTTTACTGTTCACTGAACAGGTTCTTCTTGGTGATGTCTGTGGTTAAGTTTGAGTATGTCAGTATGTGGCTCCATATCTGGTCTCAGTAGCAGAGGTTTCTATTTCCTTAACTTACTCTACCTTATTAAAACAAGGTACTGGTTTACTCACAGTTTTACACATACTGAAAAAGTCTCTTGGTTAAAATAACATACATGGTTGGTTAAAAAAGGCATACATTTTGCCCCATCATAAATCCCTGGAAATACAGAACATTTTCGTTTAATTTTTATAAATAAAATTCAGTAACTGCAAAACCTGACCTGCATCAATTCCTTGTGAGTAGCTGTGCAGGTTTATTGTTACTGTATATTCTGCAGCAGTTGCTTTTGAAAACTATAAGTAAAAAATCAGACTGAAGGCATTGCATCACATAAACAAATATTAATTGTCTTGTTTGCAGCGTACTAGTAACTAGTGCCTCAGTAATTGGCACCAACCCTGAGAGAAACCTCCAAAAAGAAGTAATACTGTATATTCATTTATTTTTAATTTGTTCTGTGACCATTAATTGAAATCCTGGTGCTCTCCAAAAGAGAGATTGATATTTACCAAGGAGTGAAGTGCGCTGCATTATTTAAAAGAAGGCTGAAACATACAGAATCAGGTCCCTCAAAGATTGTGTTCAGTGCATTTGAATCTTGAAATGTGTATTCCTTTTGTTTCTTTATTGAAAGGTTAAAATCCTTTAAAACCGAAGAAACCCTGCACAAAGTGTAACTTTTGATAGTGTTTATTAGAATGTCATTTAATGAGAAATACAGAACAAAACCATTTGATGTATTTCATAACTCTCTGCTTTCTGTATGCTCAGTATTATGAATACTGTCAGCCATTAAAATTCAGAACTCCGCATAAACTTATCTCAAGTGCATAATGAATTGAATGTCAAAAAATGTGCTTAGTATAAATTCTCATTAGTTTGGTGTTTATAACATGATTAAAAGTTAATTTAGCTGTAGTTTGAATAATTTGTTGTATTTTGCATATTAATGGACACAAAACAAGCGGACTTGATTAACACTAGTAAGAAGTCCGGTCTGGCCAGGAATAAAACTACAGTCAATTAGACCAATTTGTGTTCTACAAAAAAGAGAGATAAATAGAAACTCTTTTCTTCCTCATTTTTCTTTTCATTGTCTAATTTTTAAGTTGTTCTTTTAATTCGTTTAATCCTCTGTGAAGAAACATGGGCTTTTAGTCATCAGGAAAATCAGAAACAAACATTTTATTACCAGATTTATTTATGGAAATGATTTGATCTTTGACATTCTCCCCTGATTTATAGGAGCAGCAATTAATTCAATTAATGCTCTTGATTATTGATTATTTTATTTATCCTTTAAATCCCTCAGTTGTAGTACTGTAATGAAAAACAAATGTTTGAAATTAGCTGGTATGTAGCAAATTAGATTATTAATGTCTTTCAATTGCACTGGCACTTCAAAGAATGCTAAAAAGAAAACATCGAAAGCACACTATAATTAAACCAAAGTCCCAGTCTAAATTATATTATATTATATAATATCCTATTATTTCTAACACTTATTCTTAAATGTGGCCAAAATTCAAGCACTATAACTAAACTACTGCGCTGAATTTTTAAATTGCACATTTTAATGAATTTTTAATGAAAATGATCAAGGTCAAAATGGTGACCATGTTCATTAGCTCACTGGGACTGATAAGAAAAGAAGGGGACTTATTTAGTGAGCTCTGGGCCAGAGGCAACTAAGGATAAACTACCATTACCTCATTCTTACCTGACATTATAAAATATAACAAAGCAGCGCTGAGTAGAATATTAAAATGGACTTTCCTTTTACACTCCACAGATATAGGACCCTTGGCAATTGGGCAATTTACCTTGCTGTAATCCCCCTCAACAACACAAGAAAAGAGAGAAGATTATGATTGCATTTTGCTTTGTTTTTCTTCATTGGTTTTGTAGAAAATCACATCTCTGTTAGCTGTTTCAGTGTTCGGTGAGAGAGGAAACCCATTTCAAAACTAAACCTTTTTCATGCATCGTTAAGTCAGGCCTGCCTCAATAGGACGGATGCCTGAAATCTATACAGAGCGCACAAAGAAACTTATCACTTTTAACTGCAGCAAATTCACAAGTTATCAGGAAAATGACAAAATCATTTTTGTAGCAGGTGCCGTGACTTTGAATTGAACTGACATGACAGAGGTAAATTCATTTTACTGGTTAACATTTATCATCAACTGAGTTCACCAACACAGGGTCTAATGGCTACAGTAGCGCTTACCTCATGGTACTGTATAAATCTGTGATGCCTGTCTTGCACCAGGTTCCCAGTCCTTGTGGGAGTCTAGCCTATTGTTCTTCCAGAGCCCAGACAAGCATGTGCCCGGTCTCTGAGCCATCAAACTCGCAGTAAAGTATCCATTGTCATATTTTCATCTTGCTAATAACTTCTGTGACATGACCAGCAGGACAACACACACGGTCCTGAATGCTTTCTCGCTGCCTCGCAGTCTCGGTGCCTCGTTGCCTCGCAGTCTCGGTGCCTCGCTGCCTCGCAGTCTCGCAGTCTCGCTGTATCGCTGCCTCGCAGTCTTGCTGCCTCGCAGTCTCGCAGTCTCACAGTCTCACAGTCTCGCTGCCTCGCTGCCTCGCAGTCTCGCTGCCTCGCTGCCTCGCTGCCTCGCTGTACCGCTGCCTCGCTGTCTCGCTGAGATAAGCCCAGGTCTGATAGTGCTGTGCAGGTATTGTGGCATCAGTCATAGTAATAATTATAATAATAATAATAAAAGACAGGGGTATTCTGAGCATCATCCATCTGTGAGCTTTCTAAGAGATTCTGGCAGATAAGTGCATGCACAGAGTCACAGACAGGGAACATAACTGCACAGGGTGAAAAGTTATTAAGAGTGAAGTTTCTATCTCCATGGAGACTTGAGTTGTCTGAACAAGAAAACACTCTTAATGCAACAAATTGTTAGTGTAACAAAGATGAGAAAGAAGTAAAGGTTATCCCAGCAGAGGAGAAAAGGGTTATGTCTTCCTTTTTCAACCTGGCAGTATTTGCAAGAGGAGGAATGGAGAAAATACCTCAGTGCTGTTTGTCAAGTCCCAGTTTAGTCAACCATGTGCCGGAGTACACTGATTATCATGCTGCGACTTCAGACGCTGTACATAATCAGGCTTTTTAAGTAGTTTTGTAAGTAAGTAGACCAACTGTGGAATATGATTATACTCAAGGGACAAAGGTAAAAAGACTTAGAGGAGCCAGGAAGATGATGTTTTCATGATTTTATGTGAAAAATGTACAGTATTGTGAAGAGATATGTGATGCAGGCCACCATATGTTAACCAAAAGACTCTGAAGTAGATTACCATAACTCTGTAGGGTGCTGATCTGAAATTAATACATATTATCTATTTATTCTGTCCCAAAAATGGACTGCTGTCACTTCATACTCAAGCTTTATGCATGTCAGTATCTTTGTTCCATAGTGTCTCTAAACTTTAGTACCTGATTGTATGTAAATATATAAAAAGTGCATCTGCTTTAATACAGTGTATAATACATTATTTATTACAACATGGTGTTGTTCTGCAGTGCTTAACAGCTTATGGCAAATGATAAGATGTTGTTTTGCACTGAGGACAATAAAATTGAAATAAATTGTGAAGCTCAGCTTGGAAAACAGAGTTTAAGTGTTTTATTTTCATATGAAAACTGAATTTACCTCTGGGAGCAAGTGCAGAATCCTTACTGAAGTCTCAGCAACACATACTGTATAACAACAATATTATCATAACACTTGAACATGCATAGAATAATGAAATGCATATTGGCCTAAAATGTTCCTGTTGTTCCTTTGATTTAAAATAATACTCGGTGGGTTCCGCTCAGATGTGATCCACGTTATATTTTTGCTGTAAATACACTGAGAGTTTGACAAGCAAAAGCAACACTTATTGGTGTGCTGTCAGTTTGCCCAGTGCACTAGAGACCAATGTGCTCTGTGAGAAGGAGAGGCAGAAACAGTGCAATGTATTTAAAGAGCACTGATATGCCAATTCTTTGCCTATTCAGAAAATCCAAGTCCTGGATAAAGGAATGTGTTCTCGGTAAATACCGCGGCTCTACTAGAAAGGATACATTTCCACCGGGTCTCATCCAGTTCCACGTGGCACAGTCCCTCGGAAAGCTGCCTTTCCTCTTTCCGTGCGTTTGTATGACCAGCCTGGGAATCTGTGTAAGTGTCTCCCAGAAGACAAGACACTGCGCTGGCCTCCCTGCTGTAGCAGAGTAATGGAGGGAAATAACCCATCCTCAATTAGGAGGAACTCTCTGGGGAGACCTGGCAAAGCTGCATCTCCAGTAGGCTAATTGACAGTCATTGTTCTCTCCTTCACGGGGAAAAAAAATAACTACTGCTGTTAAAAATATGCTCACTTCTGTATTCTTTTTATTCTTATAAATCGCATTTGGCTGACTAGGCATTAACACAAAAACACGAGACAAAAGCAGCCCGAGCCTGCTCTCGGGGGGGTTAAGAGACGTGTCACGCTGTGAGAGGAGGGTGGAGCGGTGCTTGCGTTCGGATGGCCCTGATGGGCCGAGAACAATGAGGCCCAGTGGCAGCTGTCAGCAGGTGGTGCAAGCAGAGACCGAACACACGAAGATGAGAAAGGCCGACTGATGAATGAGAACTGTTATGAAGAACAAAATATAAAAAGATAGTGATGCAGAGGACCTGTTCTGGAAACAAGCAGGTTGGGGTTCTACAGCATGTTTTTGAGTGCATTTCCTGCTTCTTAGATTAAGTGCTGAGCTGCTGAAATGAGGTCATGAAGGGGCAAATGTTTTCCACACGCATTCTGCCATAGATGACTTTTCTGTAAATCCTGCAAATGCAGCCATCTTTTTCCTGATCTGCGTCAAAATATGAAGCTGGCACATTTTCTCTAGCAACATCTTTTCAGAGTCCTTGTGGTTTTCCCAGCTCTGACGATAGTCTAGAGCGTTATAGTCAAGCACAGACACATTGCACTTCACTGCTTTTGCAAATTCAGCACTCCCAGCTGAGGTTCCAGGGTCTCTGAAAGTATGCGCCTAACTATCGATCAGGAATAATGAAATTGATATTTCTCGAGTATTAATCAATGTTAATAATTGTATGTTACAATAGCCTTGTATTAAGGGGCCACAATTCTCAGCTCCTGTCATTTAGAAGGCTAAAATCCTGTCAGTCCTTGCTATGCTTAAGGAGAGCTGGAATTAAAACAGACAGATGCATTTTTCCGCATAATAGTAGCAATGCATTCCCACTTGACGTGGTTTATATTACAATGACACCTCTAGTAGTCTTGTGAGGAGAGGCTGGAATGATAAACACTTTGTTGGAGTGACGGGGACATACCCTCTTCAAAGCTCTCTGTTGTAGCCGGAAATCTGTGAATGAGATTTCGGCTCATTGATGATGCAATAAGCCAGGACATGCTGAGGAAGGTATGGTAGCAGAGCGAAGGTTATAATATTGGCCTAATAGTGAAAACTCAGTTTGCTTGTGAATACAAGCAATACAGAACTTTGCCACATTAAAAGAACGACCAGCAACATAACATACTGTAACATAATTCCTCAGTTTTACTTCTAGTATTGATGATCCTGCTCCATATTGTGTCCACTTGTATTGCTCATACTTGTGCAAACAAAGTCTGTTGATTCAAGTGCCTATATTCTAATTTAAAAATTACAAGAACGCAATGCCTACAGCATATAATATAAAATATAAGAACATCAGATTGTGGGAGTGTAGAACTAGTTATCCAGCCATGTTGTCAAAGCCCACTCTGGCTTCTTTCAAGAGCTATCTGAAAGAGATCACTAATTAGTTACAGGCAGAGTAGCTGAATGGCCTTCTCTAATTCCTAAACTTTCTTATAACCTTACAAATGAGAGGTGGCCACTCAGTCTATCTAGCTTCTGGGTTGGCAGTACTTTCCTGGGGCCTTTTCCTTCCTTGAAAGCCTGGCTATCGTTTTAGCAACAAGGCTCAGTACAGTAGCTTGTTCCTGCTCTTATTTTGTATAAAGAAACGCCTCCTGGTTTTAGTTTCAAATGCGGGTCCCTGTAGTGTAGCTCTGGCGTGTTCTCTGGTCTGTATTTCACTACTGACTTTAAATAAGCTGCTGCAGTGTTTTCTAATCCTCCTATTGTGATATAATCGATCTTGCAAACTTGACTTGTATCAGAATCAAGATCATTGTTACACAGTATATTGGGAAAGGAATCCGTCGTAATTCAGATCGCCTTGTTTTCTATCCATTAACCAGTTTTTAATCCAAAAACATGCATTATCTTGAATGCATGTAATTAATTAAAAAATGTATCTAGAAATTAAACATTTATTAGAAACTTTAGCAAATGGCTTCTGAGGTCTAAATAATCTATATCATATGCTCTGTTTGTATTCATTACTTCTGTTGCCTGTTCAAAGACCTTTAACAGAATCGGGAAGACCTTCTTTTCCTAAGGGGTCTACTGTACATTAACAATTGTGCCAGACAAGTAGTATCATCTGCTGTACAGTATGTCTAGAGAGACTGTTAGATTTTTTTATGGCCTGTGAATCTACTGTATTAATAACATCCCTTGTTTCTTGGAGATCTGCTCATTTGAAAAGTTTCTAGTGCCTCTTCCATGTCAATATATTTAAAAACTTAATAAAAAATGAAGAAGAAATTGGTCTTATTCTTTCTCAGGCATGCTGTCTTTCTCTTCCTTGGAGAACATGTGAGTGAAATATAGTGGCTGTTTTCCTTACAGTACATCTTCTTAAAAGTTCCCAATTGATCAAGTACAAGTTACTGTACTTCACCCTAACTTTTCCTGTTCTAATACAAAACATACAGATGCAAGAGTTTGAATGATGTTTCATTAGTGCAATAATGCTAGAAGCCAGACATGAATTGAAGTTTGAAATAAGCCGTGAGGAAAGGGTTAACAAATATGATAACCACTCATCTTAAAATACAAGACTTCACAAAGACCATCTGGAAACTGTGAGCCCTTCGAAGAATTTAACCTCCAATCTTAACATCTCCTTTCTAAAAGGATAACTTTTTAGTTGACAGGCAAATCTTTGGCCTTTTACCATGTACCCAGACTTTGTGATTCAAATTAGATTTTTGAAATCTAAATTTGTTTTATTTGAAGTAAAATATATTTAAGTTTGAGTGGAGCTGAATGAAGTGAATCACACCAGATATTTAATGAGCACCATTTATGTTTGATAATTCTGTGTTGCTTTCAGTTGTCCTCTTTGCTTGCTGAGGATGTAAAGGTGGTTTTAACTGGCCATTTGACCAAAGGATTTGTTTTTACATCTTTAATCAGTGAATCGGTGAAGGCTTGGGACTGCAGGAGTGCAGAGAGGCTAAACTTTAACTGAACAGGTTTGAATTTGTGGCTTAATCTCAATAGTTTTTTGTGTATTAACTGGACAGCATCAGTTAGCATCCACATCTGTCAAGAGTTAGCTAGAATGATCAAACTGTGTGGCAGCTTAGATGAACAAATGTTACAAAGACATGCCTTCATGTCTTTATGTGCATTCAGTTTGAACACAATAGGAATATCTACATCATATGTGGGAAGCACAGGCACTTTATTTTATATTGTTAAGTAACAATAAATGTTATTACACTAATAGATGTTCTTGTTACTGGCCTCCATAGTGAAAATATATCTGCATTTATTAAGTACGTCTTACTATCCAATAATCCCAAGTAATTAAAGACATAACACATGAGAAATCAAATACAGCTATACTGTATCTGTTAAAGAAGCACTGCATTAGAATGGGTTTTTGGAGTGAGATGATCTAGGGATATTAATAGAAAATAAAGATTACAATAATGTACAGTATCTAAGCAAAAACTGCATTTTCTTATCTGTACATGGATTTACTTGAGATCTCAAGATTGAAAACTTTGATGTTTTTAAACAAACCTCAGTTTAATGTCTTGATTGGTAACAGTAGCTCCATTTGTGGCAAATTAGCTGTAATTCCTTTCCTGGCTGTTGGCTCACACACAGAGGTCAAACCAAATATTCAGTCTTCAGTGTTCAGACTTTGATCTTGCAGTTTTTCTAACATCTGAAACCTGTATTGACTAGGAATTTCATTTTTTAATAGGATGTACAAGAGTTGTATTTATTGGCTGGTTGTCCACAAATAACTGTATCAAAGAAATGTACGTGGATTATATAATTTCATCAATACAAACACAAACCTGTTCACTGTTTTCTGCGTATTTTTTAAGTTTCCAATCCCATCTGTTGCTAATTAGCACAACCCCTAATACAGTAATTCTAATTTTGAGATTTTCTGTATTACAACCATACTAAGAAATCTCTGGACAAAATCTTTGTGCTAGAAATAATGTTATTACAACGAATGTTAAAAGTAGTTTAACTGTCATTTCTGAAATTCCTAATTTGTCACTGTAACATCAAAACAATAAATACATTTAGAGCACTTAAAAAAGTTAGGTGTCAACTGCATTAGGATGTGCTCAGTTTTGATTCCTTGGGCGTACATTATAATTATTTGTTGAATAGCCACACATTTTTCCAAAGTGACACATTTTTTGATAGAGTTACAAGTTATTTCCTTAAGAAGGGACATGGCCATGAGAGACAGCTGATGTGTTGTGTATGCCACAGAAATTGGCATTTCAAAAAGGTTTTCTGGATTTCATGACATTTTCTCATTTCAATTTTATGAAGAATATTTGGTGAAGATTAAAGAAGCTGGTGTGTGTAACCATGGGACTGTAATGTCCTTCTCTTGCCCTGTCATGAAAGACATTACTGTAGTTTAATGTACTCAGCACTTTGAACAACCTCCACTTCCTAAAATATTACATGTTGATATTGCTGTACTAAACTTGAGCCAAATCTTACAATTGTGTCTCTAAATTCCAGCTTAGAATTTTTTTTCTTTCTGTAGTAAATGATCATTTACTATCAGTTTTCCAAAGTACCTTGAAGTCAGTCGTTACCTTAAAGACCTGTACTTAAATATCTCTCCTGTATTATTCTTGCCAATATTTCCATGTATCCTTTCTGTTACAGTATATTTGCAATGATGCACAATGCACATCAGAGCTGATTGCCAGGCACTCTAGACTTTCAGTCAAGTCCCTGGTAAATCAACCTTCTGTGCTAATCATGCATTGGTGGATGAGTGGGATGTTCCGCATATTGTTCATGTGTCTTTCGGGTGTCGCACAGGCACACACTGTGGCTGTTGGGAGGGCAACACAACATGCACACCATTTGTCAATAAGGTACTGAGCTTGCCTGCAGTACCACTGATCTGAATTGGATTCCTTTGCTACAATAGTCATACAGTATGTTCCCTCCAGCCTCCGGATGTAAAATATAACGCACCTGCTATGTAATGATCCGTGCATAACGAAGAAAAAAGAAAAAAAATCCCAACCTAAACGTGTTGGTAGCTGTGGTAGTGACTGGAATTTTGTGTCATTTCAAGGGGCTTCAAAAGCATTTCAACCCATTTGAGAAGATTCACTAGGGATGGATATACTGCAAGTCCCTGTCCTGAGTGCTGTATACTGTACTTTTCCATACATCCTATCCATCCAGAAAACTTTTGCAAGGTGCATATGTTCTCAGGGTGACAAATCCCAATCTCACAAACCCAAGTTTAACTTGGCAAGGGTTTCTGAAGGTTCAGTTATGCTTTTTTATTGCTAAATCTTTTCATAAGATAGTTCTCACTTGATACAGTATGTAGTGTTTGTCCAAGCATGTACATTATGGATTTAGTCCTGCAAAGTGCTGGACTGTCAATGTGGAGTGTATTCCATATTTTCATATCAGCTGCTTTATGTACAGTATGTGCTGCTCACTGCTGTGTTCTTACAGTATGTGGGCATCAGAGTAGCAGGCAAGGTCAGACCTTGCTGGTTGGTTTCTAAGGTAATGCCCTATGAAGGAAGTCACCGATACAGAGCAGGCAGGATCTCTAAACTCAGAACACATCTCCAGCTCCTTATTTGCTCTCACCGAGAGAAGGTAGGAGTAATTGCGATGAGATCTTCACATGTTGGCTCTGTGTGGGCTGCTCTTGGGTGACACTGCAGTGAAGAAAAAAATGATGAGTCAAGGAAGATGACTACAGGTTCAGCTGCCACAGCAGACAGTGGTGGGGTAGACAGAAATAGCACGTCAAAACCAGTCAGATGAAGGCGATAGAAACTTCTGATTTAATCAGCAATCCTGACTTATTTCCAAGGCCTCTGACCAAAACGTGTGAGAACTGCATTTCAACAAGGGTTGAAAATAGAAATTGTAGAATTTGTTAGGTTTCTCTCTGATGGTTACTAATGCTGGTTTCATTTCCTGTTGCACCTGTGACCAGGTAAATCTGTTCAAAACAAATAATCATTTACAATGTCAATATTAGGACTTATCAATAAAGTAGGCGCTTACCAGAAACAATTCGAGTGAAATAATTTGTTCAAGGGTACGACAGCTCAGCAGCATCCCAGCTGGGATTCAAACCCAAAACTCCTCTGCTGCAACTTTTAAATCTATGAAGTTCAGCATTCGATGTAAATGAATGTTATTAGTTCGTTATTAGTTTTGGTGTCAAACATTTATTTGTGTTCTTGGCACAAGCTGTTTTTTCTAAAGGAAACCTAAATGAACCAGTAATGGAACTGGAGTTTATTTAAAATGCAATTCACTGCCTGTAATAGGTGAGAATTCCTGCCTGTGTGTTTAAAAATGTTGAACAGCCGGAAAACAACCAGCTTGCAGAGACACGTTTAAGATTGGATTAGCTGTGTATGATTTCTTTGAATCTTCCTACATGACAGGGATTGGAGTGATTTTTTTAGATGTATCAGGAATTGTGATCCTGTGTATTTTTATATTTTATGTAATGTATTTTTCATTTTCTTGTATAGTATTTCTCTTGCCTAATATTAATCAATCAATCAATCAAAGTTTATTTATCAAATGCACAACAATACAGTGTGCAGCAGTAGTTGCTGGCAATGAAATGTCTTTTCTACGAGCTCACTGGGGGGGTAAAAATCACAAAAATTAAAGTCACAAAAAATAAGGTGACATAATAATAGATAATAATGAAATAGAAATTGAATGAAATAAACTCAGACAAAACTCAATATAAATAGAGCTGCGATGTGTCCAGGGTGAATGCAATACATTATGTCCAAGTAGTGCAGTATGATGAATACAGTGAAAACTGTGTGTCCATGTAGCCATTAGGGGTGATTTGCTGAAGGAGCTGCAGGTTGGCTGTTTAGCAGTCTTATTGCCTGGAGGTAGAAGCTGTTCCGTAGTCTGTTGGACTTTGACCGAATGCTTCGATACCGTTTACCGGACGGTAGGAGGGAAAACAGTTTGTGACTGGGATGACTGGGGTCCTTGAGAATGGACCTGGCCTTCTTCAGACATCTAGCTGAGTAGATATCCTGGATGTTTGGTAGCTCACAGCCGGTGATGAGCTGCGCTGACTTCACCACCCTCACTAATAAGAGAATAGGAAATTCTCTTATTAGTTATGATTGTGCTTACTTAAAGATTTCAAAGTTACAGTAGGTTTCAGTATATTTTCATCAGCAGATAGAGATACATTTGCAGATACATTTTTAGGCAAATAGTTTAAGCAACTAAGTTCTACATAGTTTAAGCAAACAGAATAAGTTACTGTTAGCAATCAGGCCTTTGTAGATTTTCTTGACTTGTAAATGTAAGATTTTCAGATCTTTTATATTAGGATCTCTGCAGCATGCGAAGTTCCAGTGTCTGGATTCTCCTATAATAAAATACATTTTTCATTAAAAAAAGCCCCATCACAAGGGGCTCCTGTGGGGCTGGACCAGTAAGAACGAGGGCAAGTCGGGACCGCGGCCCAGATGTCAGGGGTTCAAGTCAGGATCATGTGATCATGTGACCAGACCGCTGGATACCCCAGGCTGCAGTACCACCACGGCACAGTGCTACTGGCGCAGGAGGAGTTTTAGCTGGTTTTTGGTTTTTCTGAGAAACAGCAGTTTCAGCCTATTGAGAAGCACCTGCAGGACTGCCATGTTGTCAGAGACCTGCTGCTCATCCATTCAATCAGAGCTCCCTCTCCTGTAAGCCTCTTGAGTGTCGGACACCGACTAGCTCCTCGTTGTCTGCAGGCTCCCATTCAGGTGGAGACATCTATTCAGAAAACAGTCTTGAACAACTGGCAGTTCCAGTTTGGGAAAGTACAGTATGAATAAAAAGCACACTGCAATGATAGAACAAATTGTGTGCTTAAGTTATTTCAGGAATGCCATGTGGTCACTGAGTAGATACCGCAAAACATAACTTTGTTAGGAATAACAATACCCAGGGATTAAGTGTACTGAAAGGATCAGGGAGTGTTTTGTCGAAATTCGAGGGAGACGTATTCGAGGGAGAAAAGGGGATCACTTCCAGTATTTGTAGTGTTTCAGGAGAGGAAATGATGTCAGGAGTGATTGCTGATTACTGACAGCTGAGACCGATTGAACTCGGTTGTTGTCATCCTTCCCGAACATTTGTTAGCAACTTCTCGAAAGGAAAAAACTGAAATGGAGCTCGCAAATCACAAAATGGGCTGAGACGTGTGTGTGATCTGACTTCACTGTGCAGATTTAAAGGTCCTGTTTCTAAAACTTAATAATTACCGAATGCAGCCTGAAAGGTTACACTTTAACAATTCTGTATGCAGTATCTTTAGTCCATAATCTGTTTCCTTGCACTATTGTAAATCTACCTTAAATAACTGAAAGACTAATGAAGCTGTCCACACACAGCCTGTAGGAGCCCGCTGAATTTCTCTCCCCGTTCCTGTGTGGAGAAACTCAGTGCCAGAAGAGCTGTGTCCCTGTCAGTTTAAGCTACGTAATGTTTCATAAAAATGTTGCTTAAACAAGACAAGACAGTTGTCAACTAAAGGTCATTGCCAAAGGGTGGGGAACAACTCATCTGAGATGATGAATTTTACAGGTAGCCTTTAAGATGATTTATATAATTTGTTCCGTGTTTATTTACCCTGGGTATGGTGGTTTCTTCAAGTTTATAAGCTATAATTTGATTCTGCAGAATAAAATAATATAATGGCAATGATAAATGTTATTTAGGAGCAGTTTTCAAGAAACCCAGAGCTCTCTCCAAGTACAGTTTACTGTTGCTTTGATCTGTTACAACATTGTAATCCATCCACACAGTCATTATTGAAAAGCCATTTATTCCTGCCCAGGGTTATCGGACCTCAGTCGGCCAGGCCTGCCAGTCTATGGTGACACACACACAGTCCCGTTAACCTACAGTACACAGCATGTCTTTGGGAGACTGGAGGAAACGTACAGTATGTGAACACAGGGAGCATACACTGTAGTGTACATGCAAAGCTCACAGAAGGAGCTTTTGCCAAGAACTTAGCCCTGAACCTGGAGCTATGGTCATGCTGCTCACAACATCCAAACATTTTTCATTTGAGCACCTGGCACAACTGTGACTATCTGACTTACTTTCTAAGTTAAAAAAAACATCAGGTCCTGTCTCCTCTTCATTGCTAAAAATCTGGATATACAGTAACAGACAGCCAATGTCAACTTTGATGTGTCTAATTTAAAGGTGGAATTTTTTTATCTGATGTCAAAATATTGTAAAAATTAGAATGTGAAGTATTTCTGCATATTGGCTTGATTTTTGTAACAAGTTGCATTCTGAATAGTCATAACCCAGTTTGCTGCAATTTAATAAAAGTAGAGAGGTTCTGGGTGGCTGATCTTACTTAGGTGTAATAATAGACAATATTTCTTGTATTTTGTATATTTTTTCTTGTCTTGCTCCCACAACAGCATGCCTTTACCAAGGGAGATGTGTGGACTCACCGATGTAAGGTTCCCCAAACTTTTAGAGGACAGCCCTATCAGGTTGTAAAGCAAATATTGGTAGACACGTGAAGATTTATTCCCTGCTGAAAAGAGAAGAGAAGAAACACAACGTTTCGGCTGTAGAGCCCTCTTTGGGTGTGAAGAACCGAAGAAGACTTCACGGCCGAAACATTATGTTTCTTTTCGTCTCTTTTCAGCAGGAAATAAACCTTTACCTGCTCCTTTGCAGCTGACGTGTGCTGACGCAGCTCCCTACTTGAGCTACTGGTAGACACTGCTCTCTTGTCATTCTGGGTTGATTAACTTGCAGCTCCTATTTTGAAATCTTCCTGGACACTGAAGCTGGATATCACCAGTTTCTCTGAATCAAAGAGTGGAAGATCAGGTGAGTTCTGTGAGAAGTGAAATGAATCAAACACTGAGCAAATTAATAATTTAAAAACAGAATCATTCTGAGGTGCATTTATTCCACAGCATTTGGACAAATCAGTAATATTTCATGCGGCATAGTTTACAAAGCACATGTACACTTGCTGGTACTCAGGAGGGCTCATTGACTTAGCTCTTCTGTTCTTTGCTGGATGCAGATGCTGCCTCTGTATCTAGCTGAGCAGATTGTGTATACATTTTTCATTCCTTCGTTGGCTGCACCAGTGTGCAGTGTGCGTGGCACTTCATCTCTTTGCATGATGCTGAGTAAGAACAGGCTGCTTTGGCAAGGATTTTGGTTTAGAGATGAGACCTTATCAAATCGTGTGCTGCACATGTCTTTACTAAAGCAAGACCTCAGCTGGAAGAAGTTTAAATACTAGAGTGACCTGGTCTGATGCATTTCTGAAATCTCTGAATGTTGCTCTGCTACTTTTTTCCATTACTGAGTTTGGTAAGCCCATTCCTGTCATAGGTGTATCATCAAAACTTATTGAAACGTGTAGCAGGGAATGTCTGCGAAACAACATTTCACTTTGGAGATAAATAAAGAGCTCGCATTTAATTTGCAAGGCTAAATGTGCCCAGCTGTGCTATTATTTTCAAAAGGTAAAGGGTTTTTTTTTTACTTTACAGTGTTTATTGTGGCATTTTGTACAGTGCAGAAATATAAATGTTAAAAGTAAGATATTTCATCCAGACATGGAACTTGTGTTTTTTCATTGTGGTTCTTAATGTTTGTGTAAGCTAGTGTTATTGATTACCTTGCCTGGACTGAATTCCCCATTAGAGAAGAGAGTCAATCCACACTATGGTGGGATCAGTAAGTTACTGTAAACATGCTTATTATCTTCAAATGTTTTATGTGTTCACATCTGCTTTTTTAAGTAGGAAAAAAAATTCCACTGGCCACAGCTTAAAACAGACAGTTGTAGTAAGATGACAAAATAAACACATTTTAGTATGCTTTCAAGACAACATATTCACTAGTCTTTGAATAATATTGAGATCAAAATGGTCAGAGACATTTTAATGCAACTCTGAGAGATTGTTAAGACATCCATTTCACATTCATGTATTCTGTGAAAGGAATGCAGTCTTGACTGTTCAATAAAAAAGAGATGGTTTGATTACAGTTTTCTCCCATCTTGATTATAACTGCTGTCTTCCAAGGCCAGAGTATAATTTCCCTTTGATAGAGCTTCAGACATTAATAGCAAAAGTGAAGGACACCAAAAAAAAAACTACACTATTTCAAACCTTGCCTTTAATTGCTGCTGACATTTGTAATTGAGAAGCAAGCACGTCTTTATTTAAACATGTACTACACCCCCTGACATTTCCTCAGATGGAACAGAATTTTGATGTTTTATATTGAAACTAAAAGCTAAAGTTGAACATATTAAAGGCTTTTGGTCTGGTTCAGTTACGAAGACCCTTCAGGCCATATTATGCTCACAGGCTGCTTTGTCCTGTTCCCTTCCTCAGCTGGTCTCATCGGGAGGCCTGCTTTGAAGATGGCTCCTATCAGCTAGTATTTGTGTTTCAGCTTGCAGAGACCAGTTCTACTGGGCTCACATCAGGGTCTGGGAAGACCAAATAAAAAAGGCGCCATCTTCTTTGCATCGCCTTGTTACGACTTCAGATGCAGTGGGACAAGGTCCCAGTGTATCAAAGGAGGGGTACAGCGCTTTGTCCAACACATGTAGAACATTCATTCACTCGCTTCACAAAATCAGTTTGCCAGCCCCTGCTGATCATATACTGTAAACCTGCAGTCCACACTTAATGCAGCACTCGTCTTTTGGGAATGAGGAAGCAGAATGAAGTGCTGTCCCAGCTTTCATTTAAAAACATTTATGGGATTAATATCACTATGCCCTCATGTGCAAATTACATTTGCTCACCTCATAACTGCTTTGATCTTACCAGAGTTAATTTGCTAAGTCCTCAGTGTCATCTTTTGACAATGCTAGCCTGGTCTCCAGACAACCTTGTCTTATTTCTTCGTGTAAATCCACGATTATTCAGTAAGAGTTCTGAAGCTGTATTTGGACCTTTTTGTCTATGTGAATTATGGGCCATTTTCACCCAGTGTAGTGTGTGGCTGCAAGGGACAGGATCACTTTTCAACCTGTCACAGCCAGCTGGACTGCCGATCGAGGTTACAGTTTTGAGACTGCAGGAGGAGACAAGGCTGTAGCCAAGCTGTTTCCTTTTGATTAATTTCCTGGGTTTTGATATTGATAAGCTATGCTTCTGTGTTTGAAAAGATTGTAAAGATGCACCAGCATTGACACCAGGATTCCAGAATGTGCCTACCCACAAACAGACGATGGACATGAATCCCAGTACCACCTTGTCAACAGTCAAAATCCAAGAGGGTTTCATGTTACTTTTTGTTTTAATTTACAATGAGAACATTCCTCACACTTTTCAGAGCACAAACTTGTTGGAGTGTTTAATAATTTTTATGGAGACTGTGCATGCTACTGTATATCATTAAAATGTAAGAATCTCAGAACAGTATAGCCATGGATACAGTGGAAACTCATTTACCTCCAGCTGACAGCAGGAGTTTCTTAGTACCAGCATGCAAGTATTTATCCTGCGGAGAACCCCCTCTTTGTACTATTGACACAAGATGCGAGTGAAGAGAAGATCAATACCTCTTTGCACATTTTTTCATTGAGGAGGGCCATCATTTTTTCAAAAGACGACCGATCCTCTATAAGTAGACACAATGCCTGTTGTGAAGATAGACCCACGACTTTGCTACTCAGAATGTTATGCCTCAGGCAGCATGTTATGCAAAAGCATCAAATCAATTTTATGCTCAGCTATGTTGGAACTCAATAACATCTAGTTAGAAATACGAGAAACCCTAAGAAACCGCAGAGTGCATCTTTATCAATGATCTTTTTTAATTTTACAACAGTATGTACTGTATATGCAGATCAAGTGCAGTGTATTGCATATTATATAGTGCCAAGATTTTCTCTCCACATCTGCCTGAGTGTGGATTGTCTTTTTAAATTAATTGGCTTCTTGGGCATTTTGTGTGGAGCATATTTTAATGGTTTTGTTTTGTTGTCTGCCTAACACTATGCACTTTGCCAGCAACAGCTTTCTCAAATGGGCCTTAGGTAACTGTAATGGCCCAATCATTTTGTTTAATCCTCATCATAATCAGATTAACCATCGCTTTACTTTGGAATTATCCCTGCAGAAGCACATGCTGGAATACCAGAGGTGTGGTAACCTCCCCAGTCCTCTGTGGCTTCAGCCGCAGTGTTTTGATTCACAGGTTTACAACGTGCTGTGCTGACCCTATCTTCACTCAGAAACACTGAGTGTGATGGTTTACCATCAGGTACTTTGTTTCAGCATGAGGAGTCACAGTGCAGAATACAGAACACTAACTGGGCCTGAAGGTACTGTACATACAGTTCTAAGCTACCTGACCTGACTGAGTTTGGTACTGTCTGCTGACCTGTTCCATATCACCTGACTGTGGTTTTGTTGGTGGTAGTAGTGGACTTGATGGTATTTTTACAAGGTGCTTTTAATACATACAGCATGTGCATCTTTGCACACACAAATTTTGTCATCCCGTCTTTCAACAAAAGAAAAAACATTGGAATTTTTAAGGAATTGCTATTCCCATGGGCATAAATATCAGCCTTTTAGCAGCACTATTTAACAGATGGTGACATCTCTTACATTCTTCTGCTTTTTCTGTATTTTGCTTTTTCAGCTTTCCTTTTTTTTACCTGGATTCTCAATCTTCTCTATCTCTGTCTTCTCTCTCTCAGACTTTCCTTTGTCCGATGTGTTTACAATATATACTGTATAACATTAACATTAACAAAACTATGTGGTAGATAGATGAATAGAAAGAGATCAGTTTGAATGAAACATACTGAATTTCATACTTTGCTGTTCCAAGCCTTGTTTCTAATGTTTTATAGATAATGATTTTATTTGCCACATTGTTTTAAATTGCACAAGGCAAAGGCTGCAAAACAAACCTTTGGCCCCTTGAGAAGAACAGGCATAATAAGACGAGCCAAAACAGATGAGCTGTGGCACAGCCCAGACCTCAGCTCCCTGTGGGAAGGTAACTTTCACTTTATTGTCTGTTGATAGGAGGAGAAAAAGCCATTTTTAATATTCCTAAGGTCAGACAGATATATGCAACCCGGTGGAACAGAATTGTGATTATGTAAGGAGCTTAAAGTCAGTGCAGCACTTTCCCCTTCAACTAATAAAATCATTTCAGCAAGCTGAATGACTGAAATGTTTCTTTTTATTAGGTGATGCTGCATTTTGTAGAGTGAAAATAAATTGTTGCTTGTATCTATATTTTGTCATTTGAGCCACGTTAGTGCTCCTTCAGAAAACAGAGTTGAGTTGAGATTGTATACATCTTCTACATTTTCAGGAAAGATTCTTACTGACTGATGTATTCCCTTCATAAAGCTTTTTGCTTCCTGTTACTTTCAGAACAATTGAATGTATTTGCATATTTAATGCCTCCTAACATCTCAGGGAAAGTTCAGCTCATATTCATCAGCTGTCTTGACAGTAATTTAACAGGCACAAAGAGTCCAGATGGTTTGATTTCTCCTTACCCTGTGAAACACAGCAGAATGCATGTCATTCACTGTGAGGAACAGTCAGGAAGGTATTTAAAACTGTACACATTTAAAGGTGTAAAAACACTAACGGGCTTTTTGTGTTGTTTGAATGCTCAGGTTAATGGAGGTTTAGTGGTATTTTCAATAGGTTTATTCCATCCAGGGATCTCATTATTCTCACCAAGCAGTTGCAAATTGCTAATACAGTTTGTGATAGCAGCACTGTGCTTGCCTGAAGCCCTGTCCTCCACCTGCTGGAGTCCGGCCCAGCTGGTATCGGCTGGAGGCTTCACTTGGGCTGCAGTCCGGGGCTCTGTTTGCCACTCCACCCTGTAGAGGGGGGTGCCAGCTCCCACCTCCTGGGGCTCACGAATCAACGGGGCCCCAGTGAGTCCGCCTGGACGAGCTCCGGTGTTACAGATTCTGTCCACCGGGGGCAGAAGATGTGAGGAATGTGTTTTTCCCATATTCCTGGGGCCACTCTCAAGCCGTTTGTCTCTCTGAGGGGGATGGAGAGTGTCAAGAGCGGATTCTCTCCACAGAGGCTGTCGGTGACTGGCAGCAGTGGTTTCTGTTCCAAACTGGCCTGGCTGACCTGGACCACCCTCTTGACTGATCCAACGCGCTGTATGATAGCCTTCGGAGAAAATCCAGGGAAATCACATTCATGGTTTTTCCCTGCATTTCCATCTCTATTTCCTAACCATTTAACCTGATACAGGGTCTTGGTTCCTGGTGTTTATTGTTGTTAATGACCTAATGGGCGTGATCTGTGCAGAAATGAGCTACACTAGAAGATCCCATTGCTATGGATGGTACAGTGGTCTCATGGTTCTTCTTGAGTCATTGCACTTTGCTGAGAAGCACGAGTACATAAGACGATGATAATGCCTGGGTACTGTGCACCTCATACATGAAGTGCAAGCATTAGACCTAATTGCACGTTGCGGTTCAATCTACAGTAGGCAGAAGAAAGGTGTCATGCTCTGTTGCTTATGCACAATAATTTCCTTGGAAATTGTTTTCTCCTGTATTTATCCTCGAACACACTCCTCTGGCCTTTTGACTTCACGATATCTTCTACTGAAAGTGTAAATACAGCTAATATTCATTATCTTTACAGATCTCTGTCGTACTCCACTATGAGCGCAGGTACTCCGTAATTGGTGTCTATTAGCAATCAGACAGAAATTCCATGGCAGAGTAATCTCATAATGACTGTTTATCTTAGGGATTCAGTAAACCTTTTTGTGTGCGTGGAGTTTTTTTTTGCTGTAGCAGCATGAAACTATTAGTTAGGCACCAGTGATAAATGGTTAATCTACCATTTGCAATTATGTTTTTATCTTAATCTGAAACACACCAACATTATGCTAGTATTTTCAGTTGTAGGCTACAGGTTCATCGCTGGAACTTTACTTTCCTATGCAAAAGGTGCTTTTAGGGTCATTGCCCTCTGCATAAGACTGGTTCCCCGTTGGCCTAGGAATGAGAGCAGCACTTATCCTGCTAATTGCACTGTCCATGCAGTAGTGACAGACAGAGTAAGGACAGGGCATGCTGTACTCTTGCAGTGACCTTTGACACCCGTAGTGTTCTGTACTGACAAGGGGAAACGTGACTGGTGAGGCATGCACGAGGCGTGTTCCTCTGATTGGGGGCAGGGGTTAGAGAAGCAAGGCTTTAGGAACATAAGAACCTAAGAAATGTAACAAACAAGAGGAGGCATTCAGCCCATCTGGCCTGTTTGGTAGTTAGTACAGATGCAGCCATTCAAAATGCGTGAGGTATTTCGCGGCATACCCCGGTGGGCGTGTCACAGTATCACGCGGTATGACGCAGTTAACGTGGTGTCACGTGGTTAACTATCCGGCGTCGCCTTGTAAAACCGCCAGGGGGAGCTTAACCTCTCATGTACAGCATTTGAGCCTTTAATTTTGAACTGTGTATTACAGCATGTTAATCATCAGTCATTAAAATGTTGGTATATTTTATGAAAGCAAGATTGCTCAGTTGGACAAAAGTACACAACCTACCTTTATCAGAAATATTTATGCATCAAAGCCTTTACTGAAGATATTACTAATAGTATTAATAATGGATGACTTTAGACAAGCTGTATACTCAAAGTATAATTTCTTTAGCACATTTGTACAAGCACTTGGAATCTGTCCAAGCCATACTTTGTCAGGCATTTTGTTTTACTTCAACGGGCATAAAAACTTCCTTGCTTTTAACAGGGCGTTTCATAATTTCTAACTACGAAAATGATTTAAAATGCGACACTTATCATTCAACTAGAGCTTAAAATATCACAAGGATCCTCAAGAGCACAGCAAAGAGTGTATTAAAAGACACTTGTATTTATCAACGCTTTCTTTTCCGTATACCAGATTTTATGGAACCACTTCAGAGGGGTGTCAGCCAGTCAGATTCCAGGAATCGGCACTTTAAAGGAAAAATACACACCGGTATTCCATTTCTCCCTAACGATTTTAAGCATCGAAGTATTTAACTAGCATGTGAAATAGCGTGTGAAAAAGTGGTAGTTTTAAGCTTTTCTGCTAATATAATATGGAATCGATATTGATTTAAATCGTGTTCTGATTTAAATCGCAAACGCGTGTTTAATTATATGTGTTTTTTAATCATAATCAGGCTAATGCAACATAAATTGATACAGTATCTTTGTCTTCTAAGCATCTTAATAAACTTTCAGCATAGCTTTCTACCTGTCAAGATTTATATTTCTTGGGATTTTGGGATCAAACGTGGAAGGATTAGATTATAATCGTTTTTATTTGTCAAATACGTGATTGTATTTCTGAATGTTATGTGACACCTACAGTAGTTCACTGCTTTAAATACATCGAATTAAGAAAGTTATGTGTAGCACTTTAGATCTTTTTTCTGAACCAGGGAAAATCTGATCATGTTTCTCTATAACAATAATAAAAAAAAAACTTTATTTTACATATCGCCTTTAAAAGTGGCATCTCAAAGCAATACAGTAGATCGAAAAACAGTTAAAAGGGACCAAATTAAATACCAGACAATCGCAAACGCATTTTCAATAAAATTATTTTATTCATTCAGCAGTTTGTGAGAGGAACATCCAGCAGGGAGAGACGCACACACCGGTTTTCATTGACAAAATTGTTTTTTTTTCAATTCCTTTTGTCTAACAGGAATGTTTTGTTTGTGGACAGACTGTTAGACAAGAGGAAAAGACCGCCTCCTCCTACGAAGCATTAATTGCGTATCTAAGGAAAATTGCAGTATACCTTTGTTCATGCACATCATTATACAGTACAGTATCTCAATTTGTATTTCGATTAAAAAAATCGTTTGCCCAGCCACTACTGTTGTTATTGTTTTTATCCTGTAAAGCGTTTTCTTTTTCTGCGTTTTCCATTTCCTTTTTCTGATCACTCGCTTTCTGGATACACATCTCACCTGTCCTGTTCTTTGTTTTCCTGGTTTGCTGATTATGCCTGCTGCGGTCCACTCCTACCCTCACACCTAAAGAATACTATTTTAAATTTCTTGGCGCAGTTCATTAACCCTTGTATGTGCTGTCCGCGCCCAAAATGCAATTAAAAAAAAGTAAAAAACCGCGCTCAAAATGCAATTTAGAGCTTAATAAGATACACTCCACAGGCAAAATTAAAGACAAAATTAAAGACGATTAAAATCTGTAATCTTTCCACTTGTACTGTGAGTCATCGGACAGTTTCTGCTTTGTGTAAGGATGGTGAGAAAGCTGTGTTCAATGTATTTAAGGGACTCAAAAGTAAAAGAAGATGCTTCATATTGCTTGACTAATTTTAAAAACCAAGTTATAAATGCAGACGCTCCCTCGGTGCCGCGCCGGGTGTAAATATCAAAGTATACATTCCCAGCAAGAATTGTACCCATCTGTCATGCAAATAAAACACCTTGAATTGAATTGAGGGAGAGATGGGGGTAGTGGGACAGAGATACTGTAGACAGACTCAAGGCAAATAAGATACTTATGGGTACGCAGGCATTCACGACAGCAACATACGAAACGTTTGCACGTACTGTATAGTTAAGTTATTACTTGGTTTTCAAAGTGCAACGAAATACAATATTGTTGTTGCTGCTGTTCTGGTTGTTTTTATCCCGTAAAGCGTTTTGAGAAGCCACCTTTAAAGGCGATATATACTGTAAAACCACTGATTCTTATGGAATGTGTTCCGCAGGAGATTCAAATTTTTATTTATTTATTTTTTAATCGCGTATCTTAGGAAATCTCAGTATAACTTTGTTCATGAACAGTGGCATGTTACATTATCATTCGTTTTTTTAACAAGGCTCGCCAGCTAATGTGACTCGAAACCTGTCTTGCTAGCTTTTAAAGTCGTGCATGTGTAAACTGTACTAGAGGGCATGCAAGTTACTCTGCCTCTTTCAGCTGCAGGGAGTCCCTCTGCTGCAACACACAGCAGACAGAACGGGAGACTATTGCCTTTCATATCTGACACCAGTGAAGTAAAAGGGGTGTCTAAAGGGGTGACTTCAGACCACATTTTAGTTACTTTATTTTGTTTACTTTTAACATTTCTGTAATTTACAGTAGATGTCACAATAGAAGCCCGAAGCCTATTATACTCAGTCTAGCCTTGGATCCTCTGAGTCCCTTGACTCAGTTATTGCATATTAATTTCTTGAGATACGCGATTCCATATTATATTCCCTTTTAATCAAATTCTAAAAGTATGCTTGTTGACTCCGGTATCGCGTTAGTTAAAGACTTCGATGCTTAAAATGTTTAGGGAGAAATGGAATACTGGTGTGTGTTTTCTTTGAAGTACCGAGACCAGCCATATACTGAATGTTTAAGTTCCAAAATTAATATCGTTTATGGACTTCACACGCGTTGCAGTATGCTCCTATTCTTTTTATGCTCAGGCACTAAAATCTCCCTTCTGCTTTGTGTAAGGATGGTATCAAGAGCAATCTTAAGTGGTGAGAAAGCTGTGTTCAATGTATTTAAGGGACTCAAAAGTAAAAGAAGATGCTTCATATTGCTTGACTAATTTTAAAAACCAAGTTATAAATGCAGACGCTCCCTCGGTGCGCTGCTCTGGTGCGCCGGCTGTTACACAGTGCCTGTCTGCCGTAAGCGTTACAATATACATACCCAACACTGCTTGTACCCATCTGTCATGCAAATAAAACACCTTGAATTGAATTGAATTGAGGGGAGAGGGGGGGAATACTAAAGCCAATACTGGCACAATACCCTCAATGGGCTTTGACGTGCTAATGCGTTGGTTTAACAGTCCGGGTGTGGCAGGCTTCCAATGTCAACTCGACTCGATTGGAAGACAATGAACGTATTTTAGCCCTAAATGAATTAATAGCAAACATGGTTTACATAAAATACATTTTTCCAAGAAAGTTTATAATAATACGATCTATAGTTGAAATCTGAGCCTACTTTAAAAATAAAGGAAAAGCATTTTCAGAGAGTAATCATGCTGTGTTTATGTAGAAAAAGCGATTAGGTTTACGAGCAATCTAATTACCTATTCGCTTAAAACGCTATTAAAAATGTACTCTGTTGCACACACACACACAATAGAAGCAGGCACCGCTGTCAGAAGGGAAGATATGTTCAAAATATCGCAAATATCGATCATGTTGCGATATTTTGAAATATAAAAGTCAATTGATTGTCCATAATATCGCTATTCTATTTTTTCGAAGAAATGTTTGTTAAAAGAAAAGTCCAGCACCAGCTGGATTCGAAAACACAACCTGTCAGCTGGTAGTCACGTCTACAAGACAGCTCACATGAACAGGCAGGCGAAACAGCCCTACACAGCCCTGTCGCAGCACACGAATACCGTTATTAAATTCTTTAGATACGCGATTCCATATTATATTCCCTTTTAATCAAATTCTAAAAGTATGCTTGTTGACTCCGGTATCACGTTAGTTAAAGAATCCGAAGCTTAAAATGTTTAGGGAGAAATGGAATACTGGTGTGTATTTTTTTCTTTAAAGTACCAAGACCAGCTATACACTGTATGTTTATGTTCCAAAATTAATATCGTTTATGGCCTTCACACGCGTTACAGTATGCTCCTATTCTTTTTATGCTCAGCTACTAAGATTTCCCTTCAGTGGTAAAATTCAATACCTACAACGGGCACAGCAAAGACGTTTTTACTGTAAGTCTTTCTACGACAGACCAACGGACCACGAGTGCCCCTGTCGGTCAACCAATCACGTACTGCGGTGCCCCGCGTCATCTTGCGTCATACTGAGCGACGTCACCTGCGGTACGTGTCTGTAACGCGCACTTTGAATGGCTGCATCTGTAGTTTATTGATCCCAGGATCTCACCCAGGTGCTGTTTCTTGAAAGTAGCCAGAGTATCGGCTTCAATAAGGTGTACCGGGTAGTTTGTTTCCACACTTCCACAACTCTTTGTGTAAAGACGTGCCTCCTGTTCTCAGTTTTAAAAGCACTTCCAAATAGTTTCCACTTATGCCTACTGAACCATGTTTCACCGTTTATTCAGGCTGCCTCGTAGGTATGCTTCAGTCGCTTAATACTATAAATGCATTTCAATTGTTTATTTGTTTTATTGTTTCCAAAATGTTCTTTACATAAAATGTGTAAACATTGTTATTCAGGCAATCCTTAAGAAGCTTGCTCATTGGAAAAGGTGGCATTTTCTTTTTTTTGCAAGTGATATGAGCCTATCTTTGATGTGTGGAAAAGTTCACTTACAGCTTGAACATCTTAATGTGTGTCAATATGCAATTAAACTTTAATTCTTGTTATCAAAGGACCTGGGCTGCTTGCAGATTTTTTCCTTCATACATAAAAGTGGCCTGTTGTTCAGAATATGGTTCTTTCTTGCAGTCATGCAGTTTTCATCCTCTTCAATGAAAATTGAATAAAAGTGATAGTTTCTATTGTATATAAATACAGTCTGCTTGTAAACTGTCATATTCTTTGAGTGCACCTCAGAATGAAGGGTTATTTATTTCCAATTCTACTTGATTTCATAGATTTTAAGTCTTAAAACGAGTTCAGCTCAGAATTCTGTCTGGGCCAGTAATGCAACATGTCCACTGGAGGGCACTGTGCTGAGTGTGCCAGGCACTCAACAGCTCACTGTACAAAGACAGTGTACACGTAGAACTGAAACCTTCCAAAATAATGTTAATGGCAGTGCTTATTAAATTGTACCGCTAATTGTATTTTTAATAAAAAAGCAGATGGTCAAGATGTTACTTCCTGCACAAAAGTCTAGATGCATTTAGGTGCATATTTTGTATTATTTATCCCCCATCATAACTTGTATTTCTCTATAATTCTATTAACTATGTATAGGCAGTGTGTGCAGGTTACATGTCTAAAAGGGACATGACAAATTGGATGCAGTGATACCTAGTATAAAAAACAAATTGTTCTTACAGGTAAGTTGTTTTAAAGTTGCTTAAGTTAAGTATTAAATCAAATTATCTTCAGAAAATATATTTAGACATCAAAGCCTAGCTGTTCGTGTGTCTCCGGCCCATCATTATAAATGTAAAATTGTTCTTGATTGACTTAGTAGGTAAAATATGGTAAAAATGGAATGGAAAAAAACATAGTAAAATAAACTGTTTTATGGTGAAGAAAATCCTATTTTATGTCTAATATCTGTTAGGAAATGCATCCCATTCCACCCTCCTGTCTTAATAAACAAGGTGTAATAACCATCGCCTCAGAGATGAATAACGGTGGCCTGATTGTTAACATTTTTCCTCATTTAATCTTTCTAATCCCTGCTGCCAGCTGCACAAACTGTCTCCTGAAGATAAACAAATGGGCAATTTACCTTCAAGCATCATGGAGAGCTTGCAGAGCAGACGTGAATTATATATCTCCGTTACTTTTCCCTGGGATCTCGTAGGCTAAACACTCCATTGCTCATTTTTACTTCAGAATTTTGTTTTTGTCATTAGAATAACAAAAATTAAAAAAAAACAACAACAAAGACTATCCTTGGTCTTCATCAGTCTTTTCATCTACAGTAATTGCACCCTGGCTCTGTTAACCAAGTAAAAGCTCATTGGCAGTGGTATCTTAACTACTCAGTGAGTCAGTTTTCTTTGTGAAAAAAAAAAATTAAGCAAAGCTTGCAATCATGCACTTTGTGTGTTATCTTACTTGGTTAATTTTACATGTAGGAGAGGTACGCTGGATTATGACAATCAGACAGATTATATGCCTCTAAGGTATGACCAAATCACAGGAAACAGCTCATGCAATTTTCATATAGAAGAGACACAGATGCAAATTATGTGGGTCTTAAAACATTAATAATTGTTTATCCATATATGGACATCTAAGTCATTTTGTTGGATGGTTATCGTAGACTTCTCAGGTGGTTTAAACACAAGTCAGCCTCAACCAAGCAAGAAACTGTTAAACACGTTAAAGCCAAATTTACTCTCATCCTCTGGGTCGTGTCTTTTCGATAAATAGGCCTCAATCTGTGAGATGTACTAGTAGGTTAAGGTCATCTACATGGGGGCTCCTCAGGGATCTCTAGATCCAGTTCTTTTCACACTTTATTCAGAACTGAAATGTCTAAGACTTTTGCACAGTAACATACTGTAGATTTCTATAGATTGCTGTCTCTGAAAACAAAGAGCAATCTCTGGTTAAGATCTAACATCTATAAAAATGTTGAACATTTCATGTTTATGTACTGTATATTTTGAATGTTCTTTGAGTT
This sequence comes from Atractosteus spatula, assembly GCF_055471065.1. Classification (NCBI taxonomy): domain Eukaryota; kingdom Metazoa; phylum Chordata; class Actinopteri; order Semionotiformes; family Lepisosteidae; genus Atractosteus; species Atractosteus spatula. The sequence goes on along the minus strand of NC_142709.1, from coordinate 73,096,531 downwards.
AATAATGGCATCACAAATGCAGTTCCCTTAAGTGGAAATAAACTTTGTGTTCAGCGCCTCCTCTACAGTACCTTAACACTGTCAGAGACCTCTGAAGATCGAATGTTTGCTGAATGATGAGCTGGGTGAGCCTGCATTTAGAGAATAACACAGGAGCACATTGCTCTGCTGGTATTCATCATGAAGATTGCATGAGCGGACACACCCTCATGTCAGACATCACCATACTGTAGGTGTGAGGACAGGCAGTGCTACCCACATCATGGATATCTCAGTGTCGATTCAGTGGAGACTCATAGTGAATAGAATCAGAGTGGTGTTGCTTGGGTCCTTTTTTTCCTTCTATAAAAACCAACAAAAATCTTTGCATTGGTTTAATAACAGGCTGTATGTTGTGTGTAAACTGAACGGCAAAATCCATTCCATGCAGTTTGAAATTGCTTAAGGCACTAACACAAGCACAAGTGTTTTTAGAAAGATGGGGCACAAATGGTGCTGAGATTTCTGATCTCACACTGACTTAAATCATCTTGAAATTTTAAATTTGAATCTATTCTTCAGCTCCATATGTATTTTCTATTTTTGTATGTAATATATCAAATCATAGCTGTCTCCTGACGTTTATTTCAAGCCTAAATTTGATTATGGCCTCTTCTCTCACTCTCTCTCTTTTATGCCAAGGCTGTGTTTTTTAATCCTCCTACAGATGGATTTTTTCTGCAGTTTTGTGTCACAAACCTGGGAGTGTTCTTAAAGCACCTGAATGAAAATATGAGCAAGGCAGCTGAGGAAGGAAATGAAAGGCATTTGAGCAGCAGATCTGTAGTACATGGTGACGGACCTCAAGTGGAGAGATCTTACACATGCTTTTTGAACATGCCTCAAGGGTGAAAAACGACTGATAGGAATTGTCAAACGTGAAAAATACCTGCGTACTGTATCTAGGGCAGGCAGACAAGTAAATTATTCAGTCTTACCTTGCCAAGAAGAGGACATTTGCACGTGCTATAAAATTAATTCACATATTAATTTGTGGTTTCCATTTATAGGTAACAAAAAATTGAATGCTACCTTACGTTAGGAGGCATTAGCTATTTTCTGTATGTATTTTGCTGATGTAGACATTTTTTGATATGTAAGAGTCTTCATCAAGAATGAGATCAGTGTCTTTAGTGCTCAGAGTGTTGTACTTGTTTGTCAAGAGCTTTGCTGGAGTGCTACAATCAAAGAGCCTCATTCGGAGTCTTGAAGGATCCCTGTTGTGTTGAATTCAGTGGTGTGACTCACATAAAAGAGAATGGTGTCATTGCACCTTCGCTGGCCTCCCATTCCTGCCCTGCCTTCTGCCTGATGAACCGAGCCTGAAGTAATAATGAAATCAACCTTGTTTATTACTTTCAAGATTTCAAGATTGTGGAGACCTCAGTAATGTCAGCTCTCAGCCAGTGTCCTTCTGAGGCTAAAAATATTCAGACCTTTCAATGATTCCTCTGCTGTGCACTCAAACTTTTGCTTTCTCTGATGTGATGACCAGACCTGAATACGTTACTCTGCATGTTTTCTAGCGAGGTGGTTGCACAATTTCAGTCATAGCCTCTCTGGATTTATAGTGTATTACACTGCTTACAGATACAAATCCAAACTGCCTGTTTGCCTGTTTATTCTGTCCCCTCTGTGCCTGGGTGATGACAGTGATGAATCCACTATAGCACCTCAATCTGTTTCCCATGGGATGCTGTTCTCTTCTGGACCACATTTTTTGTACTTGTAGTCAACATTCAATGTACACATTGTTAAGAGCTCTGGTAGTCTGTGTTTTATTAAATAACATTAGAGAAATGCATAATAGTAAGTGCACCTTACCTTTAGAAGCAAAATACCTTTACATTAGGTGCCAAACAATAGGAATAAGGAAGAAAATAGAAAAGAAAGAATAACTGCAGAATAAGAAAGCAATAATAATGAATTCAGGATGTGGGCTGGGAGTTTGGGGTGTGTTCAGTAGTTCACCATATTGCTACGCTATAGGCAGTGTCTACAGTATATATTATGTATATACTGTACACTTTCACGAATGCACCTTATTATCAGACTCTTTCCTCTCCTGTTGCAATTTAAGTGGAAAATAAGGACTTTTAGCAGGGGACTCAACTCCAGTCCTCACATTCTGCAGGGTCCCTGCAGGTCATAGAGGCAGCTTTCAATTAGCACCTGTTCAACACCTGGAGCATCTGGCCTCTTCCCAGAGCTGCGTGCCCAGGGAGGGTGCTCTGTGGCCATGTGCAGCTGGGTCAAGGGCATTCCTGGACACCGGAGTGGGAGCTGGGATCCAGAGCCACTTCTCCGCGTTCATTTGCACTGGAGACTGTCACTCTCTGGCCAGTCGCCTCAGAGCTACTGAGAGCTAGCGATACTGCACAGTACTGCTTACATTCACACTTTACCTTTATCTTAATTCACACTTTACCTGTATTGCAACGTTCTTGTACAGTATGTCGCATGCTCTTTAAAGAGGCCAGAGAACTCCTAATCAGATTATAAGCATCATTGCTTGCTTGGGGATTGAAAGGTGTGAAAATTGGGAATTAAAATAGGTCTCTTTTATGTAACCAGGATGTTGTTTTTTTCCCAGATTAAAAGATGCGTCTCTCTGGGAGCCGTTAATGTCCTCACCTCCAAAGGTCCTTGTGCATATGAGAGGTATTAGAGCTCATAAGAGGAAACAGATGTGCTCTCAATCTGTACCCCCTGTGCCAGGGGACTTACCGAACCATGTTCCCACAGGACGTGGCTGTGCTCACCAATTAATGGAGCTTAACCTCTTGCAAACCAGTTCCCTGAGCTTTGTGAAATGAACACACATAATCCTGCTTCACCTTTACAAGCCCTTGTGTGCAGATCCTGGTGGTACAGCAGCACAGCTGCACTTGCGTAGCTGCTGGAGTGTAGGAATGTGTGTCTGTTGGGGTCTGGCGCCGATCCTCACTCGTCTCCTCAGAGTCAGTTTTCTTTTTCTGCTTCCCAGCAGTCTGGCAGACGTGTGTGTGTGGTTGTGCGTCAACTTCGATAACGCAGGACATGAATTAAATTCCAATATGTAATAAAATGTCTTTCAGTTCATTTAACCAGAATTCAGACATTTAAATTCTAAACTGGAAGTTTTTATTGTATGTTATGTTTTTTGTATTTCTACTGTTTTTAGCAGTTAAATATATATATATAAATATCTAGTTATGTTGTTATTTTCAGTGAATCTACATTTTTGTTATTTATGGAGAGAACTCTCCTATGGATTGAAAAAAAAGATTTTAACTTTAGAACAAGGGAAAAACAGTAACATTCCGTGATTTTAGGATGAATGAAAGATATCTGCTCGGATAAAAAGGGACAGGGAGGTCCTCACAGCTCATTTTAATAAAGAATGTAGGATTCGGTGCTGCACCTCTGCATGGCATCAATCAAAATGTCTTTTTTCACTATAATAATAATAATTCCTTACACTTACTGTCTATAGCGCTTTTCTGGACACTCCACTCAAAGCACTTTACAGGTAATGGAGACTCCCCTCCACAACCACCAGTGTGCAGCCCCACCTGATTGTGAATACAATCTCCTGCATGCTTTTCCAGAAAAATTGGAGAGCATGCAACTTGATGCCAGGAAAAAAAAGAGTTAAATCCCTTGCCTCTGATAATGGGTATCATTAGGCTAGTCTGATTCAATTGTATTCTGAATCCCTATGCAAAAACACTAATTAGACTATACCTTGTGACACCAGGACTTTAACATTGTAGCTATGACCTAGTTCAATGCAAAAGATTTTTATTAAAGAAAATAATAATTATACAGCGCAGTGTCTTTTTGTATGAATAGCATTTCTTTGCCAGCCCAGGCATCTTCCCATGCACTGCTGAGCTCATAATAACAGTGCCACTGAGGGGTCTTTTTTTACAAAGTTGAGTTCGATTTTACTGTTGCAGTAATATGTTTTTCATCTGATTGTTCCTGGGCGGACAGATCCTTGTTACATTTCCATTACCACCAGCCTGTGGAAGTGCTGGGCTCTCTGTAGCGGCTTCCGACGCTGGCAATACTTCTCAGCAGCCGAGGGCAACCACACCGGCCGTGCTCTTCGCTCGAGTCCGACTCATGGTGTCCACAGGTCTGCGAGTGCGTGTGGGGGAGGGGGTGGGAACGCAGACAGAAACAGGGCTGCTCTGTAATTCTTACCCCTTTGCTGTTTTGGAGTGTTGAGCCCAGTGTGAAGAGATTGTTTCCATTGCTGGCCGTGGACGTGTGGCTGTGGCTTTTCTTCTGTGTTGCTTCGAAACCTCGGTCAGCATGTTTTAATTACCATCACCATACCGTTATTTAATTACCATCACCATACCGTTATTTAATTACCAGTCTGGTGTTTCACAAAGGGATTCAAGGGGGGACTGGAGACTAGCACTGGGAGACGATGGCAGGGCCTCCCACAAAAGAGCAGTCTTGTTAAATTCGATGAAAAGTGCCCTTTTCTCCAATTGAATATCCTTGTTCAATAAGAACGCTTACAAATGTGCATGAATTTTCCCTTTATATCCGAAATTATTCAGTCAAAAGTGAAAAATATTGTCTTTTTAAACTGAATGAATCTGTCACCGATGCCTTTTTCCAACTGTAATGATCCCCCGTTCTTCTGAGTAAAATGTTATTTAGACGCTCTGATGAAGTTATTTAAGACACAGGGTGTCTGCAGCTGCATGTGTGATATTGATTACCTTTCAGAATGACTAGATACAGGTTTGGCCTGCCTGGTGACAGAGATTTAGCGACTTGATAAAAATGTCCAGTAACAGCGTTAGCCAGAGAGCGAGAGGTCACTGCTTGAAATGGAAATGAAAGTTCTGTTTGTGGGCCAGCTTCAGCGTTATCAACACAAATACCAGGAGCCCAGGCTTCACTCCTGCAAGGGCAGGAGGTAAAGAGACAGCTTTGAATTCAATAACTGCAGAGCCTGGCATTCAAGTGCGGCTGAGGAGTTTGGTCAGAAATATTAAAGTACAGCATATGAGAGGAATTCCAAATTATTATTGTGTGGGAGAGAGAATATTTACTGCGTCCTTTTCTCTCAGCCTTTTCTCATTGCAAAAAGGCCATCTCTACCCCTCGAAACTTACATCTACTGAGAGAAATCCAATTCGGGTAAACACTTACTGTATACTAAACTTCAGACAGGATGCAAGTGTTTAACGAACGGTGTAGGTGTTGATTGCATAATGCTAAAAATTGACATTTTAAAATCATGCCATTACGTGTGTACCAAGGTCTCTTGTGTAAATATTGCTTGTTGTTAAGATTCGGTTATCTACAAAGTGAACAAAACCTAGATTATGTTGAAAAATGTTTATTGTTTTAGATACAGCCTTTGATTTCTTTTTCCTTCAGATGTTAATGATCTATATTTAGGGTGGACCCTGTAACCCACCCAGAGGCATTAAATGAGAAATCTGTGTGTTACAGTATATCATTATGTGTGGTAAAGTTGTTATTCCCTGGTAATTTGAGAAATAAGGTTCATGTGAACCCTTTTTAATCATCTCCTTTGTATGCTTTGCATAAACTGGTGAAGTGCTGTTTAACCCACCAGACCCGAAGATATTTAAAGAGGAGGGATCCACAGAGAGGCTTCTCATTATGACCACCTTATTCCTTTTTCAAAGGGCTTAGGAAATGGAAGATGCATTTAATTAAATTTGCCACTGCAGAAGAAACTTAGCCCAGACATATTAATGTACTTATTTTAGAACAAGTCAGGATATATGTGTTAACTCTTACAGTGCAATAGCATTTTAGAGCATCGTAGTGTAGCACAATTGAATGTGAAATGTTCGTGGTATTTACAGTACATGCAACCTTATGAGTAAAGAGATGCAGTACATGTACAGTAGCAGCATCCTGGAGTTTAAACAGTAGAAGCAGCAGCATTCTAGGTAGTCCAGTGGTGTATCCTTAAGGTATCAAAACCCTCTTTACATCTCTTAAATCATTAAATGTAGAAAGTAACCCCAAACAAAACAGCCTGGCTAAAAGGTGTGTGAATGTACTGTATGTGTGTGTGATGCATCTTCATCTTCACACCTTCGTCTCTCCACAAGTTTTTGTCACTGCTCCATTGAAGGCAGGATTTAAAGCAGTTCACCGGTATCTCTTTGGCAACAGGTGGCACACATGATCTTTGTGTCAGACTTTAAGCAGTTTTAGCTGTGTTGCCATGGAGCATGTGCACCTGATGTCATTAGCACCACATTGAAGCAGTTTTACTGTAATAGTGCTGTAAATGAATCTTCACAGGATACAGTATGAATGACCCGACTAAAATTATCACCTTTATGGTTCCTTAGTACCAGATGTGAAGGATGAGACACTCTGAGGCATTTTTAATCAGCTTTGTCAGCGGTTTGTCTTTTGCAATCAAAAACTGAGTTTTTGAGTTTTTGTTGTTTGTCGTGTTCTGACAGCGCTCGACATCTTTACTGTACTGTATATGGGGGAGAGCTTGGGCAGCGATAGGCGCAGAGTTCAGTGTCTCTCTAAAGCTTTTTCCTTCTTCTGATGGTTGCTTCTCCTGGACTTGATGGCTGTTTATTATGAAAAAAGCTTCCCTGTCGCCAATCAACTAACACCTCCCTGTGAGGCAACACACTTCTGCAGACCGCAGCCAAAGCTCATCCACAGCCGTGAAAAAGTCATTCCCATTTTTCCAGCTCGAACCAAGTTTTGGTTTGGAGAACAAAGATGTATTAATACTCTCTAACGTTACTCATGATACAGTAAGTCATTATAAGTTTGTTAGAAATTGTTCTTGGATAAAAATACCTTGTCAGTGGAGCTGGTCAAAGGTTTCAAGTCTGGCTTGTATTTTTCTTATCGGTGTATGGTTAGGATGCTGTTTATATGTTTAAAGTAAATGCCATTTGTAGAATCACCTTTTGCTGTGACAAGGCAGCTTTATACTTAAGAAATGGATCAGGGTTCCTACACGAGCCACTGGGGGAGTGGGGATCCAAATGTAGACTAGACTTGTGTAAGAGGGCTCGTCCTGAGCCTGTTTCAAGGTGATGCAATCCCCAAGATACTGCACACTGTAATGATGTAATCCCCAAGGAGACTGAATTGTGTGGATTTCTCCCATAATGGTAGGCTGGCCATTTATCGTAACTCAATTCAGTGCTCTTTAGAGGAGACACTTTTGGTCTGGGAAGATCCTGAGAGACTGTGATTGAATCTCAGCAGGACTGAACACGCCGCACTTGGTTTGGGGGAAATACATGTATTTTAGCCCTGTCAATAGCCAGATAAAATCGGATTTCCCTCCGACAGTAATGATAGCATACTGCACAGTCACCAGGAAGCTTCATATTTCCAGAAAATTGTTCTCCAATATTTAATCCAATGGTTTCATACAATTTTTCACGCTTTATAGAAAGTAAAAGGCTTAGCCAGCGTCTGATGCTAAGACACACGTTAGTACCGCAGTTCCAGAGGTTTCCTCACATCAGGGGCTTTTCTTGTGGTGTTCTGCCTAAAATGGTACTGCATTTGGATACTAGAAGTAGCATAAATACCCTTTCAAATGTCATGTTTTGCATATGTCAATGTGATGCAAATGCCGTGTCATTATGCATAAATATTTGCTAACTGAATGAATTAAATAAACAAAAAAAACCCACTATTCTTAAAATTTTTGGCAGGGAAGAATCAGATTTACCGCACATCTGAGCCATTACATATAAAACATCTAATTTTGATGAATCTCTGTTAAGCACAGTTCACTGTGTTCGTAATTCTGCATAGCAGTGTGCTGCTGATTCAGCTGTGAGCAGCCTCAGTGCCCAGACACATTTGGGCTGGTTTCTCTAGACTGGCCAGTCAGTACTGAGTGAGGGTTCAAAAATGCAGCCAAATTAACAAGCTGACATGCTTCCATGCCGTAGCCCACAATCAACCCTCACAGCCAGACCCCTGCTGTGGCACTCAGGTATGGATGGAGTATTTTCATTTTGTTCAAACCTTGAGATCTGTGAACTTTGATATCTATAGTATGTGAAATCCACACGCATGCATGTATACATGTAGTGATGGATAAGATTTTTGCAAGGGCTCTTAGTAGAGGAATTCTTTTGAAAGTAGCGCCTACTGTGTACATAGAAATAAAACATTTTGTACAGGCTTTTTATATATTCATTTCTGCCATTGTCTGTTGTTTCAATTCTTTCATTTCCCTCCCACCTTTGCCCTTCTCCTCCAGCCAAGCATGAGTCTAGGAACCCATTTCTCTTCATTCGGCCTCTGTGCCTTTCTCTTTGCATTTGCACTGCAGTTGTGGTTATTCTTTCATCTTGTTTCTCCGAGTTCAGCTCAAGTTCACTGACATGCTCCTCTGTGTCATCTTTCCTTTCTTTCCAGATTCATTCTGCTGCCCTCTCTTCAGTCTGTGGCGCCACCAAAGTCTTCTTTTCCCTGTAATGTAAAACTAGCTTTGCCAGATACAGTATGAACCAGACATTCTGCCTTCCTAACTAGTCAGTTTCTTCTTTTTAATTCACCATTGCCATCCTTTTCTCTCTGGCACAAAAAACTTTAGTCAATGAATTGTTTCAATTCAAAATAAAAAAAGCCTCGATTTTGCCCTCTAGGACTGAAAATGCTGTGCCACTAAAAGCTTGTGCATTATCAAGAGGCTGCTTAGTTTTTCATCTTGAATCCTAAAACTAACTTGGTGGATACATTTTACTTTCACTCACTCGCTTATTTACTGTACATGATAAAAAGGAACTGCTAAAAACCGAACCCAAAGATTCTTCTAAAAATTATGACCTTTTCTTAAACAACACAGAGAAGGCATAAGAACGAGAGTCAAACTTTTGCTTGTCTCTTTTCTGGGCCAGAACAGGGTTAGTAACAATAAAAAAAGCTGCAATTCTGACGATCTTCAGAAATTTGGAACATTGTGTCTTGCTAGCCATTGGCATACTGTATCTTAAAATAGTCAACTCATCTTAGCAACCGCTTATGAGCAGATAGATGGAGCAAACAGACCCTGTCTGCCTCAGTCCATTTGTAATTTCTGCAGAAAAACATGGGTATAATATCATTTTATGTTTATTCCAAGTTACATCACAATCCCAGTGTAACACTCATGAAAGCTTTCACCCTTCTGTGTGCTCTGTACCTCATAAAAGCGCAGTTGCAGAAAGGTCAGGCTACTCTTGAGTCGTGCTGTGGAGGCGATCCGAGCTGCTTGGCTCAGACTCGTCAGGATGTTCACCCCCCTTCCCTGGCAGCAGGGGTGGGAGCCCGTCTCTGCGGTGCAACTGTAGGACTGTTGTAGGACTGGCTGAGTCTCCACGTCCCGTCAGGGTGCTCTCTCTCTCACCTCATGATCTCCCCCACCCAGGCTGGGGTGCGACCGTTTTTCACCCGTGAGGGCGTTTCCGTCCTTTGCTCCAGGTAGTTCTTCAGTCACCAGTTGTGCTTTCAGAGCTCAGTTCATTGTAACCCAAGCCAGGAGCCTCACTGCGTGACAGTGCTCTTTTGTCTAGCCCATTGTGAGGACAGTCAGGTTGTTCTCTGAAAGCAATTAGCTTATCTGATAATTAGTTTTTCTCCCAACAGTTACATGCTCTATCACCATTGTTATACTGTTGTTATATTATTGTGCTGATGTTTTGCTTCTTTCTGATATGTAAGGGGTGTCTGTGACTGCCAGGCTGCTGTTTCTTGATTTTGTTGCTTATTCCTGTGTTTTGACTTTGTGCACTCAGTGTTTACTAACAAGATCTCATTGCCAGTCTTTAATTCATTAAACATGTGGGTCACGCTGCGGTTTATGAGCAGTAACACTGCCTGTCACCCTCTCTCTCCCTGGCTCGAGCCCTCACCGATGAAAAGTCGGGAAGCAATTAAATTTACACCTGGACTAACCTCCTTGTTGGGAATAAATGACTCTTCAAGGTTTTAACCTACAGTATGTGCGCTTCATCATTTCCACATAATAAATGAATTATTTTTTTCTTTCATATGCATGCCATAATGCTGCTATTCTTAATATTTGTTTTGTTCTGCACTGGACCCTCTGTGTGGATGAGTTCCCCCAGTATGAGTCTTCTGGCTCCAGCAGCTGAGCTGAGAGGTCATGATGTTGTTAAAACGTCTCAGTCCCCTTCCCTTGCACAACTCTCCTGTTTCCCATCAACAGGATGGTTCTGGTTATTTGTCTGATTGATACCTAAGGATCTTACGTAGAATTAAATTTACAGTAAAAAGTGGAGGAATTTATGTCATTATTCTATTGTATTCAATTATGAGGGGGAAGTAGAAGGTTATTATATTTGCTTTGTAGTTGACATTCTGGCCTGAAAAGGGCATACTTATTTAATCAACGTCAGCTACAGTCCAAAAATGATAAATATTTTTTTTTCTCTCCAGGATTTCATAAATTACTCATTCTTTTGCTTCTCCTAGCATTCCATTGAATGTCACGACTATTGTACTGTAACTACCTTACTGCTGCGTCTGCGATCACTAAGAACAATAATGCCTAACCACCATCGCTGGTAACAACAATGAGAACAATAATATCGGATGACATGTTTCAGAATCAGTTTTTTTTTCCTTATGAAGATCTAAATCAGTGCAAACATGCTCAGACAATGCTCTTTGGCGTAGTAACTTTCTTCATATCACAAAAACATTTCCACGACCTGTTTGTCTTTAATCAAAGATCCCCGTCCGGATGTCTAAGTCGTTTCTTCTCCGTGTCAGAAGCGTCATGCATTGCCTTTTTTTAGAATTGTCACAAAAGCGAAGGACAGGGGGTCAGCCATTTTCAGCTGCTGCAGCCTCTGAGAGAATGGTTCGCAGGGTATCTCTCATCTCTCCTTTTGTCAGCTGTTAAACAGAGAAACCTCTTCAGGGACAGGTGGAAGGGAGCAACTGCTTTCACGGACAGCAGAGTTCATTCGTGCCGTTATTATCATCCATAATAACGTTTTTTTTTCCTGCACTTCAATAGCCACCCAGAAAGCTGATAACAAATACCACAGTCTACACAGAATCTACCCCCGTGACCGTTTCCAGCACAGGGAGAGAAATACCAGCCGTCAATCACTCTGCGGCCTAATGCCAGTTAATTAAGTGAGTGGAATGTCAATAAAAAGTGAGTTCCTGGGTTTTATTTACACAAAACAGAGTGAGCGGAACAGGGAGGCAGACTCCCCCTCTCTCATGCACATTTAAGATGTTTTTAATCGTTCCTCTAATGGTTAATGTAATTATTAACATTATTGTATATTAAATATATGATTATGACTCTGTGCCATTTGTGATATGGCCATACAAACTACCATTGCAGATGGTGTTATGTTTGTTTCCCTCTCCTCTCTAACGCCAGCAGCAGCCAGCTTGGCCATTAAAAGGTATTGATCAGACTGGGGAGCTGCAGGAATCTGAACAGATCTTGGGAGCTGAGGCCTGCTGTGCATGACAAGGTCTGATTCCTGAGGCTCATTATGGCGCATGTGGCTGTTTGTCAGACGGTCACAGCTCTTTCTGGGCACCAGGGCCGTCCAGGGAGACGATCCGGTGGGCTGAGGAGGAAGGACTCGTCACAGGCTTTCAGACTCTGCCGTTGGCTTGAGTGAAGCCAATGTTTCAGGACTCTGCTACCTGAGGAGGGCGTCTTTTTTAATACTTTGTAGGTTGTTCATGCTGCCGCAGCAGAACTGCCAAGACCGTCTCCCAGGTAAATCGAACAAGATGAGCCGACAAGTCTAATAGGATGCATTTGAAATCGTGAACGGGAGACAGCTCTTCACCCAAAGTGTTGTGGGAATATGGACAAGCATGTGTTTGGAGAGGAGATCCTGCATTCCTTCAAGAAATGGCTCGATGAGACCCTCAGATCAATTCTGACCAAACTGGCTAGATGGGTGAATGGCTTCCTTTTGTTTGTAACTCTTCTTATGGGACTGCAAATGTCATAGAGCTGCAGTACTACAGTACTTCATATACACTTGTTGGCAATCATGGTTAGTTATGGGTGGCTGTACAGAGATATGTTTTTCCTCCCACACTGGTTTGCTTTATTAATAGTTGACAATACGCATCCTACTGTAAACATGCTGGCGATGTTGGAGAAACTATTATTGTATATCACGTGTAGTGTGTTGCTAGCACTCTGAATCCAGGCACCCATCTGGTCTGTACTGTTCAATGGTACCACACTGCATCATTTCTTAATAGCCTAAGACATGTCATCTGTTAACACCCTGCATCAGAGTTCATGGTTCTGTATTTAATAGCTTGTCTCTGAACATGTTTTGCATAAGCCTGCTGTCTTCCTAATCATTTTGTTGTATCAAATCAGCTGAAAAAAGCTATTATTGATGCTTGTCATAAAATGTTGAAGAATGTCATTATTTTCCTTGAGCTGTGCGAAAGATGTAATTTGAAACCAGTCAAGTATTCTAAAAGATGAAATTGTATTTTTGTATCCCTCTGATTGTTGGATCGGCAGGGCAGCTCTGCACTGGGGAGGCATGGATCGAGAGGGAAAACAGAGCTCAGTGTTGCAATTTTGCAAGTTGATGTCTGAGAATATTGTATGTGGTTACAGAATACAGTACATTGCAAATGGCTGAATGATTTTATAGGTTTAGCTGTTGTTATAGATTGGATTGTTTTAGTGGTATTTTACAGGTTTAGGTAAACAATTTATTATTGTTTAGCTCTTAATGTTAAGCACTCAGTATAAAATAAGCAAACATTTTTTGACACCAGTTCTGTCTGTATATGTGCTCACATTACTATTTCCACCTAGAAAAGGCAACTCTGACATTTTGTGGTAAAACTAGAGTGCAGAGTGCTACTAACTAGTCATACCTGCTCACAGAAGGTCCACAGTGGCATTTATTTCCTAATGTTGTGCAGCATTATGGACTCAGCAAGAAAATGTGCAAGAGTTTGTTTTTACTAATGGCATGCAAAAACTGTTTTAATTATACAGTAGCTCATCAAAAGTAGCTATTTGTTTCTGATTAGGTTCTAGGAAAACCTTACCTAAACATGAAGACATTCACCTCGGCTAAGAATGGCACATCAGCTCTGACTAGAAACAATCTGATAAATAATGCTGTTTTGTTTTCAGGTTGTCTGTTGGGTCTACAGGTTCCATTGACCATTTTCTACATGAGCTGAGCTTTCTTTTTCCTTGAAAAACATGGTTCAGTACAGATGCTCAATTATTATTACAAAAAAATGAACACTTGCTGTGATTTACAGTATATTTGAATAAATGCTGTAAATTGAAAAGTTTCTGCATAGTGTCTAATACTGAGATTAAGCAAAGCATTTCACACAGAAGCTCTTGAGTGCCTTCTATTATGCCACAAATACTATAACTTGTCAGCATACAGAGGATTTATAGTGAAGCTTTCTCAGTCATCCCATCATTTCATTAGACACTTATACCTTAAGGTTAGGACAATTGTGCATAATCTGTTTAGTGCTGTTGAAATACACAATGAAGGGTCATTTTTTCCTGTCAGTGGAATAGAAACCTTGCTTATTACCATTAACTGACCGTATAGCCTTGTTATCAATCAAAGCTGAATGAAATAAACTGAGGAGGAGCTCACATCAGGAGAAGCCTCCACTTCATTTGCAATTGTAAAGTGTTTGCTGTTCTCCAGTTTTGGTGAAGATAAAAGCATGGATGTTCACTTTGCTCAAGGAAACATGGTTATAGAATGTATTGTGTCTTCACATATAAAATATGTACTGTATCCTTCTGCTGTACCTGAAGAAAAATGTTGCATGCACTCCCTTGTCAGACTGTAAGTGTGAGAAAAATGTACTGTGCTTCACAAAAAATAGCATTTGGAATCAGTTGTGGAATATCATGTGGCTTGATACTTGTATTGAAATAAAAAAAATGTATTTGGAGAAGCAAATGTTACGGCTTTCCTGTTCTGTTGTGCAATAGGTTTACTAGGCCTTGTTTGTCTTATCCAGATCTACTGTATTTATTATGTGGATTATTAGGAATGTCTCAGATGTATTTTTGAAGACAGCACACAAACTCAGCCTTGTTGCAAACCTTCAAAGATCTTGAGATTTGCCAAAGAAATACTGACTTAAAGGTCAATCTTTTAAAATTTGTACTTAAAAATCATTTACGCTGCTCGGAAATAGCATATTTTAAAATAAATTGCAGTTAAAAGAGGGGGCCTTAGCTTTTGTGAAGCCTGAAATATACAGTTGGTTTATTGTATTCTGTTTTACTGACAATGAAATGGATTGGGTAGGAAAGATATATTATTGTTCTCCAAACAAAAGATTTGTGATGACAGCATTTAAGGAACCATTTTGTTTCAAAGCAGTAATTTTAATCAGCAGCTATAGGAATGTGAAGCATATTGCCAAGGCACTTGGAAATTAAAAATAAAGAATTGGTCTTAATGATTTTCACAGATTACAGTTGGAAGCGTATTCTAATGAGCACTCACAATTAGACCATTTCAGTGCAATCAGCTATGAAGAAGGAGAACATAATAAGGTCAGACCAAACCTCACTAGAAGTCAACTGTGGGCTTATTAGTTTTATTACAGATGAATCTTAAACTCCGTCAGCAAATATGCTACTTGGTTTCACTGCCAGAGCCTTACATTACAATTCAAACCCATTATATGGTTTATTGTATTTTTTACCACTTGTTTTATTTCAGGGACTTCATGCAGCTGTCTGAGGAAGAAGAGATGTCCCAGGTGAAGCTGCTTCTACAGCAGTGGACTACGCTGGGATTAACAGACGTCCATGTAACCAATTACACGGTTCTTCTCGACCTGCCTGGTTCCTCTCCCAACACCATCACTGACAAAGCCAGCAGCCACTGCTTTCTCCCTAACGGAAAGTCCTGTGATCCCAAGAGCTATAATCCTCAATCCATGGAGCAGCTCTTCACCTATGCAGCCTATTCTGCAAAGGGCACCCTGGAGGTACAGTACCTGAGATTTCACGGCCTGTTTCCTTATTGATTGCTGTCTATTCATTCTAAATTTTTGGGGAATGACTGACCGGTGAATATAAACAAGGATTATTTTTACAATTGCGCTGTCAAATTATTCAGTAGTTTTCTAACCCCCATCCTATTTAAGATCAGAATTATTCTAAATTATTGGAAACTTTTGGTTTTTAAAATGTTTTATTCAGGAGAAAAAGTGGAATTTGTGTGCTTCTCTACCAAAAAAGAGAAGCAAAATTTGTAAAATTTAAAATAAAACTTTCGCTAAGGTCCGTTGTCTTGTTTGGTATCTGAAATACCCCCCCCCCCGTCTTTCTGAAGGATAATTAATCTGCCTTCATGTATTGCATTTATCTCCTGCTCATTCAATTCGCATTCTGAAAACAAAACTAAGCCTTTATTAACTGGCTAAAAATAGTGCCTGTTCATTCTCAGTCTTTGAAATACATTTCTCTTTGAAAAATGGTCCACGTTAATCCATCATAAGACCATTCTATAAGGTATTCAATTTGTGGTCTCTTAAAACCAATTAAATGATACTTGTAATATCTAAAATCAGTTCTAAAAACTATTATTACCAATTTGATGGATAGAACATGTTGAATGTCAAGGAAAGATGGTATCTTTCAGTTCTGTCTTAGTGGCAAACGGGGTCACTTCTAATACCATGTGTGAGACAGTTCTGAAGTCTAGAGTATGTGGAATGTGTTCAGTTTTGCTTCTCGTAAATAAAAACCTTACAGATGCTAATATTGGATTAACGCCCTAATAACACTGAAATTAATTGCTGTAAGTTTATATGGTATTACGTTAAAATTGTTATTGTTTTTGTATTTGATGTACATAAACCTACACAAGTACAGAGCTTTAATAGTATCCAGTACATAAAGATTACATATTTTCTTATAACTGAATAAAACTGTATGCTATCTATTTTTAAAGTTAATTGAGTATACTCTGTAATAGAAATATACTGTAATAGAATATTACAGTTTTCTGTAATTCTTACATATTCTGTAAGAATATTACAGACACACCTGAAGAAGGCTCCACGGCCGAAATGTTGTGTTCTCTTTCTTCTTTTTTTCAGCATGGAATAAACCTATTACTTGTTCCTTTGCAGCCTACGCATGCTGACGCAGCTACCCACCTGAACTACTGTAATAGAATATGTGATTTATTCTGTCATTTTTTAAATTTGTTTTTAATTTTTCATTCTTGAATTTTTCCTGCTAAGCTTTTTGTTAATTAAAAAGTCAGATGTTTATAGAATTTTCCATGAGTAGGAAAGAACATATTATGTCTCATTTGACTCTCCTATTAATTAAATCCCTTTAAACTGGAAAAAAAAGGAAACGGGTGAAGTGTTGAGCACTGTACAGTAGGTGGGCGAGACAAGAACTCCAAGATGGTTAATAAAACTAATCTGTAAAAGGTTATGGCAGCAAGAAGAATTCCGTAGTTTTTATAAGTCAGTCACAGCCTTTCACATTTTGTATTGCTATTTAATATTAATTACGTTGCACTTCATGTCATCTGCCGAAAGTTTGACCAGTTTTGCATTTTATCTAAATCTTTTTTTTTATTCCATTTGCTATTTTTACAATGTTTGCTGATCCTCCTATGTTGGTATGACCTGCAGACTAATTCACCAAATACTGTATACCAAATCATTGAAGAGCAGTGGTCCTACAGTAGTACTGATCCCTGTGGTACTCCACTAAGTACTGTACATCACCCTAGTTTGTGCATTGAGCCGTATGCAGTCAATCCGTTAAACTGTTCTCAATCACAAAGCTATTCTCAGTCACCACACCGTCAGAGTCTCCCCAGTGCTGTGAATGTCCAGCCCTGGTCACTAGACCATCAGGGAGCCTCAGTGTTGTGAGTGATTCTATTTACAATGTCCGTGGTGTTTTACAGACAATGTAGTGTAGCAAATAAAATATCATAATATATATAATACATTTTATTCAATATTTTGGGTCCTCAGTAGAGTACTCTCAAAATTTCAGAGCTGGATAAATTTGTCTGCATTTCTAAATTTCAGCACTTAATGAATAGGAATATAAATAAATGGTAACAGAGCGCAGGGCTCAAGAAATGAAGACTGAAAATACTTCTGCACCCAGACGGCTTGTTGTGTGATAAGCCTGAGCTGATGCCACCTCCCCAGACTTGTGTGACGTGACACTTGAGTCAGGAAATGAAAGGATGCTGAATTTCTGCTGCTGTGATCCGCGTCCTTAGCCTAAGCAGTCTCATATTAGGGCTGTCAGTTGTCTCCTATCAAAAACAAGTAATTAAATTCTTCCATAGACAGTGGTGTAAACCCTGCAACCTTTGAAATTTGTCTTTTTATTCACCTAAAGTCCAAGTAATAATGATCACCAGACAGCACAACTTGGATTCTTAGTGATTGACTTGTGGAGTCAAGAGAGGAGAGGAGCAGACATCGGGGGGGTATTTTTGTGTGGGAATCCAAACATTTTGTGGGAGAAGGGTTGGCAGGGCATTCTGTGCAATAACCACGCTGAGCAACATCAATAAAAGCAAAGGAGAACCAGATGATTTGCAGAAGTAGTTAAAACTTCATAGAAAGCAATAATTGAGATAAATCCGCATAACTGGAACCATTAATACCTATAAATGAAGAGGAGTTCTGACATGAGGCCTAGTAAGCACTTACTGTGCAGACGGTAATAAAACCAGATACAGGCAAATAAAGGCTCGTTCATCTCTTAATGCCCTAACTTCTTTAGTGGTCAGTGTTGCTTCTTAAACACCCCCAGGGTAATCAGTGGTACTTTGATCAGATAATTTCTTGGAAATTAGGTCCCACAGCAGTGCATCTATGTGGAATGAGGAGCCATTAATTTTAGATGTTGAGTTTGCCATGCTATGATTTAGCTAATAACAAAAGAAGGAGAAGGGTGAGGTGCAGATGTAGGGATAATTTATCAAGATGATTAAGGTCCTCACGTCGCACCTATTCTATTTATAGACGTTATGATCTGTGTCTTTACTAAAGCCCAGTGACAAGAGTCTGAAAAGTGCCTGGGCTGTCCTGCACGTGGACTGCAGCCAGCTGTTAGCAAAGGAAGGCCTGCAGGCAGCAGAAGAAGGTGTAGTGGTCACATGCGATCTAATAAAATGGGGTTTTAGAGTGTAAATTCATATATGATCTCTTTTCAACTCCAGTTCATGAAGACGGTACTTGTCTGCAGATGTTATGTTCTACGAAATTATTATTAGTATTTAAATAACCTAGAGTCAGGTGGTCATATCCATGATTAATTGCATGGCAGCATAGTCTGTTTATAATTTATCAATAACTGATCTTTTTATGGGTCCTTCACTGATAACGTGTGTTTGTCAGACACTTGTGGTGGTAAAAGGTTTTCCATTATACAGACGGCTTTTTGGTGCTTTAAATTGCCATAAATGGCAACACGGAGGTGTGCATGCTCTCCGTGTCTCTGTGGGTTTTCTCCAGGTGCTCTGATTTCTCCCATCTCCTAAAGACATATCAGCTCTGCTAGCTGGTGCTTCTGACTTGTCCTCTGTGTCATCTGTGAACTCTGGGATGAACTGGCATCCCATTCAGGGTGTGTCCTGTCTGGTGCCCTATCGTTTCAGGATAGGAACTGGCTTGCTTTCTGCTGATGGAGGGATGCTTTGACATGATTCTGTCAGAACAGGAAAAAAGAGTCTGGTGCCAAGACCAGATGCTCACACAGAGCGATTATGGATGTGTAAAAATATATTTGTTGATGTCGTTGCTGTTGTATTGTTGTGGATGTATAGAAGATGCCCATTGCAGCGATTTCACTCTAACAGGCTTGGTGTGGCCATTAGCATTTAATTTGACTGGCACCTTCTACATTGTGTTGAAGTTTTGATTTTTATTTGCTTTTTTATTGCCTCGAACTAATGTATCCCCCTCCTCTACCTGCACAATAATGAACCCCTACTGTTGCTTGCTAGTCATGCTTACTGTATAGTAATGTGCTTTCATGCATGTGTTTGACAAGATTAATTCTGTTCCAGAGGATCTGTTAAGTGGAATTTGCTTTAGGAGTGAAGTGGATTGGCACCGTATTAGACACTAACCTAAAGATTTTCACAACCAAGGAGCTCTGAATGGGGATCAAGTGCCCCTGCTAGTCCTTGAACCCAGCTCCTGAGTAGATTCCTTATCTTCACCTGCAAGACTGTGAGATGCAGTACATGCTGGTACCGTACCGCACACTCCCACCTCTCCATTCCAGCCTGTGCTTCTGTGGGTCTGATATCTTTAGATGCTCTTTAATGTGCAAACCTGGAATTCGGCTCCATGTTCCCACTCTGCACACACAAGCCAATGGATCTGCATTGCAACAATGTGTGCCCTTGAGTCCCCTACTGTATATAATCAATCTTGTTTAAAAAAATATTTCTACCAGTATTAATACTAATGTTATGTACAGTAGTATATAGTATGAATGGAATATACTTGTACATCTCATGGCCAGCACCGAGGGGGCGTGTTGAATTTGGTAGTGTTCCAGTGAGCTTGCTTCCTGTTTAGATCACCTCCTTTTGCAGAGCGAATAACACAGTAGTCCAGGTTTGTGTCTGTTCTGTTGAGTGTAACAGATGAGTTTCTTATGTTACAAACAGTGACAACAGTGATAAATCTCACACTCCCCTGGTCTCTAGGGTCAAAGTAGCTGTACTTTCTTCACATGTATTCCATTTTATTTACCCTGAGGTCTTTTGAAAAATTAATTGCACTCAGGTAATGCAGTGTAAGTCACATCCAGACTCTCCTATTGTAATTACAGCCGTTAAATATTTGTTTGTCTTGACAGTAGTTTCTCATTTTCCATTTTTGTTGTTTTTTTGTGAGTCTGTGCTGGGGGGAAGTGGGGGTTGTGAGAGTAGCAGTTACCCATTGATTAGCGACAACACTGATAACAAGCAATATGCAGCGTATAGCACACTAAGAGGGCAGTCAAATTTCAATAAACACAGTGTGTGAAATGAACTGATAGTGGTACAATTAGCCACAAGTTCTCTGTGTGTGTGTGTGTGTAAATAGACTCAGTCGTGTGACACCGCCTCTTTAATGGATACGTTCGATGACTCATTATAACCCGTTCCTCCTTGTGCGCCCTTTTCTTTTTCTGTGTTGCCAGGCAGCGGTGGTTGATGTTCGGTATGGAACAGTGGACGACCTGATTCAGGCCCGCATCTCTGACAACGTTACCAATAAAATTGCACTGTTGAAACTAGGACATGCTCCTTTCCTTTACAAGGTAAGCGTCGCAGGAAATTACAAGCCCATCTATTCTTACCTCTGTCAATTCTCCGTGGGGGATAAGAAAATACAAAAAGATAGTGCACAGGAACCCCAGAGGATGAGCCATGGGATTTTTCCATTGGGGTTGACATAAGCCAGAGATTTACTGACTCTATTAATAGCGGGAAGGAGATCTATAAAGACACGTTTCTGATATCCGGTTTCATATTGCAGTTATCTATCAGTGGTGGAGGTTTGTGTGGCTCTGCAGAGCCAGCACCGCTGTGATGTCATCAGTATATAGTGCCGTGCTTGCTGCGCTGACAGAGTGTAAACAGGGGGTAAAGAACTGAAGGAGCTTGAACTCTTAGAATTTTAAGAGTTTAGAATAATACTGTAGGAACATATTTACTGTACTGGTAACAATAGCTCATGAAACATAAAAAGCCCTGCATTAGTGGATTTAGCTTCTTATTTTATAAATAATTATCTAAGAAGCAAAAAAAAAGATGCAAATTTTATTGTATTGTATTGCGTAATAATATCTCTTTATCATTAAGTACACTTCTCCCTGCCTCTTCCTTTTTCCTTTTTCCATTTGTGGTGTTTTTATATTAAATGTCTTGACAAAGCTGGGCCTTTTTGGCATTTAACTCATCTTTGGTCTATTTAGGCTCCAAAACACCTGGAGAAGAAAAATAAACAAGCTAGCAATGTACTCCTGATTTGTCATGGCAGAACCTGTAACCCTGAATCCTTTATTATTGCAAAACAAATAACCCTCACCTCAGAGGTCCCAAGAGGGGATGCTCTGAATTGTCCTACTCCTTTAAATAACCCTGATTAGTCCTTCATGTCAGCTCCTCTCGGTGTAGTCACTTTAATTGTGGCCAGATCTAGGCCAGGCACTGAAACGCAATCATTCTAATTATAATGGATTACTGCAAAGGTCACAATAGTACAGCAATATGAGTGTGAGCTTCAGTAAAGCTTTGAGCATTATCAGATTCAAATATCTCCCGAAGCCACTGGCTTGTCATTCAAGGACTCCTGCTGCAAGGATGAAAAGACAGAGCGTGTTATAGAAAGGTTACGTTCCATCAGATACAGTGGGGAACCTGCCTATTTTCATGAAGATAAGATCCACAAAGGTAAAAAAAGGAAAGAAAATTGATTATTGCTTTATTTTCAGTATATATTTTTTTCACATTCTGGCACATTTAGTGTTTTAGGCTTATGGGACCTAAAGAAGCCTACTGAGAAATTAATGGGGAAAAACCTCTCTCCTCCTCCGGTGTACTGAGCCCAAACAGACTGCAAGGCAACTGTACACCATGTTTAGACATTTACATGTATATGAGCATGTCTGGATTATTATCCTTGATGAAATATATCCAGCATCAGTATCCCCATACTTCATAAACCAATTAAACAATGTAGTACTATAAATACCAGTGCAGCTGTGATAGCGACAGTGCTTTTTTTGTTTCTTTGTTTCTGTTTTGAAGATACCTTAGCGAACCTTTTAAATAAAATGAAAACGAGTGCTGATAATAAAGTAAGCTGGCCTTTGCAGACAGCTGTATGCTGAAGCCTGCACTGTGCAGTAATGAAACTGGGATGAAAATTAAACTGTGGCAAACACAACTGTCCATGAGAGGGCACACACTTCATGTATCCTGTGCCCCCCTGTTGTGAGATTTTGGGTGACTTATAGCCTTTTTGAACAGGGAAATGCCTGTAAAAAGATATCCCAAAGCATAAATACAATACCTTATTAGTTAGATAATTATTAGATTAGATAATTATGTAAAAAAACACTGCTTTCTTAATTGAAGGAAGAGTCAGAGTGAGCTGTTTAAACATTGCATTTGAGAATTGTGTGTTTGTCAGCACTGTGTCACAGAATTGTGGACATTTATTTATTCTAGAAATTACAGCATCGCTGTTTTTAACACCGTGGCTTGTCAGCGACTGGAGTCTGTAGGTTTTGGACTCTCGTGTCTTTTTCACCCCTTCTGGGGGCAGATTCCTCTACTCCAGGCACTACATGGACTGTAGCGACAGAGGTACTGTGCCCCTCTTGATAGTTTCGAGCAGTTAAGAGGAACTTAAGAGGAACAAGGTGAACATCAGAGTTAACAGGACATTCTCTTCCTCTGCCACAGGCACTGTCCCTCCACGGGCTTCGCTTCTTCTGCAACTCCTCCTCTCCAGACAAAAAAGGTTCAGAAAATACATACTGTACAGTACCTGTATGTGCAATTCATACAACTTTCAAAGCAGTCTTTCGCAGAAGAGAACACATGTCCAGTATCAGTACTTTCCTCAGATCCTGCATTTTCAATTAAGCCTGTTATGAAAAATGACTAATGCCTGATAAATGAAGACAGCTCTCACAAACAGCGGTGCCCTCTGGCCTGTAGCTCAGCCATGAATGAATCCTCCACCCCATCTGTGATTTCTCTTCAAGGGGCAGACAGCCTCCTAGGAAAAGTGCAGAAGAAAAGTAGCATCAAAATAATAATAATGGAAACCATGTTGTAGAAATGTATAATGTTTTATTTGGCCGGATGTTTAAATAGCGATTAGTTAGAAAGAATTATCAGAAAATTATCTGGGTTTTTTTCTTAGAGCAGCTTGTCTATCACTTCTGTCATGTCAGAGATTAGTGTGAAGTGCTCACGGCCTCTGGTATAGTGTTCGTCCCGTCCACAGACACATCCACATTAAAGACATCCCACTCGGCTTGTGCTTCGCTAACTGGTCACCCACATGCTGCAGTGTGGGCTTATAGACACCTGCCTTTGTTAGGAACAAAGATACCCCTCTGTGTTCGTCATAATAACACTGAGACAATACTGACCTGAAAGTCCAGGTTGAGCTTCTTAAAAATATCAATCTTTCTTTTTAACAAGGATAAAAACACAAAACCATGAAACTGGAGAAGCAGCATTTCAGAAGTTATATAACTGTTCAGACAAGGATCAGAGCTTAGTTTACATTTTTTAGAGTAACGTTTTTGGCATCTTGAGAGGATAGAACTAATTATGGTCTTTTTACTGAAAACTGAGTGTCAGATTTCAAATGCCAACTCTGATCGGCGACACTACAGAATTTTCGCCCGTTGTGAACAAAGCATTTTCATTTGCATAGTGATCTGTGATTTAATTTGTTATTCACCATCTGCATAATTTAGAGCTGTTGTTTAATAAGCATCCCATTTTCAGGGTTTCTTCTGAATAATATTCGTATTCCAATTTAGCATAAGTGGATGAAACAATTTCACCCTTCCTTTATTAACTACCTCACGGGATTATGCTGCTTGCTATGTAAATGCTACTCTTTCATGTGCGTGCTCTCCTACATATTTGAAGTTCACCTTTGTTGTTCTTTATACAGTATATGGCAGGGTTTGCTACTACTTGAAATAATGCGTGGATCACTTCCACAGCTCTGTAGCACAGGCATGTTTGGGCATGGAATATTATTTATTGTATCAAGTCATATTGCACTGAATTAGTGTTGCTTGCTGGAAAGACACCATAAAATAACAAGAAACAATTTTAAATTCAGTATTTATTACTCTTACTAAATAGGGCTATCTCTTAGTGTATCCATTTAACAGACATTTATGGGGTACTAATTACTAGAACCAGAATGTTTCATGCAAATTACAGAATAGCTCTAAGATATATTTAGACAATTTACCAGCTCTTTCATATTCAAAACTAAAATTAATCCAGATCTCATCTGTGCGTAAGCCTTGAATACTAATTTAGTGCTTCTAAGCTCATTTAGGAAATTGCTTGAAGTTTTCATTTATTTAGAACCTTAGCTTAAATGTTAAAATATCGCTATGAAAATCAATTATTTGTCTCTGATCTCATGTATTCCATGTGCTCTGTAATGTTTTTTAGACTGCAATTTTCTTATTTCAAATACTGTAAATTGTTTTTTTTATATATATATATGCTCCGTGTGTGGTTCATCTTTCCATCTGTCTGGAAAAAAACATTTTTTTTGCTACATTTAGTGATCCCACTCTTCTTATACCACACAAAATAACTTTCATTCTTTAAGAAAAAATGCATTAAAATGCTGCTGTTTTGTAAATCACTGTGAGGGGATACTGTGTACAGTAGCTGTTGCTGCTGTTCTGCTGTGCTGACAGGAGAGTTACGGCCCTGTGCATCAGCTGAATGTGTTCACAGGTCTGGCACGCTGGCCACTGGCTCACACAAGCAGGAAGCCCAGCACTGCGCAACATACAGAAGGCTTCGTTAATAAAATACCCTTTGCTGTTTCTACATGCACTGGTGACACACATTCAATTGGTTCAAAGTACATTAAATCTGTCCTTTAGGCCAGATTAATGGAATAAAAATAATCTGAGACTGTACACACACTCTTCTGTCTCTCCTGATACCAAGAAAATATTTTTCATTTAACACTCATGTATTGAACTATGTCTACATACTGTATTTGCGGAAAAGGTAATTGGTATTTATGGTAAGAAAAAGTGAAAAATACCCAAAAGACTTTTTTTATTAACTTTACAGAAGAATACAAGAAACACATAAAACCCCAGAGACTAATTTACATTTTTTTCATTATCCAGTTGGCGAGGACATGGCTCAGGTCCATTTTAAAATAAAATTCTTAATTATTCATTTGGACACATCTTTGTTTTTGTGAAGTGCGTTGGTTTAGTTCATCTTGTGTTAAAAACAGCTTTATTCTGTGCAAACACCCAGCATGCAATACTAGATGGGGTTATCTGAGTATATTAACTTTTTCAAGTGTGTGGGCTCACCCAGAGAGATTAAATCTAACATATAGTATATTGAGGAAATCTAAGGAGGGCTTTTTTTCTGAAACCGTGTAGATACCAGCTCAGAGTCACGATCAGTGTTGCAGTGAAGATGATGCACAGCTGCTGGAGTCATTGAAAGAAATTTATTCACGGCACCCTTTAAACAAACACTAATACTTAAACTCAGCTGGCAGTTAAGACTCAACCTTCAATTTACAAATCAGTGTAAACTGAATGTTGATAATGGTAGATATGTATAAGCCTTGGCTTATGACAGTAATTAAGCACATCAAACACTCAAACCTAAGAACTGCAGCACAGGAGCACTGTGTTGATGCTGTGTGCAGTGAAACAACTTGCCATGTTTACGTTGCTGTTGAACTTTTTTACGTATTTGTCCTGCTGTCCTGAATGTTACTTTTTAGTTATAGGCTGTTCTGTATCTCTGTCCTTCTGTTTGATTAAATCAGTCGGTTATTTTTCTACAATTGTATTTTGCTTAGAAATTATATTTTCTTTTTAACGGTACTTTCTCAAATGCATTCAAACTTCACTTCACAGAGTGGATACATGCGTTACAATTTCAGCTCCAATTATGGCAATAAGAATTTTAATACTGTTTATCCACAAGTTCCTGTGCCACGTACAAATGCCATACAAATATTCTGTAGGTTCAAGCTGAAGAAGGTTGGGTGGGCTAGGGACAAAGTGATTACTATCAGGTGGTTGCAGGTTCAGGTCTGGGCTTTGCTACCGACTCCTTGTGTGTCACCCTGCCCAAATTGCTGTGCTCCATTCTGGCATAAAAGGAGACTGTCTGTCTGTGAGTCACCTCTGCGGCAGGTGTTTCTGATGTAAAAGTCGTCGGCTAATTGCTGTATGTTGCTTCCAAGCAAGAGTTTTTCTCTTGTGAGCACTTGAGTGCCCAGACAGAGCATGTGGCTGGGGCTGAATGTGTCACACTTAGCAGTGTAGGAGGCTGTGGCGATCGCAGGTGACACTGTGCTGAGCAGCACTCCTACACCTCCCCTGTGAGGCCCCAGTGGCTCTGGAAGGGGGAGGAAGGGGGGGCACACAGGTACATATCAAACACCTGAATCTGAGGCTCTAATTGGCACGTTAGTGGCCTTCTTCTGAGCACACATGCCACAAGAGCAGCCCTTGGAGAGGAAGTGTGCTGTGACTGTCTGACTTGCAGTGATGGAGCATGGAGACAGCCAGGCTCAGACACTGTGGTGAGACTGTAAATGCAGAGTGGAGATCTGGAGAGGACTGCTTACAAGTGTTTCTTTTTAATGAGAGCAAAAAATAAAAAGCCCTGAATTAGGGCTGTATTTTATGTATATGTCTGTATTGCAGTAATCACAATTAAATGGCAGTGAATGTTATCAAAAGGAAATGGTAGCGGTCATTAACATGGGAAACACGTGTTTTTAGACTATCGAGTCCTGTAATTAGCTCTCTATCTAATTTTAACTTTTGTCTGAATGGGTCAGTAGTTCCAGTCCTCCAATCATTTGGTTTTAAATCCTTATTCAACTATGCAGCAATTGTTGACCAAAGACTCTGCCTTGTCACATCCTCCTGCTCAGGCACATGTACAGTCTGAAATTATTTCATTTAAAGCCATATTTGAAATTAATCGAGTACGAAAACCTTAATAGGGGTAAAACCGAGTGAAAAACAGAACCAGTAGATTTTATTAGTTCTTGCTCCATTAGAATGATACAAAGGGTGCATGACAGAAGTGTGTTCATTTGAAGTGTTTTGTCACAGGAGAGATTAAGGCTGTCCTTTATTACTTATTTTCTTACAAATGTGGCAGGAATTTAGAAAACTGCAGTAAGAGGACTCAAGATAATGTATAAAAAATATTTCTGAAAGGTACTGTAGCTATTAAGGAAAACCAACTATGGAAATAGTATATACTGTACCCAATAATAACTCAGTTCAGGGATAGGATGCTAATATAATTATCAGGACTTGTTTTTATGTAGTGCTTCACAATGGACCCTAAAGAGCTTTACACATACAGGAGGGGACCCAATTCATCCACTGCTGAGGTGCAGCCCCACCTGTAGCGATGCGTTGGTCAGGACCCTATGCAGACAGTATAATCCGGGAAGTAAGTGAAACAGACACGGGGAGGAGACGACGAGGAACTGGGCAGGTTGACGAACAGGGGGGCGTGACGATGGTGAGCTGGTGCTCGGGGGGTGCAGGGGCGAACGAGACCAGAGGAGTCCAGGGGGTAATCCAGGGAGAAGTCCAGAGCCGGGTGATCTATCCAAAACAAACACAAGACAAGGCTCTCCAAGCCCTGGACCCAGATGGTCAGGACACCGCGGTGAAGCCTGTGCCGTCAGGTCTCTCTTGGACCCGCTGGTAGGCGGGCCTCCAGGCATCCATCTCCCAATGCTGAGCCCAGAATAGTGCGAGCGTCTGGCTTAAATAAGGAGGGGCAGGATTGGGGGCAGGTGCACATAATCATCTAAAATGTGAAAGAGCTGGAGCGCCCTTAAGAGGAGGGATTACTGTCATGACACCACCTGCATGACTTGATTCAGCCATTCTGTGTCTGCAGCCACTGCACAGCAGATCAAGTGTAGAAATGGGTGGAATTACTTCACCCACTGAATTAATGGAAAGAGCTAGACTGTTTGAGTCCAAAGTGGAATTTAACAAGGAAGCCAGCATTAACACCCCTGCTCTTACAATGTCATAGGATCTTCAGTCACCAGGTATTCTGGACACTGATTTAATATGTGTTTCTGAAGGACGGCACCTCTTACAACACAGTGTCCCCAGGTACAGTACCATACTGTGGCATCAATTTGAGGTTCAGTTCAGCTTATTGTTGTATGCACAAGTGCAATTAAATTCTTATTTGCATGTGTGCTCCAATTCAAAGACATTAAAGGAATCACCAAAAACATAAACACAGAACAGCAGCAGCAACAACAAGTTAAATAACTTGCAACTCAAGAAAAAAAACATCAGTGTGAGCCAGTGGTAGGGGTAGAATTCAGTAATCTGACAGCTTGTGGGAAAAGTCTCTGAATCTGGAGGTTCATGCCTTTATGCTCCTATAACTCTCACCAGAGGGAAGGGGGGGAAAAAGTGGCGAACCAGAATGACTTGTATCCTTAGTACTACTTCCAGGCTTCCTGAGACAGCAAGTTGTAAAATGGTACCAATTATGTACAGTATATATACGATATACCAATTTTTTCAACTGTCTGAGGAAGTAAAGGTGCGGTTGTGCTTTCTAACATGCTGGGACCATGTTAAATCATTAGTGATGAAGGTTGCCCTAATGAAGCTGAATAGTGAATAGAGCTCTACCTTCTGGTCCATCAACATCACGTCCTGCAGCCTCTGGATTTTGCATGGAAATCCCCCATCTCAGCACTGACCAGGCCCCTGGGATCTGACCTCGGATCCACTGGGATCTGACCAGATCAGGCTTCAGGGTCATGCTGCTTCTGCCAAAGGCGCTGTCTTGGAATACAACTGTAGTGTTAAAAAAAGACTGAAGAAGTCAGACCCAAAGTGACAACACAGTTAGCAAGAAACAGGAGATCTGTTTTAAAAATTCATGCTCGGGGACTTAAGAATGCTTATTCATGATAGTCATTCCCCACTGTGTTGTCTTTGTTTGTCATTAGAATTGTAATTGGCCGGTGTCATATTTGTTTAGTATCTTGCTCTTTATAGGGCTGGCACATTTTATTGCAGGAGATAACGTGTTTGTGGATACTAGAATTCACAGGACAAGAGATGATTGTGGGCGATAATGTCAGGAGCTCAGACAGAATAAAAATATTCACAGGTTTGTGATGTCTATCTGCGAATAACCTCTTGCTGGATTAACGAAGATTTAGATTCAAGAGTTCACGCTCCCTTTGAAACCTGCTTATTTACTGCCTAACCAGAAAAGGCTCACTGCTCCTAAAAGATAAAGTTTATCAGACAAGTGAAGAATTGCTGCTTTTCATTTAATATGAGGACTTACAGTATAGATAGTCTGGAGTTAAATTACAGTGGACAGTGGATATTTTATGGAATTGTTGTATATGTGTTATTTGCTTTTTTAGTGCAGCAGTTTTAGAGTTTAGTCTAACTTAAACAAGTAATGTTTTCTGAACTCATAAACTGCTTATGGGATTTGCTGTGCATGGGATTCTTGAAAGGCAAAATTGTTACCTTCCTCATTATACACAGTTAATAATAATATTAATAATAATAATAATAATTAATAATAATAATTGCTTACACTTATATTGCACTTTTCTGGACACTCCACTCAAAGCGCTTTTCAGGTAATGGGGACTCTCATCCACCACCAGTGTGCAGCCCCACCTGGATGATGTGATGGCAGCCGGAGTGCGCCAGAACGCTCACCACACACCAGCTCTCAGTGGGAAGCAGAGTGGAGTGATGAAGCCAGTTCATAGAGGGGGATTACTAGGAGGTCATAATTGGTAAAGGCCAATGGGAAATTTAAAATATGTTTGTAAGGAAGGACTGTGCCAGGACCTTGTCACATAGCCTTTGTGGCCAGTCATAGGACATGTATATATACTGTAAAGTACAGTATTTATTGCTATGTTAGTTCTGTATTGCTCTATTTTGTTGTGTGTTACCTGTTGTTGATGTCTGGAACTGGTCTGCTCCACAAGCTTGTCAACCCACACTTTTAAATGTAGGTTCACCTGTCCAGCGAGAGGACAGGTGTGGGGTTATAGTATACAACCTGGTCTGGGTGGTATAGTAGTTTGTTGGGTGAATTTTGTCCTGTCCAGCTGTTTTCCCTTTTCATTGCACTTATTTTCCTCATTCTCTGATGGAACGGCATTTTGTTTACTTGGCTGACTACTTCTGCTGGGTAGTTAGTCACAATATGGCAAACGTGTATCAGTAACCCACTGTCTCCCAGGTTGGACTCCAGCTCACTGCTACCCTGGAGTAGACTCAGCACTTATTAATATTTACAGATATCAGAGTCTACTTAAAATCAAGAGAGAAACAATACTAGCTAATGTTGGTGTTATGGTTGAGAAAAAAATGGCATTTTTAAATTTTAACACTGAATGACCATCCTATGGTCATCCTATCTATTTTAAAATGAAATAATAGTGTCATGATAAAAAGGTTGTGTTAACCTAGGCTTGCTCAGCAGTGCCCAACTTGTCTTCGGAAAATATATTGTAGTTTTTTCTTTTACCTTGTAATACTGTCATACATTACAGGCTTAAATCCCCAGAAAAGTCTGTCATCTATTTTTCTTTCAGATGAACCAAGATTATAATATTTCCCTCAATCTGTATTCTCTGTTCAAAAACCCCGTCGTTCTTTTCAAAGTAGCCTGAATGATCACATGCAAATGATAACACTTTCTGTGTTTCCTTTTTAAATGTGTTCTTGAATTCTTTTGGAGAGCCAATAATTTTCTGCACTAGTTAATCCTTTTAAAGTAGTGAGGCATTAAAATGGATCTGATTTCTGTTCCAATATTGAGTCTTCTCCCTGGACCAATAGACTTGTTCAGTGAGTGCATCCAACACCCTGGAGAGCAGTCCCCCAGAGAGCTGCTTCCTGAACTCTGACCTGAAGCATCTGGGAAAGGGGAAATTAAACTGTGTAATTAACTGCTGCACTCTTCAAGGATGACAGAGAGTGTCAGTGGCACTTCTCTATCATATTCTCCCTGCTATCTCCATTTCTTTCCCTGCTCTGCAAAGCTGTGCAATCTTACAGTGTTCGATTTTTGAAATATGGTTACCTGTAGGGAAGTGTGTGAATGTCTGTTTGGATATAGTTCATGTTTCCACTGAGTGGGCAAAGGTTTTGACTCCCATAACAGGACTGCAGCTTTGTTTTGCTGATAAACATTGTCACTTTAATTTATCATTGCCATGTAAAGGCTTCAGATTTGCTTGAAAAAACATACTGTACAGGCACATAGCCAGATGCTTCAAGGTTCAGTCCTCAAACAGGGGTTCATCCATGTAGGCAGGAATAGACGCTTACATTTTCTTTACTGGAAAAGTGACAGCATCTTGCAAGAATTAGAATGCCGTTCGCTGTACTTTCTGACAATGCAGGGGTACACCAGAATACAGCAGGGTTTGTAGGGTCTCTTCATTTCACCAATGAATGAAGTACAAGGCAAAGGGATTAATGTGGTTCAATTAAGGAATTAATTAGTTCAATAACACAAATTAAAAGCTCAGGTGGAACAAAAACCAAAGAAAACTGCAGCTCGTGAGCCGCAGAGGTGCACTTTCTAGCCTTGACACGTTACATCAGCCCTCAGATACACAATCCTGGCAATTTAGTTCTTAAAGGCTACAGGGCAGTCCAGTATCTTGGGTCTCAGAGGTGCATTTAATTAGGTTTCCAGCAACTCTAAGGCTCATGCAGATGCAAGCAGTACTGCTGTGTACATATGGTTGCCAGAAACCTGCAAACTGAATTATTAACTCAGTATATTTCCACATGGTAACCTGCTGCAGTATATCAGAGTCTAATAAAGTCATTGGTGGAGGGCTGCCCTTCTGTGTGGCTCTGTGTCAGCTACAGGGGTAAATTAAATTTTATTACTGATGAATATTTTCTGGGTATTACCCTTTTCACATTTGGCAGATAAAATGTCACAGATGACCTTAATTTTAACCTTAATTTATGAAAACCAGTGCACTGTCACCCTTACAATTGGTATTTCTTGAATTTTTTATGAATTTATAGCGTAAGTGACAGCTTTATCAATATATTTATACTACAGCTCCATCTCTAAGTCAGTTTTCAGATTTATTATTATTATTATTATTATTATTATTTTCAACCTGAGATTTAAAGTTCACAATCTGATTTGTTTTCCACAGCTTTCCCTACTGGCAGAGGCTGGTTTTGGGGGTGTCCTGCCTTATGTTGACCCCTGCGACCTACCAAATGAAAGACAGGTTTTGGATGAAGCGTTCGGCATAACTCTGAATCCTGGGGGTGACCCGTCCACGCCGGG
Source organism: Atractosteus spatula (assembly GCF_055471065.1). NCBI lineage: Eukaryota > Metazoa > Chordata > Actinopteri > Semionotiformes > Lepisosteidae > Atractosteus > Atractosteus spatula. The sequence continues at coordinate 73,064,339 of NC_142709.1, read as the reverse complement.
GTATCCCAGCATCGGTGAGTGTTTCCTCGCATTGGGGCGCGTAACACAATAAGAGGGCCTCCGGACATCCTGTATCGATCATGCTGAGAGTCATGGCTCATCGGGCACTTACCCTGCGTGGGCTGTGTGGGGCTGGCCAGTGCGCTCAGAGCAGCTCAGACGAGCCGGGCAGCTCCGTGAGCACAGCGCAGGGGCTGGCCAGTGCGCTCCGGCCTGTGGCCTCGTGGTGACCTCAGGAAGAGAAGCTCGGACGAGCTGGGCAGCGCATGCGAGAGCACGGCGCAGGAAGAACAGATGCTGCTCAAACCGCACTGCCCCGTTATGAAGTGTAAATGAACGTGGTGCAGTTTAATGAGGGATGAGAGGGATTAGCTAGATTGTTAACAGGGGATTAGTTTTATTTTGTTGCGGTGCATTTCGATTGTTTTTTTTCCTTCTGAGGAATGGGAAACTGCAGGCCCGGTGCGCTCATCGCTGCTCTCTCAGAGGCTCAGGAAGACATGTTGTAACAGACAAATAAGTTCTGGATCCCGAGATGAAGTTAAGCGGATGAGTTTTATTGCATGCAAAGAACAATGAACAATAAAACAAGTATTGTTCCAAGTGCCGGTACAAAACTTCCAGTTTATATAGCCCTTTTCCACCGCTTCTGACGTAGCTCGTTACAATGGTAATGGGGAGAGGTCATGGTGTTCGGCCAGTTCACAGACTCTGGTCACTCTTAATGTCAATGTTAGGTTTCCTTCCCTGGGGGGTTTCCTAGCTGGCATCTGGAATCCTTATCAGTTATCCCCCTTTCCTGCCATAACTCTAGCCTGTTACTTAGAAGTCCAGGCCTCATGCAGAAAGGACTCAGTTAACCCTTTCTTCACATCTTGTATCTTTCTTCAGACAGCAGGCAGCGATGCTGCTCTGAGCCGCTGCAAAGTTAGTTGTTGTTTTCATGATTTAGCTGGTTTGTCATCTCTTTGCCTCTGGACAGTTTATGGGTTATCAGGAAGTTTTACTGGGTGCTCGTTCTATCTAAGAGCTGTGGAAGGAGATCCTCTTCAGCCGTTGACATGTCTGGATTTATTTTTACTGTGCTTTACTCCACAAGGTGACACTTTCACTGCAGTGTGTCTGGAGGCCCTGCAAACCTCCCTCTCATTTACCAGGTACAGCGACACTTATACATCAAGCCCTAAACCGGTCCTAGATCTCATCGTGGCAAAAACAAGGAAATATATTTAATCTCATTACAATGATGGCAAAGTTTCTTAGAGGGGAAGTGTGGTAATTGCTTGACTGCCCTCTACCCAGCTCTAGGATGTAAGAATATTAGATCACAAGAAAGACAGCAAACAGCAGGAGTCCATTTGCACCATGCACTGTTACGGTGCTGAAGAAGGACCTTAAGCAGAATCCTCTGAACTCAAATTACCAGCAGGAGTTTATCCAAAAACGTGGGCCAGGAGGTCAGGCCAGGGTCAAAAACCAGTGAATCCACAATAACCAAGTCGAGATCCAGAAGACGAAGTCAGAGACAAAGCCAGGGGTCAGAGCCAAAAACCTAGAACTCTTGTGAAACAGGGAACAATGCAGCTCTAGCTGGGTACAACCCAACACTGGGCAAGGAGTGGTGGGTCAGGCTGGTTGAAGTAGGCAGGTGGAAGAAGGTGTGTCTGATTAGTTCATTGGAAACTGCACTGTGAAGGATGTGAAGGAGTTGATTAAGGGCAGTGAGTCCTCCGGGGGCGTGACATAACATGTACAGTACCTGGAGCTCATGTGTTTTTTAATAGCTAACCGATCCATCTCATCCTGGTGTTTCTTGAAAGAAGCCAGTTGGTGGCTCAGTTGCATGTTCCATACTCCTGAGTATCCATGGAACAAAGCAGTAGGGGAGGGGTGTGAGAATAAACTGAAAAACTAAATGAACAGCTGTCTCTAGCCACCACTACTCTCCTATTATCAACCATTTTCATTTAAACCTCTCTTTTTGGGCTTTTGGAAGTAGTTTGCATTAAACATTTTTAATAATTTACAATATCACACATCTATGGTGGACCAGTGGATATCCATGCTTTCTCTTTTTTAACAAGCACGTTCTGTAAGAGCTTCAGTGGACATTTGGCCTGAAATTTCTTTAGAGATTTTTTCTATTATACATTCATACTGGAGGTCCTCAGTGATACCATGGATGCTCTAGTCAGCAGACTTGAGCACTACTGAGCAGACATAGAAGGTTGAGCTGGGACAACATGTGGCAACTAGGCCTCAGAGACCAGTCTCCACATGAGGAGAATAGGACAGAGTGAAACAGGACAGTATCTGCACCCTGGTGCAAAGCATCACAGGTGTACAGCTTGTACTGCTTCCAAAAGTGGTCACACACTCTACCTGCCAGTGACTTTTTACAGTACGCCTTCTGTTGATGAACGCTGTTCAAGACGAGCATTAACCAGCAGAATTAATTTACATCTGTGGTGTCTGCTCATTAAAAAGCCAGTGCACCTGCTACAAAACAGAGACATTTGCTTGATAATACATTTATTACAGCTGTGTTTTTTTTTTCTTTTGAAGCTCAAAGTACATATGGGTAAGATTGTCATAGCAATGAAACAAATAGTTCAGGTGGGGAGCTGCGTCAGCATGCATAGGCTGCAAAGGAACAAGTAACAGGTTTATTCCATGCTGAAAGGAGAAGAAAGAAAACAACGTTTCGGCTGTGGAGCCTTCTTCAGGTGTGTGAAGAAGGCTCCACGGCCGAAACGTGGTGTTTTCTTTCTTCTCTTTTCAGCATTGAATAAACATATTACTTGTTCCTTTGCAATGAAACACGTTTTCTTTAGCAAACAAAATAATAATGGGCAATTCAATAAGAGTTGTATAGCAGGGAGCCAATCTGCCTATCTACCAATTATAAGCAGTGTACATCAGCAGAAAAACAATGCGATAATTCTATTATTTTCCACAAGGAAAGTGCCCCTTAACAAACTGTGAGGTCATCGTCATTTTCAGGGTGATTGAAAAAGAGACGGGCTTAAGTGGACATCTGTCTGCTTGCCTAAATGCCCTTAGCTTCAATGGACCCATAAACTCAAACGTTACTCTCCTCGGACCTGAAAAATTAGATACATTCTGAAGGAGAAGACAAAACACCAAAAGCTTTCATGCCCAGAATAGCAGGTTCCTCTTTTCCACTGGGGCACCCTGGGAATTCTGAGCAGCAATCAGAAAGCATTTCATTACTGGAAGAAATCGTTTTGTCCTGCACCACGGCGTGGTGTTGGGGCACAGAGGAGGCTGCAGACAGATGTCTCCTCTGTCGCCTCCAGTGAAACCAGTCCCCAGCTCCCATGCAGAAAAGCCCAGTGCAAGTGGTGGGGGATGGAGAGCAGAATTAGGGGACCCTGAACTATTCGGTTACCTTGTTTGGTGCACGTTTGCAGGCTGGCTTGTGGAGAAACAGAGGACGTTATTGGGTTATGCACGAAACACCTGATAAGACACTAAGGATGTTATAATGAGGATGAAATCACTCTTCTCCAGGATAGTGATCACTGTTCCAAGAACAAAGCAGTAGGGGAGGGGTATGAAAATAAACTGAAAAACTGAACAGCCGTCTCTGCCATCACTACTCTCCTATCATCAACCATTTTGATTTCAAGGTCTCTTTTTCGGCTTTTGGAAGTACAGTAGTTTACATTATTTTTAAACAAATAATTTATAATATCATACATCTATGGTGGACCAGTGGATATCCATGCTTTCTCTTTTTTAACAAGCACGTTCTGTAAGAGCTTCAGTGGACTTTTGGCCTGAAATTTCTTTTGGGATTTTTTCAATTATACATTCATACCGGAAGTCCTCAATCTGCAAACACAGTCCCTTGTAATATTAAGAAGTTTTTTTTTCAAATTAAAATTGCTTGGTTCAGCATTATTGCATCATTGGGAGTATTCAATTGTAGAACTGCACTGATTATTAAAAGAAATTTTACCTAGCTTTGTGGAAAGTGTTATAAAATATACTTTTTTAAAAAAATAAACTGTTGCATTAGAACTCATTCCTGCTGGAGAATTTATACTATATGAGCACATCATTTTTAATACAGCTGGAAAAGGAACTGAAGTCAAATTGAGAAATATCTACAGACCTGCCAAGTGAACAGCTATTGCTTTAATATGTAGCTGCTTCTAGACTGCTTTATATTCAAGGATAAACCATTTTAATACTGAAAGGCATTTATGTGTTTATTATCAGTTAGGGGATAAGAAGCATTTACTAGTAAGACTCCTTTACTAAGTACATGGAGGACCATTGTTGCCTTTTTTAATTTCAAAACTGGTCGAGTTTGCAGTCAAACTCAGGTGACAGTTACCCCAGCACAACCTCTGCCTAGTTTTGTAGAAATGGCAAATCTTTTCTGATCCTACAAATTCGGCACAAACAAACATGAAAAATGGGAAAGAAGAGAGAGTATGTATTGACCTCTGATGGTGTGAATAAAGAGGAAAGTGACCTTTTTAGCTCTACTAGTGTTTTGTATGATATCTTTATTTTGTTTTTTAGTGTACTAAACCAATTGTTTTGCAGGCTAGATTGCAAGTTATATCCAATGTATTAAGGGAATGTATTGTTTGAAATCTTTCTGGGTGTTTTCAAGTGTGTAATTTGTGTAATCGAATTAACCTTTTAAAAAGAGGTGAGATTTTCATTTTCCGTATATCTGACGTTAGTTACTTCAAACATTTTTTTTACATGTTAATTTCAAGTCGCTGACAGGTGAGTCTATTCAGTGGAAAAGAATTCTCTCCCCCGGGTTATTTAGAAACCTTGTTGAAGTCAGAGAAGCCTTTGAATAGAAATGTAGTCATTTGCATATTTATTTAAATACGTTACAGCTATGGGACTGGTGTTCAAGCCTTTAATGTACAAATACCTTCCACCTCTAGCTGGGAGGCAGACTTCCTGAGCACAGTGTCACTCTTGGCAATCGCAATGTGGCACCTCTGTCCCCCCGATGTGTTTTGTTCTGAAATCAGAGCAGAGGATTCTGTTGATAAGGTACGAAACAGATTGCTTTAAGACACATTTCTTCTGCCTCATTTTTTTTGATTGCTTGGGTTGCACTGCTCTTGGTATGTTTAACATCTGGCCAAGGTCCCCAGTAACAGTTTACAGATTTTGTACAACACAGGCTGTGAGGTTAACGGTGATGGAGGTGTTTTGAAGAGTTGTTTGCATAGGAATGTTTATTATTTATGAACTGCTGTTCACAATTAGAATTTCAGACACGTGTTATGCCCTGGCGAGTCAAAGCTCGCAGCCCTCAGTCTCCACGGCGACTGGCTGCGGTTGGCACGCGGAGTCGAACACCTCCCGTTGCCGGGAGAACTTGACCGGGACAGCTGTCTGCACCACCTGTGTCCACTTAGCTGCTAATTATCTCTTCAGCTCCAGGACCCTTAAACCCTGCCCTGTCCGCGGTCAGACGCTTTATCCCTGAACTTCCTATTGATTTACAGAAATGCTTCTTGCCCAGCCCATCAGAACGACTAGGAATCTGTCCGACTCAGTCTGACCCCAATCTCAAGACAGAACCACACATTGTTGCTTTGCCTCACGGTAACCCACCAGACCCGCTGGGCTGTGCAGCTTCCTTGCTCTCCTGAACAGCGGGTGCACCCCTTCCCCCGTCTGCTCTGCTCAGCTGTGCTGTGCTACCCTGTCCTGCTCAGGCTGCCTGCACAGCACACTCCCTCTTTCGTTCCTCTCCTGTCTGCCTGCCGCTCGGCTTGGCTTCACCGGGACCAAGCAAGTGGTCTCCTCACCCAATCATGCAGGTGCGGCGCTTTCCAGCTCAGCGCCGTTTGGTAACAACACGCAGATGTAAGATCTTGTCCCTTATCTGCATTGTGTTTGCCTCTCGCTGGCATGGATGTGTTCAATATTCAGCATTTAGAACTGTCACTGATGAATGGGTGTACTGTAGCAAACAATTATTAAGTCTAAGACATTATTGAACAAATCTTTTTAGATGCAGAATGCTAACACTTAGCTCATTGTGTATATAATTTTCACCCATTTTGTAAGGAAAGTAGGGTAAAGCTCTTCAACAGCTTTATTATGATTAGTTGGAGATAATAGTTGTTTATCAGTGCATTCAGCACCTAAAACATTGATCTGGATAGATTGTCAGATTTATACAATTGAACCACTATGCTGGCACACTGTAGGTTAAGATGTAGCTTAAGATCTATTTTCCAATTCTAGATATATTTCAACGTTTCTAAATGTGCAGAAACATTTCAGTGAGTTAGCAACAGTGTATTTACTGTATGTTTGCTTATTAATGGACTGTCAATGACACTATTTAACACTTGTAATCATGTTTAAAAGAGAAAATGCCTGACAACAATGTGTTGGGGCCCTCTTCTTGTCAGTGTCCTGTTTCATGGGATAGTTTCAGCAGGTATTTTACTACATCAGAACCTGTGTGTTCTGATCTGTTTCACATGCATTCCCCTGTAGGCTGGTGAATTGTAAAGTATTGTACAGTTGTACAACACTTTCAGAAATTTAACTCTGAATAGTCTTAACACTGAACAGTAAATATTTTCTTTGTCAGTTACTGGCAGATATTTGAACAGTTAATGCTAAATGACAGTTCCCACTTCATTGCGACTTCATGCATGCGGCTGAGTTTTACATTAAGGAGGAAGGACTCTCCTCTGTGAAGGTGTTGCTTCCAACGTCAAAAAGAAAAAACATTTAGTTTAAAATACTAAAAGGTAACGATAAATAATAAACACTTTAATGTGTCCTACAGCTATTTTAGTTCAGTGAGATTAAATACCAGGTAATGGCATTAAAATAAAATTTGAGTGAGTTTTTTTGCTTTTTAAATGAACGTTTTTAAGTACAACAGTATTAGCTTGAAGGAAAACCATCTTCATCTTGACATTTCTAAGCTTCATGTTTTATTCTGCCATTAAACATTCAAAGTCTTTTGGATATACAAGTAGAATCTGGGAGAGCGCATATACTGTCCTAATAGCTTTAAGTATAACCTTTTAAGAAGGGTCTGAACCTTTTAGGGACACATAATAGGTTTGAAGTTAAGCCTTTCATCATGTGTTTAGCACTGCACTCAATTTAACAGGCAAGTACAATTCCCGACGAAGGCAGTCGAAGGAGTTCAAAGAGATGCTGGTACACCCGTTTTGATGTCTTTCCTCCTACTTTCTTTTTCTAATACAAGCTTTTAAATTATTAAGTGGAACATGACATAAATGTGCCTTCACTGCTTAGCGCAAAAAAACAAAATAAAAGCGTTTTGCAACAGATTCAAAGACATCCAGAGTATTATTCACAGTGAGTTTTAATTTATTTCTTTATGTGTTTTGGACATATATTTTTGGAAAGAGAATTGTCTCTGATTTTTTTTTCTATTATATATAATACTATAATTATATCCTCTTTCAAAATATTTGGGTTATAACCCTATCTACGATGTAGTAAGCGACTCTCACAAATGGTTCTCCGATGATTTGCTTTACAGAAAAGACAGATGTATAAATTAAATTTCTTCCACATTCAGTTCCAGTTGTAAACACACACACAAACGTGCAGGCAGCCCCGAAGGGCTTCAGTTATCACCCTGCTTCCAGAAGGTCATGACAATTCTGAGGGCTGGCAAACACTGACATGCTTTAGCCTTGATTGCCTGAGGATGCTTTGGGCTTGTTGGTTTGACTTTCCTGCTGTGGATTGGTCCCTCCTGAGACAGAGCAGGCTGTGGTAAAGTCAAGCTCCAGCCTGCAGAGTAGACCAGGGAATGAAAGAGCCCCGTTACCCAGTCAGCGTGTGATGTACGTCAGCTTGTACCGTCCCTTCTCTGGGAGTGACTAGCCCAGGGCAACTGAGTGTGGAGAATCAAGGTACAGCAAAGAAGTGAAAAGGCTTTGGGATGTTTAAAGCTGTTCCTCTTTGGGTAATTGGACCTTCAGTATCCTTCCCCCTTCCCCCGCTGATAAAGATCGAAAGGCCCTGCATCTTGCTGTCTGCCAGAAACAGCCATTTTGATAGCACTCGGGTTTACTTACTTAGTGATGAACTGAAGTGTGCCTCGAGCCAGAGAGTTATTTTGCCGTTTATCTGTTGTGCGTCCTCCCTGTCTGGCTTCACAGCTTGTTAGCTGGTTTGGCTGGGGCTCCAGCAGGGGGCATGGGAGGCCTCCTCCGACGGGCTGTAGCGGCTCACTGATGGCACAGAAGGCTTCCTGGTGCCTGGAGAGGTCAAGGGTCACTGTTGTGTTATAAGCCTTGGCCAGCCTGGCAGCCTGGGTGTGATCCCCAGTTACACTGGCTAATGGCACTGCTCAGGCTCCCGCAGGTGAAGTCTGGGCTATAGTGCTCAGCTAGAGCTTTGAGTGAGCATCCGTTCTGTTTCACCAACGTGGTGGCCCTCTGGATCCTGTTCTGATGACATCACATGTACTAGCTCAAAGCAGATAATGAATGCTGGGGAAAAAGTTCTTGACAATGTTTCTTGCCAGGACAAGATTTTTTCTCCAGTCTTTTAGTGTTTTCTTCTGAACTAAAGGCTGGTATAATACACAAACCAAACAATCACCCCAACACATGAATGACACACATGCAATTTTGATTACTTCTTAGCCTACAGCATGAAGCGAACTTTGTTTTTTTGATGCTGATCTGGAATTGGCCTGGGTTATGTGAAACATGTATCAGTGGCTACTGTACCCTGGTACTGTATTACTGATGATTCAATTCTGTTGCTATATGGTACTGTATATTGTATTCTTTTGCACTTCAGGGCTAAAGGTCAGGAAGGTCAGTCCTTTAAAAAAATGAAGAAAGTAAAAAAAAAAACTTTACTACTTCTCCAATTCTTTATGAATTGAACTCCCACAAATCAAACAGTGAGATTTAAAGCCTTTAAGGTCCTAGAAATACTCAATACAATATTCTATTCTAGCATGGAAATTGCAAAGTAATATATCAAAGTTGTTTTAAAATTCATAAGATAACACGCTTCTAGGTGATTTCCTCAGCACTTCCAATAACCAGCTGATCCTCTCCCACCTCTAAACCACTGAGTGTGCAAAAATAGCTCTTCAGCCAGCAACGCGTAGTACGTGCATGAGAATATAATACATATTTATGGTATGCTTTCGCTGTCGGCGTGGTTTGATGACCCCCAGATTATCACACATTCAAATCTGCTTTCGTTTCTCATTTAAAGAGGATGTTGACAAGCTCTGTTTAAACAACCAACTAAGATGGCGAAATGGTTGAACATACAGTAATAACATTTCCTGATTCGTGTCCCAGAGTAGCGTGATTTCCTCATCACGCTACGGCTTGAGCTTTGATTTTGGGAAGGCTGAAGTAGGGTTTCCTTCATGACAGACATGTAAAGTAAATCAATTTGTTTCATTTAAAGTGGCAATAAAATTGTGGCAGGGTAAAACAAAACTCAATATAACATAGTAGACATGTTCACTTTTTTGTGGAAATAAAATGATTTTCCAATCTTTCAAAGCATAATTTATTTATGTTTTTTGGATGATTTAAAAAATAATATTTTCTAGACTTACTGGATGATACTGACATATTATTTTTCAGGAGTTCTTTGTGCAGTAGGTTTCGATTTATGTTTGACATACTGCAAATCAGAGAACAGTGAATTATATGCCATGCCTATATAAATATTTCGAAATCCATAATGTGAGATTTATTTTCAATTTTTCTTTTGACCGTTACATTTTCTAATAAAATATACATGGTTGATATTTTTTAATTATTCATGCATTTTACTGGCGTCTTATAAAATCTACCAATTCTTACTGAAACACTTCTGTCAGAACCCAACAGAATGCTCAATTTGGAAAATTGCATATACTGTACACTAACGTCTCTGCTGTCAATATGCCACAGGTATGAGCTTGAAAATATATGTAACTGATCTGGAGTTAATTTACCCCAACACATCTCAACCACATATCTAAAGTATTGTTTTTCTGTTTCAGTTATAATTAACTACATAGCTTTTTAATGTTTATTAGCTGCAGACACATGGGTTGATATTGTTTCTCGGAATAGAATTCCTCCACACGTTTTACTGCACTGTTTGCCTGTGAAGGCGAAGGGCTTTGGAGATCTCCCTCTTTAGCCTTTTACTCTGTCTACTGCATTTTCTTTTGCTGGCTTCTCCTTTCTTCAGGCCCCTTGTGGTGATTATAGCCATAGTGGTCCAGACTGGCAGTAGCTGTATAATCATTTGCACTCTGAGGGTGGAGTTAAAGCTGTTTTATTTTTTCAGCACAGATGTTCCGTACTAATATTGTATTAATGTAACACACCTATATATTACCATGGCAAACAGATCTCAGAAGCTCTGCAGGGTTGGGCCCGGTCAGTACTGGATGGGATGGGAGACTTCCTATGTAAACCGGATTGCTGCCGTAAATGGTTTTGGTGCAGTCTTAACCTTGGCCAGCAGCCATATCACCCTGCAACTCACAACTGGCAGCCCACTGAAGCCCAGCAGGTGTGATCCTGGTCAGTACCGGGATGGGAGACCTTCTGGGAAAACTAAGGATGCTGTTGGAAGAGGTGTTAGTGGGGCCAGCAGGGGGCGCTCACCCTGCAGTCATTGTGGGTCCTAATGCCCCATTATAGTGATGGGGACACTATACTGTAAAAAGGTGCCATCCTTTAGGTGAGACATAAAAACGAGGTCTCGACTCTCTTTGGTCATTAAAAGTCCTAGGGCGTTTCTCGAAAAGAGTAAGGGTGCAACCCTGGCATCCTGGCCAAATTTCCCATTGGCCCTTACCAATCATGGCCTCCTAATAATCCCCCTCTCTGAACTGGCTTCATCACTCTGCTCTCCTCCCCACTGAGAGCTGGTGTGTGGGGAGCGGACTGGCACACTCCGGCTGCTGTCGCATCATCCAGTGGTGCTGCACACTGGTGGTGTTGGAGGTGATCCCCATTACCTGTAAAGCGCTTTGAATGGAGTGTCCAGAAAAGCGTTATATAAGTGTAAGCAATTATTATTATTATTATTATTATTATTATTATTATTCAAAATTCCAAACTAACGTGCAGTATGGTGACCGGGGACACTGTGTTGTAGGAGGTGCTGTAATGTGGCTGAAATGTTAAACCAAGCTCCTGACTTCTTGGTCATGGCAGATCCAGTATTGCTGTTTGTGAGAGTTGATGCTTTAACCTGGTGTCCCAAATAAATTCCACTTTGGACTTGCACAGTCTGGTATACAGTACCTAACTGATGAGCCTAATTGATCATTCTCAGGTCTCCACCCTCTCTGCTCGGGCAGAATGGCTGCTGCACATTCCCTAATGCACATGAAGAACTTTGAGAGTTTACCCGGATAAATATACATACAGTAAATGCAAGGAATTATTATTAAATCATGAATTTTGAATAAACGTAGGCTTATGCTGTAGCTTGTAGTTGAAAGAAAAATAGTAACCATATGTTGGATTAGTCAGAAGTAATTGCCAGGGGTTTATTTATTTTTGTCCATGTAGCAGCGACTGCGTGAATTGTAAGTGAATGTTAAATATTAGAAAAGAAAATGCTTTTCATTAACCTGCCAATTATGATAAACCAACCATAAGGTGTGTCTGACTTGGCTTAACCTGGAATTTAAGCTCTTTAGAGGAAGAACAGCTTGAAAGTCTTCACATGAAGCGTACTGTACTGTATATGGAATCGTACCCCATTCTAATGACATTTTATTATAAATGATCTAAATATATTTCATTGATATAGCATAAATGATAGTTTAATATTCCAATAGGTAGCTGCGTCAGCATGCATAGGCTGCAAAGGAACAAGTTAAAGGTTTATTCCTGCTGAAAAGAGAGGGAAGGAAACACAACATTTTCGGCTGTGGAGCCTTCTGGAGCCTGGAGCCTTCTTCTCTTTGTTCCTTTGCTGTTTAATATTCCTCCTACTTTTCCAGTAGCCATTGATATAAGGACACTTACAGTATAAGTGCTGGATTTCTTGCAACTTTCTTCACACTGTTTTGTGCATCCACACATCTGAAACGTACTTGAATGCCTTATTCTTGTGTAGAGAACAATTCGTTTCTCTGTTTCTCTCTTTCTGTGAAACATGGAGATAAATCTCATGTCTAACATGCTTAGCTGGAAAATGACTAAATATGTTTTGTTTTGGGATAAAAGGGCTAAAGCCTGTCTTGGCAGTTTTCTGTTGTATAAATGAGGGACTTGATTAAAAGACCTTCTCTTCCTCAAGTACTACTGGGTTAGATGCCCTGAGAACAAAAGCAGCATCAGTTCTATTAATTATGCTGTCGTCTGCTGGAACAGTTTTTGCTTTGCCTGAGATATAGATTGTTAATTTTCTTTCATTTCTTTTTGAAGAAACTTTGTGGACCTCAGCTACTCTTGAGCCTTACTAAGTGAGGGAGAGATCGTGCATTGAGGCTCTTTTCATAAAGCCTTTAATTAAGCTTTCTTTTACAGCAGCCATTTGTCCCAGTCGAAAAGCAAAGGGTTTCTGGCAGGTTTGTTAAAAATGTGTAGAAGCTTTCTTGTTCCAAACACGGTGCATCACTCTTACTAAAAAGTGAAGAACTATCATGTACAGTATTTATCACTAGATATACAGAGATTCAGATGGCCAGATCAAGCCAAAAAAATGTATTTCTTCAGTTAGAAAAATCATTAATTTCAAGAATTCATTCTCAAATTAGGGTCCAACATGTGGATTGTGTTTTGCCTGTTTTGCCTCTTATCTTCCCTCTGCTGTTCCTTGTCTTGACTTGAAAGAATCAAGAGAAAGAAAAGACACTGTGGCCTTACCTCTTCACTGGAGCAGACTTTGCTGTGCTGTAATGTATAACATTAAAACAAAACACACCATCCACCACTCATACAAATGTGATCTCGGTTCTGTTTGAAGGGTTGATATATCTGAACGATTTTATCACTGCACAGGCTGTGGCTGCATGAGAATTTCCACTGGGAGCAGCTGTTATTAGAAAAGGTAGATTGAACTGAGCATCACCTAATAGAAGGTCATTTTCTCGGCTAAATCCCAGAGCAAATGTTGTCGCGCTGAGCTGCTGCCTCCCAGTCAGGCCTGTGATTATTTTCAGCTGCCAGTCTGAACTTCTGGGCAGTGAATCATCAACGCAAATGGTTCATCCCCACAAGCAAGAGCGCTGCCAGTTTAAAAAGAAATTCAGGGGCAAATTACACTGATGTTTGTATTTATATTGGTGCCGTATGCTTAATTCCAGGACTGGCTTTGGTGATGAAATGCAAACCAATTGTAATTCTGTTCTCTGCTGGCCTTGTGGGGTTCTTTGATCAGCATTAATAATGTGGAATGCTTGTTTGCTTTTTGGAGTTTCTGCAGGACAGACAATAATTCCCGTGTTTGATTCTTAACCAAACTGGCCCATGGCCATAGCCCAGGATGTAAAAGTTTCTAGGCTGTGATACTGTACCTGTGTCCCTTCACTGACACAACGTCTGGCACTAGGGAACCTCATGGGCACAAAAGAAATACCTGACTGTCCGACTTTGTGGTCCAAGTTCTTCAAATCTGGAATCTGGAGGAATACTTCTGTACACGGTAGCATACACAATAACAACTGAAAGTGAAGATAAATAAATATTTGAAAAGTCTAATCTGCTTAATACACAATACCTTGTGGAGATACAGTACTGTACCTTGTTCTTAAACACAGTGTCTGCTTAAAATTAAGTATAAAAACCTCCATTCTTTAAAATAAAAAAAACATTAGGTTTGAAAATGGAGTGTGAGACTGGTTTCAGAAATATTTGAGCAGCTTGCAGGGTCTTTGTCTGCACTTGTGTTTTTCACTCAAAATGATGTGGCTCTTGGGAGAGCTCTAGTCAATCCAGAGGTGTTGCATCAGTTAAATGAACATTTTTGTTTTGGCCACAGAAGTAAATCAGAACATCTTAAGGCAAAATTACAAAAGGTATTGTATGAAAAATGACGCCTTTGGAAACTGGGGAGCTGAAGGAATATCTCATTAGCTGGCCTGTTCTCTTTTAGTTTGTCAAAACGAAGCAACAGGCGTTGCCATGGCATTCACCCTGCGAGGGAAGACAGCCCTTCTCTAGTGGTTGCTGTGGCTCACTACGCAGGGAGGGGGGCCACACGTATTTTTCTCTGCCCCCCCCTAGGAATGCCACCCTGTTAAGATCTAACATTTAGCAGGATAGGAACCACAAAGGTGGAGACCGCAGGAATCAGAACGTAGAGCGCCTTGTCAATGAATCTCATTATCTCGTGCAGGCAGAGATTTCTTAACTCTTCCCTCTAGAAGATTCACAGCTTTTGAAAAAAAGAAAGTAGAGGGATGATCTACCTCCTCTGTAATACCCCCACACCTGTATTCGAAAAATCAAATATCAGCCTTCTGCCTAACTGCCTGCACCAGGCCCTTCATGATACTGTACGCAAGTAAAGGACATTGGGTGAGAATGCGTGTGCTCTACTTTTCCCTTGTTCGGCTTCTTCCAGTGCGGCAGGGGTGTGTGCAGGATTTCTCGCAGAGTGTAATTCTTGCCGTGCTGTATCACGTGCAGAACTGCGTCCCCAGTTTCCTGACTGAAGCGACCGTGCGAATTTGCATGGTAACAGTAGGAAATAGGATTCCTTTAGCTGCACTCAGGGCTCCCTTTTGATTAATTTTAATGCACAGTTCTTTTCTTTTCTTTGATCATTTCCTGTGCTTTGATATATTCCTCCTCGTTCCTGAGCAGGGACCACTAGAGGTCCTTTCTCTATTCATTACCATGAGCGGTCACTAAGTGGCAGTTTTTAAGTGTGGTTGCAGGCGTAAATTGTACTTGTGTGGCACGCGGTTAATGAGCCTTCCGTGTTATAGAGACATCTGTGCGGGTGCCTTCTCCGAAAAGCAAAGCTTTCCATATCTAGCTGTCTCTATATATAGATATAAATTTAATTTATGCAGATCGGTGATGTAAAGGGGTTTTAGTAACACCGTACTTGCTGAACAAATAAATGTTGTTGTTGTTTTTTTCCTTGAAAGATTTTGCATTACAGTACCCCTTAGATACATGAGGTATTTTTTAATTGCAAATTTTTACATGGCTCATATTATAAAATTTTAAAAAATGGAAGGGCATGAGCGAATCTCTTTAAGTGTACCTTGCCATCACTTTCTAACTTGCTTTATAGTTAGCTTGTAATTGGGATAAATGTTTTAGTCTGTAAGATATGACCATATTTGGAAGAAATTACATATCCTTACAAATTTCATTTGCATATAAAAGATTTAGGAGCTCTTGCTGTTCTTGTAAGAATACTGACGTTTTCGTTTTTTTCATAAAACAATACCAATATCCAAAATCCCACGTCACGACTTACAAAAAACATCTATAGAAATGTTTTTTTAAAAATTAAATTTTCTTGCTTTTATGGATGAAGCAATATTACAGAACAATTCACAGGAACAAAGCAATACTTGAAATACAGTTGTAGACTGTCTAATTACTGTATGCTTTGTTAAAAACTAATTGTATTTGCTGTTACCACTGATTCCTAAACTTTTTCCTGCTTGTAGCTGTCCCAACATCAAGTCTTAAGAACTTGTAAATAATTGACTGTCCCTGGTCGTAAAACACTATGCAGTGAGATCAATCAGGCAGTTTGAGACAGGTGAAACTGGAAGAATTGATTTACTATCTCATATTTAAAAAATATGTTTTTTTAATCTTAGTATGATTAATAATATGTTATGATATCATATTAATTATTTTGAAAGCAAATAACCTTTGCATATGTTGTACTATAAAATATCATAAACAAAGGATTTTTTTTCCTGGAATTAATTGAGATTGCATAATAGGATGAAGACAGAGTGGTGTCATAGCTCAATGGAAAAAAAAGTACATGTAGCTTCCAAGCAATTAATCCTAATTATGTAACAGAATTCATATCCACTTGTGACATTATTATGCTAGAAAAAAATAAAACATTATCAAATCTTAATATGTACCCAGCATACAACTGTTTCTCCAGTTTATGAATGCAGTTCTTTTTTGTCTTTTCAAATTAATTCAATATTATTTTTCTTATGTTTTTGTCAGTGAGCTTGTACTGTACTGTATGTCTCATTTCAAGGTGTGGAAATGCTGTGTGAATTTCTATTGAAATTGTCACACTCAGTACCATAACGAAAGTAGATGTCTCTGGGTTTAGTTTTGAAATGTGTACAGCACAGAAAGTTCTTCTCTAGTCTTACTTATAGCATTTGATGTGACAATCTATAGGACTTCTAGTGAAATTAAATACACTACTTGTTCTAGCTCAAACAGTTTGCTAAAAGCATTGTACAGTAGCATGGAATAATGTATAGTACATTATAGTAAAAAAATCATGCGTTAGGTTGCTACAAGTACTGTAGCACCATTGACAACCAATTTGGCGAAGTCACCTCTCACAGAAGGTGAGAAGACAAAAGCCTTAAAGTGGAGAAATAACATCTGATTTCTGTCATAACTGCTGAGCCAGCCAGCGTTTGCATGCAGTGAGATCTCTGATACTGGTACGGGGATCTTTCAGAGTGCTTTGCAGGGTAAGCAGGAACTGTCAGTGTGAACTGATACTGTATTTTAAACCATTTGACACCTAAATTATTAGACGCAGTACAAAAACTGAATCCACGTCGACCTGCTCTGTCACGCTAAGTGCTCTGCGCTGTAATAATTGGTCACCAGCTGGTAAAAGGCTGTTTTGGTTGGAGAAAAATAACCAGAATATATTAAAGCACAAAAATGAGAGTTTGTTTTTAAAACGGCACCTTAAAACAGACCCAGGCAGTACCGAAGCTGTAATTAGGGTGAGTGCGGAGGAGTTTATCCTTTTAAAGGCTCTCACATTTTTAAAACAATTTGATAACCCTAATTATTCTAAATTATCCCTATTCCTTTTACTCTCTTATTCTGACCAGATACTGATCCCTGCTTTCATGACTACCCTTTTACGTTTTTGGCTGTTTTTGGAAACTTTTCTAATCAGATCTGACTTTTGTTTCGTCATTGTACTCTTACTTGTGTTGTTTTTTTGTTTGGCTTCTTTTATTCTGACTTGGACACTCAAATAATATTTTATTGCCGGGAACAGTTCATTCCTGCTTGTTACTGGAGGCAAGTCAGCCGTGTCAAAGGTGCTGCCTAATGAGCCTCCAGGGAGGGCAAATGTGATATCACGGAAGGGGGATTCTGGAAAAGCAAATATGTCTGAGCTCTTCTATAAAGCTTGATGTGATGGTGGTTCTTCTCTTTCAAAACCTGCTGCCCACTTCAGAGCCATAAGCAAATGGAACAGCCACTGGCTTTGAAGGCCTGCTGCCTGTGTGTGAGCTTGTGCGATATCTTCTCTGTCTCCCTATGAACCAAGCAAGCTATCTGTATTAAAGCAGAGCACTGTTGAGAGCCAGGTCTTTGCTAATTGGTGTTTAAATCCTCTAGCTGCCTGATGGAAATTATTCCCCCATGTCAGGATGGGGCTGCAGAACAAATAACTGTACAGCAATAAAACCTGCATGCAGTGTTCAATCTGCAAATTTAAATGTACAGGTCTTTTTTTACATTCACAAATTTAAAAATTGCCACTTGTAAATCAGTTCGGCTGGCTGCTGCAATCCACATATAGAACAGTATAAGTATTCACTTTTACCTTCCCAATTCTGGGCAACCAGGCCCAAGAGCAAAACCAGCACCAGCTCATCCCTACCCAAGCCAGCGGTCAGGAGTGATGCAGGAGAGGAACACTCACTGCCAGCCCTGGGCAGAGTCAAAGTTCACGCTGTGGAGGTGCTCATGTCTTCCCAGAGAGCAGAGATGGGGCACCACAGCGCAGCTCCTGTCGACACCCTTTTCACTGGCCCCTGGCCAGTCACAGGAAATGCAGTTATTATCTGTTGCATTGTACAGTACATACTGTATAGTATTGTGTTATTCCTTATTTCTCTTCACCCATAACATGATGAATTCCAATACATTCATAATCACACAAAATTTAATTAGAGGTGATCTTAAAAAAATCTATCTGCCTTGAATTGATTACTGCCCGGAGACATGTTTCTGTTTCGTGTTTTTTGGGAGCTCAGCAATGTGTTAAAGTGCATTCTCGTGCAGAGTATTTGTGTTTCCCTTAGTGTGTGCACAGGCTTGTTTCAATGTGAAATACTGTATTCCTCAGGACATCCGTGATGTCTGCTATCCTGACAGCTCTATTCTCTCACCTGATGTGTTTTGTTATGTCATGGAGTCTAATTCACCCTGTGAACTCAGGAGCACAGCTTCGCCCCACAGCTCCAGCTGATGGAGAACACATCACTGAGCTCAAGAAAAGAAAAGGTCTGTTTGGAGTCCCCCTGCTGTATGTTGCTGACTATCAGATTGAATAAGAAACAAACATTTGGGTGTTTTCGCACCAGAAATGTACAGGTTTTGCTGAAATGTATGTGCTGAAAGCCCATTGATATGGATATGGAGGAAGAGGTGTTGTACCTCTGCAAAAAGAGGCATTGATTTAAGGGAAAATTTAGCAGAAGATAGGATACGTGTGTACAGCAAGATTGAGCCAAAACTGTGTACCAGTGTTACGACGCTTTGTGTAAAAGAGCAATTAAAATGATAAAAGCCCCATTACAATTCATTTTGGAGCTGTTTGTGTTACAGCAGTTGTGTGCTGAATAAATTTGGCAATTAAAATAAGCAACTTTGTCTGTATGCCTAGAAACATCAATTGTTTCAAATATTTGGAATGTTAAAGTAGGATTTAATCTGCACCAATTCAGCAATTTAACTGTGGTTGAACCAAACCGCAATATAGTGAAGAAATAATTCAGTTCAGTTCTCTCTATAATGACCATGTATTCATCTATTTATTACGTAAGATATTGTAATGAAGCTCTTAGGCTGTGTCTACACTTGGCTGAGGCAGCTGTGTGACAGATGTTCTTTTGGAATCAGTTATTTCTTCTGGGTAATGAATGTCGTTTATTTCTGTTTCTCAGTGGCTGTTCTGTCAATAGTTTGGACCCTTTCAAGTTTCAAGGTTCAAGAAATATCCATGGAGGGCTCGTGTAGCAGCCTTGTTTTTGATACTGTAGCTTTTCCTCTTAGAGTTGTTCATTATTTTAATTTGTAGTTAGAAACTGTTTGTCTGCTGTTTTGTAGTTTTTTGCTGTTACTCCGTTTCTAAGTTTACCGCTGCTGCCTTTTTAAGTTTACAACATTTCTTCGTACAGAATCCTCCTGCTGATTGCCGGAGTTACTGTACTGTATGTGTCTTTCTGTCTTTGTGTGCTGCTGATGTTGCAGGGACAGCAGGCGATTGCCTTGTCCCTCAGAAATCAGAGAGGAGGCCGCCCAGCTTGTCCAGACCGTTGGGTTGCTACAGTAGTTGTCAACTGACCTGAAGACCCCATCCAGCACTTTCTTGAAAACAAAGGTCCGAACTTCAACAGTACAGCTGGGTGGCTCGGTTTAGACTCCCACAGCCCTTTGTGTGAAAAAGTTCCTCCTGCTCTCAGCCTTGAATCCTTGATGGAGCGAAGCTGCCATCTGTGGGATTATGACTGAATGCCCCCCTCAAAGGTGCCCTTTCCTCTAGTTGGTCATCTTTGTGTATTGACACCTGAAGAAGGCTCCACGGCCGAAACGTTGTGTTCTCTTTCTTCTGTTTTTCAGCAGGGAATAAACCTATTACTCGTATCTTTGTGTATCTCTGCTCATTCTGGAGAGGTCCGCTAGGCTTGACTTTGAGGTTTTTGAATGTTTTCCGTTGTTCTGAAAAGAAGAAGAGTGTTGTCTCCGTGTGTGTAGCATCACCTTGCTGGGAAGAACATACAGTATGTGCACTTCAGTCACGAATGAAGAAAAAATTGAAGAAAAGTTGTTTGTGAGAATTTTATAGTCACAATGCATCATGCAGAAGGCTGCCAGATTTGTTTCAACCTGACACTGAATTGCAACAGAAGTCAGGGTTTTTCTGTTGGCCATGGCACACTGAGTAAAACTCTGGAGCAGAAATTAAAGCTCCAGCAAACAGAGAGGATGCCTATCTACAATGCGCTTTTTCCATTGTTATATGTTAATGGGCAGTTTTTAATTACAGCTGTACAGTGATGGCTTTTTGAGACTCACAGACACATTTGCATTGAGACATCTAATGAATTGTGATCTTATCCCTCTTCCAACAATATTTGTAATTCATAATAAGCCTTGTACTCACAAAAATAAATAATTCCATAATAGAAGGCCTAAGGAGACTCGCTTCCAGGGCTTATCTTCAAAGACATGTTAGACATGAAAGCACTGTGAAATAAAAAAAGGTTCACAATACAACACTGAATCAGAAATATTGAAAATCAAAGGATTTGAACCATGTAATTGCTGTAGCATTTTCAATATGATGACATTAAAAAAAAGATTTTTTTTCTACCTGTAATTACATGTTTAGTTGAAAATACCAGAACTCCTCCTTTTCCTCTGCGCCTCTGGAGAGTCCTGAAGACGACAGTCTGGTGCACGTAAAACTGTGCTTGTAGTCAGAAAGTGTGTGGCACACAATTATTATTGTTCACCTAGTCTAAAACTCCCCAGATTCCCGTTATAACACCTCAGGAAATGTCAGAGAAGTGAGTGGCAATAATTGTTTCTAGCTTATTTTCTCTGTGGGAAATGCATTTGAGCTTATTTTTAGTTTCATGTGCCGAAGTGGTGAAACAGGCTATTACACTTTCAGCTTTGTCAGGCTCGGCCATGGCCCCTGTACAGAAGGGACAGGGACCATGTGCTGCCCCATCCGCTCAGCTGATGGGTCAGGACACATCAGCATTTAATGTGAAATTAAAGCAACTGGCACTAGTTTGCATTCCCTGCATTAATAAAGTGGATCTGTAGATGCATTCTGGCTCCAAGGCGGGATTTACCGACACAGTGTAATCGTTTTCCAGGTTTCACAGTGCAGTTGTACAGGTGTAATTTTCCAGCATTGATATTACTTGCATTTGCAGCTCTGGTACAGTTTTGGCTGGTCTGTTTTCCCTCACTGAAGAAATTAGACCCTTTCTGGCTTCCTGCTGTGAAGATGGGCATTGTAGCAAGCACAGCCATTGCCTGGCACTTACTGTATTAATCACACCTTCTGTTGTTCATGTCTTTTCAGTTTGTAATGATCAGGTTTTTCTCATATGCATTTTATAGTCTGTATTTATTTTCTGTGCCAAACAGTTGATGAAACACGTAGATATTTTACCGTTTCTTTTCTAGAATAGAGGTGATTTTGTATACATGAAAGATAACTCCACTTTGTGTGTTTAATGTGGCTGTAAAGTAAGGAGATCAAAGACGGACCTACTGCTGATGATCTAGATATGTACTGTAAGTCATCAGGGAGAGTAATTATTTGGCTTCATGGAGATGCTGTGCTTATCTGATTCAATCTGCAAACATACAGATATACTGTACGTATCTCACACATTCACAAATCCTGCAAAGCTTGGAAGAAGACGTAATACCATATATGAAATCAAGCCCAAATCACAGTAAACCATATGTGCAAAATACAGTACAGAGACTCTTCTCCAGTTCTGAAGCTAATTGAGGTATGATAACATTCTACTGATCATTGTGATTGTGAGAACTGGATATACACGCTCCGTTTAAACAGTGGGCATCATTTTTAAAATCTGACTGCTGCATAAACTGAGGGAGAAAGAAAAGGGCAAGTCTCTTCCCAGACTGTTTTCTGCACTAAAGATTTTCAATTTAGAACAAAACATGAAGCTTTTTGTACATGACTTACTCATTAGACTGAGTGCAAACGAGACTGCCGCGCAGCAATTAATGTCCGCAATGCAGCGAAGGAGCAGACTCATACGTGTACTGCTTAGTGGGGAAGGGGTGTAGCGGGCCACCCAAGAGCAGTGCCTGTGGCACATTCCCACCCGAGACAAGCCAGGTGCGGCAGAAGCGCAGCCATCCAGGGGTCTGGGATCCACGCTGATCCTTGCTGCTCGCGGCAGAGAGCGGAGCCGCTCGGTTGGGCTCAGCGGCACTGAATCGAAACTGCTGCACCTGCCCATCTGCCCTCCCCGCTGCCTACCTCCTGACATGCTGCAGCTCCTTGCCTGCACACCCCTCTGCAGGAAACCATCCAGTAGGCTGCAATGGAGACGAGGACGTGTGATCCGAGCACCCCGTCCAGCCGTTTCCCAGGAGAAGCCGGGGGAACAGCTTCCACAGCTGCTGGTCATTAAGAAATCCGGTGGGCGGTCTTTGTCGTGGCTTTTAGGGACTGGGAAACATTGGTCTGACTCCCTCATCTTTTTCTGTCTTGAAGACTAAAATGATTTTATTTTAGTTCTATTATCCTGTCAGTGAAGGACATACCTCAAGGCCTTGGATATTGATTGATTGTAGCCGGTTGCTCTTCTCTGGACATGTTCCAGAGCTTCAGTATTATTTTTATAACACAATTATACACAATATTTTAAATAGGTCTAAAATGTGTTCTTATTAATGCATTACGCAATTTTTACATAACATCCATTGATTTAAATTCTTTGTTTTAACTTTATATCCTAACATTCTGTTGAGGTTCTTATTGCTTTTCCACATTATCTAGAAAATAAAGATGATGTGCTGACATACTGTACACATCAAAGACTTTTTTTATAAGCAGCTTTGTCAAATTTGGTGTTTCCCCAAATATTTTTATAGTTTGTTTTTGCTACTTGCATGTAACAATCATTTCTGGTTTATATTAAACATCATCATCCAGATGTTTCCCTTCTTCGATTCTGTCTGAATCATTTAGAATTTTCCTTTCAGCTTCTGCCGTGTTTGCTGATCTCTTATTTGATACTAACTGCAGACTTGAGAATTTAATTTAGCAACTTTACCAGAATTAAAATCTTTGTATATACAGTAACTTAAGTAGAGCAGTGATCAGCAAATTCTCTTTGGATCCATTAACCAGTTCTTAATCCAAATACAATTCATTCCATTTCTTTTTCAGGCATTCAGTGTCTTTGAATGCCTTCTGCCTGCAATTTGAGAATGAATCTTTTACCAGCAACATACAAAAGAAGACGTATTGTTCTGTTATTCTTCCGATTGTCACTCTTTATGGATAGATGCTACATTAGCATTTTTCTGTTAGAATGTGTTCCTGCCTTTACTGACTATTGGAAGAATTTGTTTTTCAACAGCATATACAGTAGATATAATATCTTTTCCTCACGTACAGTGGGTAGAAACCCATTAGGCCCTGGAGATCTGTTTATCTGAAGTGCTTCTAGTACCTAGGACACTTCTGTATCTTCCCTGTGAAAACAATTTTATATAGGACGTTGTCTTTCCCCTGCCCGAAGCGTGGTGGATTTCTTCCTACTGTACGTCAGTGATTGAGTGAAATAAAAGCTTTCATTTCCATTTAATTTTCTAAATGTTTACCATTTTTATCTGTCTCACATTCCATCTTTTAGCTGTTAGAATACTGAAATGAAAAACATACCTGCCTACATACTGTACGCACCTCCTTAATTACCTGTCTACTCACCTGGTTAATTACCTGCCTAACTCCCTTTCTCTCTTTGACTTCGCAATTACAGCTTCATTTACCAACACTAATTTTAACTATTAGAAAATAAGTACCCTATAAATCATAAGGTTTATGTCTTCAAAATATTTTTTTCGGAAGTACGGAAAACACGACATTTAAACAAATATAGTCTTTTTAGATAATTTAATGATTCATCTTGCTTATGTCCAACTATTATAGGTTCCTTTTTCTTGGGTTTTGAAGCATTTACTGTACTTATTCCTCTTTAGAGTTGCAAAAAGCTAACATAATAGAGTGTCTTCTTTACGTGCTCTGGGGCCTTGATGAGTTAGATCACATGCATTTCAATAAAAGGAAAGTTCAAATTATCATATTTGTTAACAATTAATGGATCATGTTTTCATTTAATGTGAGAAACCCCTCATGTGCAACATGAAGAGAGACCAGTGTTAATGGTCTGAAAAGCTTTTCCTTGTAATCTTCACTTTCATGCTTATAAAGAAATCTAATTACTTGACACTTGTCACTGAGAGAAAGGGATACGTGCTCTATCTGTATTGCCTCTGTACAATGTCAGGAGATGCAGACACTAGCAACAAAGATGCATTTTTTGTTTTCTAGGAAAACATACTGTACAGTACTTGAGTGGCTTGTTAGTCATGTTTTCTTTCATGTTATATTCAAAACCATCAAGTGAAGGTCTCTGGAGCTCTTTTTTAAGCAAGATAACAAAGCCTGGTGCCTCAGAGTGCAAAACATTAAACATTTAATTAGAATTCTATATTTACTCATTTATTCTATCGCCTACCTAGGAACCTAACTGAAAATCTTTTTTAATTCCTTAGACATCAGTTTTGTAGTTATTCGTGATCCTTTTTCTGATGTATCCCTGCTAGCAATTGTGTGCCATCTCTTCGTATTACTTCAAATGATGTACTAATTGTAGGTTATTTTACAGTGTTTTATAGGGCTGAAGAGTCCTTTTACAATGAGAGAAAGTATGTTAGTAATATACTGTTATGTTACTCTATTGATTAAAACTGTTATTTTCAAACATCTTGAAGAAGCATCCATTGTTTGTGCTTAGTTTCTGCAAAGAACAGTATGGAAGACCAGAGTGCTTTGCTCAAACTAGGCATCTCTTCACAGTACGACAGCCTCATGATGCTTTATGTCTATGAAATATTGCAGGACAACCATTTCTTGCAATTCCTACACATGCAGCTGGGGTCCCAGTCCCTGTCTGCGCCACAGGCATGGTGCTCTTCTGCCTCATCAAGGACTGCAGTTGTGTTGAAATTGGTTGATTTTATCTTGAAATGTAAAATCATCAGCAAAACAGGATCTCTCTTCCTACTCTTTGTCTAGGACCTTGTGGAGGATTTGTCAAGGTCATATTTATTATTGTCAGATCAATAATAATTCTGCGCTCTTTGTGCCAATCTGTTTCTTTGTTTCCTTCTTTTTTATGTCTACTGTAGCTTTATTTTGATCGGTAAAATATATATATATATCTTAGAATCAAATGCAGCTGCTGTCAGTTGCCTGCAGCCTAAGGCTAAAATACTGAAGTATAAAGATTTATTTTGCTTCACTAAAGTATCCAACAACAGTGATCTAAAGGAAGCTAAACTGTAAATTCTTCTTTAAGGATACCAATTATACTTCTAAAGTTATTTCCTCAGTTTTGGTAAAGTTGCTTCATTTCCTTTTGCTTTTTTTCAGCTCTTCACACAGTCCTTGTTTTTCATATACCGTGTGACTCTGAATCGGCTTAGACCGAGCGGCTGGGCCCCCGTCTGCAGCAGGCAGTAGCTCAGAGAGTGCTGTTTCCAGTTTGTTATTCGTGTTCGACGGTGCTTATCAGAGTGGAGGAACAGCAATGCTGGAAAATTGAGCCTCCCAAAACTGTTTGTTCCTAAAGCAGGATTAAGCTTACGAGTTCCGGTTTTAATGAGGCTGAGTCAATGAAGCAGTTTGCAAATCTAAATCCCCATTGGTGCTGGGAAACTATTACTTCAAACTTAAAATCTGCTAGCCTATTAACGCAGGGGCTGCTGACTTCAGCCCCGCTCTGAACGGTTTGGTGTGCCCAGAGACTCGCTCATTTTCCTTCACTTCCACATTCCTCATGAGGCCTCCTGCCACTCTCCTCGGAGGAGGTTTAAATAAGAGGCCCAGCGCCGACCCCACACAGCTGGCTCACCTGGCGCCATGAGGATTCTCCTCACTGTGCTGCGGCGGCCGTGATGTGATTCTCCATTACCGCCAAGCAGGCTTTACCACTTCGAAAAGCCCAGATATGTCTGACTTTTGAAGTGACTTTTATTGTAGAGCATCTGCATCATTTCGCCTTTCTTTTGTGGCAGCTTTTCTTCTTTTGATATAGCTTTTTAGCAAGCATCAGCATGGCCTTGATATGATAGAAGACGCACAGGAAGGTCTTGGGGAGATAAATGCATTGGAGGTACAGGAATTGCAGTTTTGATGGACAGAAATAAGCCATCTGGAGAAAGATGAACATACATAGTCTAACTTACACCTACCAGAGTAGAATAGGTACCTCATTTATTGACAAGTTAAATTTTGGCTAGGAGCTCTTTTTAAAATGCTTAACTCTGAGATCTCCAGTCCTGAGTATGAACTGCCAGTCCCAGTGGTTTTCTAGGTCATCATTAAATCACCCATTTCTAAAGATATAGAACTATTCTCCCTACAATAGCAATACATTCTGCAGTTCATCACTAGCCATAAGTTTTATTGGAGAAGAACATTTTGTGGCCTTTATCTATATATTATGGAATGACGGTATATAAAGATGGGATTTTTTCCGGCTCCACAGCCAAAACATTCTGTTTCCTTTCTTCTCTTTTCAGCATGGAATAAACCTTTACTCGTTAGATTAATATGGTAGCTCTAATCCAGCTAGGAAAAACAGAGTCGTTGTTAAAATTGTCAGCAAGGTCCAAGAAACATGGAAATTGACAATTTGTGCGGTACTAGGCGATCCCTAAAGCTTGTGTTGTTGTTTTTTCCTTTCAAGATGGAAGTTACCGAGAAAAGCTTTCAAACCTGACACATCTGCTTGTCCAGCCAATCTCAGCGTCTCTCGCCAGAGAGCTGCTGTCGGCTCCTGGGACAGCATCAGCAGTCAGAGACAAGTGCACTCCTCTGACAACGCCTGCCACCGCAGGTAAGGAACCTTCTCACTGCAGTCTTCCTGGGAACAGCTTATCCTTAACCACATACCCTTTAATAACGCCCTGCTTGACGGCACAGAGATATCTTGTCTGTTTCAGGTTAATGCTGATCCCTCAGAGAGCTCAGTTATCGCTTAGCACTGTCAGACCCCCCGAGACAGCCCTGCATGCCTAATTTTGCCATAATCATAGCTTGTGCTTGTCTCTCCAACACAAAGGTGAAAGTTGCCGTATGATTGGGAAGCTGATAAGTACACCAGGCAGGGATGAAGGCACAGAGTTCTAAATTAATCATCTAAATAAGATATAATCAAGTATAATGCAATCTAAATGTATTCATGTTATTAGGCAGTGATACCTGAGCTTCGAATTAGGTTCAGCACTGTGCAAGCAAATTATTATCTTGACTTATGTCCCATGTCTTAGAGAGACAGTGCAGAATGGATTGTTATATCTGAATGAATTACAGTCAGCTTCTAGACTAACTGTGACAACTTGAGTGTAGTTAATATAACTCCAAGACCGTGATGCATGCCAGTCAATCCAGCTTACATAATCATTTTGGTATTTAATTGAGATGACCAGAAGACTGCCTTAAGTGGTTTATTTCGGTGACCTTTTTCTTGGGTCAAACATAACAGGTTTTTGGTCAATAATTTTGCCATGTATATTCGTAACTGTTAATTAAACTGACGAAATGGGAACTGCATTCACAGACGTATAATTGGATCTAAATGCAAAGGACTCAAGAAAAAGGTCACAGTTTTTAATGTGCAAAAATTTCATTAAGGTGATAGTCTTCAACACACGTACTTTAAAAGGACAATATTTAATGAGGTTCTCGATATTCACAGCTGCTGCTATAACAGATAATATTCACAGTTTTTAAAATTGTTCATATGCAGTTGAATAAGTATACATAAACTTTATTAAGTTTTAATTCTTCCAGATAAAGTAATGGAGAACAAATTCACATTTGCAACAAAGACCCATAGGTCCGTGTAGTGGAGTAGTGGCTGTGTACTGGGGCAGCGAAGTCCTGTACCTTACTCATATTACTACAGCAGCCTCCCTTCTGTTCTGCAGTCTTGAACACTGCTCCGTGCTGCTGCCCCAGCTCAGTCTTCAGTTCGCGACTAGCGCCCGTCACCTGTGCATTGTCAGGACCCCGGGAAAGCTGCCTGTTTCTGGCGGGGGTGATGACCACCTGGATCCTGTCCTGCAAGCGCAGGGCACCAGGTTGGTCTGTACCACGGAGCAGGACACCTGTCCACTGCAGGGCACTCCCAAACACGCAGGCGCGGTTCAGAGACACCCTTTACCCCGGCCAGCATGTCTGTGGGAGGAAGAACACAGGGTAAACCCAGAGGAAACCCATATGCACACACACTGAAGGTACCTCGGTTTGAAATCTGTACCCCTGTGACGCAGCTGACTGAGCTCGCCAGCATCTGGCAGAAATAACATCTTTATCTTTTCAAAACCCACTGCCGTCAAAAACACAGCGGCTCTCACGATCATCACTCAAATTCCCAGTTCATAGTTCACAGTGCTGATTTCATTTTGTTGGATCTAAGAACAGAATTCCTTTCTGGTCACCATAGCTGCTTCGCTTATTATTCCCAAACCACATATTTTAAAAAATGGTCAAGAAATTCACAGTTGTCATGGAGAAATGGGTTGTCATGTGGGTGCAATGTTTAAATGAAAAAAAATAAGAAAGAAAGATTACGAATGAGAAAGGATCATTCAGTCTCTGTAGCTTGTTTGGTTTCTAGTAGTTAATTGATCTCAGGACAAACATCGATTAGTAATACAGTAGCACGTCCGGTTTCATGTTTTGTTTTAATTGCACTCCATGTCACTGCAATAAAAAAGGGAAAAAAAGAAACTTTGTTTAGAATATGTAATGTGACTGTGCTTTCACTGTATTTAACGGTCATTATTGTCCATTTACATGAGAGGAATACAGACGTTTGTGATATTTGGTTAATACTAGTTGTTGCTACAGTCCTTGAAAAACAGAAAGAAGTCACATGCCCTTTAAGAGAAAAGTGGGAAAAGTGAAAATGGATGTTTCGAGGCATTAGTTTAAAGAGCAGTGAGGAGACATGGCTCCGCATGATCAATGATTTGCAGCTAAAATACAGACATTCCTGTAGCTACATTGGTTTCTGTGTTGTAATAGAAATAAAGCAGGTGTATGAACTCTTTTAATGGATGGTATTAAACTCTAATTCCTGCTATTGACTGAAAAATCCTTCCATCTCTCTGCATCATTGCCCAGGAGACTCAGCTATTGCTGCAGTGCAGTTGTTCAGTCTTGATAGACAGCTAAGGATTTAGTTCAAGTGACAAAATGAAGGAAAATGGGTTTTAAGTTGAATCCCTTGCCAAAGTTTCAATAAAGACTGAAATGGTGATGGCTATTAGACTATGATTAAGGCTTCTGTAACTTTTCTATTATTGTTTCTTTTTTAAATCGTCTTAATATATAAATTCCTCATTTTTACGACTGTCCTCTTATGCCCTCTTTTCGAAAGGAATTGAACATTTTTTGATAATACAATTCCAGTTCTTGTTATTCTCTACAGTAATAAAGTGTGTTTTCTGTTTTTCTGTTTTGTAGACAGATAAATAGATACTATTTGCTGTTGTTTTGTTTTTTAAATAGAATCACTTTGTTTGTCCCATGTTGACTACAGCTGCCAATTTTGCACACTAAGATTTGGATATTATTCGTCTCAGTGCATACTGTACATGGGTCCCCAAATAGTTAAAAAGACAGTTGTATAGGCTTGATTCAATATTTTTTTTGTACTGCATCATACAGTACCTGTGTTTCAATCACTGCACCTGCTGAAATCTGCTGGCTGCTCACTGAAATCTTTTGTTCACATCACAACATTAAGAGGGGCTTGAGCGCTTCAGAGATCTTCCAGGGCCCCTGGAATCAATGAGACCAAAACATCATTGGTCAGAACATGAAAGTTATTGATCAGACTGGGTGCCGAGAGTCCCTGTCTGTCTCTGTTACCTGCAGTTTTACTCATCTCTGTGCTGTAGCCTCCTATGTAAAATAAGAGGCGCACAGCAGTGTGAGATTCTAGTCGGCAGGATAGTAATCTGTGTTCCATTGATTGGGTAAAGCACTAACCACTCCAGAGGCTTTCAATTTATTTCTCTTTATCTTTCTTTTTTTTAATTAACGGTCATGTGCCCTTCTCCGTCTGTTACATTTACCTCTGTCTCAAGGAGACACCGTGAATGGTACCTTATTCACTCATTTTTATTTTCCATAGACACCAGGGATGTGGGCAGGGATGAGTTTCATTATTTCACGTAATTCATTACTGCAGCACAGATGGATATCAAACAGTGCGATGGGTGGTTATGGAATGGGCCAATAAAACTTGCTTAGAAAACCAAAACTGTAGTATAGTGCCTTTTTTTGACAAAAATTAAAGTTAGCTTTAGAACTGTTTTTAAATAGAAAGGTTATTCATTCCTATGAGAAAATACAATGTATGCACACATGCAAGCTCGATACACTTGCATTATTATTAATTGAAAAATTGCCTTTTTGGTGCACTATTTACAGTATACATATCTCTTATGTAGATAGTATAGGTAGTATACTTAGGTAGTATAGTAGTGATTTTATGTATCACAAGTTTTAGGCACAGATTTTGCACAACAGAAACGTCTGTTACGTGCATGTGTGACCTTCGCAGTTCCGCGCGGGCTCGTGCCCTCCGCCACCCCGTTCCGTCCCGCAGCACCTGGGGCGCGAACCCGGGTCTCCGGCGTAACGCACCAGGGAGCCAGCCGCATGAGCTAAAGGAGACCTCCCTCAGCCCAGGCAGCTGAGGGCCCTGCTACGCGCAGGGAGGGCGATGACGTCACCGTGTCCGAACTCGCTCCGCTACATATGTCTTCATTGGCAAGCATGACCCACTTGTTTGGTGACAGTGTTTAATGTTTTAATATCCTCCTCATTAATTGCCTGACACTTTCCCTACAGTCGGCTTTCACAGAACAGTGCCATAGAATGAGAATGTCTATCAGTTGCCGAAAATTTTCTTAGTGTCTATTTAAAGATTTTATCAGGGTCCAGTAACAACCTTTTGGACAAAATCTGGTATCTGGTATTATGAAAAACAAGACTAAATAGGAAATGACATGAGGTAAGTATCAAATTGACATTTAACAATTTTATTTTCATAATATTTATACTCACAGGAATTTATCATATTGAAAAATAAACATATTTATAATGTCTGTCATTTGTTTTCTGTGGTCCCCAGTCTGGAACTAGAGTCTCTCAGATAATTTCATATTAGCACTTATTCGCCTTGAGATTCATTAGGAGAGAACAGGCTCTGAACGCAGACGTCTTTGTCTCACTGGTTTCTGCTGTAATGTACTCCTAATAGATGTCCTCAAAACAAATGCTGTATTATAAATCATCTCACACATCTCAGCTGTAGTGAACAGCTCTATAGAAACACTTTGGATCTTTAATTACAATAGTATTGATTTCTGCATACCTACTAGGTAACTGGTCCCATCTCAGTTAAAGATTTCCTCCCCTAGTTAAGCACAGAAACCATAAAGATTAAAGTTGTGCTGGAATGAATTCTGTAGTTTTGCACGCAGAAATATAATGGCTCCAGTTTCTCAGTTACGGTCTGCGAAGATCTGTGCATTGTGCTTCATAGTGTGATGTGTTTTAATATTCACTGCCTTCACTCACCTTTGTATTATTTATGTTTTGTTTATTTGGAATATCAACCATTATTTTGGAGCTACTGTACGTACATACAGTATATAGTACATCCACTCAGCCTGGAATTGAGAACTGAAGTTTTCGGTGCAACTATAACTCTCCCTGCGCCTGCTGGGATTTGATCCTGGTCTGGGCTCTGAGCACACACAGCGCCCCTCCTTGGATAACCTCTGTTATTCCGAAAATCCAGTCCTCCACCAGGAGAGAACTGTACACAGCACCAGAGAGGACTGCGGCTCTACTCTGCCCCTGCTGGGATTCGATCCTAGTCTGTCCCGGGCTCCCAGCACACACAGCGCTGCTTCCCACTCAACTCTAGACTCCTGGGAAAAATCCCACGGCATCGCAAGACCAGGTCCTCTGCTGTGGAGTTTGACATAGTCTGGATTTCAGTGCGGCGTGACATCACTTGTAACTATTTAGGTGCATGTGCTCTGTGACGCAGCCACCTACAGTACCTACCTGAGGAAAGTGAGCAGGTGCCTCTGACACATAGCCCCCACCACCATCGGGGCCACTTCTCATTACAGGAGAGCCTGCACGAGCTGAGGGAGCCCCGCCTCTCTCTCTGATGTCCCTGCAGGCTTGCTGAGCTCTGAACTTGCACATTTATTGGCTGAGCCAGTCGCAAGCCTATGTTGTTGTTCTGTTACCTCCCAGTGCATCAGAGTTGCCTGTTGGAAGGTATATCTGCACATGTACTGTTTAGTTTCCTGTACTGTAATTCATTGATTAGCAATCACCACTTCTTAACTGCAGGGTATTGCAAGAAAAGAAAGCATTTTTCTTTTTTTGAAAAAAAATCACCACAGAATGTACTGCCGTGTCAGTAGTCGGGTTTCTGCTGCACAGCACCAGAGTATAAACAAGAAAATAATACCAGGTCTGCTATAAAAACAGTGAACAAGACTGAGGTAGTGTGGGCATCAGGCCACGAAGAGGAGATTGAAACCAAGAAATCAAAGAAGCAGATAACATACTTGCGACAACCTGAGAACAGAGATGCGATCTGTACAGCTTCAGATAACAGCTCATTGACTTGCCAGTTGTATTGTTTACTAGTTCACTGGACAGCGATATCAAGGGAGTGTTTGGTGGCACTGGCCTTTGTCCTGAGGAAAGCAGAAAGGGCTGTAGTACCCCTGAATAGGAGCCAGGGTTGCGCTGTCAACTTTGTGCTTTCTGGTGTCTGCTTTTGTTTATTTTTGTCAGGGGAACAATAGGCGAAGCATCTTATGAATTTCATTCCCTTTGAAGTACACTGTATCAGAGTGGTACTGCACCTCTTCATTTTTAACAGCTACTTTAGGGATGAGGAAATAAACTAAATTCTTATTCATTTGCATACTGACCATGAGAGAACTGATTAAATATGAGTATTTCAGAGCATTGCCAAATAAAAAAAAATCTTAATTTCCCTGCAAACTCTTTTACCTATTATCCTGTTTTCTTTTCAAAGCTGCATGTAAAATTTGATGGTCTTCCAGCATTTTCTTTGATGCTTTTCATCTGTGTATTTGTCAAAAATGATGAATGGGAGTTCTTGCCTCTAGAAGGGCCACGGAATTTTGTACTGACTGAGAATATGTACCTGTAACACACGATCTTCATGCACAGTATTTATGCAGCACATTTGCCAGCTGCCGCTTGTGTCTGTGTTATATCTGTGCTCGTAACTCGTCTTCACTTCCCAGCGATATTCACATTGAAACTACCTAATCTCCCAGCCCCAGGGCAACTGCATCTGCCAATGGAATGTGTTGTCCTTAAGTATGTTATTATTGCCTTAAACCTGTACGAATTCATGTCCTGCTTCTAGGCTTTTCTGCCTGAACCTGGGAATACTTCAGATAAAACACAGCACAGAATTAACTTTACATACAATGTAACAATACAAATTCTGAGTTAATTTACACCCCATTTACATCAAGATTTAAAAACATGGTAGTGATTAAATTTTGTTATGAATTTAAACAACCTATTGCTATGGAAATAAACATCGTACATTATTTCCTTCTGCTCCAGTTATCAAAAAAATAAACCTAGTTTTAGATTGTTCTTTAAATCTTTTGGCTCTGATAAGTGAGCTATGGCTAAGATTAATTCAAAACTCATTCTCCAAGCACAGATTACAAGCCCTGTACTTGATAGTTGCCTGAGGCTTATTCTGTTTGTCCAATGGAACCTGCTATCAAGTTCTCAAAACTCAGAATGTGAAGGTGGAAAGAGGGTCGAAAATTTGATTTAGTATGGACTTTAGCGTTGTGATAGGAATTTTAGTCATTTATTTGAAAATCCTATTTAAACTTTGCTAAGTCAAATTTTTTTATAAAATCTTTTAAAATGTTATCTTCTCTTTAATTTTAATTTTAAGAGTTTTGAAACCTTTAAGTTTAGCTCTGCAGTGCTGTGTAATGAAATGAAAGGATGTCCAGCATGCAAGAGTCTAACTCCCAGTATTACAAAGGAGTGAGAGGTAAGAGCTTGACTGATAAAGCAGCATTTTACTGTACATTATTGTCATATTTTAAAACATGTGCTAATACAGATAACAGAAATCTTTCCTTGCTCACAATTTAAGAGTTTTGCAATGTTCAGCAGTCAGGAGTACATAACAATATGTAAAACCTAGTGAAGATCACAAGGCAGAATTGAACCAAGATTATTACTGTATGTCATATTGCATGAGCTGCACCTTAGAAAATGCATTACTGTTGTGGGAGATTGATAAGATTTGCCTGGGATTCTCTTTTCTACTAGGACATTGCCTGACTCTGAAAGTTCACCTCTTTCTCAAGGACTCAAGGACTTCTGGGTTCAGGGAGAAATTTCATTTTTCCATTCATCTTTCTGGGTTCATTGAGGGTTCATTTTTCAAAAAACCCCAGAAATCGGCTTCATCAACTTGGCTGGATAGCTTGTGTGTTTGTGGTAAAGCAAAAGGCTGCTTGAAAGTCTACTTCAGCTAATACTTTTGGAACACGTGTTGTAGCATTTTTGTCTCTTTTTCATATGAGAATGATCACTGATGCAAATAGTCTTCTACGAGCAGGTTTCAATGCTTTTTAAAATAAAAAGCTGCTAACATAAGAAGAAATAGAAATGTTATCTAATCTTTGTTTTCTTTTTGAAAAATTGTAAAACTTTTGAAAGTCTATTATTATTTGTATTAGGATATACAAAGCAAAAAGGTTTGCCTTTTTTAAGGGAAAAATAATCACTTGCTGTAAAGGCAGAGGTGTTTTTTGTGTGAAGATTGACCCATTAGTGAGAATGTAATTTATTTCTGCATGTACACCACATATAATAATAGAACAGTTTTATTTATGAGCACTTTACAACAAAGCTCAAAGCATATCACACACCTTTTGAAAGGTCCACAAGATTAATAAAGAAAAAAACATGTCCATACAGGAGGATGAATATGAAATGATGTTTGTGGCAATTTATTTGTCACAGCTGATGAATATGTGGCAAAGTGCTATAAAAACTGTTTTCAATGTTGTTGTTTTTTAAATAAATAGTTATTTATTGTTTGGCCTCTCCCTTTTAAATTTAATATAGTGCAGCATTTTCATTAACCAGATTTTGATTGATTAAAAATATACTCTGCCCTCTAGCTAAATCACTTTTCTGTTTAAGCCATTATTCATTAAACCTGGTGCTCTTACCTTAGGAAGCGTGCTAGAACCCAGAACTACTTGGATTCAAGGTGAATGGCAGAAAGTTTAAGCACAATGTAACAACACGGTATTGAAGACGGAGACGTACTGGCTCTGCCACTGTCTGTAGAGAAGTGTGTGAGCATTATGTGGGCAGTTTGATGCATTATGAGTCTGAACTTAATAGAGGCATTGAAGTACAGTAGCAGCTTCCCAAGGTGCATGTACTGTGAGCATAGGAAACAGCCAGGTCTCAGCTCCGTTCCTTGTCTGCACATCCTGCTAAGTTTTTTCTCTATATTTTTTACCAAGTGAATCAACTGGGATCAAATTCTCTTTTTACAATTATGACTGGGAGACCTGTTTATGCAGCAAGGCATTTACGGGGAGGCTGGGAGTCCCACTTCCGTTCTGAAGTTCTGTTTCCATAGAGTTCCTGACGGATCAATCCCAAATTTAAACAGTGAGCTCTCACACCATGTACATTTTCTTTTCATTCATTTCATTCATTGAATGCACGATGCTTGATGATTTTTAGAATTATTGACCAGATAGAATTGTGGATATGTTTAAAAAAAACAGGATTTTACTAATTTTACAAGTTTTGACGACTTACAGTAGTTTCTGCTTTGAACATCAGTGTGAGAGGAACTCTATTAAAACTGAACATTTAACAGAGGAAAAACTCATAAATTCTTCTAGGATAAAATTTTAGATTTATTTTAAAGACAAGAACATAGGTGTAGCAATGCAAAAGGATTAATAATTTATCCCCCAAAAACAAAAATGTGAGTTAAATAATTGCATTTTCAAACACAGCCAATACTTTTGAATTTCATTAAGGCTATGGAAAGTGAATTATTGAACATCTTTGTTGTTATTTCTCCTTTAATTCTTTCTGTCTTACGGGCATGTGCAGTGTGATTTTCTGTCTCTCCATCACCACCACAATGACAACAATAATAATATTAACAACAACAACAAAAAAACGCCCAATTACTAACCGCTTTATCCAAAACAGGGACACAGAGGAACTGCAGCCTGTCCCACCAAGCCACAGGACGCCAGTCCATCACAGGGCACACACAGACACACACGCTCACACGCTGATTTTCCCAGAACGACTGTGAGAGGAAACCAGAGCACACGGAGGAGACCCACACAAACATGAGGAGAACATACAAACTCCACACAGAGAGCACCCCAGGAATTGAACCCAGGGCACCAGCGCCGAGAGGCAGTGATGCTCACAACTACTGTATAATTCTACACTACTTCAGCTGTGCTGCTTGTTGCCTTCTCATTGAATGCTTCACATACTGTACACACAGACAGCAATGGTCACATATTAATGGTCTTAAATTACATTTGCAAATGCATTAGAACCCAGAGTACATTAGCTGAGCATGAAAAAAGCATAATTAGAATGGTTAATAACCCCTACAAATGAAGACAACACTTGGAAATTGTGTAATTGTCACTGTTAACAGCTACTTTATTACAGTATGTACATTATTTAGACACAGTCATCTGCAACACCTAGGACAGTACACAGTTACAGCACATTGCTGTGTACTCCCTTTGTTAATATAGTGCTTGGCTGATTATTCTACATTTTGTCCTCTATAGCCCAATACTTTTAAGCTTTTAGTGAAAATCGGGTTCATGAAGCCTGTTAAGAGAGGGAAACAAATGCAAGAGCTGTCAGAAGCTATCCCTGTGTACGCTCGGAGAATATACTGTATAGAGAGATGCTGTTCACTGGGAATTTAGATGGTGCTGAAAATGTCTGTTGTCAAAACTATAATGAAAATTAATAGAAAATTTTCCTCTCTTTGTCACCGTCTCTGTTTCCTCAGTCTCTGAAATATGATACAGTACCGACCAGCCTTTGTCACAGATAGTGATGCATAGCTGTCTCATCCAAAGCTATAATCTTCTCTCCTGACCTCTGAATCAAAAGCAGAGAGGTCAACTATCCAGCGCAAGTCTCAATAAACTCTTGATGCTGTTTCTTTGTTATTTAAAATGATCAGTTGACCAGGAAGCAGTTTTGATGTACAGTACAAATCAGTTACAGGTCGTGCCTTTTTGTCCTGACAGCAAGGAAGATTATAATTCTCCATATCGGGACTCAGACAGCTTACCAGACAGTGCACAATGTGATTGGCTACCTGAAGGGAGGCATCAACCCTGGTAAGAAATCAGAGATTAATAAAAATTACCTTTCAGGCAAAAGAACAAACTACGTATGTCTGAAACAAGTGCAATTTTTAGACTTATTGATTGTGAATATTACTTTGATATTAATGTAGCTCACATACAGTACCACAAAATAACTACAGCCAAAGGCAATATGGAGCATATGACTCAGCTCTGCATTGCAATAATTTCTGCACCTTGTATCGCTTCAGTTATTGTTTTATGTCAAATTACTGTGTTAACTGTTCTACTTGTGCTTTCAAACTTATGATTTTTTTCACAGCTCATTGGGCGTCTGAATTGTACTGTAAGTCACCTTGGACAAAGGTGCCAACTATGTTAATTAATTGTTATGTTCATGATCTGTCACAGGTATCTTCTCCACTTGGCATCAGGAAAAGGAAGATATTGTTTGTGCCTTTGGCAGGGGCGTAATCCTTTTAGGGATAACTGTAATACACCTACTGTACTTATGGCCTGTGTTCCATATCCCTTTTGCAAAATGCTACATTCTACAATACACTTTACAATGCGCGGGCTTCCAGGCTGGGTTCTGGTTCTGGCCCAAGCTGGCTGTGTGGGGGCACCAGTGAGCCCTCAGTACCAGGCTGATGCATCTGCATAGCGTTGCATCTCAACATTTACTGTACGTTGAACGACGTTTATTGTGCATTTTTAAAAAGGTAGAAACCAGTTCCTTACTTTGGCAACTTGTAAAATATCATTCGGAGAGCACTTCTGCGATACTTTTCAATTTCTTTCTGTTTTTTTATACTGGAAGAATGAAGAGGTGGGCGATGACTTTAACGCCATGGTTATGGTTGTATGGAAGCTCTTGGTTGGTAATTTCCCCCCTGCAGTCTGCAGTTTCTCCACCCACAAATTCGCGTGCTCTTGTGTATCGAGGCTCCTAGAACATTCTCAAGAGCCCAGAGCTTCTCAGGCTGCCCCAGTGAGGTGCACTGTACTGCATTTATTTTCTGCCGTGTCCTTTTGTAATGTGGCATATCTGTGTGCACTTCAGTGGGGTATTACAGTAGGTGTACCACGGTACAGTATGTATGTGGTACTGGAGAGCTCCTTTCCAGCGCACCTGTGTTGTGTTATCCCCTGCGCCTTCAGGAGTGTTCCCCCTGAGCAGAGCGCTGACGGCTCCCCCTGTCTGTTGGCAGATCGCTATGTCCTGGTAGGCAGCCGCCACCACAGCTGGGCCGGCGTAAGCGCAGCGGGAGCGGACAGTGGCTCGGCCATCATCACCGAGGTCGTCGCCTCCTTGACCGCGCAGATCAGACAAGGTTGGCAGCCAGACCGTACCACTGTTTTCTGTTCGTGGGGAGGATCAGCATTCGGCAATATTGGCTCCTTTGAATGGGGAGAGGTAAATTTAAGAACATAAGAACATAAGAAAGGTTACAAATGAGAGGAGGCCGTGTGGCCCGTCTAGCCTGTTTGGTCGTTAGTAGCGAATTCATCCAGGGATCTCATTTAGCTGTTCTACACTCCCACAAGCCTTTGGGTAAAGATGTGCTTCAATGTTCTCGGTTTTAAAAGCTCTTCCGCTTAGTCTCCACCTGTGCCCTCTGGTTCATGTGTCACCGTTCTTGATTTTACTCTTGTCCCCCCCAGCAAATTCTGGACTTTGCTGGTGAGGTTCTGCTGTGATTCAGACACATTCCCCTGCCATGGGGAATTGCGCTAAGAGGGTGTCAGGCATTGGCACATCTCTCATTTCTTTTTTTAGCCCTGGTCCCTGTCTCTGACACCACTGAGACACTGGATAGCCAGGATCTCGCCGGTGAAGAGAACGTTAAACAGCTTCAGATATTTTTACATGCACCCTATTCATTTTTTAAAATAATTGTTACCTCAGTGTCCACCGTCCAGGAGGACATGCGTGTCTTTGTATACTTAGATGACATGCGCTACATCCAGGGAGCTCTGATAGGACCTGTTGTATGACAACATTTCAAAGGCATCTTAAACTAAAAAACAGCAGTGTTAAAGGGTGCCAAGCAAGTCCAGACCCACTTAAATCAATAGAGAGTGAACGAAATCTAGAGTGATCCCTACAGTTCTGTATCAAGTTCGCAGGACAGTAACCAGTACTGGAAGAAGAGCAGTTAGAAATACTGTTCACCAAGCAGGACATACTTTGTATTTGTGCTTTACTGGTATTTTCAATCAGTATGAATTAATATGTAAGGATGCGTTTTGCTTTTAGACACTTAAAAATGTCTGAGAGAGCAATAACCGACATGTGCATATGACAGCTGTTGTTTTCTGTGTCGTGTTCTGCAGGAGCTGAGGCAGGTGCTACTGAGCAATGCTGTGGCCTACGTGAGTCTTCACCATCCGGTCAGAGGGAAGGGACCGCTCCACGCCATCACCTCGCCTTCTCTGCAGCAGCTGGCGGCAGACATCATTCACAAGGTATTCGCTCACCTCCTCCTCCGGGGGAACGGTCCCCCCGCGCTCTGAAGTGCAGTGTGTTCGCCGTTATCGATTAGAGAGCTTCCAGTCAATCAGCAACAATTAAACATACTGTACAGTACGTAGCAGTACCTGCTCCTGTGTTTGCACGGGTCTGATTTCTTTCCAGTTTCTGTTTGTTTGTTTTTTTCTCAGCAGATCTTAAAATGCCTTGTTGTTAAAATTTCATTATGTGACAGACAGACGGACAACCTACAGTAATGAACGCTGAGAATTTTTCAGCTGTGTGTAAAATGAAGCCTCACACTGCTTCTGTGCCAGTTTGCAGTTCAGACAGTGCAGGCCAAAGCAGAGGCATCTCTCAGTCGCTCAGTTAGGATGTTTTTTGGTCTCTGCATTGGATACATTATTTTAATGCTGTGCCCCACTAGGTTTCTAAACCTGCTCTAGGACATGAGATCACAGTTATGGTGGTTTCGACAGTTGCCAACAGTAATCCTTCGAGACTGGGGTGTTCCAGTAGCTTGGATTGCCACTTCTTAAACAAACTGTTCAAACTGGAGGTCCCTCGTGACAGTTCCTCCACTTTTCAACCCAATTGCAGTGACAGCTAGACTCCATAACTGAACTTTATGTCACTGGAGTGTTGAAAAGGTTAACTTATTTAAATGTTGTCAATTTTTCTGTTCTTCATGAGCTCACGTTGATACAAGCAATGTGCATAGCACGGCAGGTCAGAGGTCACATGCAAATGATGGAATGCTCTATAATTTCCTCCAAAGCAATAACCCTTTTAATTAACCTAAATGCCAGTCCACCTGTGACATTTTGTAGTAATAAAATGAGTTCTCTTCTGCATTGCTAGCATGAACTAAATCTCTTTGTGAGAAGAAAAGTTTAATTTTTACCCATAAGATTAATGCTGGATAAAGTTTTTTTTTCTTTTTTTTTTAAATTTGTGAATAACATGGTTTGTATTTTTTCATGTTCTGGTGGGATACATGACATTCATACAGTATTAACACATCAGCTGATAAACTCAAAACTCCCCCCACCCCAGCACACTGATGAGTTACGTGTGGACTACACTCCAAAGCTCTTTTATTTTTATGGGTACCACTGGGTCTTTTGCTGCTCTACACATAAAAACAATCTTGACTTAATCTATTAAGCTGTTCAACTACATAAAGGAGATCTATGAACAAAATCTAGAGGATGCATTAACTGTTGAAGATCAGATATGGATATCCTTACTGTGGATCCAGTGCTGAAGTTCTCCATAAATACAGTACGAGTCTAAATTATTTTTTATCAAAGCACAGTCATGTTAATTGTTGGTAACCTTGGCAAACTGTTCTTCTTTTTAAAGGTTGTCAATGGGAAAAAATGACTGTCAGTTAAATGTGTTTCTCAGAGCAGCCTGATTTAAACAATAATATTTTGAAAACACTCCAAGCATAGCAATGGGAGAACTGCATGTATAAGCTCTGTTGTGTGTTTACCCTTTTGACTGACAAGCTCTCATTAGCGCTCTTGAATTGAAGGGCAAATCTGTTATATTAATGAAAGACAAACCACGCAAGTTGATATTCAGTTGCTGGCAAGCAGTTATTTTTGTTGGCTGAGAGACTCATGCTCTGAGGTGGTTTTGCTTGTCTTTGTGTGACGGGGTGTGTTGGTGGGCGCTAGTGGGGTGTTGCTGGGTTCAAAAGAGAAGTGTTTTATTTGGCTGATGAATTTTAATCTCGATACCTGATATCACTTGAGTTGCTTATTTACTAAGCTACATCACTT
This sequence comes from Atractosteus spatula, assembly GCF_055471065.1. NCBI lineage: Eukaryota > Metazoa > Chordata > Actinopteri > Semionotiformes > Lepisosteidae > Atractosteus > Atractosteus spatula. Next base: position 73,022,601 of record NC_142709.1, on the reverse strand, counting down.
TCCCCACGGACCACTTCTAATTTTTTATTTATTTAGTTTGAGTGTGATAGTCCTACCTCATTGAAAGTGTTTGAGTTTCTAATGTCTTGAACATTTGTCTCACTATACAGTATTAAGGAATAATTCTAAAGACCCTCTTTTTAATATATTTAAAAATAAATGAAGGGTTAAATTTGCTTGGGATAAAAACCTTGGGACTTCTCATTTTCCGAAGGTGGATTGATTAAAAATGTACACTTGGAAAACAGGAGCAATGACTGACTGGCATAGAAAATTAGATAAAATTAGATTACAGACCATCAATTTTGTAATACTCTAATCATCTAATCAAATCTATTTAGCAACTGGATTTTTCAGCATTATTGAGAAAGGTTTTTGATGAAAATCACTTAAAAATGTCAACTTTCATTTCTAAAGTATGGCGACACCAAAACTTTGTGTGGCATTTATAGGACAGATGTGGTGTAAGAATTAAGCTTTTTGCATCTCGTGCTTTAAAAGAAGTGACCGCCTTTATTGAAGTGGTTTCAGGGGAATGCCTGGGGTGCCAGAAGACCCTTTTAGTTTTTCTACCAATATGATAAACTTCATCTCTCTTTAGTCTCTTTTTATCATATCGCACTCCCTTTATTTTAAACTTTTTTATTAATGACAATACTTCTTAAGCTTGCAGAATGCCTATCAATTTTAAAACTTTCCAGAGTATAAGAATATCCACAAATGTGTTGAAGAGTTGAGTTAGTGCTAGTGTCTGGGTTAGTATTAAGGTCTGTATAAGTGCTGTGGTTGCACCTAGCGTGAGTTTTAGGCATCCCATTACGCTTAAACTGTTTTTTAATCGGTGACTATGTCACTCCTCATAATCTTCCCCCGCAATTTCCAACCCTCTTTAAATTCGCTGTGACCTGCATCAGTGCTGTTTACCCTATCAGAGCTCTATGATCTAAGGAGAGTGTAGCTGTTCTTATTAGCATGATGCTTCAGTGAATTTGAATATAAACAGAGGAACCACGTCTCTGCCTGTAGGTAGACTTTCAGTAAAGACAGTACAGCATATGCAGTATATTCAGGAACATTGGTGGTTAAAGTATATACCAAGAAAAGGTAGCAATTGTTTTTCTGAAACACAGCTTGTTCAGTACAACTTAATGCCCAAAGTATTTGTTATAATTGATACATAAAGGCTGATACCCAAAGCAGATGCTTTCTATATTATACTTAATGCTTATGCAGGTTTTCAGTAATAATGAACACAATTGCCTATAATTGTCTTATACTGTAGGTGAAACCCATTCTAAAGCTTTACCAGCTTTTTAGATTTTATGTTTATACATCTTTGCAAGAATACTAAATCAAAGTTGTAAAGCATTTCTGAATTCTTCTTATTATGAAGCCTTACCAATCAGCTTTGGGATATAAAGTGTCACCAAAGATTAATGTAATGTTAATATGCTCGGTTTTCTGTTTTTAAAACCTCCTTGATATTTTTATGCAGTCTGATCCTGTCTATTTTATTATTTGTAGTAGAGCTGCATCTTCAAAAAAAATTTATTAGTTTTAACAACAGTGCATCTTTATTAGGACACCCCCATAAAGGTTCCCACGTTTACTGGAATTCATTTTGTAGTGTACAGCGAAATTGCCTCCGTTAGTTATATACTCTTAGTGCTCATTTCTCCACGCCCCCACCCCAGGCCATAAATAAGCAAGCACACAGGTCCTTGTGTTTCTCTGTGGCCAGCTGCCCACTCCACAGTAAGTGAATTAGATGGGCAGTTTGCCCGAGCTTCACCCCTAGTGGAAAATCAGCAGTCTTGCATGATGCTGCTCCTCTAAACCACGGTCTGTCCAACCAGCCTCCCGTCTCAGCTACAGTTTAAACTGTTAAAAAATAACAACAGCAGGGTGCTGTTCTTTCTCTCTCTGCCGCGCTCTTTGGGGGAAACTCCCAGCGCCGCATCGGGAGGGAAAAGAGCGGACCCCGCTGCCTGACCCCGGTACAACCAAGAGCACACCCAGGGCGAGACTGGGCACAGGCCACGGAGGGACTCGGCGCGTCAGCGCAGCTTCGCTGGAACTTCTAATCCTGAAGGTGCTGCCCCAGTTCGTCACGGAGAGTCCCGCCCCGTGTTCAGGTGCAGGGCCGCTGTGTCTGAATCTGGGCTGGGGGCTCTGCCGTGGGTCCCCAGAGCGCCAGCTCCGCTGCCCTGCCGTTAGACTTCTCTGGCCCGCATCACGCATCCTGCAGCCGCAGAGCTTATTTTGGATCTCCGCAATTATGTAATTTGTCTTTGGACTATCACTTTGAAAAGCACCAGGTACACTCAACAGTCTTAGTATTCTGAGGTACTTTAACCATATAATAAATCATGTTTGTGAGGCGCTGGTAATATTTTCCACTTATCTTACTTTGCAGCTGTCTTCAAAGCTGAAATGCCACTGTGTTGATATGCTTCGAATGGGTGCTTTGGAACCAATTATAATAAAACAGACACTTCTTTGGGGATTACAGGGTCTAGCGTACAAAATAAATTGAAAGAGTTTTCATAATTTAATTGGGTATTGTTGTAGCAGTGCATGTGATTCATTCTGTTTTAAACATCAGAGATGTTTTAATACTGTATAGTACAATGAATTTTAAATTTGTGGTACATTACATTTTTTATTTTATTATTACTAATAAAAATATTTTGCGTGTTCATTGTGGTTATAAAAATGTTGAGTAAACGCTCATCATCCTGTTAGTTAATGTAGTAAAACTTTATATCGGGGTTCTGTCATGTAGTGTGACTACTGTCCTCGATTTAATGGTCTAATAATTCAAAAATTTCAAATAAACACACAACAATCCTCTTTTAATGGGAAAGTGAGCTCTTCATGTGAGCTAATTTAATTTATTCACTTTGGGAACAGCAAAATGGCATTATCCGTGGACATTAAATTATAGTAGCTTTCGGTTTCGGAATCAGGCTGGTAGACCCTGCGAAACTCTAACCCACTTTAAAATCTGTCTTTTTTCACTGTGTTCTGACCAGCACAACATTGCTGGCTTATGGCACATCCGTTTAATTCCAAAATGTGGGACTGAGCCCCCACGAAGTTGTTGAACCCAGGTGGCAGGAACCCTTGCAGGTGCAGTATAAGCGAATGAAATTTGTAGATTTCCATATCTCAAACCCCTGCCTTCCCCCCTAAATGAATGTGTAATTAATTAAGAGGAGCTTTACTGAAATGCAAGCACGGGGCTTTATTCCATCATTGCTGTCCTTGCTTGCTCAGACAGTGGGATAGGGCAGGATTGCGGAAGAGTGGTTACAGCTCTGGGCCCCTGCTGTTGTGCCAGGATGTGCCCCTGAGCAGGGTCCTTCCCTCTGACTGCTACAGGAAAGTGGTTCCCCAGGTTCTCGTTGCTCTTAGTTCAAAATAAAGACAATGCTCTGCAAGGTCACTGCACTAAATATACCTTAGTGCTCGGCCTTCTTGCATATGTGAAAAAACATTATAAATACATGCACATTTATTAAAGTTCTTAGTCCATAGCTAAATTCTATACAATACTACACTACACACAATTCAAGTGTGCTGAGTTTCGTCATTTAAATTGTGTAGTTTGTTTAAGCTTTTTTCAGCTACTGTAACTTCATGCTAGTAAAATCTGACAGCAAGCGATGTCTACAGAAAGAGATTTACATTTTTAAGCTGTAAATGTCTCCTAAAAAGATTTTGCATAAATAACTTGTGATCCAGGTCATAATGTTCTGTTCTGGGCTATCTGTTTAACATGATCACATGATGACAAATGTCTGTTGGTTGCAAATATGGATTCTCTCCATCTGGTATTAAGATTGTGACCACTGACCTACATAAAACTTGACAACCTGATTGTATTTCTGTACGAAAGCCATTAAAGAAACAATGTAGCATGTAATCTGCTGAGAAGAAAGTCAATTCTAAATCAAAAGTGATACAGTAGACAATCAGTCAAAATGCCTTTGTCATAGAGAAGCTCAGCTGTTCAGAATTAGTTCGGAAATGCTTTACAGATCTGAGGAAGAAAGCCTTTGTATGGACACTAGCAGGTTCAATCTCAGTATTGAATGGCAGCTGCTGTGATTGTGTGCTGGCGTAATTCCACAGAGATGTTGATCATTTACAGTATGTAGCTGTTTGGTGGCTTGAAAAAATGACCATTTGTTGTTTTTAAACATAAATTCATAACCGGGTAAAACATAAATAGAATGCTTTTGATTAACGTGATGCAAACTGAATAATGGCCATGTAAATGAATTCACTCAGAATCAAACGGTAGTGTAGAACGATAAAACATCGAATATTTTGATAAGCATGTTAAACAATGCAGCTGTCCACCAAGCTATATAAGTAAATGTTAATTATGTTTTTTTAATAAGGGAGACACACTCATTATCCATTGAGTGATATCCCTCTGAGATAAAACTGTGTGAACAAAACATCTTTCTGTCATTTTTTACCCTGATTGAAATGGACAGTCATAGAAGCCAACACATTACATTATAGAGTCATTTTTACATTTTAACTGAAACATACAGTACCTCACTGCTGGACTGTGGTGTCATAAAGCTTTGGAGACATTCTTAAAATGTGAGGCTGTGATCCCAGCTAAACTGCACAACCGTAGCAGCACATGACGGGCTAGGAAATTGTTTTTTGCTTTCAGCTGGTAATCATTTCAGATTCTTCCATATACAATCTTCTGATTAGAAATTACCAGTGGGGAAGCAAGCTTAGTTAAACTGCTCAAATAAGAAATTGGTTTACATCAAAAGCTTTTTATTCTATATTGGACTAGAAATAATGCATGGTAATATTTTAAATATTTTTCCAATTCTACAAGACTTTGTGTTCTTTGTTTTACAAGACAAGAAACTGAGACTGATACAGATGTCAAAAGAACACGTATTTTTTTTCTTAAAAGTTTCTCTGAATAAATACTTGTATTTATCATTATAAAGCAAGTAAATTCCTTTTCTTACAGTGAATTTATTCATCCTGAACTTGAAATTTACTACTGTCACATGACGTGACTCATGAAATAATAATAATAATAAAATATGCTTTGACATTTTAGCAAAATACACAAAAATACATTTAGGACTTTAAACAGCTTTTATCAATTTGTATGGCACAAAGGGTGTGTTGTTCACTTTGCAAGTAAACGTTATGGACAGCATAATGGAAACAGAGAAGTGTTTATCTGTGCTCCTAATATACCACTGTATTTCTTCTTTGAGGGATTAAAAATATATATATTTATTTTCATTGTGAAGCAACTTTGAAGTTTGCAGACTAATTTTGTTTTGCATTGAACAGGATGCACATAATCTGCATTTTAAGCTGGAGCAGTAGCTGGCTCACTCACGCCTGACAGTCATTTGTGTAAGTTTGTGATAAACGCTTTGTAGGATGCAGTTCTGTTCATGTTTTCCAGGAAAGCTGCACAATCGAGAATGAAAGCACAGCATTGCAGAATGAAGTCTTATATCACCTTTGAGATCAATAGGAGTATTACAGTTTTACAGCTTGGAAATCTATATAAAGGGAAGTGCAGTATGTAGAAACTGTTTTAAATACACTTTCAAGGAGCAACAGAAGTGATTTCTCATGCATTATAATTTATTGTGCAGAATTATTTTAGAACTGCCTCATTTTAAGATATACAACATATTAATTCCCTCAAATTGATCCTTCAAATAGGAGGCAAGCCTTTTAAATGATGGCCATTACAGTACAATTATACTGACCTGAAAAACCAGTATAATGTACTGTACAAAATATACAAGCCCGAAAATATATTTTCAAATATGAAATGGTTTTAGCAAGCTGTCGCCTTAAGAACTTCATTTTTTGGAGCCTGCAATTTCGTCTTTAATAGCACAGGAATTACACATTTCCTGGAGCTGTTTTTAAATACTGGTGTGTTTTACTTGTCATACAGACGGAGAAGAGCTGAAGCGCTTAGGGGACAGTACACACACTGGCGCTGTCTTTAGGGTGATGAAACAGGAGGTTCGCGTGCAGCCTGTCTGGCCGTCTCCTTTATTAAGCTTTAAGATTATGCTGTCAGCCATGTCAAACATGGTATCAAAACAAAGTGAGAGGTGGTATTATTGCAGGGATGTGGTAAAATTATCTACCATTCTCCGGTCAATAGATTTCTTCTCTTTCTTTGCGTTCATCATGTGGCGCTGTATTAGGTAATCAGGATTCATTAGCAGGAACAGCCTGGCGGCTGGGAGAGACAACAGCAACGTCCCTGTCAAATCTGTTTTGTCCTGTCCTTCACACTGCTGGTCCTCCGGCCTCTGACAGTTAAAGGTAATGTACAGTTAAAGCGGTCCAGTGCATTCTGGGTTTTTTATGCTTCAGTATCTGGGAAGATTATATGCCCTTTTGTGCACTAATCTGAAGAAATCAGATTTAATGTGCACCAGATTTTTTGCACTGTATCTTTTTTTTGGGGGTGGGGGGGGGGGGGGGTGGAATTTAATGTGAAAACATTTCCAGTATTTTTTAATTAAAAGCCAGTGTCCGTGTACTGTGGTTTTCTGACCTCCTGCATTACTATGCCAAAGCCTTACCGTAGTTATGTGTGCTTTGTATCCTGCTGTGTCATAGAAATGTGTCCACATGAGTGCACTACAATGTACCCTGACTTCACCATAGTACTGTATATCATAGTACACATTGAAGAGATGCATCTAACTGGAACACGACACATTTTCCTGGGATGTGAATATTGCAGCATCTCTGAGTCCAGGGTCCCTCCTGTGGTGTGTGGGTGCTGGAGTGCTGTACAGTACATGTGGACAGCTGTGCTGATGGCAGCTACAGTAAATCTGCTTCTCTTTTCACAATGTAAAACAGGAATTCTGTGTCCACAATGTTCCATATCTGAGTGCTATATCTTGGGGTTTTTCATCCTTGGAAAGCCAACAGAAACTAAACACCATTAACTTGCTTTTACTGTATATATCGTATATCCTTATACTGCAGTTTCAGTTTTTAGTTTACGTTTTTTCAATGAACTGCAAGGCAGTTTCTTATGATATAGGAGGTTTTGTCTTTGAAGTCCCTCATTTTGACTCTAGCAGCCTTGATGCACTGCCTCAGTTCTCCTATTTGAACAGATGTCTGTACACACAGGTCTATAGTTTTTGAGTTTGGATTTCTGCAAGATTATACTGTACAGTATACAGTATATCAACATCTGTTTTGGAGGGCAATAACAGTCTTTCGAAACAAACATCAGACTGCTACTGCAGTGTTAGATGCTGTTTGTCCTTGGGCTGCCCAGCTCTGAGCTTCAGGAGCTGGTACTGTGACTTCAGGCAGGTGGCACTGCCTGTCCACTTTTTTATTTCATCCCAGAGTTTGACCACTGACCGTACTGAAATTCCATTAATGCCTGGTGATGCAAACTGGAATATGTTTATCTCATTGATCCCTCTTTTTTGGACAGAATTTTGCACAGTATGCTCTCCTAAAGGTGATTATATTGTATATCTCTAAGGAGCTTTCCTCCAATCTCTCACTTTTGAGTATCACGTCCCCTCTGTACTTCACTCCCAACAGCTCTAAAGTCAAAATCATCAGCTGCAGAAATAATACTTAAATCAATGACATACCTCAGGTCTCTCCTCCTCACAGAGGACATTAAAAACTAAACAAAAGGGAAGGAAAAATCTATCTCAAGAACACTGACAGCATCTGTGTGGTGTATGAATCCAATTTATTAACACTGAAGGATGAAATTTACATTCTGATTCACGTGGATAGGGAATAAAAAACAAGCCTTACAATGGTTCTTTATCTCCTCTTATACTGTACAAGAAGTGATGAACAAGATTGCTTTTTTTGTCTTTCTTGAGAGCTGAAGAAAGTAAAATCTTTGTTACTGTTAATGCCATGTGTATACATTCTAAAGTATTTTTATACAGTACATGCTCTGTAGAGCCTGAAGTATCTCTAACACCCTTCGGAGCAGATTGTGTGCAGGTTGCTTGGTGTTGGGCACCAATCTGTTCCATTCCATAGTGAAAAATGCTCTCATTCATGCTTGGTAGAACTCTAGCTGCCTTACAGCTGGATCTACCTCAGAGCCTGGGAAGACCAGCTAGGAAAGACGCCCAGTTCCTTGAGGTCTGTCCTGTTAGCATGAGATTGTGTGTCTTGTTGCACCACCTTGTTGCAACTCAGCTTGAGAGATTGTGGGAAGAGGTCACGCTATGTCAGTGGAAGGTATCAAAGCTTCATCCAAATACCACACTGTAAATGCCTGCCCAAGCTGAATACAATTCAGAACACAATTCCTCCTCTGCAAACCCTGAGAGCTGGAAAAATGCAGTAAGCATCTAAGTTTCTAAATTTCATAGATTTAGCAAGTCTGTATGTTCTGTAGAATAAAAGAAGTTAAACGTTACCAAAAACAGCAAATAAAAAACTAAAATATGTTGATTGCATAGAGTAAGTCCTCCATTGGTGGACAATTAAAGTGGTTACCCTTAGCCAGGTAGTCAATTTCAAACAAAGACTCAATCATGAAGCCCAAGGAGCTCTCAAAACAAATATGGATGAAGTTAAAATTCACAAATCAAAATTCAGAGACACTTTATATCCCTTTGAATGCAATGAAGTTGACCACTAAAGACCAAACACAGCCCAGATCAGCCTGTCCCTCCTAACTGAGCAGCCGGGCAAGGAGGAAGCTTGACAGGGGTGCAAAAGTGAAGCCAGTGGTGATCAACAACATTTCTTCGTTGCCGTCATCCCTCCTGAACTTTCGTTAAAACCTCCATTGTGACTTTTCCAACATGTCTGACTAGGAGTAAAAAATAGAACTTTATCCTCACTCACAGCGCCCAGGTAATGGTGGCCTGAAGAAGCTCTAGCACTTAGAAGCAAAGAGAGTTACATTAAGAAGATGGAAACTGGAGGTTCAGGTGAGCTGACCCTATGGGCTCTGTGATCTTTTCAGCTCCCCAGGCAGGAAGAATCAAAAATATCTTTTGTCATCCTCCAAGTGAGCTATGCAACGGACATCGATTGGTCAAAATCCATATCAGCACACTGCAGGATCCTGTAGGTCTGTTAGCAGTCAGCAAAACTGTGGGGACCACGTTAATGGGAACAGACACACACTGAAGCATGCTAACCCCGGAGTAGTAGCCCTTTTTGGGATGAGACTGCACACAGCTTTCATCTCAGCTCAGTCAGCTATCAATTAGCGCCCAATCAATACAGCCTCCCCTGCAGTCTAAGTAATGAAACAGCCCAGCCATGGGGCTCCTTCAACACCACAGCCACAGGCCTCCTTCAGGCCCTGTCTAGACTGTGGTCTGGTTTACAGTGTGAGCCTGCATGTTGAGGTGCAGAACGTTGTCTGTACCCTCTAATCTTCTTACTCATTTAACTTACTTTTAGTTTGTTTTTTTCACAGAATATACACAGAGTGAGAAAACTCTCATCTTACAGCAGTTCTGTGCTGTATTTGGTTTTACTAAAAGGTTTAAAAAAGATCACACAACTAACCCTCTGTATACAACTGCTATGATACTGAAACAAAATATGAAAACAATTGCACAGCTGTCAAAGGCTTCAAAGGTTTCAAAGAAAATAATGATGTGATGTCTGGAGTAAACCCCATAATACTCTAACCCCAGGAACTGCTGTATAGACGATATTCTGTTTGCGAGCACATCCACAGATGTTAACAACAGCTGTAATCCATTCAATGCATTTGAACAAAGTTTCTTAAAATGCTTTAAACTGAACAGCATGCATCTGCATTTTCTTTCATTTTTTTCACCTACTCTAGGGATACCACAAACATATCTCAAATTATTAATGCACTGGCAACTTCAGAATAAAAAATAAAATGAAAAACAAAAAAAACAAACCAGATGATAGATTTTCACAGATACTGTATGTATTAGTTCATTCTCCTGGCAGGCAAACCACCTGCCTCTCTTAAAATATTTCTTAAATGATGGAGAAGGGAGCTAGTTTATCTCCATTGTATTCATGTGGGCAATGACTCAAACCACAGACAGAACTTGTTGAGATTCAGAAATGTCAGGTCAGAGTAACGACAATCGGTGGCCGTTCTGTAGATTTATGAATCTCCCCTCATTGCAATTACTTTGCCTAGTGTGCTTTGCTCCTCATGAGTCACACTCTAAAGATATGAGATGAGGTCTAGCAAGTTTCTTATATTATCGTAAATTGAGTGACACATTGTGAGGCATCTGTCTGGGGTCTGACACAAAACATGCATGATTTCCTAGTTAGTCGCTGACAAATCTAAAACCAGAATTTGTTGCATGGCTGAAGATACAGAAGACGAAAGAGCATGATGCTTGTAATTTTGACTTCATAGATGTAGTTTTTAAAGACGTGCAGTGGTAGGTTTTTTTTGCTTTTTCTTTTAATTGACTATGTTTTAGCAAATTTAAACAATCTCCTTCCAGGAGCCAAACCCGTGTCCTTGATAGAGAGTAAGAAGACAACACAGAGATACAGTAATGACCCTTCTGATCTCACCTGCAAAGTACTGTGAAAGTACCCTTTCCATAAACAAAGAGGAAGGAAAAGAAAGAACCTTTTGAGAGAGTATGTAAGAAACCAGATGATGGAAAAATGAAAACAAGAAGCATTGCTGAAGAATATTCACTCTTTTAGAACCTTTGCATTTGTTGTGTAATAATCAAGATGCCACCACTTACCCCTGTGGTGACTTGGCCTAGGTCGGCACCATAAGATATGATAAGATCACTTTAGTGGTCATATACAATTTCTTGCATTAGGAATTTGTCTTTTCACATACCCCAGCTTGCTCTCCATGAGACACACAAGAACACAGACAGGGAGAGAGAAGTTTGGGGTCAGAGCACAGGGTCAGCCATTTATACAGCACCCCTGGACAGTTGGGGTGAAGGGCCTTGCTCAGGGGCCCAACGGAGTAGGATTCCTCTGCCGGCCACGGGATTTGAACCTTCCAGCCACAGGCGCAGATCCTGAGCCCCAGAGCCACCGCTCTGCCCATGCCATTGTGTTTCATTTCCATAGCCAGACAAACCGTGGCATTGATGGTGCCATAGCCTGATGTGCCAGCGGGTACAGTGCCCTGACAGAAGAAACAGTATCTGTGTCCTGTATATATATCACAAGGGACACCTTCCGGTTTATGGTGTGTAGGAGCATACAGTAGCTGTGGATGATGGAAATAAATATTAATGAGCTCCTGGCTTTTCACACTGATGAGGTTGAAACCGCAACAGCTATTTTTCATGCCCAGAAATCATAGCATAGAAATGCCCAACATTTATATATTAATATAAAATAGCAAGTCTTGAAGGGGGGAGGGGGACTGTGAAATTGGGTGACAAATACACACCTCCATTAAAACCTTAGTCCATTTTCTGAAACACATATTCTTCTTCTGTCAGGCCCATGTGAGATTATCGCACGACTTAGCCATTATCACACATGCACCAACAGCCCAGACAGATGCCCATGTTATTCTACTGGACTAAAGAGAGAGATCAGCGATATAGGTTTTACTGTTTTAAAGAAACATTTCAGGACAGTGCTCTTTCTCTCTCTGAAGTGACATTCTTCTGATCATAAATAAAGTGTCGAGCTGGACTGTCTCTACCCTGTCTCCAGTGAGGCTCTGAATAGAATGTGTGGGCCTTTGGCTGGGGCTGACCCTTTGCAATAATGCGTAAGGTGTTGTTTGAAATGTATTGAAAGTATACCCCAGAGAGGAAGATTGATTTTTAAAACATAATTTCTTAGGGCCATTATCACCCTCTAATGGACTTGAGGTTGGCAGGTCAGTCAACACAGTACAACATCCCGCAGTATTTAATCCTCCATAAACCTTCCCCATGGCAGATTAGTGAGTGGCTCAAGGCGTAAGTGTGTTATCTGAGGGAAATGAACACCTGAAGTTGCAGTTGCAAAGCTAGTTTGATATAAAGGCAGTTTCACGCTGTGAATCTTAATTCAGCCATGCCAAGCCCTTGCCAGTCTCCCAAGCTGACAGAGTCTCAGGGTGTTAAACAGAAACCCTTTCATCATTCTGGAGAAATAAGTGTATAAGTGAGAAGTAAGTGAGAGTTTATTGCTTTCCATTTTAGCTGAATTTTATCAAGAAAAGCACCAATCTCAGACCTATTGCTAATAGAGTTAGAAGGTGCATGTAAACCAAGGCTATGGACGCAGTCACTGTTTTACCGGTTTGGCAGTATTGCGGCGTGGCAGGGTGTGTGATTCACTGGCCAGAGACAATCAATAGCTATCTGTTGCTAATAGCAACAATCACTATGTTGTGCACTGGTCACTAATGCACCTTAACATAAGGCCGGTTATAGAAGGCAAAAAGTTCATTCAAATGACTACAAGAAAGTTTTGTTTTAATCTGGTCTTTTAAATACCAAGATCTTAAAGTCACTGTATCTAACTATTTAAATCTTAAAACAAATAAAATCATTGTCTAATAATTACATCTAATTACTGTGTATACTATATACTGTAGATGTTTTTCTTAATTTTAAACATCACAGTATGTTAAATATTCACTTCACATTCACGATCCTAAGCCCCTAGTGGTACTGGAGACGTGTCGGATATTAAATTGAGGAAGGGAGACAATAACTTCAGCCCCAACACCATTCCCCCAGACAGACAGAGAAAGGTGTTAACTATCCAGTCACAAGGGTGCAGTGTCACAGAGATCAGTGCAATTACAAGATTTTGAGTGGCAATGGACTACAGTAGTTCCTATGCCGATGTTAGTGGGTTTACAATAAATCAAATTCCAATAATATTAACTACAGTATTGTATGTTTTCTTTTTTCTGTTTCAGCTAAATGAGACAAATAGAAAGTCAAATCAGTCAGGATCTAGGAGTTTAATAAGCAAGTGTATGGGTATAAAACATTTTGCATAACAAGGCCGTCAAAGACAAAGACCTTAAGTTTAGATTGGATGTCACAGTAAGTGTCAGAGCTGTTGAGTTTTTAAAATTTCTCTGAGAGGAGGGTTGAACAGAAGTAGTAAGCACATTCTTATGTGATAACACAAATTGGTCAGCTTGTTAGAACAAGGTAAATTTCTGCTCAATGAAATAAGTTACAATAGGGTCAGGCAGTCAGTTTTCAAATTCTTCAACCAAAATTAGCTGTTTAAGTTTGTCAAAATCGGCTACTTTGAAAGCAGTACAACACTTCTCAAAATGAACCCCTTTTTCTTGTGCAAACTCAACAAAGGTTTGATTTACAGATTTTTTATAATATCAAAACCTTTGACAGTAGCCTCAGGGACTAATTCATAGTATAATCAAAATAAAACACCTGCTAGGCAAACCATGATCTCACATGCACGTGTGAAATCCAGTAGGGTTAATACCTTCTATTTTAAAAGATTTCAGATTTGTTTTAAAATTTGTATCTATTGTAACTGTTAATATAATGTCTAATATAACTGTGATTGTACTGTTTATTGCCTCCTGAAATTTGTAGAACACAGTGGGTGGCATTCAGGAATGTAATTTCATTAATACATCTGTTCTGTCTTAAATTGTGAGTTTGTAAAACAATAAAATGATTTAACTTAACAGGAGAGTGCTACATATATAGTATATTAAAAAAAACATAATAAATGAATACAACATTGTTAAAGTTGTGCATTACAACATCAACAACAACAGTAATAATAATAATAGTAATAATAATAATAATAATAATAATAATAATAATATAGTCTGTGATCTCCTGTCTTGGCCTGAGGAAAAGACAGTGCACATTATCCAATGTTTTATGTATGTAAATGTCCAATAATACTGAAGGTATAAAGTATATTGCGTAAAATATACTATACTGTATACAGTATAAATATGCAATATTTATACTGTAGGTATGTACTGTAAGTGTCTGTAAATGGCGTGATGATTGTATATGCTTTTGGCAACACATTCATTTTCAAACAGATAACTGCTCATGTCTGTAGCCATAGAGTGCAATCAGCCCATCGGAGGTCTTGTGTAGATTACAAGCTTAGTATAAAAAGCTTAGCAGGCCTGTTTGACTTTCAGTAGCCGTTGAAAACATGAAAAAGAAACAATAACAAAAGTAGTTATAGTAGTTTAAAAAATATCAGTTATTACACATTGGTAGTTTGAAATATCTGAGTGCTCTTTGCAGCAGAACAGTTACTGGCAGCAGAAATGCTACTTCTACAACACATTGTGCAACGAACCATGGTCCAATTCCATCTGTGTTGTGATAGGGTATGGTCTCTTTCCTTCACAGTGTGTGTACTGTAGTTTTAAAACATACACACAATGCATACAATGAACTTAATTATGATTGGTACAGTATACTGTATGTACAGTTAATACAGTATGATACTGCATGGTTTTAAAGCCACTATGGTACAGTATACTGTATGTGAAATACATTTTTCATAATCAAAATCTGAAGTACTGTACAATTGTTTCCTAATTACTTCATTGCTGAAATTAGAATTGAGACAAAATTATTTCAATGAGGATGTAAATCTGAAAAAAACACATCGTCTTCACAGCAAGCTATAATAAAAAAACTATTTTGTATACTGTATATATCTGTCTGAGTAATTTTATTTTATAAAATAGCCCTACTTTCTTTTTTAATTCTAATTTAATATTTAACATACTGTAGCATACAGTATAAAAGTAATAAAACAGTCAAAACAGTATACAAATTACATTCCATAATTGTGAAAGGTTTGTCCCTATGAGGCTGAGCATTGACAGGGTTTTCAGGTGACAGCCCAAACACAGTATTTTCACATGCCACATTAAGTATTTGCGCTACCTGGTGGTTTTACATAGTAGTGCAGTCCTTCAACAGTATATTTAAAATAAGTGCATTGTAATGTGGTACAGTATGTATATCTTAAAAAATAAAGTTAAACAATAAAAACGTGTTGTGTCTTACAGTAACATAGATGTTTGCTTAGTGCTGCTTAAATTACAGAACAGTTAGAATATTTATTTAATCTGGTGTTAAAAAGTAAATTGAGCTAAGAGGATTTGCAGCATTTTTGGCTCCTTGAACTTATCCGGCCTTGTGCTCCTAGCTTGCTTGGTTAGGCTCCAGCTACCCCACGACCCTGTATTGAATAAAACGGTTAGAAAATGGTTGGTTGGAGGGATAGATGGATGGATTGAGCATTCTATTGTCTTTTTTTCAGTTTCTAAATGCAGACATGTAAAGTACTGTAAATACTTTTTTAATGAATATCACATACAGTAAATGCTTTTCTATGAAAATTGCAGGCCACTGTATAACATCAGCATGATTACACTGCTTAGCCTAGGGACTGGTGTACACAATAGCCTGGCATATCATGAGCCTACTGCAGAAGAAAGGACACAGGTTTATGCCTGTTTCTTCACAGTCATTACACAGCAATGTGAGATCAATAGACTTTCTGAAAAGGAAAACTTGGGCAGGTGACTCCAGGGACTGGAACTTCAGAATGTACAGTAGCTACACATGTTGAATTTGACATCTACTGTGTGCTTCCAAAAGCCAAGGGACACTGAAATCTGCAGTCTCTAGACTGGCTAAGAACATTGGGTAGGAAATACTATTATGATCATGGCTCCTTTACCACATATTTTGTTCATCTAAGAAAAGGTTTGTGGATCTGAGCGATACGTCAACACCAGAAAGAAATCAAATAGGCACAGAACAGCACATTGAACTACTGATGGTGTTAAAAAAAGTCAAAATTCAGAACCTCTTCAGTATCTAGAAAACTGCTCCTTACCACTGCTGCCTCAAGTTTCTTCCTGTGTTGCTTGTAGGGCTCCAGCCCCTGCCTGTACACTGTCTGGTTTTTCACTCATCATTTTCAATACTTCTTCATATTGGAGAAAATACCTTTCTTGGCCTATTTGATTTTAATGTCTCAGTCTTTTAAGATGTGATATATATATTCTATTACAACCTTACTGCAGCAAATGTAATTTTCAAAGGTCACCTTCCACAGAACAAAATATCTTCCATACAATCTTATTTATGTATCTTCTTCATTATGGATAGCAGAGCATTCAGATCACATGAATTTTCTGTTTCTTAAAGGTTTCGTATAATATTTTTTTTATTCTAGACAAGCTCTCGGGTATCACTGGCATATTTATTTCACACATCAAAATAATGTAATATGTCTGAAACTGTTAATTTCAGAGCTTTAGAAGTTGTACAAATCTGTAATTATGGAGGAAGCAATAATTTACAGTCGGCATGGTAAATTGTATCCCGGTGGTTTACAGAGTATGCAGAGAGCCTTTTGTCATATACTTTACAGCACAACACTGTAATCATCTGGACTACTGTACAGATATCACACATTGTGCCTTTTGTCAGGAAAAAACCCGCCACAGAAATAAAATATTTTTGTCTTTTTTTTAACAAGAAGGAAGATGTTTTCCCACAGGTCCAGTGGTTTGAAACAAAACAAAAAAAATTTTCACCTAGTAGAGGCCCAGACTCCCAGTTAGCGATGACCTGTCCCGAGCACTTCCAGGTGTCACTGCTCCACTGCGCAGTTCTGCTGCCGCCTGTTTCTCATGGTCCACCTTAGTCGGAAGAAAGCAAGCCAAGAAACTGCTAGGAGATGGATATCAATAAATCACCTGTTACCATGACAAAGCAACTCACAGTTTACGTCAGGAGTCATATAATTGCACTTTCTACATAGATGGTCAGTCAGCTGTTAAAAGAGTGATGAAGTATTCTAGATAAAATGTACTTGATTTTATTCACCTGATTGCTAACTTTCCGGAGGTGTTTACTTCTATTAGTCGACATTAGTCGACATGTTTTCGACATTCCTCCAGCTCCTTAGAAGCAGCTTCTGCAGAGGCCGGGGCTTGTGTGTGGCTCGGCGAGTGGAAGTCCGGCCTGTCTGGCTGATGGGTGATGCTGGCCTGCGCCGTGAGGGAGCAGAGGGGAGAGCGTGGGAGACTGGCAGCAGCTGACCTGGCCTGCCTCCAGGCTCTGCCGCCCATCTCCTCCTGGCTGAGGAGTTATCACAGCCCAGATATATAAGCACTGCTTCGGTATCTTGTTATCATAGCAAACAAAGAAATTAAATATTGATTTTTCTCATGGGCCAAGTTAGTGTTGCTGTGTGGGTTTTTTTTGCCTCTCATTTTTTTTTATCTTTGCTTTAGACTTTTGTTGTTTGCTACTGAGAGCAAAGCATCGTTGGAAAATTAAAGCAGACAAATAGAAAATGTTGTAATTAGATTTCAAGGTACTGTAGGAGAAATGTTGCTTATGTTGTTAATTTGTGCAAGGATATTTATGTTGAAAGAAAAAGGAAAGTGGTTTTGAAACTAATTGACAAATGGTTGAGGGAACTGCATTTTTCTTTAAAAATAATGTTAAAGCAGTAGAATTTCAAGCATATTCAGAAAGTTGGTTGCAAATGTTTGAAAGCTAAGAGCAGCCTGCAGTTCTGTGAAAGACTGGGGACAGACTCAACATTATCAGTAGGTGTGCTACTGCTCTAGCATAAATTCAAGCTGCAGGGCTGAGGTGTGGAAGAGCTGATTGATGGTTATGAGGATTAACATGCTTTATTACATAAGAGTGAGGGGCACAGTGTTGCAGTGGTTTCCTGCTTCCAAGTGCTGGGTCCCTGGGTTCAAATCCGGACCTTGGATGTTATCTGCATGGGTTTCCTCCAGGTGCCCCGGTTTCCACCCGCAGTGCCTTGTTGGTGCATTAATTGGCTTCTTAGAAAATTTGCCATGGTGTGAGTGTCTGTGTCTTTCTATCTTTAAATGGACTGGTGCCCCATTCTCTGTGTACCCTGCCCCCCACCTGTTGTTTGGCAGGATAGGCCCTGCCTCCCCCACGACCCGCAGTTAGAAAATGGATGAATGGATGCTACATAAGAACATAAGAATGGTTACAATGAGGGGAGGCTGTTCAGCCCTTCCGGCCTGTGTGGTAGTTAGTAACTAATTGATCCAAGGATCTCAATCAGCTGTTTATTGATGGGGGGCACTCTATCAGCTTTAGCAGCATGTCTATGTATTTTGATTCATACTCTCAGGAGGCAAAGATGTGCCTCCTGTCCTGTGTTTTTTAATCTCACGTCCAGGTGCTTCCACTTTCCACACAAACCTGTGGGCTGGGTCCACCAGTCGACCCACTCTGGGGCTCTCGCTGCTCAAGAGAGCTGGACATAAAGGCCGTAGAGAGGACGTACTTTAAGACATAAAGGTTGTAGGGACTGAGGGTTGCTAAGCTGTAATCATCAGCAGTATGGCGTTTGAGCTGTTCCCCAGCCTTTGTTTTTGGTCAGTACTTTGTAAATGCTTCTATTCTGGACCCTGAAATGGACTCCTTTCTGATCCCACATGGGTTTGATTTTGTCACTGATTTTGAACTGTTTTTTTCCCTAAACTTTATTATCTAGATTTCCAGCTACAGAAGTACGTGAAACTTCGTGTTGATTATGAAAAGAAAGATCGCGTCTTTGTGATAAGAAAATCCGATGTCTGAAAACTTGGAAGCATGTTAATTTGCCATGTGGTCTAGGTGCTAATTGCACAGTGGTCTATGCTAGCTCCCTGTGAAGAAACCCTAGCAGGGCGCAGTAAATAAACCAACTGCGTCAGACATATCACGCATTGATGACATCTGTCAGCATGAATATTCCATATTGCACAGCTCAATTATTCAGAAAGGAGACGCTAGGAAAATACTTCTGTATTATGCACAAGGCTGAACTTTTGAAGTAACTGCAAAAGAACAACATGCACAGCAACAAAATCTGTTTTTCCAGCTCAACCAGTCTCTGTTGACCTGCAAGTGAACTGTGAAAAGAGCGGATCGGTGAGGAAAAATAATGGATTTGAATTCCCCTAGCTGACTTTTGTCTGGCCACTGTCCAGAGAGCCAACCCTTAAGATAAACTAACCTGACTGCACACAGTTGGGCAGTGTAACTGAGAGTGATGGAGCCCAAACCGAAGAAAATTATTCAAAACAAGTTTTGTTTCTGAATCTGCTTCAACTAGAAACTCAAAACATACTTCTTCTAAACCATATCTGTTATATGTAGCCACCATTACCCTTTCTTCTAAGAGATATAGTGCAATAACTCCTGCCTTGTGCCTGTTGCTTGCTGGCACAGACTTCCCAAGATCCTATATTCACTCAAGTACAGTAGTTTGAAAAATGTTGATAGTGCGTTAACATGCTGAAACAAAGACAGCCTTGAAGGAGTATTATAAAATCACTGGGATTAGAAATTTCTTGCAAGAGCAGAAAGAATTTAATGTCAATTCAAACATTCTGTTAAAGATTTAATGTCTGCAGATCATCAATCTGAAGGAATATACCAGTTCCAGTTTTCAAGGACAAATGTGTCCAAGTGCAGTAATATAGTAAAAAGGAAATACAGTATTGTGATTTATGGATTGCACAAGATATTATTATACTGAACTGCATTATGATGGTATTGCACATTGAAACAGTTTAAAAATATATTAATTAATGTTCATGTTAAACCATTAACCAACAGTTAACACTACTCTTTGTGGAATTCACATTCACAACAAGCATCACAGTCATCACAGACCAGTCAAAGGGGCACGGGGGAAAAAAGGAAGATTCCTCTAATAAGGCAATCAGCAGAAGTGTAATGAAGGGTTTTCAGGATACGTTGCTACTGTAGGTAGTAAAGAATTTACAGGACAAGCCGAAAGAGCATGTGTTGAATGTGCATAATGACCTAATTAGTTTGCGTCCCAAAACTGTCACGTCCTAGAACAAAAGGTTTCATCGCATTACAGAAAGACCAGAGGAGAGCAGCCACGTTCATTCTAGAGCTGGTGAAAATGAGTTATGATGGCAGACTGGAAAACTAAGGCTAACAGGGACTTTTAAAAGAACATCTGGAAATTCATAAAATGACAAAATAAATTTGACTTCCGCTAGTTTTCCAGATTTAAGTTGGTCAAGGGGAATACAAGGCAGAGCATGGTACAGTAGCATGTTTGTGCTACAATATGCAAATCTCTCTGGGTGACAGTCTGGACCTCGCAAACAATCCTGCTGCACGTACAGTACTGTACAGGTGTTAACGCTTCTTCACGGCTAGGACTTGCCAAATACGCTTAAGTGCAAAGTGGTCTCTGTGGGCAAGCAGCTGAGAAGAGGCATCAAAAGCAACAGGGCTGAGCAGACAGTGATCACTCGGGGGTGATCAAACCTGGAGAAGAATGTTCTTTACAGGCGAGTCCGACTTTGAGCTTAGTCAGTAATGAACTTCAGTCTTTTTGATGTTGGGCTGGATAGTGGGTCATTAGTCAGTGCACATTAGTGACAGCAAAGCATGGTGGAGAGTTATCACATGAGCAGGGTACTGGGGTTCTGCTTGAAATAAGAGGCACTACGACCACCAGCAGCCGCAGGCAGAGTTTTGTCGTCTGTGTCATTCCCTCAGGAATGTGTCTCATGGGGCAGGGATTCAGCTCTCTCAATGGCAGCCCCGAGGTACAGCCAGTCCTGATGTCAACATCATCGAGGCCATGTGTGATGAATTACTGGGATCCTTGGATGCTGAAATCGTTGAACAGGAAATCAAGATTCTCAGCTCTGTATGAAGCAAAGGGCACACTTGTCCAATATCCGCGTTCTGATCAATGTATTTATTTGTCTTGCATGAATTGTGCCTACAGTATGTGTATTCATATTTGCTTAATTTGCATTACATTCCCACTTTGTTTTCTGTTCCCATTCACTATTGAATCCTACAGACGCTTCCCATTTAAGTTTTAGTTCTTCAGAATTATCACTATGAGCTTCCCAGATGTTAGCATTTGTATTACAGTGAATAGGATTTCATTTTAAATTACTATGCCCTTTAGAAAGCTGTAGTAGAAAGGCAGATGAATAGCAGTCATATACTGTATGTAATGCATAGTCAGAACAGGTTAGATAAGCAATAAACACAGCAATGGCATTCCATTGGTATTTCATATGTTCAGAGAGAACTGAAATGGCACTTAAACATGTGTTCAGTTGAACTGGATGCATGATAAATAAACATTCAGTTTAATTCTGCTACTGACCGTGTAGACAGCTCCCCTTAAAACAGGAAGATGAGGTTTTAATTCAAGTGTAGGTATACATTAGACTGTCCTGACTCTATAATGCATAGACACCTAAAAGACAACAATGTCGAGTTTTGCTTCTTCAAATCTCCTCCTGCTTCACAGCTCTTGAGACTTGGGTTCAATTCCAGGCTTGGGGAGGGGGGAGTCTGCATGTTCTTCCCAGTGGCAGGGAGTGGCTTTGTTTGTAAGGTGTCCATCATCACAATGCCATGCCCTGCCATGCCCCCTGCAGCTGCTGAGTCAGACTCCAGATCTCTGCAGCCCTCGCTAACTGCAAACACGTGGATGGTTTAATAACAACCCAGTGAGAACTAACCTTGATGAGTCTGATTTTGTAAGAGTGATTCTACTGGGCACGTGAAGAGCTGTAGGAATATAGGATGCAAATTACTTGTGGTTCCTGGAGAACAAACCATGTTTTTTCTTGGTGTGCCAAGGTTTTGAAGATTAGTGCAGAGAAGGTGAGGTATATCAGCTTTACTTACAGTACATCAAAGCACCGGAATCTTCATCAGGGGTGACTTGTTTATATTGTAGGCTACAGTTCTGAGACTGCAGGCTACGTGCAGAACACAACAGAGAAGTGTTTGGAATATTCGAATAAACAATCTGTTGAAATTTAACAAATGACTAATTCAATTAAGGATATTGATAATAAACCATGGCCAGCAGGCAGAATCCAGGATTAAAAAGCTTTCAAAGCCACCAGGGCTTCAGACAAGAAAAACAAAAACAAAAAATTAAAATACATTAAGTGTGTCACAGTGTCCTGTGGGTATTGTTTCTGTTAGGACAAAGCATCGCAGAGAATTCTTAATACTTTGATCTTTTTTCTAATGAAAAGGACACCAGGGGAGTCTGTGTGCTGTGCTGCACGATTTCTAACACATTATTGCTAGAAAAATT
Source organism: Atractosteus spatula (assembly GCF_055471065.1). NCBI lineage: Eukaryota > Metazoa > Chordata > Actinopteri > Semionotiformes > Lepisosteidae > Atractosteus > Atractosteus spatula. The sequence goes on along the minus strand of NC_142709.1, from coordinate 73,000,467 downwards.
TTAAACCCTGGGGTGGACACTGAAGTCCATTGGATAAAGAAAATCATCTCAGATACATTCACCAAAGAATCAAAACTTTTAAATATGTAAATTTTAAATTAAAACTCCATTAGAATTGTTCTTTTTTGTCATTTACATTCCTATAATTTAAATTCCAGCTCATAACTTCTTTCTTGTTTTTATTTTAGTGATCCTCAAGTAGTCAATTAGTGTATACATATCTTAAATACATTCTGTCTGATTACAGCTGGCTAAGCAGAATAACTGAGACTCCTAGTAAGTAATTTGATACCATGTACATTAAATTAAAAAAAAAATCAGAGATTCAGGTTCTTGTGCTATAGCACTGATGAAGCTAAGAAGTTAATCTGTGCAGTATTGTTTTATCTCATACTGATGAAAAAAATAAGTGAATGTTCTTAAATTTACATAACTAGCGTGGAATTATACCGCCAGGTGTTGACTTACATTAAAAAAAACTTTCAACATGTAAAACCATTTACTGTAGCTCCAATGAATGGCCTCAAATTCCACTATTTCAACTATTTTCAAACTGTTTGAAAAACAAAGACTCGTCTGAACTACCCAGTGTGACCCTCACATTTACCCTGAAAGATGAATCCTAAATGATACAGATTAAAGTTTGTGTAATAAGCAAACACGTAGCCTGAAACACTTTCGTTTCTATTTCAGTGGCCAACCTTCAACTGCACAAGGCATGGAGAGTGCTCTGGCTCATACGTCAGCTCTGCGCAGACCCAGGGCGACGTGGACTTCTTTGCCAACCATCTTGGGATCCCAGCAGTAGAATTTGCGTATCAAGAAACCAAAGCAGGAGAGGTAATGAGCTGACTAAACGGTTAGGCAGGATAAAAAAAAAAGTTTTCATTTAAGATTTTTGCCTTTTCATTATTGTATCCCTTCTTTGAGTAAATTTAAGATCATTTTAAGATCATTTATTGGTATGCATGTGTAGTGATGTGAGGGTTTTAATTTACAATACCAATTAGAAATTACAATTGAGAGAGCTCTTTGATGACTGTGTGATAGAGTCGGATCTGATGGGGAGCTGCCTGAGTACCGGCACAGCTCTTCTTAATCCCTTGCGGTGTGCCGGTGTGTAGTCGTCTGCAGAGGTTTCTGTTCTCTGGTATAGGAGGGAATCCTTTCTTAGTTCGGAGTAATTTTGTCGCCGGTGAGGGGAAAACATTCGGTCCAAAACTGAACGCCGTCTGCAGGCGTGTGGGGATCTTAAAGCACAGCCCTGATTAGCATCCGGTGTTGACGGACGCGCCGCGGAGTGGGAGGTCTGGTCCACTGTCACAACTGTAAGGAGTCTCAAACGTGGATTTTAAATATACAATATACTGTATATACTTATTGGTACAACACCAAAACATGCATCACTAAACAACAAATGTAATAGAATATATTTGTGAAAAGATCTGCTCTGAAATGAAAAGATCTTCACTCAGGGATGGCAGCTGGAGTTAACATGTGCAGATGCAGCCCTCTTGAATGCGCGAGATGTCCGTAGGCGTGCTGTGGTGGGCAGAGGTGGCATGCTGCACCACTTTTCCCCAGTCGGTAACTGCAGGACAGCACCACTCTGTAACAGGTGGAACAGTGAAGACTTACATTTCCCAACCGCTGTGCTGCAGCAAACTGATAATGAATAATATTCTAAACGTTTTAAGCTAATAATTCCTAAAATGTATCATTAAAATCCAAATCCCTTAATGAATACCTCAAAAGGATATTTAGAATGTTGGCTTTTCTTAATCACATCATGAAAGGGGGAAGTTAAATTGATTTTTAATTTATTTTTGAGTTCTGAGAAAGTGATGTGTAGTGATTTAATCAATTTTTAACAAGGTGTCCTGTGAGTGGAAAAAGGTTGGAATTTTTTACTTAAGAGTACACTGTAGCTAAATGTGGTAAACAGACAAATACTATGGCAAATCAAAATTAAATGTTTGTTACATCACTTATGTTTGAACCTTGCAAGTGCAATGTACTTAAAACAAGAGCGTCAAAACTTTCCAAAAATAACAATAACATGTGACTGAAAATTCAATGCAGGAAATGTCTGTGAAGAAGGTGGTTACAGTATGTACAGTACCTTATTTTTTATTTTCAGGTACCACTACAAGCTGTATAAATATACTTATTTCCATAAATTCATATCATTTATAATATTTATATATAAAACATTTTTATATTTTAGTTATTTTTATTTTCACTTACCTTGATTTCCAAAAAAAAATTCCCTTAAGTTACACGATTTCCATACTAAATGGATTTAAAGAAGGAGGCTTTATTTTTTTTATTATGCTCCAGTTGACATCAATTTCCCTGAAGCTAAATAATGGCAGAAAATTTTACTGGTGGGCAGCAAATGTCAGCTGGAAAAGCTGAAGATCTTCACAGTAAAGGTGAAGCATTGCTGAGGACAGCTGTGCTAGAAGTTAGCGTCTGCTGTTTTGGTCTGGCCGCAAGTGAGACGATAGGAAACAAGGTTCGTCCGGGCTATACTGTAGTACAGCTGTTTTATTTTGTTAACCGGGTGAAAATAACACTGGGTTTGTGAACGTCCAGAAAGAATATCTTAGGCAGAATTCTGTACTGACTCACTCTCTTGGCCAGACATCTTGAAATAAAGTTTTAAGTTCTGACTGCTGGCAGTCACGCGCATGAATGGAAAAGTCAGATTGCCAGTTCAGATGGAGGGATGTGAGGAGCCAGTGAGTTAACCCATGAACATGAGTTTTATTCTGGTGTAACATCACAGCTACTGATTGGTTGAGGATGTCATCAGTTATAGTCCTAGTACCCACCCTGCAGGCAAACACTTTTCCACACAGGCAAAACACTGAATTTAACAAAAACAAAACAGAAAAGGTACTCTCTTCCACCGAGACAGCATCCTCATTTCTGGTGGCTCAGTAATTGACTAACAGTATGTAGACTAGAAAGGGGCACATACTGTACTGTAGCTGCTTCCTGGTCCAGTCATTGCAGGCAGGGGCCACTTTGTGACTGGCAGCTCTGGTCAGCCATCGTGGAGAGGGCAAAGGCACCCATAAACTGAACAAGGCTTCATGGGAAGTACAGTACTGTCTCTGGAATATTTTGAGCCTCATGGTATTACAGTAGGTGTTAACAGTATTTCTACACGGTTATATAACAATGTCCTAAAGTTAATAATCTGAGATAGAGCATATTCAGCATCTCACATGGTTATGGGGGGATGTCATCCCTCATGCCCACATCAGACACATCTGTCTGTTTTGTGCATTTTATGTCATCTCACCCCAGTCATGTTAAAGAATTTCACTCCCAGTTCTGCTCCTATGCTGTTAGGTAATATATTATGTTCTCCAGATTCAAAGAATTCTTAGCTTGGCGTGTCTCCTGTGAATGCTCTCAGGTGCGATGCGTTTTGGATAATACCGTTGCCATAGAATATTTTGCCGCTATGAGCAAAAACAAGATAATTAAAAGGCAAGTAGATTGCTATGTAACTTGAGCACAAAGGCATAGCTTCAACTGGAAAATAGCAGAGCATGAATGGAAAGAGATGTACACAGATGTTCTCTGATCAGGAGCGGAGTATTTCTGTCAGGATTGTAGTCCAGTGTGCATTTTATTTCGTATTCAGCAGCTGCTCCTTATTCTCTGGTGCTGTATAAACCAGAGGCAATAGAAGAAGGGGGGGAGGTAGTTTAAAAAGTACAACAGTTTAGTTTTTCAAACTATAGTTTTAAAAAATGTGATGTAGAATTTTACATCATAAATGTCGTTTTATGATTTCTGCTGCAAAATATAATTTGTGTAGCTTTTGGTGTATTTCTTCAAGACACTGGATTTTTTTTAATTTACTCCATGAAAAACAAAACAAATTACAAAAGTTCTGACAAACACAGTAATAAATCACATCTTAAGTATAATATAACTAATATAACAGTACTGAGTAAATTTCTTACCTAGTATGCTATCATATTTCATAATAGATTCATAATGTATAATTAAGTATAATGCATTTTAATTTACTCACTGTTAGTTTCCTATATACATGTTCTATATCCATGTTCTTGTAAGTGTGTTTTATTTATACTCTCATTATAAAATGTATTGGAAGCCTCTTAACAACATAAGAAAGGTTACAGTATAAATGGTGCCATTCATCCCACCTCTCCTGTTTGGTTAAAAGTAGCTAATTAACCCAAGCTGTTTATCCAGCTGTTTCTTGAAAGAAGTTAGGCTATCAGCTTCAATAACATGTCTTTTTTTATCCATACTCTAATAGCCCTTAGGGTAAAGAAGTGACTCCCCTTCTCATCGTTTCCAGCTGTGTCCTCTGGCTCGTGTGTCATAGCTCATTTCGATGGATTGACTTTCTCAGTGCTTTGGAGGATTTCGAATACTTGCATCAGGTCCCCTTGTAATCTTCTCTGTTCAAGTCTAAAAAGGTTCAGTTCCTCCAGCCTGTTAGTGCAGAGCTTCCTTTAGCCCTGGAGTTTCTCTTCTCTGGACTGATTCCAGATCAGCCATTTCTTTTCTATAACCTGGTAACCAAAACTGTACACAGGAGTTTGTGTAAGGCTTTGCTAGTACATTATAGAATTTTAATAAACATCCATTGATTTAAATCCTACTCTTTAAACTATACATCTTAATATCTTGTTAGTCCTTTTTATTGCTTCCCACATTGTCTAGAAGATATAAATGATGTGTCAACATAAACACCTAATTCTTTTTCCTAAGTAGTCTTGCCTAGCTCAGTGTTTCTCATTTTCTATCTACTGTATAGTTTCTTTTTACTTCCTGCATGCAGAACTCTGCACTTGTCGACCTTAAACATCATTCACGATGTGAGCAAGGCCCAGCTTTGAACTGTATCTCAAATCTTTTTGGAATTTCAGTAGTCTGCTTATACAGTGTGAGCCAGTCCTCCTGGATTGACATTATCTGCAAAATAATTTTCTGACTATATACAGTACAGCAGTAAGTTAAATAATTGTAATTCTTAAAGCAACAGCTGTTGTACCTCCATGCTCATGCTCGTGTTCGAATGAAGCTGTAGTATTGCAGTCTCTTCGGTCGCTGTGACCTCTGTCACCTTCTGTTGAATGTTTTACGTCCGGTTGTGTTTGATTCATTTGCTCCGTCTGTTACTTCTCCCCACTGCAGCGCGTTTCCATGATGCAGTCTGCCTTTCCAGCATGCTTCTTTAACTATGACAAACCCCTGCCGTTCAGGTTGGAGGATTATAAGAGACTGAAAAAAAATCCAGTGGGGTGAAACAGGATGGACAAATATTCCTGGCATGATGGCTGAAAGGAACAAAATAATTTGTTGTGTGCTAGCTCCAGCTGTGCACAGTTTGGGGAAAGAACTGTTACTGTTTTTCTGGAATTTCACTACAGCGTTTTTCAAATTTCTATCTAATATGTTGGATCATCTGCTGTACATTCAAAGGCATTAACACATTAGTCCACATCACTGAAGGCTACTTGATTATCTGTCAACTCGTAACCACACAATATGTCCATACTGCATGTAAAACATTTCTGATGTCTTTCTTACTACTTCAGTTGTAGTAGAAAAATATTGATTACATTCACGTCAGCCATGTTTTATTGTGTGTGTAGAGCATAAAGCAAAAAAAAATACATTTGGAGTTTGGGCAACGTCGCCTAAATGTGTTACTCGCTTTATGTACGTTAGCACGCTGAAGAGTGTTAGCATCCTAAACCATGGGGGGAACACGATTGGTGCTCATGGTGTTAAGCTATACTGGTCTGACACTGTAGACACTGTAGACCGTGCAGAATATTTCACATTCAATCGACATATCCTCAGAGGTCAGGACTGTGAAACTCACATCCTCTGTTCCAGAGTCCTGTGGGGTGTGCTGGCTCTTGGTTAGCAACTGACGAATAGCTGGAAAAAAAAGTGGGTGATCAGACTTTTGAGTCAATGAAGTAATTCGGATGTGGGGGGGAAGGAAACTGTGGCACTTGAGAACAGTAGCTGCCCCTCTGTGGAATGGAGGTGGTTGGCAGAAGCAGAAGCAGTAAAACACACGAAGAGCTGTAGTGCAGGAGGGGGCTGGTGAGAGCTGACAAACTCTGGGACTCCCTGGCTGAGAGGATCTCGAACAGATAACACACTTCCACTCAGACTCAATCAGATAAGGACATTCAGTTGGTTGGCAGTTTACAAAATATAATAATAAAGGAAAAGTCTGCCGGAGGAGTTTGTTTTCGGCGCTTCCTCATCACGGACAGCTTACTGGTTAAAAAGGTTTAACAATGGTGAGGACCTGAGGCCTCTGCTGGCTCACAGTGCCTACTGATGTGGAGATAAAGAGGAGCACTATCAGGGCACTTTGACCAGACAACACAATTTAATTATGTGAAAGGGAAAGAAAGAAGTCTTCGTGACAGGTAGGAGCATCCCGGGAAATCTGCAGCAGTCAGGATCCTACCAGCTGGAAATGATGAAATAAAGACTCCCTTTAGCAAGGTCACAGCCGCTCGCTCAAATGAGGAGAAACAGGAGCAGGCAGGGTAGATAAAAGCCATAAGCGGCCCGCGAACAAGATGGAGGTGAATGCGTGGGCCGCCGTGAGTGACTCAATGTGCACGCCTCGACACGTGCACCCCCGTGTCCCCAGGGGCATCAGGGGCAGGTCAGATGCCAAGAGACAGAAGCCACCCACTTCAGACAGATCCATCGCTACGCCAACAAAAAGGGGGACCCCCTATGAAAGAGAAAGTACTGTTAGGGGGGACCCGCCAGAAAGTGTGGGGTCATGCCCGCCTGCAGGGGATGGGAGGGTATGAAGTCAGTAATTTTGCATCGCTCAGAAAAAGATCTGTTGTGGAGACAATATTGCCATGAGCATATCTTTGTCAGGAATCTTTCTTTACTTTAAAGGCACGTTGAATAAAATGGCTTTGCTGTCTGAGTTTCTTACATTTGTATGTGATAGATAAATACTAATGATTTGTATGCATTGCTTAGTCAAAAACACATTAGTTTGAGATAGAAATCAAATCTTTATTGCTCCTAATACTATTAAAAAGTCTATGCATCATATCTTCTTTGTGCACTCTCAATGATTCTGTTATGATATGCGATCTACTTCAGAATGAAAAAAATATCAAAGGGAATTTTTTAAACAAGTCCATAATGTTGCTTAATTCCAAAAAAATGATAGATTTTAATGGAAACAAATTGCTTTTCAGTTTTCTCCATTTGTTATTTTAATTTAGTGCCGAGTGAAATCGCATCTTTGATTCACAAGGTGATTATCCTTTTTAGAAATTTCCCCAAAAACTTATCTCAACAAGGGAAATGAAAAATAAATTTGTATTCGTCTGCAGATTTATTTTCTCACCTTCAAAATGTTCAAAAAGTTTGAAAATTCGCTACACGGCACAGCAGGACAACCCCATCATGTTTTTTTTCTTTGAGAAAAAAACCTTTTCACCGACACTCAGAAGCGCCAGTATAAAATATGAGATATCAGAATTGTGCTAACAATATTTAGCATGGTGTTAAGTCCCGAGGTTGGCAGTGATGTGTGAAGAACAGCTGTAGGATTTGTCCAAGTCAAAGCCTGAGTATTTAAAATGGCATGCTGGCTGTGAGACTCCACGTTCCCAGGGTTTCTGTGCAGAGTTTCATTTTCAGTGAATCGGCAGAGTGTTGTGAAGCCTGCGGCCACCTGCTGTGATTTTAGTTTAACATCAGCTTTGTTTTGTAAGAACCAACTCTGTTGTGTGTCTACTGTGGCTGTGTCTGCAGCTCCTGGCAGGCTAAATGCATGCTAACTGGAGAGACGTACAGTAACAAGGTACATGTACCTTTTTAAATCATTTTCAGGCTCCATAATTTATGTTTTGCACAGGAAACCAGCGTGGTCCCTATTTTAATCCTTATGAGTCCTGTACAGCATCTAAAGGCCTTTGCAAAACCTGACTTCCACTGTATAATAATCTCTCTTTACTTCCAAAGCTTTTAAAGTTTCCATTCTTACAGTGCAGTTTAAGAAGTTTAAAATTTTGGCAGGCCCTGGATTATCCCACTAGAAGCCCAGTAAAAAAATGACCAATCATAGTCGAGTACGTAATGTTTCTGTAGTGCAGGAAAAAAGATCAGGATAAGAGATCTCAAAACAGAGGCATGCCCAATCAAGTCATTGTAGAAATGCACAATATGCGTAATAATGTAATAATTTGTATTTCCGAAACGTTGTGTTTTCTTTCTTCTCTCTTCAGCATGGAATAAACCTACAGTATTACTTTTTTCCTTTGCAGCCTACGCATGCTGACACAGCTACCCTCCTGAACTACATGTATAGCATACTGTATGTACAGTACCTTGCCTTCCACTTTTATCTAAACTCTTAACTCTGTGATAGATGGGCGATGCATTTTTGAAAGTGCCAACACAAGGTAACATTTGAGTCGAGTATGGTTATTCTGTGCTTTAAAAATATAAGCAGTCTATGTAATGTATAATTTAATATTGCAGTTTTTAAATTAACAGCTAAGCTTATTTCAGTCTTAATAGAGAGACCTGATCTCAACACCCTATATTGAACATGCATGTCAGAGACGTGTAATAAATCAAAACATAGCTTTTGAACACGCGTATGACTTTGTTCTGACTTTGGTGTTGCCTTTTCTGAATGATAGTGCTGATGTGTTTCTGTGCAAATTCAGAGGTTGACAGTTTTCTTAAGCATGATCAGGCTTCTGGCTAGGGGAGATATACTTGTGCATGCAAAAATAATCTAATTAGCACTATGGAGTTGTTACAGCTGGATCAGTGAGATACAAAGGCCCCTGATGTGTGATGATCAGATGGTTTTGTCCACTGGTTCAGTTTATTGAATTGACAGCTCAGTCACTCTTGTTCTATCTATCCGTATTCCACCATCTGGCTTTTGCAGATGTGAGTGACCTCAATTCGAAGATGCCTTCAAATCCATGTAAATGTGCTTTGTGCATGCGTGTGTTGTTGATTAGTGTTTATTTGCCCATTATACTGGGTGTGTAAAGGTGCCTAACATTGAATTAGACATTGCCAGTAAGAAAATGTTTATATTGCATAATTGACAAATATGTATAATACCGAACAGTGATGCTGATTTTAGGTCAAACATTATATTGTATGAAAAAAACAATTTACTTTATATAATCTTTGTTTAGACAAAATAAGACACTTGAAAGATTTTACATTCTTTATGAGCTGCAAATTACATTCAAAAAGGTATAAATAAAATTCATGCTGGGGAAACCACCTGGCTGGTGATGTTTAATGTTGACAAGTCAGGGGGTTGCATGCAGGTAGCAAAAACATAAACATGAATACAAGATGGGAAGTGCAGAGCTTGAAGGGGATACTTACTAAAAAAGATTTAGGTGTTTATGTTGACACATCATTTACATTTTTTAAACAATGTGGAGAAGCAATTAAAGAGGCAAACAAAATGTTACCTAAGGATATATCAAAAAGAAATATTATAAAAGTGTAGAATTTAAATAGGACAAGTCAGTGGGCCCAACTGCTACCTGTTAGCTATGCTTGAACGATTAAATTAATTGCTGATGTATGTTCACTGAATAATGAATTGTGTTTGCTTATTTATTATTAATAGTAAAAGCCATTTGAGTGGAATTAATCCTTGTCCTGGGATGAGTGTAAACTGTTTTGTCAGATGCTTGTTTTGCTCCCCAGTGAATGTCAGATGGAGACAGAATGTGAAGGTTCTGCTGAATATGCTGTAAACAGTGTGTCTTAAAAAACCACATGGGGTTCTGCCTTTGTGAGTGAAACCTGAAAAATCGACATTGAACATTGCCACGGTTTAGAACAGTGATCACTAACCATTCCTGTTTTTCAGAAGCAGAGGCCTATACAGGTTACACAGTTAACACAATAAGTCTTGTTCAGGAAGATTTCAAACTCTTTGCTCGCATCTTTTCTATCCCCCCTTCCTTCCTCCAGCTGCACCCTTGTAGCTGCCCCCCTGGCTCATTCCTTGTATTGTAGGAGCTGTGACAGTGCTGACATTTCCTTAGCCAGGCGAGTTAATGCAAAGTATGAAGTACTTTATCCCTTTATATTCATCAGCTTATTTCATTGTTATGAGAATTTAACTAAATTACTGAATACATGGGAGGGGGTATTCAAAATTATGCATCTCGTGGGAAAGAAAAGGGCATTTCTTATGGTAGGATTTGCAAGTATTGGCATGGTCTTGTAAGAAGAGAAGGTAGCTTCTCTGCTCTTTAAAGCAGTTAGCTCTCGTAGTAGGATGGCCAATGCCAATGGACAACGTACAGGAAGAAGGGATAATTAGATAAGAATGATGGAACAGCTCACTCACAGCTTTGGCTTACATCATGCCAAAACAGTAACCAAGTTGTACAGAATTTCAACTGATTGACCTAAGTGGAAAACATATCAAGAAAGTTGGCGGTAGGAAAGTGATGTGTGACTTTTTTGTGGTTGCTTGCCTGTTTTGGGGCTGATCTATCTGTAAGAAAACTTTTATAAGACAGAAACATTCGCTTTTATTCCATACAGTACGTGCTTGTACAGTATGAAAGTAATATCAAATATTTCTAACAACAGTATATAAAGTTCAGGGAATGTAAAACCTAATTGGGTTTAAATCACTTGTATAATTTCCTTTGGACAAGACAAAGGTCTGTGTCTTCATATGCAATTTTTTACTCCAATGTCTATATCATATTTGTGCTATATTTTTAGTTACTATGCAATAAATAATTTGGAAAATATTTGAAGATATTTGAAAAAAGTGAAACTTTTTTGCAGTGGGTAAGTGGACAGCAAAAAATACTGTAAAGTTTTTATTGTGTTTTTGTGAGGTCATGAAAGAAGCACTGCTAGAGGGAATACTCATGAATAGACAAACATCACATAAAGTATCAATTCCGAGTGAGTCACCTGGCTGTTACGGTCTAAGACATAAGAGTTTGCAGATTGCAGATAGCTGAATCAATTAATTAACACCAAGGGGCCTATAGACCCAGTCACATCAGGGCTGAATTGAAAAGATGTGAAGCAATTCATCTACAGATTGAAAGGCTAATGTGTAATCGAAGAGCAATCCGAAGCAGTCTATTGTTTGAAAAACAACTAGTCAATGAATTTCTAATTTACTGAGGGCTGTGTTTAATACACCATAAAGAAAGAAGATGGACTAACAATGATCGGGCGTAAGTAGACCAGAAGCAGTGTTGGTCCACACAACCAGAAAAACTTGTTTCATATAGGACTTCGTTTTTGTACCATTATGGGATAATTCTGAGTGTGTGTGTGTGTGTCTGTTTGTGTGCCCATGTGTGGCTATCAATGTGAAAATGGCTGTACAAAGACATCAAACGTCATCATCCCCTGACAAACGGATAATGTGGAGATGCATCCACAGTAGAAATTACTTTTATAATAAGAAACAAAGTGCATCATCTTTTTAAATCCACAAATCCCCAATAGATTTTGTTTGGGTTGTATTTTCTCCACATGTGGAGTCGCATTTGAGTAGAAACAACAGGTAGAATGAGAGATACAGTAACAGAAATTAATATTGGTACTAAATATTAATCTAATCCAAGATTACTTGGAAAAGTACTTTTCAGCTTCTCATACCAGACCTTTGAAAGCTAGAACAATAGAGAACAGACCATCCGATGAAGAAGTACTGTATTGATCAAGTGAGGACTGCAGACCATTAGGAATACTGACTCAAGGCAAAGTCGTTTTTATGTGCTACGTCTCTCGTCCAAATTTATGTTTTTTTGTGTCATAAATCCCTCATCTGAACATGACCTCTGCTTAATTCTATGATTCTGGACAGCACAAAATTGTATTGTTTTAGCAGAATTATTGTGTTGTTTAGCAGAATTATTGTGTTGTTTAGCAGAATTTCAAAACATCTTTCAGATTTCATGTGGCTACGCATGTGAGAATCTTAGCTGCTGTCTTATGTCTAACTAAAGTCCATTTGAAAGTTCCAAATTATGTTTCACTTGAGTTGTTTTTTTATGAGTAAACAAAACCAGTTTAGGTAAATATCATATCACACATTAAAAGTGCATTCCAGTTCAAATAGATATTTCTTATTTGCGTGTTTATAGCCCACTTTTGGAAATGAATCCTTTAAAAACTAGAAAAAGCAGCATTTTGGTCATTTGTCATATTTCCCCTAAGATTCCTTCCCACACACTATTCTTTGGTGTTTATTCGTGCTTTAACTGGGAGCTGTGTGTAGCACAGTGATTAGAGAAGAGAGGAGAGCTTGATAGCTTAGGCCTTTATGGTCGGGTGCCACTCTGAAGGGTCGAGGATACGATAAGATCACATAATTGAATCTTTAAACATTGAACAAAAACAACAGCTTCAGTTTTTCTTCATTGTGCCCCAGCATCCATACACATGACTGTGAGGACAGAGTGGAGAGAAGGGGGGGGGGGGGGGGTATAAATTGCTGTAACATCTGCTTCGTACTGGATGGCATAAAAACAGTGTTTCTTTCTTAGCCAGAAATTTCCTAATTTCAAAATCAGGTTGTACAGAACTGTTATGATTTGGATAGCGATCAGCTGGGTGCGCCTGTCCTGGTCTGCCCCCTGGGGAACGATGTACCCAGAGCTCCTCCTGCTGAGAAAAACCTGTATGGAAAAAAGCTTAGTTCCATTTCAGTGGGCTTTCCTTTCGAAGGAAACGTCTGCTTTCTTTCAGCCCCTCTTTTCTAGGACTCCTCCAGGATCTGGACTGCTGCTGTCATCACAGTTCTTTTCAAAGTGCGCATGCAGTCACGCTTTCACGCGGCTCCCAAACAATGCGGATGGCCTACAGTCCGTGCATCTGATCTGGCGATTCCGGGGGCAGCCTGTCTGAGCTAGAACTGCAAACGCTCCCCCATGCCTGCGAGACGATCCCCAGAAAGTCTGGACACTGGCAGCGCAGTCAAATAAATAACCGTGTGGTGACCAAGCAGCACCAGTCACACTGCCAAGGAACACAGGACATTCTCCCTGAATCTCTGTCAGTTTATGCCTGTGGCATTTAAATGACTGCCCTGGTACCTTTTTTTACTGGCTTGCTGGCATGTTGCTTTTTAATTTGCATCATTTACTTTGATGCTGAAACACCTACTCAAGTGAAGCCTGGATTCGACTTTCTGGATGAACGGATCAATTGGCCAGTGTTGAGTCTTAAGTGGTGGAGACCGAAGTAATCATTAACCAAGCTTCAGAGAGCTATAGCAGGTAATCAGCTGCTAATAGTGTTAGATTCTTTGGGGGGGAAAGGTGGGTTGGAGGTGGGTGTGAGGCAGATGCCTGAGGAATTTAAGCATCTTTTCAGACATCCAGAGATAGTAAAATATGAAAAAACAACTGCGCTTCATCACTTCCTTCTTTGGAAATTCTAAGCTGCACGTTTTACAGACAGAAACCCTTCCAATCCAGCTGAAGTGAGTGAGTGTCCGGTGGCAGGGCCAGCGGCACATTGCTTGCTGTTCCCGGTGTTGTAAATGCCCTGTATGAGTTGTAATGTAAAGAAAATACATTTATTATGCCCGAACAAATGCCTTCTGATTATGAGAGCCTGTTTTCACAGTGTGAAATATTGAAATTAGTTTTTAAGGTTGTTGTCATTGTGGAACGGGGTATGGAGATGACTGAATACTCAGATAAACATACCCCAATACCCTAATCCTAAAATTAATTCATACACAAATGCAGCTCTGATACAGTACCTAATATTAATGCCAGTAACTCATTAACTACTCACTTTTGATGATATGTAGAATAATTAATGCTATTCAAACTTTCAGACATTTATTTCCAGTTTAATGTTCAAATCACGTACTTCACGTATCACGTGTTTCAGGTACTTGGAAGAACTGAGTTTTTGACCTCAAGAATTATGAAAACAAGATAATATATGGGGCCTAAACAAATTACAAGTGCTTGTTTTGAATATCCTTATTATACTGATGTGGGACAACCATCACTCTTGATTTCCATAGACAAAATAATGTATTCCACTTCTGAAGTGAATGCAGATTGATTTAAGCCTAAGAAAGAGTAAATGATTGCAAGCAAGTTTCAGAGTCTCCCCAGATGGGAAAAGCAGCCTTTGATGAAACAAGCTTATCTTGTACTTGCTTATTCAGCGCAGCATTATAATTAATGTAGCAAATTCACAGCTTTCCTCTTTTGAATATCAAAAATGACTAAGGTATCCACTTACCTTCTGTACTAACTCTGCTGTTTAAGTAATCCAATGGAATTTAATCTATTTGCCGTAGAAATGAAATTGGTCTTGAGTTCTTTTCAATCATAAATTCTGTTTATGTATGTAAATATGTTTTTCAGATTTATTTATATTAAATATCTCTGCATTGGTTATGATTTTATAGCAGTCTGGACTATAGACTGCTATCAAGTCTCTTTTGTTTTTTCATGCTTGAAATACTGTTCTTGTTTAGTTTTATTGGACTCCACATTACTTGCTTCATTGATCAATGGCTTCAACAAATGTTTCTGAGCTTTAAATAACAGGTAATTTAGGGCGACCTGCAGTATAAGGACTGTATAAACGGATTGGGGTTCTCCTGGACCAACGATACAGCAGGAGCTTTTGTTCAACAACTGCTACTGTACATCTCCCTTGGTGATCAAGAATATTCATCTTCCTTGCCAACCTTACTTTTTGTGAATTAAAAACATAAATGAATAGACAAATAAATCATCATCTTTGGTTTAAATGCAATTATTCTGGGTAAATAAAATGCAATGCAATTATTTATTGTGGGTAAATAAAACCATGGCATGGCTGTTTAAAGCAGTAAGGTAGAACAGAATAAGCTTTCTATCACAACAATTCTTCTAATTCATCGCAAAGGTTAGAGGCACATTTCTGTCTCTCCTTGTGCTGAGTAGGCCAGATTTATCAGGAAAGACGGGTGACTCAGGAATGAGTAGTATCCCTTCAAGACAGCTGTGTGTCAATCCAATGGCATTTAAGTTACATTTATGGGAATAGCTTAATTGACATTCTACTATCATCTGTGGCTCCGCTGTTTGCACACACTTAGCTACCGTCAGCAAAAAAAAAGTAATCTAAAGACAATCAGCAGACACCTTTGAGCAGTCTGAAGCTCTGTGAATCTTTAAACCCTATTCAATAATTCTTTAAGGAAGGAATTCAATTGCAGGTGTAATTTTTTTCTTTTCTTTTTGTTCCATCACAGAAGCCAAGCTTTCTCTCTGAAGCCCTTTTCCCTGCCAGTTCCTCAGTAACAGAGACCTTGGATCCTTCCTTCTCCTTCCATGCAATGGTTGCAAAGGTGAGGCAAAATTAATCATTCTGACTTGCACCTTGTGCTGCATCTGCCCCTAGCCAGTTTATCCTGTGCTTCACTGGTACTGCTTAATTGGTACTAAGAGTGTGACTGATGACTGCTGGTTGACAGATTGTATTTTAAAGCAGCTTAAGTTGTGGCCTGTGTGACTGCTCTGAAAAACTGATCTGCTGGGAATGTTTTTCAAGCAACACAGTTAACTGCACTGCTGGGATGCTAATATCATCCAGCGGCCCAAAAGAGGGTCCCAACTGGAAATTAACAGGGAATTCATTCAGGATGGAATAGAAGAAGCACTTCTTTACATGAAGAGTCATGGGTGCCATGAGGCCTCGAGGTCACAGAGATAGCTGGATGGCATTTTAGATTCACTGAGCTAATAAACCACCTAAGAGCAAGAGGGGTGGATTGACTGCCTTTGCCTGCAGCCCCTCTTATGTTCTCATGCCACCGCTGTTGAGCTTCACTGCACACAAACATGGTGTCCGTACCTGAGGCCTTGTCATAGACCCATCGGTAGGGTCTTTCAATCATATGATCGCAGGTGCTACAAATACGGACACGTCGCTTTCGGATCAGAATTGCCTGAGGTACTTGGTACTTGTTGGAAGGATCAGTAATATAGCAATTGATTTGAAATGCTGTTCTCCTTTCCCCCTGGCTTTCGTGCTTGGTGTCACACTCACAGGAGTAAGGTGCTTGCATTCAGTAACACCCGTCGGGAATATGAAGAATTTGAATTGCTTAAAGCGCTGTAGGTCCGGTGTGAATGGAATGTGGGAACTGGACTGTAGCAGTGAGGTTCGGGGACGGGCGCTCAGAGCTCTTCGTGGCCGTTCATGTGACCCAAGAGAGGCAGCAGGCTCTCAGACGGCTTCTTTTAGTCGGCTCTCCTCTGCAAAGCAAAGCCTTTCCCTCCCCCCTCCCTGTGGCTCAGGAGAAACTGGCAGACGTCTCCGGTGTATTCTCACTCCCTGAATGTTAATTTGCTGGCTGCTGGCTGCGTGCTGGTGCCGGCGGTCCTGGGCCCAGTTCTGTCCCATCCTGCCCTTGAGCCTGGTGGCCGTGCGTCTGTGCGTCGGGCTGCAGGAGGTGGAGGCCGGGGCCTGACATGTCACTTCATTAAAAGCTAACAGTCAGTCCACCCATCTCCACCTGACACTGATTGCTTAGCTAAAGGCTTGGGACTGACAGCTCGTTTTTCACACAACCTGCTCTTTGTTTGTAAAAAGGACAGGTTACATTTCAGGAAAAAAAAATCTTTCATAAACATTGTTTTTTCACTAAGAAAGGCTTAACAAAGAAAATAAATAGAGAGGAAGAAAAATATATCCTACCCCACCCCCCAAAAAGACTGCTGTGTAGTCCATGGCTTTAACTTGTTAATACAAAAAGCTGGCAATTGATTTACAGCTGCAAGCCAACAACAGGAGCTTTGTTAAAAATATTTGGTGACTGAAGGTCTTAGCTGGCACGTTGGATGACAACGTTGCATGTCATCAGTAAGATCTTTGTCCCTCTCATAATACACCCACATAAGCAAGATCACAATATACAGTATATGTTTATTTTGTTGGGAGACAAGTATAATCATAGGTATTCAAAACTGAAGTACCCTGCTGACACCACTGTTCATCACTAAAAGATGATGGATATTGTTAAGAGTGTCATTGACAGAATAAGACAGTTTTAATGAAAAGCATTTTCAATTCATCTGAAGTTAACAAAAAATGCAGTTTATTATATCGAAATTCAAAGAGCACAACCTTAAAGTGTCAAAATATGAGATCCTTCAGAGCTCTGGGTAGGTCAAACTTAGAGAAACTTCACTGCATAGCAATATATATTTTTCAAAAACTTCAAATGATTTTTTTTTATTCTGAGCTACATAAAGAAGTCTTGCTTCTATTGGAAGGTGTGTTTCCTTTTTCAAAGGTACTATATATATATACAGAATATTTCACAACAGTGTAGGAAATTCGAGATTTGCTTTCAAGTGGCATGATTGTCTTATCAAGGGACACCTCCCAAGCCTTCTGGGATTAGAAACTGTAGCATCAACAGCTGCAGCTAGAAACTGCAAAGCAGCAGTGAGACCTGAAAAAATGGAAAAAAACACTTTGTCCTTTTTACAAAAAGAAGCCAAAAGTTTTTTAAAAAGTTAGTTTTCTTGCCTCCTTGCACCTGAATCTCAAGTGTCCCTGCGGAAGGCCTCCTTCCACAGGGCTGCCATACATCCGTATGTCTTCCTTTGCCCTGCTAAGTGTCGTTTAGCTGTGAAGAGACAGGACTCAGAAAGAAAACCTGTCTTGGTTCTTTGTGCCGTCAGCCCAGGAAATGCTTGCTGGATCTTTGACCCACCTTCTACAGATTCTGCATGAGCAACCCCTGTTACAGCCACTCGCACACAGGGTCCTGTTTATTAACAAGTTCAGTAACATGTTTTGGGACATTAGTGCTCAGTTTAGTCCTTTATCACAGTGACTCCAGTGGGGCGACTCCTGCTCTCAGGGGCTGGGTCCCAGAAGGCTTTACAGATACTAATCAATTAGGAGCTGATGAGCAGGTGCTTTCACCCTTCCCTCTCCAAACGGAGAGCCCATGGTTCAGAATGACTCTGATTTTTTAATGCACCAATTCCGGTGTTTCTCTTCAAAGCCCTGCTGGCTGTAGTCAAGATCAAAGTTGTTATTAATGTATTATTTTCAAAAATAAATAATTAAACTTTCAATGCAGTTAAAATAAGACCATTATTTTTATTTTCCGAACAACGACAGTAAATGTTGGAACTGACCACATTATTAAGCCTTGATCACTTTAAAGGGAGTATACTGTTTAATACTGTTTTTAGTATCCCCACCTTAGAACAAAATAGATCTTGTTGGCTGCAGATGGGTTTAAATAGTAAAACAAAAACTGACAATTGCTGTTTTTCAGAAGCCAGTTTTAAGACCGAATATTTCCTTATCTGTTTCTGACATGTTACTGCTGGTTTGTGGATCAATGTCCGCAGTGCCTGTGTAATAAAGTAACTCCAGATATATTGTACAAACTGGAAGGGTTGCATACTGTAAATGTGTCCTTCACAAATATAAGGCCTATTCTAGTCTTCTTGAAGTCACCTGCTAATATCTCAAGTTTAAGATCAATCACATGTTTTTAACATTCTGCTCCACACTGGACATGTTCTCCGGAGGAATTCAAGGTGTCTCAGCTTGTTTTCCTTGCAGATGCATCACTGTTGCCCTGATAGTCAGTTAGCACAAAAACCCTACAAAACCATACAGTAGCTGGAATTCTCCCATTCAGACAAAAGAATTGTTTCTAAAACTGTTTGTACTGTTACAAGATACAGGTAAAAGGTTGGGGACTGAAGCACCTGTGTTTTGCTCTAAAATATTTTTTGTGTGTAAAGCGTACAGTATTTAATGTGTGAAGCAATGCCTCAAAATCAGGACTGATTATATTCAAATATATTTAAAAGAAACTGATGTTTTCACATATACTGTAGTGAATTTATGAGATTGCTCCGTTTCTCTTGTTTATCAGAAAGCCTCATTTCCTTTGTAATGAAAATGTGTTTGTTCTGAGTTAATTTAATTAGAATTAGTGTCATGCTTGTTTTTCATAGGTGACATGAATAGTGCTGTCTTACCACTGTTTCCAATAAACCCTGAACAGCGGTCTTTATATTTGCTATATGTAATGCTTGTTTTTATTGTGTGTTTTCCGGATAAAATGGGAATGTGTTAGACATTTATTTTAATTTTGCATAACTCTGCAATGGTTTTGCATTTGAGTTTTTTCGAGTGGCTTTTGAGAGGCCCATTCACATTTATTTAGGAACTGTCTCCACACTCACTCATGATCCTGAAATAAGAGAATCCCCAGTGATGGTTACAGGCCACTGCTGTGGTGCTGGAGGAAGGTTTAACCGATTGCTGCGTCTCTGTGGAGCTGAAGTGATGTCTGCTTTCTTTCTATTGTTGGTTGGGAGCCTTGGGATTATATACTGGACTCAAGCCCCCACAGCAATTTTTCAAGCACAATTTTGGCTGCATTTGAGACAAGAAACACAGTCAGTTTTGTTGTGCTAATTATGTAAATAAGTGCTATATCTGAGCTAGATTCACATGTCCTTGAATTGTAAGTGCTCATCAATCATAGAGGTTCCAAAAAAAGCTGTTTAAAGTCCTGTATTGTTTCTTTTCTGCGATTTGTTCCTGTGTAATATATACCTTTAATTCTACTAACAGCTGTGGTATACAGAATTGCAGTAATCAGTTGGTAAATTGAAAATAATAGGAATACTAAGGTGGAATATCTTGTCAGAATTTTGCAAGGCCTTTTAGTAGTTTAAATGCATTCAGCTTTCCTGATGCATTTGTGTTGAACGTTGTATTTATTTATGTATTGATTGATTTAGTCCATGTGTGTTGCTAAAAAGGGGACCTCCATTTGTCAGTCAGCTTCAAGGCAAGGATTATTATACGAACACTCAGGAGTGGTAGTCACTGCTGGCCGCAATAAAAGCTTCACTAACCCAACCTCTTCCATTGTGAAATAATGGACATTTTCTGTAAGACAGTGTCACAAATTTAAAATTTCATGGTCTTTTTATATTCTTTATTAATTAGCTTGGCCTACTCTTGTAAAGTGTGCAAAGTCAGTAACTGCTAATATGAAATGCCAATAGATTTAGCAGCTACCGTTATGTTCTGTGTGAAAAATTAAAGCTTTCTCAAAACCTCCACTTTGGAGTAAGACAGCCTACCTTACAAAGGGGTTATCCAGCTAAAATAATGCCTGATAGAAGAAGCAGAGAAAATACACAGTATGATAACGTCAGTAAATAAACATTGATGTTGAGCAGAACGCAGAACAAAGCTCACAGCATCACCTAAAGCAGAGGTGAGTATCGAGAGACTGTCAATGGTGCTCGCTGCTTTTCTCATCTGAGACTTTCTATGGCCCTTATGGACCCTCATGGGCCCTTATGGGCCCTCTTTGAGGACCCCAAGGGAATTACCACTTTCTTGGGTACCTCCCAGTGACCTGTAAGACCCAGCCTGCATGATACGGTCAGCCGCCATGGATGTGCACGGCTCCCTGCTGAGCTCTGAAACGCTATTGTGAAAGTCACTTGTCCAGTCCAATGACTTGGACTGTGTTCTTTTCAATCAACTGGATGTTATGGATTTCAAAACTCCTGACCCTGCCATGTTATGTGAGATTGGATCTAGTCTGATTTAAAAAAAAACATTTAGGACATGCTAGTGAAAATGTAACGTTTTTAGTATTTGGAGTCTCCTAAATAACCTGCAAATCCTTCAAGTAGGACATGACATATACGCTGATTGAGTAAGTCACTGAGTGTTAAGAGCCCATTAACCTCAAACTGTACAGTGAGGAGGCAAGAGGAAGCAGAGGCCCAGTCAGACCAGAGATCAAGGCAGAGCTGTCAGGAAATTAGATGTTTTTAAATGAAGCTGCCACAGATGAAGAACTAGTGTAAAGACCCTTACTGAGGTAAACTGTGTGGAAGAAAGCTGTCAGGGAGGCTAAAAGCAAACCTGTAGGATGGATAAAGGAAATGAGAGCAGCTGCTGTGCTGTATTTGGCCTGGCACACAGACGGTAGAAGGGATTGAAGGGTTGCAGAGCCCTGAGGAGAAGGAGAAAGAGAGGAGGCAATTTTCTGGTACTGGGAAGAGCTGCCCACAGAAATATCTACTCTACTTCTTCACTCTCCTGGACACTGACAGCCACAGCCTCATGGGTAACCCCTCCCTCCTGGACACTGACAGCCACAGCCTCAGGGGTAACCCCTCCCTCCTGGACACTGATGGCCACAGCCTCACGGGTAACCCCTCCCTCCTGGACACTGACGGCCACAGCCTCAGGGGTAACCCCTCCCTCCTGGACACTGACAGCCACAGCCTCAGGGGTAACCCCTCCCTCCTGGACACTGACGGCCACAGCCTCAGGGGTAACCCCTCCCTCCAGGACACTGACAGCCACAGCCTCAGGGGTAACCCCTCCCTCCTGGACACTGACGGCCACAGCCTCAGGGGTAACCCCTCCCTCCAGGACACTGACGGCCAGAGCCTCAGGGGTAACCCCTCCCTCCTGGACACTGACAGCCACAGCCTCAGGGGTAACCCCTCCCTCCTAGACACTGACAGCCACAGCCTCAGGGGTAACCCCTCCCTCCTGGACACTGACGGCCACAGCCTCACGGGTAACCCCTCCCTCCTGGACACTGACGGCCACAGCCTCAGGGGTAACCCCTCCCTCCTGGACACTGACAGCCACAGCCTCAGGGGTAACCCCTCCCTCCTGGACACTGACGGCCACAGCCTCAGGGGTAACCCCTCCCTCCAGGACACTGACAGCCACAGCCTCAGGGGTAACCCCTCCCTCCTGGACACTGACGGCCACAGCCTCAGGGGTAACTCCTCCCTCCAGGACACTGACGGCCAGAGCCTCAGGGGTAACCCCTCCCTCCTGGACACTGACAGCCACAGCCTCAGGGGTAACCCCTCCCTCCTAGACACTGACAGCCACAGCCTCAGGGGTAACCCCTCCCTCCTGGACACTGACGGCCACAGCCTCAGGGGTAACCCCTCCCTCCAGGACACTGACGGCCAGAGCCTCAGGGGTAACCCCTCCCTCCAGGACACTGACGGCCACAGCCTCACGGGTAACCCCTCCCTCCTGGACACTGACAGCCACAGCCTCAGGGGTAACCCCTCCCTCCTGGACACTGACGGCCACAGCCTCAGGGGTAACCGCTCCCTCCAGGACACTGATGGCCACAGCCTCACGGGTAACCCCTCCCTCCAGGACACTGACGGCCACAGCCTCACGGGTAACCCCTCCCTCCTGGACACTGATGGCCACAGCCTCACGGGTATAACCTAACTATAGAACTTAAAATAATTTATAGTTGAGGACAATGATAGAGCTATGTGGAGCCAGTGAAGTCTGTAATCGATTCAGTTAAGTCATGAATTGTGCAGGTGGGATGAAACCCTGTAATCCTGTGGCTCTGAAGAAAGGTTACTGACAAGAGGAGGATTCAGCCCATCTACTGTAGCTCTTGGGTGTTAGTAGCTAGCTGATCTGTGGATCTCATCCAGTCATTTCTTGAAAGAAGCCTGGGTATCGGCTTCAGCAGTATGGCCGGGTAGCTTGTACCAGACTTTCCCATCCCATCTACCGTATCTTTTAACTTCTTTATCTCTCCGTACACAGGGAAGGATCAACTGTTCGACTAGTAAGAGCAGTAAAGTTTGAAATAAAAGCAAACAAGTTGAGGAGAAGCCGCATAAAGATTTGTGTGCCGAGGCTGTGGGAAATAGTGTCCTTGAAGTCGGGTACGTCTGACACTCAAGTGTCATTAATTAGCACTGGAGAGGCAGAGCTCAGCTGGAGTCCGTGCTCCTCCAGGACCAGGGCTGGGAACCACTGCTCTAGCTAACAGTCTCCTTGAGGCTGAAATACCAAGCAGTGCCAAGGGAAACACAATCTTATCAACTTCTTTTTAAGAAGCTTGGAATGGATAACCAGAGGTACAGCATTTTCCGGCCCAAAACAAAGTGGAATTTTGAGATAAAAATGAAGACTTTGACCTGATCTCTAACTGACTGGAACTTGACTTCTTTATCACTTCTACATGCTAGTTTTGTGTAAGTCTAGGCTTGACATAAATCAGCATAAAGCACAAAAGAGGAACTGTCAGAAACTAAGCAGAACTGTTGGGGTGGTTTGAAATGCTGTTTGTTTTCTGTGCCCTGACTACAGTAAAAGCCCATTATAAGTGAGGTGTATTGCTGGTGCATTGAAAGCCTGGTTTTAAATAGCGCAGCAAGATGTGAGTGGCAGAGGATCATGACGTACAGTGGCAGGGTGCTGACATTGGTCTTTATAAGACACAAGCCCATTGAGTTAACAAAGGTTCCTGTCACCCTGGATCGCGTGGCTTCCGTTGCAGATGAAGAAAACCCACACACAAAGCCCTTTCATTTGATTGTTTCTTGCAAGACAGCTTGTGCAATCAGGGGTGAAACCAGCCCTCCTTTCTGGTTTGAAATGACTATAAGTGAACACTGGAGCTCCTCTGTCAGACTGTTCTCTTAATTGCCATTGATGGGTTTCTCTGTCAGGCCTGCCATGGGTGAACGCAGAAGATGTTTATCTGACTAGTAGAAACACTCACAAAGATAGTGTCGCCTATTGTTTTGCACACTTTTTGTGATTTTTTTCTATATTTGTTTTTGCGTCAACAAAGCACAGCACCTGCCAGTACCCAGGTTATACAGGTAGAATAGCCAGGTATTTGTTTTTTTTCCAAAGTCTGATAATGTGATGGTCATAAATGGAATGTACAGTATGTGCCGTATGTGTTCTTGTGCTTACATGCATGTGTCTGTGTGACCAGACAAACCCATGACAATGTTTAGGATCTTTTCGTTTAGAGTAGCGGTAGCACTTGTAGAGCATTATGCTGAGACCAGTACAGTGCTTTGGGCTGCCTGAGACCCAGGTTCAATTCTGACCTTAAGCATTTCTCTATGGAGCTTGTACCCGCTTTGTATGGATTTCCTACGGGTGATCCGGTATATTCCCAAATCCCAAAAACCCTCAATGATGCAGCACATTTTAGTATTCATGTATCCTGCCAGCTTTCCAAACAAAGGTGACATTTGGAATTTTGTGCCAGACCGCAGTCACATAAATCACACTGAAATCAGAACCTGTGAATAATGGTGCATTCCATTTCACAAGTTCTGAAATTTGTTTGCAGAACATTGACAGTGAATCAACGTTAAAGAAACAAATTAGACTTCAGTGAAATCTGATGACTGGCTGCTGTACAGCAGGTCCTCCTTAATTGTCGAGCTACTGCTTTATATTGAGGTGAATTTTAAAAAACCTCCGGGCTTATTGTGTAATTCTGCTCCTGAAGCTTTCGTTTGTGCTGTCTCCGAAATGAGCTCATTTCCCTGGAGCAGCTCAATGTGCGTGTTGCAGTAAGGGCCTGCAAGAGGCATCCTGTCTTGTATGTGTATAAGAAGAGTCCATAGTCCAGAGGGACGCACAGAGTGCTAAATCTGGGTTTGCATGAAATGTGAGGCCTTTCTTTTAAATTGGTGAAAAATAGAGAAAAAAGGTCAGCACGCCATTTCTGCTGCCATTTCTCTTAAGGAGGTCCTACTGTCAACAAGTAAGTGACCTGTTGCTGGTGCACATGAAGAAATGACTTTCACAAATTCACACCTTTTTTGTTTGGTTTGGTTTGAATCCTTCACAAGGGAAACCGGAAACCCTTTCTGTGCTGCCAATGGCTGACACAGAGTGAGAGAACGAGGGCATGACCCAGGGATGTCTCTCTCTCTCTTTTGTTTGAGATGCAATTATGTAGCAGGTTATTGCTTCTGATCTCTGACATGACGATCTGTCGGGGGGGATTTCTCCTGACACCCCAGGGTCAATTCTCCCTCTTCATGACAGCAGCCAAGCTGGGGCTGATGTCACTGGACTTGCGCGACTGGCATCTCGGTACACGAATGCCGACACTGTCTGTGGCAATGGAGGAGCGTATTTTGTCCAGAGATCGCAGCCTGTACACTATCCATCTCACACCTTCCTGGAGACCCGCCGTCACACTGCTCATCCGTCACAGCTCCAGGTTAAGCCACTGCTGGGTTTCTGGATCCTTTGGACAATGAGGAATTGAAAAGCGTAACTTGGAGACAGGATGACACATGGAATGACACTGGGATTTTTTTTTATTAGTGTTTTTAAAGAACCATTTCTCATTGTGGTGTATACCATGTTATTCACAACGTTTCGACTAAGGTGCGCTCACACCTGAAGAAGGCTCCACGGCCGAAACATTGTGTTTTCTTTCTTCTTTTTTTCAGCATGGAATAAACCAATTACTTGTTCCTTTGCAGCCTACGCATGCTGACACAGCTGCCCACCTGAACTACCATGTAATTCTACAGTTGATTTTAATTTAATAACACTTCTCAAAGAACAGCACCTAAAGAGCCAGGAATAGCATGGTGTACAAGCAAAGCTGGTGCCGGGTGATGTACATTAGGGCACTGTACTCTGAATATCTACAGTAAGTCCCCATTTGCAATGTTAACCCCTAGGAAGGTAAGAAAAAGATACACTGAAAACAAATAATGCTACATGGTTTTAAAATCATATATTTTGTTAGGAATTTTTAACTTTATTAAAAATCATTACATCTAAAACTTCATAATAAGGTTTATGATTAAATCTAAAGATTTAATAGACCGTGGTCATTTTAAAGCACTTTAAAAAAGATTCAGTCTGTACATCCTGATCCGATAACATGTGCTCTAAAGCAGAGCCAGGGTGCGATTGTGTATTTATTGGGAACAGCTATTTCTTTACTTTTTACCACCTGTTCCGAAATTGCTCAGTAACAGTTCAGAAGTTTATTGTAATTTATTGAATCCTAATTTATTGCACAAGCACCTGATTCCCACCGCAGCAATGGCAGAATTTTTTAAATATGAGAGTAATAACTTAATTAATAAATCATTTAATATACAGTAGACTTGAGAGGAACCTGAAGCCATTTTGCTATTATGGTACTATCCAAGCATATAATTTCAGTTCTAACCTTCCTGTGCAAAGTGTTAACAGTCTTTATTATTATTTTCCCATTATAATAGATCGTATTAGTCGCTTCCATAGTTAATTAGTTGACTAGCCAGGGGTAGTGTTGAAAATTTGAATAAAACAAGGCAAATTAGAAGTGAAGCCTGCAGCCTTTAAGGAAGCAAAAGTCAGAGATTAATCTGAAATGTTAAAAGGAACATTCTCACATAAATATTACAAAAGCATTAACCCTCAACCTTAAATCTTAATCTGTCTCTCTCTGAAATCTAAGAAAATATAATTTGTTTAAAGCAGGGCAAGACTTCTTATAATATTCTTATTTTTCATTTGAAACTGCTAAAAGTAGTCTCCAACTCCTATGAATAATAATAATAATAATAATAATAATAATAATAATAATAATAATATCATACCTCTAACACTATTAATCCCATCTTGAGGATTCATGTAATACCATTTTTTTTACAAATTACAGATTGTCTTTAGAATGTACAGGATGGGCAGACATGGAAACCATCCCTGGGACCATTCTGCGAGGGCTGTGCAGGGAGAACTAATCTGTTCAAACTTGTTTGTATTTCCCTCAACTGTCTGTCACTGTCCTGGCCTCCACCATTCTTAGCTCCTTGCTGTAACTCGTACAGTATGCCCTCTTGTATTTGGAAATGAAATAAATCAAGGGTAGATTTCCTCATTAAATAACATTTGATTAAATTAAAGAATCACCGAAAAGAGAAGAAAATACTGAAAGAGGTACTGTTTTCTATTAATACTTTCTCATCCTACAGTTTAACAAAAGATAAACTCAGGTGGAAAAAGATTTTAGCCTAATTGCTATTACAGTATCTGCAGACGAGGCATAATGACTTATTAATGTGATAAATCATGTGAAAGGTCTTAATGATGTGCATTTGAAAATGCTTCATGAAACAATTTATGAAGGATCTTTTGAACATATTATTCAGCACTATTTCTGTTCCATTCCTAGCCCGTCAGAGGCTGTTGCTGTATCGATAACTTCTATCTAGGTAGTTTTCACTCAAAACCATGAACTCCTTGTAATTATTTTCAACACAGTGTTTAGTAAAATTGATGTATTGCTGGAATTCAGCTTGATAAATGGGTCTGGAAGGACAGCTCTGATGCCGGGAGAGGGATGTCTTCTTTAATCACAGCGGAGGTGACTGTCACACTGTGACAGAGCGTTGCCACGGCTGCCCTCTTACCTGTCTCCATCAGACGGAACGAGAGCCTGTTTGTGTAAAAAGATGGCATTTCTGCAGTCAGCTGGCAGCGCAGTTACTCAGAAGGAACCGAGGCAAAAACTTGATTGGCTCATCCATCACAATTCCAGGAGAAACCTCTGTGGAGTCCTGGGACGCTCCCTGAATCCCAAAAATTAAAGATGAAGCAATCAGGCAGAGATGAAAGACAACAGCCAAAGAAGTGTCATTGTTTGTGTTTTTAGGAAATTATGTGTGAAGCAAAGGATTCTGACTCCTGAAGGACCTGCCAGTGATGTTTGTTGAATTGTTCCATCATGCTGCTCCAGCCCTTTTACAGCCCCTCCTGCAGCCCCCTCGTACCCCTGCAGGACCAGGCGGCTAGGAGAGGAGCAGGCTCAGACTAGAGCACACTGGGCACCTCTTGGAAACTTATTGAATTAACTATTTCCACCAAGAGCGGGTGAAGCTCAAATCTGTCTTTTTTCGGTCTTCAGATGAAAGTTTCAAGAGAAAATTTGAAGAAAACGGTTCGGCAAAATGCTGCATGCTCACACAGTGTTTTTTTACAGTATGCTGCCTTCGCGCATTTAAAACTTTTAAACTATCATAACAAGAAACGTGAATTTCCAAATGGGTTAAATCAATAATACAATTATTGATTGTATTGCTAACATTTTTCAAATCCTGCGTTGCTAAATTCCAAGCTAAAGTCCCAGTCTAGTCCTGGTTCCCTTTATGCAAACGTCTTGCTTTGCTCGCTGCATTCGGTCTGTATAGCTCGCGTGCCTGTCCTCTCCGTCTCGGCCCATGGCTGTCTTGTTTACAGTATGGCCTCTGAGACTGTCCTTGGGATCCTTGATGTCTTGTACTGTTCAGACATAAGATTTATCTCTGATGCCCCCTACCGCACTTCATCATTGTGACCTTTATTCTTTGATGGATTGGCCCTCTCCTCACACGAGATGAATGTTTCTCTGGTTTAAATTAAGTTCCAGATCTTTAATTGGGAAAACACCCGTCTTAACAAATTATGCAGCTCTTCTGTACCATACTGCACTTTGAGATGTAGTACTTTTATCGACCCATTGGACATCGGTCGCAAGTCTCTTCAATTTGCTGCTGCTTGTGACTGGAACAAGCAGCAGGGTGATCTGAAACTGTCCACTTCTGTACCTGAGGGTGTTTTCAGTTCTGTGATTAAATCCTTCCTTTAACTATTGATCGTCCCTTTCTGTCTCTCGCTGCCTTGTCGTCTGTGCCACACCGGTGTGTGAGCCTCTTTGTGAAGGTTGTCATTGTGCTGTAAATGTGAATTTATTCTCAACTGATGTACAGTATCTGAATAAATAAAGGGTCATTGCAATTAACTCCAGAACACTGCCTCTTGGAAGAGCAGACTGCTATGTGGAGAAACCCTGTTTTTTAAAGTTGGTTCTCATGGCATCCAACCACTTAATTTGCAGGTCTTACGATATTTATCGCAGAACACATGTGAGGGTGTTTCAGTAGTTGACACTAAAGCTGTATTTATAGTGTAATGTTTTGACAGGCATTTATAATAATCTTGCTTATATGCATGACACATTGTCAGTCGGTTGGTGAACCATATGGTTTCTGAGAACCGCAAAGTATGTTTGATCATTTGAATCCAACCTCCCTCATTAGCAAAAAAGGACTATAATGCTGGCACGGGCCCATATCTGGTTTACACTGCAGTAATCTTCTAAAGACTGGCCTCTGTGGTTATTACAGAATATTCCAGCTCTCAATCACCTTATTAATTAAAAAAAACTGTAATTATGAAATGTATTATCAATGCAAACTCTTAATTTCTCATATTACTCCTTGTGTTCATCTGCTTATAAAGATCTTATACTATTCAAATACTGTATGTTACTGGGTACAGAGAAATACTGTACATGCAGTCACATCCCCATCCAGCCCACAGAAAATAAAAAAATGCCCACTTGTTTTAATTTTAAAGTGAAAATGTGCAGCATGCCTGAAGAATATATCTACTGTAGATATCTCAAAAGTATGAAACTACAGAGTGATAGAAACTACAAAGTTATATGTACAGTATATGCAAATACAAAAACACTAGCCACACGGGTCCATTACAGAGAAACCACCATTTTATGTGTGCTACACTTTCAAAATGTGTTTCTATTATTGAATCTTCTGAATTGAAGTTTATTGAAGTATTGTGTTGGCTGAAGAAAATTCTCAGGATGTACAGTAGCATTTTTCAGCAGTTGAAGTGCTAGCTGCTGATATTATATTTGCAAGGTTATATTTGTTTCTAATTGTGTGCATTACGATCTGTGTACAAGTAGTTGCTTGTTTGTGGATTTGAGTGAAATGGAGATAGGAGCTCATAGCTTGGTGTTTAATTTATCCCAGCCTCTTACCTGACACCTATCGTTAAATTCAGATTCTTGTGCTACTTTTAAAGGACTTTCATGGTTCAAAACAACTTTTCATTCAGTTGAGTTTGTTTCTGGTAAAAGCAGGTAAAACCTAGCGTAATGTTAAAAAATGGGGTTTCGAAAATGGAGTATAAGCAGGCATTGACCGAGTGGCTTAGTAAAAAACTAAAATAAATGATCATAACCCCTAACTTACACCAGAGCAGCTGGTACTGTTAGAGGCATGTGAATTCTTTGTTCTCTGGCTTTGCTTTGATGAAAAGAGTAAGAACTCAATCACACTTGGTTAAATAAATATTTGTTACCAATTACAATACACATGCTACACTACACACCACATAAATATACAACAGACAATTTTTTGTATGTATACAATATGTACAAACAAGATGTTTCTGAGGCCTATGTCTAAACCACCAAGTACTTGACTCTTAAATGATGCCTACAGAGGCCAAAGATGAGATAAGCTTCCTTCTAGACTAAATAGAATGCAACCTATGATTAGATCTCTCTCTAACCCGGATGCCACAAAATAAATGGGAGCCTATCTTCTTATTCTAAAATGTATCCATAAGCAGGAGAGGCGGTATTAAACTGAGGGAAAGACGTTTCTCAGCACGTTCCCTAAAGGCTACCGAATAGCAAGATGCCCTTAGTAAGATTCAAGTACTTAATCTGCTCCAGTCGGGTCTTTTCAGATGATCATGAAGTAGGGACTGGCACAAGCTTCAAGTTCCCTCTCCTCTCTTTCTTGTGGTCTGACCTTCCTTTTTCCTTCTCTCATCTTTTCCTTCTCCTGATTTGGTGTCTTTCTAGACTGCTGGTTGACACTTAATCGCTTACCCAGAACTTAATTAACTAAGGTAGACCAAGGTAAACAGACTCTGGTCCTCTACACCTCAGCAAGCATCCCCTGTACTTTGAAGCTGGAAATGTTTCCTCTGCCAGGTGTCACACACTTTATCTACAGTCTTAGACATCTCCATTGTCACCCACCTCAGCCTGTAGCAATAACATACAAGACATTAATGGCATTGACTTTAGATAAGATCACTTTATTAGCCATATACAATTTCTTGCATTAGGAATTTGTCTTTTTGCAGACCCCAACCTGCTCTCCATGAGACACACAGACAGGGAGAGAAACTGGGGGTCAGCCATTTATACGGCACCCCTGGAGCAAGTGGGGTTAAGGGCCTTGCTCAGAGAGCCAACATAGTAGGATTCCTCTGCTGGCTGCGGGATTTGAACCAGCAACCTTCCAGCTACAGGTGTAGATCCTTAGCCACAGTGCCACCACTCCACCACCCCACCCTTTATTTTTAAACACCATCTTATTTTTATTTTAAAAATATTTAGAGAAAATATAGTAGTATAGTATTTAAGAGAAAAGATTGAGCAACTGCACCTGGTTAGGCTAGCTATTTGGTGGAGTTTATGAACTGTTTTTTTTTTCCTTGACTCAGTGCCTATGGTGTAGGTGAGACCGTAACCTTAGATCATCCAGCAAGTGCTATGTGCCATGGCCTTGCTAACTGTCAGTTAGTGCACACTTCAATTCACCCATGCGGCTTTTTAAAAGCCATTCCTTGACAACGGCCATGTATATGATGCATAGACCTTTGGTGATTGTCTGCACAGCAACTAGGCAATTGTAAATTGATACATAATTCAAAATGTCAGGCAGAATAGTCCAACATGCACGTTGCAAATCTATAACAGTTCTTTAAGAGAATGTTTTGATGGTATCCCTCTCCTACAGTATGTACTGTGCTAACGTATATCAGGGGCGCATTTATATTCACTGATCACCCATTTTGCATTTAAAAGCTACAGGATCAGCCAAGTGGACCCCAGACTTGGTCCTAGAGATTCCTATTTCCACTTCATCAAGATTTTATGACTGCCTTTTATCGGTGGTAGAGATCACCTTTAAATTTAATAATTAAGCTAATCATTTGCTCCATTAAGTAATTGAGATCTGTGCTTGCATGAAAGCCAGGACTATCTGTCCAGGGCTGGGAACCAGGTATCCCCGCTTCTTCAAGCTGGTGAATTTGGGATCAGTGCAGCAACAAAACATTCCTTCATTTCTCATTTTCCTAAATTGCTGTCTTGTTCATTAGAGTGTGGTGTGTGGAAAAAAACGAGCTGCTCATCCTGACATCAAATTGAGTGCTACTACACGGCAGTATGTTTAAGCTCCAGCAATCCATCTAATTTTTTTATTATTTGTTTTTCTTTCACTTTTGACAAAAAGAACCATCTGACAGCTTGCCAAACAGAACAGGACACTTTGAGTCAAGGAAACAATCTTCTGAGACATCGCCGTAAAGGGATACCAACATTTCCATCATAGCGTTAATTAAAGGGATTTTTATTGAAAGCTGTGACTCTGACAAGTATTAAGTCTTCAGGAGATATTGAAGTTGACTCTTTCCAGACAAACAATGAACGAAGGGTGTGCTGTGCAATTCAGTGAGCACCTGTTCGTCTGCAGTTAAGTACTGTATACATACTAAAAAACAGCACTGCCTGTTTATGAAGCTGTGAATACGGATATACAATGCAGTGACAAGGGTGAGGACTTATGACTGCCTAAAATAATCCATGCTTTGTGCAGAAATATGTTCTGCATTCTTTCTTAAATGGTCTATAAAATAAATACAAGTATGGGTTTATTCCATGCTGGAAAGAGAAGAAAAGAACTACAGTACAATGTTTCAGCTGTGGAGTCTTCTTCGGGCATGTTGGGCAAGGGTTTCGGGTTTCTACACAGCTGACGAAGGCTCCACAGCCGAAACGCTGTGTTTCTTTTCTTCTCTCTTCAGCAGGGAATAAACCTTCACTTGTTCCTCTGCAGCCTGCGCATGCTCCTTTAATTATGTTTTCTTTGCGATCACTTCTGGCGGGACAGACAGCGTGTGACTCAGGGGAAAGGAGACAGAGGGCCATGTGGAGATGGCACACTCACCAGTGGCTATTAACTTCACAACGACTTACTGTATAATCCCCTGAATAAGCAAGAATCGACCGTGTAGTCTGGATTTGCTGAGATATTCTGGGTCTCATCCCACTGGACTTCTCTCGCCTCATCCTGTTAGATCCCAGCTGCTGAACCCCTTGTGGCTAGAATGCCTCCTGTATAGTGGCTGTTGTAATACACAAGCTTTCCAGAATCCATTTCTTCCCTTTTTCATTCCTACCAGCAGCATGAAATCGTTAACTTCAGTCTGAATGCATTTACAAACTGGAACTGCACATTAGAGCCAATTTCTAATCTCTGTATAGCACAAGCACCTACAAGGCGGTTTTATGGACTGGATTAAACTGTGTCCTCCTGTGATAGAAACACGTGTCCTCCTTCAGGAAAAGGGCAGAATGTTTTAAGGTTCTATCATCTTGGTGGTCTATCAGCAGAAGAACATGATGTACCGAAGATCACGAACTACAAGGAATTAGTACAGTATCTGCTAGTTCTGCATTGCTACTGCATCACCTCATTATATCTAGTACAGTTTGTGGCATTCAGGTAAAAATAGATAAATTCAGAAAGCTGTGAACTCTGCTGTAATAGTCTCCATTTTAATTTCTACTCAGTTTTTTCATTGTGGAACTGCCAGTAAATCCCTGTTTATTAAAACTGAAGTCCTTTGTATATTTGTTCTACATCCTGTGGGAAGAGAATTTGAAAGAAGTTTGTTTGTATTTGTAGAAGTGGGCTCTCTCAACCTCCTCACATAAAGCAGTCTTCTCTGGTAATGCAGTCAAACAGTTTGGAGCCTGGACTTTATTTGACACTCCATAAAATCTGCAAGACAAACACTTTTACAAACAAAAAACGAACACTAAGCTCCTTAGGGAGTCATGACTGAAACTCGGTGTAGATTTGTGATTTGTCTAACTACACTGATTTCTCTACCATTAATCCCAAACCTTTCCTTTTAAGAAAAGGTATCTGACCTCAAACGGGTGATGTTTTGCCTGAAACTCAGAGCCTCCCAAGTCCACAGACTGGCTGTTGCTGACTTGTGGTGTCTCGGTCCTTTGTTGGGAGAAAGCACTATCGCTGTCTACTCTACTGTGTGCATGTCTGTCACAGGTTTTATAACCGTGCTCATCTCAATCGCTCACAAGTGAGAGAGAGCCTGAAGGAATTTCCTTGGGCACTTGCATTGCACTAAAATGAGGAACTTGACAGCTGCTTCTTTTTCCCTGGAACTGTGACACCTCAGCTCCCTCTGGTGGTTCAGTCATGGGAGATGCACCTCAAACCTGCTGCGCACTGATGTTGCCGGGCCTTGCTCAGACAGGTTCATCTGGCACAATATTAGTGTTTGGTTTGGCCCCAGTGTCTAGCAGACTGAATTCTCGAGTATCTGCTTGTAATTTTCTCCTTCCTTTTCTCCCTCAGTTCTAACAAGCTTTCCTGTCCCAGCTGGGGAGAGGCAGCCCGACAGCGCGATGCTGCCACCACCACGCTTGACTGTGGGGGTGGTGCTGACTGGGAAATTTGTGAAGCTTGTGTTTTAGACCAGAACGATTAGGTCTCATCTGACCACTTCACCTTTTGCCCTGTATTTGAAGGATTACCCTGGTGCTTTGTTGCAAACTCCGAGAGGACATGAGTTGGGTTTGTGCACTGCGTACTGGTCAGCTTTGTGGAGTGATGGGTTGTGACAGTGGTTGATGGATGCGATCTTGGCCCTTGCTCTCTGCAGGTACAGTATGAGAGGCTCTCTGTCGGTAGCGCTGTGTCTCCACAGCAGAGACTGAAACACCAGGTGATGCCGGGGGCACATGCAAATAAACTAACATGGATAATCATCTGTAGATAATGTTGAACTATTAATTAGTAATTACACATTAATTGGGCTTTTCTGCAGTTGTGCTTCAGTTTCCTTTCCAAATTGTGATATCGAAGGTTTGTTTCCCTCTGTGTAACTGATTGCATTAACCTGCATTTCAGTAGGTTTTTTAGCAGATTTTTCAAGTCGTACAGTATCTCTTTATTGCTTAGCTTCTCTATTTCTGCAGCTGGAGGTAATGAAAAGATATTTAAAATGTGTTTAGCATGTAAAAATTATTTTCCATGCTTGAGTGTTTGCTTTTCCACTGGAGTGTACAAGGCACACAAATGTGTTTCATAAATTATCTTTTACCTACTGTACACATATTCCAACATGTGAGTAAATATGACTTATTTGCTTTTCTTCTACTGAAGGAAGTAAATGGCTTCATTCTTGAAACGGTGATGGCAAGTCTCTCCCATTTTTTAGAACATTTTCTGCAACAAATCTGTCCAAATACTCAGCCAATTCCTTATCAGAAGAAGACATTCAATCATTTACGCCTAAAATATATTTCAAATTAGCAGAAAGTACAATACATTCTGTGACAGTCCTCTTTGTAATAACAGTGGTGTCGTGGAAAGGGCACAAGCATATTGAATTTCTAAGTGTTACTGATGTGGAAAGGGATCATTCTTATTGGCTAAGGCTCTGGGTGTCCCCTGGGTTGAACCATGACACAGCTGAGCCTTGTGCAATATGAAGATATGACAAGGAAGTTTTTTAAGTGTATTTGCTTTATTTTAAAACATTTGCAAATATTTCAATCAACACATTGACTTAATGGATACTATAACATTTCCACTTAAGCAGGCACTAATTGAAATTCAAATGCACTTACAGTATAAAGAAAAACTGTTTTGTGGAAAGTCCACACAAAAAATATTTTTAGTTTTTCTTTTTTATAGACTGTCATCACAGAACACACTGCGCTTTAATATAACAGACAGCAATTAAAACAAGGAGGAAACATTAATGATAACAACAGTTATTTCAGAGGAAATGTTCTGGCAAAACATATAGAAAGACATCCTCTTTTAGACAAGAAACATTGCTCTTTGCATTTTTGTAAAAAACAAAATTATTGTAAAAGTGGGAAAAAATCTGACCAATGTACAGTATTGAGTGCCTTCATGGACAAATGCTGCTGTTTTCTGTTCATCGGCAGTCTGATACATAAATATTACAATGAGAATGAGCTCAATTATTGATCAATATCCTTTGTGCTACATTTTCCGGCAGAGGAAAGGCCTGTGTGAAAAGATCCTCTATCAATATCTCTGCAGTGAAAGGCCTAGAAGGACACTGACCGCTGGACTCCTTGCTTTGGGGGCCAGAAGCAGGGGCTTCTCGGTCACGAGTAAATACCCCACTGCAGCTCACTGCTGCTACACAGGGCCTTGTTTGCCTCTGGTGCAATAGAGGTCTGTGGGAGGACTGATACAGAGCTTGCCGGTGGTGCTATCTGTGCTCCAGGGCGAATGAAATGGGGCCGAAATCGGAAAATGGGATTTCACCTTCCAAGGAGGCGCCCTTCCGTTCCTGCCGCTCCTCTGCGGTGCAGGTGGAAGGTTCGGGGACTCCAGACTGATCCCGAAGCAGATTTTCTCGCGCTGCTGTGCCTGCTTGCCATCTCCCTCCGCGAGGGCACGTTCACACAGCACAGCGCGCGGACCCCTCCAGCCAGGGTGATCCCACGGCCACGCCGCGCCCGGCTCTGCAGACGTTTTACGGTGCCATTTCTTCTTGCGTTTCCAGAAAGGAAGACAAAAAGAGAAACCTGTAGCCGAGCATGATATCTTGTGCATTGTGGGTTTATCTATTTTAAAATCTTAACAGCTTGAGGGTTCCAGATGCTTTCGTAGGATAATAGATCCCATTCCAAGCAGTCAGTGTTGCTCCAGGCAAACACGTGGGCTGACTGAACTGTCGGCCGGGCAGGATCTAGAGGTGTCTCCCATCATCCGCAGCGCAGAGCAGGCTGTGCTTTAATGACACAGCTTCGCCCAGCACCATGTAACCTCGATTACGAGGGATCTGGAGTGCAAGGGGTTTCAGAGCTCATGATTTTCAATATATGTGTCTCCTTTGTTGCCGGGGTGCCTGGCAATATCATACCAATGTCAGGGGACTTGTGTGCTGGTCAGTGTGTTGTGGCCAGGGAATGTGTGTGTTGGTCAGTGTGTTGTGACCTGGGGACATGTTTGCTGGTCAGTGTGTTGTGGCCAGGGGATGTGTGTGCTGGTCAGTGTGTTGTGGTGTGGTTATGTGTGTGCTGGTCAGTGTGTTGTGGCCAGGGGACGTGTGCTGGTCAGTGTGTTGT
Source organism: Atractosteus spatula (assembly GCF_055471065.1). Classification (NCBI taxonomy): domain Eukaryota; kingdom Metazoa; phylum Chordata; class Actinopteri; order Semionotiformes; family Lepisosteidae; genus Atractosteus; species Atractosteus spatula. The sequence continues at coordinate 72,963,557 of NC_142709.1, read as the reverse complement.
GGCCAGGGGACGTGTGCTGGTCAGTGTGTTGTGGTGTGGGGATGTGTGTGCTGGTCAGTGTGTTGTGGTGTGGTTATGTGTGTGCTGGTCAGTGTGTTGTGGTGTGGTTATGTGTGTGCTGGTCAGTGTGTTGTGAACAGGGGACGTGTGTGTTGGTCAGTGTGTTGTGGCCAGGGGACATGTGTGTTGGTCAGTGTGTTGTGGTCTGGGGACTTGTGTGTTTGTCACACAGAGGAAGAGAGAGTGGAGAGACTGTGGTATGTGGTGAGACAGTTTTGAAGGAATAGATTCTTCAGACTAAATAACTGTTGCCTTTTTTTCTCGTCACATTTTTAAAAAGGGAGGGATGCATGGGGACAGTAAAATCTTCCTCCAGGTAGACTACATTCATTCGTGAGCCCTTCACATGTTTCCGACAGTGACCACCGTCGCTTCTGCAATCCTGCATGCAGGCGCTGTTCCCCCCCTCTACCTGCCCTGAGCACTGAGAGAAGCCCCCCAGCTCTGCCTGCATGAGGAGTGAGCTGCACACCCAGCCCCATCACAGGGGTGGAGAGGAGCTTCTGTCAGTGTCTGTCTCCAGACCCTGCACTTTGCTTTAAACAGAATCGTTAACAAACCACATCATGAGAGGCCCAGCACAACAAAGGCCTGATGAAGCGCTCCTGCAAATTGCAGGAGATATCACATAAGGCTTCAAACGCAAGCCTATATAATACGTGAAACTGGCACCACATATACAGTACACGCATAATAACACTCTTAGAATAATGATGAAGAAGCTTAATATACCAATGGAGGGCAATGAAGGCAGGCAATTAGTTAAACAAGAAGAGGCATAAGTGACTGGGTGATTTGCTTTGTTGAGAAGGAGGTGTCTGCTGTGAATTAGTATGCACTACTTCATCACAGAGCTAAGCTTCTCCTAGGGAGACCTCTGCTGTCAATAAATACTGGATGCCTTCAGTCTGCCGTTCCTCCAGGCCCTTAATATACACAAATATATTCTCTGTGAAACCTCCAGGTACTTCAGCATGTCCGGGAAAGAAGGCAACTAAGATTTAAAGCCTGAAGTACATACACAGAATGACAGGTTCTGCAGGAGGGCAGCAGATACGGTAGCCTCAGTGGTGGAAGCTGGGGGAGAGCTGTAAAGGTATAAAGTTCAAACAGACGAGGGGAAATGAGATATTATGATCATAAGCTGTGTGGAAAAATCATAGGTTAAGTTTCCATGATTGCATCTCCCTGTGATGAAAATGAATATTTTTTTTATCTCAGTTACTGTGATAAACAGACATAGGCCATGGCATACTTACTGTAGATTTTTAGAAGGCTTTTGGTAAATGTCCGTTCACAACAGTACTTCCCAAATTACAAGCAATAGGCACTCAAAGCAATGCACGTACAGTATAAGGATTACGAAGTGGGTAACGTACTGTACACACCCCAGTACAACGGAAGGGTGAAGGGTGAAGGGTAATTAGTGTCCAGTGGGATCCACAGCATTTCTTAATTTATATCAGTGCTTTATAGTGTGGTGTAGTCAGTAAGCTAGTCATGTTCGTAGATGATAAGGAGCACAAACCGTAGAAGCAACAAAGTAAATTTAAAAGAAATTAGAACAAATAGGAGACTGGGCAAACACTTGGCAGATGACATTTAATTCAAACAAGCGTTAAACAATGTCGGAAAGCAGTAATAAGGCATATAAAAAAGTCATAAGATCAGAATGCTGTGATGTACAGATAAAAGCGTAGAACTTAAGGGATGTTGTGCAAGACTTGTGCAGTGCACTAGTAAGAAAGACCTTGTTTAGCGTATCATGCAATTTTTGTCGCCAAGATGCGAGAACGATACAACTGCTGTGGAATCGGTCCAGAGAAGAACAACCAGATACATTCCTGGGCTCAAGTGAATGTCTTACACTGTCAGGCTTAAATAACTAAACCTGTTTTAGTCTTGCATGGAGAATACTGCAAGGGGATCTCATTCACCTATCAGATATTCCCCAAAGGCGTGGACAAAGTCAGTGCAGTGGACTTCCAAGTGGAACTATGGGGAAGTATGTTTTATACTGAGCATAGACACTTGTTCACCCAAAAGGATCCTGGAACAAGATGCACAGCCAGGTTGTTGAAGCTGCAACCCTGACTTTTTTAAAGAAATGGTTGCATGAGGTCCTTGGATCAATTAGGCACTTAACACTAAATGAACTAAATGGGATTTACAGCCTCCTTTCATCTGTAGCCTTTCTTATGTTCTTATATATCCTTACTCAGATAAACACAAAAGAAGACTTAAACAATAATGCATTATGAATGATGCAGATAAAGAGAAAAATGAAGAGCCTGTTGAAGAGCCACAGTGCTGTGGTACAGTAGATACCTTGACAAGTGTCCTTTTGTATAAAACTGCAGTCGTGTTTTGATTGCTTTTGCTGCAGCTCCTCTGTCCTGCTGGAAGCCAGTCTGCGCGAAGGTGCACCTGCCTGTTGACTTCACTGTTACATCATTAGCTCATCCAGTATTTTTTTTTTAATATCACTTGGCTGTTTCTCCCGAGAGGCAGAAAAAGCCACTCAGCTGGATGAAGATATTGTCGTGCTCCTGAGGGAGAGAGCAGGTGGGAAACGGAGAAGGGAAGGAAATGAATTGCACCTGGCGAAACTCGGGACACAAGTGGAATAAAAGTGTAGGCATTGGTGCCAACTGTCATAAATATACAGTAGGTGGATAAAAGGTCAAGTGTTACATACTGTAAGCAAAACTACTCTTTGTTTAAAGAACAGCAGAAACAGCAGAAGTCAGTTGTGTGTGCCTGTCCTCCAGCTCCTAAGACTGTCCCAGCCCCGGGTTTGCTGGGTAAAACGTGTCCCTCGTGTCCTTCTTTTGCACAGGCTGATTTCTCTGGGTCGCGCTGACAGAGCGACACTGCCTCACTCTGCACACCCCAACCACAAAGACAGACCCTCTGAGCATCCCTCCGAACGTAGTGATTCGGAATGCTGTTCCTGTCCGGGCGGCGAATTTCACATTACTGTCTTCCGGCTGAACACATTAGCATTCATAGCATCTGATACTCTGTAACTCCAGTGTAATCTGATTACCATCGGAACTTTGCAATATGACTTTGAAAACAATGTATGTGCCAAAATCCTCCTGGTCTTCCCTACAGACTGTTTTAATTCACAGGTAATGCAGGACGCAAGCGAGGGAGAGATCCATTGCCTTTGTCTTTTAAGGATTGGTTCATGTTTCCTTTTTAATATAAAAATTTAATTGTGGGCTATACAGTATGGGGACATTAACTCCCAGGGTTGGAAAGAAACGATAGCGGATATGAAAAGCAAGCACTGCTCATTTCTCAATCTCTTATCTTGTTGATCTCGTTTTCCACAGACAAAGTCTTCTTGTTCAACTAAATTATTTTATTTAAATGAATTATTAAACAATAAGTCTGAAATCTGTTGAAATGAAAAGGGCAGTCTTTTTATTTCTCATTTCACATGTGTATATTCTACACTGTTCCCAGAGGACAAAATGTCCAAAAATAGGGCTATAAATAAGAAATCAGTGGCCTTTTCTGTCGTGCTGCATTACACAGGCTTGATGTATGTTTCTGCAGCCTTATTACTCACTCTGCTCAAATCAATGCTCTAATCTTTTCCCTCAATGATTGATTTCTGTGCTTCTTAACTTACATTGTACGTGATTTAATAAATACTAGAGTTGTGCCATTAAAAATCTTGCAGTGTAATGTAAAAACCCTCCTGCTGGTGACTCGGTGTCAGAAGCGCTCCCTGCGCTGCTCGCGCCCGCGGGCTGGAGGGAGGGGGCCGGGCTGCAGCAGGGGCCTGCTGACCACGCAAGGGAAACGTCTCCTCCCGGGTTCGAGTCCTCCACTGCGGCTCCACGGGAAGGAGACTGAGAAACTCAAAGCAGGAGAAACTGGGAGATTTTCTGGGAGAAAATATTGAGAATTGGTCTGATGGGTTGGTTCTGGATTTTCCCAGCTGCATTTGAACTCTGAGCCGTTTACTGTGTTGTCTGCGCTATTAAAGTATCGTCCCTGTCTTTATACAACACACACTCTGCCCTTATAAACTGTACCAATCACACACTCAAAATTTAGATTTTTTTTCCAAGAAGGTTACTTTTCATTAAACCCACTGAACCCACTGGAGCTCAGCAGTGTGAGCCTGGCCAGTACCTGGGTGGGAGACTCCTGGGAAAAACTAAGGCAGCTGCTGGAAGAGGTGTTAGTGGGGCCAGCAGGGGGCGCTCACTCTGTGGTCTGTGTGGGTCCTAATGCCTCAGTATAGTGACGGGGACACTGTACTGTAAAAAGGTGCTGTCCTTCTGATGAGACATAAAACCAAAGCCCGATTCTCTGTAGTCATTAAAAATCCCAGGACGCTTCTCAAAAAGAGTAGGGGTGTTACTCTGGTGTCCTGGCCAAATTTCCCCCTGGCCTTTACCAATCATGGCCTCCTAATAATCCCCATCTCTGACCAGGCTTCATCACTCTCTTCTCCTCCCCACTGAGAGCTGGTGTGTGGGGAGCGTACTGGCCCACTATGGCTGCCGTCCCATCATCCGGTGGGGCTGCACACTGGTGGTGGTGGAGGGGATCCCATTACCTGTAAAGCGCTTTGAGTGGAGTGTCCAGAAAAGCGCTATATAAGTGAAAGCAATTATTATTATTATTATTATTATTAAAAGCAATGAAAAAAGCAAAATACAAAAGCCACAATTTCTGTTTAGTACTCTGTGTCTACACCAGAGTTTTTTGTTCACATCTTTTTCTTTCAGCTTACAGGTGAAGCCATCTTGCGCCTGGTCAATGAGCCCGTTCTGCCAGTGAACGCACTAGACATCGCCCTGGACGTGCAGAACAAACTGCAAGGTAGTAAGTAATTTCTGTGTAATGCGCACAGCCGTGCTCTGCTTTACATCAGTTTAGGTAAGAGAGCGATCTTTTAAATAGACAGAACAATGTGATGTTGTTTCACTGACACAGACCTAGACCTTCTTACCACATTGAACAGCCCAGGCTTAGTGAAAGGTAGGGAAATGTACTGCATTTGCTACAAATAAAGATTTGTCATTAGCTAAAAAAGGTCTGTGAAACCACTGGTTCAAGTTTATTGTACTTAAATGTGATATAGTAGTGTAAGTTTTTGAAGTGCAGGATCAGACCACAAGAAGGTTAATTGTAAGGAATAATATTCTGCAGATAAAATTAGTTGGGCCCAGACCAAATCAAACTTTCCACCCCCCATTCGTGCCAACCACAAATGACAAATGCATTGCATGAGAACAAATATCCTTTAGGCAAATGAGTGTGCCTTCTTCTGAACACAAAGCTGCTTTCGAGAGCTGGATTCAGAGATGGTCACTGGAGGCTATGCTGGAGTCTCAGTCCAGCCTGCTCTGGGATGTTTCAGACTGATTGCTGATCAGTGCACACAGTCTGCTGATGACAATATATTTTCTTATTGGACTTGGCAGCGATATCAGAGTGTATGGCAATCTATAATTTAGTGTTTATGAAATAAAATGTTCTCTGTGCTCAAGTGATTAATTATACTGGCTCGAGACTTTTCTGCTTCCAAACTTAACTCATGCAAATATGTCATCTTCATTCATAACCACGTTGTGTTCCCAGGTGACCCAGTATTATTTTTCTACAGTACATCTTCTGTAGATACAGTATAATGGGCTTGTGTGTGTGAATCTTCTTAGCTTTGCCTTTGGCCTCCACTCGTAACAGTCTGAAAGCACAAGAAATTCCTGTGCCTGGATGACCCAGCAAACATGCTTAGAGATAAAGCACTTCTGAATACATTGCAGCCAGCAGTACTTGGACTGGAAGTTTTCCTTCATTCCAAACACGTTGTAGACTGTTTGGACGTAGCGGATGTGGGATTATTATACGCTCCTACTGTTGGGTAGCAGTAAAAAGCAATGAAAACGCCATCGTAAAACCCTCACAGCAGCACACCACAATACAGCTAGAATTGCATTCCAATTGCAGTGTCAAGGCAGCTGCTGGAGAAGAGTAGAGAATGGCCCAGATTTCAAAGTTAAAATCCTTGCAAGGATTCAAACAGCTGAATTGCTGTGACTTTCAGTCCACCTCAGATGGGCGTAAAAGGTTTATAATGCCCCCGTAAAAGCACCTCATTGCCTGGAGTAATTTGAAGCAGTTGGTCATCAGGTTGTCCAGAGGGTTAATTTACGGCTGTGGTTCAGCCTGGCAGGTCTCACCACTCCTCACAGCCCACAGCCAATCTCCTAGGGGTGATTTAATGGAATAGAATTTGTTTGGGTGGATTTATTGATCACTGTGCGAAAGCTGTAAGACTGAAAGCGAGTGACCTTGGCGATTGCGTTTGGGAATTCAATCGAGAGTCTTTATCCAGGACCGTATTGGTGGCGTATCCAGATGCCCTTGACATAAGGGGCTGCACATCTGGATTCAGACCATTTCTTTAAAGATTCGGAGAAAGCAATTGCTGGGCATCGTATAGCACATGTGTATCAATCGGTTTAAATATTTGTTTCAGATGAGGAATGTATGACATATTTCTTATTCTTCAGCCTTTCAAAGGCACTGTATCCCCTAGGAATTATCAGGAAGTTAGATTTTCGTGATCGTTTTGAAACATTACTGTCAGAGTTCATGTACATTTTCTTTCAGTATGAATACACATGTGTTTCTGGACTGGACAGCGGTGTTCTGGACTGGAGTGGTGAACGAATTGTACTTCAGTTATATCCATCTGATATCCTCAAGGGCTTGGACAGAGTCTTGGACAGAGTCTCCCCAGTGAATGTCTTCAGTCAACAGTGAATCAGAGGACAGAAGTAGAAACTACATGGAAGTGCATTTAAATTCAAGAACAGGAGGCTCTTCTTTCCACAATCAGTTACAGGAGAAAGAGAAGCTGTCACTGGCTTCTTTCCAAAAATGACTGGCTGTGGCCATTAGCTACTAGCAACCAAGAAGCTGATGGGCCCCCTCTGGTTTGTAACCTCTCCTGTGCTCTTGTCAGGGCTGTTAGCAGTATCTCTGGCATCGGTATGTCTCTGGGTCTGCACTTGAAGAAGAGACATCAGCAAAGAGAGGCCTGTACTGTAACCCCCTGACCCAGCATCCTTGCTGCCCTGTGAGGATCACAGATTCTTAAAGAATCGTTTCACCCTCGTGTCTAAATATCAGCTTCAGATCTTATTTGTAACCTGTCCTTCTGAAACCAGAAGATCCTTGCAGTCAGTTCTCAATGAGGACTTCAGGATTCTGATTTCATTAGGGACATACAGTATCTACAATAGTTAACAGCATTGGCTCTACCTCCTTAAAGACTCTCTTTTAGGGCTTCTCAGCAAAACTAATAACAATACAGGCAATTCATCACAATGAATGGGGTTTTGCGTCAACTGGCCATATTTAAATGAAAAAATCGAGACTGTCAAATCTCTGCATTTTTTGTATGATCACACAGTTCATTTTAAAGGCGGTTGTTTTTCTGTGTAGCAGAGTGGTCTTACTGTACAGTATGTCCTTCGACTAAGACTAATGTAGACAAAGCAGCACGTCCGTCACCAGAGCCGCCAGGTGAGGCCCCAGTCTGCGCCTCTCCCCTGATGCAAGATCACTGCACTGACTCCAGTAAAGCATGTCTTTATCGCTGCAGTTCAAAATACAGTGGGGGATAAGGATTATATATACATATGCATATACACGTGCACTGCTAGGTGCCAGGGTTGATCTCTATTTTGAAATTGCCGCATGCTGTTCTGGGATTGGAGCAGTAAATGGATTTTCGCAGACTTCACACCAGATTGGGGCATTCACCAGCGCTTTTATGGATTGTCTGAGAATAAACCGGCATATCTGATTGAAACCTTCAAGCACCCTTTGTGTGCTTTTTTTAATTATTATTATTATTAAAATGAAATTGCGAAGCACGCTGTCTGATCAAAATAGGAATACTAGGGAGAACTGTGTTGGTTCTGGGAAACATAGAGAGGATTTTACAGTACATATAAATATGCTGCCTGCGTCTATGTTACTCTGCCGTTCTGTGCCTTGATTGGTGGGTCTCGCAATTAAAGAGAATGCCATTTGGAAATTTGCCTTTGGTTGGAGAGGACAGGGTGGGACTTGCTTTCTCATTCTTTTTTTGGAAATGAACTCATTCTGGATGCATACCTGAGCCTGGTGCAGACAATGCGCCTGCTGCTGTCCCTCCACGAGATCATGAGATACAGTACTGTAGATTACTGCCCCCCCCGCGTCTTTCATAACTCACATCCCCCCCGCAGAGAGCTTCTGGTGCTAAATTTATCCTGCCTTTTTTCCTTTGCGGAGTACTCGCACTGCGTGCATATTCTCAGGTGACTTCCACTCCCGTTCTCCTCCACGCCGTAGAATCGTTATTATCTCGCACACACATCGAGACACAGAAGAAAGACAAGTTTTTCAAGCATTAAAAAAGAGCACAAACAGTGAATTGGAGACAAGTAACAGGGGTACAAGGTTTCAGTCAAAGATAATATATTGGAAGAAAAACGTTTTTGTCGTTCTTGGTGTACATAAGCTGTAGTGCTCAGGTTTTCTTTATTATGCTCAAAGTGGTCTTGTATTATTAGTCAGTCAAAGGTGCAATGAGTGGGAAGATATTGAAAGCTTAATGCTACTGTAGTTATATACAGTATTCACTAAGAGATTCTGTAATATACTAAGAGGCACTAAAATGCATTATTGAAATCAATAACACTTGTTGCATTTTTAATGCCTCTCAGTACATGTGCTCTGATAACCCAATATTGATGAACATTTGATTCTTAATACATTAGTTGTGATTTCTAGTCATTCTCATGTCCTTTCCTGGTTAACAGAACACAATAGAACTTGTATTCTCAGTAAAGTGAAAAACTCATAAACCCGAATTCTTAAATATGGAGGTGACAAAGCTGACAAACAAAAAATAACCACCATAAAAAAGTCTTTTGCAGCAGTCCTGGGCAATAACACAGGAGAGGAGAGATTTACGGAGGTTCAGTTTACCACCATACCCGTTCCCATTATCGAATTTTAAATCAGGCCTTGAGGATGCAATTTATTGCAGCTAAATATAATGTCTGTGCAAAACTAAGAAGCAGCTTTAACAGAAAGATAATCTTTTGTGATCATGTGTGTTAAAGGTCAGAGCCCACATCAGTAGCTGTGAGCTTGGGGCTGATGTGTCAGTCCTGCTTGTATTGTTGTGAGCTTCGGGGAGCTTTTCTGCAGTTGTTGTGTGGAGAGAAAACAATAAAAGTCACATGTCGTAGTTCGCCATCTTGTGAGGGTTCATCGCAGCGCTGTTTCCATTAATGAAGCCTCACCACTGAACAACAGAGTCAGTGAAGTGCTACCAGTGGCTTCAGTAGGGCTCAGACACAGCAAGAACCGAAAATTAATACATTTTTAATGAGTCATAATGACATTTGCACCCTTGATTATGTTAATGTATATATATATTAAAGAAAACCGTAGTGCTGTGGTTGAAATTCATTCAGATCTCCAGCTGTTTAATTTGAGTTGCGCTCTCTCACTTCATAGCCAGAGACTCATGGCACGTTTTTTTTGTTAAGATGCCCGTGCATGTTTAATCTCCTTTTTTACTTTAATACTAAAGTAATACTTTGTGATCGTATCATCCTGCCCAGTGTGTATCCTGCCTAGGGCCCAGTGCTTCCTGGGATAGCCTGGATTGGGCACGGGGTTGTTGAAAGTGGAGCGATGACGATGTGACTATACTATCGTGAGTGTGGCACTGAGCGGATCTCTTCTCACGTGGGCCGGGCGCCTGTCTGGCGCTGGGGCAAACAGCAGGGGGCGACAGCAGATCTGGATCCTGCTGGATCCTGAGCTCTCCTGCTGAGCCACATCCAGATGGGTTATAACTCACGAGGGCACATTTCAGCACACTAGCAGCTTTCAGAATCTCATCCCAACCTGAAAGTGCCGTGAGTAGGTTCCATTTCTGCCTTTGGCAGATGAATACCAAGAATGGTATAAAATGATCTCTCTTTCAAAGAAACTCTTTTCCTGGAAAAGGATTGTTTATACAAAATATTGGACACGTTACTCGTGGATAACTAAGACCCAGAACAGGAGAGCAGTTTCTTTTAGAAGATTACATATACAGTATACAAAAGTGCCTACTGTATAAGAATCTTATTGTTTCCTTTTAAATATACCTTATTGCATTTGGCAGATATATGCCAGGTTATATGTTCTTGTAGCTGAATTTGCTCCCTTTGCAGTGCTTAATCTATTTAAGCTATTTTTACTTCATAGAATTTTAATATAGTCCCACGTGGGGGGTTCATTTAAAATTACTGAAAATGGCCATCACTAAGACTGCAAACAGATAAGAAATATCTGTATAAGAAATACACTAATAGGGCCTATTTGGAAGATAGTGTACCATTTTGATCACCAGATTATAGAGAAGATATTTCTGCTCTGGAATCCATCCAGAGAAGAGCAAGCAGACACATTGTGCATGTTTTCTCTTCTAAATCCCTTAATTTCAAGGATTTTTTTCCCAGTTCAGCTGAGTATTCCTGTTTCTCTTTAGATTAGGACTCACTTTCCATCTGCACAGTTTCAGCTCCTTGCGACTCCTGTTGCCTTCCGATCGTTTGCAGTCAGGAGATCGGATTCTTTAGCTTTGGGCCTTTTTATTTTTTGCCCTGGAAGTGATTTTCTAGCCAAGAAACTTAAAGTTCTTATTTGTTTCTGTTTTGAGAGCATCTGAAAACAAAAGATTTTGCTGTATAATTAGTTATTTAAGGTGGAGATTGAGAGGAGCTCAAGAATGATGCTGCCGTTCTCAATCGCATGTGACCAGAAGTCTCCAAGCAGGTACATGTGGGACTCTGACAGGCAGCAGGAGCTGAGCTTTCAGCCTTGAACAGGAAAGACTACTGAGTGAAGCATCAGGAAGACCTGGACAGAATGTGCGCATGTACAGTATTTCACAGAACCTGTGATATTTTCAACACAGTATTATTTCATTCTGGCAGGATAGCCTTCAACAGACGTTGTAATGGTATGTGAACTGAACAGCACACCTACTGGTGTCGCCCAGCTGTTTTTAGAATCTGAGAGTTAAAGTTAAGGGTCAAGGGCCAAGGGTTAAGGGTGAAGGGTTAACGGTTTGGGTTGGGGGCTGGGGGTTGGGGGCTGAGGGTTAGGGTTAGAGTTAGGATTCTGGCTCAGCCCAGGGAGGATGATGTTAACCATTAGGGTCACCTCACACAGTCATGGAGACTATTCCATTGACTTGAGGGCTCCTGATTAATGACTAGTAAATCTCACATGACAGTATACTGTATGCAATTGTGTGGGTGTTGCAGCATGTCTTTCTCTGTGCTTAACTAGATTTGCCTCATAAAGAAATGATTTTTACTCTCTACCATCGACAGGTAATGTCTTGAGTCGCATTCTGTATTTGGGGTATTCTTGTTGCATTCTGATCAAAGTGACCCTGAATAAGGTTTGAGGGGTTCCATTGTCTGTTCTCATGTTGCAGTGCTGGTTGTACAGTATGTCATTTTATAACAGCCGTGCCAGGAGCTGTCTTATTGGCTGCAATGTGATTACTGGAGACAATATGAAAACAAAATCAACTGCTGTAGGGAGGAAATTTTGCTAAACACAATTCACTGTCATAAAAATTACAGCAAAAGCATGTTCACAGTCCAGGCGTCTGTCATTTCATCTGGACTACTTGTCGAACACCTGACATTTTTTATTTCGGAACATTCATTCAAACATTGTTGTCAGAATGCCTTCATGCAAGATGTCCTGTATGAGTGCACACCCTGATGTTCAAAATATTCTTCATTGTACAGTGGGAACGACAGTATCTGAAAATTCCAGAATTCGTCACTGCGTGGGTTGAGCAAATTAAACTGTAAGCAGGTAAACACACCCAGGTTTTCTGTTTTGTGAGGCTTTGGAAAGACTTTCTCAACAACAGGGCTCTGTGTCATGAAAGGCCTCCCCTCTTGACTCTAAGACTCCTGGTCTTAGTGTTCCCCTAGTTTCCACTCGTGTCTGCTGGTCCATGTTTCACCGACTCTGAATCCATTGCGTCAACATTGTCAGTGAGGACGTTGAATACCCAAATCAGGTCCCCTAATAGTCTTGTCGGTTGCACATTATAAAGGTTTAATTCAGTTTTTTTAGCCTGTCAGAGTAGGGACATCACTTTACAACTTGGAGTGTATCTGGCTGTTCTTCTTTGGACTAATTTCCAGAACAGGAAAAATCTCTGCAGTGATATGTTGACCAGAATTGTAAACAATATTCTAAATTTGGTCCTACTAGTACATTATACAATTTTAACATACTGTATCTCTTGGCCTTTTTATGCCAAGGTAGAAGCCATACAATGGCAAATAAATCTTCCGGATGTACAATACAGTAAAAGTGTTGAATTTAAATCAAGAGATGTTCATGTTAAAACTGTACAGTAGCTATCACGTTGAAGAGCAAATTCAATTTTGTGCCATTCCTGTATTTTTTCTTTCTTTTTTCAATTGGAAATTTTCTGAAGCATTTAATAGTCTTGCCTTTATGCGGAAAGTGTCTGTAATCATTATGATTATGCAATCCCGATGTGGTAACAAATAGTCTTAAAAATATATACATTACTTGGGAATGTTAAGAAATTGAAGAGAGAAGAGCACCATTCCTAAAAATCTGTTTTATATGGAATGCATTTGATATAATTACCAGTCAAGAAACATAGAATCTCTTTTTGTTTTTCTTGGTTTAATGCATTTCTGTGTACATTATTTCTTTATATACAGGAAGTAGAGAATGAATAAACCAGATCAATTTTGTTTGAGTAATTCTCTGATACACCCGCGGTCCACAAACCTTGTCCTTCAGAGCAATAGCACGTTGTGGGTTTGCAATCCAGCTGGGCTCGTGGGTGACTCATTTGAATAAATGGTTTTGCACCAGTTATGGGCTAATTATTATCTGTCAGCCAGGTTTCTAGACTCCTTTGCATTATTTCAAACACCCTGTAATACCTGCAGCGCTGTGGCTGCCCTTGTTGTGTGGAGTACAGCCTGCAGGTCCTGTGTTTCTGGGCTCCTTGAGAGAGGAAGTGCGATGGTGTCAGTGAACGTGGGACAAGGAGTGTGGGTTATGGGGTTAGCAGGGCACCCTGCCCTCTACTCAGTGTCGAGTGTTCAAATGCCAGATCCCTCTTTTCTGTTTCCCAGATGACAAGCTGCCTACAGACCGGCTGCTGGCCCTGGCTGGCGCTCTGAGAGAGAGCGCCCAGCTCTTCCAGTCCGACGAGATGCGCCCCGCCAACGACCCCCGCGAGCGGGACCCCCTGCGCGTCCGCATGCTGAACGACGTGCTGCAGGACCTGGAGAAGAACTTCCTCGTTTCTCCGGCGCCTCCGGGCTGTTATAGGTGAGAGCAGATCAGACACAAGACAGATGTGCTGTAGACAGCACCTTGCCCTGCTTTGAAACCCATCAGATAGTACCCGGGCCCTAGCAGTGAGACCTTCTCAGGTCTGATCCGCTCTGAAACAGTACAAGAATCAGTTTGACACTCACTCATTTTCTCACTGCAGAGCGAGGGCATTGAAAATGGTCTATACTGAAAAGAATCCCCTTCACAATCTCTGAAGCTCCTGCAAATCTAAACTCTGTGTACATTTTAGGATTTTCATACCTGCAGTCAAAGTCACAGTTCTTCTTACCCCATTTCAGCGTAAGAGCTATAGAACAGCCTCTGTGTTCTGTGCTCCTTGTTCTGTTTTCTGTGCTCTGTGTTATGTGCTCTTTGTTGTTCTCTGGGCTCTGTGCTCTGTGTTCTGTACTCTGTGTCATGTATTCTGTGTTATGTTTTCTGTGCTTTGGGCTCTGTGTTCTGTGCTCTTTGTTATTTGTTCTCTGCTTTGCGCTCTTTGCTCTGTGTTCTGTTTTCTGTGCTCTGTGTTCTGTGTTCGGTGTTCGGTGTTATGCGCTCTGTGCTCTGAGCTCTGAGAGCTAAGTCAGCATCTTTGTGGAGAGTCCTGATGAGTAATCTTATAACTCCCTGTGATATCCTAATTCAGGATGTACACACAGATACTTATTTGCAAATTAATTATTTTAATAAATTAAAGAGTGCTATGAAGTCTCTGGCTTTTTTGCCTGAACTTTTGCACTTTATTTATTGCATGAATAAAGAAGATAACTTTTTGAGTCTTTAGACATTTTTTCAGTGATGTGCTTTTGTGAATTGACAAATCTAAAGTTATAACACCAGGACCAGAACAGCTTGCATCAAGATGTTAAATACAGTACGACATTAACACTTTGCACTCAATGAATATACTGGCCTCCCAACAGATAAGGATTATCTTACATTCTTAGTGGAAAATGAGCCAGATTCTTCCGAATGAGCAATGAAATATGAAAAATGGAAAAATGGAAGCAAGAGGATAGTACTTTTAAAACAGAGAACGGAGGATTTTTTTTGACACAAGCGTTAAAGTGTAAAAGTGAGTGTGGGAGTATGAAACAGGCTGCCCAGCCATGTTGTGGAAAATGATATCCTGTCATTTGTAGTCTTCTTATGCCCTTATGAAAATGCAAAAAACAAAATAGAAGCCTTTGGCATTTTTTTCGATACAATTAATGTTTCCCATTCTAAAAAAAGTTTAATGTGCTCTGATGTTGATGAGTGAGTGTTGCTTAGGTTTAAGTCTGAGTCTCATGAAGGTGAACATAGGGATTTCTGTTTAGTCCTGGTAAAGTTCTGGAATTATATCATGCAAGTACCATTTTAAAAACAGTTTTGAGATCTTGTGTGTTTTTTACTGGAAGTTACAATATTCCGTAATCTAAAACATAAAACATGCTTATTTATATGTGCGAATGCACTTTAAAGAAGCCCATTCTGACCATAATTCCACATTACATTTATATTAAAACCAAATTATATCAGATTTTTTTAAATGTATCAAATTAATTTTTGTATCTGCAGGATACATCTTATTTCCCATTTTCAAAACAATACTATCAGTTTAGAATTGATGGCATTCCTTTACAGAAAACTTAAATTACAATGTTTTCCTGGATTTAAGATTTAAGAATGTTAAAACCACATGAGATAAAAACAATGAGAAATACAGCATTGTCTACAACATTACTGCACAGATTTTCAGTCTGTCTTTAATTATCCACACTGTAATTAGTTTTAATGTAATTGAAATTAATTCATAAAATGAGGACTCGGCTATTATAATGTTTATCGTTAAAACGTAAGAGCATGTATAACTGTACGCAGCTCCTAACACAATTGAAATAAAAAAGGGTTGCCTCATACCCTTTTAAAGGGTATTAAAGGTTTATTGTGTCTGACTTTTTTAATTCGAATTTTGTGCATCTCTTGGCCCTAATCGTTGTCTACTTTATGGAGATTGTTGAGCATATTAAGTACAGTACAAGTAATAATGTGTAATGTGCATAGTGTTTTTCAAGAATTAAAAATTGATGTCAGTGAGGCCAGACTGTAAATACCTATGGTTGGATTTGTCCAGGAGGCCCTTACAAACACCCCAATAACCACCGTAGGATCTTTCATGACCAGGTAGTCAGATCAGCCCCCATTCTTTTCACGGTGCTCCTACTGCTCCTACTGAGCCCCACCACCTCATGCAGGTGGCTTTTTGCCCAGTGAGTGTGTGTGTACGTCTTGGCACGTGTCTGTCTGGGCTATGGGGCTTGTCAGTCTGATAGTCTTTCTGTTTCATCACCCTTTATCATTTCCCTTGTTCCTTTTGTATGGTATTTCTCGTTTTGCATGCACACATCCCGGCTCTTTTTATTTGCTCCTGGTTTAGAGTCCGTTCGGAGTTCTTGACCAGTACCGGACCTGCAACAGGAGAGGATTGCTTTTCCAGGCAGCTGTCGATACTGCAGAATTCAGTATGCAGAGTGCAATCTTGTATTGGAACACATTCTGGCTCAGTATTAGTTTAGTTGCCTGCTCATTCTGGAGATGAAAAGTCATTAGAATGCGCTCGTTGGTCAGAGTCTTTCAGAAATGCCTTGTCATTGGTTAGAGGTTTAGTTTCTGTTGCAGAATTGAGCCTGACACATCACAATTGTACAACAACAGCTGCACAGCACCCAGGGAGAGCATAATGGAGAGCATAATTATTTCTTTTTTCAGTTGTTCTTCTACCGTGCGGCTAAATGTACTGCAGGTAGATATTTTTTGTTTTTTACCTGTCTTTATCATCTGTATCCAGTGTCCCTTTTTTTTCCAAATCAACACAAAACAAATCTTTGATTTCTATCACGTTGTAAGAGGGTAACCTTCAGGTTTCATAATGACTTGAGTGATTGACTCGGAAAGTAGTTCACAGGGCAGGAGGAATGATAATATACATATATTGTCAATCTTAAATAATGAAATAAATAAACAGCAGACAGAAAAAGCAGGGTGACAGCTGTGAAGAATTTGACCTGGCTCAGACAGAGAAGAGTGATGGTGTTGAAAAGCACTCTGTATGGTCTGAGACTGCAGATGAAACGCATGTCTTTATACTGTCAGCAAGGAATTGATATACCTTGACAGGCACCGGGGATACAGCTCTCCTTGTTGAGCCCAATTTGTAGTGTTGAGCCAGGAAAGCCTTTGTCCATTAGATAGTGTGTGAGAGAAAAAAAGAGAGATGTGGAGGCCAGCCTGAGGCTTCTGGAGGTTTTCTTTTATCATTCTGGTTTAGTATTATGCTTCAATTACAGTTTTATTCCAGTGAATCTCTTCAGAAAAGTAAACTTCAAGGGCAGGAGTTCTTCAAGTAGGCTGATGTTAAGGTGATTTCTTCTTTTTAGAGCTACTGTGTGAAACTAGTGCTAAAAAGGGAAGTCAGGTCAGACTCTTCAAAACATGCATTATATCATGTTTCATTATTTTCACACTTCAGACTGTGTTTGAGTTATCTGGTGACAGACTGCTTTTTCAGTTATTTTTTTTACCAGTTTGCTTCTCTATGGGTGACTCAGGCAACTCTAATGGTTACCCAACACACATAACATTTCAGCACCTATTGCCAAAACAAGACTAATTAAGACTTCTTTCTAAAAACAAGGTTTCTGCAGTGAGGAGAGCACATTCTGACCTGAATCTGTACAGAAAACAAAACAGCCCCTGACAAGGCAGACAATGAAGCGAAGACTCTGGCACCAGAAAATCAGCACGACTGGCTCTGGAGTGTCGGCGCTCCACAGAGAGGAAGAAAAAGGGTGTCCCTGTGGTTCAGGCAGGAGCGTGCAGACCTTGAATTCCTCTGCCTCTCTTGACTGGGGGAGAGAGCGCATTTCAAAGCCTGAGCTTTTTGTGCTGCGAAGGTCAGTGCACATGAGCAGCACTCTCTGTAGCCAAAGCCCTGGCATCAGGGGACTCCATTTTCAAGGTTTTATTAAAAAGGACATGTCTGAGCCTTGTTCTGTGAACACTGCAGACTGCATCGGTTTTTGATGCGTCCTTAATTGAATTTCTACTCATAACGCTTTAATTAAGTGGGAATTGTGCTTTGGCACTTCAAAAGTCAGTCCTGAGCAGGACCTGAAAGTTAAAGAACACTTTTTATCCCAATAAAAAGACAGTCTGTAAATTATAAATGGACTCTTAATGATATAAACGTGGTTTGAAGTCTGAAGGTCAAGACTGCAAACTAACCCTAAGCCTCCCTGTTTACAGATGAAGAATTACCTTATTTATTCCACTTTGGTCTGTGCTACCCACTTAAAGAAAAAATCAATATGCGATGCAGGAGCATGAAGAAAAATGTCCCAAAAGCTCTTCATTTTTGTCCCACAAATGACTGCACTGTGGCTCCAGGCTCTTTGTTTTGCTTTGAACTAAACAGTTCGAAAGATTGTGTTCTTTGTGGTTTCTTTCCAGTTCCTCTTGGTTAATTCCTTGCACAGTTTTTTTTGTTTGCATGTGTATATGTGACCTACAATCCATTCTAGTAATTAAATATGATAATAAATGTATAAAATGCATTAAAAAATCAGTTTTTCCAGAACGTACAGTATAGCTCATTCATCAAAGAATGATGTATAGAATAAGTTTCAGTTTTGGAAGTCACTGTAAGGCATGCTGAGTGGTACTGTAATCAGGGCTGTTTACTGCCCGTTCAGCAGCCCAATACAGATTAGCCTGAGAGAGCTATTGACCTGCTCGTTTAATTTTTGTGTGCCCCCGCAGTTTGTAATATGAAGACGCTTTACCAATTGTTATCCTTTGAAAGACAAAATAAATTAAAAGAGGAGTGTTTTTCTCCCTCTGTGTGCAGGTATGATAAGTATGTTTTTCCCACTGGATATTGGCTCCTCTTCACCTTTACATTTTTCTTCATACTGTATATATATTAAAATTGCTATATTCTTCTGGAGTTACATTTTTTTTTAGATTTCCCAAATTTTCCTAAACAGAATTTAGCCGTAAGATTAATACCTCTCTGAAACCCAGACAAGCCTAAGCTCATAAAGGTTTTAAATGACACAGCTTTCGGTTCCAAACAAACTGAAGGAGAAATAGCAACACCTTCTCAGACATAAAATTGATATCTAAAAGGTCTCCAGTCTATGGTTGATTGATTTTTACACTTTGTATTGTTTGCATTGAAGGAGATCTGGGCTTATTAGGCCTTGGGTTTCTCTGCAAAACAATGCAGTCATCCAAGGCTGTCACAGATGCGCGTTCATTAACATGACTGATGCATGTTGCAATTTCATTAACATCATATCAATAATGTATTCAGCAATCTCATTGAGCCGCATGGCAACCACAGCTGGGAATACTTAATGTGCTCGTCTGTCTGCCCTGGTTTCCCTGTTTGCATTTCTTAAACAAAAAACATATCTGGAAATACATTTACAAAATTGATTCCTCATAATAATAAAGATGTGCCACTTTTCAGGGTTGTCTGCCTTTTAATTTCTAGGGAGACAAAATCCCAGACTGTTTCAATCAATCAAGTGTTCATGTCAAATAGGGGCTCTTTTGCTGTATTATTAACACACAGCATAATAAACCCAAAACTCAAAATATTCTTGCAGTGGAGTCGGGGGAACTGCAAAACAAACTTTTTTGACAATCGTTATTAGGATCTTTGCAATTATGGATATATTGGTGCAACTTTATTATTACAAGAAGTCTTGTTCTTGATGAAAAATTTATGTTAACCATATTGTTTTTGTTTCTGAGTGCAGGAGGTAAAACAGAGCTTCTTCGAATAGGAATCTGATAAAAAAAAACTGAAATGAATCAATTGAGAATGTGCATGTTAGAGTTTTCAAAATGTTTCTGAACAGCGTCCATCATGTTGTCTGATTTTCCACTGTTGTTTTTTTTTCTTGGGTGCAGAAATATTCTGTACACTTTAGACGAAAGGACACCGCGGTTCTCCATATTAACGGACGCCCAAGACGTGCTGAAGCTGCACGGTTCCAACAAGACTGCACTCCTGTCCCTTTCTGCCATTTCCAACGCCATCAGCTCGGCAGAGAGACACCTCAGGGCTGGGATCGCCCTCTTCGAGAACGACCCCAAGAGGAAAAACTGATCCACTGGGCTCGGGTCCTGAAGACGGCAGGGGCTCCAGGTGTTGTGTTGGAGAAGCCCATCCGCTTCAGTCGGACCTGCTTGGGGACAGCAGACAGCCGTGGTGGAATATACAGTATGGGTGTGCTTGTCTTGATCTGGAGAATAATATTGGAGGCTAAGAAAAAACAAATACAGGGGCAAAAGCAATACAACGAAACTAGAATGCAATATTTATTACGAGTGCACTGCTCACATAATGAGCTTTCAGGGCTTGGAAAATATTAGGTACCAGGTTTTTTGTTCCTTAGTTGTTATTCGTTTTATGAAATGTTGATTTTTTGTGGCTTTAATGTCGGTAGTGTCTTCGGTTTTGCCGTTTATGTTTGAAGACATCGAAGCGTGTACTGTATGTATATGGATTTGTCTTTGTGGTTTTCACAGAGAGTAATGACAGTAACGTTGAAAAAACAGCACTCAACCACCCGAAGGTCCAAAATGAAAAATTGAAAAACATACCATCACGGAAAACAGGGAGAGGCTGGAATGTGACAAATGCAGCAGGCGAGTGAATCTAATTGACAGCAGCCTTGGAGGATGAATCAGTTTGTCATTTACCAGCATTAAATGCAAGTTATTGCTAAGGAGTGGAAATGCATTGGGCACAGTGCTGCTTAACAGCATGCCAGGGAAACTCCACTGCAATGATATCATTTCGTGTTATTCTTTATGAAATGTGTGGTTTAAGTGTACTTTTTTTTTCAATGCACGATTCATGTCATTTATGATATTTCAGAGAATCCATTGAAAAAAGGAAAAACAAAAATAAATGAAAAGCACAAATGCTAGCCCGCAGGACAACAGCAGGCCTTGTACCCAATACATGAGCTCTGTCACACTTCTGCAACACTTAGCATTGTACTAGGATGTCTGTATTTCAAAATATAGAGCACTGCAACTTACAGTGATCTTTTTGATGATCAATCAAGAATACAGATGGTTATTTCTTAAAGCACAAACCCCGAGTCTTTATGTGCCTTACTTCTGCTCTTCAAGGTGCATGGGCTTTTCGAAATTCATAAATAAATGTATATTTACATCAAAACAGGCCATAAAATAAGATTAATGTCAATGGTTTAATGTCACCAGTTTAAAAAGCTCTGTCTTGAATGGGTTACAGGTACTGTAATTGACAAGTATTGGTCAATGCATTGGAATTTACCATTACATTAGAAATTAGTGGAGGAGATTTAGATGTTGAAAATGTAAAAGCAACACGAAATGGCTTAATCCCTTTGTAAAATGAAGCCCACATTACTGGCTTTGGAGCTAAATGATCCTTATGCAGAAGCCAGATTTTTTAAATAATAATTTCCCCTTTCATCCCTGTTTTCAGATGCTGATGCCCCCTGTGTGATATGGAATGCTGTTGTTGAGCCCATTTCACAAGTCACGCTAAGAAAGCCCACTTTGATTTCTCTTTTCTTTAAAAGTATATTCTGGTCAAGAAGCACATCTGAGGGGCTTTGCTGCCCTTGTTATCATTCATCTCAGTTTATCTGTATCTGGACTGGGCCACGGATCTGTTATATCCAGGACAGTTCTGTGAAAACTGAGCACATGTGCAGACTATCCCATGGGCTAAATTAAAAGGTTCTACAGAAAAGTGCACAATTCATTATTTGCCTATTTTTGAGCACCCTCTAGGCCAGCGTTTCAGAGGCACTGAGAAAACTCCCATAGGATGGATCTACAGTAAATGAGCAGTTCAGAAGAATTAGTGAGGTTAGGAACACTTTCAGGGGAACCAGGGAAAATTGCCCATTTAATTACGGTGGCGCAGGAAGATTGCCCATCGAGAAACTCCTGCCCCATGTGTCTCTCCTTGGGCTACATTGAAATTCAAAGACTGGAGTTTAGAAAACTGGTGTAGTGTCTCTGCATTCCAGAGCTTTCTTACAGTATATGGGTTTCACGATTTTCGGTTGATTTGATATGGAATGACCAACATGTGTAAAAATATATATATATAAATATTTTGCATAAAATGTTAATTATACACGCAAATGATAAAAAGGAGCAAATGGCTGTTTAGTAAATTTAACATGCTGCATAGAGGTGGACCACATCAAACCAGCAAGTAGCACCTCCATGTAGAGCCTGTCTGCACGGTCTGTGGAGCTGATCTGAGCAGCAATGGGTCCCCTCATCACTGGTGTTCAAGCTTGGGGCGCTGGTCAACGGCGGGCTTAAACAAACAGCATCTTCCCTGACTCTGGGCACAATAAGTCTCTTTGCTTTTCGCAGCAGCAGATATCAAGCAGGCTGTATTCAATATTATATGAATTGTATTGTAATATTTTCAGACACAGAAAATGCCGGAGCGGACAGTGTGGCGTTTGGCCTTATTTTGATATAAAAGTCATGCTCCAAAGTTTTTAAAGGACTGAAAAAGTACTCATGAATTACTTCAATGTGGAAACTGGATTTATACAATCTCATTTCAAGAATACTGCAGAAATGAACAGTAGTTCTTCTGGTGATGTTCAAAATTTAAAGTGTCTCTGCTTGCTTCCAATCCTTGTAAAAAAAATCTTTTTAAGTTGGCATTCATTTTTCTTTCTATTTAGGGTGCTAAAGAGGGATAAGGTGAAATTTGATAGTGTGTGTTTCACCTGTGACATATTGGTAAAACTTTTTTAAAAAGGTTTGATTTACATGCTTTTCAAAATTGATAGAAATTGAATTTTTGGAAAACTTTATTCAGGGAGACCAAGTTTACACTGAGCTTTAACTCATGAATGTGCCTTCAAATGAAAAAAAAATAATGCTTTAAAGTCTCAAATTCTAGTTTTGAAAGGTTCAAAAATGATTCTGATGTTCAGATTCGTGTGTGTGTGAGTAAAAATCCATTTCCCTCTTTAATAATACCAAAAATATGTATGAAGATTCCACCTTTTGTGACTGGAACTGTTGATTTGGTCATGTGTCTCAGTCTCCAGAGATATGCCAGTCTGTAAACTCACAATATCCCAGATAAAGATTTCTAATTATCACTGCAAATGCCTAAGATACAGCTGCAAGTACTGTGTGTATCAAGTCATCTGAAATGGTAACCATTTTCATGAAAATGGCTGTACAGTATTGAAGCATTATAATAACGTTGTTAGCTCTGAAATAAAATTATTCTGCAGTATTTTGCATACTGTAGCCTCTCTTCAGAAAGATTTCTAAGTACAATTTTTATTTCTTGGGTCAATTTGACACATAGGCATAGGAGGTGGTGCACCTTACACAGGCGGCTGTCAATGCAGTGAGACATCAGGATAAGCTATAAATGTTAGCTAAACCGAACGCTGTTATTTATTAGCAATGTGTCAGACATGCCTATTCACCTTTAAGCCAGAGTGGACTTAACACCGATAAACACATGACTGGTGCCCAAACTCCTGGCATCCCTGTGCTGTAAAACCTGTAAACAGACAGCTGTCTGGGAGGGCTGTGGGCAAACGGAGCTGCGTCGAGGGGATTCTACTGCAATCATGTCATCTAAAGCGGATGTTGCTTTGCCTCACCGAGGCGCTAAATAGTGCAGCAGCAACAGTTACCATTATCCCAAGAACATACAAGCCCCCTCAATCCCAAAAAGCCACAATGATTGCACGATATTCAAATAATGCCGTGTGCCAATGTATTCTGCACGCCTTGGGAAGCGATCCCGGATTTTCAGACGCTTTCCTGGAACTTATTTTAGGATCAGCCGCACTAGATATCAAGGGGCGGCTTACAAGTCGGATTTGATTTTGACAACCCGAGTCATGGTGACACTGCTAACGTGTTCTCCTGTGTTTGTGTCGGTGTATTGGTGCAATGTCAGGTGTCCAGTATACGTGAAGTGTAAGCCTTGTACAATCAGCTAGTGGAAAAATGGAAGCTGACCAGAAATGTAGGAAGAGACAATGTGATCGCGTGAACAAGCTCCAGTGAGATGTCTTGATCTCTTTTGTTCTTAATCTTCTTCTTTGAATTTCTTTTGAGATTTGCACTAATTATTGAATTAGGTCCTCTTTACTTAATTGATGAAAGTTTTGATGATGAAGTTTTGGCACTACCAACCAAGATTTTTATTGTTTTTTAATATTATTATGAAATGATTTTGCGTATGAGTGAACAGTTTGTACTTGTTCTGTGAAATCTTAGTAACGGCATCTATGTGTGAAAAACAAAATACAAGAAGTATAAAATGCTGTATTGAGAACTGACTAAGTGTTCTTGTATTCTTAACACCAGCAAATGCTTTGAGAAATCTTTTTGAATATGAATGAATCTTGGTTAACATTATTTATATATGAATATTTTTTATAGATCAAAGTGCATTTGAAAAGCCTTCTGAACGTTTTAAAATGTCCTAAGCAAAGTTGTATTTTAGAAATCATGATGATGATGATGATGATTTTTCACTGGAAAATTGCTTTGCACTTTGTAAATTATAAAATCAAAATTAAAAAATGAATTAATGTAATACAGTAGGTGTTAGTTTTGGTGATTTTACTTTGTCAGGAACTATATATAGTATTTTTTAACAAACTGGGCCATGATATACCTGTAGATGTTAAAACATGTGTGTACTTCAAATGAAATGGAGGATAACCAAGTGCATTTGTTCATCTTCAGACTTTTGTCCTACTGCTAAATGTTACATACATTGATAAATACAGTGAAACTAATTTTCTTCTTACTGAAACTGTATTACAGTCACTGGGGAAAGACATGACTATCACATCCAGATATTTGTAAATATTGTGTTTTTATTCAAATAGTTTTGTCCAGATCTAATCTTTAGGTACTTTTCTCATTGTGTCCATTGTGTTGTTATGTTTTTAATAATGGTAACTTTTGATGCTACTGTGAAGAATTTGTATAGATACGTATAGATAGCATGTACACATTCTATAGGTATTGCTGGAAAATGCATGTAGCATTTCGTAGTTGTTTTTCTTTTTCTCAGTTGTGTTTGCTTTGGCAAACAGAAAATGTAGGCACTACTTTTTCTGATATGCATAGAATGTTAAGAAGGAAGTATGCATGCTTCAGATATGTGTTTTGGATTAAAATAGTTAAAGGTTGTTTAAGAAATCTTTATGATGTTTCATGATATTGTGCATAGATTAACTTGATTAAATACCCCTGATTCAAAAAAGGCAGTGTTACAAACAATGCAACTGGTTGTGGTATGTATGTTTCATTGATGTTACTAAATATTTTATATGACATTTTCTAGTGAAGCAATAAATCCAAGTTTTGTGACAGAAAGGTTGAATTAATTTCAAGTCAAGAGTGTATGTTCTTGTACTTACTGCTTTGTACTGCTCAGACTCTTAACACTCCCCAGAAGACGATGCACACTAAACAGGAGACGTGCAATGTTCTCTGTACTGTGTTGATGAACTTCAGAAGTTGCAGGTCCAAAATCGTTAAGGAATTA
Source organism: Atractosteus spatula (assembly GCF_055471065.1). Classification (NCBI taxonomy): domain Eukaryota; kingdom Metazoa; phylum Chordata; class Actinopteri; order Semionotiformes; family Lepisosteidae; genus Atractosteus; species Atractosteus spatula. The sequence goes on along the minus strand of NC_142709.1, from coordinate 72,938,425 downwards.
TATGGAATTATACCCTTTATAAAGTCAGGGTTGATTCTGTTTACTTCCTGCTTTCTTGCATTCTTTCTGCAGTTTTAAAAATATATATTTGAAAGTTAATTAAAAATGTCTTGATTTTTGCAAAACATGTGTAATATAGATTTGTATCTCTGTGATTGGCTGTGATGTTTGAACAAGTCGATATTCTCAGAAAAAATAACTTGAAGCACGATGTACTTTTAAGAAATTTGATAAGCAATTTAGTTATATTGTTCTGCTTTTTTTAAGAAAGATATTACATTTAGTCAAACACAAGCTGATAAGCTTCTTTTCTAGTTACAAGGATATTTTTAATGCTTTGCTCTTTTTTCTTTTTTTTGCTAGTGATAGATTGACAGCTTTTGCTAGTCTTTTGTCACAGTTCTGGACCTAACTTGAATTGGCTGTTCACGGGCCTCAGCCATTAGATTGCTGTCGGCATTATCACAGAACTCTTGTGCGTGATGACAGTCATTTCTTAAGATCCTCCCACATCTGGCTCCTTACTGGTTCTACTTTCCTGCCCTTTTATTTAGCTTCCGAAACACTAAACCAGGTCTTTTCACAGTATTTGACACTTAGTCCTGCCTCAGTAAACTTTATTATCTGACTCTCTTACTCATTGTGTCTCCTCATAATTTACTAGAAAACTATGGAACGATCACTTGGTCACAGCAATCTGGTCTTTCGCCCCTGGTGGTCCCTTTCTGCTAAAAAAGCAAAGCAATGCTAGTGCCAGAGCCTTCTTTTGATTGCACTGATCTTCATGCCAGTTACTGGGATTAAACACTGTATTGTCCTGGTTTCTCCCAGTTAACTTTGAGCTGTTTAACCTCATGATATTTCTGCCCTGATCTGTATACTGGTTATTCACCAGACGCTCCAACCATCTTTCTTATGTTATTAATTTTATAAAAACTGTGCTGGCTGGCTGTCGTCTTTCTTCCTTGGCCTTATCTGTCTCTGTCACTCACTGAGTGCAGTGTAGGGCCATGCTGAATATAGATGTTTCTTGAAAGAGTCCTTAAAGGCTATTACTTAACCATCATATTTCAACTCCAAAAGTGCCCATTGGTGGTGTGATTCAGCCCTTATCTCTAAGATCTTCCCCTGTCCACTGGCGACACAGAAACACAGAAGGCACACTGGCCTACTGTATTGTACAGGTCAGCAGACTGGGACAGCAGGCTGTAATACCCTTGGGTGTCCTGGAATTGACTTCACCTGAAGAGACTAGCCTTGCCCACTTTGAAACCTGCTTGTGCTGTACGTGTCATTTCCTCACTTAAGTCCAAATACTGTATGTTAAAGCACTGTAAGGGGAGTGGGGACACTGTGCTGTAAAGGTGTATTCCTTTGTATGAGGTGTCCAACCTGGTCCTGACTTTTTGTCTTTAAAGATCCCCTGACACTGTTTGTCAGTCAGAGTAAGCTGTTAACTGCAATATTCTGCTTCAGTTTCATTCTGGGCTCATGCAATCTGCCCTCCATAAAGTTGCCAATAATTCAGCTGGTGAAGCAATTTCTCTCTCCCTCCCCATCGGGTGTCCTGTGCTGGTGCTACACATGGCCGAGGTGGAGATGAAATGGGTCCACTACTATAATTGGAGCGCTTTCAGATCCTTTAATTTGAAAACCGCTACATAAAACAAATGATTGATGGAAATATTCAATTCTTTTACTTTGCCCAGGGATAATCGGGAGTGTTCCACCTCCAAACAGTTGTACACAACATCTGAAATCCTAAAAACTGAAGAGGTTGATTCATAACAGCCATCAACGGTAACAGCAGGAGGTCTTCACTTCATTCAGCACTTCAGTGGCAGTTAACTTCACTATTCAGCTATGTAGGCTTGTCATGGAAAAAAAACTAATCTCCGACAGCAGAATGCTGCTCTGCTACTAACAATACACAGTGTTATACTGCAAAATACAAAGTACCTCTCCCAGTTTTCATTGGAGGCCATAATGACATACAGTAGGAATGTCATATCTGACTGCATCAGTGTGTCTAAGCTTAGTTTGAGGCCAGATCTAGGTCAAGCACTCCTGATTTTCATGGACTAACACATTGTTGAGTTTTTTTTTCTTTTTGCTCATGACTTTCCAGGGTGGAGTTGTCCTCCACTTGTTTCCTTGCAGGGTCCTGCTCGAGTCTCTTTAAATTTTCAAGTGACATAACTTTTGCAAAACACATTTCTCTCTTTCTGGCTGTGTTGCACTCACATTACTAGTGTATGTCTTTGGGCTGCTGAGTGGACTTGCTGTGGCTGAAAGCTATGCCAGCAGGCAGAGCCTCCAGAAGCCAGCTGATGTGTCATTAGCGGAGTAACAATAGCTGTGGACATAGCAGCCCATACAAGTAATGAGAATTTTGTTCTAGGAGTGGGATTTCCAGTGCAGAAATGATAACAGTATGACAACAGTGAAAACAGTAACAGTAATAAGCTTTTGCTGTCTTTTTTAAAGGAAAAACGTTATGTAATGCACATATAAAAGTTTGTGTACATAATACATTTGTAAATGACAGAAATGATGGCTTAGAAGACTTGGAAGACAGAAATGTAGAATATCTGGTGTTGTACATTTTCACTTTGTGATTTTTCTTAAACTTTGTATCTGGTTTTAGCTATTCTATTTGACTAATGAATTTTCTTTACTATGCATTCTGTTTAGGTCTTCTGATAATAATATTGGCTACATGTTAGAACTATTAAAGATGATTTTATTACCGTATTTAAAATCTCTATCAAAGATGATAAAACCAGTGATATATTCTTTCATGTACTTTGGATGAGAATGAGCTGTTGGAGTTTCAGGAGGTCTGCTTGCTTACTGCTGTTCACAGTGCAGGGAGTTGTGAACAGTTATGTCTTATCATTTCCATTATTAATTACCAAACGTGTTCTGACAGTTGTTCTGCCCGTGACAGAGAGATCTTAAGTTATTACTTGCTATCGCTCTGTACATTTTAGTTATGGTTAAATTAGTTTTTCAAAGCTCTCTCTTGCCTATATGAAAGCACACTGAGCACTGCAATTAAAACCTCAATATTAACATGTTTTAATATATTTCAGCTCTCAGTGAAAAGAATATTCATTGTGCCATTTTCCATTAGACCTTTGCTCTGTTTCTATGGTTTATTTTTTGTAATAGAAATGGTAATTTACTTTTTGTATTGATTTTGCACTATTAACTGCTATTAAAAGCTATAGAAATTGATTTTCATTGTTAATTGAAATAAAAATTAAAGAAAAGACTGTCAAATGTGACTTTGCATTAACATAATACATCTACTTTACATCCACATTATATCACTTGTCTAAAAAAAGCAAAAGAAATGCTTTATACTGTAGCTATATCACTGAATAAAATTCCACTGAAGGAATACGTTTAGAAAATAAGCATAATAAACGATTCGGATTGAAGCATGTTAATAATTTGAAACGAAATTAACTGTCTTAAAAGCAGGCTGTCAGTCCAGCAGCACTGATTGAGGTCTAGGTAGCAGTAAGCAGGCCTGGAGACACACACAGTTACATGCTGTTGCTTTGAGCCCCAAAAATCTCAAAACAATTAGTGCAATTGAAATGACAGGAATGGTAATGATGCATCATATCATAATAATTGAAGGATTTTTGTTCTGCAATGTGACAATATAATTTCAAACAGAATCACAGTGTCTTTCATATAGTTTAGTGTGTGTGAGGCAGCAGGTTCAAACTGGTCTCTGCCCAGTTACTCAAGAGGGTAGGACCTGTAGTTCATAGGCCTGATGGTGTGGTGTTTCAGAGGCCATGTTTCTGTTGTCTTCGTCTCTCCCGTACTGGAGCAAGTACTGTAACAGAGACTCCAAAGTTACACTGAAGTGAAATTTACATAACTGTTGACCCCTAATTTTAAATGGGTCGATCCTTCTGTTGATGTGGTAAAGAAGAGAAGTTTCCACCTCAGATTTGAAATCTGAGATGAGAACATCTCCAGACATGACTGTGACCCAAGTAGGTTTGTCATGACTGCTAGAAGAAACAGGACCAAGAGTGGAAATCCAGAAACTGGTAGGTAACAACCCTACTCTTTTTAAAAAATGCTCGGGACCTTGGTTTACATCTCATCCGAAGGACAGCGCCTTTTTACAGTATAGTGTCCCCGTCACTATACTGGGGCGTTAGGACCCACACAGACCGCAGGGTGAGCGCCCCCTGCTGGCCCGACTAACACCTCTTCCAGCAGCGGCCTGAGCTTTCCCAGGAGTCTCTCCAGGCTTCCTGATGATTAGCTCCAGTGGGCTGCCAGTTCCGAGTAAGGTTGAGTGCACTGAGAACTACAGAAGGCACAATGGCTTCTAATCGCTTTGTAAAGGGAGGTACTGTACTATAAATCACTGTACAATACTCCACACCGAGCATGCCTGACCTGTCCATTTCCAGATTCCTGAGATTCCAGAATGGGCACGCTCAAGATGACCTGTTCTAGATAACACAGGAATCTTGCTCACTCTCCAGCTGTCAGCATTTTAGCTTTCTTTGTTGTTTACTGTGTCTGTGCTTTGTTATTGCTCTGCAGTAGTTTTGTATGACATTAAAAACAAAAATATCAAACATGAGGGGACCCACACCGGCAGTAAAGAGCGCTGTTCAATTTGCATCTACAATTCCCACAGAAAAGGGAAAGGGGCTTGGGATTCTCTCATCCGTCTCGGTGTTGTCCGAGCTGCAGAGCTTCTCAACATAGTCGCAGGAGCCGGGCAACTTGTGCTGAAGGATGACCATGATCCTCACCCAAAGCCCCTCTGGCCCTTGACAGCAGCCCATTCACCCCTCAAAGGAAACCTGTGCTTGTAAGAAGAGGTTCTTTATCTGTGCACAGAAAATGTATTCAGATTTAAGAATGTCCCTTGCTTCTGTTAATAAACCTACCGGGAGTACTTTTAAAATTTTAATAGTAACTAGTAAAGATCTTTTATGTAATGTGGCATTTCAGTTTACTGTATATTCATTTTAAAACAGAACCCCCATAAACGGATTTAAATAGTGGACTCTTTATGATGAAATATCAGTTTTTTTTTTGTTGCATGCAACTGCTCTACAAATGAGGTGTTCTAAGGCTATTCACATCAACATAAAACTGCCTGAAGGGTTCACTTCAATTTAACATCCTGCTTCACTGGACTGAGTCATAGTGTTGGAGCTTTCAGTCTTGAAGGTGCATTGAGTAATTTGATGTGTAACGTATAGTAGGTTAAAGACTGCTCAAATGATACCTCTAAAATTATGCACTGTTCATTTTCTTCTTCCCTGTATATACAAAATCACCTGACACTGAAATGTTAAAGAAGGGAGCAATTTGAATTAGATGGGCCCTCTTGTTGTGAACATTCTTATGATCTTAAGCACACTGAGATCTCCGTCTGATTCCCACACAAAATACTATTGTATTTGTGTCTGTGCTTTTGAACAGGGCATTTACATAATAGTTCAGGTGGGGAGCTGCGTCAGCATGCGTAGGCTGCAAAGGAACAAGTAATAGGTTTATTCCATGCTGAAAAAAAGAAGAAAGAAAACACAACGTTTCGGCCGTGGAGCCTTCTTCAGGTGTGAGGTTGTGTAATTTACATAATAGGACAGCGAATGTACTGCTTAAAACCAGAAACATCTACTAAGCACAGTACAATAGGCTTCTGTTCTGCCTTTTCAATACTTCCCTAGTAAGTGAAGAGAGAAAAATGAAACCAGGCAATGAAAATGAAAAATGAAACCATTCTACTCGAGTAAGAATTGGTTTGCCAGACAGTTGCTTTGTAGGGGAGGTGACTGTTCCTACAGTCAAACTGAGAATGGCAATTGTCGGAAAATGGTTAGAAGGTCAAAGTGTCGCAGGACAAAAATAGAGAAGTTGATAATTGTAAGCAGGAAAGCTGATTGTATTTAAGCAGCTGTAGAGAAACATCACAGTTGTCTCTAAGCAAAACAAAAAACTTCAAAATAAGGTGCTGTATATTAGAATATTTATACATTTATAGTTTAGGATTTTAAAAAAGTGGTGTTTAATTAAACCATTGATCTGCAACTTGAGAATCCAGCAGTCAGACCACCTCACAAAATTCAGGTCCTGACTGAAAAAAGTTAATGCACTGGTAAAGGAACTGAAGGAACTGAAACGGCTCAGATAAAAAAAACAACTGAAGGACTAACAGAACCAGCGCTCAGGGAGGTGTGCATCCCGGATTGTCAGAGAAACAGCAGGAGAAGGAGAAAGAAGCAGGTCACCGGGGCTGAAGGAAAGTAAAGATCAACAAGCCCATCAACAACACCACCCAGCATCACTTCGCCGGAAAGACTTGCTCTGACCCCGGAGCTGGACTCACAGATGGGAGCTCGAGACATCAGCTCCTGGCCCGAATTCTCTAACGCTGCTCTCGTTCACAACTGCTGCCAGGACTACCAAGAATGCAGAAAGAGCAGCGGTCGTTGTAGACTTCATTCTCTGGACACTGCAACTGGAAATTCACACCAGGAGCCGTGAGATGACAACAGCTTGCCAACACCTGTTTCCCTGGAGCTGAGGGGACTGATATTGTCCACGGAGCTGACAGGCTCCCAGTTAGTGCAGGCGATGACTCTGTTGCTGTTGTCCATGAGGGAACAAATGACATTGGTATAAACAACACACTAATTTAAACAACTTGGCAACAAACTGAAGAACAGAACTAAATCAATGGTTCTCTCTGGAATCCTACCAGCACCGGGCAAAGGTGAAAGATTACAAATGTTAATCCTTCAACACCGCACTTTGCGTGAGGGCATGGTGTTCAGAAAAGGCACCAGCTTCCTGGGGCACTGGAAGGCTTTCCTTGGCTGAGGCCACCTGTACAGGAATGACACAGCACCTCTGAACAAAACGGGCGTCAGTCATTTCAGCACATCGATCCAGAAAGAAACCCAGAAACATTAAATAATTGATTATTCTCGTCTACAGGAGGCGAGAGCGCTGTGAAAGTGGATGGGTGTGATGGGCTTGTCCACACAGTGTGTTGGTGGAGGATGGCTGTGGATGCCGGCTGGCACTATGTGTTGCTTAATACTGAGTAGAAAAAAACTGTTAACAAATAAACACTATTGATGGGTATTAATCTGCTTTACTTGGATAGTGGGATGTAATTTTTACTTTCTTTTTTCTTCATGCATGTTTCATATTTGTCTACAGTACCTCACACACTGATGACCCATCTTCCCTGTTTGTCTTTCTGCATGACTTCAGCTGCTGACTAGTTCTTTTTCTCATCTCAAGCCTGCGTGTTTCTTAGTTGTTAGTGGGTTCTTGCTGTGATAAAAGTATTATGTGTCTTACCTGCCTGCAAAGCAAGTTTCCAATCTGGGAAAACAGAAGAAGTGTGGTAAGAAACAAAACACGCACTCAGAGGTTAACCATGGATTGTCTGCTAAACTGATATTGCTGTTTGATCAACACTAGGCAACATCCGGAAGGTTTTTATGTTTTACATATGAACTATTTCCCTTCTTTTATTGTTATTTTAGAGCAGTTACTTTAATTTTATGTTAAGAAATTTCTTTTGCCTTCTGTAAATTAATCCACCATCCTGATTCACATTCAACTCTTTTCAAGATGTCAGTAACAAGTCAGCTGTCCAGACATTTAAGTGGAAACGAAGAAAACAACCCTGACAATTTAAAGCCATCTAATTACATGATTAGGCAGAAGTTAATTTGTTTCAGTTTAAAGCCCACATGTAAGATGTGTCCTGTCGCAACCTGTCTAGGTAATGCAGGGTCAGTTGCCAATCTTAGTCTTGCCCGAGTCGGGGGTCATTTCGTAATAACACATTATTAACAGGTGCATTCCAGAAAAGACGGTGCATTTAATTCTGTCTTGATAAAAACACAGAATTGCTCAGAAAGAAAATAATTGAAATTGAACTATGTAATGAAATGCAACATTTTAGATGTGGTGAGCAGGGATAGAGCTGCTTTCATTCTAGACTAGCTGGAGTCAGCAGTGTGCTTCTCGATATCCACCTGAGAAGTGAAGCCTTGGATGTCAGACCATACAGCCTGATGCAGCAATAGAGATGTATTGACCAATTTTATTATCAGAACATACCGCTTACTTTCAGACCTTGCTCCCAGCTGGATGGAGCACTCCTAGTTATCACAGTAGCTCTTCCTAACTTCTTGTAAAAAGATAAGAAAGGGTACAAATGAGAGGAGCCGCTTGGAAGTTAGGAGCTAATTGATCACAGGATCTCATCAGTCATTTCTTGAAAGATGCCGGGGTATCAGTTTCAGTCACATGGCTGGGTTGCTTGTTGCATACTTCCACAACAGTTTTTCTATAAAGAACTCACTCCTATTAAATACACATCCACACAAAAGCAATTTCCTATGGGTGTTTCCCTATACAGTAGGTGCTTCCCATAAAATCTACTTATTTTGCACATGAACCTTAATTTCATTATACAGTGTTGAATTATAACCTGTACTGTATCTGTATTTGGTCTGACTGGTCTGACAGTACCACTGGCATTTTTGAATTAGTCTGACCCACATTGGTTCATTTCTGATTCCTCTAGCTGAAGTTCTGCACCCTTGTTGATACATACTGTAGTGTGACAATCCCTCTGCTCTATCTTTCCTGTCTCTCTGGACAGTGAATCCACCAATCTTACATTCCTCTCCACCGTTCTCCAATTTCCAGGTCTCTGTGATTCCAATAACATCATAACTACCTGCTAATATGGTGTATTCTACATGATCTAATTTGTTTTTGCTACTCCTAGCATTTACTGTAAAGTATACTGTAAGCACTTAATTACCTGATCATTTGTATTTTTTTTTCTTTGGGTTCTTTTTTTGTATTTGCAACCAATGTCAGTTTATTTTCTTTACTTAATCTTTAAGTATTTTCTCCTTTCAGTTCCAGCTAATTACACTCTACTCAGAGCGCTTTACAGTAACGGGGACTCCCCTCCTCCACCAGTGTGCATCCCCACCTGGGAGGGTATAGACTACAAGCAATTCTCCTTTTGCTTTTAACTCGTTAACCGGCTAAGTCATAAACAACCTTGCTCGCTACACTTGCGGAACACCAAGAATGCACACCATGGACCGCTGCGAGGCGACCTGTCGCGCAGCCCCGCCGAGCGCAGGCTCGTTCACGACGACTTTGTGCGAGCGCGCAGCCACATCCTGTCTGTCGGGTACGCGCAGGGCAATCCGAGCCCGGCGGCGTGCTTTTGTATCCAGGTGTGTCAGGAAAGCTGCGAAAGCAAAGCGGATGCGGTCATCGGGACTGCTGCAGGGGGAATTCGCCGCCGCTGTCCCAGTTCTGAAAAGACTCCTCAGTTACTGTCTTTCAAAATCACAAGGAAAAAACAGGAGTGACCCTGGGAACTGAGGTTTATTTACCTGCAGTGCCGTGCTGTGAGTATGGGTGTCAGTACATTATATTTGCATTTAGAAAGAAAAATAATAAACAAATGATAGGGCACGGTTCTTTTTCTCCAACATCTCACTCTTGAAATACTGCTTCCATGTTGACGTTTGCAAGCACTTCTCTGGTCGGTTTGAGCTTTCTGTGTGTGCTACAACCCACGAATCCTCCCTCCCGCTCGTCCAACCCAATGACTGCCGTGTGGTACAAGCGAGAGGAACAGAGGTCTGTAGCTACAGTGTTTATTTTTGTCTTACCGTGGCGGCAGAGAGAGAGAGAGGAAACAGACCCTGACGAAGTACAGGCTCAGTGACCACAGCCTGGCCATAGAAACTATACACAGGCAGACCTGGCTGTCCAGAGAGGACAAGCTCAGTGACCACAGCCTGGCCATAGAAACTGGACACAGGCAGACCTGGCTGTCCAGAGAGGACAAGCTCAGTGACCACAGCCTGGCCATAGAAACTGGACACAGGCAGACCTGGCTGTCCAGAGATGACAAGCTCAGTGACCACAGCCTGGCCATAGAAACTATACACAGGCAGACCTGGCTGCCCAGAGAGGACAAGCTCAGTGACCACAGCCTGGCCATAGAAACTGGACACAGGCAGACCTGGCTGCCCAGAGAGGACAAGCTCAGTGACCACAGCCTGGCCATAGAAACTGGACACAGGCAGACCTGGCTGTCCAGAGAGGACAAGCTCAGTGACCACAGCCTGGCCATAGAAACTGGACACAGGCAGACCTGGCTGTCCAGAGAGGACAAGCTCAGTGACCACAGCCTGGCCATAGAAACTGGAAACAGGCAGACCTGGCTGCCCAGAGAGGACAGGCTGTGCTCCCACTGCCAGCGGGGAGAAATAGAGACAGAGGTGCACTTCCTACTGCACTGTGACAGATACTCTGGGATTAGAGAAACATTCTTCCCTAAATTCAGAAATCTAATCCCAGAGTTCCCAGACCTGCCAGAATCACAACGGGTCCCAATCCTACTGGGAGAGGGAGGAGGGAACTCAGTTGAATTGGCAGCCCAGTATGTGATCTCCTGTCCCAGCCTGAGGAACAGTGAGTCTGTCTCCCAACAATGCTCCATCTGTCTACAGTATATGTAAATATTTTTTGCTATGTCTTTGTTGTAAATGTCTATGTCTGTAGATTTTATTTTACTGTTATTTTTTGTTTTGTTTCATGTGAATTGCATTATTTTTAGTTGCTTTGGCAACACTGATTGTACCCATCGGTCATGCTAATAAAGCACCTTGAATTGAGAGAGAGAGATGGCCGTCAGTGCGCGTCAAAGAGTCAGTGAGGAGCAGTTACAGTACGGTGACGCACCTGTCTCAGGTGAAGGGAGTCATGTAATTTGAGCATTTTTCCCAGTTTTTCATGGCACATCCCTAGAACTATGGAAATATGGAATTCATCAGTGAGCACTCTTGCCTTTTATCCAGATCAGAAATGTCTTCGTTCTCCGATAAGAAGTATTACAAGACATTCCTATCTGGTGCCTCAGGAAGAAAGTGTGTGGGTTTATGTACATGTACTGTGCAAATTGAGTATACATCTAGTACATACAAGCAGTGGAGTTACTGTGTCAGAGTGTAGATCTTCCTGAGTAATGCTAAGAAAGGAGGGATCAGTAAAAATAGTCTTGCTTTAACAGTTATTAATATAAGAATGCAACAGAGATCATTTTGTATACAGATATGTAAAATATATGTACTGTATATGCTTGTATTTTTTTCTGAAGAACAGGACTTCTCAGAGTTTCTGGCGTGTTACTGGCCAGGTATTAATAATAATTAATAATTAAAATAATTGGTTACACTTACATAGCGCTATTCTGGGCACTCCACTCAAAGCACTTTACAGGTCATGGGGATCCCCTCCACCACCACCAGTATGTAGCCCCACCTGGATGGGGTTGTCACACAGTATTGTCACACAGCGTCTCATCCCAGCCTCTCAGTGTTTGCCCTGCTTGCACACATTCATCTCAGTCTTCTTCAGGCTTATCCCATAACAGCTCAGTGGGGTTAAGTTGGAGTAGCTGGGAAGGACAATTTTAGCACTTGCTGCTCTTTTTTTTCTAATGCTAGTAGCTAAGAGTAGTTTATTCTCGTGGAAATAAAACCACACCTTTTATAAAGTCATATTAAGTCTGTATTTACAGAAATCCAGTAATTCGTATAAAACAAAGATTGATTGATTCTCCATTTGTTCACATCATGCTGTTATTTGGGAGGGGCACTGGTCCTTGGAATTGTTCGAAACTACCTTGCCGAGTGGAGCTTTCAGACAATTTTAATATTGGCGGGTGTTTCTTACAGCGATCGAAGGATGCAGTGCAGCATTTAGCCTGAAAACGGGTCATTAGAGACCCACTCCAGTTAGGCAAGTTGTTCTGTTGTGTTGGTATATAGGCACTCCCTTGTTATACACGTTTATTTTTAAATGAAAAGCATCCATATGAGAAACATAGAATTGCTTTTCTTATGGCCTTTAATTGCGCTAATTTGTATTCTGTACCTGTCCTGAAAACACAAGCGTTCTGATTGCCTTTTCATTATATAAATAAAATAATATACTGTACCAACACTCACAGTTGGGCAAAAGCTAAATTAATAGATTAGTTATTCCCCTTAACAGTTTTGCCTTGGCATTTGCAGATCCTTAAAAATTAATGTGTCCCTAGTTAAATAGTTGAGAAGATAATTGCACTACTCCTTTGATAGTATACAAATAATAACTTGTTTTAAGTGTTTAACATCCTTTACTTTGGCTAATTAACAGTAATATATATATTGGTATTAAATATTTTACTAAGCTTAATAGTCTTTCTTGCATTCAGTGGCGTTGTATTGTAATAAAACCATTCTTATGGGATCGGAAAACAATTTAAAGTTACTAATCTGGAAAAAAACCTACTTGCTTGTACAGCATGGGGAGTGATTTAATTTGCGCGTTGACTGAACACAAGTGGTCTTATCTTGAAAATATACAGGAAGGGGTTCTTGCCAATAGGCTGTTGAACACAGGGGATGTCTAATTAATACTGTAACTGATCACTCATCACGGGACATTTATTCGGTGTGTGTCTTTTCATTGGAGCTAGGCATTAAAGTTGGCACACTTCAGGTTATATTGATCGAGTGTCATTTGTGTGTGAAAGCAGGTGCTCACAGTGTAGTTTAGGTTGTCTATCATGAATAATTAATTGACTAGAGGGCTCTAAAAGTATCCATATTGGTGTTCATTTCTCCTCCAAGCTTTTCTAGTAAAGATCTGATTGACACACATTTAGTGCCATACTGAGCCGTGCGTATGCCGGGCCTACGCCACGTATGTCACGCCGTGCAGATCTGCTGTTCAGCGTCTGTCCATCCTCAGATGGACAGTGCCTGCTGGGCTAGGCTCAGGGCGTGAGGCTGGACTACAATCCGGATGGGACTCCGGCCCATCACAGGACATTACTCACAGGAACGCACCGGGCAGTTCAGAGATGCCAATTTCCCTGGACACCATACTGACACAGAAGGCACTACAGACCAGAACTGACCCCGGGCCGCGATGGGGCAGCCTTAATTGTCATGCCTCCTCTGCTGTTCGACATACAGTACGGTACAGTGGGTGCTTTTCCAGGCATGATAATTAAAGGCCAGTGGTGGGTGCTGCTGAGTGGCTCCACCAGTACAGGAGCTCTCTGGGCCCTGTAGTCGAGAGGCTGCTGGTTCAGGTCTGGGGCTCTCTCATTAGAGGGCAGTGAAAGTGTTCATCACCGGCCAGCCACCCAGCAGAAACACCCTCTGCCTTGCTGAGTGCTGGGCTCTGTCACTGAGGCCTGCAGCACTGCTCTGGTCTGTGCCAACGCGCCTGTGGGCACTGTTGGAATCGCAGTGTCTGTTTCAGAGAAATGCAGCCACGTGCCTCCTCTCTTGCTCTCTGGTCTGAGGAGTTACTGAGTGTCCGGCTGGCCATTCAGAATGGTGTTGAAATTAAGTATGAAATATAATTGCAGATTCCAAAATAAAAAAATACACTGTGTAGTACAGTACATTGCTATACGGCTGCAGTATTCTTTAAATTTAACATGGGATTTGCTGTACAGGTTGTTGTTTATTTTTGTATAACACAGTGTATGCAGGAGAGTAAATATTTTAGTATTTTTCGCTCAAAAATAGTGACAATTTTGCCATCATCTTGCTCACTACCATTCTGCCCTGGAGTTCATCGTTTCAGATGGATTAACTGTAAGCTTTAATGTGGGTCAGGTCCCACATCTCTGTCATTCTTGTTGCAAAGGTCTCTTGGTCTTCTGCAGGGTGGCTGGCATCCAATTTGAAGCTGCCTGGTCTTGGAATTTATAGACCTGTTCATTATCTGTTAACTTTTAGCCTTTGCTCTCCTCCCGATTTATTTGTAAGCAGCTCAGTTACAGACCTGACTACGGGGAATGGAGTGTGTCAGGTAGCAGAGAGTGACATTTGTGAGAGATGCCTGGAGTATAATTTTATTTAGCTCTCATTGTTCAGATCATTAGCCCGTTTCTGTCACTTAGATCCACACTAGGGTTACTGTTAGTGACACTAGACCTCCTGCTTACAAATCTTATTCAGCACATCTTCAGGTAACATCCATAATTTCGGACTGCCTCTCTGACACATTCTACAATTCTTATAATTTTTCACCCATATCAAGCTGTCAAGCTTTGCAAATTGCACCAAGTGAAGAGCATTCAGATATTTATAACACTATGTGGAGTCAAGCACTTTATTTTGAATTAAATTCTTCCCCCTGTACAGTAACTCAAGACCTGCATTTAAATTAAGAAGCTTTACCTTAATAGGGGCAAATCAATTTTTTTTTTCAGCTGTGAATACTTAGTGCTCCCTGGGTAGAACACTAGCCTGCTTTCTGCCATCATTAGTATTTTAGTGCTGTAGGCTTAGTGTCATTCGCCTCTAGTGTGGGATCTGATGCTGAAGCCCAGAAGTGAATGATTTCTAGGCATCTCCACTGCGACTTACAATTTGCTAACATTTCCTGCTTACAGTTTCTCATTTCTTTATCATGCAGTATCTTAAGTATGGCAGTATGGGTTCAGATCCTAGAGGAGACGCTGCTGTTGTGCCTCTGAGCAAGGTATTTTGCTCATATTTCTTCAGTTAAATACCCTTCTGTATAACTATGTGCTTTGCAGGTCATCATTATAAATAAGAGTTTGTTCTCCACAGACTCCTCCAGTTAAATAAAGGATTCTCTCAAATGCTATATTAGAATGCCACCCTCAACTCATTTGGAACCACTTAATCCTGATGCCAGGACTGAAAACAATAACTAGAAATCGATTAATATGCAATGAGTGTTGAGCCATGTGCTTGTAATAAGGTCTAAGGAGACAATGTCAAGAAAAAAAGTCCAAACTTCTCATCAGGTCTGAACACTTGGCAGGCCCAAGTTTTATGCGTTACTGTGCCAAGGTGGGGGGGTGTGTGGGACCCATCCAATACTGGGGCTTCGTCGGGCAGTCGGAACACACAAAGGCAGGAGTGTGAATTCGCTCTCGCTGAAAATTTCCAGACACTGTTATTCAAAGTGTAAGTCGTGAGCTGGAAGGCGAGGAGGGGGGAGCTAGCTAGCTAGCTTTTTGATCACCGTATCAAACCCCACTCCTGATGAATACGCTGAGAAAATGAAATGGAAGAGCAGAGTAAGAAAGGTTGGTACAGTCCTTGATGTATGCCTCAGCTATCAAAAACAGTAAAGCTGGAATCTGTCGGGGCTAAATCCTTTTCTGCAGAGTTCCCCTTCATATGGCAGGAAAGCTGTTGGCAAAGTGCAGGTACAGGAGAAGAGATACAGGTATGTGTCCAGGGTGCAGGAAGCGCGACACGTGTCCAGGGTCACGGCTACAGGAAGCGCGACACGTGTCCAGGGTCGCGGGTGCAGGAAGCGCGACACGTGTCCAGGGTCGCGGGTGCAGGAAGCGCGACGCGAGTCCAGGGTCGCGGGTGCAGGAAGCGCGACGCGTGTCCAGGGTCGCGGGTACAGGAAGCGCGACACGTGTCCAGGGTCACGGCTACAGGAAGCGCGACACGTGTCCAGGGTCGCGGGTGCAGGAAGCGCGACACGTGTCCAGGGTCGCGGGTGCAGGAAGCGCGACGCGAGTCCAGGGTCGCGGGTGCAGGAAGCGCGACGCGTGTCCAGGGTCGCGGGTGCAGGAAGCGCGACGCGTGTCCAGGGTCGCGGGTGCAGGAAGCGCGACGCGAGTCCAGGGTCGCGGGTGCAGGAAGCGCGACGCGAGTCCAGGGTCGCGGGTGCAGGAAGCGCGACGCGTGTCCAGGGTCGCGGGTGGGCTTTCACAGTTTCTCAGCATTTTTCAATATTTTTGTGTTGACTCGTGAGTGGTCTGAGCAGGAGTGGTGGCGTTCTGGTCAGAGACATGGTCATCCAACAGCAAGAGAGTTTCAGCCCATCCTTACACAGCTGTTATGTTCCTGTAAGCATCACCAGTACACCAGATGTGTACTGATTACTTGTATTTTAATTGCTTCTGTCATTTTATTGCTGTCCATTCACTGTAGTTTTCCTTTTGTTCTTCTCATCTTTTAAGAACTTTTAAGAATCTCTTGTTAGATTTTTTCCTGTTCCTACCATACTTGCAACTGGATTTCTTAGATAAGTTGTCTTTGTCCAGGACAATTGTTAATTGTCTGAGACAATTAGTTGTTTTTTTTTATTTTAAATCCCTTTTAAACATTGTATGCTGTGTGGTTTCTGAAGTGTGGCCTACATATTTCACAAGAAGATAAGATGGTTTAAAGCGAGAATGGTTTAAATTCAGCCTCTCTAGATTGGGTTTTCGGTAGATAATTGAACAGAGTTTCATTTTGTAAAGGAAGCCAGTGTTTCAGCTTCAACAACATGGATAGGTTGTGCATATTCCAGACTCTGACAACCCTCTGTGTAAAGAAATTAATCCTGTGGTCAACATTAAATGCACTTGCATGTGTTGTATGTCACTTCAGAAGAGGACTGACATCTATTTCATGAAGGAATGAAGCACATTTGGAGGCTTTATCAAAGTAGTGTTTCATTAAGTTTAATTTTTAAATGAACGAAAAAGAAAGTTTGTGTACATTAAGGGATGAACCTGCATTTTAATAAATAAAAAATGCAAAGTGTTGTGGACTAGTGTGGCTACAATTAAAATGGGTAAAACGTTTACAGAAACTGGCTGTTCTGTGCAGATATCTTTCAATGGATTATTTCAGTCTGTACAGCTTGCCTTCTAATATTATCAGTAAACTGTTCAGCTGTAGCAATAATCTTTTTGGAGTCTGAATCATTCATGCTGAAAGCATGTGGAAAGACAGTAGCTTGTAGCTGATAGGTTTTCAGTGCAGAATCTGAAATATAGCTGTAGATTTTTCAGAAAAGGGATTATGCTTTATGTTTGATTTTTTTTTACCATACTTCCCCTTTCAGTCCTGACAATAGGTGATACATGCATTTAAGATTAAGGATATGGTCTTCTGGGATAGCTGCTTGTAAACCTGCCTGAGCATTTGGTAATATCTCTTCCCCTCCATGCAGTGCTACCACAGTGTCATGACTCAGTGTGCAATTATCCCCCAGATGTGCAGCAGTATCACAGCGGGATCTTCAACCATGAACCCCAAAACATATGATGATAATTAATGCATCGCATGAAAGAGAAAAAACATAAAGCGCTCTCATAAATTCTACATCACACAGAGGTCCCGAATTTTTAAATCCCAGTGCAGTTTCTGTGCTCGCCAGGAAATCTTGCAACGTCTGAAAATAAAATAACCAAGGTGGAGTACAGAACAAGGGATTCGGAGGAAAATCTGACACATTCCTGTATTCTGCTCTGAGCAGTTCTGTCTTGTGCTGCTGTATCTGTAGAGCTGCTAGCTTTCATAAACAACGGCTTTTTGAAAATGTCACTTTACGAGCGTGCACATCAAATAAAGCAGTTATAGAATTTCATCTCCAGGTATAATTGAATATTTATATTTGAGTAAAAAATAAATGAACACATATAAGTATTGTAGTTTAGAATTTATGGTTTCTTTCAAATGATTTATTTTTTTGGTTTATGAGGTGGAGAGATCTGGATACATTTATAAAAAGCAGTAATTACATGCTGCATTGAGTTTTACATTTCTGTTTTGATCTCAGATTTAATACTCATTTTAAATTGCACAGCTCAACCTGCTCGGAATCACCGCTGAATTGCTTTTCTATTTCCATGTCTCTTGGCATTAGGTAGAAATAGCAGAAAGTTAATAGTTTAAATTGTAAGTTTGTCATGCTCAGAAAAAGGTTTAAAAATTACACAGTGTTCTCAGCTCTAAACTAAAATCCTTAAAGTGTGCAGATGTTCCTGGTCTGGGTAGCTGCTGTCAGTATTGGATTAATGGTTCTCACTAATGAAACCTTAAGTGGAAAAAAAGATATTTAAATGATCTATAAGCATTGAAGCAACAGAGGAATCTATATATCACTGGGAAGGCTGTTCAAATATCTAGCTAAGTTACAATTTCAATGATTTAAAAATTGTGACAACTGCTTTGAATTTTTGAATAAAACTGTTTTTAGGTTAATTTGTTGCAGGGTCGCTGTTTTGCTTGGTCAGTGTTTTTTTTAAAAATTGATGATGCACAGTTTCATGAAAAGAGGAGATTAATCATTTCTTCCCTTTATGTAAATGTAAGGTTTCCAGTCTCCAGAGCTTCCTGTGTTGTGGATGAACAGCGGTGCTTATGTGCTGCTGCCCCATCACTGTGGCTTTGTCCTTCCTGCTCGTGTATTACTAAAGTGATAAGATCACTTTATTGGCCATATGCAGTTTCTTGTATTAGGAATTTTTTCTTTTCGCAGACCCCAGCTTGCTCTCCATGAGACACACAGACAGGGAGAGAGAAGCTGGGGGTCAGAGGGCAGGGTCAGCCGTTTATACGGCACCCCTGGAACAGCTGGGGTGAAGGGCCTTACTCAGGGGCCCAATGGAGTAGAATTCCTCTGCCGGCCACGGGATACGAACCAGCAACCTTCCAGCTCGCTCCGCCCTGTGACTTATTTAAAAAAGGAGCAGCTGCAGGTCATGGTGCCAGCACGGTGCTAGTTCTGTGGAGAGTTTCGGCGAGATACGGGTCCATGCCAGGAAGGGGTGTTAGCCCAGAGCTGGTTACACCTGCACCCAGCATTGGCGAATACGGGTGCCCGGGTGTGTGAGCTCACTGGGACAGTGTCTTCCTGCAAGGCCTGAAGCGCGTGCCTCGCCCCGTTGCCAAACGAGGAACTTTCCCACGGCTTGGCGGGACAGGGGTCACTGACGCTCGCCTACAGCGAGAAGCAGACGGGAGAGTTCACGGGCAGGAGGAGCACAAGCTAACATCTGCGGTGAAAAGAAATGCTTCTAGACGCTTTCAGGAGCCGGATGCCTGCAGTGCGGCACATCCTCGTGCTCCGCCCCTGAACGGTAGCCTGGCCTTGTGGCAGAGAAGACACAGCGCTTGGCCCGGCGAGGATGAGGCAGTTGGCATCTCTCTGGGCAGATGGGATCAGCTGAGGGGCTGTGGGGCAGTAGTGGGGAGCAGGTAGGTGTATGGATCATTGGCGCACGGCCAGACGGTAGCCCCAGACATCAGACTTCAGATTTATAGCTCCAGTAAGCATGATGAGCTTCCTGTGTAACCGGGTGCTGAGCATGTAACAGAAAATGACATCTCACTCTTGAAACCTAGACAGTGTGAAATTGTCCCCTGGCAGGAAGCCTGATCTTTTGGTGTAATAAAGTTCACCACCGTCTGGGGTGGCTGTGAGCCTGTGAGCCTCTGTGATCAAATTCTGACCGGGGTAGTTTTTATCGTTTAGGGTCTGGAGGCCCTGTAAACCACGTGAAACAGTTGAAGAACTTCAAGCTTTTGTGCATGCAGTCTGTTTTGTACACATGTAATATTCATTGTGTACTTTCAAAAATATTCCATTAAATGCAACTTGATTATAAATGAGCCATTAGTTATCCTGGAGACGCTGAAGCATCACTGCAGCATTTGCATAACATTCTTTGAAAAGAGTGTTTTCAGGTCATTCATCTTGCAATCAGCTATATTAAATCCTGAAGTAAGTCAGTCTGTTGCAAAGCGACCTATGCTTTTTTAAATGAGTTATTATACTGGCCTACCGGGAAAGAGAATAATGGCATCTTTCATCTTGCCTGTTTCTCTGAGGTAAAGACTCCCTCCCAGCAAATGTTAATGACTAAAACAATTTTTTAATCCAAAGAACATAAGAATATAAGAATGGAAGCTGTCAAATACACAGTTTTGGGAAGTGATCTGCTCCTCTGTTGGAGTCTTGATCTGTCTATCTAGTGCGTAGGGTTTGTTCCAAACTTGGCTCTCTTCATGTTAAAGAAGCAGGACAGAACACCTGTGGTGCGGAATATTTATTCAGCCGACTACAAGAGCTTGAGATATTCTCAAACCGCTGGGTATCAGATTTCCATTCTGTGTGTAAGAGATTCCTATAACATGTCTGCCATTGTGAAATCTGTTTAACAAACCCGCCCTTGTCCTAAAAGCGACATGTGTAGCGACACCAACTGTCGATGGGGCAGTGCCTGTTTTATAAAATGCACTAAGAAGCTCTTGTGTTTCAGAGCTGAGGAGAGAGAAGACATGGTGACTCTCTGTTCACTCTCCAAGTGGCTATCTCTTCCCGCATCCCCTGCTAGACTGCTAGAGCCCCTGTTTTCTTGAACCTGTCCTCTGCTGTGTTCCAGGACTACATGTCCTGAGCCCAATGCTGAGTTTTCTTCTATAGTCTGTGCAGAATCTACCTCGAGGTGCATTAGGCTTGATATCATAAAAGTCTTCGCTGAATCATTCAGTGACATCAAAAATTCTTTTTTTTCTTCTCCTGTTCTTTATGAACCTGCCTTCACAGGACATGGCTTTGAAGCTCTGGTGTGGAATTTATTACTGTCTTTGACAGCACAAGGCCCTGACCAGTTGATGATCAACTATGGTCGTATTCTTGAGCCGAAAGCAGGTTTATCCTTGACGTGCGGGCCAGATCACTAACTGGCTGCTCTAAACTGAAGCAAACAGCAACCAGACTTTGCAGAATGCAGAATTTAATAGATAAGAGTTTGGTTGTCTTTGTTTCTTACAGCATGCCTCAGTGGGCTGGCATTAATTTGAAACAAAATATTGACAGTTACTACTAAGAAGTGTGACGTGTTGAAAAGAGGAGTAGACCTTTCATGTTAGAAACAGGAAAAATCAAACATCTTCAAATTCCAAGAGGCAACATGGGTCAGCACAATCTTATTAAATCGGTAATGAATGTTTAGCATGAATGTAAAAATACTAGTGTAGAATCCATGTCCTTTTCTACATTGTTGTACGTTGTGTTTAGGTATGTTAATGTCTGGTGGTTTGAAATTAGTTGGATGAGTTTGCATCATTTAACATCCAATTATCTATGGTCGCCTCTACCTGCATTTGAGGTTATGTTTAGTTAATGAACCATTTCACCTCTTTCCAAAGCTTTCTCATAAAATGTCTTGTAACACAAGAATATAATTGAATTACAGTGACATGATATAAAGTAATCTGGGACAGTATAAAGAGACAGCAAAGGCTGGAATAAGTTACCCTATTGATAAAATGTATCCATTTCCAGCCAAGCTACTCTACTATGTATTCCAGTCCTTGAAGATGTTGCCAGATATTATTAAGCTGCTTGCTTTCTGAGCATCATTAACAAACCTGTATTGCTTTTATGTAATGGAACATCAGGACATAAAGATACTAAAGCAGTGTGCAAAAGAATGAAGAAAATAAAGAATAATAGAAACATTTTCATTATTTCTTTGTTGTTTTAAAATCTGAACTTAATAAATTTATTAATAAAATAATTTTCCTCTATCCTCTAGGCAAGGGGTCTCCAAGCTCTTATAGGTAACAGGCTGCCTGTTTTTAAAGATTGGCCACCCCTGAAAACTGCTGATGAATCAGGCGAGTTCTGTGTTCAATTAAGAAAGCTAGTCATTGAAGGCTAAATAGAATTTAGGTTTCAATCCGAACTGACCTTGATTTAGCAAGTCACCTGTTTAAATGATCAGATCGGGATTGTCCTTTATCTTTGTAATTTGGTGTTTATTGCTGACCGCAGGCCCTGCTGTCCAGGAGCAGGGTCTGGAGATCTCCGTTCTGGACTCTTCTGATACACCTGTTTGTTGATCTGATTCAGAGATGTCAGAATGCTCAGCTGGTGTCTTGTTGAAACAATAAAGACTGAAAGTCACGTTGTCTAGACGTATTTGTAGGTAATTTGTGGTATAAAATGTTCATCCAAGAACTATGTGGGTATTTAACTACTGTATTTTCTTTAATAATTTCAAACTGAACTAAACATTACTTTAAGATGTTGTTACAGAGTGCAGTATATAGTACAGTATATAGCAGTATGTAGTTGACAATGTGAATAATAACATTGGGCTGCAATGTAGGAACATTTTATATTGTGTATTGTAACAAGATTTACGTTAAACGAACGTACAACAGTAGGTTTCAGTTTTAATATTAAAAAATAGATCTGTGTACTGCAGTTTGTTGCATCTTTTCAAATATAAGCACAGCAGTATGCAAGTTTTGTTTGAAACTATTTAAATTTAAAACCAACAGACAGAGTAGGCATTAATCCCTTGCCCTTGTGTGTTACTGAAGCAATTAGTTCAGGTTTAGCAAGACCTTCACAGAAGTGGAGGAGTCTTGGGTAGTTGCTGAAGTGTGTCAGAAAACACTAAACAAATTTGAATTCAATCACAGACAACAATTGGCTGTAGTCTCACAGCCATATTAATTTCTGTTACTTCAAAACAGGTCACGCTTTCAGAAGTTGTCAGGTATATCAGTGAGTGAAGAGGGGTAACTACCAAAGAGGGCATTTCAGTTCTGCAGCTGTGAAGACAGGACTCTTGCACCTTGGTCCAGCGTGATTGGTAGATTGCTAACAAATGCTCTGTCACCATCCTCGCTCAGTGTCAGTTAAGCTTTACTTAACAGCTAATTGATTGCGTACAGTGAAGAATTTCAGCATTTGATTTTTCAAAGTTGGAACTCATTTTCTGTTTAATGGAGTTGATCTTGGATCGTTATATGTAATGCAGTCTGAATAATAATGGAGATCTTGGCATTTTTTGTCATCGTAGGAGACTTGCCGTTGGCTTTTTTCTTATTGTTTTAAAGGTACAGGTTTGGTTTCTCAATGGGTATGTGTACTTCTGAGTTTTTTTTAGTCATTTGGCAAAGCCATGTCTGTGTACCACTGTGACCCTATATTAATTTTAAATTAAGGTAACAAAACAAACTGAAAACTAAAAATATAAATGTAATATTTTAGAAATGTGATCATTGTAAATTGCCTTGCCCACACAATAATATTACAGAGGGTTTGATGGTAAAACCGAGGAACGGGAAGATTTTGACATGTATGGAAATGGAATATTCAAGGAAGATAAACGAGTTGCACAGCTGTTCTGGTGAGTCTTATCCATGTGTTCTGGTACTCAAGACTAAGCCCCCATTGTTCAGATGGTTCTCTCACACAGCAGAAAGGAAGGGATTCATTTCTAATTCTGATTTTAGTGCTTGACTCCTAACGGACCTAATGCTGATGCCACGTGTGGTGTCAAAGGTTCATTTTTACTGGCAGGTTAAATGAATTAAATTAAGTTTTTCTAAGTGGGAGAGAGGTCTTTTTCTAAGAGGTGGAGAGAGGTCTTCTCTCCAGCGTCACCGAGTGTTTTCCAACCGTCTGGTTTCTTGCGCGATTGCTGAAGGGGGGTGTGAACACTGGGTTTCTCCAGCTCTGCAGAATCATGGCAGCTGTTATTGACGTTAAGACAACCGCAAGTTTTAAAGGCTTAACACAGCGCTGGCCTCTTGACTGAATGAAATATTAGCCTTAGAATTACAGAACGCTGCTCTCAACCCCCAAACCAAAACTGCTAAGGATTTGTTAAGACAGATTTTCTTTGAACCTTGTGCAGAAACGTTCCACACACACACACACACCCACCTCCCCAAGACGTACTGTACTAGAAACACACCAGGCTTTTGCTCTGACACATTCTTTAAAATTCATGTTACATAGAGATGGACACTGGACACTGTGTTGCCCTATATTCTGATGTTTGATACAGTACGTGCAAAGCAAAGAGGAGGGATTTAAACAAAGAACCGTGCATTCTCTCTAGAAATTGGTATTTTTCACAAACGTAAGACTAACGTAAGACGTTGGTCATCAGGCCTCCTGGCCTCAACAGCAAAGAGGAAGAGGAGGATGCCGAAGAAGCTCATTAGCAGATTGTAATGTTTCCTCTACATAAAATCCTAGACTTTTTCCTTTTTAATTACTAAACTACAGACTGCACAGAAATGCATCAAACCCAGCGCAGACCGATTAGGTTATTCAAACATTGACGTATGACCTCAGGCAGTAAACCGTACGTGTTTGTGAGGTGCAGACACAAGCCGGTGTGACAGTCCCAGCGCTGGTTTGGGGGAATTAAGCCACTAGACTGGACAGTATTAAAATCTTTTTTTTTACCAGGATAATTGACAAGTCAGGCCCCCTGTAGGAATCCAAAAAATACCGCCTGGGTGGGGTCCTCGGACACAGAAAACGGATTTTTAATTCAGTTCCTCAAACAGGTTCCGGAAGTCAAGTAGTGCAAGGAAGAGAAAGCAATTGCAGACACTTCTTCCAGACCAGTCTACCTTGCACACAATTCTAAGATCCCACACAGGTCTGCTTCCCAGCACACAGTGCTCATACTACTTATAGCCACTCCACACCTGTTACACATGAGCACAAAGCACAGAATTAACTGATGTACAGTACACAACGCAATGACCTGAGTAACAGATGCCACCAGTCAGGTAACTAATTGAGTCCTACTAGTTTTCTAGTTTTCTCTAGTTCTCTAGTTCTCTCTCGGGGCTTGTCCTGCCCCCCCATTCAGTTCACTGTGTTCACATCCTTCCCTGCGTGTCGGGAGGAAGCTGAGGGGAAGGGGTTCAGGAATGCTGAGGATTGTAGTGTGACGAAGTGGCTGAGGAGCTTGGAGAGCCTCGATGATTCAGTGCACGCCATTGGGCAATGACCTTGGCAGGAGATACTGAAGCCATGAAGACTGAGATTCTGGACTAGTTCTCGTCAGATCCTCCCCCAATGTCATCTCCATAATCACGCCCTCTACTGGGTAATCCAATACATAATTCCTAGAGAACATTTTTTTGGGGGATTAAATACAAAAAAAAGCTCTTACTGTAACCAGCACTTTACAAATGGGACACCTGATTAATAATAATAATTCCTTACGTTTATATAGCACTTTTCTCTGGAAAAAGACATTCCCACTCAAAGTGCTTTACAGGTAATGGGGATCCCCTCCACCACCACCAGTGTTTAGCCCCCCACCCCCCCCGGATGATGTGATGGCAGCCAGAGTGCAGCAGCTCTCAGTGGGGAGGAGAGCAGGGTGATGAAGCCAGTTCAGAGACAGGGATTATGAGGAGGCCACGATTGGTAAAGGACAGGGGAGAAATTTGCCCAGCACACTGGGTAACACCCCTACTCTTTTCGAGAAACATCCTAAGATTTTTTAATAACTGCAAGACCCATACAGGACAGGACCTCGGTTTTACATCTCATCCGAAGGACGGCGCCTTTTTACAATGGCATTAGGACCCACACAGACTACAGGGTGAGTGCCCCCTACTGGCTCCACTAACACCTCTTCCAGCAGCAGCCTTAGCTTTCCCAGGAGTCTCCCATCCAGGTACTGGCCATGCTCACACCTGCTGGTAATAAGAGCCAGAGCACCTAGTGCAGTGGAAAAGCTCGTACATACAGTGTGATATGAAGTTTAGTCTCTCTTCTTCAGGTCTTATTTGCTAGAATATCTTTGGTATTAGTAAAGGAGTTCTTGCTTCACGGCCTTCTTGTGCATCTGAAATATGCTAACTGCTTCTCTGTAGTCTCTTCCTTTTGGCCATAGCAATTTGTCTACCTACTTCAATAAAAACCACAGTGGAAAATAAAATTTGGTAATAAACCTAACAGCAGTCTAATTAATAAGAAAACATATTTGTATTCCTTTCTTTATTTGTCTGCATGTTTTCCCTGCTGTCTCGTCAGTGATCGTGGAGATGCTCTGCCACATGAAGCAGTTGGATCTCTGACTGAGAAGCAGATGGTTGCTGTATTGTTTTTATTAAGAGTACCGTGGGGAACATTAACAGCAGGGACCAAAATGCGGGAGCTGAATTGAAATCAGCCAGCATCAGTGCTAACTAATCAGGGTTGTCTGGCCCTACAGTGTACACCATTAAGCATTCTTGGACAAGAGACAGAGCACATAATCTCTTGATGAAGATGAATTCTCAAAAACTACTGTCCCCATTGGGGAAAAAAAATTAAAGAGGTGCAGAATATTGTTTAAGGTTCCTTTCAAAAGTGGGAACATATTGATGCTGTCTGCTTGAGGGAACTGCCAGAAAACATAGTGATGGTGTTGCAGTGTCTTCCAAAATGCAGGCGAACTTGTTTCTGTAGAGCATAGTCTTCTCTTGTCATGCTCCATGCTCCATATTATCCAAAACCTCTTAAATAACGTGTAGATTGAAAATGAAGGAAAAGCCAGGAATGATCATCCTGCAGGCACAAAGCTCTTTTTTGTTCTCAGAAATGTGTTGGTTTAAAACATGAGAGAAGACTCAAGTATACTGTACATACACCCTCCTCACACGCAGATTTTCAGATGTATTGATCAGTGGGGTCTGAATTGTGAAAAGCCCTGAAGTCATTTCAGGGGGCAGTTGAAGTGCTAGAAAGTGAAGTGAATAAAAATGTTACTAAAACAGGAGAAGATCATGATTAATGCACCTGTCTGCACATGAATTGCTATTTCTCTGGAAAAACTAGTGTTAACGTGAAACTGGTCCTCTGATCCCCAACAACACCACATTTCTCTTGAGTTGTCTGCATTTTTAAACTATTTTTCTGTTAGTATTGTGGTGCAGCCACAGAGGACTCTAGTCACACTGATCGGTCACTGTCTAAATTTGCTATTTTATACTTTGACATTTTGCATCTTCAAAGTGTAAAATGTGTGTGAATTAATTAGGGATTTTGTGTTCTAACAGCGTAGGAGGTGTAATGTCTGTAACCTTCTAGAAGCGTGCCTTTGGTATAATTAGCAAAAACTAAGAACAACCCAGTGGGGAATGACAATTTTATCTGCAGAATGATGCATTAATTTTTCAGAAACCATTTATGTAAGCTATCCCTTGGTTCAGAATCAAATCAAGAACTATACTGGATAATTAAAATTAGTTTAGATACAGAATGTCTAGCAATAAACTTTTTAAACAGAAATCGAATTAATTTTCTTTGGGTTTTCATTTGAAGTGCCCACCAGAAAAAAAGCATACCGCAAGAGGTTTGTTGTGCTCTGCCAGTCCTGCATGACAAGCTCAAGTTACAGTGTGTGGAACACAGGGGGCTAGAAGAAGCAGACGAGAGCTCCGCAGCCTGGCCTTGAAAAGTACCTTTCGCTGTCATGCAAAATAAAGAAATCATCCAAATAAAGCAGCCGAAGGGAAGAATAGATCCTTCGCTACATTCCTTTGAAACATGTTGGCAAAACCTGAGTTCCCGATGTTTCATCCCTTGGAAATAGATGTCATCTGCAAGGGTGCATTTGTGTCCAGCTGTAAAACTAATGTGAAAGAACTCTGCATTACAGAAACTGAGGTTTCAGATAACAGTAACTGTCTTAAGATCCCTTTCCTTCATCCTGTGTCTTGTTTAACATAGCGTCCGCAACTTGTGGGGTAATCTTTGAGGAAGGACGGCTGTGAGGTTCATCAGGGTTTGTGTAGAGTGACAGTACGGGGTTCGGAGCTGAAAGCACAGCTCTTTTTTGTGATGGAGGATTAAGTATTCATAACGCAGCCATTAGCACCAGTGCTTATTATTTAGTACTGTAAGTCAGGACCAGTCAGTGAAACAGAGTCCCTGACAATGTTAAAACCAACATTTTTGTTAAAGCTAGGGCCCTCATTATAAAATGCTGCAAGTACTAAATTCTCACTTGCTTGAACATTCTTTAGTTAAAAATGAGTGCTAGCATGCTGATGAAGTCTGAATTTCACATTTTAGATTAATTTGTGCCCTGAAACTCTGCCTGCTTACCTCAGAGATATTAAAATGTTCTACTTTATTACTCTATTTTTCCTTTTTATAATTTTACACCATTTACATTCTTCAGCCTGTTAGAAATAAAATAGCTGATGTCCAGCAGGATGTACCTTAATTGCTGATGGTGTTCTTGTCTGCTTTGCCTTTTGTTCAACGACAGACCGGAATTAAGGTCTAAGATACACCAAAGTGTAAATTTAAAATAAAGCTTTTTATCCAAAAGCTGTAAATAATTACTAATCATTGCCTCAATTATAAAGAAAGAATCATAACCATGCACCTCATGTGATGTTCTGCTCACAATTTTCCATTTACTTGTGATATTTATGGGATAAGCACTGTTATGCTCCCTTTTATATAAAAGCTTTGTGTAGACTGTTCCAGATAAAGAAGATTGTTGTATTGAAAAAGGAAATTCCATGCGTAATTCTAGATTGTCTCAAATCTTATTCATGCACAATATGGAGAAGCCTGCATTCATCAGTTGGATTTCTCCCCATGCAATCAACTAAGCTGCTTGTGTCCAGTTGCGTGATGCAGTCGCGTTTGTGTTCTGTTTGCTGCGCGAGGACGTTGCAGGGGCAGTGAGGCTGTGCGCAGGCTGTTTTCAAGCGCCGTGCCTCTTCTCTCAAGCCTAAACTGTCTGCCATTGCGAATCGCATCGCGTCCCAGCTCTGCAGCTCTGTGTCCTCGGAGAAGAAAAATCCTACTCATGGTGGAATAACCATGCAGACTAAAACACTCGTGAAAGTAAGATTGATGGACGCAAAGCATAAGCAGGCCGCTGTCCTCTGGGAGCTGATCCAGGCACCACTGTATTATACCTCAAAGGGAAGAGGCACGATTCATGCTTTCATCCAGACTTTCCTTCATCAGCTGTCATTTTCAGCTGCAGGGGGTGGGGACAGTAAAGCCAGCATCTATACTAGATGGGCCAAGGACAGAGCACATGAAGGGCCTTTTTTAATGATTTTACAAACATTAAAGAAGTGGGACAGAACCATTTATTACCATAGCTTAACTGGTCCTTCCATGATCTTTATCAATAGTTTTCTGTGATGGCTTTGCTTTGTGATTATCAGGAATGTACCCCTGCTAGGGTAAAAGCTTTCAGATTGGAATTTCATGCCAGTTTAAGAGAGCAAAATGTGGTTGGTCATTTTTTATAGGACCATACAGCACGTTCGGCGGCTTATCTGCCATGCTTAATGGCTGGTCACAAGAGTAAAGACGGAGAGCTCTAAGACTACTGAAATGGACCATCACAAAAATTACATCTGATAGGTAGTGACTGATGGACCTTTTTTTACACCTGTTACTGTGACTCTGGAGCAAATCAAGTATGTCAATTTACAGCCAAGCTGTGATTAAAAAGAAATGACTGCGGTAGCTGAGAGGATAGTGCTGGATTCGCCTTCTGTGCAAGGGTTACTCTACGTGCTGGATAGATGGTTGATGTTTTGTGGTATAAACGAAGCTGGCATCGGGATGGGAGCATTCATTTTTATGCAGAGTACCACAGGTACAAAACAGCTGCGACTTATGCAAGAATCATTGCATTCCTTGATAGTCTGTTCAGGCCATGGCTCTGATTTTATAGGTTAAAAAGAACTAAACTGAAATAAGCCAGCAGGTTAAATTAATTAAATTGGGGTCTGAAATGGATTTTTCTATTTAACTTTCACACATTCAGAGAAATCCATTAACCTATTGGCTTATTCACTTTAATTCTTTTGTGTTCCTTTATGCCTTTTTCTCCAGAAGCGCAGAAACTGTTATCCTTTGATGCGATGAACAGATTAACAGCATGTGTGTGATACAGGTGTATACGTGCTGCATTGTTCAATATAATTTTCTTTGGGATGAGTTTTCTTCGGTCTGATCCCACCTCCTCGCCCTCAGAGAGCTGAAGAGCTTTCTTTTCCCTCGTTTCTGGGTTTGGCTTTCTCTCAAATTTCTATAATTTCTCTCAAATTATCTTGTGTGATTGTTACACCTCATTAATTGTCATGCAACTGCAACTGCATGGTGATCTGCCACAGAAAGTGCGTTGAAACCACAGATGCTGGAAAGTCGTCTTCCTCATTACAGGGCATCTAACGATGTTTTGAAGCCCTCCATCTGCAGGCAGAAGGGTGCAGTTTTCTTTTTCACCATGTTGGTGAAAACAGGGCTTCCACTTACTGTAGGTGGCATCTCGCGACGCCCAGCTTGGGGAGACAGTGGGCTGCAGGAGAGGACAGGTGTGCAGCCTGGCTCTCGGGGAAGGTGCTGCAGTCATGGCAGCAGTGGCGGAGACTCGACAGGCGCACGCCTGGGGGAATCGATCCCTGGGGTCCGCGTAGGTGCTGTAGCTGCACGGGGTTCTGGCTCGTTTACTTTAACGATCTCCTGCTCCGCGGAAGGAGAGGAGGGCCCAGGTGAGCTCAGGTGCAGGCGACTGCAGACCACAGCTGTGCACATCTGGGCAAACAGATGCTGGGGAAAGCACAGGAATCCCCGGGTTCGAGCACCCGGACCCACAGAAGTCTCTGAGAGAAGTACTGTAGGTCTTCTGCTCCTTCATCGTGTTGAGGGCAGGATCTGCTCTGATCCAATCCCCAAATCAAAAGGGCTCTGATTCTGTAGGATACAGTACCAGGAGTAAAGAGAAATTCATTTTATAGCAACAACATGCAGACCACTCAGGAGGGCTCTTGAGTTCCTTTATTATGGTCTGCTTTATTTTTTTCCCTTTTTTCTAACATGTAGCAAAAATGCATTGCTTCAGGTTGTCATAATTCATTCATGAGAGAGCTAGGTATGGCTCTAATGCACGAACAAGGTACTTTTCATTCCAGCCAAGCAAATAAGCCCTAAAATTCTTAAAATTGATCACCTTTCACTGTTAATATAATTTTAAATAAAATATTAATGCCCAGGAATTGTTTTATTGCCTGGAGTTTCACTACAGACCACGTTTTTTGTCATTAGATATTGGTTAATTTATAGTCTGGACCAGCCGTGTCATCTGATAGCTTTTAAAATGGGTTGATATTCTGTGATTCAATTACATGTTCATGGTCTCTGTGTACAAGCCAGTTGGTTGTGATTTGATAAGAAGGCTATTAAAAAGATGGATTTCCTTGAGCTAGGCCTCAGACTGAAAATCTACGGCCAATACTTAGAAAATTGTGTAGTGCAATAGGCTAATTCCACAACAGATACACTAGGATCATATATATCATTGGAAACATTGTCCTTAAAACTTTTTTCAAAGATAGTTTACATATTAAAGTCGTGTTCAAGGTAGTTGGAAAGGTGAATGTTATTTTGTTATTAAGACTGGTGAATGTAGACTCCCTGACGAGCAGGTCTCCACTGAGTTACTTACTCGTTTTTAGGTCATTACAAATAACAGACAGGGCTCAGGTGTCCGTAAAAAAGTTGTTTTCTTCAGGGTTATTGGAGTATACATGTAGTTCAGTTTAGGGCCCAAGGTTTTTTAAATGAATATCCCTATTATTTTTTCTGTCTTTGAATATACTGTATAGAAAGAATAGGTGCATTATGAAGCTGGTTATGAGGCTAAACATTTTCTGAGCTACATTTCCACTGTTGTAAATTGCTGTGCAAACAGGCGTTTATCTCGGAGAGGTGTTATTTTGAAGGCAAACGGAAACGAGTGTGAGCACACTGTTAAGTTTTATTTTGCCAGTAGCGAGGCTGCGCTCAGCTGTGTCACTCACACCAAACAGAGGGTGGCGGTGCAGTATGTCCTTTCAGAGAAACACCCTCTCCAGTGAAGTACTGGAGTGCTCTCCAGTTGCAGTTGCATTTGCTCATCTTGTAATGAACAAGAAACAGATTAGCTAGATGCCTCCTGTGGTCCAGCAATTAAATTACATCTGTTGCTTATTTGAAAAGATGTTTAGTAAACACCTTTATTTATTTGTTTATAGGGTTTTATGTATTGATTGAATGTTTGGAGTGATTGGCCCTTAACTTAGAGAAGCTTCCATCCATGGTTTTTCACATTAACTGGTGGCACCAGTGGTGAACTGGCCTTTATTTGTACAGCTTGTTTGTTAATACTTTGGCTACGTGACTAATTTAACTGTGATCAAATTTTTGGGACTCAAGAAGGCCAGAGTTCTGAACTAAAGAAAAAGAAACTGTTTTCTGTGCAAAATCACGTACCTAATCCTCCCAAGACGGATCTGCAGCTGCGGGCCTCCTATAAAAAAGTCACCTCCTTGTTCCCTCGTGGATGAGGTATTCTGATACAGTTTACAGTGAGTTGAAATAGCCAAACCCAGAATATCTCTTGTACATGTGAGGTCTGTTCTTCTGTATAGGATGGCTTATTAAAATGAATAATGTAACATTATGAGTAGTAAGCCTTTAGGGATCACATAAAGAAAGCAAGCTTTTTGGAAGATATATATTTGTGTCTCTGCTGTTTTGTGGTTGCTATAGAAACCCTTTTACTGAGGCAGATGGCTCACACATGAAACATATTTTTTTTTACTTATGTTATATAATCAATTAAGAAACTGATCAGCCTCAGACCTGTGCTGCTTATCAGTGGAATATTGATTCTTTGTATAATAAAGTAGTTTTATCAAACTCTTTAATGTAGTTCTCTCCAACAAAGATAAAATTACTTCATAGGGAAGCAGGGTTTGAATGAGTGTGACTTTAATTCGTCTTGAGTAATTTTGGAATCATTGAAGAAGAGGCATGCTTTGCAAGTCATTTACAATGAAATTAGAATGTCTCGCACATTTTCCCCATTTTTCCCAGACTCTTTGTTTCGGCCTTGATTGGTGCAATGAACTGCCAGAGTTACAGGTTTTTATGAGCCCTTGGATACCTTGCCTTGTTACCTTGATATGTAGTCTTTAGGTTACTCCTTTCAGACCTGTGATTTGCTCTTGTTTTTGCATCTCTCTTTTTCTTCCTTTTCACTTCTGATAAGTGCTTTAGGGCCATTTCACTGAAGAGCCCTGTACATACAGTAAATAAGCATTGATAGATGCATGTTCTGAATTACAGCCGAGGGCCCCCAGCTTTCTATAAACTTTCCTACAAAAACAGCTTGTCTTTTAAATGTCTCCTGTGTTGACAAAACAAATCGATTAACTCTGAGCTTGACTTCAACTGAGCCTCGTTTCTGTCTGCGCTGAAACAATGTGACGAGCTGATGGGCTCGTTTCCCTGCTCCAGCAGGCTGACTGCTCTGTCAGCTGATTGCACTTTAAGTTATTAGTTTCCTTAGATTAATGTGGAAGGAGCTCTCTCGGCCGGCATGGTGTGCCTGTTCCGTTATCCTGGCTGTGGAGCTTCTGCTGCCTTGTTTCTCTCAAACTGCACCAGGACTTCACGTGCTCCACTGGCATCCTGTGTCCTGGCCCTGACCCTAATCCCTCCTGGCCTCCTGGCTGGTGTGCTGGCCAGCAGGCCAGCTAGTCTGGCTCCGGACGTCCATACATGTGTGTCTTTTGCTTCTGCACCTCCTGATGGCAGTAGACACAGCCCATTAGCATCAGGGCTCGTCCTTTGCTTCTTGTGCATCTGCTGAAGCAGACCTTTCAGGCCCGCAAAGTTCATGGAACATGGTTAAGAATCTAAAAGCAGAAGAAGAGTCATGCAAAATGATGGGGAAGATTGCCTGGAAAACTGGCTGACACATCTGGTACGGCAGGCAGCTATATTCATCAGCACTGCTGATGAAAGCTGAAAATAAATTTTAAAATATATACTGTATGCAGACTGTATCCTTTCTCATGACTTTGGCCTGTATGGTCAAGAGCATGTTGAAAGCTGAAAAGCTGCTTTGTCACTTAAAAAGAACTTGGCTGCCAAGAAAGTACAGAGAGTGTGTCTACTGTGAATCCTTTGCTTTTTAAGCGGAGTGTGACTAGACTTTAATAAGACCCTTATGACTCAACCGCTTCTTTTCAGGCATTTTTAAAACAGGACTATCTGTCATTAAATTCCAGCATGCAAGATATGTTGAGAGTCAAAGAATGCATGCTCTGTGTTCATCATGCAGCCATCAGTATTTCTGCACAGTGCACATCAAATTGTTTCACAACTCTAGAACAATGTATGTTCAAGAGAAAAAAAATGATTATTGATTTAATTTTACATGCATTACAGTGAAAAATGACAAAGGAATGGTCATGTCTAATTTGGTTTAACCCTTTATTAAGCTTGCATTGTTTGGTGGACTCTTTTTATCTTCATTTGAAGGAACAATCATACTCAGTCATAGTGAGCTGATGCTTTTATCTGTAGTGACTTGCAAGGGGTGACCTACCCAGCAGCAGCTGCTGCAGGGCCACTCACAGCTGGACCTTGGTTTTACTTCGGCACTGATTATTTTACGAGTCGTCATTACCCGTGATTCAGGCGAAGATTTCATGGGCTGATGGCCTTAAGCAGTATGCACGTCTCCTCTAATGAAAATTAAGGGCTATAATGCAAATCAAACCAGCATAAAAGTCATTCTCCCCTTCTTCAGGAAAGGTCATGGAGGAGATAGATAATGCAGTCCTTTCATTTTTAAATTTGAAGTAAATCTTTATATACTGTACTGTAGTTAAGATGTCTCTTTGAAGAAAAGGTGTGCCTCAACAGATTTTACAGTGAATCACTAAGGGAAGATTTCTTGTGACTGTTTCAAGCCACTCTGGAGGTGGCCAGTGGCTCAGAGCACAGACTCAGAAGATTAACAAGAAAAAAAAACTTTTGGCCCCCGACATCAAGAGAGGCCAGCCCAGTAGCTGTCCTGCAAACTTCACGCAGAATACCACTCAAGAGAGCAAACTGGCCCCTTTCAGCTCGGCAGCGAGGCAGAGCTGTTTCAAGCTCATGGGTCAGTTGTGATTTTTGCAGCAAAAAATACTTTGGAATGTAGCGGCACGGGTGAACCAAAGCCACTCGTCACAGAAGAACAACATCGCAAACCTGTGCCTCTGTTCTTTAGCGTTTAACATGGAAATTGTTGACATTTTGATGCCAAAGGCAGTGTTTGTTAATGCACTCTTACGCTACAGTTGTTTACCTGTAGAGAGACTGAACATGGCCTCCCATGTGAGACTGGGTTTGTGCTGGGGCATCAGTAACACCCCCTTAGCTCCTGGCTGCGTTTGCTCTAGTAGTGCGTACACTTGTATTAAAAACCTATGCATGTTAGGACGTTGTTGTGTCTGTTTCTCTACTACTGGTGTATTCTAATGACTTTTCTGTGAAAAATGTTTCAGTGACAGGTGCTGGGATCCAGCGTCTTTCCATCTTAATTATTTGGCTGTCTCTAGCACAGCAGATGGGAGCTTTTGAGAAATTAATAATATAGCCTTCCATATCCAGTAGCATATTCCCTTGTCATTCCTGTATTAGATGTATAGTTGTCTAACTTACCACAAATTTTAAGCTTATTTTTACACAGACGTTTTATTGCAAAGATCTCTGGTTAACTGACACAACTGATTTGGGAAGTTATTTGTCAAATTAACAGTAGGCACAAATTTGCTTGCCCTTAAGAAATTAAAGCTTATTTCTGTACTTTTGCTCACTTCCTGTACAGTACTTATGCACAGACTTGTAGGCACTGAGACCTCTATAGTGCCAAACTTTTTAAGGTCCCATGTTTTCTCTAACAGATTAAAAAAACAGTATATAAAAATTCTAACATTTGCACTTATATAAAATCTCCTGCATGCTTTCCAAACCATTTCCCAAAATTCCAATTCTTTTGAACGGCTGAGTGAAATCTTTCGTTTCCCCCCGTAATCAAACCTAACATTTGCTTAGGAATTTTTGTTTGAAAGTTTTGAAAGGTGTCGTGTTGTTGATGAGGATGGATGTGAGTCGGTTAGGGGTAGGATTGGGGCTAGGATTGGATTAGAGGTAGTGGGAGGGATAAAGTTAGGGGTAGGGGTAGGGGGTAGGGTTAGTGGGAGGGGTAAGGTTAGGGTTGTGGTAGGGGTAGGGTTAAGTGATACGAGATGGCATGGACAGCTGCGATCACCATTCAAACTCTCGAGG
The DNA here is from genome assembly GCF_055471065.1 of Atractosteus spatula. Classification (NCBI taxonomy): domain Eukaryota; kingdom Metazoa; phylum Chordata; class Actinopteri; order Semionotiformes; family Lepisosteidae; genus Atractosteus; species Atractosteus spatula. The sequence continues at coordinate 72,902,617 of NC_142709.1, read as the reverse complement.
TGGAAGTGGGAAGAAATGCAGTTGTGTGGAGCCAGATGCCTCACAGCTCTTTCCAGCTCGTTCAAGTCTTCGCATCAGCGAGGTGATGGCCTCCTTAAATTGGCTTGATCAGGATCTCATTTCTCTCACAGCCTCAGAGCTGTGGCCTGTTTGTAGTGTTTCTAGGCAATGTCACAGGCAATGTTATGTTATGTTTCATGCCCTTCAACTTGGAGAGCCTGTCTGGCTGCAGGCAGGAGTTGTATCCGTTAACACGTACAGCGGGCTGTGGTTGATTAGATAAGCAGCCCACAAACACAGAGGTATCTACTGGACAGCAACCCCAGCTGAGTCGAGAAAAGATTACTCCAGTCAGCGCAGGTTCCCTTCAAAAGACACGGCAGAAATGGTGTTCTTTGCAGCCCATCTTTTCTACTGCATTCCTCCTTGATAAATCGAGATCTTATAAAGGAAGTGGAAGGAAATGGTCAAATTTAAAATTTAGGCAAAGGAGTTCTATTGTCATATTCATGAAAATGTGTCCTTTTTAAATCCGCCTGAGGTCCTCCCTTAACCTTTGATCCCTAGCAAAAACACGTCCAAAGAGCTGTCTCCAGTTCAGGATCAGTTCAGAGGGCAGGCCCAGCGGTAAAAGGTTATTTATTTCATGACAGGCACTCCTGCTCACTCTTATTACCATTTGTGTCCACTTCTGAGTGGATTAGATGGCGAATGTGGAACTCATGCTGCCTGTGGGATGTTTCTTGTGTATGGGGTAAGAAATGCCTCTTTTACCCTGTCGCCTGTTTCTTCACTAAACAAATTGTTAGCAATCGTTATGAAGTTTCTGCACTCAATATTTTATTATTTTTTCACTGTTTATTATTTTATCATTTTATTGTTATTTGATTCGTATACATTGTTTGCACAGTTAAGCTGGAGTCGGGACTTATTGACTTTCTGGTTTTGCCCACTGAAGGTTGACGTAACATTTGAAACGCTGTTGCTACTAAAATCCTCGTTCTTGCAGCAGTGTACCCTGACTAAGCAGTTGACCTAACTATCCCTGCAGGTTGCTGCCCTCTAGTGGCTCAGTAGACCTTCTTCCCCCTGTTGTACTGCTGTCTGGTGCACCTTTGTGCAGTGTATACCCACACGCAGCATGTGACCTGATGACAGCAGTGGCGGGCACATGGTAGATTTAAATATCTGTACAGTGAGAACCAGTTGACCATGCTAATTGTACCAGCCACTTTGCAGCACAGATGGAATGAAGGTTACATTTTATTTCAGATTTAGTTTGCCCTTTAAAGAAAGGGCCCTTATTTCTGTTAATAAATTATTGAAGTGTGCATGTGTGTCTTTAAACCAGATGCCTACTCCAAATCCTGGAGGAGAGATTGGGTCCCAACCTCCATGACCTCATGCTTCTGATTCAGCTGTAAGTTATTATTCCTTTTTGTTAAAAGAGACAGCAGTAGACATTAGATAGATGCACCCTCTATCTTTAGTATGTTACCTACTCCAGAAATCCTATTTTCTGTACTCTTTTCTAGGGTGAATGATCATTCCAAAAAAATGCAACTACCCCTGTCTAATGAGAATCAGATAGTATTATTGTTTTTGTCACATAGTGCCGATAGATATTTCTCCAACAGTGTCTTCGATGGCACCGATTGGTAAAAAATTATATTTCTAAAGTTTTCAGGCTAAATTATTTTTCAAGAACTTGACCCTGGTTCTTAGTCATCTACCACTGAAGTGCAATATCCACCCAAGAAAGCTTTAGGGATACCCAGTTGTACAAGCCAAGGGTGAAAGTTCACCAGTATTGCACGGTTAACACCTGTACTTCATGCAGATTTGTAATTGGTAAAAAAGGCGATTATTCTGAGCAGAGCTCTTATATACTTATTATGGGTGCGAATAACATAAAACCCATTATGTTTGTGCTGGATTTTACTACATTCCTGAAATCCTCACCAAAGCTTTCCACACAGCCTGTAAATCATGTTCAGCTGATCCACATACTGACTGTAGTCGGTCGTGTTATTTTATTGATTTACTTGACTGATGCTTCTATACCAAGCGACTTACACGTGTGCTCATTTATACAGGTGGACATTTTGCTTTTATTTTGAAGCAGTTTGAGGGAAGTGCCTTGCTCAAGGCTAAAGTAGTAGTGCAGTGTTTAGGGTCTGAAACCCTTAGTCTGCCAGGTGCAACTCCAGAGCCCTGGCCATCACAACAAACTGCAGCTGTAGGCTCTAGCCATCTCGTGTGCTGTGTTCGTATGAAAGATCTCGAGTCAGGATCACCTAGAAATGATTAAATAGATATGATACCGTACATTGCAAATAGTTGCTTTTGCAATGTAATCTTTTCTATTGAAAATCAGCCAAGATTTCCATCTGTATGTAAAAGGCTTCCTTCTCATTCATTTTGACCAGCCATCGTTTTCCTTCTCTCAGTAAGTCTCTTTATCTCCCACATTCCCTGCCTCCACCAAGTGCTAAGGCGTTTCTCTGCCCATCTCCCATTTGTTAAGCTGTGTCATTGGTTACTTACTTAGTCAACGGCAGGTGTAGTTGTCAGTGCTCTGGCTGCACAGCTTGAAGTGAATAAATGAAAAGGGTCTTGGGGAAAAAAAACATGCAGCCTGACCATAAAAATGGGCTCTCTTCTCTTGGGATACTTGGCCTTCCCCAGTTGACTCCAGGTTAACGTAGTCAACAGCAAAGGTGAATTAATGTAAAAAAAAAAACTTTCCATCAGGAATCTGACAGGTTCTTGTCGGTGAGCATTTAAAATCACAGAGCATCGTTTTTGTGCAGTATGCTTGCTGGATTTTACAGTCGTTCCCTTTCAGCCTTTTACAAATGAGAGGATTTGGTCACCTGTCCCCTTCGGTGATCTCCTCACTGCTGCCATCACTGGACAGTAAGCTGGATAAAACAGAGCACAGGTCCATCAGCTCAGAGAACAGGCTTTGTGTCACGGGTGTCAGAAAGGACGAACCTTGGAATGGCAGGAGAGCGAAAAGACCCTAGGCGTGGCGGCGAGACGGGAGTTAGCCCGGGCTCAGCTGTTCAGGGAATGCCGTTTAGAAACCTATGCCCTCAGGTAGCGGACCTGGTGCTAGGCTGGTATCAGGACATCCGAATGTCAATGCTGAGTGAAGGCAAATGAAAGACCCAGAAATATATAGCCCCAGAGAGAGAGAGAAACACCGGAAGGAAAGCAAAGCACCGGAAACAGCAGACAGGACAGAAGGAGCGCCCTCGGGCTGCAGAGGGCGTGACACTTTGAATTCGAAACTGCTTTCTTTCAAAAGGTGTTGTCTGTCAGCACTGTAAAATTTGAAGATAATTATCCTTGGCTTGAGCAGAGTGACCATCATGGGCAGGCCAGCAGAATCAAACTGTTCTTCTGAGCAGGGAAAGAAGCAGCCTTCTGTAAATTCTCACCCTCTAAGATGGGAAGAGATGAACAAATCTTTGAGATTTATTACATGTTATAACAGACCGCAGGCTCAAACCCGACAAAAATCAGATGAGGAAGTACAACAAAAACTCAAGAACCCTCGGGCTCAGACCTCACATTACCATCCCACCACAGTGGCCATATGATCCCCTGTAGAGCTGTTTTCTAAAGAGAAATCATGCCAAAATTCCCACTGAGTGGTCTAGAAAAAGAAGAAACTGTAAATGGGGGACAATACAGTTCCTCATAAGCAGAAACTTTAATTGTCTGTGTTCCGCAGCAGACATAAGCTAGAAATGTGTGATTAAATTAAATTGATGTAATTTTATAAAGAATATATTACATTTTTAAAAAGCTCAATTAAAGACACTTCTGATAGAATGCTGCTTTAGAGTTTTAATAAAAAAGTCTGTTTGGTACAATAAACAGACCTGGACATTCTCATAATTTTCGGAATCTATTATAAGATTATAATTCCCCTCTGTGTAATTTTAATATAGCTGAAATGCTTCCGCCTGCATTCTTCTTTTGTGCTTCCCAACGTATCTGTGTGTGTAGGAGTGTTTCTGACGATCGCGACCCATTCATTACCTTATGAAATGAGAAGCACGTGAATGTGCAGTCTGGCTTGCAGTCCATGTTCTTAATAGGATCCAGAAATCTTGTTCTCACTATTAATACTGTTACATATAAATATTTTAAAGCAAGCTCTCGTACCTTTAGTAAGAGCTTTAGTAAGCCTTTAATAGTAATTGAATGGAGCGAACAGCATCTATCTGATTGTTTTGCATATAGTATTTAACAGATAGGGGGAGATTTATGTACTCGTTCCCTCTTCATAATTCTTTGTTTGTAAGGAGCACATTAACTTCTAGTGTGGATAATAATCTGGTACTTAATTCTGTTCGCCCTGCTTAGAAATTGTCTTGAAGACCTGAATCTGAGAGACAAAACAGTCTTCTGGTGGTCTTTGAACATGAGGTGTTCAAAAGAGTATAAAGGTTCAGTTTCATTGTGTAACTTCAGGGCTGTCTCTTGACCCTGTGGAGCCCTGTAAGAACACAAGGAAGGTCACAAACCTACTGTATTTAGTCTGTTTAGTAGTTAGTATCTTATTGACCCACTGATCTCACGCAGCTGAAAAAAGCCAGGATATCAGCCTCAACATTGCAGGGAACAACATCAGCTTGTTCTCGACTTCCCTAGTGCCAGTCCCTCTTGTCTTAGGACTTCATCAGTTAATTTAACCAAATATGGCCAGTGGAAATACAAGTTGCATCTAATTTGGTTAATGATGTTCAATAAATTTCATTACACCTTATAATTATGCTCACCTTATAAAGATTTTGGTTACAAAATAGACAGAATATTGACAAGACCATCCATTCGATACAGTCAACCGCTTATCATGCAGCAATCTGAATGTTGATTTGGAATGTCTGAAAATGGCTTTGTATATTAAATCCAAACATACAGTAGTATTCATCATGTGGTTTTATTCCAAAGTATTTACAGTATTTACAGTACATCTTCCTGAGCAGCTACATGCAAAAGAAAGAGCTCAGAGAGAAACAATCGGACCCTGGATCAATAGCCCTTAGGATAAGAGCTGAAAAATGGAAGTTAAAATCTGAGTTAAAGGTGTTATTGCGTACTTGTTCATGATATTGCCATAAGGCACACAAAATTGATGTGATGCCAGGACATACACGGCATGCCCCTTTCCTGAACTGGCACATTACCAACCACAGGTCACTTAACTAGACAGTTAGTACAAGGATTGTTGCAGGAAATCATTCTGAGCAGTGAACTGTTCTGCTTTAAATCTGCAGTGCTGCACTACAAAACACCAGGGCTCCTGTTTGGCAAACACGTCGCTGGGCGGAGAAGTGTGATTTGGGGTGCACAGTTCTGGCATGCAGCCAGCCAGTGAGCACTCCTTGACTTCTCCAGCAGCAGAAGAATTTTAAAAAGGCTAGAGAAGGCCAGAGTAATATTAGAAGAAGCTCACGTGTGGTATAACACTGTGTCTAGCCAGAAAAGACTGGGGCATCAAGTTCAACAGATTCTTCCTTCAAGTGGGTGCAATCATTCCTTTCTGAGGTCAACATCACACCTGTTTCACAGCTGCGTATGTATGCATACCGTATCTGCAATAATCTTTTATTACAGAAAGGAGCTGAGGTGCGTTGCACAGATACTAAATACAGTTCTTATATGCCTTAGGAAAATGAAATCTTAATGGTAATGTATTGGCTAGTTTAGTAAATGAACAATTATTATTTGTTAAACTACCCGTTCTCTGACTGGAATACAGAAGCTCTAATTCTTTTTCATTTTTTCCAACATGCTTCTCTAAAGCCAAAATTGTCAGGCAAGCAGTGCATCCAGTGTTGCTTGTCTAGTATTTCTAGGGTTGTTGAGATACTGTGTCTTTAGGGGGTTATGTATTATTAAGATATTCGCTTACAAATACAAAACAAAGTAAGTCATCAAAATGCTCAATATTTTATATGAGCTCGTCTAGCAGCAATTATGTTGATTTGTGTAGATTAATCATTGTTCGTTTATAAAGTGGTTTTCATATAATTTTGTAAATTACCACCATTTGTCCTTTTAGGAAGGTTGTGCTAACACTGGAAAAGTGTTTAAAGGGATATGGTTCATTATGTCCTTGTGTGCAGTGAAGACATTATTTACTGCTGAAATAAATTAATGTGTAACACTTCTCGAGCTTCTTTTGGAAAATGGAACAATGGATACTTTCAAAACTTCAGTGATGCCTTCACGGTCTGTCAGAGACTGGTGTGACATGGAAGAATATGTGTATTTTTTAAAACAAATTCAGCACACAATTGCAGCGGTATTGTCAAGAAACTTGGTATAAATCCTTTTTACTTTGATAGCTACTGTTATTTCTTCTTCTTATCATTATCGGATCTACCAGTGAGTGGACGGGAGTGTACTGTACAAATGAAAATATTTCTTTCCTTCAAGGAAAAGGGAGCATGAAACCTTATTTAGTCCCTGTCACATTATCATGAGATGTCTGTCCAGGTCCACACACACTGTGAATGACAAAAGCTGGAGAGAGTGTCAGGTGATAGACACAGAGACAGCTCGCTGGCGCCCAAAATGTCACTGCCTGGGGTCCCTGCTGGGCCCAGCTCCTGCTCCAGCTCAGGGTCTCATAATAAAGAGGTAAAGGTTAATGAAGGCAATGAGTTATAGCGTATTATCAGGGATAGTCTTTTCTGTTGTTGCCTGTTGTGGCATAAGGACACAACCTTGCAAGATTTAACATTAAATAGTTTTTTTTAATCTCTTCTTTGCCCTCTAGACTACCAGTCTGAAAATGTTATTTATGCGAGAAAATGTCACTACTGTCGTAACAAACTGTTTTTCTTTTTCTTTGACATATGGTTCATCCTGTCAGCTGCAATATGTGCTGAAAATGGATTCGACAATAATGAAAAAGATTCCTTTTGTAGTTTATAACAATGACATTTTGTTTGTTTCTTCTTCCCAAACAACGATACCTTCACAAAAAAAGCTACGGGTTTAAGACTTTATTTGCGTTTTGAATCAAAATATTATGGATAATTTTGTAGCACTGCTAGCAGCTTGTTTTAAGTATAATAGGTCTTATATAACTGACTCCCCTCTGAAATCTACCAAGAAGATGAATAAATTAGATGGAAGAACAGAAATGCCTGACTCACAAGTTATAACAATAAAAAAAATGAGGTTTAACATTTATTAAAATTTTTGTGCCCCCACCAAATACGTTTTTTTCTTTCTAGTCATCCACTTGGAAGGTAGTGCATTTATTTTTTATATTGTGTAGGATACTGTATCTCAGGTCATTTGATATCATTTACTAATGGGTCTATAATAATCCCCCAAAATTGATAGGGATATTCAGTTGAAGGACTTGCCTGCTCTTTTGATAGAATAGTCTTTATCAACAGTTAGATTTCACCTATTGGATCAATATCCTTTTCATTACGTTCAAGTGGGCCTTGTGCCCCTGTGTAACAGCCCCCTCTGCAGCAACACTGGATAGCCAACAGGAAGCAGCGATGTTGACTTCGTGGACACCAACAGATCTCAAAGAGGAATTCATTAAGAACTCCGAATAAAATCTGAACGTTGACACTTCAATGACATTGACACAGTGGGTGTCTTCCTGAAAACCAGGGTTATGCAGAATCTAAACGGCAGGATTAAGCCCATATCAAGACACTTTTGTACACATGGCCCTCCAGTAATTGTATAAGCTAATTATACTAATAAACACTGGGCTGATGAATAATTAACTGGTCTTTCCTCCCAGCATCGCGGTGGGAACCAGCTCTGTCCTCCCAGGCAGAGAAACTCATGCAGAGCTGCTGCATGTGAGGTGAGACAGCAGAACGACACCTGACTGTTTCTTCTGCCTCTGAGATGTTTCACCTCGTCCAGTTCGGAGATGCGTTCCTGGTACTGGGCGGGCTGGTGAAGTATTTGTTGAGGGAGTCCCTCACCCCTTCCTCTTTAAAACAGGAAACATAAAGCGGTAAAATGAAAAATCATCAATCATCAGTACAAAATCATCAATTCATCTGACGAAATGTCCAATGTTTTTTGTCTTGGGTACTGAGATCGATTATTTGTAAACGATGCACACATACAGGTAAAATTATAATTAGTCTGGGTGGGGTGAAAGTGTGTTTTGTCGTGGTGCATCATTCCCATATTTAATTTACTTCCAGCATGTGCAAAAATATGGGTTGATAATATATTCAGCCATTACGGTTTTAGTGGTGTTGATATATGGTAACTAGAGAGGGCTGTGTTGATTAGAATGGAGATATGCATTTCAAGGCTGGTGGTGATTATTATGCTTTTTTTAGGTTTGGCATTATCATAAGAAAAGAAAGCTACTAGAAGTTAGTTTCTGGACTATAGTGCTCTTGGACTTTTAGGTCTAGCCCTGCTTTTATGCCACAATAGATATCAGAAGTGAGCAGTAATATAATAGTCTGATCAGATTGGTACAGTACATACTGTAGGAAGTATTTCTACTTCAACATGCTGAAATCATGCATGAATCAAACCTTTAGCCCTTCATTTAACATATTCTTCTAATCTCAACCTAAACTCCTGGAATCATTTCCTCATTTATTTAAAGATAGTGTAACTCAAAAAAACTACATTTTATATCAACAAGCTTTGACAGTAACTTAGCATAATATAATGCAAACAGTAAATTTTTATTCATAAAATGCCTTCTAGCTTTGATATTAATTCTGTGAAGCATGAGATATGATTTTACACAGCAGTCACATTGAGTACTGAATTTATCTGTAAACTGTGCAGCATTTCTTCTAAGTATAAATTGTAGGGTTCAAAGACATGTATTACCACCCACTTTTCAGGGAAAACTTCCGAAGAGGAAAAGGCCCAGGAGCTTCCTGTGACACCATGCAATAGGCCTGGTTACTACTATCCTTCCAGTTCAAATACTGTAGCTCCACAAAAAATCTGTCTTTAATGTGATCAATATTATCAACACTGACTGCATCTGTAAGACCTTTTTTATCATAATTGTTCCTTTCTAACTCATTTAATTAAAAAGTTGAGTATTGAGATGAAATACAGCACAGTAATATCATGTCATGTCCACAGTGCTGTCTCTCTTGGACTGGATGTGTAGGGGTATGATATACAGGCATTAATGCATGAAGCAATAAAAAATATATAGATACTGTTTAGATCGCGGAAATGCTCAGTTGACACCCCAGGTAGGGTTAGCATTCACATATTACTTAGACAATTATTAAGCTCTGGGCTGGATTGTAAGGCCCAAGTCAGGTTTAGTATGAGTAGTTTTTTGCTCCTATCTGAATTTTTGTTAAACTCTCTGGGGCCTGGGTTGCACGCTGCACCACACGGTAATTGTGTCCCAAAACAGAGTCAGTTGGATCAAAAGTTGTAACCTTGAATGTATTATTGAATGTCATTCAAATGCAAGTGCTTCTATCTGTGGTCTTGATTGTTTCCCACTCATTCCTTTTGGTTTGGGGAACATGTCAAAATCCTCTGCCCAGATAAGTTCAGATATAGATAGTGAAAATGCTCAGTTGACACCCCAGGTAGGGTTCGGGTTAGCATTCACACACTACTTAGACATTTTTTAAGCTCAGGGCTGGATTTTGGGTCCCAAGTCAGGTTTAGATTAAGTGGTTTTTAGCTCCTATCTGAATTTCTTTTTGTGGAAACTCTCAGTGGCCTGGATGGCGCAGTGTACCACGCAGTACTTGTCGCTCAAAACTGAGTTGATCAGATCAGAAGTTGTACCAAAGCATTATTGAATCTTATTAACTTGCAAGAGCTTTGATCAATGGTCTTGATTGTATCTCATTCATACTTTTTGGTTTGGAGAACATGTCTAAATCCGATACCCAGAGAGGCTCATGTATACAGTACGTGTCTTTAAATTTTAAGACTTTGCCGGTATTTTATCAATCTTTAAACACATATTTAAAGGCAATAAAACCGATGTATATAGCTAAGTGCTGTGGGAGATTCTGAAGAAATGAGAGCTTATTTTCTTATTTATTTTTAATCTAGACTAATTTGGAAATGTGAGCCATCATGTTTTTCTAATTATTTGGTTGTGTTTGTCCCTTTAATGTTTCAATTTCATAAGGGTGCACTTTGTACAGATGACTCACTTTTATCATTACTTGTAAATTTTAGATTGTTACTAATATTTCAGTTTGCCTTTTTCATTGCACAAAATGTCCCACAGGGCTTACTGCCTAGATGTTACACAGATAAAGTAATATTTCCTCTTCAGAGAAACTAGAAATTCACTCATTATAACTTGCCTATAGGGTATGTGATCTACAGACTTTTTTTCGTGGAAGACATGTGGTGCTAAGCCCGCTTTGTGGGGCTGAAGCCAGAGCTGTCTGAAACACAGCCTTGCTGCTGGGAAAACAGTCACCTTTTTACTGTTTTACTCAGAATGAGTGTGTGTGTTGAAGCTTTTGATTTGTATTTTCAAAATCGTAACAATCAAGGTAACATTGGTGTGACTCTGCTCATCACTTAAGACAAGGTTAGACAGTATTTCACAATAAATGCATTTTTAATTACTGTACATTTTCAGAAACACATACTGTATGTCTGGCTTTACCGTGCATTAATGTACTGACGGCACTCCCCTGGGACCTCAAGAGTCTTGCAGTTCCAAAAAAGGGATCAAGCCTTTTAGTGTCTGCCACTGGCCAGATTGGGCTTTTGGTGGTGTGCCCAAGACAGTGTGGTCTGACTCAGCTTGTTCTCAGACTGATAGTTCTGCACATGCCTGTCTCCTGAAACGTACAGGATACAGTGGTACATAAGCAAAATCAGAAATTAGAAGTGCAGTTTGTTGTATGTTCATGGTTAGCTGAAGAATAGTTAAAGTATACCTTAAAGTGGGAGCTCAGAACATGGTGTTTTAAGCATCTGTAATAACATAACTGTACTGGTATACTGGTATAACTATACTGGACAGGACGTCAGTCCACAACATGACGCCGAAAGACAGACACAGACACACACATACACAGTCATACCTACTGTAGGGCAGATTCTCCCAGAAGCCAGCTGTTCTACCAGTGAGCCTTTGGACTGTGGGAGGAAACCAGAGCCCACAGCGGAAACACACGTAAACCTGGGGAGAACATGCGAACTCCGTGCAGACAGCACCCCAGGAGCGGAACTGAAACCATGGCCACAGCGCAGCAGCACAGCAGCGCTATCTGCAGCGCCACCCTGTCACCTAATAGATTTCTATCAATCAGAAAAAAAAACAAGCAAATAATCAATAGGTTTATTCCCTGCTGAAAAAAAGAAGAAAGAAAACACAATGTTTCGTCTGTGGAGCCTTCTCCAGGTGTGAGCAAATAAGCAAATAATAAGCAAATAATCAGCTCATTAGTGTAGTACAATTAAAAAAGTAGAGTGAAACATTGACCCATCTGTAAAAAGCCTCCAAATGTGGATCACTGCATCTTCTCTTCCCCAGGTGAAAAGTCTTTTTTTTTTAATATTTTCACATACAGCTGTCACCTGGTCACATTCAGCTCCTAACAGATAGGTTACTGTTTAAAATAAGCACGGGATCCTTGTGAATAACACCTAGAGCCTAGCTGGACATCAGCACAAATCTGCTAATTACTGTACAGTGTTAACAAAATAATAGAGAATTAATAAATGTTGCATTACTCAACTACTCTTTGCTGTGAGCAGATAGATTGCAAAACACAGTGGTGAGGGTGTAATGGATTGTGATTGTTTTATTTATGCAGATGGGGGCTGCGTGGAATCAGACCTTCACTGGTACAGTATGTCGAAGATGGGCACGCACAGAGCATGTTGAATTAATTTGTTTGGAAGCCATGGTTGATGCAGATGTAAAGTAAAATGTGCTATAATAGGAACTCCAGGAGAACAGTTGGTGTGATATTATATTGAATTGTACTGTCTATGGGTTATTAAACAAATGAGCAATAGAGAGTGTGAGACTACACTCTATAGGCCTGTCAAGACTAAAACACTGAATTCTGTACTAAATATACAGGATGTTTTGGATTTCTATCTGACTGTTATGCATGGTTATAAGGTTTTAATTTTTTTTATAATAGATACTCCATCTTAGGACAGAATTTATACATAAACTGTTGCAATATCTACTGTCTTTCGAGATGTCATCTGTGTTCAGTCATATCCCCTGTGACTTGGAACCAAATTAAGCAGAGGTTAATACATTCTGCACATGGGTTTTAGAAACCAGTTGGGGTTCTAATTAACTTAACTGGATTTCTTTTTTAAATGGTTCAACCTTCCAGCCTTCCGTGAATACCAGTCTGAACATATTTAAAATATTTGTTTAGTCATATTTCCTTTGGAAATTTTGTATTTTCCTTTGGGCTTCTTTATTGTTCAACTCCAAAGTCCAATGTTATTTTGATCAGTTAAGACAAATCTGTGAATGTTTCTTCTTTCATTGCAAACAAAAATCTTGAAACACAAAATACATACATTATATTTGAAACACTGGCTATAATGATGGGAAAATTACTGTTTTTTTTAATTTCCTACAGATCTGCAGTAAAAAAAAAATATTTGCAGTCTATCCTTGAGGATCTGTCTTTCACTGTAATTGGGTTCTTAAATCTATAGCACCAAGGCAAAGTGATTTATTTTGCTACACTCCAGTAACTATTTATCTTAAAATAATTTATTTTTAACACAATTCCAGTTTTGTAGGGAGCACCCATGCAATGCATGAGTAAAGCTCATTAAATGAGCATTACAGGCTTATATGTTGGATAGTTACAAACGCAGTAACCAGTTCAGACTTTAGGAAGAATACAGTGAATTAAATGTGATTTCCATGAAGTACAAATCAATAGGCTATTTCATCACCCTGAGCGAGATTCAAACAAATTACAAGGCATTGCTTTGCAGGGAAGTAAATCTCAGTGATGCCATGTTGCACTAAAGCAGATTAACATGCAGCAGAGCCCCCTGTGAAAGCAGGATCATATACAGTTTACGAGCATCATATTCCTGTAATATATGATTAAGAGATCTTCTTTTAGATTGATTGCTCTGCATCCCTGTGGCACTTTAGTCATCTTGCTTTAATAGCAATATAAAGTCGTTACCTGGAGATGAACTTCAGTTATTGTGCCCATATAAACTTCACTGAACAATACGGCTTTTCCGTGATTTCCCAGCACTGCCATGCACGCACACAAAACAAAACTGCTAGATTGCATTAGTTACATTGCCTTTATCTCTGGCTGTCACGGTTTTATTCTTATTTATGCATTTTCCAATTTAATCTTTAATTCTGTCAGTCCCTTCAGATAAATTTTGGAGGCAGCAACTTCTGAAGACTTGGGTATTAAGATTTAAAAAATAAATTGAACTGTAAATTAGAATGGAAGCTGACGTCTTTATGGAAATTTTGCTTGATGGTATTAATTGTGATGGACTAATAACAAAGGGATGTTCCTCCAGTGTCATAATCCAACAGCCGTTCTTTGTTATTGGCTTTAAGAAAGTTCAAAAAGAAATTGATCCAGATGTCATCAGTTTTAAATCACATTTCTGCTGAATGATTGCTGTGAGTTTTTCTGTTCCTTCACTGTTGGTTCATTGAGCTTTGTCTCTGATCTGGTGTTAAATAGTTATAACTATAGTGTTACGGAACTCTACCATTGAAAGCCTGTTCAGCACAAGACTAGTGCCCTGCAGAGAGTATCATTCTGTAATCTTTTTCCCATTTGGGTCACTTAAAATACATAACTCTGTTTCTGTTAAACTTCCAGTAAATAGTTATCGACACTAATGAATTACACAAGTACACAAAACACCTTTTCCAATTTAATTATTATTATTAAGAATAATAAAGATGGTGTAAAGAGCATTTAATCCAGACCATATTCTTGGTTACATGAAAACAGTTTTGTAAACAGAATTGCAGGAATTAAGCAGTTCAAGATTTTGTTGAACTTTTTTCCGTATTTAATTCCAGCCCCTGCGGTCCCAGTGTTGACCTGGGTCTTATCCTCCAGGGCTTCTCCTTGCCCAGGATGTCCTGCAGCCTGTCCAGGCTCTGCTGATCCTGAGGCGTCGTATTCGTTTGTCACCTTCAAACACAGAAGGGCTGATGCCTTGTGTTTAGAATGAGAGATGAGCAGAACAAGTTCATCTCTTTCAGAGTTTAGAAAATAATGAATAAGAATAGATATGCATGTCTGGTTGATTCTCTTTGCTGCAAAATAACCTTTTTTAAAGATACAAATGCCTGTAAAGTTGAGAATATTGTGCGTACTGATTCTACCAGACACGTTTCTCTTTCTGGCTCTTCCTAGCATAGAGTACCTTAGTAAAAAAATGTTCAACCCAAACAGTCGGAATTTAAAATGTTACTGAAAACGAACACATCCTTGTCTCCTCTGACGTTCTGCTTTAGCAAACACGAGTTAAAGCAGAAACGTCAGGACACAGTACCCATGTACTGTATTAACTAAACCGCACACGAGTTGAAAGTTTTTCCCAATTTTGTTTGGTTTAAAAAAACAGACAAAAGGGCTATAAATTCAATTTAAATGTGGCCTTTATAATCGACGTCTAGACGTGATTGCCTGGACAGTGATTGAACACGGTGGCTACTGCTGTTCTGCCACCACATGTGCAGAAGTGAGGAAAATGATACCTAGAATCTGTCATATTTACCTCTATCTGCTCTCCATCTCTGTTGCAGCATAAATGATGTTCGTCGTGTCAATTATTCATTAATCTCTTGAAGAAACTGGGAAGCTAGAAGGAAAAGAATAAATAGGACGGAGGGCGAGAATAAGACACTGTGAACTTCAGGAACTACAATTAGGATATTATAATGGTTTCAGCCAAGTGATTTATTAGGTTTAAGGAATGTGTGGTGTCAGCATTTCTGTTTTGCTTCCCCCTACAATACGAAGCACCAGTCTTGCCCTTCACACGGAAAAGCCTCTACGCTGGAAAATGTCTGTAAGAGTATTATTTCTAGATTTAGAAACATGCTGAGCTGAAGTGGTATAAAGTTGTAATCGTGTGCTTGTGTGCTCTGAGAGACATTAAAGTCTTGGAAGCAGTAGAATTAGTTGCGTTATTAGTGCCTCCCTGTGTACTGTACATACTCTATATATGTACTTGCAGTATCTGGATTTGCTACAGCTATAAATCCTTTGCAGTCTTTTTTGGAACATAGTGTCATTACAGTTGTAGGGTGGATAAACATGTGGGAAGGTCAGCAGCTTCACAAAAACCAGAAAACAATATGAGGAAAAAAAGCCGAATGTAAGAAGGACCAGATATTCTTCAGGGAAGATGCTGGCTTGGAGGAGGCTTGTTTCTCACAAGCCAGCTAGTGATGTCCTGTGATAAAATCCCAAGTAAGTGCCGTCAAGGCAGCTCAGAAAGCCCAATTTACGGAGCCAAAATGTTAGAACAGTGCCTAAATTCTATTCGGCTGGAAATAATAACATCTTTCAGAGCTCAAGTTTCCCTGGGGGTTTTGGAAGTTTCAGGCTTTAGCATTTCCAAAATGTTGTGGGATGATCCGATATAACATTTGATTTAGCATTGGGATTGTGCCGGAGAGTGGTTAGCACACTGCAGTTTTAATTAGTTGGATCAGCACGTTTGTCATCAGCATCCGCAAAGAGCTTGAGGGCCACCAGGCAGCTGCGCTGGAGAGGCGTGATTCAGTAGTGTGGGGCCCAGACTGCACTTGTCTACAGGAGCCAGTCAGCCTGGAGCCTGGGGGCTCACAGACGCTGTCCAAGGCAGATGAGCTGTGCCCAGCCATGATGTGGCAGATGGGGAGGTGTGTTCCCACGTGGCCTGACCATCCTAAAGTGGAGTTAAGGCCTCTACTCTTACAAGCAGCACCATATCATCCTTACTGCCCAAGTGATCAGGACCTCAGATTAAAGTCTCATTTGAAGAAGGGCCCTTCAAACACTAGTGTCCCCAGTCACCAGACTGGAGCATTGCTTTAGCAATTCCATGGCGTGCTGCCTGTCCACCAATATCACCTGTAGCAGCAGCAACAGGCCCAGCTGGCAAGCTCACTGGCTTGGCGCTCCTTGTCTCGTTCCCAAGTGCGCTTTGCGAGCGCGGGCCCGGAGAAAGGACTGCGGTGTCCCGTGCATTCTTTACGGCCCTTCACTCTCCTGAAGCTGCATGCTGCTGTGTGTATCAAACCCTTCAATTCATTTCTCGAAGAAAGCAGGTGAAGGAGTTTTACACAGCGCAGGAAGGCTCGTGACTTCGCCTGTCCTGCGGACGGTGAGCGTGGCAGTCCTGGCTCACACATGCTTGCCGGCTCGAGCACTAAGCAAAGAAGAGCATCCTAAAAGTGATGTCGCGCGACCCTTTCGTGTCATTACTCGAACTGTCTGTTTTTCCCATCATGAAGTGCTTTGACCTGTGAGCCAGCTTGTTCTCCCAGGGAACAGAATTATCTCCTCTTGCAGTGGCCTTGATGTTTCCATGCCTCACCTGTGGCCTCGGTTTACACTTGTCCTCCTCTCACTACCAAGCGCAATCAGTTCGACAGGAAAGCTCTTGACAGTGCTGTGCGGTTCTTCCAGATCACTGCAGTCCGGCGCTGAAGGACAGTCTGGTCCGGGGCTCTGTATTTAGGGGCGAATCGGTACCAGAAGGAAAATGGATGCGAAATTTTCTGTTCTACAGCAGTACCGATACTGTACGTGCACCTATCTTCCACTGCACTGAAAACGCAGCCCCCATCTTCCTGGCTGCTATCGCTATCTTGTACAGATACAGCACATCCATTTGTGCTTTTTGTTACATCTCTTTTCATGTAATATTCATGTCTCCCTGACCTTTTTTCCCTTTCTTACTTTATTGACGCCCTTTGCCTTTGCTGTGGCAAGAAAGATTTTATTCATGGCTAACATACCGATAGTGCAGTGGACAGAAGAGGGGTCGTTTTCACCTGTGATCCGAAAGCTCGGAATAATTTTATCTCGGAATTAAGGGTGCTTGACAGTTCCCAGGCCTAGCCCAGAATTCAGTCTTTGGTTAGGTCAGCAGTAATGGTGTGCAGCATACAGGCACCACTGCCAAGATTCCAAATTAAATATGTAAATGACTTTAATGGTTGCTTGAAACTAATTAACTGGGAACCTGGGCGGTGGGCCTATCAACTGTTTGTTTGATAATTGTGAGAATCCCATGGATTTACTGGTAAGGTGACTATACTGTATGTGTAAGGGGGCCAATATGAAAACATGACAGCTGGACAGAACCTCCCAGGGCTACCTGATGAGTCAAGGTCTGTGCTGAAGAGTTTGTGAAAAGTTATCTGGGTTCTCGGGTTTCAGCCATGTAAATGGCTGCCAGAGCAGTATGCTGGCACCTCCGTCTAGCCTGTTATCGGAAACGGTCTAATCGCAGGAAGCCCACAGTGGCAGGTGGCAGTGTGGTGCTGTGTGGGGTTTTCTCCTAAGGAGCCCCTTTCCTTCCGTTCCTTTTGCAGTCGGAGCCGGAGTCTGCTCAGGGTTCGGAGAACGAACGTCCTGTGAGTGTTGCTTCACATTTTATTTTTCCAGGTCAGCGATTCCCAACGTCAAGCTTGGCTTCGAGCGCCACAGTAAAAATGTAAAACTCAGTCTGCTGTAGAGTCTCACAGGTCACCAGTTCTCCTGTTTTAGGGATTATTGTAAAGTCGTTCATCCATGATGAATGCTGAACTTGCAGGTAAATGCAAATCTCAGTCAATCCACTCCCAGACTGGGTTATGTTCTTGTAGCCTCATTGTACAGAAAAGTGGTTGTTTTATTTATTTATATTTTGCTTATACAGTAGCCTTTCTATGTCTGTTTTTTCTCTCAAATGAAAAGTACCGTGGCATGGTGTTTTTTATTGCTGCTTGTCAGATTTGCTTTAGCAGAGTGGCGAGGTTGAGGTGGGACAGCAGCATGGCCCTGTCTTCACAGACACATTGCATCTGCTCTGGTTTTTATTTTTTTCGACTGCATCACTGACTTTCAAGTAATCCTAAACAAGACGGAAGAGCTCATTATTTCCAATTACCGAAACGATTTGATATTGTTACATTAAAAAAAGTAAAGGGCTGTGATTTTTTTTTATTTTTAGCTTGTTAGTTGGTTTGACAGCATTAAGCCGATGCCTTTAGTGTATGAATAGCTGAATTTATACCAATTAAAATCATACTGAAGGCAAACTAGCTTGGATGACTGCAAACTAGCTTGGATGATTGCAAAATGCTTTGTGTTCACATTTGTGTTTTGTGTTTTTATTTTTGTAAAAGGGGGCCAGCGTCCCCACAGATAATTTCTCTTAATTGCAATGTAGGTGAACACCAAGCCACATCACCACAGTGAGATAACAAAGGATGTTTTACTTTCTACGCAAGACATTAAAAATTGAAGTGTTTTGTTCAGTGAGACATGAGCGTCAGCCAGAAGCTTGAATTTATAATCCTTCTCATTGCATCCCAAAAGAATGTGATATTGCAGCAGTCCCTGGGACAAGCGGTGCCCTCCTGTGATGCTTTATTCATTTGATCTGCGGCTGCAGACACAGGTACTGTACGTGTGCTCGTACCTGGAACATAGCTGATTGTAATCCTTAGAATGGCTCGCCGGTGAAACTGGAGAGTCCTCTCAGACAGCCTGCAGACCTTTCCTCTGTCAGTCTGGCTTGAGTAAATATTGGAGGCTTGTATAGTGATACTCCTCTGACAGGTTATACTGTACAGGTACTGCAGAAGACGGATACACAGTGACTCCTGTATTCGACACTCGTAGAGGATGGCGAAGAGTAATTTCACTTCCTGTCCCGCCCGACTGGGCCGCGGAGGTGCGCTGCTGAGCAAGGCTGGCTGAAGCATCGAGCAGTGCCGCAGCGTCGCAGATCACAATGTCATTCGCAGACCTGACGTTTGTTTCAGGTCCTTCCCTTTCCCACCAACCTCGGGGAGAGAGAAATCAGCTTTCGTAGGGAATCTCATGCAGTTTTACAAAATACCCCGCATCTCTTGCCTGACTCTGCAGTGGCTTTGTACTGTAGGCTCTGTGTTCTGTTGAGGGAGCAGCACTGGGCCTTCACCTTGCTCACGCACAATGCTATTAAACTTTGACCTCCATTGGAGTGTCCTCTCCAGAATCAGCATCTGTGTCGCGTCCCAGGCGCTCCAATCAATCGGTTTCATTTATACAGCTGCCCGTCAGGGACGGCAGGCCTTGTGAGGCTCGGAGGGAGGAGCACCGGCGTTCAGCCTCCAGCAGTGCGCTGACAGAGCCCTGGAGAGGGCGATAGTGACGAGTGTGTGGAAAATTAAAGCATGACAGGGAAAGGAGAATCATAAAGAAACAACACCAGCCCTGAAACCTCTATGATTTCATTTTACTGAAGTATTTCCTTGAGGCAGACGGGGGTGGGGGGTGAGCAGTCATAAATCAAATACCACCTTTCTTTTTTCACAGAATATCTCAATGCTTTGCATATTTATGTTTTTATTCCTGCCGCTGAAGCAGAATTATTTTCGTTTTGTCTTTTATTTTTCACTAATTTAAGACTATGCAGGAGTTACTGTATATATACCGCTGGCCTAGGCAGGCTGCAGACTGAGCGTTTTCTCTTCATTGGAAGTGAACTGTTAGGGCTTATCAACATTGTCATCATTATTTATCATTTATTATTTCAGTTGTAATTAGGTTAAAACCTACCTGCCGGTAACAAGACCGAATGTGACGTTCAGAAAAGGGACAACCGTTGACAGTAACATGTTGCTTGGATTTCTAACTTCTTTTCATAAATAAATTGTTTCCTAACAACATTGCATTAAACATGAATTAGATCTAAGCCTGGCCAAAGGGCTTAAAAACATAAATCAGGCCAACAAAGTAAACCTTTTGGGATGATGCCATCAATACACCCCCAATCTCCAAAGAGTAATAAAACAGTAAGAATTCTTTTTAATCTCTAATGAGAACCTCTGTAGCCAACACAAACCTTTCTCCGGGGAACCAGCCTTTTGATATAGCTCAACAGATATGAAAGATATGACTGAAGGTTTGTTTTACCAGGAGCACTCCATTAAATATTTATATTCAAGTTCTAAATTCTTAAAAACATTTACAAGGAGAAAAAAAGAATCGGTTACAGTTTGGGAAAACCTGTTAGCTTTGTGTTTGTTATTTCAGACTTTTTTTCCTGTTTAAAATTGAATTGTTTCAAAATTGGAAGTTGTCAGTTATTATAAGCTATAATGATCCTTGAAATAATATTGGCAGAGTATCCCTGTGTTAACCACATTATCTCTGTGTTCGGAGAATTCTGGAGTCTCTCCTTTATCCTGCTGCTTACATCGTGTCTTGAAGACATCCAGTCTGAGAGTCGTGGTGCCTCTCCACTCACCTAGAGAAACAAAGCACAATACTAAATTCTTCTAAATCTGGCTGTCCTGTGCTCTCTATGATCCAGTACCACCTCTGCACCATGGAGAACAGAATTTGGTACACAAACGAATAGGATAATTAGAAACCTGTTCCTTGGGAATATCCACAGTGCACAACGGATTGTCGCCATAGCAGCAGTGTCCACCAGAGAGGATGCAGTGCTCCCCTGCTCATTTCTGCAAGTTCCAAATACCAATCCACGTTGTGCATTACAACACAATAACACAAAAAAGTCGCAAACAAGAAAAGCCTGTTCAACCCATCTTGCTTGATGAGAGTTTGATGAGTCAAGAAACCCATCTTTCTTGTAGTTAATTGGTCAATAGTCTCCTCCAGCTGTTTCCTGAAAGAAACCAGGCTAGCAGTAACCCTTTGTGCACAAAGTGCGGATTGCTCTCGGTTTTACGTGCACTTTGTGAGATAAAGCAGCCAGCAGCCATATCACTCTGCAACTCACAACTGGCAGCCCACTGAAGCTAAGCAGGTGTGAGCCTGGCCAGTACCTGGATGGGAGACTCCTGGGAAAAACTAAGGCTGCTGTTGGAAGAGGTGTTAGTGGGGCCAGCAGGGGGTGCTCACCCTGTGGTCCATGTGGGTCCTAATGCCCCAGTATAGTGACGGGGACACTATACTATAAACAGGCGCCGTCTTTCGGATGAGACGTAAAACCAAGGTCCTGACTCTGTGGTCATTAAAAATCCCAGGGCGTTTCTCGAAAAGAGTAGGGGTGTAACCCCAGATTTCCTATTGACACTTACTTAATAATCCCCATCTATGAATTGGCTTCATTTCTCTGCTCTCCTCCCCACTGAGAGCTGATGTGTGGGGAGCGTTCTGGCGCACTATGGCTGCCGGCGCATCACGCAGGTGGGGCTGCACACTGGTGGTGGTAGACGGGATCCTCATTACCTGTAAAGCGCTTTGAGTGGAGTGTCCAGAAAAGCACTATATAAGTGTAAGTAATTATTATTATTATTATTATTATTATTATTAATTAAATATCCCGCTTGTCTTTTGGTTGCGAAAAGTTTCCAGTGCCTATGAGAATTCTGAATACTTCTCTCAGGTCCTCTCATAATCTTCTGTCCTAAACACCAAGAAGGTTCAGTTTTTTCCGCCTGTCACTGTCGGACATTGATTTAAATCTATACTTTAATCACTTTATGGTATATCCTAGCATTGTTTTATTACTTCCCATATCGACCTTGTGTGAGGTCGCACTGGGCAGGTTGAATGTGCAGGTTTTAATAATGAGGGTGTCTTGCCCTCATGTATGAAAAGGCTCGTTAATGATGGAGCTGTGTGTTGGAGTTGTTCTTCAAAGCCACGGCTGTCTCAAGGCAGGTCCTTCTGGTGGCATTGGCCTTAAAGGAGACCATGTGATGTTGGCCTCAGTGGGGACTTAAGTCTGCTTTTCCTGCTCAGAACCAAAGCCCCCTGCCGGAGTACAGCCAAGGTGCACATGTGTCACATTATGCAATAGATGTTTGAATTGCCTCTCTGACAGATCTGAACTGATGAATGAGACCTGTGTGTCAACCTGGAAAGAAGAAGAATTTTTATCACTATCGTAGTCTTTGTGTTTAACACGGGATGTTCCCTCTGCATGGTGCTGTGAGTAGGAACCTGCAGCTGAAACGCAACATCGCATCCAGCTCGGAAACACTTTGTTGGGTCTCTCAGTGTCTGCAGGGCAGAGGGGCGCCTTCTCCGACACACCATTATTATCCTGGAGGAGCTAAAGCCTGGGGCTGTAGCGCAAAGTAGTTAATTATCTGATGAGGCGTTGAAACTAACCATTGTTCTGTTAAAATGCCACATTCAGAACTGTGTGATTTGTTTCGCTATATACTGTGGATGTTGTCTTTGGTGACTTACTGAGCAACTGTTTTTATGTGCCACAAAAACATTTCTTGCCCTCCAAATAAAGTCTGCGAGTCATTTTTAATAAGGGAGGGTGTTATGAAGGCAGATTAATCTGTAGTCGCTTGAAGCTGACACTTCCCAGGTTGTCCAGTGATAATAACTGAGCACCTCCCTCACCAGTGTCTCTCCCAGTTCCTTGCACATTCCTTGGACAGGGTTTGCCCTCCTTTACAAAGCCTAGAACTCCTTGTGTCCTCATTTCCCGAAACTTCGGTTATAACCGGGAAGCTACGGTGAAATGTGTGTTGATGTGGCATGGGAATCTCAGCTTGTCTTTACTGGAATCTCAGAAAGTTCCTTTTGGGGAAAGAAAATGCTAAAGGAACATTCAGATGTTTAAAGTGAATGCCTGCAGCCCCTGCAGAGCCTGTACTCCTCTGCTGACACACCGGTCACAAAAAAGTGCTGGGTGTAGGTTTGCCAGCGATGAATAATGGATACGGCCCGAGTTCTGACCTGTTTGTGAATTGGGCTGTAAATTGAAATTTTACGGCAGGACCTAAAAAGCCTTCTGGAATGTAGCTTGGTATCTGTGTGTGATCTCTGGCATTGCAATCGCATGCAGTTTACTTAATTTCATCCCCTCCAAATTACTGGATATGCAGAAAAGCTGGCCAGTCTGAAATGAAATGTGTGGAATTTATGGACACAATATTAGCAGAAGCCTAATGAGATTGGTCTGGACTCCCACGTCTTCATTCGTTATGGGAATCTCCACCTTTTATGATTTTTGACCCCTTTTTGCTCCTACATGACGAAGCATGAAGGTTAACTTCACAGATCACACTCCATTAATGATGTAAATAGACCAGACACACACTAGGAACAGTGTACAAAGAGTGTCATAGGAGATAGTGGAAAAATATATTAAACTTCAATGATAGTATTACAAATGTTGGTTTGGTCTCTTTAAAGATGTTCCTGAGGTTAGTATGTTACTCTCAGAAATATACTGTAAAACAGAAAAGTTACTTTTTGTTTTGAGGTGTAGAAAGAAAATAAAGCTGTTCTGTAACTGTTCCATGTGCATGTGCTTAGAGTGGGATGATGATGATTATAAATTGAGTAATATTTATAATAACTTTAATAATTGAGTCCAATTGTTTATGATACAAACATTATGATTTTGAGTTGTAATGGAGTTTTTCTTTTAATTATTAACGGTATAATTTAGTCTTAAATATTTTGTCGATCGGCTGTGTTCAGGTAGGCAACAGCAGCTTTGGGGTTTGCACTGTGACATGTTCACAATGAAGGGCTGAGTGGCAATGACTGGAAAGAGGAGAAGCAATCTGTCCTGAGCACACACAAGTCACATTTCACCTTGTACCAGCAGGTCATCGGTGCAAGTTTCAGCTTGCTGTTGGTTTTGAGGAGGTCCTCCGATGTCTGTACTTTGTGAAGAGCATTTGTGTCTTTGCAGTTCAAGAAGGACGCTCGTATTTCAAGGGAGGGTGTGTTCTGGGCTGGGGATGCAGTCTGCAAGGGGGACTGACAGTGCACGTTGTCCTGGTAACCAGCTCCTCACTGATTCCTCCCGTAATGACAAACAGAACTTTCCTGAGAGCCCTGTTCCCTGTATTTGTTTCTCAGCCGTCTGCACACTTCACTGAAATTCTAAATCCACTTCCGCAGAAAGTGGAATGCAGTTTAAGCTGTTATTTACACACCTGCCTGGAGCATAATCTTTGTGTTCAGGCAGTGGTGTTCCAGGCACAGATAATTCATATTACGCCATCTGCTGTTTGACAGCAGATCCCTTGCACTTGTTTTAAAACTATAACCATGGCTTTTCAGTAGTTTGCGTATTTTGCATATACTGTACATATGTGTAGTTTTATGTTCATAAAAGAGACAAACCATGGATTTTTTATTTCCACAATTGACATATGTGAATGTCCTGTTCCATTACTTTGAAGAGTAGCTCCTGTACTGGCCCTGGTCACGCCATGACTTGTGTCACCCAGATAAGATCCCTGACGTCCTCACTCACCATTATACTGTACATGTGCAGGACGATAACGATTTCTGCTAACGCAAAGATGAATTATGTTCCAGAATTTAGTCCTATTGAATATGTAATGTCCATAATACAGAGATAATCATCAAGAAGACAGATTTTGTTTTTTAAAAAAGAAGATGGTGTTAAGAAGATGCTTTTAAATATCAAATACTATTAGACGGAGCAGGCGACCTTAGGGAATAACCTACAGGATTTGAATTGTTTCTTCCATCACTCCCCATTTTCATCTTTTCGTAGGTTTTAAACTGGCAGCGACTCCGCATATGATCAAGTAATTGCAAGATAGAATCTCTTGGGATGTTTTTTTTTTGCAGATGGAGTATTTACTGCTGCGAGCTTCCCGGAGGAATGATTAAGGGTGTAAAAAAAACACACGCACCATCAAATGGTGGAGATGTGTCATTTGAAATATAAAATTTAAATATGAAACAGATTTTGCTGTTGTCCCATTTTTATGCCTATTTAGAGATTTGAATTATTCTTGAAATATTTTGCCCACATTCCTCCGCACTAACGTACACCCTGAGTTCTGTATCTTTAAGGCATTTTACTGCCTTCTTACAAGGCTGAATGAATGTCTGAATTCCAGTAGTGTTTGAAAACATTTCCTCTGCCTGTCTTTTACAAGCAAGGCAGCGAAAACTAATCGTGTTTTTGAGCATATGCCACTACTGCTGTAAGCTAAGGTGATAAAACCCAAGGGGGTCTGAAATATCGACAAAGGAAAATAAACTTGTAAAGCGAAATGTAAATGAGAGAGACTGTGAGTAAAGTAGCCAGTGGAGCAGTGATCAAAACAAGACACTGGGAGGCATTTTCAGGGTGCAAAAGGTGGGGTTCACACAGATCGCTCGAGCTCGCCCTGACATTGACTCATGAGGTCATTAGACATTTCTACGAAGAAGAGAAGGAGTTGCATGGTGCGGAGGGTGTAATTCAAGCAGGCTGATTGGAGAGGCTCATGAGGGCCTCAATGGGACATTCGTAGCCCAGGGATCTGTGGGGCTTGGGGCAATCGATTGTGGAAAGACAAACAGCCAGGCAGGCAAAATAAATAAGTCACAAGGGTTTTTCTAACTGGCTTCTCTGGGCTCAGATTAAGGCTTCAGCTGTTTATCCCAGATACTTTAGGTAAATGCTGCCCTGCTTCCTCGATGAGCACAAACCCTTTCCTGAGGGCTGTGTGTTGCTCTAATGCAGCGATGTGCTCTTGTCTTGATGTGACTTTGTTTGGTTGATGTTTGGACATGGAAGGTCTCCTTGTGCCGAATCCTCACTGTCATTTTCAGAACCATGTTGCGTCCAGATTTGCTAGAAATGAACACATACACGTAATAGATGCATTTGTTAAAGAAGAAGGTGGTTTAGGATTTAGCTGCAGACATAAAGACATGGTAGGGTCTGTTTCTAATCCTTCGAGTCTGAGGCTTACAAGAGAATTGATCTGTGTACTACTCAGCGGTATTGCACTTATTTCTAATTGATTTGCAGACCTTCAGAACCTAGCATGGCAGCAGACCGAGCCCCAGAAACCTGACCCGACAGAGAATGCTGTCTTTCCT
Organism: Atractosteus spatula; assembly: GCF_055471065.1. Taxonomy (NCBI): domain Eukaryota; kingdom Metazoa; phylum Chordata; class Actinopteri; order Semionotiformes; family Lepisosteidae; genus Atractosteus; species Atractosteus spatula. Next base: position 72,876,599 of record NC_142709.1, on the reverse strand, counting down.
AAACAGATCAATGCCTGCAGACCAAGGCTTCCCCAGGGCTGTGCACTTTCTGGTAAAGAAAAGAAAACTTAAATCCCTCTGGATGAAAAATCTAGTAGATCTGATTTTTACTTTCCATGTACTGTAGAGCAGATGTGCACTTCTAAAATCCGTTGGAGAAAAATTGTTCTTTGTTGAATGAAATCAATTACTTTTTTATATATAGGCCTATACACTATTGAGCAAAAGTCTTGGACATCTTAGGCACAGAGCCTATAGTCTTCTGTTATTATAACTGCTCTGTTATTTACAGTATATGGCTTAGTTTGAATGAGAAGAAATCATGCTTATTGTTTAGCGGATGCACACTAACCAAAATATTCAAAACCTGTATTACAGCAGGCCAAGATAAACTGTACCTGAGCATTTAGCATCAAGGTTTGTAGTAATTAATCCATCACATTTACCAGTCAAAACTAATTGAGCCATTGTCCAGATGTTCCTCACTATTAACATCATGATTCCTCTCTACACATTCAAAAAATTAAAAAATTAAAAAGAATAAATATTGTGTTGCATAGTTCTAGGGGGTTGTGTAATACAGATTTGGTTTAAAACCGAATAGCTAAACTTTCAGTAGATCACTGTAAAACTGTTTATGCAAGAAGATGGAAAAACAGTGAAAAGTAAATCAATGCAAATGGTCTAAGCCTGCATTTATTTACAATAGTAAACATTTGATTGACATTCTATGAAATGTTAAGGCAAGGGTAAATGTGGTTTCAGAAACCCTTCTTATTGCTGATAAGAGCCACAGCAGCCCAGAGCCTGTCCAGGAAGATGCACACTCAAGGTGAGACTGAAAGCTGTGCAGGATATTGGTCCACTGCAGGCCATGCACAAGGCACCAAGACATTGCAGAGACGCTAATTACCACAGCCAGGCGGAGACCATGCAACACCACACAGGATCGAACTCAGAGCCCAAGAGCTCCGAGTCCGCAGTGCTCACATCACGTCACCTTACCAGCGCTCAGTGAAACCCCACCTGAGGGACCTCCGTATCTCACCTGCAGTGCATATAGTACGTGCTGTATATTTCCCTGTGAATGTGTCCGTTTCCTAAAAGCAATAGAAGTGTGTCAATAATGAGTGCCGGCATTAAAAATAACATGTATGTTTCTGAGACATGAAATTGATAAGTTATTGAATACATTTCTGTAATACAAGTTTGTGTTCTGGCTGATTACGCTTATTATCCATGAATAACCTGTTCTGACGTTACGGATCAATCAGAACGCACCACCTACAATGTGTTACATTTCTCCTCACCCTCCTGCCGACTCAATGAATCACCAAGGAGACGTTCACATTAAATTTAATTTAGATGAAAAATTGAACTCACTTCTATTCCTGCAACATGCTACAAATTAATTGATATCCATGAAAAGCAATTCTGCACAAGAGACAGCTGCAGTGCCTTAGTACAGAATGACAAAATGTTTTTTTCGTCCACATGCATGCTGAATTAATAATTTGCACACCAAGGGGAAATGTATTAGAATTTAATAAGTAATCAATTAACTGATATACATCCAGGCAGCATGTTTACGGAGTTATAATTTTTATTTTCAATGTTTTTTTTTCTCTCTGGCATTGAATTTTCTTGAAGTCGAAGGAAGATTAGCCGTGGAAAATCCAGTACAATTTTATGGTTTTGTAAAGTAATTGATGTGACATTTATACAGTCTAATTGGTTTCAAGACTCTAAGCCAGGCTTCAGATGCAACCAATGCAGAGTCAATTTGAAGATAATAATTAGCCAGCTATCTTGAAGATTGCAGTCCTGCCCACATTTTTCATGCTTTTAAATCCCAAGTTCTCATGCCAGCATGACATCTACCCTTATTCCAAAGAAGTACTCATCTTGCATTTGTGATAAAACAAGCCATAACACCTACTAGAAATGGAAAGTGGGTTCGGATCTTTATCCAGAAACTCCCAGACTCTGTTGCACCAGAGCCTGGTAGTTCATCTCTGAACTGGGTGCCCAGCCCTGTAGATATTGTCCACATTATTGTGCCATGATGGGGAGTACTTCAGTGTGAGACAGAGATTAATACACTGGAATTGAGCAAGTCCTTCTGATCTTGCCATCTCACGTAAAATAAATGGAAGAGGGGAGAGTGAATGAAAGGATCGGTATGCATGATCAGTTATTTCTAATGGCTTTAACAGTGACTCGTCTTTTAGTCCCATATAGCATGCGCCGCACGTGTAATGTTGAGCTTGCTGTTCACTCTTGATAAAAATGCCATATTCTCTTTATGAATTTGTACCACAAGAAAAATAAAGTAGTTCTCTCCAAAAGGGTTTAGTGACTGGTTCCAGTCATGCAATTGACTGACTGCTCAGCCAGTCCTCGCTGAACAAAGATCTTTGTAGCATACGCACAGTATACTGCAGGGAAAAAGTCCTTTTGAGGTGTAGACAGGCGTACATATTTCTGGGAAATGATATATTTTGTAAATCAGATTCACCCAAGAAATTCACAAGACCAAATTAGATCCTGCCTTTTTCTGCATAATTTAATATTCACATAGTGAGATGCATTTTAATGGCACAGTATGATATATATGGCGGCATTAAACCACACCACCAAGTAGTAGAGGTTATTAGGTAAGAAGAACTTTTGTACATTCTTTTTTTCCAGACCAGAGTCACCAAACCAGTGCTCATCCTGGTTTCCATAGCTGGGGCCACTGAGGTGACGTACTTCACTCCTGGTGCAACAGAGGAGAGCCGAACCCCCAACATGTCAGTTATCAGCCCAGAGATTTACCCACTGTGCTCCACTGCCTCCTTGTCCATTGCTAAAGACATTAAATGAAAAACATCTTTACCTCTATCATGTAAAAGTAACGTTAAAACTCCTTTTTTGCGAGAACTGCACTTTGCAGTGTGCATGAAAGCACTGTTAGAAATGTCTTTCCTTTAGAGGAGAATAATACAGCAGAAAGGCAGAGGTATAACCTATGAGCACTGCTTATTAAATCAGTCCAATCTTTAACTCTGGAAAAGGACAAGCCATTGTATGCTTTTGAGTTCTTTAGATAAAGATTATCATCTGGGGTCAGTCATTTCTACGCTTGTGTGCGGAGATGAGTTGACTGAGACAGATTCCACTCCCTGTAATTGGTCAGAAAGTCACTGTACTACTGTTGAGCAGACATCCCCCCTGGCTGGAACAAGATGGCTCAGGTATTTTCAAGAAGGCTGAGTGACATACAATTAGGCATCTTGATGTGCAAGAAATCTGTCTCCCCAGCCCCCCCAGACACAGCCGTGCAGAGCTGCTGCGAATCGCTGGCTGTCTGGAGCTCTCCTGTCGTTTTCTCGTTTTCTCAACCACTGGGCTACCTGCAGCTGAAAGTCATGGTTTCCTTTATTAAGCCACAGCGGATAACCAAAAAATACTATGAGTGTTATGCTTACAATATTTTGAACATAAAATGCACCCATAGTAGTTATTAAAATTAAATTCATAATTTGGTGTCTGATTTGCTGTGGACTTTTTTTATTGTTTTTGATTCCTTTCAAATTCTCTCCTTTCGGATGTGTACTCTGCCTGTAACCCATAACTTTAATAAAGTGTATTACTGAAAACCCAGAGTGTCACATAACTCACTCAGCAGTAAGTTCTTGTTTTACCTTCACTGTGTTTTATAACTCATGTGCCTCTTCCCATTATTTATAATATATACATTATGATATCCGCGCGATAGGGTTCTTCCATTTATGGCTATTATTAAATTTACTGTTTGGATTATTTACAACGTGTCAAAAACTCCTGCCTTTGGGCAGCCTGAACTAAAAATCAAACGGCACCGCAGGAGACGGTGCAGCTGATGATAAGTAACCACAAGGATCCTCTTGGTGTTGCACAGTAGTATCAGTAAATATGGAATGAACAGAAAAGAGGAGAATTGTTCATTTGCAGATTGCTAATGCTGTATGCATTCTAACTTCAGAAGCACTGATTACAGTTCAACCAGCTGGTTTCCCCGATTAGAGAAGGCAAGAACATTAAGAGGGACCTTTCAGCCCATCGTGCTGGTTTGATTGCTTCTGTCTGATCTCTCCCAGAATCGGACCCCAGAGTCTCAGCTGCAGGGACCCTGCAGGCCACTTTGCTGTGTGTCTCTCTGCGACTTGAAGTGCCTCCTGTTTCCTCTCCTCAGTGCAGCTTCTTATCACTTGTGACTAGCCTGTCTTTACAGCGGGTCGTTCTCCAGCATGATAAAGCAATTCGTCTCAGTTATTCATCAGAAAAAAAAATAAAAGGTTATGAACCCAGGTGGAGTGTCTTTTCATGGCAACAGAGTGCATTGAACTTAGGTTCTGTCTAAACAGAACGAAATGCACATTTTTATTGCACTTCACCTCTTGCAAACTCTAGAATGACATCTGCTGACAGGAGAAAAAAAAAGTGCTTTATTTAATGACCGCAAGTTGTTCAAAAAAGAAAGAAGGCTTGTCAGTTACTGATTGATGTCATGCCTCCATGTCGATCTTTCATCCCACATGCTAGAGGAGGATATGCAGTGGGTATATAGTGTCAGGTTCCATTTTCATGTCAGGACCAAAAACGTCTGGCGTGAAATGGGCTCTGCCAGTTCAGTTTATTCGGCAGCGTGCAACAGTGCATATATTACACTGAGGCCTGCTTGCCCTGCACGTGGAAGCAGTTTGCTTTGTCAAAGCCCTGGACTGACTCCTTTTGAAGCCTTTTGCAGGCTTTCATCACATCTAATACCAGATTGGCCCTGGGTAAAGTGACAGAGCAGCACGAGGAACCACCCTCTGGGCAGTGCTGCATGTGATCACCTCTTGCCTTTCTCTCCCGCTCGCTGTACGACGCTGCGATGGGGTGTCTCCACTGTTGTCCAAGTGGAAGAGGACTAGGGGGACACATCTTCTCCTTTTGAGCATCGTGTCCTGCTGAGGGCTTTTCAAGCCATTTTACGTGGTGTTGGAGGCCCAATCAGAGCTTTTTAATCAGAATTCCTGGATAAGCAATAATGTTTAGGAATACCTTTACAGGGCATCTCTTCTGTTTAGAGAGGAGAAAACACTGGGGCTTCAGAGCTGAGACAGCTGTGTGATGAACGGAGCCTCTCTGTGCTTTCCTCCCCAGTCATTTGCAAGCACTTGAGTGCTGTGTGTTTACTGCTCAACACGCGGTGATTCGGCTTTAATACGAACTGCCCTCTCGTCAATAACATATCGCTTGGAGGAAAAGACATTTGAAAAAGGTCTATGTTCTAGGATAAATTGTGCAAATTGTTGGCTTTTTGAAAATCCCCTATGCCTTATATTTATAGCTTCATTTTAACAGCATTTATTACCAGTACTGGTGACAGAGACGCACATGAATTGTGACAATTTTGCGAACTGAGCAAAGCAAAAGCATTTCAAACCAGAACTTCACTGAGAGGAAAGAGGCCCAGGCACTTAAAGCTTTCAGTTCATCGGTAGAGACTGTTCACCTCTTAGTCTTTGAAAATCACCAACCAGACTTAAGTAAAGGGTTGTGAAAAAAGTCAATGAGCCTTTCCTCCATTTGTATCGCGCTAATTAGGAATGCATAAAAGGCATACTATTCTGTGGGAAATCATGCTATTCAGGCTGTGGCCATTTAGTCTTTTCTTTTTTAATTGCGAAGACAACACGGTGGCCCAGTATTTATCACTGCTGCCTCGCAGTGCTGCGGCCCTGGGTTCAGTTCCAGGCCTGGGAGTTTGTATATTGTCCCCATTTTCATGTTGGTTTCCTCCTGGAGCTCTGGTTTCCTTTCACAGTCCAGAGACAAACAGGTTGCTTAATTGCCCCTGAAGTGCGTGCGTGTGCGTGTGCGTGTGCGTGCGCGCTCGCCCTGTGATGGACTGGCATTCCATCCAGGATGTATCCTGCCTCGTGCCTGTTGCTTGCCGGGATAGATTTCAGCTCTCCTGCAGCCCTGGATTGGATAAGGCAGTTAGAAAATGGGCGAATGAAAGTAGAAAATGTATTTCAAAATTCAAAGATCAAACGCGTGCATCTTTTACAAAGTAAGGAAAGATACTTTTGTGTGAATAACTGCAAAGCAGAAAGACTGCACCATTCTTCTTTATGCAGAAGACTAATTTCCTAGGCTGCATGTCATTTACTGGGTAGTTAAATTCACATTTTGTTAAAAATTGCCAAATTCGGTTGGTGACTAGATTGCACTGTATCTGTCAATAATGAATCTGTTATCTTAATCCTCTTACCACAGTTTTGCGTTTCTCTGTAAACTTTTCATAACCATCTTTCAACCCTAAAATGTTTGCTTTTAGAACAATGTTGGTTTTGATTGGAAGTCAACACAAGTTGTTCAGACAGTATGTAGGATCAACAGACTGCCTGTATGATGCAATTCAATTAATTCTGTTTACACACCACTGTTATTCTTGAGCTTTAACCGGATGGAGATTCTTAAATTATTTCTTTGGAGAATTGCAAGTTAAATATGTTATCCATAGAAAACACAGTGTGATAACGATCAAAAAATTAAACATGACAGTAGATGAGTTGAGCAGAAAGTGAACATGATTCTACACAAATTACAGCATAATTCAGAAGAACAGAAATGTTTCCATTACTGTCAGATATGCATCAAAGGATGTTTTCACAAAAAGGAAATTATGGTGAACGCACTGCATACATTTATATACTGTAAATATCAGGATCATACAGAATGTCACAATAAAATGATAACAGTTTCTCATCAGCGGTTGCTTTAGGAACCAGGCAGATCTAGAAGTGACTTCTTGAGGTTGGGTTACTTTTAATTTTCCAACTGAATCAGAAATGCTATCCACCGAATTCCAGCTTCCAGCTTCATGGGGAATTGAGCCTGAGCTTCTGGATGACATTTTTAGCAAGATAGGTTTATTAGCTCTGACAGTAATGATGAAACCTGAAGAAAACTGGGGAGTGGTGGAGATAAATTAAAATAAAGTAATAGATCAATAATTCAATAATAATGTCACTGTCCAGGTTTGTCGAGGTCCCCTATGCGACTCGAAAGCGCCGAACCGGTTAGCTGTCCGGACTAGAGAGCAGGATGTTGTTTTAAAGTCTCGTCACGGGGGCAGCTTACAGACCGCAGCAAACAGCACGATGCCCAGCTGAATAAATGGATTCAAATGTAATTTGCTTTGGATAAAAGCTTCTGCCAAATAAATAATAATAATGAACAAATCAATAATAATTGGATATACTGTAGGGGCTTCTTGTTCTGTCTTGCGAGTCAGACTGCCGTCTTTCCTTCACCTCCCTTTGCTTTTGATTTTTAATGCTTTTATTATTAATAATATGTATTATTATATCCCTAAAATATTGAGCTTTATTAATAACACACATAATAATAATAATAATAAACTTTATTTGATATAGCGCCTTTAAAGGTGGCTTCTCAAAGCGCTTACCTTAATAGTACAATAACATTGTAACATTACAATAACAATAACGGTGGTTATTACAATTGTTATTCGTTGGTATTCTTATTCATAAGTATTTTGGAATGCACAAGTAATGCTGTGGCATGTACAGTAACCGAAGACTGTGCAGTAGAGGAGAATCCAGCACGAGAGTCGGAATGTCGAAGGCAGTGCATTTGGAGCTGTGATTTTCAAGCCCAGGCTCCCGAGAGGCACCGCTGAGCACAGAAATTCCATTAACAAGTCCTCAGCTCTCACTTCTAGTGGGAGCTGGGCTAATAAACGGAGTGTCTTCTTGGGTGAATGGTTGTTCTGGAAATACCCGTCCTGATGCCTCTGATAAGATCTCTTTCGGCACACGTACCTCTTGTTTCAAATTCATGTTAGTAAGAGCTCATGTCAGAGATAAATACAGTAGCTGTAACATAAAGAAGATAGATAAACATGAAAATTTAATGATACAGTCTATTTCAGACATTCTTTAGTGGTAGAAGGTGCTCCAGCTGTCTTTTGTGGTGAAAAGAGTTCAATTCATTTATGGTTAATCTAGTTTCTCATTTTATTTGCTGTGGTGTTATCTTGAAAATCCATTATTTTAATGGATTTACCTGTTAGCTTTTTACACCATGGTTTCTTTGCTGATTCAAATTTTTTAACATTATATACTTATCAACCTGTCCTGATTTCTAAAATAAAGCACAGCTGAAAAAGTTGCTCTTTTTGGATGAGCTGCCTAAGTATTTGGAAAGGATTGTATACTGGCACATACTATATAATACTGATACCTTGTTTTAATGAGGACATCATAAATTTACTGTGTTTAAAAATGGATTGTTTCCATAACGTAAATTTCCATTTTTATCACTCAGTTCCCATGCTAGGAAGGTTTTGTTGATCTCGGCAAATTAAAGTCTTGCTCATCTGTGCGATGTCATTATCTGTTGGCGTTAAATTGTTTGATGATACAGAGACAACAAAAACATCTGCATAAGGTACACAGGACGTATTTGAAGTCTGTTATTTAATTGTGTGTGAAGACTCTGCACAGCAGGGTTGTATTCCCAAAGATATAGGTGGGCGTAATGTTTCTGCAATGCCTGAGTCCAGACCTCAGTGAAATTAACTAGATTTCTTAGCCAGTAGCACTGAAATGTACTGCATCTTCTCAAATGATCCGCTGCCTCTAAACCGCAGTACACCTATTTGAGGCATCAAGCCCAACATGAGCTACTGGCTCAAGAGATCACAGGAAGACTGGCCAATAATGGCAGTGATGTCTCTTCTGTACAAAGACAAGACAAGAGCGGAATTATTCACTGTCTTATTAGGTGGATCTTTTTCAAAACTGGTTTCAGAGTTGGGACATTAAGGTATACAGTATATGCATTTTCACAGGACAGAACACACCTAGAAAAATGCAGAAAGCATTTCTTTTTTCTTGTTTCTGTTGTAGCTTGATGTAGCATGACAAAGTATTGTTTTTCCTCATGCTTTTCAGAAAATAACATGCTGTTCCAATCTAAAATTAGATTTGTACTATTAAGGTGTTCTTATCTTCCTCTGAATTTATTTCTCAGTTAATTCTTATTATCCTACTGTGTTCCCCTAAGCCCATTCTGACTTTAGTTATGAGGTCAAAAGTTCAGCAAAATACAACAGATGACTCCACTCCGATCAGAAAACCTTAAATAACAGGCACTGTAACCCAGGGTATGCGCTTTGTAACGGACTGTGTATCTATTACTTTTATTAGATTTTCAACCTTTTCTGACTAAAGATTTCCTTTGTATTAAATAACTCTCAATAGGATCACCCAATTTATGCATTAAATATAATTGAAGTATATCTGTTCTACTGAAATTTCGGGAGCTGACAGCAGGTTAACACATCCCCTGTGCGTGCTACCAGAGCAGACGCGCTGTGTGATGGTGTTTGGCTGAAGAGTGTGAGGTCACAGTAAAAGCAGCCCAGGAGAGAGTACTCCACGCAGAATAGACAGCAAAGAAAAGGCAAACGGAAAACAATGACAGTGGCAAGCACTCCCCGGAAGATTGCAGCTGCAGGCTGTGATTTGCTAGCATTTTGGTGGAGTGTGCTGCAAAGGTCTGGCCTGGGTCTCTGAGCAGCCCAGTAATTGAAAAGACCCTTCCCTATGTGAGACAGAACCAGCTGGGTGATCTGCCTGGAGAGTCCTGAGGTTGCAGTGAGTATGCAGATGTGAGGAAGGGAGCAGGAGAAATCCGTTATTCCATCAAATCTTGCTCTTCTAACTGCAGGGCACTTAGACAGTCAGAGGAGACAGCACACCTGGGACCCTCACGGAACAGAGAGCTGCACACTCTTAATGTTTATTGCCCTGCTCCGATGTCTAGATTACTGGAAAATAGAGCAGGGTACTGGAAAATAGAGCCTTCTGTATCCCCAAACAATATGCGTCTGTACCCTGGCTTTTTATTTTGTTTTACATCTGGACAACCGTTTGCTGTTGTAGGTTTTCTCTCCATTCAGTTGAAGGAGCAGTACCCTCTCTGCCAGTGCACTCAGGCAGTATAGCTATAGAGCCCTAGACATGTGCCCCTCTCTTTCCCCAGGGTACAGGGGACTTGAACATGCTTCGGATCGGGGACTTTCTTTGAGGAGCTGCTGCGCAGCTACAGTATGATGGCCTTACTAGTTACTGGAAGTGCAGTTGCAAAGGACTTTAAAATGTATGCATATCAGCGTCTGGAACACAAGCGCTCATTAACAAAACCTCTAGGGTATATCTTTTTTTTTTCAGAATAACCATGATTGCGTATCAGGGAATAAATTGAATTATCGGGGTCCTCCTGCCTCTCGGCAAGAATCAGCGCAAGGCAGATAGTGCAGCGTATCTGTGCGGCTCTCTGTGCTCATTCGGTGTTGATAACAGTGGTTACTCTTCTCCAGGGTGCTCATGTTGGTCCTTTAACACTCGGGAATGAAACTGATGAAATTTAAAGAAATGTTTGCAAACTGCCATTTATTATACCAAACTTGTCTGACACTTCCAGGACAGGAGAAACATATGATAGCATAAGTGTGCTCTAGACGTGCCTTAAAAAGACAGCAATTAATTTAAGAAATCAACAGTTGTTGGTAATCTTTAATTTGTTCCTTAGATTTACTTCGAATGCTGTTTTTGAGGTTTTTAATGTTAGGGGTTTGCGTTTATTTTGTGATTGATTACAATGGAAATCTTCCATAATAATAAAAACTACAGATGAGGTGCAGAAATACATACACAAACAGATAAGGATTTTATATATTGCTCAGTTGGGCATATCAATAGTAAACATTTATGCTTTGTTTAGTGATCTGCTTTTCCTTTTACTTACTTGCTTGATCAAGTGAAGCACAAATGAGCTCTTATAGCATCTAGCCTTTCATGATGAATTAAAACTCTTGAATTGACCCCAACTGTAAATTTTGTTCATCAAAAGTTGAAAAATGAGGTAAAAAGTAAAACTAAAACAGCACACAGAGGTTAGTCACTTGGCGATTGTCGGTCGCTCTAAGCCATGCAGTCCATATGAGAGGAAACCAACAGGCAGGACCGCGGGCTGAAAGAAACTGGTGAGGATATAAAATCTGAAATCGGAATGAAGGACCTGCTAATGCCAGACCAGGTGGTCTGTGAGAATCGCCTCTGCCGCAGTGTCCACTGACAGGTCTGTCATTGTTGGCATCACACACTCACAGTAAACGCTGATCCAGAGATTCCCTACTGAATGCAACTGTCTGTGAGCTGGAGGTCTGTACCCGCCAATTCTCACAGCACAGCACACTGAGCACCAGAGCAGCCCAGTGGGTAATGTCAGGGAAGAGACCTTAAATAATGTAATCTAATGGAAACACATTAAGGACTGGCTATCGTGGTCTTCTGTCAGTGGAAACATGTCAATCAAAAGGCGTTGAGAAGAGAAACCCAGAGCAGTAGTAGCTGGAGAGAGGACAGGTGTTTTTTTCACTCCAGACTGTTAGCCTCTCTATTTTAAAGAGCCTTTTGTTGCTCCAATGTTTTAAAGTTTTGTTGCACTGGATATCCTGTGTTGGGACAGGGTTCTTAAATTCTGCCAAGACCTGAACCTCACTTGGGAAATGAAAACTTTCTTCCCATTACCAAGTTGCTCTAATTGGCAATTAAATTGTTTGCATTAGTTTCTTACCAGATCCTAGCATGATCAGCATAGTTCCTTGAAATATTTGCAGTTACAATGACACCATCAGAATGTTTTTCTTTTGTGCAGCATAACAAGAGAATCCATCTACAATAAGGGTATTAAGTGAGGGCTGGACATCACTTCAGACAACGGCTGCAAAAGACCTTGTAAATGATCTTGAATCTGTTTGAGTAAACAACTACTGAAAGTTAAATTCCCAATAGAAGCCAAACCACACTGTGTCCCTTAAGGGACTAAGTTTGAGTGCTCCAGTGTTGGGCCACATTAGCTAGATACATAGACAGTGAGTATCCCAAGCTGAATTTCAACAATAATTGAGACTGTATCTCTCTCCATGACTGTAGATAATGAGTTTCCGGAGATCCTTCCTGGGTGAACCTTCCTGAGCCTGTGGTGGGAAGCTTTCAAATCCTCAACGTCCCCAGGCTTGAACATGTGGACAGAAGAAACGCAGCACCTGAAAGGCAGGTGTCAGTTCTTGTGTCTGGTAAATTCAGACACAATTACATGCCGAGATCCCGACTCACAGATATCAGTATCGCTGTGCATTCTGTGGCGAGTCAGAGACAAAGTCACACTTTATTGATATGAGATAGCCTGTACCTGAGAGAGGAAGGGGCAGGAAGTCTTTTTATATCCTTTAAGCCAGCCATGTGTTGCTGCTTTCTGCTCTAATGCTAGAATAAGCATATCAGACCTTGGCAGGTTTCAGAGGAGCTGAATCACAGGGTCCAGCAAACGTGCCAGACAATCACATGAACAACTCACAGTGCTGCCGTACAGAGGAGGATGCACTCCCTAAATTGAAAGGCCTGTACCATCGAGTGGAAGTATCTACAGACCAATTAAAGAACAAAGCATGAGAGACTCATCAACGCTGGTCTGCGAGAAGCACGTCTTCATTATTTATTTTTTACTGCCATCCTGTTTAATGGTAGTGAAGGCAGGTCTAACAGACACAAGTCGAGGAACTCAGGTTTTTCCTTTTTAAAATGCTTCGAATAATTCAATGTTGCCACTTGTTTGTTTTTGATTCCTCACTTGTTAAAGTGTGAAAAAGTTTTCAAAAAACCTCCACTTTATCTAATCATCTGTGAAGAACCTATTGAGTTTGCAATCAGCACTTTGTTACTCAAGAGATTGAAAGCAATTATGCTGGAATAGATGAAATAAAAGAAGCTTGATCTCTGAGATCAAATCTTCCGTCAGCCTGAGTGAAGATGTTGCTGCTCTCTGGGTGTTGATGCTCCTTTGTGGCTTCAGTTGCCTTTTCACTTTAAAAGCTGCAATTTATCATCTCTGGGAACTCGGGTGCTCTGGCACTTGTAATGTTTCTTTTATAATTCAGTATTCACAAAGATGCAAGCCGCCAGCTTAAAGATAACCCGGTGTCCTGCTGTTGGTGCAGTTGTTTTAATATTTTTCGTTAGCCAATCTCTTTTTACTTTGGGGAAAAAATGCTAACACACAAGAGTGTTTACAAGCGCGAGAAGGACCCTTGCCCCGTCCAGCCCGTCTGGTAGTTAGTTGCTAATTGATCCGGGGGATCTCATCCGGCGTTTCACCTTCAGCCACATGGATGGGCAGCTTGTTGCCCACTCCCACCACCCTCTGTGTAAAACAAGAACATAACACAACCATATAAGAAAAGAGCGATGCCAAATTCTCACATAGCCCGCTCCCCCAGCCCACAACAACCGTAACCCCCCTTCCTCCCCAGGCACAGAAGACCCCGAGAACCCCCTCAGCTAACAGAATTGCGGGGTGCAGATGTCACCTGCTCAGCCACAGCAGGGAGAGCAGAGGCCCGCTGACACTGGGAGTGGACCAGTCGACTGCGCCTCCACCCACAGGGGGCCCAGCAACACTGGAGAACCGAGCTGCTCTCCCCCGGCAGGGGGGTTTGGAGCTTCACCCCCCCAGAAACACAGCCCCGTGCCAGCGCTCCCACGTCACGTGATGATGACACTACTTGAAGAACTTGCCTCCACTGAGCGCCTCGCCGACCACTTACACTGCATCGTGATTTATTTTCAACCCTTAGATCCTCTTTCTTCTTTTAGTCCGTCTTTGTAGCACATTGCAAAAGTTTATCTTGACCATCGGCGCGCATCTTTCAGCCCAGAAATACATTTCCAGTCTTCTTTATTGACATTTGGCTGCTAAAACGGTTCTCTGGTGATAATGGGAAGTTTCTTCATTAGTATTGCAGAATCCACTTATTTAAAATGTTTCCAAAGCACCGCAGTACGATTCACAAATGGACACTTAAAATGCGGCTTTCATTTGAATCAGGTGACAGGTCGGGCTAAATTAACTTTTTCACAGAGAATATTCTATGGATACCGCTCTGGTCTTTTTGGTTTAAAGTTTGTCTCAGTTCATTTAAACTCTAAAATAGTGTGGTTTAGACTGCCCATTTCTTTCTACACTTGGCACTTAGTCTCACATTGAGTTTCATTAGACTGAGTGCCCTCCAGATGATCCTGACAGTGTGTTTAAGCACTAAGTGCAATGGTCTTAAAAATCATTGAAGTGATTTAATTTGCAGTAAATTTAACTGCATGTTTCAGCTTTTTGTCTCTCAACTTTCCAAGCTGAATTTTAAAACCCAAGTCCAAAACCGTGAGCCTCTCGTACTGAAGGCAAAATCAACCTTATGATAAAATCCTCTGTTTAGCAACTAGGGATTATCATTTCAGATGGTCATGCAGAGCAGGCGACTCTCATTGAATATCTTGAACTTCTCCGGTGTGCTCAGATGTAATTTATAGACTGTCATTAAAACCCTGTGGTTGTTTCCTCCTGAATCAAATTAAACAAGGCATTTCAGCACAAAAGTTTAATTTAACACTGTGTAGCAGTAATTGAATATGAATTTAAAACATACTGGTAGCATGTCTCATATTGATCTGGTAAAAATAAGAATGAAGACTGGTAGCAACTGATTATTAATAATTCAAAATGTTACTTCACGCACGACCTGACTTCTAAATTGCAAACATTATTCACTCTGGTTTGGTGAAAACCCAGAACCTATAAATTTGTTTTTCATTTTTCCTGGTACTTTTCCACTGGATGTTTTTCCATCCTTATTAATGCTGATATAAATGAACAAACTTGCAGTTTGTTTCAGGTCATCATGATGGCAGACAAAGACAATATGCCTTCACATCCTGCTTTTCATTCTTCATAATCATTATCTATAATGTAATATATAAATCGTTATCTTTGGCTATAAAATAATACAGGACGTTAGCCAGAATTATCAAGCACTAACACTTGGGTAGGAATTAAGAGAACTAGAGGCAGATATCAGTAATTAATAAAGAATAAACACTTTTTTCCAACTGAATGCTGGCGAGCTGACTAATTGGAGGCCAAGTGTCAAGTGAAAAGAAGCCAAGACAGTTTAAAGAGATCACCATGGGCTGAGACACAGACACTCGCACAACAGAGTCAGCACTGTGTGCATACGAATCTGCCTACATGTGTCTTGAATGTCACCTTGACTGCACACAGACATTTAATCAGCATTACAAGGCTCACAGTGCTGTAAAATCCCGATCAGATCTGCTTCTGCTCCTCTGAATTCACTTCACCCGTTTCCTTTCGGTGACATTTAGAAAAATCCTTTAAAAAAAAAAATAAGGCTCTTGTGAGCATGCTTCTCTTAACAAAAGTGTTGTCTCAAACTCGGCGCAGCTCCAGAGAAAAAGGCAGCCCTGGGGGTCAGGAGGAATCGAGCCCCCTGCGGGGAGTGGGAGTTTCGGTGGTAGTGGAGCTCGAGCAGCAGAAGATATGCACACAGATACACCGCAGGCCAGACTGCTGCACTGCAGGGAGGGCACCCATGCAGAACGAGGAGAAGGAACCGGAGACGCATTCGCTCCGCCGATTGAAATGCCTTGTATATCATTCAAGGCATAAAATAAATTTGACTTTTTTCCCTACCTTAAGATCTTAGCCTAACCTGGCTCGACGAAGAGTAATCTCTGCAGAGCCTGTTCTTCCGCTCATAATTTTGATATATAATTATTGTGCTGCACATAATTCTGAGGCCACTCCACTACAAAAGAGCAGTGAAATAAAAGAAAATAAAAATGTTCTTGCATTCAAACTTGCTCGGGCATGGCCACAACAAATTAACAGATAAATCTCCCCTGGCGTGTGCCAGTGATTACTTTCTCACTGCTGAGGCTCAGGGAAAACACAAAGGAAGAATGTTCCTGGCCTGTGAGCGGACACACTGAGCTGAACAAAATCATAACAGTTGAAAGACTGAGCTGCGTTATTTTAAAGACATCTGGTAACGGTTATTTTTATTAGCATTATTATTATAAGGGAGAGTAAGGGGGGTATAGGGGTTAGCAGGTTAACACAGTGCAGTTTACTTTCCTGTTCCGGGATTTGCAATTCCAGCCTCAGGTGTCTGTGCATGGGGAATCTACATGTTCACCCTCTGTTCACTTGGGGCTCTACCTGATGCCCTGTAGTTCCAGGAGGTCCTTCTGCGACCCTCTCCGCGATAAGCTACTTGCTCATAGTGGGAGGGTGGAAGAGCAGCAGACAAGATCTTAGGAAAAATGTAGGTTTCGCAGAACATTCTCACAACATTCCCAGCTCCGGTTTCCTCTAGACGCTGTGTGCGGTGTGTCGCAGGCTGGGCTGCAGAACAGGCTGCTGCCCCAGACTGACCTGATCTCCTAGGAGTGTAAATTAGGACTGTAACGAGCCGAGACCTACGGCTGCCCGTGAAGGGACGGGGACCGGGACACTTGCAGAAAGCTGAGACGGCAGCGAAAAAACAAGCGGTTAATTAGCTGCTCTCCCGCGCCAACGCTGCATCGTTCGGATCACTCTCCTGCTCCCTGGCAGCCCTCAGGCCTCTGCTCCAGTCGCTGCTGCCGAGTCGAAGCCTGCTCCGAGCAGCGTCTGCTTTCTCATCACGCTGCTGTCTGTCACCTTGCCATTACTCCCATTACTGAGGCTGACATTGACCGCCTTGCTTGAGCGTCAGTGTCATATGTACAGTGTAATGCATTCCCTAATTCTTTCTGTTTATTTTGAGCGCTTTGCTTTTTGTGTGTCTTTCATGTGTTGTACGGTTGCATGAAAACACCAAATCCAATTTCTGCCCAATATGTAGTCTATTATCAGTCTGCTTCCTCAGTACAGATAGATCACAGCGTACTAAGAAAGGAAGCAAAGCCTTATGTATCTCCTGTTTCATGTGTTAATCCTGTGTTGTGGAGAAGTAAAATCAATCTGTTTTCAACAAATCATGCAGATAATGCTTCTGAGTTTTGATTCGGCTTTGCTAGAGACTGTCGCTGTCCTGTGCAGCAAATAATTGAGTCATCAGAGGTCCAGTCGCAGTGTGAAAGTGTGCTGGTGGCACATCATTAATGAATACAGGAGAGAGTCTGGAGTGAACATTGATCACTGGGGAACACCAGCTGCGATGACTGCTGTTGATGAGGTATAGAGCTGAACGTGCGAGAGATGAAAATTTGTCAGAAAAACATGATATAGGAGCTTTTTTTTTTTAAACTGCATCAGGAGTTTATCTCCTTGCACGTGTGATGTGATCATGTTTATCATAGTTCCAAAACTGACCAAAAGTCCATTCTGTGCATTCATAAATTGAGGGGTATTTGAAAATGAGTATTAGTGACAAATGGAGAAATGTTTGAAAAAAAATTACAATACAATACTATAACATATGTAAACCAGACAGGTAAATGACGGGGTGTTGCGCAATTGGAATATGCTCTACAGTGCTCTCCAAAAGTACTGCTAGGACAGCATAGTCAAAACTGCTAGTCTTGCTTTTACTTTCTGTCTGTGATGAGATTGGTATGAATGATAAATACAATATATGTTTTATTTGTAAGTAATTTTGGGTAATTTCATGCATACATTTGATCTTGTTAAAGCATCGCAAATGGTCACACAGAGTTTGGTGAGCCTAGTGGGTTGTGGACTTAATAAATAAATAAGCATTGACTTTTATAGTCTGAAATTTGCTTAACAAGACCGTGTCGCCATATTTGCACTCACTGTAATTCACTGGGTTGGACAGAAGTGACCGTATGGGTGATATATAGTTATTCCAGATGGGGCTGAGACCGCCTTTAGAGGCCGTCTGGGAAAATGCACCAGATTGACCTCAGTTGCCAGGAACCTAGTTGACTTGTCTGACATGGAGCAGCAGCACTTTAACATTTTCTTGAGGGCAACTGTCAGAGTTTTGCTGTGTTCTTCAGGGGGCTGTCATAGGCCTTGTTGCAGCAGAACATGTGATAGAATTTCCTTTTCCTTTTGAATCCTTGTGAGGATTTGAGCGTGTGACTTTGTTGTCATTGCTTGAAAAGGATTGATTTCACTGTTGTCGAGTCTCATATTTCTCCAGCTGTATACACCACCTTATTTAGAGTATTTTTTTTTAGTATCCATATTGTTTGTGAATTTTTTTTGTTTGCTGTTAGTAGTTTTGAAAGGATTTTGTCATCTTTGTTTATTCCCAGCTTCAGTTTTGCTCCTAAAAAAGGGCTCAGTGTGGGTCCTCAGTGTGGGTCCTCAGTGTGCTCTTCAGTGTGGACCTCAGTGTGGACCTCAGTGTGGGTCCTCAGTGTGGGACCTCAGTGTGCTCTTCAGTGTGCTCCTGTGTGTGGACCTCAGTGTGGACCTCAGTGTGGGTCCTCAGTGTGGGACCTCAGTGTGCTCCTATGTGTGGACCTCAGTGTGGACCTCAGTGTGCTCCTATGTGGGGACCTCAGTGTGAACCTCAGTGTGCTCCTCAGTGTGCTTCAGTCTGAAAGATAGAACTGCTGCATTCTATTTTGGTTTTGAGCATTCTCTATGTGAGTATTTTTAAGATTATGCATTAGTAAACCCTATGATAATACCAGAGTCTTGAACATGACCCATGATTTATCATGCTTATATACAGTATTCCGTGCAACAAGCTTTACTTTGCTTCTCAAAGCCCTGATATGATTTACTGTGCTTTTCCATAGTGTACGTCTTTGAAAAGGTTACCTTTACGAAAAGCAAACTCCTGTGACACCAGCCCATACTGTAACTAGCTGTGTGGGTTTTTTCATGATTCACAGTGGATCACAGTTGGCAGGCTGAAGTCATAACACCCTGCACGTCATGGAATTACAATGGAACACATCTGCCTTTGTGTTTCGTCAGACAGTTGGCATTTGGAGATCTTGAGACTGATTTTAATTTTGGTGAAGGTGAAATCTTCCTTGGCAGATATTTTATATGTTCCCGTTTTTTAATCATTCGGTATCTGAACACCAATTATTGATCCAGGTGGACGTCCTTCTTTTGCAGCCCAAAACGCCATCCACAGTGCCTATTTATCCAGCTCAGTGTTAAGGTTAACTTAAGGTTTTAAGTTAAGTGTTACAGCCTGTGACAGTGGCTCCAAGAGTGAGACGAGTCCCTCAGTCCTGTGCTCAACAAGCCCCTGGTCTCACTGTGCCGGGCTGAGTGTAATGGACACCCTTGCCTTCCAGACCTGGTGCTACTGGACTTCCTGTCCCCAGCATCTTATTCCTTCCTGTGCTCCTGATTCTGGCTGTAGACTGCTCAAGATTTCCGGAGTTTGCCCTCTGCCTGTTTGTTCACAGATGTCTAGCTTGTCCAGTCGTTCTGAAAACCAGAGTTACCAGAGGGAGCTCAAGCCCTCTGTGAGTGTCCTTCTCTGCGGACTGCAGAATTTGTGCGTGGTGACGGCACACTCCATGTTGACCTGTTTTCTGCTGTAAATTCGGTAATTACATTTTGAGATTTAAGTCAGTAAAGATAATCCTCTTTACACAGGAAGTCCAGGTGCCCGAGTCATTATGTGTTCCTGCTGTTAGGAATAGAAAATGAAATTGTCACGGATGTCGGAAAGGACGAACCGTGGGAATGGCAGGAGAGCAGAGAAAGACCCTATGCGTAGCGGTGGACGGGGGTTCGCCCGGGCTCAGCAGTTCAGGAGTCATATAGAAACCTATGCCCTCAGGCAGCGGACATGGGGCGACCTGGTGCTAGGCGTGTCTCAGGACATCCGAACATCAATGCTGAGGGAAGGTGAATGAGTGACCCAGAAATATATAGCCCCAGAGAGGGAGACACCAGAAGGACAGCAAAGCAGAGGAAACTAGGGATAGAACAGAGTGGGAGCGCCCTCTGCCTGCAGCGGGCGTGACAGAAATGTCCTGTTGGAAACTGTTGGAGACATACAGTAGTAGAGCATGATGCAGACTGTGAGAAACCATGGCAAAGCTAAGGCAGCAGGTGGGATACGGAGGGTCAAGACACCAAAAGATGGGGAATATCATTCAGATTTGCCCTAGTGAGCTTTCATAAATAGCATCTTTAATCACGAGGCTTGTCTTTTTAATGGCATTAATTTGCAAACACTGTAACATACAGATTATGGCATACTGTTTCTGTAGGGCTGCGGGAGTCTGGAGCAAGCTGCCCAGCTGTTTTGTTGAAGCTGATACCCTGGCTTCTCTCAAGAAACAGCTGGATAAGTAACCAGATCAGTGTACTACTACAGTATTTATGAGACAGGCTAGAAGGCCCCAGTGACCTCCTCATTTACGACAGTTCTTACGTTCTTTTGAGCCGCGCTCGCGGGTGATGGTCGTTCAGGACGTGACTGGGTGCAGGGTCCTCAGTGGAGGATCACTCTGGCCTGTCGGTGGACTGATGACAGGTGGCCTCCCGCTGGGGTCCGCGTCCAGATGAAACTCTGCCCTGAGACTGCGGACTGGGAGATGTTGACCTGGGTTCTTCATCACTGGAGCTACCAGTATGGACCCGATTTGGGGCGGTCTGGGCTGGTGTTGTAGAATCAGGACATCCCGCATATCGCGGCAACCTTCCAGAGAGGCCGACTCAAAGGTGTTGAGCAGTTTCAGGATCTTATGTTCAAGGAAAAACTAATATTATCATTATTATTTTATTTATTATCAATTTTTGGTGTTCCTTAAAATATTTGTCTTCCTACCTTGTTATACTCCTCCGAAGCACATAGTCTATGTTTACGTTCCAAAACAATATAATATCACATCACAACACCATCATAACAGAACCAGGTGCCGAATGCGAGATGATTGAAAGGTAAGGGAGATAACGGCCTGCCTGTGTTTTTTGAGCAGGTGCCGGGCTGTGTTGAGAATTGTTCCCCAGATGTCAGATAGAAAAGTCTTGGATGATAAAATCTCAAGTAACAGTATTCTCACAAGAAACGGTACCTGTTTACACATTCATCTACTCCAATATCTCTCAAGAGGAGTGAGTACATAAGCTTTTGAAGCTGCTGACTTAAAGAAGAGAGTGTCTGTAATGTTTAAAAAAGCATCTTCTTGGAAAAGAGTGATAGATTAAGTGCCTTCTCAGGCTGTGTTTTCTTAATCCAAAGATTGTGAATAATCCAGAAAGAAATGGAAGCTAATTCTGTTTCTCCGGCTTGCAGCCTTTGAACAAATCCCACAGCTTTTTTGTCAAGCAAGTGGTAGGTGATATTTAACAACAGACCCTTGTAAAGTTCAAACTGTTAAAACAGGGTGAGAAACACATGCTTTTGGGCCACTCTTTATGGATTCACGTGAGAGTCTTTGTACATCTGTTCAGTGTTAATCTTAGAAAGCACACAAATGGGTGTACATGTATATGAATACATTTTAAATTTGAAGCCATTTTTTTTCACCTCAGATCGCCTTACATTATGTAGCCACCATTTGTAAATGAGCTTGATCATCTGCTTCTTCTCCCAGGGGAGACTCGAAGACCCTAAACAGTTTTTCGTCTGAGGCTACCTTGTGAGAACAGGGCCAGCGGGGATCGTGTGAACCCAGCCCCTGCCCAACCTCTGCCTCTCCAGACACACCCGCTGGCATGCAGTCCCCGCCACGGTCAGCGACCGGCAGAGCTCGGGTTTGAGCTGTAGGGCCCAAACTGCATTCTCAGCAGAGGCCTTACCTGGAGAGCTGGTTTGGAGCCACTCTCTGAAATATAATTTAATCCACAGCTGTCTCTGCGTGTCCTTCTCCTCTCATCCATATAGATCAGGCTTTCTGAGCACTTTTAATGTAAGTAACAGATGATCACCGGCTTTGTGGCGGCTTGTACTGGGCATCAATTAGGCAATTAAAGGAGCTCAGTCAGATAAACATGCATACTGTAGGTTTTTTGTTACTTTTTGTTCATTAACACCACAGACATGGGTAGAAAATGTCCCTATATATTTTCACTTTAAAGTCCAAGACTCACTGCATTTTTACTTCAATGTCTGGTTTTCTCCTGGCTTGGCTTAAATTAACTTATTCGATTTGGTAGCCATGAGATTGCGTTGTACAGGAGATACGTTTCTTAGACTATCATTGCTTAGGAATGTAATCAGGAAATGCAGAAAATATAATTAGCCCCACAATGATCCCTGAGAACCCTCCATCTATAGCTTCTCTGACGCGGTCTTGACTGAAATTATTAATAGCTGCTGTTCATGTGTGACCTTTCAAATAACCTGAAAAATCATTCCATTTATTACTCACTCTGTGCAATTTTATCAGGAGTTTTGACAAAGTCATAGGAGATTAACTTGGTTTTAAAAGAAACTTGGAGTTTCTTTTAAAATCATTGCCCCTTCCATTAGAAACATGTGGAGACCCTCATGTGCAATGCAGCCCCCTTGTGCCCCTGGAGGACTGACTTCAGGACTGTTTGTGTCAGCTACACAGAGCATGAGGTCACTAAAGTCCACACTCAATCACCAGCTATTATAGAATAAGAGATCAGTGAAGTCCACAGACATCATCAACAGAGAAGAAGAGGTCAGTGAAGCCCAGAGTCAATCACAGACACCAGCTACACAGATAATAGATCGGTGTAATCCACACTCGATCACAGACACCAGCCACACAGATACTGTAATAGATCAGTGAATGCCAGACTCGATCACAGACACCAGCTACACAGAGTAATAGATCAGTGAAGGCCAGACTCGATCACAGACACCAGCTACACAGAGTAATAGATCAGTGAAGGCCAGACTCGATCACAGACACCAGCTACACAGTCTACACTGAAGCCTATAGGCTTATCACATCTGAACTTGCTTTGGTTTCTGTAGCATCAGGCAGACTGAGAGTTTCTGACAAGCCCCTGGAATTGGACACGGATCCCTTTCAGGGGTTCTGCCAGCAGCATACTCACTGGGACTTATCTGTGGTAACCCACCAGTCAGCTGGGCAGACTGGAGCACACAGGACTCCAAGCAAGGACAGAACACAGCCACATAGAGGAGAACTGATGTGATATGAGTTTGACATTGTGACAGGGTGTCACTTTAACAGAATCAGATTCCAGTACAAAGAGTGAAGCAAGAATTCCTTGTTCAGGTTGTCCATGAAATCCAACCCCGAGAGATTGGTTAAGGTTCTGTATTGTCAACATACTGACATGACCTGTGACCTATGACAGTCATTAGAAGCAGCTGTTTTGCATTCTGATTGTCAGGGGAATTGCAAGTTCCTTAGGTATCCCATCTTAATAGCATATGCAAAAATATCTGTTGATCCGTAAAAATGTTTTTGTCTTGAGAAATCATACGTGGAAGGAAAGGTGAAAAATTATTGTATGAGCTTTAACTACACTGTGTACATTTGTTCTAAGGATCACGCTTCTAACCATATCATTGATTGCTCAAATTTGTTTCCTGGTAGTTTGCTTCACAAATTCATGCAGGAAAAAATTATTTTCAAATTAGTCGTAGCAGGTGCCTGTGTGATTAAACTCGTACCTCTCCCACCAGACTCGAGACTGCACTCTCTACTTCTGCAGAGCAATGTCTCCACCTGCAGTCTGGTGTGACCCAGATGATGTGCTGCTGATTAGCAGACCTTTCTGACAGTAGGTACAGAAAATACCATCTTTTCTTTAAAAAAACTAAAGGCTGTGTTAAAATATTATTTAATATAAAGAGTATACAATTATAGCTGTAGTCTCACACTCTTGATATGAGGCATTACAGGACGTAGAAACAGTTTATTCATGGCTGAATGAGATATTTTTTGCAGAGCAGTCTCTCTCTCTCTGAACAGCACTGCTCCTAACCCCAAGACTTGATAAGTTAACATCATAAGAGGACCGAGACGGTGGTTATTCCAGCGCTGAACAAGTACTCTCGGGTCCTGCTCTGTTCAGGCAGTGCCTTCCTCTTTCTCGCTGTGCCCCTGTTGTGGCAAATTCATGAGAAAAAAAATCTCACGCCTGCTGAGAAAAAATACATGGGATTTGCTTACCTTTTTTAAAGGGATTTCTGAAAGGATTATGACAGTACATCTAAATGCCAAGTGGTATTCTCAGGGTCAGGGGGACTGCAGCAGGCAAGGAATGTCACTGTGCAGAACGTGAGGGTCTGCGCCTGCGATACAGATCCACACTCCTCGCACTCTAATTCCCAAACGTGTGTTTAAAGGCCAGCGGCTGATTGCGTCTGTTGCTTGGATGCGTGCACCTACATCAGGCTGCATGTAAGCACCACGCGCAATGCAGAAATTAGACAGAACAGTGGGATGAAGCCGGAGGATCAGTGGAGCCTGAGAGACAAAATGCGAAGCATCCAATTTCTCAGCAAAGCTGTGGAACATTTTAAAACTTGGTGGTTGGATGCGGAACATTAGACACGATTCAGGGCAAGTGAGAGTGAAGCTCTGGAGGCGTTCTCAGAAAGAAATAATTAAAGCTTCAGAAAAACTGAATTTGCTCTGGAGTTGCTGGAAGTTGTCGAGAACACTGTTCGAGTTTGAACTGAATTACTTGTCTCTCTGACAAAAGGCAGAGTTAAATGTTTTTTTTAATGATTTGTCATAAAAAGTGGTTTTCTTTCACTTACAAAAACAGCGGTGGAAGAATGTGCAGAATTTATTTTGTCCGACAGGAATGGAATAAAT
Source organism: Atractosteus spatula (assembly GCF_055471065.1). Classification (NCBI taxonomy): domain Eukaryota; kingdom Metazoa; phylum Chordata; class Actinopteri; order Semionotiformes; family Lepisosteidae; genus Atractosteus; species Atractosteus spatula. Next base: position 72,851,925 of record NC_142709.1, on the reverse strand, counting down.
ACAGTTTTTGAACTGTGATTTTTCTGTGCTGGTGGAGTGATACTGCACCCTAAAACATTAATCCGTGTCTTTCTGCTCTTCAGTAGAGCCATAAATAAAACATTACTCGTTTTCTGAACATTCTCATCCTGGTTGATCTGCTTAATATTACCAAACAAGTCCATTGATTTTTGATTACTAGTGTTTAATGGGAGAACACATAATTGGAGAAAATTTGATTTTTCTGTGACAAGAAAGGTTCAAAATGACATCCCAATGCTTTCAAGAGTCCTTTTAATGAGGTCTCAGAAAATAAATTATTCTCTTCCAAGTAACCATGCTGAAGTGAAATAAAATAGTCAGGCTATGACAACAGAAGACATCTGGACTTGTGAAGTGCATCATAATCACACTGATCACTAGCGTAGGATATTATTGAAGCATTTTATTCTGTTCTTGTTGCATAATATTTTAGACACAAACTAATAGAGCTTGAGAGCATGTGCATAAGCCAGCTGGTTTTGGATCAGAGGCAGTTTAAATTATTTCAGAAAAGTTTCCTGTAGTTTTTAGAATGTATTTTTATTCCTCCCCTTGTTACCATTCTTTAGCAATCCTTTTCTGGGTGACTAAGTGTTACACACAAAGGCAGTTTATTATATAACTCCCGTGTATGCGTGGCATGAGCAGTCAAGAGCTTTGATACTCAAGTGAAACAAAGCAGAGGAAAAACTCAGATAGGGCATCACACATTTCCCTTCCTTGCAGATATACTGTAGAATATGAAATTAAGGAGGCAGGCTGGCTGGATGACTTGGCCTTTACAGCAGCCAGTGGTAAATATCCAGTAATAGCCAGCTTACCAAGAAAGGAAGAGTCCCTCCCCGATAAATGTCCTGTATTTTAAAATCTATCTCTAATTCACAACATATTCTGAATCTATCCCTTCTTACAGAATTTAAGATAAAGGAGTTCAAGAGTTTCCTTATTTTTTCACCCAAGAAAGGTCATATTTAGGTAGAAAATTGTTTAGAGACAAATCAGAACTGTCATGCTCTGCATGTTCAAACAGAGGTGAGCAGAAATCTCACAGCTCCTGTTGCATTTGTATTGGAAAACTTCAGAGGGACGGTGGGCTATAGCCCGAGCAGAAGCCTGTCCCAGATCCTGGAGCTGTGTCTGCTGAGCAAGCTGCAGAGGCACGAGCAGAGGTTAATTCCCAACTGAGAAGTAAAATGAAAGAGGAAAAATCCCAACATTGTGGCTGTGGATCCCCCTTAGCCTTGTCCAGAATTTGCAGATGCCCAGAGAAGTCCGACACATGACCTTTTTTAGTCAGGTAATACCTCTACGGGTCCTGCTCCAGCACACCTGCTTGTCGAGCCACGAGTCACAGGAGCACCTGGTTTTCCTGGCGTTGGAATGCTCTGGGACTCCAAGAAATTCGCCCTCACGATATAGAAGAAAGCTGCAGTACATTTGATTAGGTTGCACAATGAGAAGCATCCCATTTCTTTTAGTGTTTCTCTTTTCTGTGACAGATTCTGCTGTGCCGCGTGGTGAGATTCCTGGCTGTGTTGTGGGTGACACTTCCTAGGGTCTTCTGACCTGTAAACTCCCCACTCATTCAAATTCAAACAGCTTTATTGGCATGACTGGTAAATTACAGTGTTGCCAAAGCATATGCAATCAATACATCATCTACATGCACATACATTTATAATGCAAATTCATCATAGGACATTTACATGCAACATACAACATACAGAGAGAAGCAGGCTTACTGTTCCTCAGGCTGGGACAGGAGATCACATACTGGGCTGCCAGTTCGACTGAGTTCCCTCCTCCCTCTCCCAGTAGGACTGGGACTTGTTGTGATTCTGGCAGGTCTGGTAAATCTGGGATTAAATTTATTTTGGGGCAGAAAGCGCATCTCTGTCTCTGTATCTCCATGCTGGCAATGGGAGCACAGCCTGTCCTCTCTGGGCAGCCAGTCCTGCCTGTGTCACACAGATTCTATGGCCAGGCTGTGGTCACTGAGCCTGTACTTCGTCAGGGTTTCTCCTTGCTGTTTCTTACCCTGGTCAGATATTCATCTAGTGTGTATTGTCTGTTCGGAGTTCTGTAGCATTCCAGTTTGTGTGGTGTTTGTGTGTGCCCCAATGGATAAGGTAGTGTTGTCTGGTTTGTGTTGTGATTTGGTTGAATTTGTTTTGTTTTCGCTCTGCTGTCCTGAGGTTGATCTTCACAACCCTTAGGTGGTGAAAAGCTGCTGGTTTGCACCATCTTTGCATCTTTAGTTGTATTTCCTGAGCTTCCTGAATGCAGGAAACCCTTGGCTTTTCTCACCTTTGGCTGTAAGACACTGGCTAAGATGGCCTGAGTGGATTTCAGAATCCTTTAGCCCAGACTGCCAGGCATTTGACCAGCAGCAGCCCTGTGTTATTTCTCCTTCATGGTGATAAACGCTGTACCGTATGTAGGGCTGAAACCCCATTTCTCCAGTAGATGTAAATCTCTTACACATTTCAAATATTCATTCACAAAATTCTTTTGCAGTAGCTTTGCTGGGTCTGTGCTATTATTGTGAATCCTCTAAGTCTTCATATTTTTTGTGGCAGCCATCCTCAGAGAATTAGGGCTGTGCAGTGGGTGGTCAAAGCTGGGGGAGAGGAGAAATTAACAGCTCTTTCTGGAGATTTTTCAGGTACTGCTCATTTATATAAACAGACCTCTGATCCATTCTATTAGTAATAATAAGATGAAGCATCTTTAGTATCTTCAAACGTTTGGTCCTGAGTTCTACATTTTGAACTTGCGCAAAGTGCAGATGTGCAATAAATAAGAAATTATAATGAGTGTAGGTGTAGGTGTGGTCCGAGGGGCAAAGTCAAATTTGTTTGCCAATCACACTGCTTGTGGGCAGAAGCTATTGAAGAACCTGGTGGTAAGTGTCTGTATGCTCTTGTATCTCTGGCCTGAGGGCAGTGGGGTGAAGAGCTCATGCCCGGGGTGGTGACTGTCCTCTGTGATGGCCAGAAATCTACCACGGCAGCGATCCTCATAGAGCTGTTTAATCTCGGTGAGACCACAGCCGATGATCTTCTGGGCCATATTGACCATTCTCTGCAGTGCCTTTCTCTCTCGAGAAGAGGTGTTGCCGTACCACACGGTGATCCCGTTGGTGAGGATGCTCTCGATGGTGCAGCTGTAGAAGTTCACCAACACAGGCAACTGGCATCCCCCATCATTTGAGGCACCTCAGGAAATAGAGGCGCTGCTGAGCCTTCTTCAAGATAGAGTCCGTGTTCACATTCCAGGTTAGATCATTAGAAATGTGAATTCCCAAAAACCTAAAGCTGTTGACTGTTTCCACTTCCGTTCCATCAATACTGAGTGGGTTGTGAGTGTGCGGCCTGTGTCTCCGAATGTCCACTATTAGCTCTTTTGTTTAGCTCCACCCAGACTAATTTTACCAGTCATATCGATTGGATTTAGGTGCATACTATTTATTCCTGCTTAAGCACACAGTGGAAAGCTTTCTGCACAAACATAAAGATGAGCAACTATACTGCTTGCTTACTAACTAGAATTTTACCATGATTTATAACTAAAGTGGGAAAAAATCATTTTGACTTTTGTATGATTTTTAAGAACAGGCTTTGACTTTTCCTTGGCCGTTCCTGCACGCATAGTTAAGAACATGCATAGTGTTTATAACAAGTTTAAACAAAGTTTCGACACTGGAACAGTCTATAACACGGATTTCATCTCTGTTTTTATTAGTTAAACGGAAAAATTAGTTAAAGAGAAAAGAATGTGATTATGGGCATTTTGGAATTTTCTGAGCCCTGTTTGATATTTATTTAATGTTTTCTAAAGTAGTTTAAGACTATCGTATATATTACATTCACTTGGATTTAATTAGCTACAGCTGTCTTGAACTTGACAGTTAGTTTGTGCTCAGAGCAGAAAGCCTGTTATCATTCTCTTCATGGTATTTTTGCCCTCAAACTCTTGTCTGGTGTAAAGTGAGATTGCTGTTAGTTATATCACAAAACGCTGTGTCAAATGCTGAAAAAAATCTGTTTGCCAGTCAATAAAGCGAAGCTATTTCAAGTGCTGAACATGTAGCTAAGGGGTGATACAATAAAAGCATGACAGTTAAATGATTGTGTGTGTGTGTGGTTCAACAAGAAGAAAACATTTCAAAATATTGTTTGTTGTCTGCAGTAATGCTAAAACCTGTCTTGCCTGCAACTAATGTACAGTAACTGCTGTTAAACTTGCTTCAAGTTAAACTACAGATAAATAAAAGTGCTTTATAAAACCTACAATACTGAGCTCTGCTGGCATCGTGTCAAAAATTAGTTTCAGGTGGAATAGCTGCAGCAGGTCAGTGTTTGGTCTCTCCTGAAACGCAAGGGTTAAGTCTCGGCTTCAGCTGTGGTTAGTAAGCCGCCTTCCTGAGTGTTGTCCTTCACTAATGTAAGGGCAAGGCAGGAGTCGGTCTCTCACAGCTCCCGTTTCCTTCGGTTTAGAAAAGATTTACAGATTGAGGGTCGGCGCTGTTTACTGCCTCCCGTGTCTGGGGTTCACAGCAAAGAATGCGAATGTGGAGCAGATTTGTGTGGAAATAAAGGTTCCTCGTCACTGATACCAAAGTCCCTGCTTCCTGCAGTTTTGTGCTTTGAGGCGCTGATATGCTACAATGAAGAAGTGACTTAATGTTCCTTCTGTGAACAGATGTGTTGATACCTTTTTCTTCACTGTTGTGGATCTCTCTTCCTATTTCTCTTCCTTTTTGTAAAGGGCAGTTTTCATGTTCTCATGACAAAGGAGTGTATTGGTAGTCCCCATTGAATCTCTTTACTTAGTTTTTCAGTATAGCGGTGCGTAACAGAGTATGTACAGTATATTCATGCAAGTTCCAAGTTATGTTCTGAGAGGTGGTGGAGCACTAATTTGTCCTGAGTGGCAGAAGATACTACAGATAAAATGAGTGCAACAGTGAAGTGTCAATATTTTGTTAATGTATGTCCTAAAAAAACTACACCCTTAAGAAACATCACTGCACTGCTTTTTATGATGATGTTAGGACAATAGTCCTGAATTGGGCTGGTTATTTGTTTGTTCTTTTGATCAAAAGGAGAAAGTAGAGAAGGCAGAAGAGGTAGCAACAGTTCCACTGGCAAAGGTAAGCACAGTCTCTGCAGCTCTTTGTTTTAAAAAAAAACCTTCCATCCAGACAAAGTAACCATAGTAAAAATCAATAAATCACTTAGAGATAATACATCATACAAAATAGCCAGGATTCCACTGTAGCCTGTACCTGAGCTTCAGTGTAGTCCCTCCTGGTACCTTTGTACTTTCTTAAAAAGAAGAGATACAGAAAGTGCATCTGTATACAGTATGTTGCACTATTAAAAAAACTGGCACAAAATGCATTTGCAGATGTGAGGAAGTCCATTCTGAGAGTATCGTCATTCATTCCCTTCAGGTACCTTTTACAAATACATGTCAATACATGCCTAAGATACTGTATGTTTCCCCAGAAACTGAAAATGCATTTAATTATATTGTCAATTGTAAACACGTTTTAAAATATATTTTAAACAACTTGCTTGTGTGTTAAGCACTGGTAGGAAAAACATGGGGCTGTTGTGATGTGCTTATGATTGCAGAGGAATCCAGGGCGATTCTGTGCTGCCCTTGTGCCAGATGGTTTGTGTTGCTGATGGGTGTTTCTCCAACATGGGCAACCTGGGCAGTGTGACCATGCAGGCTTCCCTGCTGAGGTGCAAACTGTACTTGTGGGTTCAAATTTAAACTGGCAGTAGAGGTGTTTAAATTGAATGTGCTGGAGGGATATTTCTGTCCAGGCAAATAGGCACGGATTATTATTATTATTTATTAAAAAAATGATACATTCTAACAGTTTCTCTGCTACTGAACAAGCAAGCAGAAGGTTATTTATTGTGAGACTCCATTGTTTAGTTTAAATTATTTTGCAGTATTTCTGATTGCACATGTTCCAGAGCCACCCACTAGCTTTGCAACAAATACGTTGGATATCAAGGGCGTTTGTTAGACAGGTTCAAATTGTTTGGATTGCAGGCCTTTGGTAGTTTTATCATAAATTACAGTTATGTCTGTTATAGCCTTGTGAGTGTTTTTGTTCCCCATGAATGATGTCCTTAAAGCTTCAAAGAAGGCTGTGCCAGCATTGTGAACCTCTGATGCTGTAATCTTTTAATCAGAAACATCTGTGTCCTTTTTATTTAGAACTGTTCTAACTCCAAACCAGTCATGGCCATAGTACGACGCTAAAGCAAAAAGAGTCTGAATTCTGTAATCTCAAGTTTGTCTTTTGCTGTTGTGAGCAGGAGCTCAGCTGTCAGTAAAATTACTGAATTAAGAAGTGTGGCTCATGTTGGTGAGAAATGCTGTTGCAAAGCTTACACACAATTCAGAGGACAACCAGGGCTCACAGCAAGAACTTTTCCACAAATAATAATTTAACATAACTGCTCAGACTCAGATCAGCTCACACCGTGCACCACCTGCACACCAAGCAACTGCAAAGCATGCAGAGGCAATCTCTCAGTTCTCTGTCAAGAAGAGGATCGAAGTGGAGGTCATGAGCAGCAAGGCAACGTTTTTTGGAATCTCATAGTGAGAAACTTTCCTTAATCTCCTTTTCGAGGATGGGAGTGGTGAATCGTGCATTTAGGTCACCGGGTAGTGAGAACTGAACTCAGTAGGTACCTCTCACCTCTTTCCTCTCCCTTATGCGAAACCATGCTGTGCACCCAGACCACTGGAGGTACTGTATCTTCCAAGGGAAGCCTGCTGCATCTGCAATCACGCCGTACAGATGAAAGTCTGGGCGAAGAGAGGTTCATTCTGTTCCGAAAGGGCTTTTCTAGAGAACAGAAAGGATAGAGATATATCTGATTAACACGTAGATGTTCAGAAGCAGCTTATATACAGTACTTTGAAACATTTCCCTCAGTTACCACAAATGTCAGTTTTAGATAAACATATATTTTAATACAGGTATATCTTTATTAGCGTTAGATTTCCATAACTGAGACAACAGTCTGCCCTACACAGCTTAAATGTCGCATAACGTTTTTTGTAAAAATGCAACACCACAGGTGTTCATCTGTCTGCTCATGAATAGCATTAAATCACCTTCAGAATACACACAAAAATATCTGCACTGCACTCTACTGTCACAGGAGTTTAGGTATATTGCTATATTCATATTCTTCAAGATTTGTCTTTGGGGTCACAGTTTTGTGAACGATCCCTTCTTTTTGGTTCATGCAGATAACAGCCCTAAAATACCAAGCCAGGGCTGCAGGTCTTTGCTACAAAGTTTTTATTCAAAGTCTTTGACTCAGAATAAGTCAATTTCCTTACAAAACACTGATTTAATTCTGTGGTTAATGTTCAAGCAATAGTTTATACTGTATAGTAAGTATATTTATATATTTTCATCTATGAATGGTTCCTGAGGATTTTATTGGCAGTGTAAAAAATAAATCATTACTATATCATTCTGGAGGCTTTCCGCAGACACTTCTCAAAGACAGCACAAAGGGGGAAGAAGTGTGAATTATTCATGAATAATTTATCAGTCTCAATATTTCAAGCACAGCTATGCATAATCTATTTTTTTAAATTTTCTGTTGCGATCCACCAACACAGAAATGATGCCAAATGTTAGAATTTTAATCATTTATAATCAGTCTTCCTCTTGCATCTGGAATTTGTTATCCCTTTTGTTTCTTGTTTATTCAAAGTGAGCAAAACAGCGATGAACACTACAGCTATTTTTAGAGCTGTGATTCAATATGTCCGCGTTCAGCTTTTAGAGTTTCGGTTTTTGATGAGATTGATATTTTCAAGGTCACACTCTATAGTTTTTAGGAAAAAATGTTTGATAAAGATTCGTCTTAAAGAATATAAATCCAAAGAGTCTGTGCTCTCAACATGTACAGTAACTACAGGTGTAGTTGCGCAGGTGTGCAAATCCCAGCAAAAATCAATCAGGCATTCAGTAAGCTCTTTGCTTCATCGTTCAAAGTTGTCTGAAAACATCAGAGGAAGCTTCTTATCAATCAAATAGCCTACTTATTATTTTGTAGTAATCAATACTGCTTGTGGATAATGTTTATTGGGATATTCAGCGCTATGGAGAATACGAAATGGTTTTGAGTTCAGCCGGAAATGAATAATTCATATCCTGTAGCCATAAAAACATTGTGATGTGCAATATGTGCCCAACATTCTTTTCTTGGTAATGAGCTCTTGACCGTGTGCAACACGCCGTGGTCCCTCAGCTGCAGAGGTTGTGTGCAGTACGTCTGGGTGACGTGTAAGCTTTCGCACGGAAGACGCATTCCAGTGCTCTCAGTCACGTGTGTCTAGGGAAGAGGAGGGATCTGAGCTGCACTCCAGTCAGAAACAGTTAGCTGGGGGCATTAGAGGCCAGATTTAAGCACAAATATGTAGATATAACCCACAGAGGGTATACTGGGGACAAGAGAACAGCAATGGGTGGCTTTCTGAAATGACCAGGGAAGAATCATGTCAGGATAGAAGAGAATACGTGAAGCAAAATCGAAGTGGGGCTTCTGCAGGGGAGTAATGGGCCAGCCAGAGGACAACAGCCCAAGAGACCTCCTGAGTCGTTTCCACCCAGGCGTCCCAAGCATGCCAGAAGGGTTGAAATGAGCACTAACTCCAGCCCCCAGGAGCCTCGTCTCCGAGTACCCCTACAGGTGAGGACAGAAGATAGCAGAGAGCTCTCCCCCCCACCCCCGCCTCTGAGATTGACAGCAGCTCTTCTCACAGCTCAGCTGAGGGCGACAGTACGAGCCAGCCGACCCCTCCTGGAACCTGGCATTTCCACTCAGCACCATCGTGGGACCAAGAGTCACTTGCAAAGGAAGCAGATTGCAGATTATCTTTAAGGCTTGAAGAAAATTATCAAAGCAGCAATAGTAAAGATTTTTCTTCTGATAGTTCTTAAAAAAACATTGAACTTTTGTTCACTTGTGCTCTTCCTAGTAGAGCAGCAATCAGTTGCTGAATTACAGTGCTATTAGGCCAAACCTTTGACCAGCTAGTGATGCACACCAGTCCAGAGTCACAGACACATTATCATTCACCTCTAAGGGTGCTAACAGACTTCTGGTTGATTTCTTGGTGTTAATTAATTAAGTTAATTTAATTCATCTGTGCATTGATAATGGAGTGAAATTAAGAAATTACTCCTGGAGTTTGGAAATTAGGTCCCTGTGTCAGTTGTTTGCACAGATTATTTTTGTTACATTTCTCTAAGTGCACTGAGCTGGAACGGTAGAGATAATAGGTTATGATAGCGATGTCTGGGCTTGATGTTCTCTGTGTATCTTTCAAATCAATTACATCTACTCTGTCAGAGACATGGAGTAGTAGCTTCCTGTGGTTTTATTGGAAACATGCTGCAATTATTGCAGCGAAGCTGCTGCTAATAAGATAATTGTTACATTTTGAGGATGCTGAATCTGTGCCGTAATGGAAGGATGGGTTTAGAGAGGCTGCAGGGTTTCCTTCTGGAGTTGCTTTACAAGCAAGAACCTTTCATTGTGCATGAAAAGGAGCTCATTAACTAGTTTAAAACCAAAAAGAATAGCCTGTTTACTACGTTTTTTATCTTGATCTGATCGTAAAATTCCTCCAAGCTAAGTTTCTTAGATTTGTCTACTTTTTATTCCCTTGTACTTTCTTAAACATAAATTCCTTGGTCAGAAGAGTCATTCTCCACTTGAGTGGAGCAGCTGAATGTCACAGAGAGCATAACTCCTAGAAAGGTCTGAAGAGTTAATTCTGTGCATTCATTCTAAGTGAACTTTTAAACACACACTGCTTACTGTATTTACAAATTGATGTATTTCTTTAATTTATTACAGGTCCATTTTGTCTTTTTTTAATAGATGGGAGAGAGAAGATGGAAAGTCTTGTTTTTTATTATTAATAAAAGATGCCAAGTACGTCTGCTTTAAAATGCACAGCAAATGAGGGAGTTGCAGTGTATAAATCTGTTTTTGAAATTGTACATGAGAAATGACATGCCGTAAATGAAAACTAGCAAATTTCTGGACTGTGAAGCTTATTACAGCGAAATTTATAACGAAATAATTTGATTTAGATAGCAGATTGCTACTAGACCATTCTTGTGTTATCTGAACTATGGATTTATAGTCATTTTAGATGTAGAGTGTCCTCTCTTTCCTAATAACCACTGATTCTAATTTATCACTCAAAGTCTGCTGACATGAACCAATGTGGTGTTTCATAATTTGGGACAGGGAAAAAACAGAAATATTCAGACTTTGACTTTTAGATTCAATCATTTGCTTTTGCTTTGTGTCTTTTATTTAGCAAAGAAAAGAAATCACTTCATATCTGAGCCCTAGAAGGTGTGCACTTCTGTTCTAGGCAGTGGGGGCTCGTGTAACATGTTAGAAGCATGGCTATGAAGTGCGGTCTCTGTTTATTTGGGTTTTGGCTGCAGTGGATTGAGATGTGAGGCCAGGATACACACATTCTTTCAAGACTGGTCAGTCTGCTTTGGTTCTAATTCTGTACTGGAACATGCCACGTTGACAACATTAACCCAAGGCTCAAGGTGCTCAACAGCAGTGGCCCAGCACGTTTGTCCTTCTGTTGTCATGACTCGTGCAGAATTACATATTTTATGTAACCTGGGTTTTATGTGAACCTTTGAAACTGCTAGGAAGAAACGACTGCATTGCAATGAAAGCTACTGTGTGAGCCGAGTGCTTATGGATGAGAAAAAAAAGTCAAGTTTGTTGTGTGTGGAGAGAAAGGGTCTGGAGGCTTGAGCGCCAGGATTGTGTCCCCTTGTGGGCCAAACAGCTGTTGTCCGCACACAGCTGTGGGCACCACTGTCGCAGCCCAACAGGGCTGATGATACTTTGGAAGTGGTGAGAGCTTTACTGACCAATGGCCTCAGAAGGAGGAGTGATTGACAGAGCCCACACACATGCCCAATCCCTGAAGGATGAGTCGCCTGTTCGCACTGGTGGAGAAGAAGGTGCACTAGGTAACCAGAGAGATCTGATATAGGGACTGCTGGTTCTGTCTATTCTCTTGTGGAGACGCCCGTAATTACCTTCAGTTTCAGGACATCACACACACAGCGTTAGCGAAATACAGAGCAGGAGCAGCATATATCCAAGTGTTTAACCATCAGCAAGGTTATTTTCATGGCTCGTGAAAGAACAGAATGAAAAGAGGAAAGATTTGGTTTAATTATTCACACAATAATTGTGGACCAGTGGATTCAGGCAGTGACCCGTTAACAAAGCTGTACGGATAAGGAGAAACACCTGAAAGCCAGAAAGTTTTCAGAAGGCACCTTCTGAAATGAAGCTAAACGAAGTGAGAGGCGAGTGTATTGACAAAGAGGTCGAGGAATTTGGAACACAAAAATTACATCTGAAGGCAGACAGAAAGAGAAGAAAATTGAAGTAGATGTGTGCAGTATTTGAAAAATCAATATAGATACAGAAAAAGAAATTATAGCAAAGACAAAAAAAATGTCAAATCTATTGGCAGCCTGGCCAGGAGATGTAAACCGCAGAAACAAAATATTGCAACCTTACATGGATCTTCAGAAGACAGGGCAAAATGAGAGAGGAGAGAGGAGCATCAATTCAAGCACATTTCATCCTGAGTTATTAGGAAGCCTAGAAGCCCTGTTCTTTGTGTGGTAGATGGTTAGAAATCTGGAGCTTAAAGTGTCATAACAGACGTCTCTCTGTTGCTTCTCTCAGCTGAAGAAAGCTGCAGAGGAGACTCAGTCTTTTCACAGACTCTTACTGTTTGGCATAATATGCCACTAAGTAATTATACTTCTGAGAGTGCTTGACATCTGCAACATCATACTGTGAAGGTCGTCATTAATAACCTTTTGTATTTTCCCTAAGAGCTTGAATCCAGAAAATTGTCATTGCTCCCAGATGTTTTTACAGCAGAAGCAAAATATTTAATTGTGAAGACAGTAAGCCTGCGAATAATATTACAAGTATTTGTGGTATTTAGAGGAGTCATGTCTTACCTTACGGCACATTGTTTTGGCCCATAACAAGCATCGTGCATACCTTTGCCATTTTTAAACAGAAAAGATTTAAATTCTTTCTCCAATTGTTGATAGAGGCTTCAACTTGGCACAGTCCGGGCCTGTAATCACAGGTGTCCTGTTGTCTCTGGGTATTCCTGCAGTGCGCAATTTGGTATTCTTATGACTGTGGAATGTAGCACAGTTGGAACTTGGCTTCAGCCTCAAGACAGGCTACACAGAAGCAGACAATTACTGGCAAACTCTTCACTTCTGTCCTTTAGCGTCAGGGAATTTTTTCCTTTATCTGTTATTAAGTAGATGAAGATCTAATTTTGCCAAAAAAGCACATACTGCATTGTCATAAATTATTTTTGAGAATGAAACCTGGCAGGCGATACAGTAACATATAGCTGTATATTTGTAGCTTACTAGGTCACACATCAAACACTGTTAAATGCTGGACAGTCCTGCTCAGGTTGAAGGAATGCTCAAGGACAAGGTGAAAGCTGTTTTATTTAGCTTCCCTGCCTTGCATTGTTGGGGCTCTGGGTTCAAATCTGGACCTGGGATGGTGTCTCCATGGAGTTTGTGTGCGTTTCCTCTGGGCTCTGGTAACCTACATACTGGTGGGTCTTGGGAAAAGTGGCCCTATGGCCCTAGTGTGTGTGTGTCTGTGTCTGTGTGTGCCCTGTGATGGACTGGTGTCCCGCCCAGGGTGTATCCTGACTTGCACACTTTGCATGCTGGGATAGGCTCCGACTTCCCAGTGACCTTGAACTGGAAGAAGTGGTTAGGAAATGGAAGGATGGATTTTTTTTCCCTTTTTCCCCCATCTTGCGGAAGTTAATTAAGAAACATTTCCTCCATCCAATAGAGCATAACCCGTTTCTTTGTTTTAAATGTTGATTGACCATATTGGCGGTCAAAGCCCTGAATATGTTTTTTCAGACTTGAAAGTGCTTTTCAGCTGCATCTGAAGTTGTCGGTTTCTCGAGTGCTGAACTCTGCTCCCCCTGACACAAGCCAGGGTAATCTGTACAGCAGCCTTGTGCGTCAGCTCAGACTGAATGGCCAGAATTCGGAGTGACCAGTTGGTGCCATTGAACATCAGATCCCTGCTGCCCAGATCTGTCTAAAGAAGCGAGTCCATGCCTGGGAACACCCAAGATCTCCACAGCAGAATAGGTAACGGAGCTGGAGCCTTTTCCAAACAAACTCAAGTTAAAAAAGTTAAAACAGCTGTTACAGTGCAGGTTTAAATGTCGGTTTGGTGATATGCCTGTAATTGTAACCAAATAAAAAGATTAAAATTGTAAGTGTAACACATTTAAATATGAAGCTTCACCACAAACAACTCGCGTGTCAACTCGAATCTGACATCAGCACCTCATGACAGCAGTGACTACAGGCATGACCAACCTCAGCTCAGACCCAACCAAACGAGTCACGAATCCTTCTGTTTCAGCACCTTGTGTTCTTGCACACAGTTTCTAGGAAAGCTTTTTAAATGAATAAAAAAGCTTTAAAAGCAACATTTGCTAAACAAAAGTCTGTTTTGAGGATGGATTCCCATCTGCCAGTTCCCAAAATATTCTTCAAGGCTAGTCTTACTTTTTCAAGGCACCAAAGCTGGCAGCTCATCTATTCTGCAGCTAATTCAAAGCCCTTAATTATGGAGGTGTGAATTAATATGTTTATTAAGTGTGTGCCAATTCATTCTTGGCTTAAAATAGAGGAGAGGAGAAGGTATGAGAAGTTACTCCTGGATTTGGTCCATGAAGACTGCGGAGCGCTGACTGCCTGCGGATTTGTCACCCTCATCTTCTTAGCCGCGTTGTCCTGGTGCTGTTGTCCTGGCCTCTTGCCTCGGTACGGTTTTGAACGTGGTGCTGTTATAGTCGGACTCCGAAGGCATTAAAGGCAGCTGAGCAGGAGTCAGCGGGTCTGCCTGTCCTCAGAGCCCTTTATTGTTCTGTTCGTCTCTTGCTGGGCCAAAGCTAGTTTCCATGGAAACTAGGTTAGATCTGGAAGCTAAATAATACAAGCACGTGCCTTCATACAGTATTTTCAGCAAAGTAGTACGTTTATTTTTGAAAGGATTATATATACTGTATATACTGACTGTAATCAACAGCTACAAGAAATCTTTCCATTTTGTTTCCTGTTCTTAAGCTTTTTAAAACATACTATAGACACTGCTTCAATATTGAAACATCAGTACATCAGTTCTGTAATATCGCATGATGCTTTGTCAATACAACTCTTAAAAAATAAGATTCCATAAAATAAAGTGGTGTTTTCTCCTCTGTTTAACCGACTCCTAATACCTCACTCACCCGAAGTTTTGGTTTCTAATTCTGTCATTCGTATATGTTGATAATTGGTACCCCTGGGACCTTTTGTTTTTGCTGAAGAAGTATCACAGCCTTGTTTGACACACAGAGCTCTGTCATGTGTAACACCTGCAGTTCGTCAAGCCTCACAAAGGTTCTTTTGATAGGATGGTAAATAATGTTAAAGAAGTGCTTTACAAAGCTGTAGCTGTCTGATACTCTTCCTCTTTCTGCAAGCGTCTGTTTTTCAGGTGACAGAAAGAAGATCTGGAGACTCTGTCAATATAAATCATCTTTTGAAAAAAAATGAATAGGAATTAAAAATAAATTAAAACTAATGTAGGAACTAAATGTCAGGCACTTTTGGGCTAAGAAATGTTTAGCCATATAGCCAAGCTGTCGCTGGCTATATTTAATGTTTTTACTGTCGATGATTTACTGGCAACAATGAGCAACAACGAGTTGCATGTTTTTAATACCAGTGCTGCAGTCTCTTGTGTATAAGCGAGACAGTTCGATGACCCTTAGAGGCTAATTTGGAGGCTACAGTACCGCAGGCAGAGCCGATAGGTGTCCACAATGCAGTTGATCGCATTTAAGCAGCTGCAGAGAAAGACCCGTGCCAGTTCTCATTTCCAAAACAATAAACTGGTTTCATACTCAAAGATAAAAGAGTTGACTTCTCTGGATCAGACATTATATATTCTTATACACAGAAATGTTTTTATCTATTTAAATATGGTCTTCAAGCCCCTGATTTGCAGTTTGTCTAACATTTTGTGTGGGGGCATGGATTTCACCAACCAGACTACATCTATGAGAGCCCACACACAGTCCTGCTCCCCCTGGAGTGCTGGAGCTCCAGGAAGATGGAGAGCACCGCGAGAGGGGGGAGACGGGTTGGTGTGTGTCCCCTAGATCATCAGAGCAGCAGCACAAAGGAACCAGCTGAGAGGGGCTTGTGGGGGGGGGAGATCAAGTACAGCAGCCCTGCCCATCCCATCCTCCCCCACACCTTGACATCAGTCCAGCACCTTCGCTGCCCCAGAGGAGCTCAGGATCCAGCCAGTGCAGGAGCTGAGGCCCAGGCACCAGTCAGTTAATGAACACCTGCAAGTCCCCAGCACCGCCACTTCAGTCAGAATCGGCGACGCTGAGCTTAGATGGCTGGAGACACTGTTCTCAGCAGCACCATGTGCATTCAGAAGTGTCAAGTGTATCGTGGACTCGATGAGGAAACAGGCTGGAGCCGAGATGGCAGATATTGTCCAAAGAGCAGACTCTTCCAGTAAAGACCCAGCTGTTATTGTCCACGTTGAACAGACAACAATTGGCATAAGCAGCACACGCTCTTGTTAGAAACAAAACCCGAGCTCTTGGAAACAAACTGAAGAGCATGACCAGATTAGTGGTTTCCCCAGGGATGCTGCCTATGCCACACAAAGCTGAACCACTGCAAGTGTTAATCTGTAAATGCAACACTTGGCCCCAGACCTGCAGTGTGGAGGACGGCTTCATCTCTCACAGTCGCTGGATGCTTCATCGTGGCACAGGCCAGCCGCGCAGACATGATGGATTACACCACAGTGAGATGGATACCAGCTGGCTTGGGGCAAGGAGACACAGAGAACTGCAAAAACAGTCAAACTGGAACAGAAGGAGGGGTAGCAATCTGAAGAACATCTGCCTCCTGGTGTAAAAAAAAATGTCAGAGAAGCAGGTAATTACATGGCTGTACCTAAAGGCCAGGAGTATTAAGGACGCAATACAGTAGAAGCAGTAGCAGGTGATTACAATGGAAAAGGACTCACTGACACGTGACTCACAAAGTGGTGACGTTGAATCCAACAGTACTGGCACAGCACTCCGAAGAGAGAGGGAAGGACAGGGAGGACAGAGAAGTTAAAGGGTCATCAGTGTCCTTGTGAACGAGCATTAAGGTGTTTCAGGTGTATCACTGTACTTCTGAAAGACCAGCCAGGGAACAAGAACATAACCTAGAAGAATCAATCTTTAAACAAGTGTTAGGAGTATGCTGCAGTCCATTATAACATCAGTTATAGTGCAGTCTTCTAAAGTGGATTGCAGGATGTGTAAAGGAAGCAGTTATCATGGGAGATTTTCAGTTTGCTCATGTGGATTGGGGAAAATCCCAACAGACATGTCAGTTCCTCAGCTGAGCTGGTAGGCAGAGCTAACGATTACTTCCCTATTCTGAATCAGCACACCTGCAGGGGGGATGGGCATGCTTGTATGAATGTAGTCTTAAAATCAAGATAGAGAATAAAACAGGGGTAGGAGAACCATGAGGGAGCCGTGATCACATGGTGGGTGTGATTTCATGTACATTTTATACCTGAAACTAACCCAGTGGCATCTGGAGCCCTTAAATAAACAATCTGGCCTTGTGCTAACAAACACCTGCAAGTCTACAGAGCTGCTCCAGCCTCTGCTAGATCCTCCTGTATCTCAGATACAATCAGCTCCGGACTGGGAAATCATAAAGTTCTTTTCAAGTCTGTGTGTAGAAGCGTCTCTTGTACCCCTTGTTGTCTCTTTTCTTCGGCCATATTCCAGATGTTCCTGATGTGTGATTACTAATATTCCTCTTTCACAGCACTTCATCAACTCTTTTTTTTTCCTGTAACATCTTGAAATTGTCTGAAAAGTGGAAAAAAGATTTGGACACCACAGAATGCAAAAGACTTGGAAGCTGCAAAAGTGACTTGAACCAAAGTCTTTTCTTTTCTTGTCCTGCCAAGGCGATAAAACTAGAGATTAGCCAAAACCCTTGTGGTAGATGGAATTGGATCTGTGCGGCTCACTGTTAGTGTCGCGCCGGACGCCTAAATATTTCTGATGTCTGCTGTTGGCTTATCTCTCTGTTCTATCAGCCTCGAGGGATAAAACTGAAAGCCATTTGCAATGTTTTTTTTTCTTCCTTCTGGTTTTCACCTGCTGTAGAAATAAATCAAAAGGAATTGAATCGCTCCTCTGTCAGCACAGGTTAGCACTGTCTTGCAGCAGAAAATGAGAAGATTCTCAGTGCGCACACTGCACTGTGCCTGCACTTTGTGCATAGTCCAAGTCTTTCTCCATTGCTTTAATAGTTTCACAATTCCAACAGCACATGCAATAGGTCTTGAAAAATAAAAATCCATGAAGACATGAAGGAAGATAAAGATGAATATAAGGGTGTTACAATATGATATTGTATCAGTTTGAGCCTGAGAAAACATGAGCTGCCTCCTGGCACTTTTGCCAGTTAACACCTAGAATCGTCTGTCTGACTGTTGTGGGACTTCTGCTTGTATCAATAAAAAGGGCCAAGGCTGTGTGCTCAGGACTTCATCTTTCTTTTCTGCAGGCCTGTATAGTACATATAGTACTGTATATACAGTATAGTATAGTACATTTATACAGTACTCTCCTGCAACAGCAATGCCGTGTCAGAGAGGCTTGGGTTGAGCTTAAGAGCTTTGCCAACGACTGGAAGAGGAGAAAGTTACTAAAATAAACAGCAGGAAGTAAAACTGTTTTTATGGACTTTCATATGTTTTTTATAGAAGATACCGTTGTGTCATTAGATTAACAACTTTACAGGTACAAAGCTTGTTTTGGTTTAATATTTAAGGCTTAGACTATTCCTTGAAAGA
This sequence comes from Atractosteus spatula, assembly GCF_055471065.1. Lineage (NCBI taxonomy): Eukaryota > Metazoa > Chordata > Actinopteri > Semionotiformes > Lepisosteidae > Atractosteus > Atractosteus spatula. The sequence continues at coordinate 72,833,815 of NC_142709.1, read as the reverse complement.
GAAAACAAAAAACCCAGGAAACAACACAGAGGAACTGTAGATATACTTTAATGAAGAACCGCTGACAGACGTCAGTCATTCCGGGCTCAGAATGTGCTCTGAATCTGCGAGCTCCAGAGGTTATCTCTGTGACACAAGGAAAACTCTGAGGCCTGTGGAGTGTGTTTGATGAGCACTAGACAAAGGAAAACCCTCATGTCACTCAGAACCAAGCTGACAGGTCTGTGTCTCGAGATGACGTGGGGGGACTGAGCGGGAGCTGGTGTGGGCTGTGTAAGATTTATGGAGTCAGACCCCTCCCTGTCATCTTGTCCCCATTTGTCATAGACTCTGCGCGGCTCTCGATCTCCGGCTCCCTGGGCCTTTGGCTTCTCTGGGATTAGAGATATTAAACGAGCAATACCTGCATGTGGTTCTGGAATTGGAATATGCTCGTCTCTGCTGTTCCCGGAAAAGGAAAGGGAGGCCTACGTCATCATATCGTGTCCTTTATTTTAGTCCGGTATGCCTACAAGACTGGAATAAATGCGTCAAGTAGTTTATTTCAGTGATTTTGCTGTAAAAATGTGTGTTCATTAGTTGGACCATTTTTGTGAATAAATGTCAGGTGTTGTGGTGTGCTGAAACTGAGATGGGATGGGGTGTTTTATAAAGGTTTGTGGATGACAAGAATCAACACAACATTCAAATCCAGACCCTCAGCACTAATAATGAATAGTTGTATAACAGACTGACTTAAAAACTGTTATTAAACTGCTAGTACCCACAGTCAAAGAGATTCATGCTCTCTGTAGTCAGATGGATGTATTTGCTCCAGAAAACCTTTAACCTTCAAATGATATCAAAGAATGCTCTTGTGCAATTGTGTGACGTACAGTAGAGCATTATTTTTAAAGAAAAGAAGAAATCTGTTTGCTAAGTTTCTCATTTGCCAGACATTTCTGTTTTTATTTTAGTAGGATGTATTGTTGAAATCTGCATGTGTCAAAAGTGTTTTAGAATAAATTCCTGGTCCTTTTGTATGACTGAGACTGAACAGTACAGCAATTGAAATGAAAGAGTTTTCTTTTCCCTGCTTTCTTCATTGAGGATATTTATCTGTTGCTAGTTTATATTTAGATCCGGGCTTGTGCATCGTGTGGCATGAGGGAAAGAAAATGAATATTAACCTGACATTTTGAAACTGGTGTGTCTCAGATTCAAATATCATTTCACTTGTTTCTCAGGGGGCTGGATGAGGTGGTTTTGAATGTTAATTTCTAGAAATATCACAACTGTTTGTGTATGAATGCTTTGCAGAAAAACATAAATTGCCTTTAAACTATCTTAAAATGGTGGCCTTCTATTTATTTCTTATTTAGCTGGTATGTGTTTCCTTAGAAGCTTCAATACAGTGAGGGACATTTAAATCATAGAAAATATAATATAACTCAACATACAATGCCAGGTGACTGTGAGATGCAGAAATTGTTGTAATTCTGAGATGAAGATTTAAAAGTACAGCCTGCAAGCCCCTGAAACAAAATCAGAAACATAAAACTTGCATTTGTGATCAATGCATAATGATCAACAGGTGGGTTGAAATGATGTTGAAATGACGGGATCTGGCTCAATGGCAGCAAGTGCATGGTTCATGTTGATTTCTTTTGGTTCGTCTTTGAGATGAGGTGGGACTTTATTTTTCATCATGAGGGAATGGAGGTATCTGGCGGACAGCAAGGTCACAGTGCCTGGGTCAACTAAGAGAATTCGGCATTGCTATAAACTTTACCATTGTCCATACCTTCTCATAAAGAACAGGGCTTCGACATCGTGGCTTCGACACCATGGCTGGGCAGTTTGTTCCGTACTCTCGCAACTCTACTGTATGTGTAAAGAAGTTCTTCCTGTTTTCCTGTCTAACCACACTTCCCTATTGTTTCTGTGTCCTTTGGGTCATGACACACCGTTGATTCTGAAGAAACCTTGGAAAAGACTTTGAGAATTCGAATACCTGAATCAGCACTCCCTTTCAGTCTTTGATGTCCACGACTAAAAAGATTCAGCTGTTCGGCTGCCAGTGTAGGACGTTCAATTGAGCAAGTGACTGCAGCCACTGTAGCTGCTTTTCCCTTGACTGATCCCATAGTAGCACTATCATTACTGTAACAGTCACAATACAGCTTTACAGTGACGCCTTCAAGTGGGCTTCTACAGCCATCTGTATACAGAGAGTCTAGGATGAAGGACAGCACACAGCCCTGAGGAGAACCAGTGAAGAACAAACCTACTCTAATGTAAGACCATTTGCCCTCACTCCCTGTGATCTGTTGGATACAATACGAGAGTCTGGATCAAAATGTGAGAGTAATCTCTCCTCTAACAAATGTGGCTGAATTGTGTTAAAGGCTGATGAGAAATCTGTAAATAAAAGCCTTGCATGTGTCTTAGCACCTTCTAGATGTGAAAAGAAGAGATTCAGTAATGTCAGGGAAGCATCTTCGACTCCTCTTTCAGCCCTGTAGGCCAACTGCGTGGGATCCAGTAGAGGCTGCCTGTGTATTCTTTTTACAGTATAGTGTCCTCGTCAGTATACTGCGCCAGCATCTATATCACTCTGCAACTCACAACTGGCAGCCCACTGAAGATCAGCAGGTGTGAGCCTGGTCAGTACCGGGATGGGAGACTCTTGGGAAAACTAAGGCCACTGCTCACCCTGCAGTCCATGTGGGTCCTAATACCCCAGTATAGCGACAGGGACACTATACTGTAAAAAGGCGCCGTCCTTCGAATGAAACGTAAAACCGAGGTCCTGACTCTCTGTGGTCATAAAAATCCCAGGGAGTTTCTTGAAAAGAGTAGGGGTGTTACCCCGGTGTCCTGGCCAAATTTCCCCCGGCCTTTACCAATCATGGCCTCCTGATAATCCCCATCTCTGAACTGCCTTCATCACTCTGTTCTCCTCCCCACTGAGAGCTGATGAGTTTCCATACAATTAAAAATGGTGGCCTTCTATTTATTGCTTACTATCAGAATCTAGAACACTGATATCAAATAGGAAGATGAGAAGTCCTAATGCAGATCCCTGTGGTTCTCCTGTAATTACATCTGTACTGTACTGTGTGTTTTGTTCACAGAGATATGTAGTTTCGGTTGAGATATAGACTGAACAGTGGAAACATCATTGAACTAAGCTATACAGTATTTGAATTTCAGCTGCTTTTAATATACTCTCAAGTTCACCTTGAAAAAGTGGCTGTTGAGTCAAGTGAGTCTTTATTTTTTACATTAAAGGCGAGTGTGGTAGTTTGCAGAGTGTGGAATTTGCTGATTGTAGTTTCAACACTGGATTGTTATTAATGTATTTTCTGTGCATTAGAGACTGTGCTGCGTATACAATGTAAAGGCCATTGTGCTAGAAGCTCTTTAGAGTCAGGGTCTTTCTTGATTTCCAGTCTCCTTAATGACCACTTTCTGAACAGTGTGCAATTTGCATTTCTTTATGTAAAACATACAGTGCTGTGGGGAGCACAACTAGGGAAGTCATTATGTAGATTTACTGTTGTAACTAGTCCTCTGTGTTCCTGCATTTGTGGTAAATAAAAAGCCACAAACCGTAAAATAATACAGTGAATCGCTCCAAAAAAAAAAAACGTCTGCACATAACACGTCTAGCGGATCATCAGAAACATTGTTTTGAATATTTCCCGTTTTGTAGCCCTCGTTCGGCATTTTATTGCATATCATCCGTTTCAGCACCCTGAGTCTGAGATCATTTTATCGATTTAATTCATATTTTAATCTGCATTTTCAGCTCCTAGTTCTGAGATGTCTCAGCGTGGACCCAACAGAGCTCATCCAGGGTTTTAGATTGTAATTTGCACGGAGCTCTGCCTGTGGGGCTGTGACTGAGACAGTGCCATCAGCCGGGAAATTTGTGATCTAATTTAGGGGCAGTGAGGCGTTCAGCCCTCTCTCTGCGGGCCGGAAGCGCCGAGTTCCCTTCCCTCCGTACAACACAGAAAGAAGGTTCGCCGCTTGTGCGATATGTGCTGCGCGGGAGCTGCGTGATTCTGAGAAGAAAAGGACAGCATTTGGAGATGTTTTTGTGCGGCAGAGTAAACCAGGTCTTCGTGCGAGTCAATTACCATTGCAGTGACCGGCTGCCAGCCTCCGCCTGCGCTTGTGGATCATAACACGTCTGCTTTGTGCGTGTGAAAAATCAGGAAATGGGGGAGAAATACTACCAGATGTATATTTGGTGCACTGAAAGAACTCAGCACAGCCTTTTCATATACATATATTTAAAAAATGCACTCTAGCAAAAAACTTTGTGAGATCTCTTGCTTTTCAGTTCCTCCATATTCTACCACCTTCTCATGGAGGCTGAAGGCTTCTCTTCTGGAGACCGCTGTTCACGCACTGAGGTCCAGACCGTGGCAGCAGAGTGTCATGCCCATACCTTCATTGCCCGGTGCTGAAGTTTAAACCGGACAGTAGCCAGGACTGAGGTCATGAAGAAACAAACACTCCACACGGGAAACACGCGTTTATTTCAAAACTCAGCAGCCTGTCCCAGATTCCGATTCACCAGATATGATGTTTAGATGGATCTGGCAATAAAACAATCAGCTTGGTGCATCAATACATACTCTGGTATTCTTTTTTTATAATATCTGAGCCTAAATGTGTGCCTTTACTTCCCCCTGCTGCAATAAATATCCCTAAATAGTACGATTCAGCAGATAGCGCGCTATCATTGAGAATCTTGTCATAATTTTTTATCTTTGCCTGGAGGTTTAAATTGTCCTTTCTGAGCCTCAAATTGACAGTTGACATTCACTGTTGTGCTGTTTTCAGTAGCCAGCGCAATACACTTAATGAATAATTCACATTCACAATCAGATATTGCATCCAACATTCAATTTATGGGTACAGTAATTTATATTATGTGCTTAACTGAAAGTGCAGAGTACAGCAGAGCAGACATAACATAAACTCCTGTGATTTATGATTTACATGTGAAGGACTGTAGAATGGGCACAGCTCCTTAGGAAAGCCACAGTAATAATCCCAGGGACATGAACATCGTGCGTAACAAACCCGTGCCTTTAACTGCCATTGGAGGAGACAGCCAGTGCTCTGACGATATTGTAACCCCAGGAACACAGTTTTGAACTTGCTCTGGCCAGTGCCGGGGGTCCTCTTTAAAGATCAGCCCTCCTCTTCGGAGCTCAAGTACATCATTTTGTTTTATGCTGAAATGTCATAACAATCTATCCCTCGAGTCAGGCTTGGCCTTTAAAACTTCACCTTTGAGTTTCTGGAACCCAGAGGATGAGCGTTGCTTACGGGCTGCATTCAGCGAACCAGGGGCGAACGAGAATGAGCAGCGAGTCTTCGAGGGGTCGGCTTTCAGAGCCCCTGACTGCACAACACCCTGGAGCACAGGGGCACAGGGGCACACGACCACACGGGCACAGACATGCGTGGAAACAAGGCTGTCGATTTCATCAGATGTTCTCGTTTTCTTGTTGGCTGAAGGGGGGTTGGCTGTATTGCCAGGTGTGCAATATCACACATGGCAATACATGCCAGACTTTGTATGCTGTTACAATAGGTTATAGGTTTGTTTGCAACAAGTGACATTATTGGAGCTCGCTCTCTGTAATTTCAGGCCAGGTGACGTTTTTAGAGTCTTTTTACCCGCAGCTTGTAAATTAGCCTTTGTAGTTTGAGAGTAATTGCTCGTAAGGGTACATAGAGAACAGCTTCAAAATCTGCAGGCTGTTGTGCATTTACATATGTCAGCAGTATTCAGAGGACTTTGTCATCATCATTATATGTCTGGTGAGATGCAAATGACACTTAGGAGCTAATTTGACATTATATATATATGGTTTTTTGATTTTTTGTTTTTAGCTCATTCGAATCAAGGGCTCTGTCTGTGACTCACGGCCTGTGCTTGGACTAGAAGTGCTGGTATTGCAGATGACTGTGGCTCCGAAGGCCTACAGTGCCCCCCAGTGGAACACTTGCTGCATTCCTAAGAGATCACCTCTTGCTTGTTTTGTCTTTTGTGTTCGGATATTCCAACCACTGGCCCCAGAATCTTTCACGCCTGGAAACAATCAACAAATTCACGAGGAAAAGGCACTCGCCTTCGAGAAACCCTGCACATCCCTGAGCCTGACAGCCCAAACACCTTCTCCTCCGTCCACAGGGAGGGCGTTTGTGGGCTCATGGCTCGCTCGGGGCCGGGAGGCTTGGCCCTGGCAGACCCAGTCCGGGACACAGGCAGTCTAACAGAAACTGTAGCAAGAAGCAGGAATCCTTTCTGACAGATCTGCCAGTCCTGCAAAAGAAGCAAAGTGTGTTTCTTAAAACACAGCTAATGGCGATGTTTGTGCCCAAAGTGTTTTACAGCCACAGATTTCAACATGAGGATACATCTGTCTCACAGAAGAGGAGTGTGTGTGTGGAGATGAAAGTGTACCATGTGTCTGACCACCACGGAAATAATAATAATAATAATAATAATAATAATAATAATAATAATTTCCTACACTTACATAGCGCTTTTCTGGACACTCCACTCAAAGTGATTTGCAGGTAATGGGGATCCCCTCCACCACCACCAGTGTGCAGCCCCACCTGGATGATGCTCCAGTCCGCTCCCCACACACCAGCTCTCAGTGGGGAGGAGAGCAGAGTGATGAAGCCAGTTCAGAGATGGGGGTTATTAGGAGGCCATGGCTGGTGAAGGCCAGGATACTGGGGTAACACCCCTACTCTTTTCAAGAAACGCCCTGTGATTTTTAATGACCATAGAGAGTCAGGACCTCGGTTTTACATCTCATCCAGAGGATGGCGCCTTTTTACAGTCTAGAGTCCCCGTCACTATACTGGGGCATTAGGACCCACACAGAGCACCTCCTACTGGTCCCACTAACACCTCTTCCAGCAGCAGCCTCAGCTTTCCCAGGAGTATCCCATCCAGGTACTGATCAGGCCTATTGCTGCTGAGCTCCAGTGGGCTGCCAGCGGTGAATTACTGCGCAGCGAGGTAGCAGGTCAGCCCAGTTCTCACATGCTGTGCCGGTGAGGAGAAGGGTCCGTTCGGGACACAGCTGAGTGAGTCCCTCCCAATTAAATGAGCAGCGCGCTGCTTGCGGCTCTTTACAAATCCACCTTGCATCACTGTGATGGAAATAAATCCTCTGGAGATAAAGATTGCATCTGTGAAGGCCCTCTTTTCAGACAATTTCCCAGTGTCTTTTGTGGAAGCAGATGAAATATTCATACATGTAACGAACACTGCCACTCTAATGGGACATTTGCCTTGAATTAGGGAACTGGACCGCAAATCTCCACATAGTAAGAACAGCAGTTTCTTTATTTTTTAAACAAACTGAAACTGAAGACGAAAGGTGGGGGAATTAACCCCCTAAATTTACTGAACAGTGGCAATGAAAGCTGGAGTATGCCGCCAGGTGTTTCTTTATTATTTATCGCACTGAAGCTGTGGTTTACAGGGACCAGGGGTTGTACCTCCTTAGCTTTTATTCAATGGATGTAGTTAACTAACAGATACTGGAATTGCTTGAGAACAGAAAGATTGGAGTCCATGTTCAGTGTAGTCTGCACAACATAAAGAAGCAGTTCTAAAAAAACAAACAGAATTGTAGGCCACAGAGCCACAAATGTGGACTGACAAATAGCGGATCAAGCTCCGATTGCTCTCTGGTGTTTTTCCGAAAATCTAAGTCTAAATGGCTCTCTAAAAGGGTGAAAAACACAGGACTCAACCTGCCCTAGGACTAACTGAAGGTGAATTCTAAGCTGAAAGAAAGGAAGAAAAGAAACAAATAAACAAAAGGGGAGAGTAGGCATTTAGCAAATAAAGGCTATTGTTATCATGTAAATTACTCTGTGGCAGGACAGGCATAAAAATCCCACTGCTACTACCAATGTGCTGCACAATTCCCAAACAATCTGTGGAGCAGGCAGTGGTTTTACTCATTCAGACAGCCTTCCTTCTCAAGCTTTGTTCGTCTTAATCAGAGGAAAACAAGATGGCAGAGTGGTGCCAAAATCCAACAGGCATTTCAAATGCTATCCCACAACTCAGAACAGCAAAAGCAACATAAGTGTCATTCTATTTTCCTTTAGAGGGAGGAAAAAACAAATAGGTACAAGCATTTCTGACTGCCAAGTTCCACGTTGGTGAGCAGTCTCAGTCTACCCAGACAATAAAATTGTTCTAACAAGGAAGTAACAATAGACGAGGCTTGATAGACCAGCACTTTCTGACACTTTTTTCTTGCTTATACATCTCCGAAGTTGGGGTGTTCCCCAGACATGCTGCAGCTGCCTTGTACAATGCCACCATGGGAGCTCCAGTGAACATAATATTTAGAAAAACAATCCTCACCACAACAGTGCGTGTATAATAAGAAGCCACTGTTCTTCTTATCTTTTACAAAAACACAGCAAATCAAGCAGAGCACTTAAATTCTATAAATATATCTGTACTCCTTGGGTGGATGTGAGTTATACAAAACCTCTCCAATCTAAATCTCACACCTTTCCAGTCATAGAGGGCAGTCTACGTTTGTCTAAGAGGCTACCTCACCTAGATGTTATCTCACATTGATTGTGCAGTTTTAAGGTGTTTCCTGGCAACACTTTAACCCCCTGCTGTTTTGATTTTGATAAAGTCGCACTTTAGGTCAGAAGTGCGCTCAGAACTCTGTGGGAAAGGAAGAAAGAGAGGATAAATTCCAGTTATATCACGAAAACACATGAAGAGGATGAAGTAAAGTGTGAATTATAAGTTAACCATTTCTTTGACAGACTGCCGACCTGGAATCAGTGGTATGTTGTGCCAGGTTTCTTCACATCAGACATTCTGGTGATCCAGAGCTGCTCTGTGTTTCCTGCCCATTTCTCGAACACCGCTGTGCTCTGTGGATGGGCTCCGTGGCCACTAGAATCGCCGATCAGCCACGTGACAGAGACGCTCCTGCCTCTGCCATTGCAGCCCCCTCTGGCCAGCTGTGCTGTTGCTGCAGAGGCCTCAACCTGCGAGAGCTCATCCTCGCCGAGAGCCCGCTCTTATACAGCACCGCTGTCAGCTTGCACCGGCTCACTTCAAATCATTTTTCGGCAGGACACAATTCTAGAGTGACAGTGGCATTGTAGGACCCCCGGCTCTGGGTGAATTCTCCAATTCGCCTTCCAGAGGGACCCACCTGCACAGTTAATCCAGGGTTCTCTCCTCCTCTCAGGAGTGTTTTACAGACAAGTCCGTCTTCCACCTGAAAGCAGCAGCCAGCACTAGGCTGAAGGCAGTATCTCACAGACTATTTCATCTGACTTGGAAAAAAACACCAAGCTTTAAAAAACAATAGCAAGTAAACAAGAGAACCGGAACTATGCCAATCCAGTGGTAATTAAAAATATTTCACTGCCCAGTAATTTTTTGACCACATGCCAACTGTCAAAGTGGGTTAATATTTTTGCTTTTCTATAATCCAAGTCCAAATCCTCAGCAGCTGTGGATATCATTTGTCTGGAATGCTGAGCAGCACTTGGGAATGCTTTCCGATGACCTTTTGGCAGGAAATGATAGTGGGAGTGGAGAGTTAATGGTCAGGAATGACGTCGGCACACTCCCTGCTGAATGTCTGTGCATGTGTGCAGAAGGTTTGAGATCACTGTGCGCTTGTTAGTTTTAAAAACTGTTGCTTGTTCTCTCTGTGCTCTTCTAAATGTGCAATGTATAAAGTCGCAGGTTTTGCAGAAAATTATGTAGCAGTATCAGTACTCGTTCTGACTGGCAGGATGAACTGAGATCTTTATTGATATCATTTTTGTGACAGTTTTATTGCTGGTGAAGGGTTCTGCAGTAGCACACGAGTTTTGGAAAGAGGTTAAGTACAGCGGACTTGAAGCCAGTACAATGAATACTGCAGGAAGTCAAGACAAGAGAGCAATTAGTCAGAAGTCATGGTGTGGACATAGTACAGGAAAGGATTTGGGAGAGAACATTCAAAGTGAATGAAAGATCAGTGCTGTTTGCAGGAGGCTTTAATTAAACTACATTAGTACTGCATGCATGTTGGCTGATACTGACAGAAGGATAAAGACAATTGAAACATTATATTGAATTGAATTTTAAAATACAAATTTGGTTGGATGGAAATTGGTTTGTCTTTTTTATTGAATCATGACATGTTTTAAATAATAACGGATATTAAAGCTGTTACCCTGGAGTTCAAATACTTACATTTGCAAAATTAAAATTTGCACTGAAGTCCAGGAAAGAAATTAGCTCCAGACTTTGCCTGTTTGTCTCTGACCCCTTTCTTATCTTTAATCATGACTTTGAATCGTGACCAGGGAGTGTTGTAGCTGATTGCCAGTGGAGCAGCAGGCTCGTGCTTCATAGCAACCAGCTCATGTCGATCTGCACAATTTTGTATCTGAACTATAAGAAAACTGCATGAATATCACCGTGGCTCTGTGGTCTGTGGATGCTGGGTTTGTGTGCCACAGACCTCTCTGGCTGGCATGCACACTCAGAACCTGAACCTCACTCAGAACCTGAACCTCACTCAGAACCTGCACACCGTGCCATAGGTTCGGGTGACTGGGCTGTGCTGCTAGAAGGGACCACGTTCGGGAGTGCGTTGTTAAATGAGATCTTGGGTGGCATCAAAAACTTGTCGCCGAGCAAATTACAGCAGCACTGCCGTTAAATCTGACCCCTTTTCTCTGTCTTTCTGAAAGCAAGCAGGGTTGATTTCATGTGCTGCTGTTTGGAGCATGTTTTGACTGAGCTCATTGTTTATGGATCTGAACACACACTGTATCTGAGTGTGGTGCACACCGCCTTACCTAAAGTGTTATCATCTACGCCTGTACATGTATCTGTCATCACTGTCCTCAGGTTAAATGGGTTTAGCAACACAGATCAGCACCTTAGTACTAAAAAATGCCTATATATCTTTACATTTTAACACTGAAACCTTTGAAGTATTGGCAAATAAAACTGTTACATGTAAAACACATTCTGTAATCAAGAATGGAGCTGTCATTAAATACCCATTACATTTTTAAAAAACTTAAATTTTCATTTAAATTTCATAAAATTTCAGAGGAATTTTAATTATAAAGAATAGTTTTATGGCGTTTTTTTGTCACTGTACTCCACTCAAGGTAGTACTTGGTGTCCAGAATGAATCGCTAAATGAACTCATTAGTGCAAAATGCTGCACAGCTCTTTGTGAGTGTTAATGTTCAGTTGCCTCTGGCTGAATAATTTATTTTGAAGTTTGAGCCAGTGTAGTAGCCTGGTTACAGAATTGTCTCAAAGAATCTGCAGTAAAAAAAATTAATAAGCATCTGAAAACAAATCATGCAGTGTATCACAGCCCATCCTGTGCCCTTATTTGTTGCATTATAGCAATCATTTTTTAATAAAGATTTAACAGTAGGAGGAGAATACCATTAATTCCTCATCTGAAGATTTTATCACATCATTAATATAGAAAGGCAACAGTAATCTAATAGTTTGAATTGTTGTTTGAGAAAAGGAGTATAAATACTGTAGAAACAAGATCTGACACTTTTAATGGAATACTTCACCATTTAATTTTTTAATTTGCTTTGCTGTGCATAATTTGTTTTTCTCCTTTACTCTTCAGTTGTAGCTGATGTTTTGGTGAACACAATGCACAATGCGTGAGGTGATACACAAAAAAGGTGAGAACCTGTTACCTCTTTTCTTTTTAATCTCCAACATTAAAAACTGTAAATTGCTGGGAGCGTTTTTTCCTGCCTCTTTAAAAGTGTTTCATCTTTTCCGTCTCAGTTTGAGATTGGGAGAGTTCTCTTGCTGGATCACAAGCTGTGTCAGTGGCAAAACATTCTTTCATCCATGATTACAAAACTGAAATTGCTAAAAAATCTAAGCCAAGAACTCACTAGGTAGTGGAAAGCCCCAGGTACAGTATTTCTGGGTAGGTTCCTAGCAGCTCTGCAGTCTGTGTAGGTGCGTCGCTTGCTCATTGTTTTGGCGGATTGGCTCAAGCTCTCTCGTGTTGGAAGTTGAAGACCACTTGGGGAAACTCCTTCTGCAGCTGCGAAGGCAGAGCTTCTCTGTAACATCTGAGGGTACTTCTGTCCATTTAAACCTTGTGTGTAACACAGAAGCATCCTTTTGTTTCTCAGCATATTTAATTGAAGGGTGCTAAATTCAGTCTGCTCCGAAACAGTGGTTGTTAATCTTGGGGCTGTGGATCCCAGAGTGGTTGCATCATGATCTTAGGGGGTCATGTGAATTGTGTCTTAAAATAAATAAATCAGTGTAATACTACAATAAATTTTGAGATAAGTGCAATGAAGAGTAATTGTGAAAAACAGCACCACAGTTTTCGTTTTTCGAACCAGTTTTGCTGTCCTGTTCCCAGATGCGCTACCGCTGAAAAGCATCTGCTTGTGCTGGACTTGTTTGTACGAAAGCATTTTATTGATTGGCAGAAATGTGTGGGTATCTGCACCGACGGAGCTTAGCTAATAACTATTCAGATGCAAAATGGTTTGCCCTTTTAACCTACTCAGCAGATATTTTCGGTTGGCAAATGACCTGAATGCAGCACTTTCATGGGGAAAAAACACTCTTCAATCTTTCTGACAAAATTCAGTGGTGGATCAGACATCATGCATTACGGCAAACACGTCTGGGAAATACACGTGAGCACGTGTGCCAAAAGCTGATTTAAAGACCGCTAGCGGGGCACATTCGGATGCACCTAAAAGACAGTTTTGCGAGCATTTTCCTGAAAACATGGTGGTCTCCACCACAGACGGATGGATTAGAAATCCATGTTCGGGGACAGCTTGCACAGGATTACCGCCTGAATGTGACGAATCATTGCTTGGTCTCACAAGGGACTTGGCTCTGAAGCAGATGTTCGCGGAGTTTGGCTGCTTGTTTGGATCTCAGTGCGAGGAGAACGCCAAGGCCTGAGTAACAAGACCTTGAAAACAAAGTCTCCCGTTCGCTTCAGCCTCTCTTTGTGCGTCAGGCTACCCAGTGCCAATGTGCATGAAGAACAAATCCAGAGATCCTTTCAGGGTCGGAGGTGAGCTGTGTCTTTGACTCAGCCCAGCAAATCCCCAGCATAGTCGTCTTCTCTGCCTCTAGGCAAGTGCAACTATCTCATTGAGTGAGGGGGTCGCACTCACAGAAAAGGTTACGAACAACAGCTCTAAAACGTATATGCGTTAAGAGAAAGAATACTAATGGGCTCTGCCCATTATATGTTAATTGAATGAATATAATTAGCTCTGGCCTTTTGTCATCATTCATTCTGGAGGCTGGACTCCAAGTAGGTTAGATGTCTGATCCCATTGAGTTTCACAATGCTGGGAGGCAGGATTGTCTGAGCGGAATTCTAATTGCACCTTTTACATGCAGTAAACCATTGGCGCTCATCAGCAGAGCATATCTAACTTTGACCAGTGAAAGTGGCCTATACATGTATCTGACAAGGAGCTTCTTTCAGGGTTACGAGGTCACAGCAGTTGCTATGAATAATGAGAATGAATATTAAGGAAGTTTACAGATGAGGTCATTTGTCCATCCACAGGGCATGGACAAGAGTTTCTCCCTTGCTAGTTAATATTCATCATCAATTTTATTTCCAAGATGTAAGTTTCCTCTTACATCACCATATCCCTGAAACATCTCTTGTAAGATGTACTGTGTATATATATACACACACACACACACACGAAGGAACCTCCAAATTAGTCATATACGTATACTGAGCTGTAAATACAAGAGGATTTAGCATGGAAACCCAGATGTATTTTGGTGCACCAAAAACTGAAGACTTCCATGACTTTCAGTCACATTGTATGAATAAATAAGACTGAAGTAGCTGGAGTAGGGAGTTGCGTCAGCATGCGTAGGCTGCAAAGGAACAAGTAAAGGTTTATTCCTGCTGAAAAGAGAAGAAAAGAAAGACAATGTTTCGGCTGTGGAGCCGTCTTCGACTCGTAAACACTCACACCCGAAGAAGGCTCCACAGCCAAAACATTGTCTTTTTCTTCTCCTTTCAGCAGGGAGTAAACCTTTACTTGTTCCTAAGTAGAACGCACTCTAGTAACCATAGTGTTTACTGCCTTTCACTCCAGCTGAGCCCTCATTTACTTAATTAAAACTCTTCATTGAACCAATTATTTGCTTAATGAGGCATTTGTCATCCTATAAAGCTTCTTAAAAGTTTGTTTCAAATTGTATTTACTTACAAACTCTAAATGTTAACTAGAGTACAGTTAAGTTAGAATAGTAAAAAAGATATAGATATATAAAGGTATGCATAAAGATGTATAATATTATAGCTGATCTATAGGATAAGAGAATATTTAAGTGGAGGTGAGCATCTCAAACAAATGCTTAAAAGAATAGAAAGTGTGAGTAATGCAATTGTTCAATACAGGGATCTGTTAGTAATGAAAAGCTAGAAAACACTGGGCTCACCCAGTTGAACATGTTCACTGCTGGCGTGAGGCACAGCCAGGCCCTGCATTTGTAGGATAACTATTATTTTGCGCGTAAGACGCCATGAACACACGAGCGCAAACGGAAGCAGAGGTCGATGCGGGAGACGAGCTCCTTGCAGTTTTCTCCGGTGCCGCCAGTCAAAGCGGCTTCTTTCTCGTTAGACTCCAAGGTTAGTTCCTCTTTGTTAGTCGTTCTGCTGTAAGGAGCATTGTTTAGGTACGTACTTTGAACTCCGCACTCGGGAATCAAGTTGCATTGTGAAATATTCGCGTAAAAATATTTTGCATAAAACGAGTCGATACTGTAGTTTGTTTTTACCAACAACATGCGATTCCCTGACTGACCTGCTTTAAACATCATCATCATCATCATCATCTTACTGAGAAGACCAATCCAATCTGGTTTTATGTGGTGCAGCAGGTTGGTGCTTTAGTACCTCGGTCTTATTGTGAAACGTGTAACACATTTTCAGGGTGGGCTCCTATAGTAGTATATTATCATCTGTTTAAGGTGCAATGGGACTTATTGGAGCTCATGGTTGGCGTGGTGCACACTCAGTATACATGTGTTATTCATGTTCTAGGTATGCAAGTGTTTTATTTCAGCTGTACATCAAATGTATATAGTGGGATGGCTAAATGATTTTCGAAACAGTAATAAAAGACATCTTATTGCAAAGCAATGGATAAAAGTGGAAGCTTGTGACTTTTTGCCCCCAGTACTAAATGGAAGCATCCTGGGCATCGTCACTCCTGTTGATCTGCACTGAGGAGGGGGTTGTCTGGAGACAGTTTCCACTTCCACTCCATGTCCAACGGTTACTTGCAGGCCTTACACTTAAAAGGCTATAAAACTAACTGCCAAGGGCCGGTGGAAAGGACCGGGACCTTGAAAAGGCTAAGCAGTCCTTGACATTAAAGGGCTGACCCAGCCAGCGACCTGTGGCTGAGAGGAGGAAATATATCATTTCCAGTTCATTATCCTTCAGGACAGAAGTCTCTTTCCGTCTGCGTGCACGCTTTCAGGTCTCCCTCCCGCTCCAGGCGTCTGAAGTGCACAAAATAAAAAAAGGTTTTGATGTGGTTGTTTTTCAGTTCTGCCTGGAGATGAAAATCCCTGCTTCCTGCTCCTGATGCAGACACCTGCCCTTGGCGGCGCTCGGCACCAATCGGTCATTCTGTCTGCGTTGTCACTGGCCTGTTGGCTTTCTCTTGGCAGTGGGGTACAGTGTCATCCGCACCCTGCCTCTTCTGACTGGACAGACCCGGTCCTGCCTGCCCAACATCTCCATCGGGCGCATGAGGTCATGCAGTCTCCATCGGCAGCTGGAAATACTGCGGATCTTATGCAATTAAAGGTGATGTATTTTCCTGGCCTAAGCCTTCTTAAAAGCATCCTTGTACAAGAGTCACAGCTGAGAACAGCCCTCATTATCTGACACTTCCATCCCTTTTTAAATCATCCTTGAAGTGCCGTACAGCTCTGCTGCACATTTTAACAAAGCCCATTTCAGCTCATAAAGGCAAGTTATTACAATAATGGCTTCACACTACACTTCAGAAACAAAAGCAAGCCACGTAATGAATAAGATTCCATCAGTGGTTTTATACAAAGATGTACTCTGCTCTATTGTACTTGTAATTTTTTAATGCACAGGAGATTATTTGCTATGCATGTTCTAGCAACTTTAGTAAACAGAGTTGTGGCCCTTTGTGAATATATGCATGTGCACTTCCGTTTACCAACTGCTCACTGGATTTGCGCTGGACGAACACAGTGCAGGATACAGGCACTTACTCCCTGTTTCACAGTGCCGCGTCAAGACCTCAGCTGCCCCACATGCTGGCCTCTGTGAAGCGGATACACTGAATTATCGGCTGCATTGCAACACCGCGCAGCCAGGTGGCCCCTGAGTGAGAGAGCTGGAACAGGAGCCCTTTCCTCCACTGTCAGTCCTCCTTTCCCACAGTCTGGCCACTAAGTGGAGTAACGTCCCTGGAGCACAACATGAAAGGACACTGGAAGAAGCTTCAGTGATGCCGCACCGATGTTAAAAAGGAAACCACTGAGATAATATCAAAATATATTTTATTCTGGACTTCTTTTCAGATCTGAATCAAATTACAACTGTCAGATCAATACAATGCAAAGGGAATCTGCAACAAAAAGTGATTTCTTTTAAGAGAAAACAAAGGGTGGGCGTGGGCAACTATTATGCAACGTGGAACCCAAAATCTTTAATCTTGTGTGATATTTACATGATTCAAGATAGTACGGTACACCTAATATTTTCTCTTTTGCTTCGACAGCTACAAAGAAATCATAATTATAAAAGTTTTCAGAGTACAAAACTGTCCTGGGCCTGGTTGCACACCTCATAAACGTAGGGGGAGAGAACAGGGGAGGCAGACACTGAACTCCAGTGTAGAAAGCATGTTCATTTAAAAAACAAAATTATAAAATACCATTCCACTGCCATAGACTGCAAACAGAAGTGTCCAGATGATACTATCCACGTTGAAGTAGACAAAATTAAAGCACATTTCAAAATACTATTTGTATAAAATTTAAAAGACTGTAAAATTAAATGATATTCTAACAGAACACATCATAAGGCATACAAAAACAAATGTCGCAGTAGTTGTGTGCTCATTACAGTAACATGGAATGCTGCTATGTAGAAGAAGTGCATTCCGTCCCACATCTTAAAGGAAAAACCTATCTAGTAAGACCTCTGACTTGAAAGTATACATAATTATTTCAACAGAAAATACAGGGGCCATAAATGAGTATGGTGACTCAGCCTGACAGACAATTGAAGTGCTTTTTCTTCAGGCAAATATAATTAAAACACCAAGGCTGAACCCAACACTGGGACATTTAATTCAAGCAGTATTAATTCACTATGGGTGGCTCTATAGTAAGAAGGGGGGGGAAATCATAAAAGATAAACCAGGATTTTTAGGACTTTGTTCACATTTAATAAAAGGGTGTTGTTTTGCTATGACTGTCTAATGGTATTTTATAAAGGCGATCCTCAGATAAGCTTGCAATCGCATGGTAAAGACTTCATGTCCACATAATGCATATAGCACACAGTAAAGTGTGTTCATTAAAAGGTAACAATACAGAGTTTAATTTAAAAACTACCCTTACATATGAGTAGTATATAAAATCATATCCTGTGATAACTCGGACATATATAATTACATTGTTGTTCCATGTCACAATTACCAATTACACACATTCTCCCTGCCCAACACCCAGACTTGCTTTAAGTGTCATTTTTTATTCTTCAAAAAAGTTATTACTGAGTAAAGCTTTGTTTCAACAACACTAAAGATGCAAGGACTGATTAAAATAAAAGTGGATTCCAGTTCTTACTAAGCACAATGTTTTAGAGCTGATCAAGAAGGTACAGTGCTGGCTAAGTAAAAATAAGGTTGTTAAAACAAAAGACGAAACATTTTAAGCACAAGAAAAGAATGCTACAAGTTATTTATCATAATTAAGCAAAACTTCTGGATCATGAAAATTTACTGAAAATAAAAGCTAGAGTATACAAAAATGCAAGACCCCAACACCAGTCCAAAATGCATAAAATACTGTCGGTCATAAAAAAAGAAACTTAGAGCAAGTCTTCCCTTTTCTTCATGATGTACTGAGAGGGACCACAAACTGTGGATGTCACCTATTCTTGTGGACATCTTTTTAAAAGTTACCAATGTCATCAGTCATTAATACTGGAGTCTAGTTACTCACTGACTAAAGTCATCTGCAGTTTACTAATGAATGGTGCATTCTAGTAACAGCTACAGCAGTCAACCTTTGTCCAGAAAGATCGATGAACATTTTTTTAATAATGTCGCTCTATCAATAGTGCACAATCCAACCATAATTATGGTTTTAAAGCAAAATGATGCAGATTGCATCTTCTCTAATTTTTTGTGCCCATTTTATTTTTGTAATCCTTTAAATCTGGCTGAATAAATGTCCCCTTTAAAAAAAACTACTGCATTTAGATGTCACCAGTAAAACCATAGCATCAAAACTACCATTGAAGAATAAGTAAAAGTGAAACTGATCATTTTAAAACCTTGGAGTCCCCCACAATGTTAAGAACCATAAAACAAAGTACCAAAGACATTTCTGTTTTTTCATTTAACGTCTTCTGTCCAAGGAGAAAAGAAACAGAGGAATCCAAATCATTCCTCTACTTCATGCAGCTGTAACCTAAAAAACTGTTAAACGTTTCTAAAGGAAAAAAAAAGAGTTCAACGGCCACGGGATTAAGGGAAGCCGATATGTCTGCACACACAAACTGCTCTACCAAAGAGATTTTTTTTTAAATCATCTCGCTGACTGGTCTGAGAAGGAAAATAAAAAGATCTTTCAGATTTTGGTACTTTTACGGTCTTCAATCGGAAACGTCCCTTTCCTTGTAATTCCGTGTGGGAGGAAACCCTTCCAGCTCCCGGAGAGCCGATCCGGAGGACGCTCCCCTCCGGGCCGTGGTTGCTGGGCTGTAGTGGCTGGCCATGGTTCAGGTGGGACTGTAGCAGTACAGGGGGCAGGGACAGTCATTTTGGCTATGTACACATTCATAGTCGGTCCATGGCTTCCAACTTAGCAGCGTTATTTCCGCAAATCTAACACACAAACCTGCGAAAACAACAAGTATTGCATGTGTGAGGTCACGCTCCTCGTGTGCCTTTATTTTAATAATTAAAAACTTTATCCACATGATCCACAATCATTCCATATTACACTTCCCACACTGAGTACCATGCCACCGACATGAGTGAAAAGCAGGGCACCCTGCCAGCACCTGTGCGAACAGACAGGCAGCAGGTGACCCTCTGTAAATCTTGACAACTTACAGATCCGTCTGATGCGCTTGCTCCCACTTTGTCTCCTGCTGCATTCCAGCAAACTTCAAAGATGCCACCCGTCCCCCTGTAGCTATGGACTAAAGCACCCGTCTGGAAAACAGGTACAACAGAAAATTACTGGAATCCTGCCACCTGGCGCGGCAGACTGAAACAGCTCTTCACACGGTGCGCGCCATCTCAACCAGCACGTGCGACTTCAGAAACACCTGGCACCACAGAGGCCCGCGATGTATCAACACTTTGAGCACCTCTAGAAAATTAAACACCCCTGCCACAGCAGCGGATCTTTTGTAATGATAAATATAAAGGATGTATTAAAATGCTGCGAATAACACAACTGGCACAGGTTTTGCAGAGAGAGTCTACGCGGCGGCAGAGCACGAGCCTACCTGTGTGTTCCAGATGTGGACACATTTGTCGAAGGAGCCGCTGGCCAGGTACCTGCCGTCTGGGCTGAAGGCTACGCTGTACACGGGCTCCTGGTGTTTGGTCAGCGTGTGGATGCAGATGCCTCTGTCTACATCCCATAACCGAACAGTAGAGTCAAACGATGCGCTGCGGGGGAAAAAAACACAGACATGAGCAAATGTTACGCTGAGAAACAAGGAGTCTTCCACTAACAGGACACACAGGCTCTGTCAGCCACCTGCCCTTTGACACTCTGCAGGCGGTCAGTGTTACATGAGCCACGTCTGGGGAAAAAAGAACAGTCCAGCATGAAGTAGACAAGCTCAGTCACACAGACCTGGCTAACATAAGGCTGGCGTTTGGGTTGTTGGTTCCAGGTCCAGTCGGGCTCCATTTGATAGTGTATATTTCTTTGTTGTGCGCTTGCAAATCATGGACACAAGTATCCTGCTTCATACTCCATATCTTAAAAGAAAATAGAAAAAGTAAGATCTCCATCATGTTAAACATAACACGCATAATGCATGACCAACTTCTAAACAAAAGGCGAAAGGAGGAAAAACTCCTTCAGTTTACCTTCAAAGTCATGTCATCAGAACAGGATGCCAGTAAATTGCCAGTAGGATCCCACTTGATTGCATTTACTTCATTCTGGAAATGAAAGAAATGAACACTGAAGCCTGTCGTTGACCGTTCCCACTGCAGAGCACACAAAAGGAAATGACAGGATGCTCACTGTGTGCCCTTGGAATGTCTTGATGGGTCTGTCTTGTCCAAGCTTGCAGACATGGATGCACATGTCTGTACTGCATGACGCAAAGGTGTTGTTGCTCTGCCAGTCCACATCTAGTGCAGGAGCTGTAAGTCATACAAGCAGTACGTCTTCAGGTTATCCAGCATGGAGGACGGAACTGTTACTGTGGGCACTCTGACTGAAACTTTATAACATTCCGCATAAAACAGGTAAGCAAAAGATCATTTATTTCATGCATTTACAGCGTATACACATAGAAATATTTATATAGACCCCTGCAATTACACTGAAGTGCGGTTTTACAGTTCGCAACCAGGAATCCTGCAGCTCACCTGAATGAAAGGGAAACTGCTGTTTTGCCTCTCCTGTGTGCGCATCCCAGATGATTGTAGTCTGTGGGGGGAGAAAAAGCAAGTGCAGCTGATTGAATCTGTCTCAACATCCCTTGTCCGCGAAGTGCTGACCCTGACCAGTAGGAGTCAGACCTCTGCTCTGGGGAAACTACCAGTATAAACACACAGGAAAACATGCCCACACAATAGGGACATGAGCTGCGTAACGCCCAAATCACACAGAATGGAACAAATCTAGCACTTCTCTGCCAAAGCACCAGGCTTGTAGCGAGCTCTGTGACGATTACCCAGTCCCCAGCAGAAACCACGTGTGTTTCAAGGACCAAGGGCCACAACAGACTAAGTGCTGGCAGTGTTGCAGATGATCACTTCTGCACAAGCTGTACCATTTCCTGGGTTAGTATAACAACACTAATACATTTTAGTGTAGAAGTATTTTAAATTCTATCAATAAATTATCTTACCTTATCAACGCCGGCACTAAGGATGAAGTTTCCTTTTTTATTCCATTTTAAAGCAAAAATAGGACCTTTGTGCTGACCCAGGGTACTGGCAAGATTACCTGGAAATTCAAAATAATTTCAGCTGGTGTTCGTGCAGAAAACATTTGTTTCGTATTTACAAAATGTAAGGGGGAACACACCATCTTTTGTCCATATTCTGGCAAATCCATCATAAGAGCCCGTTGCTAGCAGTGTACCTTCACTCTGTGATCAGAAGAACATAGGTCAGTGAGGTGGCACTCCAACAGACAAAAAAAGGACAATGTGAAACGCACTTCAGCATGCGATGTGCACACGGAGCATCTCAGCGCAGGAATCTCCCAGATTAATCTGGGATTCTGGAGTCTAAACGACAGTTCCCTCAGCACTTAAGTTGTAAGCACCTGAGACCTAAATGGGTACGCTTAAAAAAAGCGACATTTATCAAGCCACACTCCTGTACACTGATTTACGAGAGAACTGGCTTCACATATTAATACCTTAACCGAAACGGCACCTGTGGTGGGAAAGGGCTGCCCACTGGCACGGCACTCACATTCCAGTCTAGCGACGTGACGTCCTTGTTGCTGGGCACGTCCTGCCCCCCCTCGCGTATACAGTGCCGCAGGACGAGCTGGGTGGAGCTGCCGGTGCTGTTCTCGCTCAGGTTCCAGATGCGCGCCGTCGAGTCGCCGGACCTGGGGACGCGCGGGTCAACACACGTCAGCGGGCCTGCAGCACACAGCTGGCTGGACCAAAGCCATGATCCTGCCCTCATCCGAAATGGAGCTTGGCTAAGTGATCCCCCCACCCCCCCCATGATCACTTTATTCCGAGTTGTTTTTATATCCAAAAAGATTATTTCGTCTTTGATTTCACATCATGGTGCTGTAACTGCAATACTGAAGCTCACCCTGATGGTGGCAGTGTTGCACCAGATATTAGCACACTAGCACGGTCTCACTTGAAGCCGATTACAGATGCTACATACTTTTTTTTTTTCAGGACTGTAGTTGCAAACCTGGGAGAGAAAAATCAAAGAATGCCAAAATCACTGCGGGCTCAAGTACGTTCAGCCTGGAAAACCTACCCAGAAGCCAGGAGGTCGCTGACTGGGTTCCAAGCACAGATGAAAACCTCTGACTCATGGCCTCGCAAAACCATGGCCTTGTTCTGGGGAATTTCCACATCACCATCCACCTCCATCATATCGGCATGGTTGTCTGGAAAACCGCAGTAAGAACAGTGAGCTCCCTGAGGAAATCGGGATGGCATCGTGTGAAGCCTTATGAAGCCGCAGAACTACTTCAGCTGCAACATACAGCAAACACCTGTTGCCATGTTTGAAATGCTTGTAAGAATCCCATGTGGTTACTGGTGTGCCAACAGGCCAAGCCAACCAGCTGAAGATGGGCCTTGGCATGCTGGCCCTTCAGAGCTCCACACAGCTGGCGTACTCACTGGGCAAGGCGTGGGCTCCGTTCTCTTCCCCGTTGGCGGTGTTTTCGCCGTTCTTCGCCACTCCCTGCTGGTTGGCTGTCGCCGAGGCGGCGGCCGCGGCAGCAGCGGCGGCAGCAGCCTGCTGCTGGGCAAGCTTGTCCCTGTAAGCCTGCTGCCGGGTCTGCACCACGTCGGGCATGACGGCGTCTATCAGAGACAGCGACTCGATCGGCCGGCCATCGAAGAGAGTGCCGTCCTGGGGAACAAACCGCAGGCCGTCAGCCCTCCCCCTTCCGCAGGAGTTTCCAGAAGCCCCTCGGCTGCAGCGCTGGAGGGACACCTCAGCCTGATCTCCCTGCTTTTTAAGACTTAAATACTTCTGAGGTCAAGCAGAATAAAAGGACTCGTCTGCTGGGCGCCTGGAAGGAACGTGAGCACGAGCAAATTCCACCTCGTCTTTCCAGATGAAGATGATAAAAATGTCCCTCAGCCTAGACCCTACATGTCTGTGCGTTTTCCGATCTGCATGGCTGGACACGAACACACGAGCTGACCCGACTGGAGGACAGGAGCCTCACCTCGTTGATGCTGACTTCTGCTTCCACATACTGCAGGCCTTTCTGGATGATCGAAATAAGAGCAGCGGGGGGCACCAGGGCGCCGTTAATGTTGGACTGGCTGATGTGGCTCTCTATGCCAAAGGTGAATGCCGAATGGGAAAACCCTGCCAGAGGCACCAGAACAATTAGTGTGGAATCAGTTACCTGTTCACAGACAAATAGAGCTCTTAGCCATCTTTATTTCTGCTTGAATGTACATTTGGTGGCACACAAGTATTTGGTTAAAATTAAAATGAAAATCTGCGTCCCTCATTATAAAACAAAAGGTCATGACTAAATCTGCGATGGAATTGAACTGTTTTTGTGTTGATATCTTAACTTTTCATAGCCCCAGCCAACAGTACAGAACCAAGAAGGGTTTTCTGCTTCCTGGGTGCGGATGTCAACATCAGCAGACAATGAACTGCTTCATCAGACAGCTCACAAGTCACCTTCAATATTGTAGCCAGTTCATTATGGTTAGAAATTCTAACTGAAAGAAATGGCATGCATATAAAGTCTGATAAAAAGTCCCGCCGCACTCTAAAATAACCGTCGGCATTAGCAAACATGGAATCTAATAAAGTCCGTCATTTCCCTGCGCAGATTTTCAGTGTTTCTTTAGAAAATGAAACCCAGTTGTGGTGGGCCTACCTGACTCCTGTAGGTATCTGTACACCAAGAAATTGACCTCATCACTGCTTATGCTCATCTTTACTCCTGGTTAAACCATGAGGTCAGCACAAGGGTCCCTGGCCTGCAGGCAGAGAAACCCCTGTATCAGATACATTCCATGAATGGACAGCAGCAGGTTATAGATATGAATTACAAAACATTATTCAAAAATTATTATACAATTTCTTACTAATTAAAAAAAGTAGTTGAGTCCCTCCTGTTTTGTAAATTGTGTTGCAATGTAAAAAAATTCTTCTATATTACGTTTTCATTATGTAGCTTGCAAACATTAATTTTCACAAATGTACAAAGGTGGCAGACACATTAAATACTTCCTGCTTAAGTTCCTTTTCAGAGTACACAAAGCCACTGTCAGAAGTGGACAACCAAGTAACACCTCTTCAAAAACAAAACTGCAGCGCCCACTGCCACTAGAACGTCGTGGCAGAATATCAGTTCTAAAACCCATGTATTAAGTATTATCAAGTTGTTTCTAAGGATTCGAAAATCATCCAGCATTATTTGTTTTTACCCCTGAATCGTCAAAGTATGAACACTGATGCTTGTGGTCAATTCTAAAAACGGTGATTATCCCTAGTACAGCAAGCAAGCTAAAAACGTGCAGCAATGCACAGAGGACCTGTGCTGGGGGAGTTTGTACCATAAGGATGGAGGTTCCCTTCAGCTGCTATGGACACACCTTCATTGTAGCGATAATCTCTTCACAAGTACAAGAAACAGGTATGAAAATGCACTGGTGTTCAGAAATTGAAGGATGGGTGGGTGTACTTGAACTGACTTAGTGCCACAAACAAACCCTAAAACACATAAAACAGCAGCAGGTGTTTTAGCCATTGTGATGATCGTACTTATCTATGCACAGATGCCTTTCCAAACAAGCATTTGAGCCAATTACCAGTTCTTGCATAAGATCAGGTAGAAGTTAAGTGTCATGTTATATCACATTATTTCAAGCTATCACACTTCATGCTTTCAAATGCTTACAGCAAGGTAGCTAGCAGAACACCATTAAGATTAACCCACTTGTTCTCAGAAAAAGCAAAAAACAGCAGTTTTAAGTTCACTTTTCTAAGACAGAAATAGAAAAAAGATATATGAGCATAACAAAGATTGCAGATAAAAACAGGATATAAATCCCATTTTGCTCATGTGGCGGCTTAGTAGCGGAGTGTTAAACTTTGTCCAGCTATTTCTGGAATGACCGCAGAGTTTGGTCCTCTGCCACTTGACCAGGAACTCTGTTCAAGACAAGTACAACACTGTGCGTAAAGAAGCCTGTCCTGTATTTATAGCCTGCATTGTCCGTTTTAGAAGTAAAATCATGGTTAATTCAATTTCAGACAAACGGTATATCAGGAAACAGAGATCAGCATGATATTACACAACTATAAAGCTATAAAACTATATTATCATCACGATAATATTTCAGTAAACCTCCTATTACAAACCGGAAGCACTGTTCTGTAGCTCCCGGGAGCACGCTGTGCATCTCTCATGTTTGTCAGGTGGTTCCTAAACAAGGGCCAACTGTTGTCCTATGAGGCTGATGCAGCTCCAGAGGCACGGACTTCTCCCTGCTAATGGCACTGCCTGCACAGCCCTTCAGGCTCTTGGGCAGCAAAAGGCTTTTAAAAACTGGAACAATAGGCCTCAGAATCACTACAAACGGTTACATCAGTGGAAAAAGTGCTGCTGAAAATGAGCAGAAACCCAAACATGTTTCCTTTTTTCTGCAAAAAATACACAGCTGATAAAATAAGAAAAAAAGCTCAAGGGAATTCTAAATGTTAGTGATGAGATTAAGTGCTATCTATATTTAGACATTAAGCTTCCTATAAATAATGTGACATTTTAATACTCTATTATATTACGAAGACATCTCTACAGTTGGAACCACTACTCGACGGACAGATTGTGCGTTAAATGACGGATGTGGTGCCGTAGCCGACGCAAACGTCTTCCTGCCAGGCTTATACTGAGCATGACTTGTAGTTCTCACAGGATATTCACAGGTAACTTTTAGTACCTGAGCAACAGAATCACTCATAGCAAAAGACACTTCCGGAAGATGATGCACGATGTGCAAAATATGACACTGATTACAAATGGACTGTCTGCTTGTATCAGACATCACTCATTCATGTTATGTTTCAGTAGCGCACAGATACAGATCCCATACACCACAGAAGGATCTGAATCACCAAACAGTGCTGCCAAAGACAGAATTTTTTTGTGTCTACCAGGTGGTCCAGTAACAACTGAAATATTAAGCAAAAGGTCATTTGATCCTAAAAAATAAACATTCCAGATAAACGATTTTAAAAATGCGAAATTAATATATTTGTCTAAACCAAACCGTATTAAGAGCTCCACATTTCAGAATCAACTCGAGTACCTGAATCAGTGCATTTTACCTCCAAGTACGCTTGCATTAAATCCCCATCAGCGTGGTGTTTATCCTTATCCTACTGACCACATTCCTCAGTTAAGAGTGCTGTTCCGTTCAAAAGGGAAACGACTTTCTACATCTGCTGTCACATGTATCAATATAAGCCTTCAAGCACTGCAATGTTGTGGCTTTACAATGATGCGCCTACTGTCTAATTTACAGTATATTACAGAATCAAAGACTACCTTGCCTAACAGTAGCCATGTGGCTACTTTTTATTCGTTTGCTCAGGAACTGCCCTTTTAGTTAATATTGTAGTGCATTAAGAAATGACTGGTTTTTAATTCACGCCTGGCAAAACATCCCACAGGACATGAGCTGAAAAAGACATTGTTAAGAGAGCAGCTATGTTAGAGCTCTAAGCTTCTGGCTGGAGAGAGTGCAATTAATCTGTTTACGAACAGCCCTAGAAGATGATGCAACGGCATCCACAGAGCCCAACTGTCAACAGCAAACATTCCCGGCAGATTAACTTGATTTGGGACCATTATTCAGTTATATATCATGTATATTGTATATAAACGTACTGATAAGCCCACTAACCTTATCTGAACGATCAGAAAAGACAAGGAAAGCATCGAGCAGAACACAGACATCTTCTACAGGATTAGGAAGGAGAGGAAGATTAGCAACAGGAAGAGACCAAATTAATTTAGTAATTATACATGGTTTTTAGCTGCCTTTAACAGCACTTCATTCAAAAACGCACAAATTAAAAATGAAACTTGTGACGTAGCATTTTTGAGGAATGCATCTCCAAGGTCAATCCATTTGCATAATTTTGCCATTTAACCCTTTTAATTTAATTTAAACTGGCTTCAGAGACAACAGAACACTTGCAAAACAAATCTTATCATAAGCACTTAAAACAGAAAAAAAGGTTAAAAGATAACTAGGAAACAAAATAAGGCAAGTGCTTTTATGATTAATGTGAAATACGAAGTTGAACACTAGAACTGTTGTTACAGTGATACACCAAGAATTTAGGGATATGATTAGGGTGCAGACGAAACAGGCAAGCCCCAGTAATGAGGTTGCAAGAACAGTCTTTACTGATATCTGGACATATATCAGGGGGGAAACTAAAAAATAAACTCAAACTTAAATATGACAGGGCAGGGAAACGCGCGTTTTGTAAACTGCTCACAGGTGAACGCAGCAGGACTCCTGACAAGGCGCTATACTGAGGTCACTGACACTGCGCTTGACCGGGTTCGAGACCACTGCACCACTGAAAGAGCACCTCATGGCACAGCAAAAAAAGCCGCCTCCCCACACGGTTTCATTCTGATTACATTTTCAAACTACACCCTCTCCACCAACCTCCTGCACAGGCAGGTAGGTCAATACTTTCCACCGAAAACAACTGGAAATAATTAGTTTCTTTTAGGAGACAAAGCTGTGATCAAGGCCGACAAATAACTGGAGGGCATTTTTCTTCCACCCAGTAAATAAAACCTGATGTGTCCAAGATTAACCATCTTTCCGCCCAACCTGTTGAAATTTAATTTAAGTCCATATAAAGCGACTAGAACAGTGACAGCGACATATTTTTGTACTTCCAAAAGCTATGTACTCTCTTGGAGATGTTTATTTTTAAGCTTCTGAAATAACCATTACACAGTATTTCACTCACGCAGACCTGTAGTCTGCGTAGTATGCTAAGAAAAAAATCTATAGTGAGTGAGCTGAATCATATGAAGGTCCACACGCTCAATTCTAATCTGCCATCTTTGTTTGCTGGCTGACACGCTCTTGCAGGTCAGTGCTGGTGAGCGAGGCTCGGTCCCTCTCGAACCGCCTGGGGAAGGCAGGGGCGATCGCCAAGGTGAGCAGCTCTCACCACACCTGCCGCGTCAGCTCTGGCAATCCCCACGAGCCTCACGGACTGCCGTGCTCACAGCTGCGCCCATGACATTTAGTGAAATCACTGCACTGCTGTTTCATATGTACCTGTAACCAATTCAGAAAACTTTTTCCACACTATGAAACATGTCCTTAGCATTTCGTTTTCAATACAAACCGACAACAGAAGTGACAAAAGAAATCACTGGATGTTTTTCCTTAAAACTACTTCACTGCATTATTGTCTGTGTCCAGTCTAATATTCACATATTCATCTTTCAGGCGACAGATCTACACATTACATACACATAATGTATATATAATTATATACACATAATGTAATTTAAACCCAAGACCAGAATCAGGCACATTCAGGTCTGGTGATACTGCTAACATGTCATGACAAAGTGTGTTACAAGTGACTGTTTAAAACACATTTAGTCAGGGTGTAAA
This sequence comes from Atractosteus spatula, assembly GCF_055471065.1. Classification (NCBI taxonomy): domain Eukaryota; kingdom Metazoa; phylum Chordata; class Actinopteri; order Semionotiformes; family Lepisosteidae; genus Atractosteus; species Atractosteus spatula. Next base: position 72,804,887 of record NC_142709.1, on the reverse strand, counting down.
ACAAAACAGAGTTAACAATTAGTTAAGAGTTAGAGGTTGTAATTATTAATAACAATTGAAGTACTGTGAGTACTTAAAAGTTCAACATAAAATCTACTTTTTAAACCAAATACAGTCTATATATTCTACAACAGGTATTGTGCTGTTTAAGCTTTACATTTACATTTTAAAACAATGTTCAGCATGCGCAAACCACCAGCCTGCAAAACCACACATGAATTCTGATCAACCAACTAAAGAAGTCAAACCGTGGTACGACAGCTGAACAGCACAGCAGCTAAACCATACTCAACTCTCATTTGCAGTACAATTTGATTAAAAATGTCAAGAGAGAATTAAGTAGCAGGAGCTTTTAATTTGTTTCCTGAACTTCTGTTTATAAAATCCAAAGCAGTGTTTACATGTCAGAGTGCAGCTGACAGCCTGTTATTTTACTATGCACGTCTTGAATGTGCAAGAAGAGGGGTGGAGGTGAATTAACAGGATGTGAAGACTCCTGCTTATCCTCAAATTAAAGCAGACTAAACGAACGGAAAATCTGCAAGTCATAAAGGTCTGGATCAACTTGCCCCTGCAGATAAAGCCTAATTCCTACCCGCCTTTTCCAGGAGGTTTGTTTATTCTTCAGAGTGCTTCCATTTACCCATCTGGACATCTTCAGTGACCTACTAAGCGAAAGCTCTTGCTGAGCAAACTCTCGATCGAGTAATTTTCCATGAGGTTCTGGAGGTAACCATGAGAAAACAGAGCATGAAGAGCACTAATGGACATTACATCATAACGCCCCTCCAGCTGGAGCCAACACCTGCACTGCTGCTGCCCCGGCAGCACAGCCATCCTGCTCTGAGGGTACCCAGGGGAGGGCAGGAGGCCAGTGGTAAGCAGACATTAAAGCCCCTGCTCCACCTCTGACTCACCGTCACCCTGAGCGAGCTCCCCAAGCTCAGTCTGACATCAAACCAATCGCACAGCTCTCACTGTTCTTCCAACCTCCTCTAAGTCACTTTCATTAAATGCACTGCTCACCAATTAAAGGTTCATCTGATCTCAAACGGTACCATCATGTGAAGTCTTGGTCTTTATTTAAAAAAAAACGTGCATCTTTGCATTGCCTGTGTCAGAATTCAGGCATGTCACCTTATAGCACTTGTGTCATCTGTGCAGATACCAGTAATAAGGCAGCACATGGACAGTTTGGTTATTTTACTTGACCCTGATCACAAGGCAACCCTGGGGCTCTTGTATTTCTAATGTCAGAGCAGTTGAAAGGGAAAGCCCAACTATACAAATATAAACTATTTCCATTGTACCACGATATGCTTTTCAAAATAAAGCTCATCTTAATAATTGATTGTGATAATAGTTCACATCGGTGTACTCTTTTTTTATTCATTAACAGCAGCATCAATGGCAGAGTGCCAACATGTAAAATTGCTTTTTAACTGCCCAAGAATAAAATGATTAAGACACACCATCATCAACCCCAGCAGCATCATAGCTATTACAGTCTGGCACCTCCAAGCCTGTCATTTACAATTCTGACACGGAAAAACAACCCTCCATCAGCTCAACCAGTTCGGCTGCCAGTAGAGCAATACAACACAGTACCAGTAAATGGCAGAAATGTACCAAGCATACATACGCATGTCTTGTTAAACTGTACTCTCTCCCCCTGCCCAGTGGGTATGGTACTGACACCGCTGTACTTTATGCTGGGTTAATGCAAGAGCAGGTAGCGTCCATAGAAAAATCGAGTGGTTTTAACACCAGCTGAATGCTGCCGTTAGTAACTGGCATGATGTTTCCAGCGGGACAGAAATCAGTCCTTGTTCACACACAGTAGCTGTACTGTTCGCACTCGGAGGTTTGTACCGCGAAAGTAAAGCTTTCACATCCTTCAGAATGATCTGAGTGGGGCGGCACAGGGACACAGCGAGCACTGCCACCTCACAGCTCTTGGGTCCCCGGTTTGACTCCATGCCGAGGTGCCCACTGTGGAGTTGGCATGTTCAACCCCATTCCCACTGAGCTTTCAGTGGGGGCTTCCTTCTCCTCACGCCTTCCAGATACGCCTCAGACTGAAGTTACGCCCTTGGCATGAACAAGCAGCTTTCTTATATCGAACAGAGTGCGAGTCTGTAGCCTTCGTCTTTCTCACACTCTTCCAGGAGAGGCAGCACTGAACCAGTTGGAACCAACGCTTTCAGATTTTAAAGACTGAAATAATTAGCCTAAGTAAAAAATTGACCCTTTTCTTTTTACAAAGGAAAAGTGAAGCTGCAATTCATCAAAAAATCTTCCAATATATAAATTTGAAAGCCCTGCCCTGAATCTCTTTCAGTTTTGTATCACTTGGAGACGTTCAGATTGTTCTGGCTTTTACAGAAACAAGTGGTGCAACTCCAGGGCGGCAGAAGAACCTCACTGATGAAGCTCACAGCAATATCAGCAGGAGCCTGGACATTAGGGATGTGCGGGTCAGCTGTTTTATGACCCGCAACCCACCCGTGGATGTGAGAAAGGAACCCGAGCCCGCCCGACCCGAGGGTGCGAGTCAACCCGCGCATCACTGCCGGAGATGCAATAAAACAGCTGATCACAAAGTGATCGATAAAAACCGAAAACCGACAGACGTACAGTGGCTCAGGCAGCTTTATGTGTCTGTTCTCTAGACCTGAACTAAACACAAAATGCCAAACTTTTATAACAGACAAATGTTAGTTTCTCTCTGCCCCTCCACTTTATGTCTTTATCCCTCCAGCAAAAGCAACCTTGTCACTGACAAGTCACTGACCAGCAGAGGGCAGAGCATCCTCTCTCAAGCACTGCAAGAAGAGCTGCTGTAGTATCCATCTCTACAGCACAAAAGACTTGAAGTCATAGGAAAATAAAGAGAACTACCAATACTGTTTATCTTTGCATACGTAAATATAGGATAGGGTGAAAACAACAGGAAGTCTTTCATCATAAAATTAATGAGTAATTGCATGTTTAATAAATGACAGAAAAACAAAAGACTGGTATGGGGTGTTGTGTTGATGTGAAAAGGCTATATTAAGCTGGTAATTACATTTTAATTCACATTAAAAAAATATTTTTTGAAAACCTTTCAGGGTCACAGAAATGTAACAGCTTTCTCCTGCCATTTACCTATTTTTTGGTTTTCGCTTAAGGTCAGAAAAAAATTTTAAACAACTACTTTACCAGGCAGCCATTCAATTCACAAAATCTAAACAATCATCTCCTTTACACAGATGAAAAAAAATATTTTAAAGCTGAGCTGAAAAGAAGGAAGATGAGTTCATCGAGGAGTAAATGAATGCAGAATGTGTGGTTCTTTGGATTGCCTGTGTCAGAATTCAGGCATGTCACTTAAGCAAGATGTAAAGAAAAAACAGAAGCTCAGATTGTAAGCTTAAAAACAGATGCAAACATTTACAGACCAAAATGCTGGGTTTAAATCTAACCGCAATACATACCATTTGATCATGAAAATAACATCTGATAAAAGGAATATATCTGACAGGAAAACAAATCCATGCATAATCCTGTACATTCCAATGTGTGAGAAATTAAGTTTAATCAACTACAGCTCATATTTTAAGAGATTTTCTTCCAAATTTATGCTTCAGACTACCAGATGTAAGAACTAAAAGCAAAGATTCTAAAGCCTCAATTGTCGTCCTACTTCACACAGTAGCCTTGTACATTTCACTGAAATGCTAGAATTCCCAGTCTATGCTTTAGCCCTGCTCACTGCTTTTTCTCACCTCTCTTTACAGATAGACCTGTACCACCCATTTTGATGCATGCAATTTAACACTCACTTTCCTGTTTAACAAGGATGTCTTAAGTCACAGGCCTCCGAATGCAGACAAATCCAGCACACGCCAACATTTATTAACCAAGGAATTATGTACAGTTCTGGCAATTATTTGCTTCCAAAATGAGCCTGTTACATAACTCCTGGAGTACTACAGAGCTGAAACAAAGAGCACAGTAACACAGCTGAAATAACAACAGACTTCATCATGCAGCTCAGTTCAGGACTCGCAGTCAGATAATTGGTTAATAGGGCTCAGAGACCCAGTGAATTATGTTAATCAAAGTTCAATGTGCAATGGTTATGTCACAACAAAATACCAGGGCTTCATCTCTGTGTAATGCATTGTTTGCTTAGTGATAAATTTCATCTTGCAGTGCTCCGAAGAAAAAGATGCCCCTTTCAAAAACACATGCTATGCAACAAATGCTTAGCCAGCACATCAGAAAAAAGCAGATTGGCCTGACAAGGTCAACCCATTTCAACCCAAAGATCAAGAGAACCCACATTTCTAGGAGACCAAAGAGGTCTGTAAACACAGAGGGCAAGGTCACCTATACCCCATCACAGTAGACAGCGATAGCCATTTAGCTATTTCTTCAGCAGAAGAAGGGCTGTGTCACACCTATTGTGAAGCAGCTGGACCGAAAAGGAGCAAACTGGCGTTCCAGTTCAGCACAGACAGTAAGGCAAGGACAGGAGAATGGAGTCCTTCACAGTTTGAGTGCAGAGCTCTCGCGCTGGACCTGGAACACACAGCAGGCTGCTGTGCTCTTGGTCACTGCACACCCTCGATAGTCTTTGTCTTCTGAGAGTTGTGGAAAATTGTTCCAATTAATAAATGTGCAATGGCATGTCTTTAATTCCTAAAAACACTGACTTTTCCATTATTGTTGTTATAATCTGTAAACATCCCTTGAACAGTTCGAACTAAAACATTTGCCTGCTTAAGGCTTTCATCCACAGATTCAACTAAACAGTCCATAAACCAGAAACAAAATGTCAGAGGCAAAAAAGGCAGCTGTATTCCTCAAATTCTACAGAATGTCACAGTACATTTCCTATTACTTCCAGACATCCATATCTAGTTTTCTAATGTATTAAAATGTTTCTTATATGTCTAGGAGAGAAAAATGCTTTTATTCCCTGAAACTGTAATCCCACTAGACATAGCAACTACCCACAATATTATGTTTGGTCATCACTCACACATTTAAGTGCTCAGATGGATTGTTAAAAGCTGCATGAAACCTTATCCTCAACTGCTCAATGTGGACAAAAATGCTATAAATGTATTTTGAAGAGGCAAAAAATGGTTTTGTACATCAAATATGCTTCAACAACACTAATATTTATTTGAATTGCATATGCCTATGAACACTGCTGGTGAGTCTGTGCTTTGGAGACAGCTCTGTTAGGAGTCAACGGACCAGGGAAAACCTATAGATTTGATGTCACCATAGATTAGCCATTACAAATTTTAGTATTTAAGCTGCTAGAGGGAGATTAAAAACTCCTTGTGGCCAACAGGATGGTGGCTGGAAAGGGGTTTAACAAGGATTTCCTGGCTGCCGAACTGACAGAACAATCAATAATAAATTTGCTTTAATCCTTCACAAAGTCAGGAGCTCAAAGAGAAATCTGCTTGCTGTTTGAAGACTGATTTTTAGTAACCACAACAAAACATCTAAATTACTGAATATATAAGCAAATGGGAAAATTAAAAGGTGCATACTCTTTTCCTCGGCTGATCAGTAAGGTACACGCAGGGTAATGCACAGGTTATATAAATAAAGAGATTGTTATCTGAAATGGCTTGGGAAAGTCTGCTATCCTGAGGCACTTGAAGAACAGGCCTGTGCATTCACCCCATATACATGAGCACAAGAACAGAACATGACTTCATTTCTGTAACAAAAATAAAGCCATCATTACTCTGTTTCTCTAAACAATTGTCATAAAGTTATTCAATGAAGTCACACTAGTCATACTCTTATTTCAGCTTTTATTTCCAATCAATGCTAAACCTATTTAGGCAGTTCTTATTATATTCATTTACTCCAGAGCTAAACAATGAATAACAATACATAGGAAAGCAGTCACTTTACAGTGAGACATTCTTTACTGCCAAACGATTTTTATGATTTTACCAGTTCTAATGAAAAATATTCAGTTTAAATCTTACCACAGTATTAGCTCTGAGGTTTCCACAACACAAAGGTTTAACAAGGGTACTGTCCAAAAGTCTGAGCACCTGTAAAGACAAAAGATAAAGTAAACCTAATGCAGCATCCAGTGAGAATAAGCAAAACATTTAATGGCAGCTACATCTTACTAATCATTCAAAGAACTGGCATATTAAAGAAACCTTCAGGAACTCAAGTAATCCTCATATCCCTGCTACACATCAATTTTGCATTGAGTAGGTATAAAACAGCCATTCCTTTACAGTCCATTCCATCTGAGATTCGCACCTAAAAACGTTTTGTGCCTTTTCACTAGTAAAATAGAGGCTGCTTCTTGTATCAATGAGTTTAAACTCTCTGCCATCACATGCATGGTCACATTCACAAAAACATCAGTAAACATTTTTAAGGTATTGCGATATTGTAACGGCTGTGAAAAACAACACACCAAGAGCATCAATAATTAATAAAAGTGCCACACCTAGCATTCACCCTTTCTAATGCGAGGATGAAAAACTGGAGTGAATTTCTCACATCTTCTATTTTAAAACGGAATGGTAATATTTCAGCACATCCAGCTTTCTTTTCAATTTCAAAGTGAAAAACATTGACTACAATTTGCAGTCAGCCCCCATTTCCAACTGTGCAGTGTTCATATGGGCTTCACACTTTTTCCCCAGTTTTCTGACAGAACGTTCAGTTTTTAATCAAGGTGGTTTTTTACTGACTTTCAACCCCCGGCACGCGAAGCACTCTTTTCAACTCCAGCTAAGAGCACGTAAGAGAGAAACATCGGCATCGGTGTGACATGCAGGCAGGATAACCAAACTAGGAATATAAAACTGGAAGCAATGACCTGGGAAACAAACTTATGAAAAAGACTTTAAATCTTGTAGGCAATGTGGAGAACTCACTTAAAACCAAAGGCAGAGAGAAAGTCAACCCAGTGGCATTCTTCGGAACCAACTGAACTGAAACATGAACTGAAAACAGCAGGTACTTCTTCACAAAAAAGCTGTGCAAATAGGGGGAACGCTACCCAGCCATGCTGATACTCTGGTTTCTTTCTAAAAGTAGGGTTTAAATTAGGAGTACTCGTTAGGATGACGCAATTTTCAGCAAACCATAAGGACGTGTGATTGTTACACTCGTTTAACAAGCATTACTGCCACTGCCATGCCACTGGTGCAAAGGAAGGGCGTCCGCTGGTGACGCACGACGGCTGCATTTTCCACTGCTGACAACACTCCTCCCTTCAGGTTTCACACTAACACCAGTTTGAAAGGGACCTGCAGGACAACTATATAAACATCACTCGTGAATAAGTGTGTAACTTATTAGGGGGTTCAGCCATCTGTCAGAGAGCGGACTCAGAACACACACACCCAATATACATGCATTCTTAAGGGAAATTCATTTTTATTTTACACCACCATTTTTAGGAAGACAAGAGCTGTGTAACTCAAGCATTACCTGTATTTATTCAAGGTAAATTATGTGGTCTATATATTTCCAGATATTAACACTAATGTCTTTTCTGAATACATAAACAGTTTCATAAAGGTCTACAAAAAGACAATTCTGAAATCCGAAAAATAAACAATCTTTAAATCAACATTTTACTCAAAATGTAGGATAGTTAAAAGCATAAAAGTTTTGATCTTGTGACTAATTTGTTATTCAAATTGACAGTGTCCTGCATCAGACAAGACACATAAATTATAAACTTAATAAATTACTCTTACATTTTTAACTGTGTTCCTAGTTTTGGCACAGTATTAGAGACTAACCCTTTACCCTGTGAGGGCTTAATAAGAGTTTTCATCAAGCAGCAACATCTTCATATGAATACCAGCCTACAGACTGAGCTTTACCATCGCTGTTCCCATTCCAGTTACAATGCATCATTAAGTCATCTGCACATGGCAGCCTTATCACACTCGGAGCACCTGAAGGAGCTCATTTTCCTGGCAGCACTGAACACAGCACTACTGCGAGATTAATTATTCTGGAAGCAGACAGTTAAACTGATAAAAGATGACCAAGTAAGGACATCCGTTTGGGGGTAATTGCACATTTCAGTGGCCCCTTTTACTCTGCAAAGTTAGGCTTACAAACATGTCTTTCTGGTGGACATGGTGGCCTGGGATATCTGCCACTTCCTTTAAATCTGGGACATCCTACAACACAATCTTCTGCAGATCTAAGATTTCTTTGTAAAGCTGCACCTGCTACATGGATATCCTTAACAGCAGCCCTTTGAAACGAAACTAAATCAAGTTGAGCTTTCATTCTCGTGATTTGCAACACAAATAAGGCAGGTGTCTATTCTTAAGTGCTAACTTGACCCTGGCCAAGCAGTTTCTGGCCCGGATATACTGAACCTGGAACTTCATTCCGAACTGTGTTCTATACAAATAATGTGATTGTCACCCACCCGACCATAGAAAATGACTAAAATGTGCAACAGAAACCATCCAGCTCTTTCACTACTACAGTAAGATGAGAATCAGTAGAAGGCGTAAATCTAATAATGCTGTTACCTACTTTACCTTTTAGTCAGAACATTCTAGGATCTCAAATCTCCAGGAGTAATGCAAAACTATCCAAAATAAATAGATTTTTAAACAATATTTTTAGCTGTTGCCGAGTCAATGCAACAGGGAAAACAGATGGCATTAAATCAAAAATCTTGCTGATGTGGACAGTGGTTAAGATTAAAGGCAACATACTGTAGAAATGTCAAAGAGAAGTCAGACGGATTTGTTAACAGCTAGCATGTTTCAACGCCAAAGGTACAGCACACAGCCTGCCATGTAAACAGATGATCATATTGCACTGCTACCCTCATCGGCAACACGTGCAACAAGTGCCCAGGTCACAGCCCGTTAGCGGTTCCCCATCCATCCTAATCCAGGAACAAACAACTGTTCGACTCGGGTCTAAGTCTGAAAGACTGCACTTTATTTTATTAATGGGAACCAATCCAGACTCTCAGTTTAAAAACAAACCTGACCTGCCTTGCAGCCTGCAGAAGAGCTCAGGACAGACTGTACTGTACACATGACTCCACACAAGAGAAAGGGCCTCTTAAGTACCTGAAACATGTTCAGCTTCTGACATCATTAAATTAAAAATCAGATCAGCTCTGAAAAATCTGCACATTTGTTATTGAAAAATGCGTCCTGGAACTCTACAAAACAATTTTTTTGTAGAGTTAATTTTTTGGTTGCCTGTCCTGACACTGACGTCCTCTGCCACAAAACCTGAAACATCTGTTAAAAAATACCAGATAGGCCAAAAGGGCTCCTCTCATTCCAAACACTTCCTGTGCTCTTTAGGAGGTAGGCTTATCTACCTCTTACAAATGAACTATAAAATCAATTTAATCTCCCTTTCTGCCTTTTTTTTAAATTGTGCCTCTACAGAAATATAGGTAAGACAATCACTATGGAGGCAGCATATGTAAAACATACGCTGACACCTGAAGATGGCTCCACGGCCGAAACGTTGTGTTTTCTTTCTTCCCCTTTCAGCTCGGAATAAACCTGTTACTTGTTCCTTTGCAGCCTACGCATGCTGACGCAGCTACCCACCTGAACTATGTAATACAAGGTCAGTTTTCAGATTCTCTGTGGAATTCCAAAGTTTAAGGATGATTACTATTGACACTGCTAGTACTATATCAGAAGTATATTCCCTATGAGATTAGTCACAGAGAAAAACTCACTGAAGCCCAGGGCTATAATGGATTTTTAGCTTCAGTCTGTACCTTTCACCCACATTAAACAAATACTTGGAAGGTGGAAAAAAGCAGCTCAAAGGTTATAAATCTGTTATGTAGGATGGCAAAACTGTATTGCTCACTCCAAACAGAGAGTCTAAGAAGAGAAAGGTCCAGCTTTTGTTAAAAAAAAAAATACTAGCACATTAAATACTGACATTCACTATAGCAATAATGACTCTCTCTCCACATATACATATAGATAATTCATAGTGACAGCTTGCTCTTAAAAGGAACCATAACCCACAAATGTGTACACTGTAAGATATAAAAATAAACTCTCTCCTTTAGTATATAGCCTTTAACCTGGTATCACCTTAGCTATATTAACATACAGTCATCTCTCCCAGATGACAGGGTTGCCATATTCCTGTAAACTGAACACCACACAAAAACAGTCCTGAACGAAGTCTCTGAGCAAAAGAAAATACATACAAATCCAGGGGGGCAAATACCCAGAATTCAAATCAGATCATTTAGACTTTAAAGACTGGTATTATCCCTGATCATAATGGTATACAATTTTCTATTTCTGTTTCACTAAACTAATTCAATGCTTTCTCCATCCTGTCTGGTAACATGTGAAAAGCCCTAGGATTTAGGTTCTTGTCACATATTCTCCAATATTAGACAAGTGTCTTTCTCTCTTTGCATGTAATACTACATTGGATTGAATTTCAGCATGTCAGATCTAGGTCTCTCACAGGCATTCTGGTATCACAGACAATCTGAAGTTATGCCAATAGTTTTTTCACAATATGCAAATATGAGCAGACATGGGTGAACCCGACTGATGCCAGTAACCTCCTCATTCACAGAACCACACCTGTATGAAGACCTCAATAAGGTGCACATCACAGAATGTGTGCACAAAACAAATTTTGATTTTTATAACTTGCCTTTTTTCGTAACTGACTGGATAAACTGTAACAAATTACTTGTCTACAGAAAAGTTGACCTTTTTTTGTCAAATCAAACGAACAATCTCTTTTCTGCACAGCATGCAATGTCAAAGCATGTCACGACAAAGGAAAACGGGTCCTCTTGCAACGGACCAGTACAGTGCCTGAAAGCCTGTGAACACCAACAAAAACTGCAGCTGAATGCTGATATTCTCCTAAAACAAAACAGTTGAGTAACCATCGTGAACAAGTAAAAAAACAATAGCTGGGAACCCCCAGGGCTCACGTCACACAGATAATCAGACAAAAAAACTGACAAGTCCCTGACAAGGAACAGGAAGATAATGCGACACTAGAAACATGACTATACTGCAGCCTAAGCATGTAATGCTTTGAGGTCGTTACCTAAGTTCCCAAAAGACAGTGACATAAAAAAAGTCTCTTCTTTTTGTTAGTTTCTTTGAAAAAAAAACTACTACAGGCTAATCTACATTTTTACAAATCAGCTGTAAAAGTTTTCTGCACAAACTTACAAAATGCCCGTTACTGCAATACCACAAGTATAATCGCCTTTCTGTACATTTTTTGTATTACTAATCGATCATTTTTAAGCCAGATATTACTGTACAGATCAATTTACTTATTTATAAGGTTAAGAAATGGATGCCATTTTTAGTCTGGCATAATAGATTTTATTCCTGGTTAACAGGGTGAAAGGGAGGTTCAGGAACTATATACGTGGGCAATAAAACTCAAGAAGCATTTCCTAAATGCCCGTTGATCATTTCTTAAAATATGTGCTACAACAGTTTCTAATTCACACAAAATGTTAAGAGCACTGTAATACATACATGCTTTATGTGTCCAAAATGGAAATTCACAGCCAGTTTCATAATAATTAATGCACAAAAATCATTTAGAGAATCTAATCCATAAAAATACATGCTGAAATGACAGCCATGTGTAAAATTGACTAGATTTTCTTTTTAAATGAAGCCTGATGACTATGCAGCAGATATCATCAATAAACATTTTCTGTCTATTTCCATGAGCGTCTATCTATATTTTGGTCATTCATGTGGCATGTGGCAATTTCAACAGACAAAATAGCTACTGCTCTGCAGGCACTCTCAGCTCTTCTTTAATACGGTATTCTTCTCAGTGGGGCAATTACGACTCCTTCTGCAGCAGAACTGCAGATGATACTGACAAATGCCCCTTTAAAAAATCGCAATGAAATTCTGGAAAATAAGTCCAGTAAAATAGGAAACCTTGTTAAGCTACTTTAGCCTGAATTTGAACAATGGCTTAAATCGGAAGCTGTCATTTCTGCACAGACCGCATTACCATCCACCACTGTTCTTTCTTAAGATCAGAAGAAGTGGCAAAAAAGACCGGGGTATTAGTATTTCAAAAATCTCATCTTTTGCTTTCCCAAGGATAGGGTGGAGTTGCAAGGGAAACACTAACTTGACATTTGATCTGTGTTTCCTTTTGGATCTTGAAAGGAAAGTTTCATTTCTCTTGGGTTAAAGGCTGGGTAACCCAACACACACAACTGAATGCCTTCCTTAGGAAGTATTTTAAGGACAAAAATATGGAGAAAAAATGTTTGTCTTGGCATCAGACTGTAACACAGAAATAAGATTTCAAATCCTTTGTAATGCCTTGTCATGGCAGTAAATTAAAATCCTTCACCGATTTTGTAATTAGACCTATATACCAATCTGTAATGGGCCCAGGACTACATGTTTTGAGCATCTCTACTGTCACTCCAATGTCCTCAGAAATCCTTGCAGATTATACAACAATATTGTTCCACTTCATCAAGAGATCCACGGTGCAAGTCAAAATTAGCTTCATGTAACTATGATTTGATTATTTAGATGTGTTTATGAGGAGCTGATTAGTAACTGGTGGACGTTTTTGCACTGTTTTATTAGTCATCTGGTTGTTACAACATGGGATCCAAAATATTCAAAAGCCACTGGCTCTGGCCAATTAAAATGAGCCTGTTTAGAGCTGCCAATCACACCTAGCCTGATCTTTGGGAAGTGAGTGGTAACTGTCCGCGCAGAAGGTTCCCCAGCCTGGAAGCAAACTCATTTCCAAGAGCTGTGAGGCAGTAGTTTAGCTAACTGCCAAACAAATGCAATGGCGCAAAAAACATTTTTTCATCTTTCACTTGGTTGGGACCAACAAATAAAATGTAAAAACACAGCTATATTTCACTTTCTCCTCTCACCAGGTGTAATCAGCTTCTTTCATTTCTAGCCACAAAAGAACTGATTTATCACTACCGAGATGCACTGCTGCTCTTCAATTTTAAATGCTCATCTCCTCGCGTCAGTGTCATTCAAACCGCCCTTTGGAAAACACCACCTGGTGAATCACTGAAAGCCCATCTCCTGGCAGCTCCACAGTCACGCCACCCTATTGCACACAGGTAGGTCAGCGGACTGCAGGAGAGAAATCAATTAACAATGCCTTTATTGTAATCCATCTCTAAGAGCTAGTGGCCCCAAAGCGCACACCAGCGAGCTGCAACAGCTGCTCCGAGCCGAGACTCGGGGCTTCTCTGCGACACGCTGCTGCTGGACGTGGCAGCAAGGTTTCAAAGCATAGCAACCGAGCAGCAAAGAACGGTGCTGAGCTCATAATGGCAGGAAGTTAGACAGTCGCTTTTCCTTTTCGTGCTAGTTTTGGTGTTTTTATAGCAAAAAAAACACTCATCTGGAGTGAAGTCCATCTAGATTGGATACATGCAAAGGGGGGGGGGGAATGCCGCAACGTGAAACCAACTCAGATCTTACATGAGCTTATTCTTGTCATCAGTCAAATGCGTTTACTGAAGGAAACATGAGAGCTCCAGTGCCCATGACCATAACACTGGTGACTCACCATCTTTTCAGATTAGAACACACATAAAACACTCGAGACCTTGCCTGCAGATGTAAAAGGGCTTTCCTTACCATGTGACCAGGTGTCCTTCAGATGTTCACCAACAACCCCAAGGTACTGAGGAGTACCTCTCTCCTACCTGGGGGAGAAGAAGAGATTACATTAGGGTATAACATCCCAAACTCTTCCGCAACACTCAACCGTTTCTTCTACCCATTTCAAGCTCTTGTAATTTAGCTATCCCTGCTAAATCTATAATGGTAATAAATTCACAGCAGAACGATGAAGCAAAGGTCACCAGGTTTCCGAGAGGAAATGGACAACAGAAGCCTAAACCCATCTATGCTCATATGAGCCACCAACAGTCAAGACTCAGTACTATTCATCGGAGGCTGATGATCGCAAGAGATGCATGCTTTGGCTCCTGTGCACTCATATATTAACCCTTAACATCACTTAAGGGAACGACTTGCAAAAAAGCACAAGTCACGAATGGGCAGGGTTTTTATTCAGTTGGACTGGATGAATGGTTTACAACCTTTTATTAAACTAAAGTTGATGCTTAGCACTGGGCTCTCTTGTTTGTCATTTATCGCTTAAACAGTCCTTGAAAGACAAAAGAATAGATAGCTCAAATTGGACTACCTCTGGGCACCTTCTTAGGAACTGTATATTGTAATGAGTGAGAGTGCCTTCTGTTCATTTAGAATAACTGATTCATAGGTCTTTCAATATAGATGCACAAAATAATCTAATTGTTTAAAAATAACACTACAAACAACACAGTGCTGTGATACCAAAAGGCCACTAAATTACAGTAATAATCAGGCAGAAGAGACAGGAGACTGTACTGTTTGTACAGTATATTTACTTCAATCACAATCAATATATCAATCAGCGAGTAAAACCAGGAGACACCTTGGATACACTGTACAATAAAACCATGTCACACAAAGCTTAGACAACCTGCACAAACTTGCAGTCAAACAGTTCTTAATAGCTTGTGCAATATCAGAAAAGCTCTCATATTACTCGTATTGAAAAGTATGAAAGCCAGATTCCACTGTACAATCCTCTTATAATTTTAAATTTGTACCCTCTCGGCACCAGAGAATGTTCTCAGACTGGCTGGGCATCAGGAACAGTTCAGACTACCAGGCATGAGCCACCCGGGTCTTCATCTGCCAAAACTAGCCTGTTCAGGGCTCAACCTTCCTTATAAGAGTGTTAATCGAACAGCTTTAAAGTAGCCTCAGGCAAGTTTCAAGCAGTAAAAACATTTATGCCTTTACTACTTTTGCAGGTATAGCTCTTATAAAATCAGGTAACCGAATCAAAAAATTTGCCCAAATCAGATGGTAAAATTCTGAAAATGATCTAAGAATGTGGTTTGGGTGGAGCTGGCCCCATTTAACCCTGGCAACAAATGCTGTGCTGGAGCTGCTCTGGTCCCTCCATCGCTCTCAAGAGTCTCTCGGTATTGATCGAGCCTCACCAGCGCCAAGAGAAGAGAAGCGGTTCTTCAGAGTTGCCTGGCTTGTTGACTCATGGCCAAGTTTTTGGCTTTGGTTCAACAGGAAATGCTTTTTCCCCATCATAAGATGGTCACGACTGATATTCAGGCTGTAAAGACACTGTTTCCTGTACAACGAACTTCAGGGCTCCATGAAGCCCGAACTTGACTTGAGGTGGTCGCAACCTCTACATGCAAACGTCTGTCAAAAAAAGAGCCTTAGTGCAGAATTTCCTCTCAACTGGAGCACTGAACGCACAGACACTAAGCCTACAGCCTAAGAGAGGAGCTTGATTTTGAGAGAACTGGGCCCAGCCAATGCAATCTCCAGACATCCTGAAGATCTGATTTGGTTTTCTTTCATTATTCTGGTCCAGCATGTTAGAAGTGACTGTTCAGATTCAAGAATCCTGAGGGATAACTGCTACCTTTGCACTGCTGTGTCATCAGATAGCCCCTTCACTCAGTATATTGGGCACAGAGCAATATTTGTTGTTGTTTTGGCCTGAAGGCAAATGTTTTTTTTACCCTGTCCTATTTTTTTCCACCTAGTCCCGTTAGTTTTTCTTCAGTGGTTCTGGATGATCACATTTTCTCAGGATTCCCAAAGAATTCTAAAAACCTAAGACCTAAGAATTACAACAATAATGAACCTCATATAGCACTTTTCATGACAATCTCAAGTAACTTTATAATAGAATAATAATAGAAAAGTACTGTTGTACCCCTCAATCATATCTGACAGACAATGAAAAACACTCTTACACTACTGCAAATATTCATGAAAGGTTACTTGTTGGCTTTTAGGTTTTTTGTTTACTTGCACACAAACCATCCTGGTCCTACAGTCATAAAACCTACCTGTTTTACAGATCACCTTTAAATCAAATTGTAGAGACTGGGAAAAAATAGTGCTGCCAATTTAAGCTAGTGGGTTGCTAAACTAAGTAGTTTAAGGATTGTTTGTTTTTTTAAATACTGACTTGTGTTCCAAGTCTTTAAAAACTGATGATTTCAAGGTGACCTATGCTACCCACTGAAATATGGCTTTTCAGGACTATGGCTGGCCACCTATGGTATATATTTTTGGTATGCTCTTGTTTTTGGGTTAAGGCCACTTTTACCAAGCATCACAAAACTTCTCTTAAACTGCGACTTGTAACTGAAGATTTTATGCTACACTATTTCTCTAGCCTTCTCACTAAATTAACAGCTAAGACGGTCTCTCTACCTCAGATGCTAAATTTGGTTTCCCCATCTGTAACAGTCATAACACATGAAGCCTATTAATTAGACAATATGATGTCCCACTTCTGACTGCTGACACCTTCTCTTGCAGAATTAATCAGACCTCGGCTCTATGCAAACCTGTTTAGGCTTATTTCAGTACAACATAATTTAATCACAATGATGAACAGCACAACTTCTCATTCTGTTTTACAGCACATTTATATACACAACAGTTAATGTTTCTTCCTAGTCTTTATGAAGCAACTATAAATATGTAAAATACTGAACCTCTTTTCAAACATATCAATATTTTGAGAGAACTGAAATAAATTGTAATTGTGGCAACAGCCACACAGGACATAAGCAAAGAGATTTAGCAGCAGGAAATATTCATCACAAACAGCCTACAGGAAAGGAATAGGAGACAATGTGTAGCCCGCTTAACTGCAGTTGATTCTGATAAATTCCACTTTCTCATCACCAAAATAAATAGCTTCCTTTTTCAGATAGGTGCATACACCATCAATTCCCTGAGATCTCAGTGCTTCAGATTTGACAATGATCTGTGACATGCATGTCTGTGCCTATGACCTGTAAACAAACATACAGTATATATGCTATGACACTGGTACAGGCTGCTGCAACATGACTGAAGCAAATTTCAGTGAATTCAAATAGAAATGGAAGATAACCTTTTCTCACAATCTTATTTTCACACCCATTTAATTCGCAAGAGACTGTAGTCACATTTCACCAGCAAAACAACACGGTTTGTGTCACGTTATGAAAACACAAATGAAGTGATTAAATGGTGAATTTACTATTGATAACGAGCTAGACCGCTGTATGGTGTTGACTTGCTTTTTACTTTGACAAAATCTGGGACACACATGTTTTGAGGATGTGTCTACTGTGATTCTCACAGTGGCAGCACTCAGCTCTCGGGATCCCCTCACACATGCAATGCTGAGGGCGTTTGGTCCTTCCTCTAGAAATACTCCAGCACTTACCCATCTGTCTTTTATGGTCAAATATTTCAAAATGTGTATCAAGCTACGCGGTGGCAATGATCAGGGCAGCCCTGTTGCAGAGACTGCACAGGGCGGAGCTGTACTGAAGGGTAAGCTGTGGTTTTCAATGGGCACGTGGAGAAGAAAACTGCTGTGCTGTTACTATCAATCCCCTGGCGATGCTAGACAATGAACTCCTGACAGTAAATTAAAGAAAGGGGTGTTGCAGTTGAAATTTAAAATTTACTGTTACAAACCACAAACTATCTTAGATATGCAGGTGAAAGTGCAATAGACGTTACCTACAGTACAACTCTTTGACGGTTCGCAGAAACACACACCCAGGCAGGAAACCACGACGTTCAATTGTCAGCTTCTGCGTGCTCCCGTACACGCTACAGTAGCTGTTCTTTTCCACTTTTCTCCAGCTATGCACAGAGAATCATCCAAACAGGTGCCAGAGGAGACATCCTCATACGATGGTCACCTTCCCGACAATGCAGTTCCAGCAGGGAGCTGCGCCTGCATGCGTAGGCTGCAAAGGAACAAGTAAAGGTTTATTCCTGCTGAAAAGAGAGGAAAATAAATACAAAGTTTCAGCTGTGGAGCCTTCTTCGGGTGTGGAAGAAGGCTCCACAGCTGAAACTTTGTATTTCTTTTCCTCTCTGTTCAGCATGTAATAAACCTCTACTATCCCAAAAGGACATGCTGGAAATACATATTTATTCTCTCCTTCAGTCAAACTGATGATTTCATCAAGATGAAATCAAGGCCCCACATATTTCACCTGTATATAGCCAACAGAGCTTCCACTGTTACTGCTATAATCCTGACACAGGGAAGCTTACTTATGAACAGCCTATAAAGCCAATCTTTCAGCAGGGGCAATGGCTTCGACACGGTTTGGTTGGACTGCTCCACTCTCATGTCGAGTATCGGGAGCTCCTTCACCAGCCCGAGGAGCTCTCCCGTGCGTCGTCTTTCACCTGCTCCTTCATGCGTGCGTTATGCGCTGCCGAGCGCGTGTGGCAAGTCAGCTTGACACCCATGTCTGGTGTGCACAGTGCTGCCCTGCGCACGGTCCACAGCCACACGTGTCACAGGAAGAGCGGGAGACTTCCGACAAAATCGCGTGAGCAGCGCTCCTGATAACTAGCAAAACGCAGGAGCAGCATGGCAGGGTCATGCTGAAATACGTGAGCCACAGCTAGGAGGCCTTTTGGGAAAAATAAGCGGTTTGCGTATTTAGAACAACTGCAAAACCGAAATGATGGACATGGCCGATGTACCAAAGCAAAGTATAGTAATGGACAGTGTGGGTGAGACCTTGTCTCAGGCCTGGGTGATATTCTGCTCGCAACAAAATGAGCCAGAGGGCTGACTGGCCTCTGTTTGGATCTTCTCACACTCTTCTGAGCAGAAACAACATACATCAGCCTAGTCACAAATACTGCAGGCTTCACAGTTTAAATGTACTTGGGCATATAATGATTACCTCAGTGTCTTGACTACTGCTCGAGAAACAGGAACAGTAAAACTGCAGTGGGTGAATCCTGCTGAGCCTACTGTGACGTTTCCGGTTGGAGCTACTGTAGTTCCCTGCACAAGCTCATATAATTAACCGTATTTTACACACGAGTTGATCAAACTGATTATGTCTTAAGAAAAAGACCAAAAACCTCTTAAGCACCAAAAACTCCAGAAACCATGACCGACTATCATTTGAAAACAGAAACTGATCCATTCCTACCAGGCCTTAACCAAGGAGACCCGACTTCTTTCCAGAACACAGAAACTGCAAAGGTAGAGTTTCGAGAGGTTTTGCAGACACAGTAAGTGTCTATATAGTTGCAACATTTAAAGAGTTAAATTTAGATGCACAGAGATCTCAGGATACACAATGATTGCACATTCCAGAAGAACAATGTTTGAAAAATACACAAAACATCCTTTTCACCTTCACATAACCTTTGTTTAAATAAGTCTCCTTGCAGGAGAGTAAACCTTGAAATGCTTAGAGAAAATGAATCTGGGTTGTTAAGTAGCTTTCCTGGAACACCTCCTTTAAAATAAACTGAACAGGAACTTAAAAGGGCGCAGTCATTGACATTCAAAGAAATCTGCAGAACAGATCCTTTCATCTGCCCCGATAATGAAAACATTTGACCCATTCTGTTCCTGCAATGTAATGTCCTTTAAAATAACTAAACACTTCGCACAAACATTTAAATGACTTTTACTCAGTGAAGAGCGAGTCACTCCCACCTTAAATACTGAAATTTAAATAAATGGATCTTCAAATATCCATTTGAATAAAAATGTGAAAATCAATAGTAATGTATTTTTTTAAAGAATGAAGATTAATGAATGAAATTAAGAAATTAAAATAAATTATATTCCTTGAAAAATGTTTCCACATACTCCTTCTGGGGCAGTATATTCATAATGTAGCTGCATCAAGCCAATCAGGTTAAAAAAAGTTTTCTTCAAAAAGACATTTCTCACAGTAACCAATGCAGAAATTGACAAGAGTATTTTATTTCTTTGTGTCATCCGTGACCTAAAATCAGTGAAGCCAAGGCAGTAAGATCAATTTGAAAGTTGCAATTCACTTCGTAATCATGATCTCTGTAGTGTCCTTGGCACTGACTCATCCTCATAAAAAATGTGTGTTGCAGTAGCTTCTGCATAATTAAAGGAAAGCAAAGCAATCAAATTTTCTGGCAGGAGGCTAACAAAGACTGCTTTGTATGAACATTAGTGTGAAGTTGTGTAGTAAACACATGGCTCAGTGAAAAAGCCTCACAACAATGCGTTTTAATGAAGCATCAAGATGTGGCATTACCACCAACAAAACCTATCTCTAATCACCCTATGAAAAAACAGCACGCAGATGTCTTGTTTCAGTGCACATCTTATTTATGGCAAGATATTCCATATGCCAGTTTGCAGAACACTAGAGGCACTACAACTTTCTAGCTCTCCTGCTTTTCTTGTTTTCACCCATCAAAATATGCTACCACAATAATACACAACTGGGGGCCCACCGGTATTTCCATTGAAATTCCTTAAACTGGGCGCTCAGCTCCACCCTACTGGAATTAAAATCTGGGGTACAGATCAGGAGAACAACCAAGTGTGACACTGGGAATACTTCTAACTGCGATCAAAGACTCTCGTATATGGACTAGATTTTCTGTCCTGGGGACTAATTGAAAAGATGCACAATAAGACAGGAACAAAAAGAACACGGCTCTGGTCATTGCCGAGGAAAGGATTCAGCCCCGATAAAAAGATCCCATCTCTGCAATACTCTCCTGTTGAGGAATGCAGCGCTCAGATTTCCGCTGCATTTTGTTCACGCAAATATGTCTTCCACTTCATATTGTTTAAGGTGTAAGCAACAATACTGTTTTTGTCCTTTTGATCCAGAATTGTTTTTAAAGTAGCAGGTCTCCAGTGACAATCAACCTTCTTTGATAGCCAACAGCAGTGATTATATTTAAGGATTAAAGCAACTTGGCAATGACAAATCTCTCAGTGCATTCGACTATTTAGTTCAGTGGAAAACAATTGTTTCAGGAATCCAAAATGATCAATCAAAACACAGCTCTTGCTTAAGCCAACTGCAAACAATAGTGCCTCAATATGGTTAATACAGTATTGAAGAAGCAGCTAATTAATCTGTCATGATCAATCTCGCACTGCCAGTGCAAACACACTGCCAGGGACGTATTCCGCCTGTGCACATACATCTCCCCACTCAACACAGTCATAGCAAACACCCTTACCTAGAAACAGAAACTAGCACGCAAGACTCTTTTGCTAAAATAATTTAGTGGAAAAGAACTCTAATAAAATTATTTTCACTTTAAATGACAAAAGGCAAGGGTGATCCAGTGCAATGCCTCTGTTCTGCTCCCTGCACCCTGGATGTAATTGCACAACAATCAGTTCTGTTTGAACAAGGCTGTGGAAAGATAATACAACAGGCATTTCAATAATTTTACAGTTTGCGATACGTTAACGGTTTTTCTGTTGTGTATAATGAAATTCCATTACTTGCTGAAGTCACTTCAGATAAACTGCTACCACTAACAACACCAAGGTGTTGAAAAGTGAATCAAATATATCCACAGGCACTAAAATGCACACCTATCACATACTCATACAATGGTAAATATGCTTCGCTGTACTAGACAGAGGTTCAGTGGATCCAACAGTGTCAGATAGGCACAGGATGTGGCAGACAAGTTTTATATGTAAGGGAGGCTGAAAAGAAAGCATGCAGCAGCAGTTTACTCCTGATTGTCAGAACATCTAACCCTGGATTCAATTGCATGCCGGGGTGCTGGGGTAGAGATATAACCAGTTATGTGGGGGGAAAAAAGTTTTTCACAGACAATATTACAGTACCAAGGTCGTCTATTCCAATTAGAGTAGCAAAGCAATACTCTGATCGTGTTTGTAAATTAGATGACATTGTATAATTTGGGTTGTGTTTTAGAAGGCTCCTCACAGTGCAAGAGTTCAACAGTTCTATATCCTGCTCCCTCGATACCGGACTGTTTGTGGATGGTGGGCCATTACGAGTTTGTCTGGGGTCAAGGTTCACTTTCCAGTGTCTAGCTTAGAATTTTGAATTCTTCTGCCCTGTTTTTAATTTCATCACATTTACTTCATACCAACTGCACTCTTCCTGTTGGCTGACATTTGTATTTACAACTAAACCAAGGCAACACAGGCAGACCTCTCCTCCCACACGTGCACGTATCAAAGGGGAAAAAGCCTTAATAAACTATTTCACAAGAACAGAGGTTTAACCTGCAATATTTAAAGATTTTCCCCATCACCTTCTATGTCTGCTTTCTCTGGTTTCTGCAGCTCAGGTTCAGCTTTGCAAGGAAAAGGAAAGCAACATACCTCTCTGAGGTGGTTCGTGAGGCCTGAACACTTGGAAAGAGGAACACTGTGCAAGGAGATTTCTTTCTACAATATACACAACTGACAACCTGCTTAAACAGCCCCAACACCAACCATCACTGTGAATCCATTTATATACCAGCCAAACCTACCCTAAATTAAACACATGTGAGAATGTGGCTCGGCCCTTTACCAATTTATCACTAATGCACCACATGTGAACCTATTTACACACAGTACAGGCCCAAACGCACTCCAGTGGCAGGTCAACTAGTACTGGCCGGATTACCGCTGGCCCATAGATGTGCCTTCAGCGGAGCTGGCTCCTTCACCAGTACATCGCTGTACTCACACTGCTCTGCAATTACTCCTACATGCCCAGCTGCACATTGCTACAGCTATTTCATACGCTGGGAACTGATCATTTCTAGTAACACCTGCTGAATGGGGGCTCTCCAGGACAAAGCCTGATCAGCCTAGTCATAGGGGGCATTCCTACTGTAGATGGGTATAGAAGGAAAATAATGAGAAACTACAGAACGATTAATTGAAAGAAACCACCACAGGAAATACATGAACTGAAAATTCACCCCCTTTCTCAACACCTGGGTGTAATGCAATACAGGATTTAGAAAGACCATGAGAAATGCAATTTCCTGTTGCTTACAGGCAAAAGTTCATAAAATATTTGAAAGTAATAAAACAATTAGCTCTGCTAATTTCACAATGATAGAAAGCAGAACATACAAAGACTGCTTTTGGTAATGGAGCAATTTTCGCCCCCACCTCTGATGTATGTATATGCTGCGATGGCCTGTTGAATCAACAAGGAATGACCCGGCTACACGCTGTAATTCACCGACATCGCACTCCTCAAACGAATTCTCATCTGCGGTCGGATCAAGGTACGTTTTGATAAACAACCGCGTGAGTAAACCAGCGAGAGCAGCTCCTTATGCAGTCTCCTCACACTGCAGTTTGCCAGATACCAACGTGCTCTGGAAGGCATCCTCAGCTAGGACGCTCTCCCAGGGGGGCGTACACTGCGCGGGGGGGGCCAGCGCCGGCACCAGTAAACAGCTCTCGGAAAGACAGGATTCCTCCCGAGGAGCCCTGGAGCGGCGTGAACACAGGAGCAGGAGAGAGGAGCAGCAACCTGCAGCCTGCAATTTGTCACAATTAACTACAGTACAGCGCACTGCAAATCTTAGCAGGGGGAAGTTTAAATTTCAGTCTTCTAATCCAGCATCCTGTTTTTTTCAATGACCTTATACTGTAGTCAGTCATCAGCAGCCAAAAAGTCCTCCTTCTCATTATCTAAGAAAAGCTCTCCGAGCTCCTCCTGCCCGTGTGGGTTCTGCAGCGCCTGGGTGGTTCAGCCAGCGACGTGCACACTGGCTGAATCACCACCAGTTTTTTTCTGCACTACTTCCACTACTTCACACAATGGAACTGTTGTGTTTCAGTTTCACCCCGTTTATTCACAGTGAGCTCCGATGTCTGTTTTCCATTTAGTTAAAGGGGAACTGTAATGTTTTTTTTATATATGTATTTCAGGGTTAGAAAGAATCAGCAATGATAAATGCATTTCAAACCGCACTAAGATTAAAATAAAATGTACAGTAACTTCTCAGTAAATCCTTCTAACTCAGAAATCAGAAATCCTTCTAAATCCTCTAATTTACATTACATTTCCAGGTATGCACCATGTTCTGCGATTCAGAATGAGGCAACAAAACCTCCGGTGATGTGAAAAGGCGCTACTACATTGTAAACAAGCAGGCTTGTGAACACATCTCTTTTAATCCAACAGAAATATTGCTCTCGACTTTGAGACAGCTTTGCCAAATACAAATACTACTTACCTGTTAACTCTACATGCAAATCACATTGGAGCATTTCTGCTGCACAACCTGTACTGATTCGCTAGACCATCACATTACATCCGCCATTACAGTGATTAGTGAGCAGGAAGGGCTGCTTCACGTCACGATTCATGGGAACTCTTGCTCTCGCCCGTGGGGAGACCAGGGGTTTGCGCCAACATGGAGACTTACAGTACTTTCACAAAGTTCATGAATTTGTGCTTAATTTGAAATTTGTAAAATTTTTCTCTAGTGCCAACTTATTTATTTGGTAACCGAGATTTAATAACTGGTCTGAGAAACTGAGACTGCAGTTCCCCTTTAACAAGTAAAAACATCGAAGTGAGGGAGTAAAAAAAAATTAAAAAGTTCAACTTAAATTCCAGGTTTATACAGTTTTACTTCTGGTTTTCACAAGATTCAATGTCAAACACACAAACCCACACTTCACTGATACAATAAGCAACAATTCTAAGGCTTTTCCAGACCAAAAAGCACCTTCGCCACAGGTCACTGGTTTCCTTTTATGAGAGTAAAAACCATTAAAAGATAGAAAACTGCAATTTACATTTATTTTTTTCCACAAAATTAGGTACTAATATGTTAACAGCTGTAATGCAAACATTCCTGTTGTTGCATCTCATAATTTACCACAACATTTATAAAACTGGAGATCAGCAAACATTTTTACCCAAAGTGACAATGTTGGCAGTTGACTGTGGTATGAAAGGGCAGCTGATGCTTCTAGCCCCAGTCAAACCGAGATGCCGGAGTAACTAACTCGTGTTTTGCACATGCCAGCTGGTTTAGAAGTCGAGACGACTCTATTGTTTGTCAATCACAGACAGGATATGGGAGCCCCTAATAGATCAGAATCTGTCGGGACTCATGTGTTTCACTGTGACTTGTCATAGCAGACAGTCTTCTGGCTTCAGAGAGGCTCTCACCAAAAAGTAGTCTGTGATTTCTGGATTTTCATTCTTAGAGAACACATTCATCAGATACACTCCTGACAAGCTTTCCCTAAAAACACTGTCAGGCCAAAGGGCAGCTGTGCAGGAGATGCTCAGTTTTAGCAAGCACTGCTCAATGCTTCCCCTTCGATAGCATCACACTGATATTCAAGTACACAAATTCTTAGCATATTCCTCCTTATGTAGAATTTATGTAAATTAAATTATAGGTTAATACAACTAGCATCTAATATTTATGCATCACAAACAGTCCACATTATTAAAAATTATAAGTCACCAATACACTGAAAATAAGTATATTTTCCTTTGTGTTTTTATCAGGCATGAAAGTCCACTAAAAATGGTAAACAGTATAAAAAACAGACCCTACCAGTCTGTAGCTACAGAAATGAATGCAGACATTACAGATGCAGAACTACTGAATGCTAACACTGAGTCACAGAACACACCATAGAATCATTAAAAAGCCACCAGAAACACTCAGCTATTTTTCCCCTCACCGATAAAAAAAAGAATCCTGCAAAATCATAAAAAACAATGTTTAACAGTTTCTTTAAATAACCACGAAGACAAAAATAGCATCAAATTTGCACTACACAATCCTGCAGTGTGGTAAAACCACAGTGCATATTCGGACAGTCACATTCCATCAGAATTTCACGGCAAGACACATGTATTTGTGCCTGTTCTAACACTGCACTGAACTAATACCTATGCAACAGCCAGAGGTCCTCTGGACGTCAGCGGAGAGCACTTACCTTCTTCAGGTATTAGAAGGTACACTGTCACTGACTGATCCCCAGAGCCCGTCCCAGAAGACCTTCTCGGCTCAAAACAAATGGGTTTAATATACCTCAGATAGCACTACGCTTTCAACACAACCAGCCTGTGAACCAAGCCCGTTTCCAAATGCTCACACTAGCCCATGGACAATTAAATTCACCTTTCTGACTGAGCAGAAGAAAAAAATCTCAAAATACTAAACAAACAAGCTGCCAGCTCAAGATGTCCTTACGAACAGCTTGTATACAGCCATCTTACTGGGCCTCCTCAGATCACACATTCATCTACTTCTCCCTCCATTTAATCTACAAGCTTAAAAACAGCACCATGCTGAGGCATTCCATCTCACACTTTTACAGCATTCTGAAATACAGGAGAGATGTGGCTGTAGTCATTTTCACATGCTTAGTACTGAAAGTTCCAATTACTCGAAATACAGAGTCATCTCTAAAACAAAACTAAGCTGTATTTTTTAACATTGCCATTTAAGGTCTTCGTGATTGAGTTTAGCCCTGAAAGATTGCAGACTGACTAATTTTGAGTTGATCTTTTCAAGAAACACATTCATCTGGCAATTGTGTATAGACTTGGAAATGTATGATAAAAACTGAGATTTTGTTTTTGCTTGCCAGTAATTTGAAAAGTACCACATCCATGGCAAAAACGTCTAGTCTCTATACACTGAGAGGGTCGCTACAAGTCTGTCTGTAAAAGTGACTGTCACTGGGAAAAACTGAGTGAAAACGCACCAACCCTAAGGAACTCTAAAAGGTGACTCTGGGAGAGGTAATATCAGGGCTTGAATGACCGTTCTACCTAGAGTTAAAATTCTGAATATTAATAACGATAACGACACAACCATGTCTAGTCTGCTATATTTTTGCTCATCTTCTAAGGTCACCCCTGGCAGCAGTAAGCCCCTGGGAATAGTCGTTTTCATCTATGTGGAGCGTTCCTGTTACAGATCTGCGGCGGTGAGAGGATCCCAAGTCACCGTTCGGCAGCTGGACAGGCGCAACAACACCTTCAGCTCCAGCACATCCGACAGGCAGCCTGCAGTTCCCTGCGTTTGCGGCTTCAGCGTTATTTACTAGTTACAATTATTAACTTGCAAATCGGTTTAAGGGAACAAACGGACTGCAGGCATCTGGAAACAAAGCTGACCTCTGAATCTCTACTACAGACCCGCTTCGTGTGGCACACAGGCCCACGGAGAGCTCCTTCCTCCGTCCTCCGTCCTCCGTCCTCGGGAACACGTTGTGGCTCGATCCAGGAGACACTGATCTTGGCCAGCTCATCGACCTCCAGGCCTTCCAGGCTCTTTCGCCTTGCGGTGTCTATCTGATCGGGGTTCATTCTCAGAACATGGCAAAGCCAACAAAATTGACAGGTGCCGATATCCGGCACGATATCCTGGCTTCTGGTCTCTCTGGAAAGCTCACTGTTGGGAGATTCTGTTTGGCCTGAAGATGCAGCACCGCAGTGGAAGGATGGAGGCATTCTCGTGTCGGACTTAATGACACGCCAGCGCTCTGAGCCATACAGCACAGTGGATCTCAAATTACTGTTGTAACTGATAAACACACACCTATGACTGTAGACCAGAACGCGACTGCAGTCCTCGCTAGGCCCACAGAAACGCAGCGCACTGTAACTGCCTGATGTTCCCCCAAATGGCCCTAGATCACCGTACCACTGGCCAACAACAAAGAAAGCTTTAGATCACTGAGCCCTCCAACCTCCCAAACCAACGGGGCACTGCTGGCCAGAAGAAATCGGGGAATCCTCCTGATGGAAATAATACTTTAACACCAGTGTCCCTAGAGACAACACATGGCATGCTGGGCTGCAGAAATGAGACTGTCTGGGCTTTGAACAGAACAGAGGAAAACTGCTGAGTCATGAAATGTATTTTCCTTAACGGTGTATTTAAACACATTTTAAGTGCAGTATTGAAAGAGGAAATGCATTTTCATAACATTTCGATTTAGTTTTTACATTAGTCATTACTTTTACCTAAATGGATTTGCAACAGCAATGAGGATATAAATCATCTGAGCAGAATAAAAAAAAACAATGCTTGCAACTCAAGATTTCCTCAGCACTTCCTGGGTATCTACTACTTTAAAAATGATTCAATTTATGATCTTCACGCTTTCACAGGACTAAGGTTTCGTGTTTTTCATTAAAATCTGAATTTTAGAACAGACAGAAAAATTGACAGCAACTTGTGCTTTTTTTAAATAAAAGCTGCATCTAAATGCTGTCTGTGCACCCGTATCACTGTTTTAATCACCAAAATGATATCTCCTGGAATAACAGAAATGCACAGTCTAACCTGAGCAGTTCTGAAACAGTCTAATGGAAACAAAATCCTCATCTTGACTGACCCACTGACATGGAGGAGATAATTACACATTTAAAGCTATGTCACCACTTTAATTTCACTCCATTAAACATGCTCTTCTTTTCTTAGGAAATGTAATTCAGGAGGGAATATGCTTACACCAGGCATGTCAGATTCAACCGTACCAAGAACAAAATGTTTATTTAATCCCAATACAGAATTTTCCACGGGTTCTGCAGTTCTCAGATACAGCACATTGTAGAATGTCTGTTCGAAGTCCTACAGTCCAGCAAAATAGACAAACCCTTCTGCTCTCCTTAACTAGCCGCTGTCTTTTATCACATGGAGTGTCAGCAGCTGATACCTCTCTCAAAGCCCTCGCCCTGCTAATTACTAAGGGCAAGAAACCCCTGTGAACCTGCAGTCCTGCTGCTGCTTCTACTTCTCCATCCACAGGCACCTCTCTGAGGAAATTAGGAACGACCGCTACAGCACTTTAATAATAATAATACTGAAATTCAAGCACTGGAACACAGAACATAACAGCCAGTGCTGGCTTGGTTTTCACTAGAACACGTTCCAGTCCCGACTAAGAGTACTACTTCAAAAACATACAGGACATTATTCTGAACAATGAACAAACAAGAGAAGATACACAACACATGCAGAACACGATTGAGGCAGCAGGCAACTTTTTAATAAAATCTGATTTATGCAAGTCGAGAAGTACCTGTACTATTTTTCTGCTTGGCCTGAATTGGATTTCCCCTGTTTACACACGCATACTTGACAATCCAGAGATCTGTTTTGAATACATAACACACCAAGACATTCTGAAGGCATAAGAAAATAAAAGAGGACAACACTGAGTCTCTAAGGGAGAAAGGAAAAAAGTCCATGAACTCAAGAAAAACAGGAGAGCTGACAAGAGAAACACTCAGAAACAGCATGGGCCATCAAGGGCATTTCTGCAGTAAACGCAGCTGTCACAGCACAGTCAGTGTGACAATATCCATATCTTAATGACTGTGGAATTGTTTTATTCTCTCTACACAGCTGATGAATAGAAAAAAGCACATTAAGGAACAAAAAGCAAGCGTGTCTATGCTTTGTACTGCAACCTGAAAGAAAGGGCGCCCCAGTCCTGCCGGTGATGCCAGACGCTCTCCGGCTGGGGCCGACAGGGACTGTGGGAAAGGCTGGGGCGTGTCTAAACCGGCTGGGCCGCACACACTCCCGAGGCGCGCAGGTCCTGACCCTGACAACACTGCCGAGCACGAATGAGGCTTCAATGTGATAAAGCAAGCAAAAAGTGACTGAAGCACAGCAGGAAACAGGGTACTCTTCCAGACCTGCAGATGGCTCACCTGACAGAGCTCAGCTGCACCAGATCTAAAATACTTCCAAGCAGGGGAAAATGCTGGGATAGAGATGGGAAGAAAAAGAGAGGAGAGACTGGTCTTCCTCAGATGAAGGAATCTGACAAACGACAAGGGATGCACACATAGAAATCAGTCCCACGCTGAAGGGATGCGATTCCTTGAACTTTATAACCTATTTAATGGCCATGATTAATGTTAAATTTAGTTTATATCTTAAAGGCTAAGAAAGCCACAAGAAACACATGTAAGTTTCAGAAGACTCTCTATTAGTCCACTTACATCATGTGGGAGCGTGGAACAAGCTCCCCAGCCATGTTGCTGAAGCCGATGCCCTGGCTCTCCTCAAGAATGAAAAAGGCTGGATAAAGATCCTTGGACCAAATAGCTACTCAATTCCAAAGGGATCAGATGAGCCGAATGGCCTCTTTTCAGTGGTAATTAGGTTTCCCGATGGTTATACATTTAAAATGCTAAGATGCTGAAAAAATATATAATGCTGGTTTTAGCCTCATTTGTTGTTGATAATATAACAACAACAAAAATTATATTTATATAATTTATATCTATATATTTATATTTATTAAATTATACCAGCTTGATAAAACGTCTGGAATACTGGAGCCCCGGGACGGCAGGGTGACAAGAAACCAGCACCCCTGGAAGGCAGGGGCCACGTGTCTCAGTGCCTGTGGAGATGTTCAAAACCCGTGGCAGAAGCCGCCTGTAAGCCTCCTGTCACCACTGCTGGTCTGTGCTGGTTAGTGCCGCAGCAGTACATCTGATCTACAACTCACAACACACACTAACTCACTGTCAACCAGCCGGCCCGTGCTGACACAACCCCATTAACTCTCCCCTCCTGCAAGAACATGACTCATCAGAGCCATCCGCTGCCATTCCTTTGACCGGGAGCCCCAGCACTGGAAAACAGTGGAAGTGGAAGGAGCTGTTTATAAAACATTAAGTTCAGAAGGAATTTTCAATCGCACACTGGTATCATTCCTGAGACTTCCTCTTCTTCAACGCCATTCAAAATCAAAAGCACACCAAGCTGAAGAGCTGTGTAAAGCAGCAAAATACTCGAAGAGTGGCTCAATTATCAGGTAAAAATACCCCCATACAGAATATTGTTCAACAGTTTATGGATTCCATTGAATATTCTCTTCCAGAGCCACAGGAGAACTTGGCAGTACATATACATCACCTGTAAAGTGATGTATATCACTTGAGTAGAGTGTCCAGAAAAGCGCTATATAAGTGTGTAAGCAATTATTGTTATTATTATAAAAGACTTTCTTTTATTGCACACAAAAGAAAAAACATTATTTAGCAAATACTAACCAAATCAAATTTAGAACATCAAGTAAAACTGTCTCTTGCAGTTGTAGGAGTAGAATGTTAGTGCTTCAGATAGGTCATCCTGAATCCTGTTCAGTGTCCCAGGAGGAAAGTCAGGAATTCCAGATGTGGAAGGAGCAAGGTGGTCTAACTCATTAATGACGTTACCAGAACATTTCCAGGAAAGGAGCCGTCCAGAGAAAGAGCAGTGGCAGGCAGTAGGTGCGTGCGTGCAATGGCTGAAATGATGTGTAAATTGCAAAAGGAAAAATGTTATTTTATTTAACTCTGAACTACTTCTGAATGCATGCAATGCCATGTCATCTGCTCTAGAAAAGGTAGCTGAGGTTATGGAACTGTTAAGCCATGTTATGAAAAAGATGTATTTCAAAGTGATGTAAAACTACACTTTCAAATATTGAAGGGGCTATGTGAAATATATTAAAAAACCTTTCAGATTTCTTAAGCAACAGAGAACTTATCAATTAGTTGGAGCATACCTAGAATTGGTTACAATTATTAGTATTTATTAGTAATTATCTGTCACCTTACCCTTTCTGACCTTCATGTCCCATCTCTGGTTCCTGAAACAATACACTTCAGTCCCTACAGATGGGTCTTCTACTTCATTATCTTCCAAAACATCTCTGAACCGAAGTTCAGTTTTCTTCAGTCTAGTTCTTAGCATGTGAGCGTCAGGGCTCGAAGGTTGTTTCAGTGGGTTTTTCCCACACTCACTCACAGTATATCAGGGGACTCCAATCATTTGGGAGGCAGAGAATAAAACTGAAGAAAAATCAGCTAAAATCCTTCCTACAATTCAAAGTTTCATGGGTTTATCTAGATTACAAAAATTTAACTTTCCAAAAAGTACCACAGAGTTTCTCCTCAATGTCTGACAGCTGTCTTGCAGTGTAACAAAGATTCCGAACCATAAATGTGACAACAGTGACCAGTTATAACTCACGTAACAACTGCTGTTACTGTTACAGCTGCTTTAACTCACGGTACCACTGACCACTGACAACTGGAGTTGTCCGTCAATGATGTAGACTCTCCACTCTATAGTGGTGATTTGTTTTTGTTTTTTTAAAGTGGATGAGTGCAAAGTATTTTTACGGGGATCTTCTTCTCATATAACATAAGATAAATCTGGTAGAACAGCTGAAAATATGTATGATTCTCACAATCCTTTACCACTGTACATGCCCAGACAATTCCCATCATCTCTATACAGTTAGCACTGTTTGCATCTTCCCAAGTACAGTGTTAATTTCATTCAAAGTGCTGTAATGGTAACAAGCGACATGGCTCACTTGGCTGGACAAGCATGTAACAACTTGTATGCATTCAATGTTCATTCCTGTACTTTATATGGCACTCATTCTCATAAACAAGCAGCAATTAAATTCTATAACATGAGAGCACACATATTTTTAAAGGACTGACACCGATGCCTGTCACAAATTCCACAGAATTCAGAAAGGCAATGAAGTAGGAATGAGCACAGCAGCAGGATGACACCGTGAAATGAGCCAGAGAGCTCAGACACAAACATGCACGGCAGCTTTACTGGACAACTTTCTGTCCTTTACACTTGTCAGCTAGGACAATAACCCATATTAATATTCTGTGCTCAAGAACTTATTGTTCATAGAAAAAAAACATCTTGATAGTGCTTTGTGACAGCCCAGATTATAAGAGCGAAATCTGCTCATTAACTGAAAAACAGGTTAGAATGACTGCATCCCATATAAAAATATAAAAAACTTCTATAGCAATTGTTTGTATAGTTAAGGATGACTGTCAATCCTGCGCGACTGTTCCGAACAAAAGTGTAGTGGCTTCTATTTTCTCGAAGACATGCAAGGATTACATTATACATATATACCGATGGGGATGCAAAATTTCAATAACCCAACTACGTTACACAGGAAAACCAGAAAATTGAACAGTACTTCTCCACCTTGGCTTTGTTTCATCCAAACCAGTGCAGTTAGTTTCGTAAATGTTTATTCGGGCAGAACTGGGCAGTATTAAGTGCATCCCAGCACCTCACAGAAAAAAACCCAGTCCAATTTTTGTGTCCTATTCACTCACTGTACACACCCCTTAATTAGATAAATGATCTGTGAAAGTAGAGCAAAAAGCCCATCTTTTTAATGAATTCTAAACCTCTGACCGTTTAACCACTACGAATGAAGTTCACGATTAAGATGTGGGAAAGTATTCTCTGCAGTGCACATACTGCCTGGACACGTGTGGCGACAGCTGACCTAGAGCCTCACTCACCACCACCCACCCTGCGCCTTTCTGGAGGGAAGAGACACCCTCTAAATAAGCAGCTAGGCTGTGCTGCATAATTAAGGACACTTTATATTAGTTTTTGTGCCGTGGACAGGTTCTAAAAATCTCACGAAACCACAGAGCCTTCTGGAAACCAGTTGAATATTTAACAACTTTACAGCTGCAGTTAAACTCACCCAAAATTGCCACACTTCCTGTAATGTTCAGTAATTCAGATTTGTTATCACTTGGCTCCAACATGCATTCGATGACATCAGTGTGAAACGAAATCGCACATTGCTGAATATGTATAGTACAGCAGATGTTTTTATGGTCTTGAAACTGAGCACTGTAAAAACATTTCAGTGTGATTTAAGATCTCATGAACATGACCGTTAATTCCAGAATTGGATCACTCCAGTTATAAGTGTGAAATCATCCCAATTGAACTGACTCAGCACATCCTAATGGTCAGGCAAAGGCCAAAATCATCAAACAGAAAACACCATCAGATCACACATTGAGCACCAAAGTGTAAAGGTCAAAGGTCACATTGCAACACCAGGGCAGAATTTCTCATGATGCCAGTAGAGGAAACGTACTATCAAATTAATCTAACACAACTTTTTAAGAAGAGAAAGAAAACAGCAGCCAGACTAAGGCTGCTTGAGATAACTTGCAAGAAGGAGTACAGGAAACCAGTGTCGTGTCTTTGTCACCCTGCTCTGGAAGGAAACCCTACCCAACCAGAACCTGGAGGAGGTCAGCGACTAACAGAAGGTGCTGTAGAACAGGCCAAAAATCTGGAGAGAAATATTAGAAAGGTTGCAAACAAGAGCACTCCATACGGCCCAACTGGGTCATTGGGTTGTAAGCAGCTAAGTGATCTAAGTAACGTGTCCAGCTGTTCAAATAAGCCAGGATATCAGCTTTAACAACAGGACGTTTATTTCAGACCCCCAAAACCCCCAAAAAGCTCCTCATGTTCTGAGTTTTAAATGCGCTTCCCTACAGATGGGGGTTCGTGCTTCACTGTTCCTTCTAAAGA
This sequence comes from Atractosteus spatula, assembly GCF_055471065.1. NCBI lineage: Eukaryota > Metazoa > Chordata > Actinopteri > Semionotiformes > Lepisosteidae > Atractosteus > Atractosteus spatula. The sequence goes on along the minus strand of NC_142709.1, from coordinate 72,770,592 downwards.
AGTCCATTGTGTTGAAAATGCATTTGAGGACTTTGACAACTTCAATCTTATCTCCTTTAATGTTCAAGACTAAAAAGTTTAATTTCTTTTATCTTACGGGAATAAAACACTCCAGTGAGCCCATGAATGTATCTGCTTAAATCCTCTCTAGAACTGATTCAAGATTAGCAGTATTTTCTTGAAACAGACATTACAACCCAAAGTGACAACTACTGTACAGCATGATTATGTAAGACGCCAGATCATTTAAGTGCTGTGGCATTAATAGTGGGAAGCCACTTCACAGACTAATCTACTGGATTTCACCTACAAGCAGAATAGATGCCATATCGCCCATCACTTGGGACATGCTTGTAACAGTCCCTAATACCTTCACCAGTCAACCCCTTGGACCCTGATCCGAAACTGGCACAGAAAATTGAGTCATCACTAATGTACAACCTCTGGGGAAGCAACACAAAAACATGCACAGAGGCAACACCAACAACACACACAGTTCTTAATTATGTCCATTCGGGTAGCTGTTCACTGCTTTGAAATAAACTGTACTGCTCCAACTCCAGCCTTTCTACAAGATATTCTGATACAAGGATTAAGCTTTGGGTGAATATTTTTAAATTTCAACTGTTTGTAGGAAGTATTCTCATGGTGACAGTAATTAGTTTAAAACACAGCCTGCAACAGTTGAGAAAAATACTGCCTAATCTTTTTTAATAACTTAATCTAAAATCTTAATCACAACACAGTCAAGAGACCAAAGCAAATCTTTTACATAAAAAATCATAACTATTATACTTTGATATAGTTTTCAACTTTTCATTTGTATTTATAACATCTATATAAAGCAGGAAATTAGAGAACTTTAACTCTTATACTGCAAAACTTTTATCTAAACTACTTCATTTCCTTAATTGGCCCTTAATTGCATAATTGACCCTGCTGCAGAGCAACGATTAAATAATTAAGAATTAGCTGGAAAAAAGGACCTTGATGTAATGTAAGGGGTGATGTTGCCTAGATGCTGGTGTGCCACAGTTGTGAACACTGCTATTAAAAAGTGGGTCATCAAAATTACACAAGCCAAAAACTGGTCTTAACAGCTGTAAAAACTACCCCCTTTCCCATTCCACTGGTACCAGCTAACAAAACATTGCAAGTCACAGGAAAGTCAATATTCTGAACGTTCCTTTAAAAAAGCAAGAGCACAGCTGAAGAGTCATACTCCATAGACTACCGTGGACTAAAAACGACATAATCCAGCCGTCTGATGATAAACACCAGCAGAATCTCCGTGCTTCAGGACAAGTGATCGATCCACATCAGGGCAGGGTGGCCAATAGAAAGACAACACAAACATAATAACATTCACCACAACAAAAAGACTGGACCTACCCCTGTGCCACACAGCAGCAAATATTCAGACCAGGAGAGGACAACTAACATTTGATCAAATACTGTAGGGATCGGTGTAAAAACATTACAGTGTTCTGCAGGCTACTCTTTCAAAACTCAACTGATTCACACCATGAATGCACATGATCTCCTCTGGAAATAAACAGTCTAAGAGAATTAAAGATGTGAACACTCCAGTGAAAACCGGACAATTACAAAGTTAAAGCAGGAGCATTAAAAGAGGCAGGAGCAAAGTGGGCTCAACCGACTGCAGCCCCTGGTGAATTCGGAGGAGGCTCAGCGTCTCCGGTCCGGACAGGCGGCTCTCACCCACGTGGAAGCCAGGCCCCTCTGCCCACCAGCTCCCCAGCCAGGGCTCTGGTGCCGAACGCTCAGCCTGCGCCAATTTACATCTCCGCCACGCTCCCTTCCCCCACCGCACAGCTCTATTTAAAGCGACCGCAACACATTCCACTCTGCTGCTTTGTTTTTTTCTTAAAGAGATAATTCTTCAAATGTCCGGGCAGTTAAACTGTTCCTTATCTGCACTATTAGACTTCAGATTTTATTTAGTAATCCTCCTGGTCCACTATAACCTTTTAACCATAGAAACGTGGAAAGCTTATAAAATGTAACATAAAGTAGTTCACCTCCATGCTTTCTGACAATTTATTTTGGAATAGTTTTATATAGAAAAATTATTATTAGAAATAATTATTAAATTATTGGAGACTGTAAAACTGGAACAAATAAAACGAACTATAATACCCACACACAACACTTCCTGAAGTTGAATAAGGCCTCTTGTGTGATTTTTATCAATCACATACCATCTTGTGGAAACAAAAGAGAGACATGGCATTTCGGCTCTTCACTGGATTTCAAACAAGAGCTCGGAAACTATCCCAGGCCAAAGGGCAGAGCTTCCATCAGAAACAGGTCGGCACACGTGGCTCAGCAGACAGATCCTGCGCAGCTGAAAGCCGGAAGGGTATTTCCCCAGTCAAGGCCAGGGCACAGCCAGACTGACTGGCAGCTTCCACTCACTGTCAGGTCTGTATTTAACTATGAAATTCAAGGACAAAGCACAGCGACACTGAAAAGGTGCAGCCCTGGTGAACGCGGAGAGAAAGGGCTTTCCTGATCGCTGTCCAAGACCACCAAAAAACAAACAGAAAACACATGCTTCCCTAACTGATGAGACTCCTTAAGTTACGTCTACACCACACTGCCGGCTGAGCCTCCCAAGCCTTCCTAAGGTCAGGGGAGTTCATCTGCTGCAGTGTCTAGATTAACCTGAATCAGTCCCACACAGTGAAACCTGTTTTTCCAAATTCCTTCATCTTGCCCCAGGCATGGCGATTACACCTGTGGAAAAGTAGGCCAAGGTGTAATCAAGTTAGAACCACATACAGCTGTTAACTTACGAAGGCGTTATAAATCCAGAATTCAGTTATGAGGTCAAAGAATGTCTTAATGGTGAACAAACGCTTTAAAAAAAAGGATAGCATCACAGGCAACAAAATGCAGTCTTGTACAAACTGTACTCAAGAAGCAGAAAGGAAATATTTTAGGATTTAAACTCATCGGTGTCTTGCCTGTTCCAGTCTTCTTAAACTAGGTTAAAGCATGAAATACCAAGGACCTCACAGTGCCTAGAAACGAGAGCCCTCAGCTTCTGAAATATGAACTGGCTCAGACAACCGCAATGCTGAAAGAAGCCTTATGCCCATCCTTGTACTTTTGTTGCTTTTCCCATTTGCTTGCCTCCCACCACACTTCTAAGTGTAAATCCACCTTTATAGTGCAAAACGCTGTTATAGGCGCTGTGGAGTTTCTCCAAAATCCTCTTCTCTCACAGATCTCTCGAGGCCTGGAACACACAGCTGTGGAGCCCAGGGCTACAGAAAAGATGCTACCTGCCACTCATCTTCCTTTCCCAGAGGTTGTCTGTTGTGGACATGCAATCAATCAGTAAAAGACCGCAACAATTTTACTGGACAAAAAATTACCTTTTGAGTTTACATCCTTATCATGCCTTGACATCTATATGTTCTTGCTAAACACTCGCCAATGGGGTCATGTAAAAACATCCCCACACTTACAAAAAGACCCAAGGTCCCTATAATCAACATTCTGATTAATCTGCCATCTGCAAATTCCAGTCCCGATGCTTGCTGGCTGGTTCTCTCTTGGGTCGAACCAACGATCCCCAGACCACCAAGCTGGCATCCTCAAGCACTCTTTGGATTTGGGAATTTGCGAGCACATGGTGGGTTTTGAGAGGAAATCCAGACAAAGTTCAGGCACCAAACACTTCCTTTAAACAAGCCTGTGCTTCAATTAAACATACCCAGAACACGATCATTTAAAAACAAGATAATTTTGTTTCCTCACCTGCACAGTATATCATGCATATTGAATGTACTCTGCACATGGTTTCTGGGGGTACCAGATTTTCTGATCAATTATAATTAAGCCACTGTTTATCATAAACACTTCTGGATTACTCTGGAGATCGTTCTGCTGCATTTTTTGTGCTACTCTGCTGATTTTCCATCTTGCCTCTTCCTCGGATTACTCACCTACACCACAGGGGGGCCAGGCTTGTTCCACCCACACAGAAGACAGAAAATACATTGAAGAATACTGCTTCAGTTACATAACAGATCTGCCGTAATTCACTTTTCCTGGGAGAGAAAAAAATCTAATGATGTAAATTTTACCTGAATAATGGAAATGTATACGAGTTCACCCTGCCTTGATTCAACGTGTGAAATATTGTAACTTATGCAAGTTACGAATGACAAATACTACTGGGACATCTTTGTGCACCTAATGCCAATGATACCTGGCTGTGCAGCTCTTGTAGAAAACAAGAGCTGCACAGCTCATTCGCAGCAATGACTTCAAGATTCCTTCGTAGTCTTATCCATACATTCGGTGAATCTCAGGCCCAGCAGCCCACTTAAGGAATCCTTGTGAATTTGCTACACTCAACCTTATGCCACAACAGCACTAACAAAATGTCAGGTCCCAGGAGATATCTGCTGATCCAGATTCCAACCAGGACCTCCTAGACGCAGCCAAGGGCGCGGGGGTTCAATCGAACGTCAGCCTTGCCCCCAGCCAGGGTGGACTCAGGGCCTCTGCCAGGCCGGGAACAGGCGGCCGGCCCACCTCCGGACTCGCTCCGTGCCTGGGGCTGAGGTGGAGGACCCGTGAGGCGCAGCCCGGCTCTTCTGCGGTCGCGCGCGGCAAGAGGCACCTGAAGCTACACACTGCCAAAGGCAGCAGCGTGGGCAAAGATAACAAGCTTGGCTCTAATTTTCAGGCAGGGCAGAGCAAAGAAGGTGCAAATATATTTTTAAAAAGATGGTGCTATTTTCTTGGGCACAGCCCTGTAATATGATCCCCCGATAGAAACAGTGCTGCCTGTCCTGGGGCTCGTACACCACATCGCATTCCGAAAACGTGACCACCTGAACTGATTTCACTTTATACAAAGCAAAGCTCACCAACATCCTTCAGAACAATTCCCAGTGCGATTTGCTTAGGAGCTCGCGACAATGCACCACCTGGACTTCAGGGTCTGCTCCAGATTGACTGTGTTTATTCATGTGTTCTTTACGGCACATAAAGCAGTGTGCATGTCATCCACTCACACATCACTATTTATCAGTCCAGCAGAAGGTCTGGCTAGGAGGAAAAATACACATTCTCTGCGCCCTTCTGAAACTGAAAACAATGCAAGTCAGATTACATTCATAAGCCACCACGTTTGCACCTGTTTTCCGTTAGATTGGTGCACCTGATACAAAGTCTGAATAACCAGAAAACAGGAAGTACATCACTACAATATACTTTCCATATAGAAAATACACAACCTAGACAGTGCAAATGTCACTCATTTCTGTTCATCAGTGGCATATAAATGCACGTAAGAGGATGTCCACAGCAACCAGCTGCCCAACACCTGATAATGACAGCAGACCGGGAGCCATGAACACAGACTCTGACCCCCAGTGACCCCAGAGCCCCTCCAGACATCTGAAGAACTACAGCACCTGTGATTTCTGCAACACTAACCTTAGTACAGAAAGCTATTTCGCAGGTAAGTGTTACAGAAGACGCTCAAAAGGCAAGATTCCTCTACTATTTCCTGGTAAAGTGGAGATTCAGATACTACAGTGTTGCTCGTAAATGACAAATAGCTTTCGTACAATTAAGTAGATTAAGATATTTGACTACCACTATTTTATATCAAGAAGTTAAAATCATATACTATACCAGCCAGATAGACATCTCTCCTCACAATATCCCTCATTTGGATAAGACAATTAGGTCTAATGCTAAAATAAACTTTTCACTACACTGCCAACTTAAATACTTGGCTTAACTACCCTACCTACTCAGTAACAATAAGCGTCCAGCATCAGGATATCCCAGCCGAGTCCACCATTACTTCAATCTCAAACTGCAAAAAATATTTATCAAAGAACTTGAAATATAAGCATCCACGCTCCCTTCTCTGAACAGATTTCATCTTTTTTGTAACAAAACTACATAGATGTAACACTCTGCACTTGTCTATGTTAAATGTTATCAGATATTTGGCCAGATTCCACGGTCAGTTAATCCCTCTTATTTGGTGTTGTATGTGAACGTGACCAGTCTGCTAACTGCACCAGAATTTAGATCATTCACATGAGTGAGGAAGAACAGTGGTCCCAGGACAGATCTCTGCGGTACTCCACTAATTACATCACCCCAGTCTGAGCATTCACCCCTTAACTGAACTCGTTTTCTGTCCATTAAATACTTCTCAATCAAAATACATCTCTTTGAATGCCTACAGCCTGCAATTTAAAAACAAGCCTATTACAAGGAGGTTTATCAAAGTCCTCCTGATCTAAATATCTAAAATACGATGTCATATGCGGTCTGCACCCATTACTGCGCCGTGAACCCCTATCGCTTCCAGCACCCTAAATGAGAACAGCAGCCACCCAAACACCCGCCCTGCCTTCACAGCTCTACAGACAAGACCCACACCAGAAGCCCCCATAAGGGCACGGCAGCAAGAGCAGCTTCAGAAACCCGACCGCCTGGCTACGTCAGTCCAGAGGACACGGTGTCGGCTGAAGATAAAACTATTTTTCTAGGCCCCGCCATTACTCCACGAGCGCCGAGATGAATGCAGGAATAAAGCTCAATTCAAACGGCTGGGAGGGACAGCTCCCCAGCACGTGGAGCTCTGACACAGCTGGCCAGGGGGGTGTTGGCTCTCTTGGGACCCCCCGGGGCTGGGGGGGGGGGGGGACACGACTCCCCAGCTAACAGGACCCCCACCCAGGCAGAGTGGGCCGGGGGGTGCCCTGAGGTCAGCGACACCCCTGGCATGAGTCTGGGGTCGTCCCCCCTCGCAGACGCTCCTCTCTGAACTCCATTTCACAAGACGTTTCTCCATCCAGCCTGCAGCTGCGCCCCTCCCCCACGCCTGCCCCAGCGCGCAGCCTAGCAGCAGAATTACATAACAGCGCCTGCTGTAATCCGAGCGCGCGCAGCCCTGGAGCCCCGGAGCCAGCCGCCCGGACCGGGCCTGCTCGCCACGCCCGTCTCTCTCGCAGGAAGACACGGCACGGGCTCCGGACCGGCCGCCCGTCTCCTCGTTAAAGCCCGGACAGACCGACCCCTCGCTGCTCGACGCTGAATGGCCAGCAGCAGGAAAGCAGATCAGGGGACACGCGGCCCCCCGCGGGCTGGCCGAGCCCGAACGGACCCATGAGCAGAACCCGTGAAGCAGCCGGACCTCAGTGAGAAACCCCATCCCGGACCCACGCAGGTCAGGTATCGAGCGAAAGGCATTAGGATAAAGATGTTATTTACAGAAAATAAACACAGAGGGTAAATGAGGACAAGGCCATCGGCTGAGCAAATAAATATATCTCGAGTTCTCCAGGGTCAAACGTAAGAAGGAAAGAGTGGGATGAGAATACCGAGCCCTGCGGCTGACATGCACTAAGAATGTACCTTTTCGGAGGATGTCATCACTTTTCATTAACACCGTAGGAGCATCGGTTTGACCTCAAACACCTGGCTGAACAAAATCCTCACACGTGTATAAATACAGTGTGTGTGACAGGCACCAGGAATAAGCCCGGAAGAGACGTGTGCTGGTCTGCTGAAGACAGTACCCAGCCGTGAGGCCCGGAGTCTCCCCTCCCCCACAGAGCTCAGTGACAACTTTGTTCAGTGTCTGCGAGGGGCGCTCTGTCAGCAGCCAACCGACAGTGAAATCAAACAACGTTCTCCCACCCGAAGAAGAAACAGAACATTGTTCTTTTTTCTACTTCACAAGTCTCCCATTTTTCAGCAAAAATACCTACTAAAGGGTTAACACCTACAGCCCACGTTCGCACCGCATCCACACGAAGGCCAAAACGAACCTGTCGATAAAAATGGCACCTGACAATTGTCTCACTATGCAACTGCATCTCCGGCAGGCACAGGTTGTCCTGTTGTTGTTGTCCTGCAGGAACAGAACAAAGCCTCACTGTAACTGTCAGCACACACCAGTGCCATTACGTATGCCGTATTTGCAATACTCCTTATTTGGAGAAAAGAAAAGGGAGCTGCAGAACTTTTAACTGGAGGGGGTCCTATGCAAGTCGCCCAGTCCTGTGTGAGAAAGCGCACAAACCAGACGGTTACATTCGCCCCAGGCCTGGCCTGGCCCGGCACGTCAGCCAGTGTGCAGTGTGTGTGCAGTGTGTATGTAATGTGTGTGTGTGTGTGCGCGCTGTGCATGCTGTGCGGTGTGTGTACAGTGTGTGTACAGTGTGTGTACAGTGTGTGTGTATACAGTGTGTGTACTGTGTGTATGTAATGTGCACACAGTGTGTGTGTGTGTGTGCACACTGTGCATGCTGTGCAGTGTGTATACAGTATGGATACAGTGTGTACATACAATGTGCGTGTGTAGTGTATAAAAGTGTGTGTACAGTGTTTTTATGTACAGTAAGTGTGTGCAGTGTGTACACTGTGTATATACAGTGTGTGTGTACCATGTGTGTGGAGTGTGTATGTAGTGTGCATTCAGTGTGTACATACAGTGTGTGTATAATGTGTATTTGTACAGTATGTATGTGGACTGTGTGTATACAGTGTATATGTGTACAATGTGTATAGTGTGTGTAGTATGTGTGTATTTAGTGTGTGTGATAGGACCCCCCCTCCACCGCCTATATATACATACAATGTGTGTGTATATACAGTGTGTGTAGTATGTGTGTGTGATAGGACTCCCCTCCACCACCTATAAATGCATATAGTTTAGAGTGTGTGCATAAATACTGTGTGTATATTATGTGTGTAGTATGTGTGTGTATATACAGTGTCTATAAACAGTGTGTGTGATAGGACCCCCCTCCACCGCCAATATATACATATACAGTGTGTGTATACTGTGTGTATAAACAAAGCATATATATAAAGTGTGTACAGTGTATATATATAGTGTGTATATACTGTGTGTGTGATAGGACATATACAGTGTGTGTATATATACTGTGTGTGTATAAATACAGTGTGTGTGATAGGACACCGCCGCCTATATATCCTTAAACAGTGTAGTGCGTGTATAAATACAGTGTGTGTTCTGTGTGTATATATATAGTATGTGTACAGTGCGTGTATAAATACAGTGTGTGTGACAGGACCCCCAGCCGCCTGTATATCGTTATACAGTGTACAGTGTATGTATAAATACAGTGTGTGTACAGTGTGTGTGTGTATATACTGTGTGTATAAATAGTGTGTATATACAGTGTGTGTACAGTGTGTGTGTATATACAGTGTGTATAAATACTGTGTGTATGTGTACAGTGTGTGTGTCAGGACCCCCAGCCGCCTGTATATCCTTATAGTGTGTACAGCGTGTGTACAGTGTGTGTGTGTGTATATATATACAGTGTGTATAAATACTGTGTGTGTATATACAGTGTGTGTGTCAGGACCACCAGCCGCCTGTATATCCATATAGTGTGTACAGTGTGTGTGTATACACTGTGTGTGTGTGTGTATACAGCGTGTGTACAGTGTGTGTGTATACACTGTGTGTGTGTGTATACAGCGTGTGTGCCAGGACTCCAGCGGAACACCGGCCGCTGCCTCCTCGCGGCTCCCCTCGTGCCCTTCCCGTCCCCGGCCTGGGGGCCTCGGGGCCTCGCCGCTCGCGCCGCGTCTCGCGGCGTCTCCCCGCACCGAGCAGAAACCACGCGTCGAAAACGCACCGTCAAATAAAATAAAATAAAATAAAATTTTAAAAAAGAAATACACCGCTCTCTTTTGACGGGCTACCCCTTTCAACACGTTCTGTAGGGTTTTTTTTCTTACCCATGGAGGCGGCGGGTAGTGTGTGTGTGTGTGTGGGGGGGGGGGTCTTTATAAGCGGCGATAACGACAACGACACGGTACCGGCGGGCAGAGGTCACGCACTCGCCCCCCCCCCTCTCCCGGCCGTCCACGGCCGCGGAAACACACGGCACCCACACTCGCCCATCCCCCCCACGCCGCCCGCCCGGCTCCCGCTTCGCCCGCCGTCGCTCCCCCGCAAACTCGCCTGTCGGACCCGCCGCTCCCGTCCCGTCCCGCCCGCAAGCCCCCCACCCGCCACCGGGCGAAGCCCACTTACTGTAATATCCAGATCACACAGGGGGAGCCTGGGCTGCCGTGTGGAATTTCCTCTCCGGAGTGTGTATGTGTGTGTGTGTGGTTTTTTTTTCCCCTTCCTTTCTTTCAAAAAATACGGCCGTAATATCGCGTTATACACCCAGGCGAAAGCGAAGGCGGCGGCGGCGGCAGTTAAAACTCCCAGAGAGGCGCGGCGTGGCGTGGCGTGGCGCTTGCCGTTTGCGTTACCTCGGCTCTTGGATTTTTTTTTTTATATATATATATAATTTTTTTTAAAAAAAACTTTAAGAAATAGAGATTGAGGAGAAATTGAGGAACATGGTAAGGGGCTGTTACGAGAGAAAAAAAGCCAAACGGTTCAGGAGCAGCCAACGGCTTCAGACACTCCAGCGCAAGAGGAGGGTGACCTTCCAGGCAGAAATGGGGCAGGCCTAGGCACGCCGGGGCCGCGCCGTGCAGACGCACCGAGCTAGCGTGAGCCAGTCTGCCGGCTTCACCGCGGAGGGGGCGGGGGTCGCTTTACACACCGTCCTGGAAACGCATTAGTTCCACCCCCCACCCCCAGCCCGCCTCTCTGTAACCCCCCCCCACCACCACCACAAACACCACCCACCGCATCGAAACAAAACACGAGCGCCAGAGAGAGAGCCCCGCTGTCAAGTCCTAAAATGAAGGGAGGGGGGGGGGAGAAAAAATAGGAAAACGATTCATTACGTTTCATTTCCATCGTGAGATTCCGTGATGAATTAGATTCGGGCAGCGCCTGGTGGGTGAGCGGGGCGGTTTCTGGTTTCTGGCGTCTAGCACGCTGCCAGCACCCCGTTCAGTGCAGGTCTGAAATGAGTCGAGGCCTGCTGGTTGTGTGTTTGTGTCTGCGTGCGTCTGGTGGTGGAGGGCAACGTCTTGACTACCCACTCACTACTAAGTCCTTATCCCCGCGTTTCCCTGACCAGTTTTACCATTCCTCCGTGTGGTACTCTTTATCGTATACCAGTCTGTTTTCGGTGCACTGCATCCGAAACTCTGAAGAAATGCCTGCATCCAACATGCAGCCTCACAAAGGAGGCTTCACACTCACAGGAGAACGAGTGAAAGTTTACTCCATGCTGAAAAGAGAAAAGAAACAACAATTCAGCTGTGGAGCCTTCTCCGGGTGCGAGTGTTAGCGAGGGTTAACCCGAAGAAGGCTCCACAGCCGAAATGTTTCTTTTCTTCTCTCTTCAGCAGGGAATATACTTGTTCCTTTGCAGCCTGTGCATGCTGACGCAGCTCCCTGCTGGAACCGCTTCACACCAACACTGCGCCCTGCAGCACTGCCGCAGTTAACTTCCGAGCCTGACGGCATCCATCAGTCAATCAACTGTGTTCCCAGCCCACGGGCTTCCCTGGATTAGCCTGGATTTGTTTAGTCTGAGTTGTCTCCGTGTCAGTCTTGCCGTGTCCTGCAGTACTGGATCACTAGCGCTGGGTATCAGTTTCACTGTGCCCCCTGGCCAGGGTACTGGTTGAAGTGAGTTTCAGTGCAGACACACAACAGTGATTCACTGGTGGCACCTCTGAAAATGGGAACATTAACTGGCCTGACAGCACTGGGCTCGCTGGACCCACAGAACCTCCATTGGTCCTTCTGGACCTAAAGCCTCCCAGCTGGTCCCACTGGACCTACAGCTCCCACACCGATCCTACTGGATCCACAGAGCCTCCACAGCCCCCTTCCTGCTGAGATTTTGCTGAGACCCAGACTTCAAGCAGAGGGCAGATTGTCCTTGTGTTCACCCTCAGTGAGCAGAGCTGGCGCCACATGCCAGCAGACTCCACTTTGAAATGATTACGTATCTAGTCAAGTCTCCTGTAGGTACGACTGGATTACCTGTTCTCTGCGTGTCCCTGTTTGTCTGCAAGAGACCTCTCGCGCCCAGCTCGGCGGACAGCCCCCGCAGGAGAGGGATCTGGGATTGACAACCGGGATCCAGCTGACAATTTTATCCTGGCCTGCTCTGAGATCACACGTTCGATTATGCAAGAACACACACAGAACTCACCTCGAGCAGAGAGCGTAACACTCGTGCTGTACTTGTGTGTCTAACCTGGTCTATGATAAAATGATTATAAACTATGGGGGTTGAATGCTGAAGAGGCGTGTTTTGCTAAAACTCACACACTTATCTACTCTCGAGTTTAGAAACGGGAAACCCTTTCTAGAGAGAAAAAAAAAATCTTGCGTGCTAATTCTTTCCATTGCATCGAAAGTCTTTCATGTCTTCCCCGCCGGAGACGGGTTTAAATAACACACAATGTCATTTCTCTACACAATCCGGGCCAGGGGTCCCTCAGGGAACCCATCTGGTACCTCGACACCTGAGACAGAGACGAGCACCGCGAGATATCCCCCCCCGCACCAGACAGCGCCTCACCTAGGACGGGCAGAACTGGGAGACGCCGAGCAGGGCTCTCGTCTGGGAGCAGAGCTGGGGGTCTGCCTGGGGACACAGTTTACACCTTCACAAACGCACAGGTGAGCCGGGAGCAGGGCACTGCTGGCATGGGGGCCTCAGCCTGACACTGTCACACGCCACTGAGTGGGTTAGACTGTTACCAATTCCTCAAAACAAACTGGGTCTTCCCTTTAAAACCCAACAGATTGGAAGGTTGGAAGGTTTTTTTTTTTAATGTCAAATGCGTAATTAGAAAAACAACAACTTAAAAAAACACAAGCACTGGGGGACAGACTATGAAAGTGCAAATGTTCATGTTGATCAGCAGCCCTTTTAGTCACGGTTCCCCCTTTAAAAAACAGTCTCCGCTTGCTGAGTAGCTGCCATGTCCCACTGCTTGTGTGTCTGTGGGGGCAGGGAGACTCTCCCACGTCACGCCCATCCCCCGCCGTGTCCTCGGAGACAGGAGGAAAGAGCCGGAAAGATGCCCTGACAGTGCCCCCCCCGCCCACAGGCCCGCATGGTGGCCTCCTGCAACATCCGAGACACTTCTGTAGCATCATGGGACACACACACACACCCCTCAGGCCTGCACACTGGTGTCCTGCCTGCCAGCCAGCCGCTGATGTCATTATTAGTGTTGCTGTTGTTGTTGTTGTTGTTGTTGTTGTAACGCTGTGGTACAAACCTGACCAGGACGAGTGCCGGAGAGCAGCACGCTCCCGGAACCGAAGAGCAAGGCGAGTGAAGGAGTCCAGCGGGCAGCTGCACCACACCAGGCCCTCATGGTTGACACGCAGCTCAATGGTTTTTACTCACTGTGGTCATTTCCTTCTCTTTGTGCCCCTTGTAAATTGTGGTTCACATTTCGGAATCCCTGCCTTTAGAAGACTCCAGTTTTAAATCTGTGGGAATAGGAATAGCTGTCGGGAATGCAACGAAAATATTTGCTGTCCCAAGCCGCCGTGTCTACACCAGGGGCTGGACCAGCACCACTCTTATTCTTATTAATGGCTGTTTAATGGGCAGGGCAGTGAACTCTCACAGTGCTGCGAAGAACGCACCGATAAGGCGCCTTTGGTCCTGTAGAAATGTAACCTAGATCATTCAGATTAAGGACACTGCCAGAGAAAATCGTCTGAATTATTCAGCACTGAGCTGTGCCCATGTTCTGTGCCCATTTTCTGTGCCCGTAGGTGACTTGTTTCAGACAATCTATGCAAAATTTTCAGTTTCATTTTTCAATCAACTGAGCCTCATATTCATTTACATTAAAATGGGAGGTCTTAGTTTAAACAATTAACTTCCTTCCTGAGAGAAGTGTCGTGGAACAGCAGGGCAGCTTGTTTGGGACTAGGATGCAGTTAGTGTTGTTAAAAATCAGTGTACACATTTTAACAGGTTTATCTCAAGAAACTATTGTTTAGAAAATCACATCTCAGCACACGCAGTAATCTCATATGCACATCCACAAATTCCTCAGCAAAATCCTGACATCTGACAAACGATTCCCACAGCAGGTAGCAATCCCACTGCTCCGGCTCCTGGTGTGAGCAAGAAGAGAGAGGCCCTGAGCGACTCTCCAGCTTTTCCAGTTTAGGAGCGTATCTGCTTCTGACCTGGAAGCCAGACATGTACAGTACCGAGACAAAACAATTCACATGCATTCATGCTCAACATTTACGTACAGGAGCCCATTATTCTGAGTGCTCATCAGGTGAAACGGTACTGCAAAAGAGTTTGCCACAAGTTTCTAGGTTTGCCTTCAACGGCGTCGTTTCATTAGATCTGGACATACAGCATGATGTCTTGTGGGCAGAGACCACCGCCCGGCCCTCAGGGTGTCCGGAGCACAGTGACGAGGGGGGTATCAGGCTCCTTAAATCCAGTGTAGCTGCCAGAGACGGGCTTAGTCAGGCGAATCTCCGGGGGGTTCGCGCTACCACTGAAGATGAGGATGACAGGGGGAAGGAAAGTTACTGGAAACAGGGAGTTATCTCTGGGGTTGGGGGTCTGGCACTTGTCTGTGCAGGAAAGGGGGGGGGGGGGGCATCAGTGCGCTCAGCCTGTGAAGAAACTTCTGAAACCATCCCTCTTCCCTCCACTGTGCGGCGGGGGCTGGGGCTTGGCTGCAAGGCGAGAGAGAGAGAGAAGCCTTTCCTGGCGTTATGTAATCGGTGATTTTGAGACGCGTGTTCTGGGTCATAGCGAGGGGGGGCTGAACAGGTGGCACGATCGCGCTGATGGTGTATGTGTGCGCGGTGTGCGCGGTGGGGCGGGGGAGTATGCGTCACCCCTATCTGTTCCGCCATTATTTCCTCTCTCAAAAAACGGTTCCACTGCAAGTCGAACCCGGCTCTCGCCGATTGTGCGCCCAGGCGGCTGTAAAATACCGTGAAGCTGCGCAGCTCTGGAAGCGGACGGTGTCTGCGCATCGCCCTTCCCCCACGGCCGGCCGGCGGAGTTATTTTCGCCTGGCTGGGCACCGGCTCCTGACGGATAGATTCCACCCCCAATCCTTTGCTCAGTCATTCAGACTCGGAAAGTCAATAACAAGCTGACATCATCGGGGGTTTGTGTATTACACCGCTCCATCCAGGCTACCCACGATCTCCTAAGAGAGGAGCACCCTCGTTTGAGAATCGGGGGCAGGGAGGGCTCAATGCGCACAGTAAAAAAAAAAACAACACTTTAGGTTTTGCGAGGGTACCAGCGACTGTGGGAAAGAGCTGCTCTCTCTTCCCGAATTGCACCGCACCAGGAATGTGGTTGATTGAAATGGCGAAGCAGGGCTCACACGGTGCCTGGCGAAAGTGTCGACATCCTCCCAGTGCTGTGCCATTGTGTGGTCGCCATGTAACGTGCCCAGGCTTTTTTTTTAAGCACGGGGACGAGTTAAAAGGTTTATTCCCTGCTGAAAAGAGAAGAAAGGAAACAACGTTTCAGCTGTGGAGCCTTCTTTGGGTGTTTTTTTAAACACGTAGGGTTGAAACGTTCGCCTTGAAATAATGCAGACACGTCACACAACAAAAGCAGAAGGGGGTGAATACTTTTGCAAGGTTTTCTTTCTCCTAATAATCCCCCTCTCAGAACTGGCTTCATCCCTCTGCTCTCCTCCCCACTGAGAGCTGGTGTGTGGGGAGCGGACTGGAGCACCATCCAGGTGGGGCTGCACACTGGGGGTGGTGGAGGGGATCCCCATGACCTGTAAAGAGCATTGAGGGGAGTGTCCAGAAAATAGCTATATACGTGTAAGCAATTATTTTTATTCATTCATTTTTTAATTCATTCTCATCTTTCTTATTATGTCTTTGTTCTAAAATGTCCAGACTGCTTTCTATATCCACAGAGGGCGGTGTAATTGATCTCCGGACTGGGTGAGGCGAAGCTTCGCGAGAGGTTTAATCCCTGGGGGAGGCGGCGATATCTAATCGAGCAGGAGGCGGCGGCGACCTCCGGGCCCTGGGCTGTACCAGGAGGACGAGCGCGGGGCCGGACTGTGAGGAGCAGGGCTCAGTGCACTTCGCCAGCTACAGCTACAGGACTGGCGTCGCCCCCTCTGAAATCCAGACAGTGTGAGACCCTGCTGAGCAGAGGCTGTGCCCTGTCCGGGGGGCACTGTGTGTGCTGGGAGCCCGGGATCGAATCCCAGCAGGGGCAGGGTAGCGCCGCAGTCGTCACATCGGTGACATCAGAGACCCCACACCCCACTGTCCAGGTGTGCTGAAATCAGAGCAGAGATTATTTACATCCCTGAAGCTGATCAAACATTCAACAATAGGTCTTCAGAACAAAAGCTTAGGAGCGCATCTGATTGACAGCCCTGCCCCCCCAAATCTGCAGCGTGCTCTCGGTGTGGCCGGACTGGGGGTGCGTACTGGCGTAGAGGGCACCGTGACAGCAGCGGGGAAAAGCGACCCTTCGTAGCGATCTCACTCTTCGGCGCGCCCGTGGAGACCTTCGCGGGACCCTGTGCTCCGCGGACGCCACATCAGGGTCGCTCTCTGGGCCGCACCGGGGTCATTCTCTGTGGTCGTTGGGGTCATGACCTCACGCGGGACCGGACAGGGCGCTGTGCTTTGACGGGCTGTGTTTTCCTCTTTTCTTAATTACTATGCACAGTGGCCTTGAGTTCATAAAGGTGATTTATAAATAAAACTGTGTTATTATTATTAATTTGCTATGCGAGTTTTTTTCGCCAGGTACCTTTTCGTCCTATTGGTCGTGGGTCTCCCCGAAAACCCTAAGGCTGCTGGGTAATGTCAGCCCCCACCCCCTGTGTAACAGTCGCGCTCTCCATCTCAGGAATCGGAGCAGGGACGCAGATCCCCGCAGGCCCAGCAGGAGGATCCTCTCCGTGGCCTGGAGGAGCAGGGCTGCGGCCTCCCGCACCGCGCCGAGCTGGCCAGAGGCCTCCTGCGGCACCTGGTCCTCTCTGGAGAGCAGTCCGGACCCGCGCTGGCTCCCCAGCCATAGCGACGCCCAGCGCTTCGCCATCTCCAACACGTGCTCTGCACCCGTGTGTGTCTGTGTCTGTGTGTGAGAGCGTGCGCGTGTGTGGGTGTGTGTGTGAGTGTGAGTGTGTGTGTCTGTGTGTGTGAGAGCGTGCGCGCGTGTGTGTGTGAGTGTGTGTGTGTCTGTGTGTGTGAGAGTGTGCGCGCATGTGTGTGTGAGTGCGTGTGTGTGTGTCTGTGTGTGTGAGAGCGTGCGTGTGTGTGTGTGAGTGTGTGTGTCTGTGTGTGTGAGAGCGTGCGTGTGTGTGTGTGAGTGTGTGTGTGTCTGTGTGTGTGAGAACGTGAGCGCGCGTGTGTGTGAGTGTGTGTGAGAGCGTGTGCGCGTGTGTGTGTGAGTGCGTGTGTGTGTGAGTGTGTGTGTGTGAGTGTGTGTCTGTGTGTGTGAGAGCGTGCGCGTGTGTGTGTGTCTGTGTGTGTGAGTGTGTGTGTGTCTGTGTGTGTGTGAGAGCGTGCGCGTGTGTGTGTTTTGTGTGGAAGGGAAAATCGGGGGCTTTCTGAATCTGAACGCAGCCGCTGTTTGAAAACAAGAGGTTGGGTGTCTGCGCCATGGCAACGCCACCCTGTGAGTCTTCACACTCTCGGGAGTGCAGTCCCACAGGGGCCAGCCAGTGCTGGGCCTTCGATGGCAGGCGCCTCGTGAAAACCTCCTCACAAATAACACCTCTTGTTTCAGACACTAGCCACAGATGTGAATCTGCAAGCGCAGGGCACTAAGAAGAAGAAAAATCACTCAAATCCAGGATATTGTTTGTTTTTGTAAGCAAGTGAAGTTATTTTAAAGCTCCAGGCCTGTGGTTTACACTCTTACAGGAAGTGTAAATAATACAGTCTTGCCTTTTGTTACGTCACCCAGATATCAGAGAGCTTTCTTCACGAGCATAGAGCTGTTTTTTATGAAAGTGCAGGAAAAGATGTAAAAACGAGCTAACAGCAACCTGTAATCTGCTACAGTAAGCTGGCTGTGCAACTGGTTTGATTTTGCACTTTCAGCTTCAGGAAAACGAAACACCTTATCAAAAAACAATCTAATCAATGTTTTTTTGACAGTCTAATTAGTTTTTTTGACAGCATTGTTTATGTTGCTTACATTATATATGATTTTCTACAAGCATGAAAAAGTAAGTCACTGTACTGCCTTTGTTTGCAAGAATAAAGTATGCTTCTGAGTGCTAAAGGTGCTTTCAAAACAATCGATTTTACAGACAGTAGTGCATTTTTTGGGGTTTTGTCTGAATCTTTGGAGGAAAATCAGAAAGATTTAGACAATAATAATAATAAACTTTGTTTTATATAGCGCCTTTAAAGGTGGCTTCTCAAAGCGCTTTACAGAATTAATTAGACAAATTCAAAAGAAAAATTCAAGAGCATGTGGCCAAACATTTGACAGAAGACATTTGATGTAGACAACTAATATCATGTGTTGGCTGTGAAAACACATATTATAAATGTACATAATATTTTAGATATTATTATTTGGATAAGTAATGCTAAGCAATAAAAAGGCAAAAACAATGTACAGTATATTGTATGTACATAGTAAAAAGCATACAGTTTTCATAGGATATTACATTAAAAAATAATTCCTTAGTAAGATATTTTTGAGAATATCATAAACAATTTGGGTTACCACATTACAAAAATCAATTACTACTCAGTCCATGGTAGAACTGCCAGAAACATTATTTTAGACTCACGGGTTAAAAGACTAACCTTTTTAGCCTTAAACAGTGGAGACTGCAAAGGCACCTAATCCAATTATTTATGTCCCTAAGGTTTATTGATTAAGTCATCAATCAATAAACTGGATTGTGGACATCTACAGAATCCACAGCAAAGCCCAAATCAAAGTATAGAAAAAACTACAGGAAAGTGTGTTTAAAACAGAACAAGAGGCACTTCTTTACATGAAGGGCGGCAGGAGTCTGGAACAAGCAGCCCAGCCATAGAGGTGCCATCTGGGCTTCTTTCAAGTAGGGGCTGGGTAAGATCCTCTGATCGATTAATTACTAACTACCAAACGAGATACATGGGCCACAGTGGGGCTCTCGTTTTCAGCCCTTCTCAGGTAATACACCCATCCCTCGATTTACAGATGTAATTCATTCCTTGAAAACTGTAAATCGGAAAGAAAATTGCCATTACTTTGTGTAAAAACCCTCGCTCCTTTCCCAAAGTGTGGAAAATCACCCAGCATTACTTATTTTCGCCCTAACAGAACATCTGACAACCAAAGTAAGGAGAGTATTGCTTGTTTATGATAGTGAATTGCCCTATTTATCATAGTACAGTACCTGAAATGATAAATAAAACGTAAAAACTCTTGGAGCGCAGATGGCTGGGGGCCTGTGTTGTGGGAGGTCATGCTATGAGGAGGGGGCATTCTTTTTTGGCTGAACGACTTGTCTTCATCCTGTCGAAAATCTCTCCCTAAATGCGAAAAACAGGTATGAAAATAGAAACTTTGTTAGAGTGAAAAATCTGTAAACCAGGTGTTTTCTGAAATCGAGGATTGGGTGTACCTTGCCAGCAGTTTGATCCAAAGTATTGTGAACTTCTGCTGTAAGAGGAACGAATACACTCTCCTGCCTGCATGTTTAAGAGCCCTTTCTGATCACAGTGTGAGCCAGCAGCTACAGCACCCTGTAATTCACAGCTGGCAGCCCCACTGGAGCTCAGCAGGGAGAGCCTGGCCAGTACCTGGATGGGAGACTCCTGGGAAAGCTAAGGCTGCTGGTGGAAGTGGTGTTAGTGGGACCAGTTGGTTTTGTAAAGCCTCCGCACACAGGGGTCAGGAGGTCAGCGCTCCTCCGAGCTGGCTGGCAGCCTGCCCGCTGGCGACCTGGACAGTGGTCCATAAGGGCAGGAAGGCACAGGCAGAGAGGGACAGCTGCCGTCCCAGACTGCCCTGCAGGAACAGAACTCCTGACCCTCTGGCCAGACACCGCCGTCATGGAGAGAGAGGCTGGGGCTTTACCAGCTCACCAGCAATGAGAGCTGCTCAAGCCGGGCATCACGCAATATGTCATTCACTCTGTGTCTGTATGTCACGCTGTGACCGTTTCCCCCACCTACAGGGACGGACAGAGAGGAGCACACTGTTCGTGCCACACGCCATGAATTAATCTGCAGTAAGGGAACACGTGGAAATGCAACTAAATTATTTTTGTTGTTCAATTTATTGCGTCTTTTAATATCATCCTAGAATGTGAATTTGGCTTTTAATGCTCTGTATATTCCTTACTTTGCTTGTTTTACACAGAAGAGAAGATCCGTTCATGTCTGACTACAGGCTGTATCTGAGCGAATGTGTGTGCTGTGTGTAAATTAATATTCTTCTTCCTGAACGGCTCTTCATGCACAGGAAGCTTTGGCATGACCTGTCCTTTGTGACCGTGTCCAGGGAGCTTGGGATGGGTTAGGGGTTCCTTAAACATTGATGAGCACTTGGGTGTGGCTCTCGCTGATTTTATTCAGGGATATAATTGGAATTTGAGTCACATCCTGAGGGATAAGGAAGTCATTATGTGCCTGAGGTTAACCAGGGCAGAATTAGGTAGCCAGAAAACACAACTGTATCCTTCTAGAGTAATTTGGCACAATGCAGAATACAGCTGAAAAAGAGAAGCTTTGTTTCAGAGACACGTGTTCTTAAAAAGGCACTGCGAAACCCGCCAATGGCCTCTATATAATATCAACACCCAGAATCCCTTCACCTGCCACCTCCACTGTTTGGGTGAGTAATTCTGCTCCGGTCACTTTGCAATTTACAAATTTCTTTTAAATATAATGACGTCACCCAAGAAAGAAAGTGCTTTTAAAACCTAATGTAATTGTAATATAACCACTGAGGTATTAATCCTAAAACACATGTCTGCTGTATTAAATACGTGTACTGTAGCACTTAAGCAACACTACAGCAAATATTTCTTGGCAAACTATAGTGTCAAATGTTCTGTGCTTTCTAATAATCTATTGTCAAGACAGTGTTATGCAGCTCTGTCATTGCTCATTGCTGGCAGGTAATGCAGTTCCAGTAGTTTCCAGTGCTGTTTGTTTTACAAATTAGAGCATCAGAAAGGCCTGACAGGATGACAGGAGGCCATGTGGCCCACCATGCCCATGTGATCGTCTTTCTCGCAGTCCAGAATCCAGAACTGGGATCAAAGCCATGTCAAGCCTGACTGATTCAGACAAGCTGCTATATTGCAATGTGTAGCTTCACAGTTAGCTAAGCACCCTACAGAAAAACAGACAAGCTGTTTGAAGGTGCAGTAAAAAAAAAACACAGGAAAGCAAACTAATGCAGGGGTTTCTCACTAAGGAAGGTTCAAGCAGCCGTAGAGTCTGTATGCACTGTTCAAGGAAAGATCCCCATTTCTATCAATCTTCATGTGCAGTACTTATAGTATGTGCTTGGATAATTAGTGTGTTATGAAAGTATAAATGCAATTATTTTTAATTATCAAGAAATCTATTAGATGCTGCATATTGCAGCCTATGCAGGTGTGGCTGACTGTCACTTTACTGTGTCTGCAATGTTGATTAAAATAATCTGCCATTTTAAGGGCGCAAGGTGAAATAAGTCCATATTTTTTGTATTTAGCTCTTCAAAATGAAAAAAACACATCTGTGATTGTGTATATCTGCTTACTAAGTTTATCCAGATGGCAGTACTGCATTGACCTACTTTAGCATGAGCTGAAAGCATTTAAACTCCCATGTGGCCTTACAATTACAAACCCTGATGCAAAATCCTTTATTAAAGAGAAAAAGTGAAGTAGCTTTCTTTTAGTTTAAAACGTGGCGCTGAATGAGAACAATGTCTTTATTTGATCTAAAATTGCACAAGACTTTGAAGCAAACTCAATGTGCTCCAATGTTTGCAAATTAAATTGATATCATATCCCCATCCCACTCATTAATGATCTTGATCTGATTTTAAAATTATTTCTCTTCTGCTAGTATGATTTTAGAAGGATCAAGCTATTTTTTATTGGAAAGAGCTGATCAAAGGAAGTGCACTGCTGAACAGAATGGTTCTGGCCATGAAGAAGGCAAAGATACTGTGTATCAGCCAGGCTGAATTTTAAATCTTTTCTCTGGTTTTCCTTGTAGTTCTTTGTTTCTTAGTTCGGCTGCTTAAAATAAAAGTGGCCAAAAACAGGCTGTCCATTACCTGAACCACGGATTCGAAAATGGACATGCTTCAATATCCAAGGTGTCATGCTACACAGGATAACTGTACACTTGTGCACAGCAGGAAGTGCTGCAGGTGCATCACAGAGGCACCGCGAACTCCACGTGCTCAGAGGTGGCTCAGCCAGGCCGTTCCAGCTGCACCGGAGCACCACATCACTGCGACTTCTTGGCGACCGCTGTTGCTGGGAAAGCCCAGCGAGGACCTGCAGGGCCATAGCCTGTGTGTGAACCTGCACGAAGATCGCCGTCCTGCCAGCGGGCCGCAGCTGGCGGAGAGGGGTGACGGGCTTCACCTCGGGCTCGGCCTCAGCCGCATCCGACAGACACACCCCAGCACGCGCCAGGGGTCCAGCGGCGCCAGGGAGGTCGGAAACAGGTTCAGACGTTGTGCTGCTTGTTAGGTACTGACTGAGGCTTCCCAGTCGAAGCAGCAGAGCTGTGTGAGTGTTGTGTTTGTCTGCACACAAAGCAGCGGAGTAATTAGGGACTCGTGCGCACGGCACTGCCTCCGCTGATCACAGCAACAGAGCGCTTTTAAAGGGCACTGGCTGGCTGGCGGCAAAAGAGCAGCAAGCCAGCCACAGAGCAGCAGGAGGGGTGCAACTGCCCCTGTGTGTTTCAGCCTTTAAAAACGTCCCCTGGAGTCTGAAAGAGGCAGACCTGACCGGTGGGGACAGGAGGCACTCTGGTCTTCCTCAAGCGTTTCCACCTCAGCTTGTCTCCGAGCCCAGGGCACCCCGTTCCGATTTCGTTTTCAATTTGCCGGGAGTAAGGCGGGGATACATGGGGAATGATAACATTCTTGTGTTGGGCCAAAGCCAAAACACCTATGGGTCACGGTCAGGAGTCCCAACACGTGGATGTGGTATAACCAATCACTGATGCTCACAGAGGCTCCTGAGGGGTCACATGACGCCTCTCGGAGCCCGCAGGCAAAGATCAATACCGGCTGTGTCCGGGTTCATGCCAATCAATAAGCCATTTCTTGTTTCCAGATAGAACCCCGGCCTTTAAAATCGCACCCCTGGGCCCTCTGGGTCCCAGTGTCTTCTGCTTTTTGCTCTCGGCCACTTAATTGAGAGCTTGATTGAATAAATAAATAATTTGCCCGATAGGAATTTTTGACTTAAAACGTCTAGCAGATCCAATTTAAAAAATGCTTAACGCAAATTAAAATATCCTTTTCAGCAAATTATTGCTACTGGCATGTTATCCCTGTCTTTGTGTGTCAGTGGGCAAGGAAGGTTTTTGCTCCAGAAAATTCGAAGGGTTGAGCTGGAGAGCCGCTGCGTATCTGGGAAGTCCTCAGATTCTCTCTGATCTCAGTAGACCTGACATTAACACACTTTAAGCCCTGCAAGCAGATTTTTCCTCTGGTGTGTGTTGAGTCCACTCCCTTTGCAGCTAATTATACTGAGCAACCACATGAAATATTGAACGTTATGCTGTTTTTCTTTTATATGCATGTGGGCATGTTTGTTGGTTTGGGCACATGTGTGTGTTTCTGCTCTTTGTGATCAAGTGGTGGGGAAAACTGAAGAATCTTAAGAACTTCAACCATTTTTTTTGCCCTTAATGGAAACCAGAAGACAATATGGTCTCAATTTGGGTTTTTTTTTTTGTTGTTGCTAGTAAAATACACCAGAAGAAAATATTACTTTAGGGTAAAGTCCCACACTTCACTGCTTTTCACAATGTAGTTGTACTAATGATTCTCTCTGTTTCATTTCTTTTTGGAAAGCAGAAATGAAGATTTGAATTGGTCTTGACAGATGTTTCCTTCAAGAACCACATATAGACAATATAAAAATACACACTGTATCCTTTTTTTGGGGGTGCACAATTTATCTTCAGCTCCATATAGGTGTTTTGTTTTAGGAATGGGTCGTTTCTTCTAAGGGTTTTCTTATTGTGTGATCAGTGAAACCGCATGAGAAGACTCCGTGTGGACCTGTGCAGCTATCTCTTTTGTGAAGATTTTTATTGAAGCCTCAGATGGTGCTGTACCAGTGGGATACAGTAATTGAAGCACAGACCTTCTGAAGATACACAATCCCCTGATGAGAGTGGGCAGGCTTCTCTTCAAGAGCAGCAGCCAGAGTGATTCTGTGCAAAAGGACAGAGAGGCATCTGGGGATTAGGCACACTGGTTATGAAATTCTTACGTAAAAAAATAATCTTTGTTTATTGCTTTCTTATTTATTGCAGGGAAAAAGAAAATTACATACAAGTGCGCACCTTTTAAATTAAGTGTGTGTAAGTATTGATTATTCAACTAACCTTACGCAAAACAAAAAAACAATCAAGCAGGACTGCCCAGGACTGCCCTATCTAATCTGCTCCAACACAGATATTTTCTCCAGCAGGCCCCTACATCATTGAGCTGGAAATGTTACTGTAATGTTACGCCGGTGTTACTGAGTGACCCAAAGCAGCACCTGCCTTGAAATTTTGATCTCATCGAACAGCTATATCTCCAACCTAGACCATAACAGGGTTAGCCACTTGGTTCCTTCTGCGTATACAGTATGTCCACAGACCGCAGAGGCACATGGAGATATACTGCTATTACCTCCACAAGTAAATGCGTCGTGCCCTGGCCAGCCGCAGACAGAGCCTGCCCAGCCGTGGGGTCATACTGCACGAGGAAAGGGGGGCTGCGGCGTGGACGTGGGCCGGTGACCCCAAGTTCTGAACCAGGATGTGGAATGCAGCGCTGATCCCCACTGCCCCCATGGGGAGGAGGGGTCACAGAACCCCAAGAACACCACGCCGCCAACTTGAATCGCCCATCTCGAAAATCGCCCTTGTCCCGCTGCAGACCGCAGCCGTCAAGCAAGGCAGGAAGTCCTGCCCTGGCAACCGTCAATACAGGCGTGTGCTTCTGCACTCGGTCCCAGGACTGCAGCGGCGCTTGTGCCGCAGGTGGAGGGGTCCAGCCGTGAGCTCGGCCCGTTAACGCCACAGGAGTGACCGCCAGCCCTGAGGGATAGTGAGATGAGCGCTGTGTTTCTGCAGCCGGTGGAGGATCCTCTGCGCTGTTCATGTATTTTAGAAAAGGCACTTCTGAGGCCAGCCCCCGGCAGTGCTGCTGCTCACGTAAAGGAAAAAAAAAGGCAGTTTTTCGCAGTGTGAAAATGAAGGTGCCTGCAACGCAGAGTGTGGTTTCCCTTTTGTGGCGGATGAAGAATGTGGGTTTGTAACGACCGCGAGATATTTTAATCCAGCAGAAAGAATGGGTGTAACTGACACAGGCCTGCCAAGCTTCCTGTGGCCCGATGATGGTGATTAAATAAGGAAAACAGGACCTTTTCTTTGCTTCATGTTTATATTAGAGGAGTGTCTCTGGACCCAGGGCGAAGTGTGCTCACAGAGCCCGAGCAGACTCCTGCTGCTCAGTTTCATTCTCTTTATGAGGCCTGTGACCAAATCAAAACTCACGGCAGCAAACAGGAGGATAAAGAGAAAGAAAGGTGTTCACGTGCCTGAGCATTTTCTCTGCAGCGTCCATCTGCTCAGGATTCAAAAGGAGGACTTTAAAGAAATGATGGACATCATGCTATGGGTTCAGTGCTTGCAAAGGGTCAGGAATATTGTATTCTTCACAGTGGCAAAGCTCAGATCTGCGCTGGGTCCATTATAATTAGTTACTGGTCATTGTTGTCTTTTCATGGTGTCTAAAATGTGAAGACACAAGCTTGGACAGAACAACCAGCATTTCTGTAAAAAAAAAAAACAGATATTCCCATAGTTGTAAAGGCAAAGAATACCACACTGGAATGAATCGGATACACTGGAAAGGACTGTCAGAGCAAGGATGTAGCATCCAGGGAACAGGAGTGGAGCAGCTACAGCAGGGGGACTGAACCAGTGACTGCCTCTGGCTGCTGGAGACGGAGGGGAGCAGGATGTTCTGTAAATGTTCTGCAGCTCCCATTCAAACTGACAGCTCACTGCCGGTGCCCAGCCCTTATATATCATGCTAATGCAGCCATATTCGGGTGTGTATTGATGAAATGAAATGGGGAGGGAGGTGTGGACAAAGAGCTCCTGACATGCTGTCTTGTCAGGGTGTTTTATGTCCGCCTTTGACTGGAAAGCCCGAAGGCCCTGTTTCACAACCTTGCGGAGTAGCTTCAACCAAGTGTCTCAGCGCCAATAAATCAGATCTTAAATAACTAAAGTAAAGGGCACAGAGGTCAGAGCAACTGCTCTGCCAGCACTAGGAGACAAACTCAGCAAGATTCACGTGTGCTCTGCCCCGAGTGAAGCCCTAAGAAAAGATCCACTTGTGCGTTTTTGCTGCAAAGCCCTTCTGTGGTGGTGGGGTTCTGTGCAGGGCTGTGGAAGGACATCTCTGTGTATTGCCATACATAAGAACCTGCAGAGGACTGCCATCGTTGCATTCAAAATGTTAGACATGGATTGGGCAGCTCTGTTTCATAATAGGCTGGAGAAGTGCTGAGTGGGTTTCATTCATATGTGGAGAAAAGCCAAAATACCAATTATACATGTGTTTAAACAACAATAATATATATACGGATAAAATCAGCAATGAGTCCAGGAGATGTCAGACCGGCACTGTTTCCACTCAAGAGGAACAAGAGGCTTGTTAAGGTCAGTGACGGAGTGACAGGGCTAGCCCTTGTAGACATACAGTATTACAATAGTAAAGGCAAATGGTGTCCTTGCAGCTCTCTCACGGTTTTACTGTGTTTGTAGCAGGCATATCCCACAGCGGACACAGTGCTCTAGCCCACAGCTGTCTGCTTGTCCACTCTCAGCTCGTTCCCTTGGTAAACCACAGCAACGTTAGCAGAGGCAGGAGAGGAGATCACATGCCAGGGACAGCAGAAGATGTCCACTCTGCAGCTCAAAAACACAGGCAAGGATTTCTGCTTTGTCATGATCCACCTCAAACCAGATTTCACCACCAAGATAACTTGGACTGAATTAAAGACACAAGAGAGAAAAAAGTAATGCGAAGACTACAATTATTTCTGGGCTTTCCAATTTTCCAAATGCAAACTGCTCTATACCCCATACTGGTATGTTTGCCTCCATTCTGTAATTAGTTGTCTAATAGAGTAAGCTGTTCCCCAGCAAATATTTGCTTTTAATTACACATGATTGCTGTGGAGTGATTGGCTGCATTTAGAGCCTTTATTGGCAGACGTACTCTGCTGCCGAATTTCATTACAGATGTACCCACAGTGCCAGGAGAAAATGATAGCTTTGCAAAGCTTCATATTTAAAGATCCCTCTCAGGTTCTGTTGAAAGTGAAGACAAATTCCTGAGGTCAGGAGGCACAGTGAAAAGAATGTCTTGTTGTGCACCTTCATTTTTGACATTTTTGATTTGATTTGATTTGAGTTATTTTCATGCTCCAGTGTCATATACAGTATAGAGTCCATAGCTGGTGTTGTTTCAAGCCTAGGCGGATGATGAAATAATTTTCTGCAGAAAGAGGCATCATTTTTTTAACCCTAAGAGAGCACATTTAATGTTGAAAAGTTTATTACACAAGTGTGTGAAACTTTGAGCTCCTTTGACCAAATAGTTACTTTATTATGTGGGACAAAGTGCCTGAAATAGCACAGCTTGTATTATATATAGTATTCATATCATATTGCACAATTCTATACTCCCTTGTCCACACTGCCCTTGTTGTGCTTCTGCATACATTTAGCCACCTACAGCCTCAGTCTTTATGATTATTTGAGGAGAAGGCAAATCCAGCATTAGTTTACCATTAATTCAAAAGCACCGTCTGCCTTTTCCTGGAAAGTTCACCCTTCTTTCCAGACCTGATTCCAGACACGCGAGAGGTGTTTCGGCAGCAGTGGGACTATTCACCGTGTCAGAGCCCCACCGCTGTCCCGGATTCTGGCAGACCGGCGCTTCCATGTGCTTGTGGAAGGAAAGAGATTGCTTGCTCAGTTGACTGTGTATTCCTTGGATTGAAACCTCCGCCAACAAAACACACCAGTTATTTTTCCTTTGGCACAAGATGGCTTAGAAGTTGAAAGAAGTTACTTAGGATTGTATACTGGATCTTTATCTCAGAGGATCTACCTGTATTATGCAGAAGTATTAAGATGGAGAAAGGTATACGTGGGGCATACGTTATCGAGCAAAGTTCTTAGAAACTCATGAAAGCCAGTCATTTCAAGAGCTCTACATGCACCAAACAAATTATTATAACAGCCTATTATTTGTGCAAACGTGCCTTCAATCGAATCAATCAGAAGCAAAAAGCACAGTGTGTATTTCTGAGAAATTGGTCAGTGTTCATTTCATTGCAGAATATGAGATTCTGCCAGCTCAGCTTCCTCTCAGGGGGAACAGTGTGATGAACTCAGATATTGCAAGACTTCTTACATTCTGCTCTTGTACTTATTGTGTGAAGAAGAACAGCACCCAGCCTAGAGAAAGTTGACTGTCTAGGCCTGTGCTCTCTTCCCTCTTTCTTTTTTATTTAACAAACAGCATGTGTGGCACATTAAAGCCATCAATGAAATTAAACACTTGATAATTTGTCTGTTTTGACAGTTTTCTGTTATTTTTAATTTAAAATGGTCTGACTTCATCTGCAGAACTAATCAAAATGACAGAAGCAATGGGGTGTTCTAGGAAAATTACAGCATCCTGCCACAGAAACCCTGGACTGGAACAGCTTTCTGCTTTTTGCAGTCTAGAACACCGGGAGATCTGCACTATTACGTCTGTGTGGCTGTAGAAGGCCAGAGAGGGCTCATTATGTCATGTACATTCACACTAAATGCACCTTCACTTGATAACCATGACATCGAGGCAGTGATGCAGAGGTCTCTCCTATCACAGCTCGCTAATCGAAATCCGAACCATCAGCTGTAATGTCACAGCTTTGCCCAACACTCCTCATGCCAGTAACCTGAGACCAGAAAACTAACCCCAGATCGTTTAGAAAGGACATAAGCTGAGCCAACATATGTGACATTTTGTAAAATACCACAGCTCAGTTCGGGAGGCCAAAAGAGAGAAAGGAAATTCCATATAATTACAGTGTTCCATTGCTTCACGAAGCTCGCTGCCTGCCTCGTAATAAGTGCCTGTGTTTATTCATGTTTGGACAGTTGGAATAAGGCAATACTTTAGTTTTCAACAACATATTATCTTAATGACACACAGTCTTAAATCCTAAGCCGTGGATGATTTAAAAAGACTTACAAAAAATGTTGGCCGGCGGCCGAGAGCCGTGACTGAGCTCATGTAATCACAGCGAGCTACCTGGTACCAGACCAATCTATAGGCGTGAGGCTGGCTGGCACTGGCCAGGATACTGGGTTTTAAATTCCATACTGTGCCTGTCGGACAGGGCCTGCATTAGACCAGCTTACTGCCTGGAAACAACATCTCCCATCATCTTGCAGCACAGGAGTTTCTAGTGAGAAACCTGGCACAGACACTGGCTTACTCCGAACCCTCAACAGACAACCCCGGGGTGATGAGCATCTTCCCCCAGTCTTGGCTGCTGTTCGATGCACAGAGAGGGGATGCCGTGACTGCTGCGTTTTCAGCTCAGTGAAGTTGTGCTGCTGTCGCTCATCCTGGTAGGAGACACCGGCGCTCGCGCCTGTTCTCGCAGATCCGCGGGGCGTTTGGATTCCCGTGCCGGTCAGAGCCGAGCGTGGCCGTTTACATCTCAAGGAGCTTGGCCCCCGGGGAATCCGCCGCTGTCGGAGGCATCCCGGTAAATTCCCTGTTATCCAACGGGAAGGTCAGTAAGCTGGAGCTGGAGTCAGCGCCTCCGTGCTCAAGGGGTGCTCTGCTGCCGGCATGTTAAGGAAGATGGCCCTGAGCCTTTCCCAGTCCCGCTCCAACACACACAGGAAACCGCTCCCAGTATCCCAGCGGGACGTAGAGTCAGGGACCGGGCAGCCAGAGAACATCTGCTGCTTCTGTGTTCTTTAGAAATGTCATCCGAACACTCAGCTCAAGCTTTTTCCTGAGAAAGAGAAAAAAGTGCTGTCTGAATCTGTGGAGCAATTGGCTTTCTCTGTTGTGTGGTGTGGGTCCTAGCTGTGAGGCCATCCCTATCCTTCACATCACATTGTTAATCCAGCTTTTCCTAGACAATGCGTTTGTCTTCCATGCCCTTTACAAACCCAAAGATGAAACAGAAATAGAGGCTACAGAGAGTAGCTCTTTCTGAGTTATTGAATTCCTAATCACACACTTATTGTGTTAATTCCCTTGTTTTAACTCAGTGTTAGTCAAATTTGCTGAATAAACTTTGCAGCTCTCAGCAATGACTCGTTTTGATTGCCAATTAGTACATTTATGGGACAGTAGAGGAAAGGTATAAGATCAGCTCTATCACTGCTCACAACTGGCAGCCCACTGCAGCTCAGCAGTGTGAGCCTGGTCAGTACCTGGATGGGAGACCACCTGGGAAAGCCAAGGTTGCTGCTGGAAGAGGTGTTAGTGAGGCCAGTAGGGGGCGCTTTCATAGGAGTCTCCCATCCAGGGTGATATAGCTGCTGGCACTATGTTGTTATGCCATTAGACGGTGTCCTCCAGTGTGGAGGACATCCACATGAAGCCAAGTTGGCTCCCTTCTTTCGCAGAGCGCAGGACTCCAGGAGTTTTCAGGTGTATCAACAGGACCCCTTTAGCAGCTCCACTGCCCAACTTTCCCTCAGCTCTCGACATGAGAATCAGGCTTCCAGGAGAGCAGGAGGAACAAGTCAAAGGGATTCTTGTTTTCAAACGGATGTGATGCACCCACCGCTTCCGAAACCAACTGACTCCACAGGCTGCACAATAAATAGCTTTGCTTCTGCAAAG
This sequence comes from Atractosteus spatula, assembly GCF_055471065.1. Taxonomy (NCBI): domain Eukaryota; kingdom Metazoa; phylum Chordata; class Actinopteri; order Semionotiformes; family Lepisosteidae; genus Atractosteus; species Atractosteus spatula. Next base: position 72,739,528 of record NC_142709.1, on the reverse strand, counting down.
CTTTCTTTCTGAGCAGAATGCAGGGTAAACGAAGCTACATGTGCATTCCCTGACACCTTGCAGTTCACTGCTTTTCTGTTCACCCTAAACTGGAACGCATTTCCTCTCTCTCTTACTGGGAATTCTGTAACTACACTGGCATCTTCACAGAAACCTACAGTGATTCCCAGAAAACTTGAGCTAACTATCGTGGTGTATAGCTTGTGGATGTGGAGACTTTTCAGCCTTTTTAATGCCACATCCAATTTTATCTCTGTTGACATGTTTACTTGCTGCAGGCTAGCAGCTGGTCTGACCAAACATTTGTCAAGTAAAAAGGGACTGGAATCAGGAGAAATGTTTTTGCACACCCTGATAAATAGCTTTCTCAATAAACTGAAGGGGCATTGAAAGACATTGTCATGAGTCCATACAAAGACAGTGGAAATCAATATGTTCAATCACTTTCTGTTAGTCTGTTGGTGAAAAAGCATGGGAATTTCAAAGAGAAATCTTAAAAGAAATGATAAAAATAATAGATCCATGTAGCTCGGTTTACACAACCACAAAAACAGAAACAACGTTTCTGTACTGAGATCAGGCCGCTATAACACGAAGCCCAATGGCGCAGTGAGGCCGACACGCCAGACACCGGCTCTGCACTCCCAGCGTACAGCACCTGCCATTTTCAAGCAGAAACATCTGCGGCCACATTTCGAAAAGCCCAGACGAGTGTCGCCATGTCTGTGTAAGTCTCTGCAGGGCTTGCAGCCCCAGCAGCCTCTGAGCCGCGTCGCCCCTGAGGCAGGAAAGAAAGACTGAGAGCCAGCCCTGGGATGAAACACATTGTTTGCAGCGAGGGGCATCGTGTCTTGAGCTGGAGAGCCGCCTCCTGCTGCTCGGACACAGGGAAGGACCTCTGAGGAAGACCGGCCAGCTGTAGTTCCTGTTGCTGTGGTTTGGGTTTTGTTATTTGTGTCCTGCGGTGGCAGACGTGTTGTGGTCTCCCATCCTGCATCCTTCCCTGTATTTCAGCTTCACACTGCATCAGCCTCGTCCCGTATCCTATAGTGTGTGAGGCCATACCGCTGGACCACAACAAGCCGCTGTGTGAGCACAATACGCAGGTGTATCGTGTTCTGTTGCATAGGAAGCCGTGTCTGAGAGTGTAAGGTTACTCGAACCAAAAGCTCAACACTGCGGTTTATGAAGAAGAGTCACAAATGAAGTTAAAAGCATATTTAACCCTACAAGCATGTGCGATGTTAGCAGATCCCTCTTCCATCAAGCGTTTATCTAGACCTCCGCAGCTCTGTGCAAAGGCAGCGGGTCAGAGATGCAGCACTGGCCCAGCTCTTGACAGCCGACAGCCCCCCCGGCGTCTCGCTGAAGTCTGAGTCCCAGTGGCCAAGCCATTGCTCAGACGCGCAGGAACTGAACTGTGCTTGTGACCAATTAAACCCCATAATGAGGCCAATTAATTTATTAAGGGGGGGGTAGCTAGACCTAGGGCTGGTAGCACTTTCACATTGTTTTGGATGCTGCTGACATTTATGGAATTTATTTTCATTTTACACACCTTGCGGTTCTAGTAACAATTGCTATTAATCATATTGAATAAATCGAAGGGCTAAAGACAGAACTCGCAGTGTCTTTTTCTCAGATGCTTGGGTCCGTGTTCCAGACACAGGATATTTTTCCTCCGGCTCCTGGACAGCTGCCAGAGTGCCAGGCGGAAAGGAGCACAGGCGAGGAAGGACGGCTCTTCACTGTGTGTCTGTAGCTGAGCTGGGGTTTGCGCTGAAATTTCCTGTCTGACCACGAGACCACACAGCCCCCCTTTCACTGAAGGCAGGAGGACTGCAGGGCCACAGAAAATCACTGGGCTGGACACTGACGTGCTCCAAAGCCCAATTCATCAGGAAATGGTAATGAGGTGTTTATTTTTCCTTCTGTAATTAGTACAAGTAAAATAAGCTTTGGACTAGCCACAAGTGATTTCCATCCTTTTTTTTATAATAAAGAAAAACAAATACAAGCAATGAATCAAAAGCAACGACTCAATGTTAAGCATTAAGGTTAAGTATTGAAACAAGAAAAGTCCACACTGTACATATGAATGCTGGATATGAATATTTGTGATGTTTAAAGTTTGGCTCTTCAGTGAATGCCAAGCAAAGTATATGCCTATAAATATATTATTTATTGTCTTTACTGTTTATTCATGTGAAGTCAATCTGTTTCTTATTCTCATACCTCATTGGATAAGAGGGTTCTGCGAGAACCCAGACTAATACAATGCAACCATGATTACAACACTAACAGGACCTGGTGGTGCTCTACCATCCTATGAGGTGATGCTGTGCAGCCTTTAAAGAGACTGCAGAAGGCACAGTGCAAGAGAACTCACTCTGAATGTATCAGAATGACAGTGTGCTAGTTCTCAGTTTTAAATGGTCTTACATGTTGTTTCCACCTGTGCCCTCTAGTTTGTGTTTCACTGGGGACACAAGTGAAAACTATGAAGAAGGGCTTTATAAATATCCTGAACCCTACACCTGAACCCTACACCTGAGCCCTACACTTGAACCCTATACTTGAAGCTTATACCTGAACCTTACACCTGTACCGTACACTTGAACCTTACATCTGACCTACACCTGAACCTACACCTGAACCATGCACTTGAACCTTACACTTGAACCTACACCTGAACCATACACTTGAACCTTACACCTGACCCTACACCTGAATCTACACCTGAACCATACACTTGAACCTTACACCTGATCCCTACACCTGAACCTACACCTAAACCTAAAAAGCGCTTTGAGAACCCACCTTTAAAGGCGCTATATAAAATAAAGTTTATTATTAGTTTCTTTTAACCTTACACCTGAACCCTACACCTGAACCTTACAACTGGACCTTATACCTGAACCTTTCAATGTTTTTTCGGAAAAGGAAGGCAAACTCACATGTGCTTGAAAGCTCTCTTCATTCCCCTTTCTTCTAAATAAAGAATGAACCCATGGGCTGTTTTTATCCAGGAATGATGGCTGTGCTCTAAAGTTGCTTCTTAGTTCTTAAGGCACTGTCAGCTTTCTTTCACAAACTGGCTTGTTTTTTCTCAAGACCTTGTCAGAGAGGAACTTTCACAAAGACAGCGCTCTCAAGTGTGAAACCTCCTGGCAGCAAGACAGGATCGAAAACTCGGGGAGCTGTTGGTCCGTCCCCAGCAGCGGCCTGCGCAGTAATAAAAGGATTCAGCCAAGCAAAAAAGTATGAAGTTATTAACTGCTGTCTCACACAATGTACTCTATTTATTAGCTGGATAATAATGACAATATCACACAAAATATAAAATTACACACGCAATCATAGTGCACACATTGCAAAGCAATCACCTACTTGATTAGTGATTTATACAAATCAACTAGTATAATAAATTGTATTTTTGTTTAATAGGGATAAGAAGCACCCAGTGAGAAATTCATATTAAATCATTTATTGCTTTAAATCCCTTTTTTCTTAAATGGGAACTGTTATAACAACATAACAGGAGACGGGGGTTTCTATTGTGTGCCTGGTCAGGCAACCTGGGGCTGCAGGAAAATGATTTATTTTTAAATGCATTGGTCCAAGAGTGAGGCAGCCTGACACAACGTCACACATGATTCCAAAATGTTGTCTCTACAGTAACAATGAAGGCGATACAAAGAGTTGAGATACAGGAGGCATTGACAGTTAATGTTGAAAATGTGACTGCTGGAGAAATGTTGTTCTCTAAGACCAGGTCTGGAGAATGTGCCTGGGCAAGAGATTCTTCAATTATAAATTTCAGCACCAAACTGTCATTACATTTTTATTGTATTGCTTTTGACTTCTCTTTGTGGTTTGAATGCACCAGGCGTGTGCACTTAAGAGTTGGCAGCCTGCTGCTCTGTGTGTTTCGGTAATGGTTGCCCAGGGACTGTAGCACTGCCCTGACAGGGGCTGCAGCAGGAAGCACAGAGGAGCCTTTGCCTTACCTGTAACACGACACCAATCGCTCCTGAGGTATTTCAGCACAGAGTAATTGCTGCAGTCACTCAATGCCCCTGCCCTCACTAATCAGTTTTCCTGTACAGCAAAGAGCTCAAACCCTGCTGCTCTTCGAAGAGAGCCAGGCCCTTTCAGCTCGCCCAGGACACGGGGAGAGGGAATGACTTGTGTCAGAAGTGTGAACCGAATAATTAAGATCTGCACTCCTGCAGAATATTGACCTTTTCCTGATTTGAAAAGAGGCCTCTCTCTTACAAGCCTAACATTTCTGGTCCTGTTCCTCACATATGTAATATTGCTAGATTGTAGATTTATTTAATCACTGCCTGTTATCCCAGTGACCTCTGCAGCAGATGTCACTCTGAAAAAAAAAAGGAAATCAGTAATTTAACTTTGGCATATCTGATGGCTCTTTCCTGCGTTAAACAACTTCCTGGACAACAGTGTTGCACAAACAGCAGGTGACGCACTCTTTGGAATGGTGCTGCTATTGATTGTTCATGTAATTTTCCTTCTGTTCGGATTGTTCCGAAGTTCTGGAGAAGTGATTTTTTATTTCAGCTGGGCACATACAGTAATAATGTGTGTGAAGAGAAGAGGACAAATGTGCAGGAAACGGAAGTCTTGAAACACACAGGCTGCTGTCTTTGCAGGAGAAGGAGACTCTTTAACACTGCCTTCCCCTCCCCCAGCCACAGACAGCCCTGGGATGCTCACAGCAGCAATCATCTATATTTTATAACAGGCAGTGCTGGGGGTGGGGGGTCTCTGTCTCTTTAAAGATACAGCTGTCTTTCCTGGGTGACCTAATTCTTTCTGCATGTTACGGGCTGCGCTGCACTTGGTGAGGCATTGTTTTGTCACGAGGAAAAACAGCTGCTAAAACCATCTTGTAAATCAACCTTTTTTAATGTAATCCTTCACTTAAGATGAGGATGAGTCAATTGGGAAAGGATTCTCATTTGCCTCGGCAAGCTGGAGACCCCTGTACTGGGGCAGTCTGTGTGCGCTTCCACACTTGAGGGTATAACGTGAGCAGCACAGGTGGAATTGGAACCCAGGACCCTATAGTCCAGAGTTCACATCCCTTACCGATGTCCTAATCAATAAGAAAGACATGACCTTCCTTTTTCGATGTATGGCATTTTTTTTGTTGCTCTGATGCACTTCAAAGGTTTTCAGAAAGAGGAAAAAAATGTCTTTCTCTTTTTAGCAATAACGTCTCCCACGAATTATTTATTGCCAAGTCGGACAATCACGAGCCAAAGATGAATCAAAATCTGGTCTTCCAGGCAGGGAGTTCTGATGAACACATATTCTGTGCTTTCCGTTCACACACGAGCGTTAAAGATGCCCGTCTTCTCCGACAGACACACTAGACAGCAGACAGGCAAAGTGACATTCCCTGAGCTCGCAGGCCTGCTGCCGGTCAGACAGCAGCAGCAACTGGCCCTGTCTTTGAGCAGCTTGTCATTTTATTTTGATCTCACCAGTCTCTGGGGTCCCATCCTTATTTCCTATCTCCTTCACTTTTCCATGTCCCACTGAAAACGGCTAAATATGTCCACAGAATGTGGAGACTGCAGATTAAAGCACTAAATCGGCTTTCCAAGAAGACACTCCTTCCCCAAGATCCAGAAATAGAATGACAACAGACCCCTCGACCACAGGGCTCTGGTGCTCAGTGCTCCCTCCAATCCATCATCTGCAAGAGCTCAAATATTCCAGGGTCATGCTGGCTGAGGCCAGGGGTGCTTCGCCTGTAGTTCAGAAGTATTATGTTCTGGCACAGCTCAATCCCTTCTTACTTTCAGCACAGTGGGGAGAGGCTTCAGAAGAGTTCTCTTAAAGCTACTGCTCAGCACACCCATTATATTTACTATTTTTATCCAGCTCTCACAAAGAGCATCTCTACGTTAACTGCTTTCAAGCGCTTCCTAAATCAGTTCAGAAGCGTACGGACCTGCTGCCCCTGAGGCACACTAGGAATAAAGTGCGCAGGAGGCAAGTCTCTGGAGAGATTTATCACGTGAATTTAGAGGCCTGCTTTAAGGCTCGCATGTGCAGAGAACTGCTGAATCTAATTGAATAACCCTGACAGCAGTGTGACCACCATGCAGCCTGGTCTCTTCAGGTCTCAGAAGCCTGGGCTTGGTCCTCAGGTGACAGACATCTCAGAAAGACCAAAAAAACGATGTAAGTAGTGGTGAACCTGTAGGAGATGCTCTTCCCTCTGGCCCAGGAGTGTCAGACCAATGCTCCTGTGTGGTGACTGTGCTGTGGGAAGGAAGTGAGTCCTTCTGTATGTGGAGTGTTTGGGGATCGTTCGGGATGAAGAGTTCTCTTCAAACGTAAAGGAATTAGGATTTATTAAATAAAAAGCGACCATGAGAAAATGGGATGTGATATGAGGTAAGAGTTCAAGAAATACGAAGGGACTATTTGCAAAAAATTGTTACAGCTATAGGTAACTACAGAAGAGTCTCTAAATACAATGGGTAACACCTAGTGTCAACATTTCCAGCTTCAAAACAAAGGGATATCTGGCTGAAATGTAGGGGGGCCAGATTCAGTGGTCAATGCAATCGTATAGTTTACCTTAGTTTATTATGTTCCAGGCAAATGATTGTGAAGCAGAGTTGGGCAGAAGGAAGACAATTGATGATCGAAGGGGAGAGCTCTTTGTTTCCAGATCACCTTGAAAGACCAGACTGGAGCTAAGTATTTGAATCTTGTTAAGAGAGCTTGCTATACTTTGGTTTTTAGGGAACTCTGATTTCCTGAGTGAAGAATCCCAGAGTTAAAAACCGACTCTCCTGGTGAGTGGGTGCAGTTTAGAATAGGGAGATGGGTTTCCATTTATTTAGTAGCATCTGGGTCTACAGAGAGATAGATTTAACCACGGGTTGTATTCTGGTTAGTTTATAAGGCAGCTTATCTCTTCTTCGGGCCTGAGTAGGCATTATATAAGAGTCTGAATACTTGGTAACATTCTGCAGTTTTTTGGGGCAGTTAGGATGTTAGGCCTCTGGGACACCTTATTTGTAAATTTGTGTGTTGTATGTTTATGTTGTGTGTTGTTTCGTGTGTGTTGTGTCATTTTTAATAAATATTTGTTTAACCCGGTGTGCCTAAATTATTATTGTTTTCACCAAAGCTGTGCCGGAAAACAAAGAATTCACGTGCCTCCGATTATACCAACCACTTGGGTATATTCTTGACAAAATTATTTACAAATTGGGGGTTACGATTAGTTACTTTACTTATTGATTAATCCGCTACGCTCATTCTTAATTTCTCCATTTTCGTTGTTACAAACCCCCCGTTTTGTAACAATATTATAGACTCGTATCAAGGTGTCTGTTTTTCTGGTTTGGCGGAAGTTGCTGTGTTGCAGGCCTGCCATGTGGCAGTAATCATGCTCCACCTCTATGGAAACTTAGTCACAGGCTGCCCTCCTGCAGTGATGCCTTAACACTCTGTTCACAGCTTTGTTCCTAGTTTCGCGTTGCCGTCAATTCCGAAAACCTCTTCCCGGATCGTCGTTTTGGACTGATGCAGCTGTGTGGGCTCATGATTCGGACACGCTGACTCTACTGCCTCCCCTTGCCAATGAACTGTTCCAGCTGAGGGGGCTTTCGGCTCACAGTTAGTGTCTGCTGTCCTGAGAGTCCTGGATGGAAATGCAACATCCTACGCTGGGTGCCATTCATGCACACACTGCTCTCAGGGAGCACTCGCTTGCTGGGACAGTATGTTGATGGATGACCTCCAGATACACACGAGGTGTGGCTCCAGGCCTCGGGCTCTTCAGGGATCCAGTTCCGTGTTTTGTGTGCTGTGATTTTTTGGTCCGTCTTGAAATCCTTGCCAGACACACCTCGGGAATCAGGGCTGCAGGATGGCTGCCGATGGCTCCTCTGGGAGCTGTTGACCGAGCTCAGCTGCTGAGGGGCTGTTGGGACAGTCGAGGCTTCATGGCCACCAGCTGTGGAAACCCCTGCACCTCATTATCACTAATGTCTGCTGCAGAGCTAGAAGGCTCACATATCCGATATAATGATCTATTGGCCAGCAGCCATGTCACCCTGCAGCCCACAGCTGGCAGCCCACTGGAGCTCAGCAGGTGTGAGCCTGGCCAGTAGCTGGATGGGAGACTCCTGGGAAAGCTAAGGCTGCTGCTGGAAGAGGTGTTAGTGGGGCCAGTATGGGGAGCTCACCCTTCAGTCTGTGTGGGTCCTAATGCCTCAGAATAGGGACACCAGACTGTAAAAAGGCTCCGTCCTTCAGATGAGACATAAAACCAAGGTTCTGACTCTCTGTGGTCATTAAAAATCCCAGGGCGTTTCTCGAAGAGAGTAGGGGTGTTACCCTGGTGTCCTGGCCAAATTTCCCCCAGTCCTTTACCCATCATGGGCTCCTAATAACCCCCATCTCTGAACTGGCTTCATCACTCTGCTCTCCTCCCCACTGAGAGCTGATGTGTGGGGAGCGGACTGGCGCATTGTCCAGGTGGGGCTTCACACTGGTGGTGGTGGAGGGGATCTCCATTACCTGTAAAGTGGTTTGAGTGGAGAATCCAGAAAAGCGCTATATAAGTGAAAGCCATTATTATTATTGATCTGTATAACATCACTATGTCTCTGAAAATAACTAACATTCTGACAGGGTAGTTTCTTTATCGGCATTTCCACCCTGACTTTTTTATTCACCTCCTCTTCATTTCATGCTGCTGAAGTAAAAAAAACCTCATGCAAGGCTGCTGTCTCATGGAAAAACGAGCTGCTTGCGGAAGATCAGATGTCTTTGTTTACACAAGGAGGTGACAGGATGCACAGAGCCTTTTGTCTCTGTTTTAACCGTCGGAGTACAGCTGAGGACGTGCTGCAGAGTTGCTCTGCAAGGTGCACTTTCATTGCTGCATGGCACACAGACTGGTGCTGCTGGAGTGCCCAGCTGGCCCTCAGACTCTCTGGCAGCCTCTCCCTTTCCTCACTGTCCGGTGCCGGGCCTCCGCCTTACAGCCGGTGACTGCTGAGGAGAGTCTGTGTCCCACAGGCCAAGATTAGACCAGACCTGAGAGCAAAGCTTTCTAGACACTGATTGAGCGTAGAGCACCTGACACACATAACACATTGTGCATTGTGAAGGGCATTGTCAATTAAGATAGATGGATGGATGGATGGATGGATGGATGGATGGATTGATTGATTGACTGATTAATTGATTGATTAATTGATTGATTGATTTGTGGGTTCAGCAGAATTCCACTTCCATAAATCCAATGCCACCTCAAAACAGTTCCTCAAAACAACTGTATTTTTCAAATTCTCTTCACCCTCCTCCCCTCAAGCCCCCACCTGTCTTTAAACTCCCCTTCTCTGGGGGCACTCAGGAGTTACTGTGAGTGCAGCAGGGGCACCCTGAGAGGCAAGACTGAGAGACCTAAAGACTGCAGTGTACTGTTGTAGCACAGCTACAGTCCACATGTCAGAACAGCTATTCTGAGTTCTTCTGAGTGTGTCTGCGGATTTAAAAAAAGAAACATTTAAACTCTTAAACATTTACCATTTGAGGCTGCTCCTTTAAATTTACCAGTGTGTTTTCTCTGATGTGAGATTTTCATGTTTTTTAAAAAAACAAAAAAAAACATTTCAGGCCTTTTAAAAAAAACATTAATGGATGGCACTGAGTCTGAGTGCATTCCACCTTAAGGAAACGGGAAACGCAGCAAGGTCACCTTAAAAGGAGCCGTGGCAGGCAGCCAGGACAGCTCCTGTGAGCTCTAGAGAAGCTATGAAGGAAATGGAGGAAGCAGGCTGTGTGCGCGGTGGGGGAAGGGCTCAGTGTCTTTCTGCTCAGCCTTGCCAGTCTGGGACGTGGGAAACACACATGGCTGTGGCTTCCTGCGACTGGTGAAGAATCGTACCAAGAGCCGCTCAACGCCGCTGCCCTGCCCTGCCAAGGAGCCTGATCTGGGTTGGCGTTTGTGTAAAATGGAGGCGCAGACACTGGCTGCCGCCATTTCGAAGCAGGAGCCCATTCCAGACATGTTTCTCGGCCGCTGGGGTGAAGGCGACGGGCTGTAAAGTGTTATTGCAGTGCTACAGTAAGTGTTAGGTGCTTCTTGCTATCTGGAACCTCAGCCCCCCCAGAACCATAACAGAGAGAGCATTGTGTACACACACAGTACTTGATAAGAGATGGTAAAAATAGAACAAGCAAGCTGAAAAAAATGAAAGGGAAAGCACCGTGAGAGCCTGAAATAGGCTTCCAAGGGCAGTGCGACAGAACAGCGAGGCATGGAGAGGAAAGCAAAACCTCTGAGGCTGTAAAATATTCAATTCTTACTGACAACCAGGACAAAAGCAGGAAGACCTTCTAATGGGAATAAACCAATAAAAAAGCTGACTAAGAACAGCTGAACTTCAGGGACAGAATGTGTTGAGTTCCTCTACTGTTTTATTACTCATACTCATATACTCATAGCCCAGCTGAGAGAGAGAGACGGATTCTATCACATCAGGCCTGGTATGACAGGGCCAAAAGAAATTGAGATGGTGCCAATAAGTATAACGTAGGGCAACCAAGGGCTAACGCCACAGAAATGCTGTCCTGGTGAACATGTGCCCTCACTCTCCTGCCCTGGTGAAGACATGTGTCCTTACTCTCTTCTGTCCTGGTGATCATGTGTCTTCACCCTCTCCTGTCCTGGTGAGCATGTGTCTTCACCCTCTCCTGTCCTGGTGAGCATGTGTCTTCAATCTCCTGTCCTGGTTTACATGTGTTTTCAATCTCTCCTATCCTGGTGAACATATGTCTTCACTCTCTTCTGTCCTGGTGAACATGTTCCCTCACTCTCCTGCCCTGGTGAAGACATGTGTCTTCACTCTCTCCTGTCCTTGTGAACATGTGTCTTCACTTTCTCCTGTCCTGGTGAACATGTGCCCTCACTCCTCAGATAAACGTGTCCCCTCACTTTCCTGCCGCCATGTACGAACTGTGGGATGAAACCAGCAGAAGCTCAGACAGCCTCTGGACCCTTGTCTGTGTGGTAAAGCCAAGCCAAAATCTGCCTTGCTGGAGCAAGAACACCAGGTGACGCTGACCTTAGTCGACCTCAATCCTTCCAATCCGCCAGCTCAGTGGAGAGTGAGACCGTCTGCTTCTTCGGTAGGAAGCAGGAGAGTGATGCCACAAGCCTGGGCCCTCTGAGAAGCCTTGACGGGGCTCCTTCCAGAAGGTAGGCCATAACAGCCTTTTCCATCACAGCAGTTCATACGGTCAGACAGAGCTCTGTGCCCAGCGAACGCCTCAGGTTCGAGACGCCCCTGCAGCACTTCTCAAGGGGTTTTAGAGTGTATCTAGTCCTAAACTAACTGGGTGACCATGATGGCTGATTACCCACTTCCAAGCTCCAAAAAAACACAACAGCAGGCATCTCCATCCATTATAGGATCAGCTTTCAAATCTAATAGATTCACAGAGAAGTTGCAATCAATTTGCAATTAATACTCCAATTTTACATCCTAAAGTATACTTAAAAAGGTTCCACTGATAAATCCTGGAAAACGATCATACTTTTAGGCAAATTTTCCCATTGTGCTTCTAAATGCTTATTTCTCCACAAGCTCTCCTTACACATCTCTTTGAGGACTTGTGTGAAGCAGCTTAGCTAACAGATGTTAAGTTTTTATCCCTCCATCTATAATTATTTCACAACACCGGCAATTAAATATTCTGTATGTATAAAAAGGAACATTGTGAAATAAAAGCAGAAGTAGGTGTGAAAATGCCTGCGTCCCTTTGTGACTCTCTGTGACTTCAGTGACAGCTATTGCGTAGCAGGTGAGCTGGAGCTGCTGGGGGGTTGTGCTTTGTCTGTACTTCTCTGTTAAATATTAACAGCACTGGGAGGCATTGTTTAACTGCATGGAAACAGCTAAGCCAATAAAAGCCATTGGTTTCCCCTAGCAACAGTATCACTGCTCTTCTAAATGAAGATTCTGAAATTTCTGAAAAAAAGGGAGAGGGAGGGGAAAAAAATCCTTGAAAATTAAATCAATCACAGTCTATTTTTTCTCAGATGTTTTTTTTTTCCACAGATCTGTTTTAAATTATGTACAAAGCTCTCTTCCTCCATGAGGGCCAACTCAATCATATGATATGAAACAAGAATACACACCTGGTTCTACCTTCAACACTTTAACACTTTTAACACTTTAACACTAGCAACACAAATACTTTGTAAACTGCAGGAGCCAATAAGAAATTACATCTCGCTGCCTTGCAATCTGATTTTAATGGATGATCCTAAAAGGCTACGCTATTGTGTTTGTGTCAAAGTGCCGAGCACAGTCAGGCTGACTGGGGTGTGTGTGCTGGGGTGTTCAAGAAAGCAGGTGGCCACTCCAAGGCCAAAGATCAGGGCTAACCAGACCGTCACAGAGCAACAGGCACTTCCTGGGCACCTGCCTACACCAGAGAAACATTGCAGTTAGAGTCCCACTGAAGCAGCTCAGGTGATGCACCTCGCTCAAGAGTACAGCAGCAGCATCTCACCTGGGATTCAACCCTGACCTGCTGGTTTGAGCTGCTGGATCAAGAGGCATCTCCACACCCTCTCAATGTCAGACCCGAACGGGCGCAGTTCTTGTCCTGCAAGTATACAGTGCGCACCACCCTGACTGGTCCAAGCCCGTTTGGAATGCTTCTGTGTTCTGGTCTGGGACCATGACTTCCTTAGCTTCATGAAGGAACATCAATATAAGAAGTAAACAAAGCACATTGTTGCACACAATTACATTTTTATGATTTATGATTATGATTTATGATTACTGGTCTGGCACTCTCCTCCTGAGTGACTTACATGTGCGCATTTCTACAGCCAGGTCTGTAACTAGAGCTGTCTGGATAAAAGCCCAATTAGACTAAAAGGCTCATGGCTGCTTCAGCAGTGTGCCACCCAGGGTCAGGAGCGACCTGTCCCCCGCCGAAAGGCCAGAGCCCAGCCCACTTCTCCCACAGCGCAGCCTTTTCACCAAGAGCTAAAAGATTGCAACACAGTCCACTTCATGACCATGACTAATTTCCTAAAAGCAAATCTTCTCAAACGGTCTGTTTAATTTCCTGGAGCCCCCCAGTAGTGATCAGACTCCAGGCGCAGTCTTGGTCTTTTTTGTGGTTGTTGAGATGCAGTATGATAGAGCCGCTGGACAAAAAACAGGAATACACGAAATGGGCACCAGTCACACAGACTGGAAAAGGAAATGGGATACGAACATTCTCAGCGGGCAGTGTGGTGGTGCAGCGGTTGGCATCACTGCCTCTCAGTGCAGGAGCCCTGGGCCCAATTCCTGGGTGCTGTCTGGGTGGAGTTTGCATGTTCTCCCCGTGTTTGCATGAGTTTCTTCCAGGTGCTCTTGTTTCCTTTCACAGTTCAAAGACATACCGGCAGGTTAACTGGGATCTGGTTTGAGTGGTGTGTGTGCCCAGCGATAGACTGGCATCCCTTCCAGGGTGTACCCTGCTTTATGCCTGCTGCTGGTTGGGATAGACTCTGGTTCCTCTGTGACGCCCGCACATTGGATAAAGCAGGTCGAAAATGGAAGGGAGGACACTCTTAGTTTTTTTCTTTTTGGAAAAAAAATGATTTTGTATTTAAACATTGGGGTTACACTCACACATCAAGTACACAATACAGATCTACTGATTGACCACTGGACTGTCTGGAATTTAATAGCTAAAAAAAAAGTCCTTGAACTCCAGTGGTGTTTACAGAGGCTTACAGAATATTCTTTCTTAAAATGATGATACGGCAGAGGCAGCTTTCTCTTTAAAAACGTTTTCTGAAGGGCTTCTGCGGGCTCTTGGAAGAGCAAGCTCTTCCCTCGCCGAGGGCCGGTGGATGGGCAGAGGAGGTGTCAATGAGTGGCAGCTGGAATATTCCTCTCCTCACACACACACACACACACACACACACACACACACAGCTCCGCGCTGCTGTCCACCTCAGGCCCTGCGTGGGCACAGAGAGCTCCCTGCGGACTGCACAGCGACGAGCTTTCGCCAAGCGCTTAGGGGACGGGTTTATCTCTAGAAATGCCAACGGAAGGCGAGTCTAGGACAGGAAGCTGACACAAAAAACCTTTGGTTGTCACGCAGACTGGAAAAAGTTAGAAAATTCCTGGCCGAATATGTAACATGCCCTTGTGTTTAATGACCACGCTTGCTGTGTACAGCTGTGACAGTCCAATTAGACTAAAAAAATGGGCAATCGCTATAGCTGGTCATTTTAATTTTCACCTATTTATTTTAATAGTTTCTCACCAGGATCTCTCTCCATACACGCTGATAAAAAAAAGTATTTGGCCACCTAAAAAAAGACTTAATTGTGCAATTACTTTTTGAGATGCTGTCTAGACAGAATCCATAAAGCTTTGAAAGCCCTAAAATACGATCAGTTAAATTTTCCGCTCAAGTCCCAGGTTTGGAAATTAAGAGACACTCAGAAATAAAGATGCTGAATCATGCCAGATTCTTGTCCAGCTGGGACCCAGACCCCAGCAGCCGCAGACATACTGTAAAGACACGACAGAAGACGTTCTGCAGCACTCCCTGCTTTCCAGAGACAAACACACTTGATTGTTCTCCTCCAGAAAAACTATCTGAAAATGAGAATATTTCATTTTGTCCTGTGTGAGTAAGAGGGGTTTGCAGGGAGTGAGGAAGCAGGACAGAGACTCTTGAATCCACAGTGATACTCTGCTGTCTCATCCCCCATCTCCCCCTGAGCAGGACCCTTCTCTCAGATTTCTTCTTTAGCATGCCTGCTGGTGTGAATCTCACTGTTACCACCCTAAACAAGACTCTGTTCTCACCCGATTTATCTCGTCAAAATAAAGGAATTTGAGACCCTGTCTTTAAAACGAATGGGATTTTTTTTTAACTGCACACTATAATTTAAAACTGAAACATCTAAAAATCAAGAATGTGTCAAGTCACGTGAGAACTTTCACTGCTGTAGTGACAGGTGACAGAGAAACAGTCTCACACCTGAGTAAAGTACCATGTGCAGTGTTTTAGCAAGTAAAGATCTTAGGTCATTTTTTAAGCTGCTTGCTTACTTAATATCCTTCTGTCGTCACAGACAGTGCAGGCACCAGCCCAACAAGTAAAACTTTGCTTGTGGTTGATTTACAAGGATGAAAAAGAAGAACTCCTGCCAAGCTTTAATGTGTCTGCAAGGCGCTATACTGGAATGTCAAGAAACAATCGTATTTTAGCTCAAACATCTGGAATGTCATTTCAGGCTTTGCTTCGACAGAACATCTTTATTTTAAATCTCTGGTTTCTGGTTTTTCTTTTAAGCATTTTATGTTTATTTCCTTGTTGGTAGACAGTGAAATATACCAAACTAAAGCTGATTTTTTAAATATTTAATGCAAGCAATCTGCGTGGGAGGATTCATGAATATTGAATTACTGGGTAGAAAATGCATTTGGGAGAAACTGCCGGGAGTGAGTTTTGTTCCAACCATGTGGTGATTTTGTAGCTTTGCTAAAATACTCTTTCACCACACATGTTATTTCACACTAAACCTCTTTGCATGTATTTAAATTATAAATGTAAATCTATGTATTTGTAGACTTCAAAAGCAAAAGTTTTATTCTCTGTAATCAAAACTCTTTTTACAGTAAAAAAAAAACAAAACTTTGATTCATGCCTTTAAAAAACTCCCTGCCAAGTCAGAGGGGAACTTCAATACTGGTTTTATATTTCAGGGTTAGAAAGAATCAGCATTAATGAGTGCATTTCAAACAGCACTAAAAGTCAAATGCACACAGTAACTTGTAAAACCTCTAATTTAAATCACAAAATAGATGACATTTCCAGGTCTGTGCAGCACCATGTTCTGCGATTCAGAACCAGGCAACAGGACTTTTGGTGAGGTTAAGCGGCCCTGTGACACTGCAAACAAGCAGGCTTGTGAACACATCTCTTTTAACCCAATAGAAATATTGTTCCCGACTTAGAGGATGTTTTGCCAACAAATACTAATTACTTGTTAACTCTGCATGCAGATCACATTGGAGCATTTCTGCAGTGAAGTGTCTGCTGCACAACCTGTACTGATTCGCTAGACCATCACATTACATGAGTCATCACAGGAACTAGTGAGCAGGAAGGGCTGCTTTGTGGGCTTCACATCACAATTTAGAGGAACTCTCGCTCTCGCCCGTGGGGAGATTGTGTGACATTTATTTTGTTACCAAGATTTAATAACCCCTCTGAGAAATTGGGACTGCAGCTCCCCTTTAAACAATGGAGGTGACTCGTCTTTCTAAAAGAATCATCAAGATACCAGTTAGAGCAGGAACGGAATTACACCTGTTAAGTAATCCTGACTGAGCCACAGAAAAAAATTCCTCATGTGCATCACCCAGTGAAGGACCAGTGGTCATCTCCCCACACTGATACAACAGTGAAGGGCCAGTGGTCATCTCCCCACACTGAGACAGCAGTGAAGGACCAGTGGCCATCTCCCCACACTGAGACAGCAGTGAAGGACCAGTGGCCATCTCCCCACACTGAGACAGCAATTAAGGACCAGTGGTCATCTTCCCCACACTGGGACAGCAGTGAAGGAGCAGTGGGTGGTCATCTTCAAATATTGAGACAATAATCAAAATCAATCATGTTTTAAATTATTGATTCATTGTTTTGTAGTTGATATGAGCTGGGTGTTTTGTGACTGTTTCAGAAGGAGACAGTTTTTTTTTTTAAGTTACAGGATTAGTAATTGGGTTGGATTCATTCCAAAAAATGTAAGGAGCTCACAGCGCTCCGAAAGCATGATCTCTCGGTTTAAAGAATGAACAATCGCTGTCTGGTGTTTTCACTGTGGGTGCAGCTGCTGTGTCTTCACTGTGTCTTTATGATTTGGGGTGATTCTCCTGTCAGAGATACTAGTGACGTCTGCAGACAGGTGAAGGCAAGAGAGTGAAAGAGCAGAAGCCAAATACCCTTCCCCCACGTTCTCGTGGTTAGAACAAGTGGAAAATGTCTATCCGATACAGCCATAAACATCACAAGATCTCATTGACACAGTCTGGCTGTGGTTCATCTCATTCATGACCTCGGTTTTTTTAATATCTACTGTAAGGTTGGTCACAACTCACAGAGGCTGAATGTTTGAATCCATTCCGATGGTTGTGTAGTCCAGGGCTATTGGGAAGAAGAGTGTCACGTCCCCCCCTCGCAAACGCCATTACATTCCCAAACCCACTGTTTCACGCTCTCATTCCTAACTGAGCCCGTCACATTCCCACAGGCACCAGATTCCACAGATTCTCGCTCCTGGACCAATTATCCAACCACGTCCCTCTCCCTTCACTATTTGAAGTTCCCTCATGCACCAAACCTGGCTCGCTATTGAAAAGCCTCCTTTAGAGTTCTCTAGTGCGCGTTTTTGTCTTGTTGGATTTCCCGTTTTTTTAACTTAACTTTTCCCTTTTGATCTCGTCTCTTGGATTTCGCCTTTCGGATTGTCTTCTCAGCTTGTCTCGGCTCTTTCTGGTTTACTGATCTCCAGCTTCTCTTATCAACCTTGCTTCTGGATTATAATTTTGGATTGTTCACGGCTACGCACAGGATCCCCGGAGAACTACCTGCCGCATCCCTGACAAAGAGGCCGAGGCTGCAGGGAAGCCCTCCTAAACCTTTTCCCTCATTACCGCTAAGAACAAACTGCCAAACAGGACAGCTGGGACAAATAGCCTCCTCTCTTTTATGACCTTTATATTCCTATTTTCTTATGCTGTGCAGAACGATTGTAGAACGATTGTAGAAGCCAGTCTACATCTACACTGCCTACTGATTACTTAGTTGATTTGCTTGACTGTTTGGACTTCAATTTAAAATTGTTTCCTCAGCCAGTCCTGTCAAAGATACCCGACTTCGACTCGATAGGTTAATGTTGCCAACAACTTCACCACCCCTGACTTTATGTTACGTCTCTACAGCTGGATGATCGTGGTTTCTGACTAAACAGCTCTTTCTGACCAGTTGCTGAGGAACAGACACAGGTGGGAGGGACACTGCACCAGACACGCCAACAAGCAGCTCTCTTCCTACTGCAGAGGTCCAGTTGCTTAGAATTCAGTCAACAAACCGTTGAAGAAGAAGGACCGTTCTAAAGCCCAAGGCATCGGTACCGGCTTGATAGCAATTACAAATCCCACCTGACCTTTTAAGAGTTGAAAGCAAATTGACAAATATGCCGCATTTAGAAAACTGACACCTACGCGTCTGCGATTAAGAGCTCATCTGGAGCAAGATTCAGAAGAGACAGCGCTCCCCCAGGCACAGGGCTGGAAATCTCAGGAGCAGGGTTCAAGCAGGAGTGTTGTGCCAAGCTGAATGATCAGAAGTGACAGTAAAATGGGGAAGAAGGTAAAAATAATTGCCTCCTCCAGTTTTTTATGAAAGGTTTTTACAAACATCTCTAGCAGTTACACAGTGCATTGATATCTAACCCTCCGATAGCACAAAAGTAGACTGGACTGTCCATATTGTTTGTTCTTATTTCACACCTCCAGCAAGAAGCTTCAATGATGACACTTTCAAAGCCAATGTGGGTCTCATCCCAAATACACTAAAAACACTAAAAACCAAGCAAGGGACACACTGTATGTTTTTTAATGAACGCTGTTTCTTAACACTAAAACATTCACATCTGTTCACCCTTTCCTGCACAAAAAATCATATTGCCAGAAAACGATCATATTGCCAGAGAGGGTGTTGGCTTGTTTAAAATCGAGGATTTTTTGACTCAAATTGAGGAGCACAATTAAACCCCTTGTGCACCTCAGATACAGGGCCCAGAACAGGAACATTCGCCCTGCCTGTGTTAGAATTGGCTGTAACTGAACCATTTGCAGAGTGCTCAGAAACTACTCTGGGGGGGTACTGTATACGTTTATTAAAATCCATCTACAGATGAGCTTGTTAATCTCTCCATTAATACAGTATCTGTATGTACATATATACTCATACTGAGAAACATTATGCTATTGGGTCCCCTGCCTCCCACTACACTGCTCCACTTTCATATACTGTATATAAATCTCGACTCTATAAAGCACAAGTAAATGTGTACCACATACCTGCACCAGCTACAGATTTGTATACATCGATACATATTTACACTACAGAAAGCTGTTGGTCGTCTTTCAAATGTGCTTTCAAGTGAAAACAAAAAACGTCGAGCATCTTTTTCTCCTGCAGCTTGAAAATACCTGCTGTGACTCAGCATTTTATTCTGGGGACTGACGTGATTGTTTACACTCTCAGACTAAGGATGAAAGGCGCTGGCGGGCAGCTCAGGGCTGCTTCTCCTGCAGCAGGAAAACCGTCAGCGACCTGTGAAACAGGGCGCTGCATTCCTGATTCAGGGCTCAGTCAGGGAGATGTTTCCTACATGACATTCAACCTGCAGCTATGCAGGAAAGTGCCATGCTTCTCCTTTCCTGCAGAAGCCTCACGGATGAGCAAAAGTAAAACCTGACAATTATTTAATCACAAAGGCGATAACATCACATGTCTTAACACAGGAAGCGCAAAAGTGCGAGTTCTAAATTGGGATCACTGGAGGTGAAAAATTAAAAGGTCTCATCAAAGAGCTGTCCCACTCCATTACACTAATGGCAGCTATTAAGCCTCTTCATTATTGTTAAATATTTAAGCTAGGGCGTCGAAGCAGCAGTACAGTGCCTATTGCAGACATGAGTGGCTCATTGTTTAGATATAAAAAACAACATTTAAACATCAATGAAGATGATGAAAACTGTAGAGTTTGCTAATGCACAGTTTTATCACTGGTGCAGGTCATGTCATTATGTACCTTGGATTATAACAAAGTGTGGCTCAGAGAAGTTTTTTTTGTTACAATTCATCACATTTGTAAACAATACGCCTTCAAGTTAAGCATTTGTTGGCTTTAAAATGAAACGGCACTTTCTATATAGATCTTTTTTTTCTTTAACAGCAGTTTTTCTCTGTTATCCAGTCAGGATGGAAACAGAGCAATCCCACCCATAATGCTGCACGTCCTCTTCGGAGTCAGTGTCCGGAGCTGCAGAGGAGGCCTGAGTTAGGAGCAGGAGAGTCAGTGTCCGGAGCTGCAGAGGAGGCCTGAGTTAGGAGCAGGAGAGTCAGTGTCCGGAGCTGCAGAGGAGGCCTGAGTTAGGAGCAAGAGAGTCAGTGTCCGGAGCTGCAGAGGAGGCCTGAGTTAGGAGCAAGAGAGTCAGTGTCCGGAGCTGCAGAGGAGGCCTGAGTTAGGAGCAGGAGAGTCAGTGTCCGGAGCTGCAGAGGAGGCCTGAGTTAGGAGCAAGAGAGTCAGTGTCCGGAGCTGCAGAGGAGGCCTGAGTTAGGAGCAGGAGAGTCAGTGTCCGGAGCTGCAGAGGAGGCCTGAGTTAGGAGCAGGAGAGTCAGTGTCCGGAGCTGCAGAGGAGGCCTGAGTTAGGAGCAGGAGAGTCAGTGTCCTGAGCTGCAGAGGAGGCCTGAGTTAGGAGCAGGAGAGTCAGTGTCCGGAGCTGCAGAGGAGGCCTGAGTTAGGAGCAGGAGAGTCAGTGTCCGGAGCTGCAGAGGAGGCCTGAGTTAGGAGCAGGAGAGTCAGTGTCCGGAGCTGCAGAGGAGGCCTGAGTTAGGAGCAGGAGAGTCAGTGTCTGGAGCTGCAGAGGAGGCCTGAGTTAGGAGCAGTGCGATTCTTCCTACACTCTTCCCTCTGTGCTCAGAGCTTATAGTCACTTCACACAGCAGGTGCTGCGGCTTGGGACTAGAGCCATTTCCTACAAATCTGGGACACACAACTGCTCTATTTTTACCGGGCATTTAAGCTGTTTTGTATGCCAACACCTGCTTCACAATTTCAAACAAACAATTCCCTGTTGTAAAATAAAGGAGGCAGGAGATTAATATACTCTCTTCGCAACTTTTTTTTTTTTGACTTAACACATCTGACCTTTTAAAAACTAAAATACGAGAACAAGAAAGGGAGAGATGTTGGGGCCTTTCCTGTGAAGGTCTGTTTCAGTTACAGCTATGAGTCTCTCCCTGTGTCAAGCTTAAGCTTTTGCCATCCATTCTCCACTGATTACATACCTGTCCTGTCCCATTCTGTTCCTCTCAATAATCTTCTTTCCTGAAATGCTAAACATTCGTTTTGGACTTTGCCTGCGTGTACGGTTTGAAAATTCAAACCGCATTATCATCACTGTCACCTCATACAGTACTTCTCTCCTCTCTGCTTTTTACTCACACTTGAGCGTTTGAAAAGACGAGATCCAAGCAGGCACTCCCTCGAGCAGGCGCTGTGACAAACTGAGCAGGAGAGTTGTTAGCCACGTCTACCATTTCTCTTTCTGGCTCTTATATTTCTCAGGGTGTGTTTCCAATTTAAGTGAAGAAAATTGTAATCTCCCATAACAAACACATTTCCTTTTTACATATAGCATTGTATTGTACTTGACGTCAGACTTCGGTGGTGTGTAGCATACTGATAACACTATGCCCTTGGACTTTTTCATCATCACATGTAGAGTCTTGATGGCTGTGGGTTAAGTCCCTGTGCCCCAGTGCTCTGTTTGAGACAACCTGCTTAGTCTCTACCATTCCCGGTCTTCAGGATGCTGTGTGTCCACGAAGGTATTCTGCATTCTGCTGTTATCACCACACAGGTGTGGTTCAGATTACTTCATAGTTACCTGCCATCTGCTGCATTGTGGTCCTCATGCTTCTGGCATTCAGGTACTGAAATTAAGCGCTTAATCACAGTATGTATTTCTCTGATCTTTTCTTTCTGTCTCTGCTGCCTACAGTATTTATCTCCTTTGCAGCTCTGCCTTGGTATCTCCCCCTTCCATCTCTGACAGAAAGATTTGCAAATTAACCAACATGACCCATCATAATAAGCCACTCGGCGCACTGTCAGATGTACAACCATGTGGCTGATGAAGGGTTGGGTTCGGGGTCTGATAAGCTCCGGGGCAGAAGAATCTCACCAAACAAGCTCTGAAGATAAGAAACCAACAAATGATTCACATGCTGTTAGAGAGGTGCTTGATAATATGAGTCCGATGTTTATTTAGTATCATTTGTTCTTGTCTGGACTGCGTATCTCAGGGTCCCAGACAGGCTTTATGGGAAAAGGTCGTGCTGCCGATTTTCTGCAGTCTGCTGAGCAATAGCAGGTTTGAAAGAGCACAGATCACTAAGGGTGTTTCTAGACACTTACAAGAGAAAGGAAAAAAAAAGTTTTCTGCCCAATGGCACGGACATTCATGCTGAAAAGAATTAGTCACATAAAGCTGCAGTAGTTTCAGATCACTCAAAGGCACGATCATATGAGTAACAAGGTTGAACTGCCGCACTACAAAACAAAGGAGATCGAATTCCTATTGATTTCCTGCTCCACCACAGATGACCTTACAAAATCCATTTCATTTTTTATTATGAAGGAGCGGTGCTGTATTTATCCAGTGTCAGACATAATTTAATCATTATCTTTAAAGAGAACTAATTGCACGCAAGCACAAGGAAAGCAAAATTCAGGACTTAGTACAGGCTAATTATAAGAAGGTGCTGTTGAATTATACACTACTATTGCAGAAATGTACCACAGGATGATAAATTCTCTGGCTGGAGACAAGGTTAATCAGAGAAGGGCAATGATTCAAACTGTATGTGAGTTCTGGTCTGAATCATTCAGTGATGGCTGCAGATTCTTTTTTCTGTAAATAAACAACCAGTAGTATTAATGCAGAGAAGTGCAGCCTGTCTGTTACACCTTCTTTTTTGGGAAGACCCTGATTTTTACTCTGATTTTTCACTTTGCACCTGAAGGAAAGTTGATTGTTATATCTACTGTTCAACAAGTTACACACCTAACATTTGCTGCCCACTGCGTTAAACCAAGCCTATATCTCAGTTAACTATCTGCCTGCTGTATGTTTCCCATTTCTTGTCTTGTCTCCCCAGGCATTGCAATGACTTCACTGTGCTTCATTGTCATCTTTTGGGCAGACCCTGATCGATATGGCCAGCAGCCATATTGCCCTGCAACTCAAAACTGATAACCCAAGAAGAGAAGCAGGTGTGAGCCTGGATGGGAGACTCCTGGGAAAGCTAAGGTTGCTGCTGGAAGAGGTGTTAGTGATGCCAGTAGGGAGCGCTCACCCTGCAGTCTGTGTGGGTCCTAATGCCCCAGTATAGTGGCGGGGACACTGTACTGTAAAAAGGCACCGTCCTTCAGATGAAACTTAAAACCAAAGTCCTGACTCTTTGTGGTCATTAAAAATCCCAGGGTGTTTCTCAAAAAGAATAGGGGTGTTACCCCTGGTGTCCTAGCCAAATTCCCCCCTGGCCTTAACCAGTCATGCTCTCCTAATAATCCCCCTCTCTGAACTGGCTTCATCACTCTGTTCTCCTCCCCACTGATGGCTGGAGTGTGGGGAGTGGACTGGCGCAGTATGGCTGCTGTCGCATCATCCAGGTGGGGCTGCACACTGGTGGTGGAAGGGATCCCCATTACCTGTAAAGCGCCTTGAGTGGAGTGTCCAGAAAAGCGCTATATAAGGAATTATTGATCATTATTATCTTTTATAGGAGTTGTAAAGATACTCATTTAAAATTTAACAAAATTCCTCACCCAAGTGTCATGGTTATTTTTCAGATGGAACCTTCAGGGTCAACAGTGACATGTGAGCCAGTGGGCATGAGGGGAACTGCAGAGCACTGTGCTTAAATTTAGAAGGGGGTGCACTTCTTTACACCAAAGATTGTGAGAGTTGAGAACAAGCTACCCTGCCATGCTGTCAAAGCTGATACCATGGCCTCTTTCAAGAAACGGCTGGATGATCAACAGCTCAGATGGGCCAAATGGCCTCCTCTTGTTTGCAAACTTTCTGAAATTCCAGTGCTTAACTATGAGCACTCAGGCCCTTTATGTGTGTCAAGTCTGCCTTATCTATGCTTGTCTCTTGACTGCTTGAAGTGGTATGTCAGACCCTTTCCTGCAATAATTGTTTTCACCTAGTCCAGATAACCTAAGAGGAAGTTAACGGTCTTCATGCTTCTCCAGACTTTCCTGTACAACTCCGCAGACAAAGGTGTCTGTTACTGTCGTGTTGATTTTCATGAGGGAAACCAATTCCACCAACCAAACGTCTGTCTGTTGGCTATGGAATGGATCCTGAAGGAATCACAAAGGCTCAACCAAAACTAAATCCTTGTATTGACTTTAGAAAGATAAAGACAAAGCTTGAGAAGCTAAGTAAATATTAACAGAAGCACCGAGTGTCCAACATTCAGAACTGTTCAGTCTGCACAGACTACTTATGTTTCAGCGTAGTATGTTGCAAACCCAGATCATTTGTATCCCAAAGCTTCAGCCATACCTTCTATGAAATGAACATCAGATTCAGTATGCATTGCAGCACAGGAGTGTGAATTACGCGCTCATGGTCACAGAAATTGCTCAGTGAACAGAAAGCAGACATAAGAATGTTGCAAAGCAAGACATCTATTTATAGTCAAGGAGCCCTCCAGAGCAGAATGATTCACAATTAATGTTGTTCATGGTGTAATGCTGAAATCTTTAAGACCCTGGGTGGAAGAAATGCAATAACAAAAAAAAACGATTTTCGCCGAGACAGTTTATTAAAAGGGTCCTCTGTGCTCAGTTGTGTCTGATAATGAAAGCTGACAGGATATTGAGGTTATTTTAGGTCACTCTGTCTCCTAGGATTGTAAGCCTGGTGTTTTGCATTGTTAATCCAGGCAGCCATTCCACTGGGTAGTTACATAAATAGGGCAAGCAGCTCAGAACACACTTTTTCCATTTGAAGTCAGGGTAAGACAAGCGAGATGAATAATACACTGTCAAGAAAGCTCTGAATATTATAAACCACCTGTGACTACAGGACAACGCCATTCTACAGTCTTCCAAAAATGTGCTAAATGCAAAACACAGAGAGGAATACTTTTACTCATTTCAATTTGTGAGTCCAAGCTTCGATACCAATGAACCAATCAATCGTTCTACATGTACTATTGACCCAGCGCGGCTAGAGAGAGATAACGCTCTTTGAAGAGGGATTTGAACAATTGTTTTGTGATTGATTGTTTAACGTGGCTTGTCTCTTCCACTGTCAGAGATGCTGAATGTCTTTTTTTAGTTACTGTATATGCCACAGGCAGGAATTGTAAGTTCACCGATTAACAAAGTGAAGACATCACAATGCAGACTCGGGTGATGGGTTCCTATTGGCAGAAGTGATGTTTCCCAGTCAGTCACACGAGTTGAAATTTTTCTTCCCATCTCGGTGCATCGGGTTTTCAAGGTTAACCTTTAACTTACTTCAGCGCCTTCCGATACAGTTCTGCTATCCACAGCAGACTCACGAGTTTTCATCATAGTTTGTTGTCTGAAACCACTCACAGAGCTTCACCAGCTACTGGAGCAGACCAAACACACCCTCCGAAACCTCAGGGATCTTCAAGCACATAAGTTCATCGTGATCAGGTTCCATGTTTTAACTCTAATGCGTCACCTAAGTTTGGCCTTTATGGTTTATGTGGTTTTTGCATTTGTCGCTGTTGAATGAGAATCACAAAAACACGATGGCGCTATAAGTGCTTTTCACAAGTAAAACAACACCCAAGACTCTGACGCATTTGAGCAAGTTAGAGTGTTTCGATATTGAGAGATTTGGCCGCAGGACAAGCAGGCAGGGACCCCCTGCAGAGTGACCAGTAACCGAAGGGTATTGGTGGTTATTTTTCAGATGGAACCATCAGGGTCAGCAGTGACACGTGAGCCCGTGGGCGTGAGGGGGACTGCAGAGCACTGTGCTTTAACCTAGAAGGTGAGGCACTTCTTACACCAAAGACCGTGGGAGTCTCGACTGCGGTCAAAGCTCACTTCCACCAGACTGGTGCAGTAAAATGCCCAGCTGGTTAACTGGGGATAAATGAAAGTTACTTTGGATAAAAGCTTGAGTCAAAATGCCAATAACCGTCTTCCTCCTTGTTGGGTCTAATGTTTCCTTCAGTATCTCACAGTGATTTAGAGATCGGCCGTTCGGTCGAACCCCGATTAAGGTGGAGAAGAGGGGTGATTCACATGGTGAGCTTTATTGGGGTGACTCACCTGGCTCCCTTAAAAGCCCCCTCCTCCCCCCTTTAACGAGGGGTCCAATGAGCCACTGCAGGGGCGAAGGGGAGAAGATGGAGTCCGGGGAGGGGTGCGGAAATGCGCCTCATGAGCCAATCAGCAAGAAGCATGCAGTTTAGGCACAGGTGGGTGAGGCTGGGGCTCGACCTCCTTCTAAACGTTTGTTTGAAACCTCATGAAATAGAATTACAGACCTGTCTCGCAAACATGAAACGTTTTTATCTGATGTCCCAGTTTTTTTTCATTTCTTGCCATTGGAAATCTATCCGATTTGGAAAACGTTACGGATTTCATAACCGGATTTTCAAATGTTTTTTTCTTTAGCACCAACATTAAAATCAGGCCAAATGACATACCCTAGCCACCGTTTGAAGTCCACACCTTCCTGTGTTAGATGTTTTGAAGCTACCAGAAAGACACATGACATATCAGAACACATCACTTCTGCAAAAGTGACAGGGGCTGAGAAATGAAGTGGAAATCTAATACATCAGTCGTGGTTACGAACACATGACCTGAAGTTTTCTTTCCTTCAATTCAAACAGAAAAAAGCCAGTTCCACATAACGACACTAAGTTCTGACCCATCCCCACAGGGAAGACAAAAACAGGACACATTGTCCCCAGTCTGAATTCAGCACACATCCACACTGCACTGTCAGGCCAGGGAGACGCACACAAATGCCTTATTAATTCTCCATTAGAAAACCCACTAGGCTTTGCAGGTCCAGGCTATATTTCTCTGACTAATGTTCATCCCACACAGAGAAGGGTTTATAGCACAATTGTAATGGTAACGGCTGTACGAAAGAGAGACAGAGATAATACACCTTTAATTACACTTCTGAATTAGCAAAAGGCTGATTAACCTTTCGAAGACAAAAAAACCCATCTCTGCCCCCATATTCTTCAGGCATGTATCTAATAATTCTAGGGCTGCGCGGGTCAACTCTCCTTCAGAACATGTAGAGTACATCACTTATATAGTAGGAAGCACACAGATCTGAGCTCTTGAATGTCTAATGCAAAAACAAATACTATACTTTAGGTGGGGAGCTGCATCAGCATGCGTAGTCTGCAAAGGAACAAGTAATAGGTTTATTCCCTGCTGAAAAGAGAAGAGAGAAAACACAACATTTCGTCTGTGAAGCCTTCTTCAGGTGTGAGGGTGAATACAGGTGAATACTATACTTTGATGCACATCTAACTGAGAAACATAGAAAAATATTCAATTTCCAGATATACGACTTTTTAGCACAGTCCATCTGTGTGACTCTGTTTCTGTGTTAATATTAAAAGACTGTGCTAACAATATTGTGGACAGTATTTCTGCTTCAACGCATAACAGTGCATAGATTCACATTGCATCTTGCGCTCTGCTGAGCACTACACCTACTGTAACTTCCTGTAGTACTTATATATTCAAAATATATACTGTACTGTGATTCTATATTTAACAATGTGTTGCCCTTAATAAATGTAATGGCCCAGAGATATTTTTACCAGTACGTGATCTGCAACTGAATCATTTTCCTGTGCATCAGAGTATTATGAGACATATTGACACACTAGATTTTTTTAAACATCTGACAGGAAATGACTGGAATATTAATGCACGACTATTGTTTATTTTAGAGTCTTCCTGATTGTATAAATCCTGACAAAGGAAAGTATAACAGCGCAACTAAACGGGAAAATCAACATAAACATATCGACATATTTTATAAGACAAAAATAATAACCCCATCCTGGCCTTTCTGTGTTTTCTCAATTAGATATTTGGTAAACAATCAGAATGCCAGCTGGCAGCCATATCCTCAAGTCTCTAAAACAAATTCCCCCATCTGCCAAAGAAAATGTCTGGAATATCTGGAGCAGGGCTCCCAGGGGGCTGGAGGATGTCCTTTTCCACACATGCGGAGCAGGGAGGGGGAGGGGGGCAGCTGTATGGGAATTCGGGAGGCTGGCCTGCGGAGCGGAGCGGCGCTGTTGTCCTCAGACTGGAAACGAAGCGTTCTCGAGCACGGAGTGAGCGCTGCCTTCTGGGATGACCAGGCTCAGGCAGCGCCAGCACTGGAACCCTAAAATCAAGAGCATCTTTAAATGTATTCATCTTTATATATATATATGTACGTTTCCATTTAAACTCACTGTTTAAACATTTATTTTTCAACATATACAGTTTGCATTAAATTATTGTTGTTGCACGTATATAAAATTCTGTTCACTGTATATATTTGTCAATGACACTCTCTCGTGCGCGCATGTATATAATGTATATACTGTATAAATGTAAGAACAAGTAAAGGCTAATTCCGCTTTAAAAATTGGAAGAAAAAACACAGTGTTGTGGCTGTTAAGCCCTCTTCTTGCATGTGTGTAGATATTTATATGTTGAGTGTGTGGCATGTTGTTCAAAGGCAGCCAGATGAACTGACTGGTCCAGAACGACCCGAGACCAAGGTAGAAATATAGGTCTATTAAATAATTCACTCTACTCATCTTGGTAATTTAATAACTGTGTGTACATGATTGCCAGCTTCTTGTAGTATTATTTAGAGTTTGTTTCTTAAGTAAAAGGCTCACACGTTCCACTCACGTTATTGAAGCAAAAATAAATCCAGTACAGCTCCTGATGTTAAACGGTAAGAAAACTGTAGTGCGATGGCTCTTGTCCTGCAGTTGGCTCATGTTTTATGAACAAGCCACAGACTCAGGTCAAGGTCAGCAGGAGCTGACAGAACGTGGCTATTCTTATTGCCAAGGTGGTTTTTGCTCAAGGGTGTCAGGTCAGTCTTATCCTGCAGGAGTGTCTCAGCGTGTCCCCGAACAGAGCAGCAGGGATCACAGCTGTGACAGGCGGCCTCTCTCGCTGGGAGAAACTGCAGTGGCAACCAGCCTGTCTCCCGAGACTCAGCTGAACAGGGCCTCAGAGACTCATCAGGTGTGAGTCTGGCCAGTACCTGGATGGGAGACTCCTGGGAAAGTTAAGGCTGCTGCTGGAAGAGGTGTTAGTGGGTTCAGTAGGGGGGTGTGTTCTGTGTGGGTCCTAATGCCCCAGTATAGTGAAGGGGACACTACTGAAAAAAGGCGCCGTCCTTCGGATGAGACGTAAAACTGAGTTCCTGACTCTCCGTGGTCATTAAAAATCCCAGGACATTACTTGAAGAAGGTAGGGGTAATAATAATTACTAATTATTATTAAATTAATAAATTCTTGCTAATTATATTAGCAATGTAAAACTCTGACTTAGAACATCTTCGGAAAATTGTCGGCAATACATTTTTTTGTAACTTATTCACCATTTATTACACGTAGTGTCAGGTCATAGAAAAATGTGTGTAAGTAGCACATTATAAACCATGTGTCTGTAATGATGTTGGGGATTAGTCTTGACTTTGCCCATGACAGTTGCATTATAACATTAAGCTGGGTAATTTGCAGAGCTAGGGCAGTTCTCTCTCAAGTACACTGTGGCTATCACACTGCTCTGAGGCTCTTACCCACATGAAATACAGGCTAAAAATAAACAAGCCTTGAGTAATTAGTTACACAGGCACAGTGTAATTCAACTTTATTTTATTTGTCATTATACTTACACGAGTGCATAGTATAGTGAAAAGTGTTTTTCATTAGTCTCTCGGGTGCAGTTTATAAATAGAACAAAAGACAAGACAATAGACAGTAATACAATAATAATAACAGTGTAAACAACAATATGCAAAATCGTTAAAAACTGTGCAAATACGCAGAGAAAAGTATACAAACAGGACAAAAACAGGGCAAAAGTAATTCGGCGAACAGTGCAAAAATAACACGGTGATTAATAAATAGTACAACTAGAACAGTTTTAAGTACAATTTTGGCTTACATTCAGTTGTCGTGTATGTCATGGTGTAGGAGTACAGTCATTGTGGGTACAGGAAGAAGTGAGGAGAGATCATAGTATGATGGGAGGGAGTGGGGGCGTCACCAGCTTGACGGCTCTGGGGAAGAGGCAGTTGTGGAGTGATGTGCAATTCTCAGGTTTCTTCCAGATTCACAACTCATCACATCACTGACTCGTGTACCTGAAGTCTTTTTCGGAGGTATTTAGTGCTTTTTGTTCACTGAGGCCTGGTTTTAATCAACGCCTCAGCCCACACACCAACAGCAAGTGCCACCTGTGCCAGCCGACGCCAGTTTTGTTTGCCTGAAGTTGCTCGTGTGGCCGGCAATGAGACACCAGGCATTACTCCTGCCTCCACGAGCGGGAGCGCCGGGCCCTGCTCTGCTCCTGGAGTATCCGATTATCCAGCTTTTTCCACATGGATTGAGAAACTAGAGCCCATGCAAATATTTAATTTAATCTGGCAGCAGAGGACATCACATGAATAATGAAAAAGAGCAGAGTGATGAAACCGTTCATGAAAACAAGAGCATTTGCCAAACTGAAAATGGAAAATGCCTTTTTTTTCCTCCCCCAATCTTTATTTGTAGAAGTTTGCACCCTTTAGTACTCAACCTAATTCCTCCACTTTAAATACCCTATCTCCCTTTCTGTTCTCCTGAAGCTGACGTCACACCGCTGCAGACTGACATGCTTCGGGCAGTACCGAATTCTCCACAGAGGACGGCCCCTGCTCACCACCCATCTTCCACCCTCGCTGGGAGGACAGGCTCGGTGCCCTCAGCGTGAGGTCAGCACGTTTTCAGGCAGCTCTGCCAGCAGGGAGCAGAAAATCAATTCAAAGCATATTAGAGATCTATAAATGTAACAGGATGCTGGGAAATTACGCTGGCTGAAAAAAAACGGACGGATTACATTGTGTGGCTTCTTGCAAAATTCAACCACGCATTAACAAGAGGAAAATATGCTCCCAGACAAACACAATGTTTAAAATAGGTTTTTGAAGGTTTTATTCTCTTAATTTCAGATTCTTGTTTTGTGTCGCTTTTGTTACAGTTGCCTTACACTTCAGTTTCAGAATTTCTGCATCTCTCTGTTTAGTTTATCAGGTGTGGTCAATTACTGTTAGATTATTGTTTCCAGATTTCTTATTATTTATATGGCTGCATTTATAATGGTTGATTACATGTTTGACATGTAAATCACTCGGATAGATGCATCAGCATAAATTCATAATACAGCCAATGTAACAAAAGAGACAAGAGTATTATTTAACACATGAAATGAAACAGAGGCAAAATTCTTGTTTAGTTCATTTCTTGAACAAAATTCTTGTTCATGCGGTTTCCCCTTCTCTTCTGTTTTTCTTGTGTCACGCATAACTTTTTTTAAGGTGACCTGGAGCTGTTGAAGGTGCTGGATTGACTGATCGGCCAAGCAATAAGTCACATTTTTATGCCGGTCAGTTAAGGCTCCTGAACCAACATGCCTGAAAGTCAGAGAGAAATTCATTGCCCTTTTAGTGGAAGCCCTGTTACAATCCATTTAAAAAAGAATAAATGTTTATAGAAGATGTAGATCACTCTGGCAAGGGCACAGGAAATACTAGTCATTGTTTATACAGCGTGATATGTGTTTCTCCTTCTACAGTAAACAATGCCTATAAAAAAAATGAATGAAGAGAAAACAGTACTTGAAACAGACGAGGAGAGCAGTTCATGACATGTCTGTGACAAACGAGCGCACAGTGAATGCATCTCTGGGAATCTGCATCCCTGCTAGCGTCTCCAGGATGCCTAGCAAGCACAGAGCCCAGGGCACTTATTCTAGTGAGGCGCTGGAGGGAGTGAGCGCTGTGAAGGGGAATAATATTCAGCCAGCTCAATGGGATTGCACTGCTCTGTGAG
The DNA here is from genome assembly GCF_055471065.1 of Atractosteus spatula. Taxonomy (NCBI): domain Eukaryota; kingdom Metazoa; phylum Chordata; class Actinopteri; order Semionotiformes; family Lepisosteidae; genus Atractosteus; species Atractosteus spatula. Next base: position 72,707,475 of record NC_142709.1, on the reverse strand, counting down.
GGTCAGGCACCTTGCCATGAACTGGCCTCATCACTCTGCTCTCCTCCCCACTGAGAGCTGGTGTGTGGGGAGCGTTCTGGAGCATCATCCAGGTGGGGCTGCACACTGATGGTGGTGGAGGGGATCCCCATTACCTGTAAAGTGCTTTGAGTGGAGTGTTCAGAAAAGCACTATATAAGTGTAGGGAATTATTATTATTATTATTACCTTGCTCTCTAATGGGCCGAGTGGAAGGAGGGAGAGGCTGGAGACCAACAGACAGCAGCACAACACTGAGAATTTCTGAAGCACTTCGTGGCGCAGTGGAGGAGAAGGAATATCAACGTTAACCCCCGCGGGGCGCACATGCGTGGCTTTGAACAGACCATCGCAATGAATTAACTAGACGTGCACACCAGTACGTGGGACGAGAAACCTAAAATCAAACTGTTATTTTAATGATGGTTTTAACTGGTAGAAGAAAAAAGACACCACCACATTTGAAAGTGTTCCAGGCAAGAAGGATGCATAACACAGGTGTACCTTGCAGTCTTATTCATGCACCTGAAGTGGAATGGGAAGCAATGTCCCCGTGAAATGTTCCACGACTTGGGCGTTGTCAGGACTTTTACTATTCTGCTATCAAAATAACTTTTTATCCATCCATCCATCCATCTGCCTGCGTGAGCACACAAGGTCTGGACTGTCTTGAATATCTTTAACGTTTCCCGTCTTATCTCCTAAAATCGTTCTGAGTGAAAATCCTTCCGACCAAAGGATGTTTAAATGTTTTTGCTACCTGATTTGACAATCGTTCATTTCTTATTTCTTATCAGTAAGACATTTTGGCATTTTGGTTTGCAGATGTTGCTTTAGTTACATGCAAACTACTGTACGAGGCTGAGTCCACTACAAAATCTGGCGAACCACAGATACGCTGCACACGCTAGTCATTTATTCCACTCCTATTCGCAGCTGTTGTGAAGCGTGAACCATTTAAACTTAGGGAATTTAATGAATGAATAATGCTGCCAATGAAACAACAAATGCAGAGCCTGCTGACATCTGCCAGATACAGTAGCTACATTCATACAGCGCACACACGGGTACCAGAAATGATAAATATAGATGTGTGTCATTCATTTATAGGTCTCATTACTTACAGCATTTTAATGTGAGTTAATAAATGATGATCTGCACTTGAGGGCTATATATAACAGTGGGAAATGTGCTGTCCTTGCAGCAGAGGGAATGCTTCCTGCACAGCATGACTAGGAAACAATGGAGCCTCGCAGGCTGGTGGGCTCTCGGGTATATGTCCTCACTGAGGAAAAGCATTCTAATCACACCGGTCCTCTCACCTGCGCCGTCAGCATTAGCCCACATCCCTCTGTCTCTGCACCACTGTGCTGCACCACTGTTGCAGACTTCCTCGTCCGTCTCCTGGCGAGCGATTCGTGCGTTCTGCTCCTCGCAGGGGCTGAGATCATGCGATGGCGCGGTATAAATCAGAGCTTCGGTGATTGTTAGTTTTCTGTTTTGCTGCGTTCTGCAGGTCTGTCTTTGGGACACTGTGTCACGCGGCTTGAAATCTTAGTATAGGCCTCGGTGAGGGAGAAGATTTATACATCTCCTACTGATACATGCAGTCTAATCATTTTTTTATGTTTCTGAAGTGCACCTGGGCCAGGGGAACCAGCTGCCCGCTGGGGGCTGGAGGAAGGCAAGAGCAGCAATTTTACAGCCAAGAAGATTTTTGTCCAACGTGATCACTGCATCTCTGTTTCTTCCAGGCTCGCGATTCTGTATTTTAAAATGGATTGCAGATTTTTTTGGAGGTGTTGCAGTTTCTTAACCAAGTGCTTGTCTTCGCAAGAGCTGGCCCGAGACATCGATATCGCACACAGGTGGGAATCAGTCCAAATACTCAGTTCCTCATTTCTATTCATTCATTAGCAGGTCAATTGAATTTGAAGCTAAGTATGGAATTCTGCTTAATCTTCTCTTTTTCAATTAGCAATGCTCTGCATTACCTAGTTAGAATGCCATGGAATAAAAAGGGCTATTAACTTGTCCTTGGCAGAATCAGCACTGGAGAGCTGACACTGAGTGCACCAAATTGTTCATGGAAATAAACTTCATTCCTTACTGGATATTGCTGAAATGACAGGGCTATCAGATGATATCTCAAGAATATTTTGCCAGGTGAACTGAGCAGTGGGCTGCAAAACGCCCTGCTTTTTGGACTGCTCTCTTTCCTCCAGGGGTTATGAGATAATCACTTAATGCGTACACACAGCACAAACAGCTAAATATCATGTGGGCAGGACAACCTTAACAGAGAATCCATTCAGCAGTATCATTAGACAGCAGCTCTTGCCGAATCTGACAGTGGCCATCTCTAGATTCCCTTTCTTCCTGCTGCAATTGAATAGCCTGCTGATGCTCACGGCACACTTTGTCTGAAACCACAATAAGGCCAAACAAGATTGGTCTTTCTTCCCACCGTCTGCAGCAGTATTGTTGTTCTGGGTGCTCTGTTTTGAAGGGGAGGGCAAATCTTAGCGTTTTTACAGATGCAAAGAAAAAACTAAAAAAGAAAGAAATGAAACAGAGAATAATTGCAGAAAAACCAAACAAGAAAAGCCAAAGATGGAAAATAAAATATTTATCTAAGTTTAAGTATTACACAGTCAATCTCAGGGGAACACGCTGTCTAGTTTCATCTCAATCTGCCTCATTCTAACTCAAAACCCTGTCCTTTGTACATAAGAGAAATTACAGCTCCAGAGAATACGAACACAATGAAAAAGATTTACAGCTTTCCTATACGCTGCTGCGAGGCTCATATGTCAACACAAAAGCTTTGCGAGAAACTTTTCTATTAAATGAAACTGCTCTGGAAATCAATCCCTTTTATTACCCCTAAAAACCTATATGCCTATATTTCAGATCTATATACCTAGAAGTAAACCTTCACTGGATTATGGCGTGTGGGTTCAACGTATTTCAACACGATCTCCTGTCAATTTCAGGAGTACTGCTCTGCAGCGACAGAAGGTCTCCTGGCAGAGCCTGTTTTCAAACAGTCAAATAAGTGAATATTCGTGCTCAGGAATAAGTGAAGCAGAGCAGCTGAATATCCCTTTGGACACACTTTTGGGCCCCAGCCAGTCATAAAGAATTCAGGAGCAAATATCATGTGAACAAAGAATATATTTTCCTTTAAATGTCTTTATTATGTAACTGAATATACCTGTGAAGAGGAATTTTAAGGCTCTGGTCCCATGTTTTATGAACACACTAGTACTGTTTCTGCCGACAATGTGCTTTCACTCATGCTGTGACATCCACTCCCCCCTGGCTCCTGAAACAGTCGCTCATTGAAAGTGCAGGAGGAGAGACAATGTGCTTCTGTGTACACTGGTCCCTTCCAGAAGTCCTCTGGCGCAGTAAAATCGCACAAACACACATCAGTGTCTATTGTTTTCTGTCATTTAAAAATGTAAATTTAAAAAATAACAGCTTGTAGCCCACACCACTGTTTTTATTCCTTGCTGTTTGAGAGAACTACAGGTACAGTAAGTTAATGTTAACGTCTATTCATTTAATGATATTAACTATTATTTATAATCATTTACCTTCTTAAATACTCATTTAAAAAACATGTTAAGGATTTTTCAGAAAATGTGAAATGTATGAAAGAAGAGTTTTCACACCAGTTAGTGTCACGCTGCAATGGACACTGTCTCACTCCCATCTCACTCCCACACTCCCATCTCACACCCTTCTCACTCTCATCTCACTCCCTCACTCCCATCTCACACCCCTCTCACTCTCATCTCACTTCAACACTCCCATCTCCCTCCCATCTCACTTCAACACTCCCATCTCACTCCCATCTCACACCCCTCTCACTCCAGGCGTCTTCCAGGAGGGGTTTGCCAACAAGCCAAGGCTCAAGCTCCCCGACTGTAATAGACTGCTTGTAGTCCAGAGGGGAAAATGCATTTCCACATGTCTGCAGTTGCACACTCAGCTCCACTGTGACAGAGGGAAGATGTAGCCTTCTGACACACATCCTTCCTGTTTCACCAGCACATGTGAGGCTGCTCCCATGATCTGAAAGGTGCCAAGTGGAGTAAATCAGATGCGCCACATACTGAGTGCAGTGGGGATGGTAATACTGTCCTTCTGTCTGATGCTGGGAGCTTATGAGCGCGGAGAACACTGACCTCCAGAAGCTCATCCAAAGTGCTGGAACTGTGAAAGAGAAACTTACAGAGAGACAGGTTTGTCAGAACA